>NW_028258450.1:1286988-2573977 GCF_053883595.1 Heterocephalus glaber
TCCTGCCTCAGCATCCCAGAGTTCTGAGATTACAGGCCTGTGCAACCAGGCCCAGCTGAAATTCAAATTTTAGAGACCATAAATACAGTTACATCAGAACACTGCCATACCTGTTCTATGCATGGTCTGTGGATGCTTTCACACTATAATTGGAGAACCCAATGATCACAACAAAAATCTCCTGGCCTGTAAAATATAGTATTTACTATCTGGTCCTTTACTGAAAATGTTTGCCAAATCCCACTATATAACAAAGAGAAGGAAAGAACTGTAACTATGAACACAACATAGAGTGCAAGAAGCCAAACACAGACGCAGGCGCCACTGTATAATTCTTCCTCAGAAGGCCCAGAACACGAAGAACTATCTGTGGTTACATAAGTCGCAAGAAGGGTCCCTTGCAGAGGCGTGAGCAGCCAGGAGGAGGGGTGAATGACATCCTGTATCTGGATATGGGTGGCTGGCGCTCAACCATACACACGTGTGAAAACGTACCAAGCAGCACGTATCGCCTGCGCACTTTTCCCCTTATCATATGTATGCTACAATTTAACTTTTAGAAGTAGAGACAGGAAAAAATACAGTAACAGGGAGAAAAAAATGGACCTGTCTCCAAATACTGATCAAGAATTTAGACAAAAGGGCTGGGGATTTAGCTCAGTGGCGCCGCACCTGCCTCGAAAGCTCAAGGTCCTGAGTTCAATCCCTGGTACAGCAAAAAAAGAAAAGAATTTAGACAAAAGGCCAGCCTGGGGTATACAGTGAGTTCAGGACCAGCCTAAACTACATAGGGAGACTCTGTCTCAAAAAAACCAAAGCAGGGCTGGGGATTTAGCTCAGTGGTTCTGCCACCTGCCTTGCAGGCGTTAGGACCCCTGTTCGATCTGCCGTACCAAAAAAAAAAACAAAGTAGTTTGGAGGTGGGGTGGTGCTTGTCTTAACACAAATCCCAATCATTTCCAATCCTTTTAAGGCTCCTCTCAAATCCAAGATATGCCTGTTAGCACCTACTATGTACAACATACAAAAATATTCAAAGTAGTTTTTACCTGTTTCCAAGAAAAACCTTGAAATGGTCTGCAACTGTTGCAGCTAAACTGGATCCCACACATAGCCCTCATTTCTTCTAAATGCTCTTCTCTAAATAAACTCTCCATTCAGCAAAACTCAATAACTTGCAGGCCCAGACCTTACCCAATCACCAGAATTCTGTCCCTAAAGTTAGCTAAATTGTATCTTTAGCAATTCTGATTAGAAAAAAGCTGTCCATGGTTTCCTCCCTGAGTATAATCCCCCCCCAACACACACACAGTGCCCAGGGGTGAAATTCTGGCTGAGACCTGCTGATTAGGACTGTGGCAAAGACACCCTAGGAGGAGACAGGAACCTTCAGACCCTTCCTGGGTGAGGCAACAGCTGGGCTGGGACTAGGGTGCAGCTCTAAGGCCCAATATTTAAGGAAGTTCCAGCTTACAGACTCTGACCCTGCACACAGGTAACCCTATGAGTGCCACCTTAAATATTATGTGCCCTGCCCCTCCCACCTTGCCACAGTCCAGGCCCTGGTCCAAGGGATGCGGCTTCCTCACTACCCTTAGCCCTGGTCTTGGAATCCCAGCCCCCAATCAACTTTTATGGCAAGGCCAGGCCAAAGGGGCCTTAGGAAAGTCCATAAATGTTGACTTAAGGGGCTCGGCCAGAGACACACCTGTCAAGAGCCTGCTGCCCAGTGCCCCACCTGGGTTTCCAGTGCCTTCCTCCCAGAAAAGTGAGCTCAAGGGTCAGGAACCTAGGTCCTCTCCTAGAACCCTCTTCCCTTAAGCTGAAGGAGTCTAGGCCACCACCCTCTCCTGGGGAGCCATCCAGCAACTCACAAAGTGTCCAAAGCGGATAGAGTCGCCATCCTCAATGTGTAAATCAGCCTGGGCCCCACTGCAGCGCGAGATGACAGACTGGCAGCCGGGAAGCAGGGATCGGAGCACCCCTGAGCCAGTGATGTGGTCTGCATGGCAGTGGGTATTCACTGGGAGAGAGGAGGGCAGGTCAGGAGGGCACAGAAAGGACACAGCATTCCCAGGCCCAGCCTCCTCCTCCTCAGACCCAGGGCTCTGGGCCTCCAGTTTCCCACTGCATTTTCTCTGTGTCCCAGTCTCCCTCAGACCCAAGAGTGGTCTCAAACTGACCAGCATAGAGCAGCCGCAGCCCCAGCTCCTTGACCAACTGGGCGTCCCGAGGAGCTGTCTCCAGCACCGGGTCGATCAGAACGGCCTCTCCGGTCTCTCTGTCACCCAGCAGGTAGGTGTAGGTGCAGCTCTTGGGTTCAAACATCTAGAAGGGGATGGGGCACAGGTGACTGCCATCCCCAGGAACCGAGTCCAGGGCTCCACTCCATCGCTTCCTGATATCCAAAAACAGAAACCCCAACCCCTCTTTCCCCTAGAGTGAAGAGTCTAGGGGCCCCACCTTCCCACCTTCTTCCATCAGAACTAAGGTATCCCAACTTTCTTTGGGGTGTGTGTGTGTCTCTATGTAGTCCAGGTTGGCCTCGAACTCATCCTCCTGCCTCGGCCTCCAGAGTGCTGGGATTACAGGCAGGCGCAGCACGACCGACCGGCGTGGAATCTCAACTGATACTTTAAAATTTAAGGTGCTCAATACCCTCTCTCATAACGTACCTAGGAATTCTGCCACAAGCCTAAAATCCCTTAATCGCTCTCCCTTAAGGGACCCAGAAATCCAACCCCAAGCCCACCCCCTTTCTGCAGCATCCAGGCGTGGGACCCCCGGTCTCGACCTTCAAGGACCGAGGGGTTCCGCCCTCCCACCGCCCAGGGCCCAGTAATTCCATTTCCCGGTCCAACCACCTCGCACCTGCCGCAGGAGGACCGGGACTCCAGACCGGCTGCGCTGGCTCAGCTGCCGCCTAGCGACCCTCAGAGCCACGCCTGCCATCGCCGCCGCCGCTGGGCCCGGACTGAGCCCGCCAAGCACGCGCCCGAGCCGGCGCCCAGGGCAGATGGGGGTGGGGGCAGGGGCGGGGCCTGCCTTAAAGGAGCCTCGGCACCGGCGCGGCCGAGGGTGGGTGCGCTGGTCAGGGCTGGGGTGTTGACAAGGTGTCAGAGACCAAGGGAGACGTCGAGCGACTCAGGGGCCCTTTGAGACCCTGAGGAACAAAGAACACAGAGACAACTCAGGGAGACTCAGGAACACACAGAGATGGGGGGGGCATAGGGCCCCCAGATGCTCATGGTTCTGGGGCATTTCATAGTAAAAGTGGGTGTCAGGCAGTTATTGTGAGAAAGAAAAAGGTGCTGGGTTCAAGGTCATGGTGCGTTGAGGGACTGTTGGCTACGTGCCTGGTTATCAGAACAATACTTCATCCCCCTACAATTCATCCAAAAATTCCTTAAGCACCCTAACAAATGTTTCTTTTTCTTCCCAGGAAGTAATCTTTTCCATATGTCATCAATGTATATGACATATAAAATTTATTTATACACATATAAATAATTTTGCATTCTTTCTTGCAACTTGGGCTGAGGAGCATTTGTCTTTTGTTGAGATGTGAACCTCTAAAAACAGCTTTTGCTTATTCACACCAAGGACCCAGAGCCAAGAAATCCTCAAGCCATGCAGTCACACAGTTTGATCTTTGAAATCATCAAGAGTGAGACTATGACATTCCCGGCTCAGGCTGTTACTCAGGGATAGGGCCCTTGCCTAAGGAAGTTCTGGGTTCCATCTCAAGATGGAGTGGGGTACCATTCTTGTCCAGGAGTTCTAAATCACTTGTCACACATACTCTTAAGTGAAATAAATCGGACACACATGTTTAAATACCACGTTTTCCGGTGTGAGAAACCAAAATTTGAAATAAGGACCAAAATGTATAACAGATATTGAGAAATGGGAAGAAATTGTTCAAATGAAAAGGAGAATGAGGGAGGGTGTAGGGGGAAAGAAAAAAGAATGAGGAAAAAATGGAAACAAAGCTTTTGTAAATAAGAAGGGGAAGAAGGGTTGGAGGGAGAGGAGGGGAATCAAAAAAGAAAAGCAAGATATATCGTGTACAGGTACAAATTTCCTACGATGAATGTTATTATGTATATCTAAAATGTACCAATTTTTAAAAATCAGGCCAGGGATTTAGCTCAGCGGTTTCATCGCCTGCTGCGCAAGCTCAAGGTCCCAAGTTCAATCCCTGGTACCAAAAAAACCCCACAAAAAAACACTTGTCACAGTGAAGCTCCCTCAATTTCCATCGTAGGTACAGAGCTGAGGGAGTTCTAGCAATAACAGTCTACCTTTATCCCCCGCCAGTACTGGGGAAATGAACCCAGGACCTTTGCACTGTGCTACATCCACCATCATTCTTCATTTTTCATTTTGAGACAAGGTCTTGCTAAGTCACTATGTAGCCCAGGCTAGGCTCAAATCTGTGATCCTCCTGCCTCAGCCTCCCAGAGTTCATGGCTTACAGGCCTGTGCCACCAAACCTCTACCTTTATTTTAACTCTGGAGTTCCCAGGCCCTAGAGGGATCCTCAGAACATACCACACATTACTCCCTCTTCACAGCTCTGCTTTGCTTTGAGACTAACCTGCTTCACTAAATTTCATGCAAAAGCCACCAAGTCTTCGGTGAGCCCCTCTCACCCTGTGTTTGGAGAGCCAGCCAGGGGTTCCTCTATGGTCCTCTCCCCTAAACTATGGCAAGTCAGTAAAATCCAACTTTGCCGGGTGGTGGTATAATCCCAGTACTTGGGAGGCTAAGGCAGGAGGATTGCAGGATCTCTCCATAGATAAAACCAAACCCAGTTTTCCAGGCTCCTGGTGCATTTCTGGTGGCCTTCATTGGAGGAAAAACTCAGAGAGCCACTCAGAGACAAGGGAGATGACAGGCAGAGATAGGGAAGGAGACCCAAAGAGCCACTCACAGGTAAAGGGGAGGAGGGGATGACACAGGATTCCTACACAGAAATGGAGTCACAAGATACCCTTGGAGATTCCGGAGGATGCTGAGAGATGGGAAGAGGTGCTGGTAGATCAGAACAGGGAGTACTGTGGAGAGAGGCACAGAACAGACAGCAGGAGAGGAGAGAACCCGGTGGAAAGAAACACTTGGAGCCAAGAGTGCGTGGCTCATTTATTCCAGCCACAAAGTCCCCTGCACAGCTGGGCCAGGCTGGGTGATGCTGGGCCCCAGGGCTCAGTCTCCAGTTAGGGACATAAGGCAGAAAGGTGGAGACATTGGGAGGTGCAGGGACTGGGGGAGCTCAGAGAAGGGAGAAGCCAGGGAAAAGGGGACCCTCACCACCACTTTACTGTGAGGGCCCCCACACAGACCTCCTGGTCCTCCCTCCTTTCCTTATGTGTTCACAGGATTCTAGGCCACTTACCTGACCCTGGAAGGGCTTCCGGGATTTCTGTAGGCTCAGCTGTGAGACATCCTAAGCATTAGAAACCTTGGCTTCATCTTTCTGGGCTGAAAACTTGCTTTTTTCTGGGCCTCAGTGTTCTCTTCTGTAAAACAAGGCTGCAAATAGTTCCTTCCTCCTCCACGAAGACCCAGTGAGTTTGCACCTTAGCCTGCAAGTGTGCCTGGCACAGCACAAGCTCAGTGGGCCCTGGCCATGGTGACTTCTCGGTCCTACACGCATTCCTCCCCTTCCCTCTCCACTCAGTCCATCTCCTGGCCCCAGTTGGGCTCCTTTTCCATCACCACACCTTTCCCAGTCTAGAGGCTGCAGAGCAACAGTGCAAAGAGCCTGGACTTCAGGGCCAGCCTGCAGGGTTCAAATCCTGGCTCCGCTGTTCTTGGCTGGGGCCTGGCTGCGTGACCTTAGGCTCCCAACTTTCCCCTTCATGCCTCAGTTTTTTCTTCTGTTCAAGAACAGCAGTGTAGCACTTCCTCTTAATAAATTGCTGTGATTAAATAATTAATACATGTAAGGACAGTTTCTAGTACAGAAGTACTTATTAAATGCTAGCAATTAAATTGTAATTAATATATAAGTGGCCTCACTGGTTTTCTGGCTTCTGCTTGCCTCCTGAAGATCCATTTTTCAGGTGGCAACCAGAGGGTGCCTTTTTAAATGGCAATGGAGGGCTGGGCGTGGTACTGCACAGTGAGCTCAAGGCTAGCCTGACTACACAGTGAGACCTTGTCTCAAAAAACCAAAAAAAAAGCTGGGCTTGGTGATGCATGTCTGTAATCTGAGAACTTGGGTTTAGAAGGCTGAGGCAGGAGGATCGCTGCAAGGTTAAGGGCAGCCTGGACTACATAGTGAGACCTTGTCTCAAAATAAAAAACAATCAAAAAGGGAGGGAAAAAGGTATTGATGGCACCATGGAGAAACTCAAACCCTGATGATGGTAGGCAGGTACACATTAGTGAGCCTGAGGGACTAAGGAGTTCCAAAATAGCATGTTTTGCCAAGTTATGGTTAAATGAAGAAACAAAGAGCTTGGTGCATAATACATATATAATCATTCATTAGGTCTCAGACCCAAAGCGATCCTACAGAGCACAATAACATTTTAGGGTTATACATTATGCACATTCAGTATGACACAGAACTGTCTCTTTTCAGAAAAAGGCACACAGCATACCTGGGTGCCATAACCCAGGTCCCAGTGATACCAGAAAAGGCAACAATGTTTAAAGAATATGTGGGCTTAAACTGAAAGCTTTCCCTCTAAAATAAGGAAAAAGGCAAGAATGTCTACTATCGCCACTCCTGTTCAATATACTCAAAACATTAGCCAGGGCAATCAGGCAACAGAAAAAGATGAAATCAAATTATCATTATTTGAGGATGATATGATCCTTTATGTAGAAGATCCAAAAAATTCCAACAAAAGACTTCTGAAATCAGTAACCAAATTCAGCAATGTGGCAGGATACAAAATCAACATGCAAAAATCAATAGGAAAACAATTCCATTCTCAATAGCATCAAGAACAATTAAATACTTAGGAATTAACCTAACCAAGGAAATAAGAGATCTCCACATCTGTAGATGTATAGTTTACATCTATAGGTGAAAACTATAAAACCTGAAAAATGAGACTGAAGAAGTTATCAGAAAATGGAAAGATAGGCCTTGTTCCTGGATAGCAGAACCAATATTGTCAAAATGGCCATACTTCCAAAACTGACACACAGATTTAATGCAATCTTAATCAAAATGCCAGCAACATTTCTCACAGAACTAAAGAAAACAATATTAAAATTCATATGGAACAAAAAAGATCCAGAATAGAAAAAGCAATCCTAGGCAACAGTAGCAAGATAGGAGACATCACAATACCTGGCTTCAAGTTATACTACAAAGTTACAGTGATAAAAACAGCATGGTGTTGGCAGAAAAATAGACATGTATATCAACAGAACAGAAAATGCAGAAATAACTCAGACATAGTCAGCCATCTGATCTTCCACAAAGGGGCCAAAAACATACACTGGAGGAAGACAGCCTCTAACAGATGGTGCTGGGAAACTGGCTATCCACATGCAGATTGAATCTAAACCCAGATCTCTTACCATGTACTTAACTAAAATCAAAATGGATAGAGATGTAAACATTAAAACAGATACACTTAACCTGATGGAAGAAAAAACAGGTAAAACTCTTGAAGACATAGGGATAGGCAAGGATTTTCTGAACAGAACTCCAATTACACAAGAAATAACATCAAGAGTCGACAAGTGAGATTATATTAAATTGACAATCTTCTCCACAGCAAAGGAAACAACCAACAAAGTGAAGACAAGCTACAGAATGGGAAAATTTTTTTTCCAGCTATACCTAAAACAGAGGGCTAATATCTAGAATATATAAAAAAACTCTAAAAAAATCAGAGCCCCCCCCCCATAAAAGACCCAATCAAAATAATGGACCACAAAAATGAACAGACATCTTTCTTTTTTTTGGTACCAGGGATCTAACTCAGGACCTTGCACTTGCAGTGAAGGTGTGGCACCACTGAGCTAAATCCCCAGTCCCTGACACTTCTCAAAAGAAGAAATACAAATCCCCAATAAGTAGATGAAAAAATGTTCAACGTCTCTGGCCATTAGAAAAATGCAAATTGGGCCGGGAATTTAGCTCAGTGGTTCCGCCACCTGCCTTGCAAGCACAAGGACTCAAGTTTGATCCCTGGTACCAAAAAAAAAATGCAAATTAAAACAACACTGAGATTTCAGCTTACTCCAGAAAGAATGGCAATCACCAGGAACTCAATTAATGCTGACATGGCTGTGATGAAAAGGGAATCCTTCTACATTGCTGGTGGGAATGTAAATTAGTACAACCATTATGGAAATCAGAATTGAGATTCCTCAAAAAACTAAAAATAGAAATTTCACTGGATCCAGCTATTCCCTTTCTAGATATCTTCCTGAACAAGTTAAAGTCATATTACAGTGATACAGGGATACCTATGTTTATAGCAGCATAATTTTTCTTTTTGAGACAGCATCTCATTATGTAGCTCAGGCTGGCCTCAAACTTGGAGTGATCCTCCTGTTTCAGCCTCCTGAGTGCTGGGATTACAGGTGTGTACCACCATGCCTGGCCAGCAGCATAATTCATAACAGCTAAAGCTGGGAAGCAATCTATATGTCCATCAACAGCCAAATGGATAAAGAAAATGTGACACCTGTACAAAATGGAATACTACTCTGCTATAAAGAATAGTAAATTTTTTTAAAAGAATAGTAAATTTGGTTGGGTGTGGTGGTGCACACCAGTAATCCCAGCACTCAGGAGGCTGAGGCAGGAGGATCACTATGTGTTCAAGGCCATCCTGGGCTGCATAGTGAGTTCAAAGCCAAGTTGAACTATATAGTGAGTCCCTGTCTCAAAAAACTAAAAATTGGGCCGGGGATTTAGCTCAGTGGTGCCGAGGCTGCCTCTCAAGCACAAGGTCCTGAGTTCCATCCCCAGTACCAAAAAAAAAAAATTAAGATATGTCATGTACATGTACCGACTACCCACAATGAATGTAATATGTAATCACTATGAGTTGTAAACATGAACAAAAAAGAAGAAAATGAGGGAAGGGGACCTAGAGATGGAAGGAGGGAGGAGGAAGGAAAAGAGAAAGGGAATAAAAAGAATCAAGATATGTTAAGTACATGTACCTACTCCCTAAGATGGATGTAAATATTATGTACTCCAAACTTGTACCGATAAAGTTAACTAAAAAATAAAGACCACCTGGTCTTGTGCTGAGACCTGATGTAGATTAAAATTTTTTCTTTCATAAGTTTCTTACATGATTAAGGCCCCTGAGGGAACACTGAGCATCTAAAAGGGACAGGGAAGACATTTTGGAATTCCAAAGTAACATGGAAGAAAAATGGCAATAAACATCATAATCACTTCCCCGAGGGCTAGGGATGTAGCTCAGCTGCACTGTGCCTGCCTTGCAAGCCAAGGTCCTGAGTTCAATCCCCAGTACTGAAGAAAAAAAAAAATCATTTCCCTGAACCCCAGAAGCAATTCTTGGGTGTGTAAGAAGGTATCTAGACTTCCACTCCAGATGCCTACATGCCACTACCCACATTCTCACTTGAAGGCATAAATCTTTAAACCTAAACCAGTTCATGACACTTTCTGTTTCTCTGATCCCCTAATTTTTTTTCCTGTGCTGGGGATGGAACCCAGGGCATAGTAGGCAATGCTCCACCACTAACCTACACCCCCAGCCCCATTTCGTGTTTAAACTCCTGGTTTCATACTCTGCTTAGGCCCCTCCGAGCTAAGCTCCTTCACCTCAAGCTGTGCATTCTCCCCATCATTCTCTCTGTCTACCACAGAGGGCTTCCTGCTGTTAATTCTTTCAAGGATTTATTCAACAAATTCATTGAATATTTACTATGTGCTAAGCCCTGTTCTGGATTCTGGGAACAGAGAGATAAACAAGGTAGGCAAGTTGTCTATCATAACTGAGCACAGTCTAAGAAGACAGGTGTATGGTGGTAAGAGGGAGGGGACAACACCGGAATGAAGGGAAGAGGGCTCCATAAGAAATGGTGAGAAAAAACCCCCAAAACGGTGAGAGGCAAAGAGGCTATGGTAGCATCTGAGTTGAGACATGAGGAGCAGCTCAGGCAAAGAGAAGGAGGAAAGCTACTGGGGAAAGAGGGAACAGCTAAGGGCAATGCCCTATGGCTCACAGGAGACCTGGAAGGAAGGCTAGAGTCTGCAGCATTGCAAGACAGGAAAGGAGAGATCCCCTAACACAGTACGGTCTTTCTTGAGGTCTGTTTATTTCATGCCTGTCAAGTTGTTCCTGGGACAACTTGACCGAATCAGGCCAAGTTCCATGGCCAACAAAAACAAAAATATTGATAACATTCATTGAGCACTCCGGCCATTCTGTATTCTAAATATTTTCCATTGATTATTGAATTTAATCCCAAGAACCCTCTATGTTATATATGAGGAAACAGAAAAATGAAGTCACCTGGCCAAGGTCACACCGCTAGAGTGGAAAGCAGTTACTCCAGGCGTTCTGGCTCCAGAATCCAAATAACCCATCAAATAACTCCGACGGCTCTCAGACATCGCCCGACCATGTGGATTATCAGGCTGGAGACCCACCGTTCGGAGTCGGCTTTTATAGGAACATCATGGTCATTCCAGCACTTGTACGGTCACTGCCTGGGAAGAATGCTCAGCCGCGTGCCTTCCCAGCCTGGTCGCCTGGACCACCCTGGCCAGGGAGAGGAGATAGCTTGGGGTGCTGAGAATCTTGGATCACAATGGGAAGGGTGCCGGGGCGTTAGGCAAACACGATGTCTTTTATTGGGGGCCAACTCGCTCTCCTATCTTGGAGAAGAAAGACTTTTCTGCAAGTGCCCGGAGGGCTGGAACTGGCAGCAAATTTCGAAACTGCCGCAGAGACGGAATTGAGGATCGCTGTGAAAGAAGGGGATTAATAAAGAGGGCTGCACGTGGTGGGAGCTGTCTCAGGGATCTCCAAGCGCAGGTGGTCCACTTTTGTCCGACCTGCGCTTGACTCCACTCAGCCACCGTAGGCCCCGCAGCCGCGGTGCGCTTTCCCGCGTTCCTTCGGCCGCAGCTTCGTGCTCGCTCGGGAACTCAGCCGCCCAGCGCTCCCACCCTCCCCCTTCCTTCTTCCCCCTCCGCAGCTTCTGCTGGCCGACACTGCGCACGCGTGCAGACGCCCCCTCCGGCCCCGCGCGGGAGGAGGGAATGGGAATGAGGCTGGGCCCGGCTGCTCGCGGGGCTCCCTCCTCCCCTCCCCTCCGCTCCCCCGTCGGCGGGCCCAGCGGGTCCGAGGGCTGCGCGGCGGAAACTGAAGACGCTGCAACAGCGGCCGAGGCGGGAGGGGCCCGGAGCCCCGCCCCGGGAGGGGCCGCCTTGCAGGTGAGAAGGGTGGGGTCCAGGTGGAGGCGCCTGGTCCTCGGGAAATGGCTTGGGGTCTCGACGCCTGGATCTCCCCCAGGGGGATCAATTGGGGTCCGGATGGGACTGCATGGGTGCCCGAATGCCTCTGTTCTGAGGGGCGCACTGAGGGCGGGATGCGTGGATCCCCGAGGGAAAAGCTCACTAGGAGGCTCAGGGCTGCTGCACAAGCCACGTCCCTTCCGTCTCTCTCCAGGCCCCCCTCCATCCTACACGACCTCAACGACGTAGAGAATGAAATTTAACGACAGGAAGGACGCGGTCGATGCAGCAGTGATAGACTGAGCCTAAGGCAGAAGCACGGGTAAACCACCTCTTGGACGTGAGACCCCGCCCACGGCACTCAAAACCCCCTCCCCTGGGACAGAAGTGCAAAGGGCCCGCCCACACCGGCCCAGGCCCCGCCCCAGGGCCTGAGTCGCGGAGCTGCTGATTTTGGTCGTTTCGGTATAGCTCCGCCCGCTCCGCCCACCCCCGTTCCAGCCGCCCTCGCAGTCCTCGAGCAGGAGGGGAAGGTACCGGGGTTTGTTTCTTGGAGTATCCGCCTACTCCCCGCTACCCCCCCCCCCCGCCCCGGCAAAGCCCCAGTCGTGGGTTTAAATTGCAAAGAGACGGGCTCTTGGTTTAAATTTGCATAGGCCGGCCCATTGTGCTCTTAGGCGTTGCCTTCCCCTCACCCCTGGCCTAGCCTGAACCCTCCCAGAGTTACGGAGAACCTGGCCCTAAACGAGCTGACAAGCTGAATTTGGCCCTCTAACACTGCCCTCATCAACCTGGTAATCACCTCCCATCCCCCCAGCCCCTAGGTTCCCGTGCCGGCAGGATGTTGGAGAGAGGCGCGAAATCTCAGGCCCGGAGCACTGATCCTAGCCCCTCAGGCAAGGACATGGTGACCAAAGGAGGAGGTGAGAGGGTCAGCCTGTGGGTAGGGATCATTCCCCAGGAATAGGGGCTAAAAGACTCTTGTAGAGGAATCTTGGGGTGAAAGTTTGTAGGACCAGGATTATGACTATTTGGGATCCCCAAAATGCATCATTCTGGGGAATCTTTCCATCTGGTTTTGGGAGACCCCCGGTCAGCATTTGCTAGGGCTCAGGAAATTACAGGAGGCACGGGGGAGGGGGGTTGATACGTGGGGTTTCAGGGTGACCCCTGGAAAGACTGGAAATGGATACCATAGTCACTTTGGGGAAGTCTTAGTAGTTTGGGGGTACAGAAACGTAACCCATTGGAGCCCTTTAGGATGATTCGTGGGGGGAGAAAGGAAGCAGAAAGGATGCCATTTGGGGAATGCATCAGTGTAATGGCTGAAATGCTCAGATACACTTTGAGAGGCCCCTCCAGGATCAAGGTGTTGTCGGACCCTGGCACAGGATTAGCGTGTTGAGTGCTTCCTGAAGCCCACCAGCCCTCCTGTCCCCCAGATCCCCACCAGGGCCGGCAGCAGAAACCAAACCAGTCACAGAAACCCAGCCAGTCGGCTCCAGGGCCCACCGCAGCTGGGGGCGCAACCTCCCGGCCCCGCCGGCGGCCCCCGCCCCAGCGCCCGCACCGCTGCCCTGACTGTGACAAGGCCTTCTCCTACCCGTCCAAGCTGGCCACGCACCGGTTAGCGCACGGCGGCACCCGGCCCCACCCGTGCCCCGACTGCCCCAAGGCCTTCTCCTACCCCTCCAAGCTGGCAGCGCACCGCCTCACGCACAGTGGCGCTCGCCCGCATCTGTGCCCACACTGCCCAAAGGCTTTTGGCCACCGCTCCAAGCTGGCGGCTCATCTCTGGACCCACGCGCCCACCCGCCCCTACCCGTGCCCTGACTGCTCCAAGTCCTTCTGCTACCCCTCTAAGCTGGCAGCCCACCGCCACACGCACCACGCCACCGACGCTCGCCCCTATCCTTGCCCCCACTGCCCCAAGGCCTTCTCATTCCCCTCCAAGCTGGCCGCCCATCGCCTCTGTCATGACCCCCCCACTGCGCCGGGCAGCCAGGCCGCCAGCCGGCACCGATGCTCCACCTGTGGCCAGGCCTTCGGCCAGAGACGCCTCCTGCTTGTGCACCAGCGAGGCCATCACCAGGCGGAGGGACAGGGAGAAAGAGAGTGAGCCCTCCCAGTGGCTCACGGGCCCCCTCTGCTGCCTGCCCATCAATAAACAGGTGGGATTCCTAGGCTGGCTGTACGGATTTGCTGCTTCTATTGAGCTGCCAGGAAGAGACTGGCCGTTTATACCAGGCCTGAAAGTAGAAGGCTGGGGAACTGTGCTGGCCTGAGGGGCAGGTGTCAACCAGACTTAGCACTGGGTCCAAAACTACGGACCTGCAGCTATGGTTTGGTGTGGCTGGCTTTGTCTGGTTCTCCCCTCCCACTTCTCTGGCAAAGGTAAAAAGTCAGCAGGTATCCTGGGTTGGTGAGGAATGTGGGCAAACAGGCTCTCTATTGTGTTGAATCAAGGTTTAACTTAATGACCCCACCTTGGCCACATGACCATTTAAGACACACACTTCCCTGCTGAAATGATTCCACCTGTAGGAATTTATCCTATAAGCTCAAGCATGGGGAAGGGGCATGAAGGTAAGGATGTTCACTGCAGCATGACGGCTGTGGCCAGATTTTAAACAACCCATGTGCCCATCACTGGGGGCCAGCGACAAATGATGATGCTGCCATGAAATGGAATAGACAGCTGTAGAAATAAAGTCATCACTCTATCCCCTGGTGTGGAACGAGCCCGGAGATACACAAGGTGATACGGGAAGAATAAAGAGCATCCCCGACAGTACTCAAACATTGGAAAGCCCAAACCTTGGAGCCAGCCCTGCCTGCCTTGTTTGGAGGTGTGAGTCCATGGACAAACACTGTCACTTCTCTGGACTTGTGCCTTATCTGTAAAACAAGGATGTCTTAAGGCATTGGGAAGGGGCAAGCATCATCTCAGGCAAGGTCAGTTCCCTTTCGGATGTCTTCCCCACCCTAAGGTAAGAGTGAACGACCTAGCAGGCCTAGCATAGGACCACTCTTTATTCCATAGATTATACTACGTACCTACTGTGTGCTCCACCCTGCATGGGACATTAGGGACACAGCAGTGAAGACAGACTTGGCCCAGTGAGGACAGTGGACACTTAACCAAGTAGTGACTCAAAAAAAGGCATGGTGATACAGCCCCCCCAGTTTGGGAGGCTGAGGCAAGAGGATCGAAAGTTCTACCCTAGGCTGGGCAACTCAGCAAGACCTTTATGGGGCTGGGGATTTAGATCAGTGATGGGATTCTTGTCTACCAGGTGTGAGGCCCTGGGTTCAATCCCCAGGTATCCCCCCCCCCAAAAAAGAAATCCCAAAGCCAGAAGTATGGGAGCCTTGTTTTGTCTCACTTTCCCCAGATACAAGAATTGTAAAAAGGCTGTAGTAAAGTCTGTGGTGTTGGCTTGGGAAGTCAATTGAAAGGAACTGAGATCTGTAGAAACAGACCTGCATTTACACTGATATATGACAAACCCTACCTATAGATGGACAGGCTTTCCTGTAAGGGGTCTGACAGTGTATATTCTGATTCTCTCCCCAGTACTGGGGCTTCACACTGAGCTACATACCCACCCCTTTTTATTTTTTGAGACAGGGTCTTGTTGAGTTGCCCAGGCTGGTCTTGAACTTGCAGTCTTCCTGCCTGAGCCTCCCAGAGTGCGGGGATTATAAGATTAAGCCGTCAGGCCCAGCCGGATAATATATATTCTTAGGTTTTGCAGGGCATAGTGTCTGCCACAAATAGTCAATTCTGCTGCTGTAGTGGAAAAGCAGCTATACACAGTATCACACATACATGAAGGGGTGTGGCTGTGTTCTAATAAAACTTCAGAAAGTCAGTGGGCTAGATTTTGCCTCTGGGCTTCAATTTACCACCTCCTGCTATAGATGAAAAGGGCAAGGACAAACTTATCAGTAAATGAGGCTGGAATATATAGTTCAATGGGATCCTATGGTATGCAGAATAATGCCCCCTAAGTATGTCTTGGTATGATCTCTAGAATCTCTATGTCAGCACACACACAACAAAGGGGAGCTTGTATATGTTTAAGAATCTCTGATTATTTGGGTAGGCCTAATGGGATCACAAAGGTCCTTATATGGGAAACAGGGCAGAGAGGAGTGCTAAGGAATTTGGGTAGCCTGTAGAAGCAAGGAAATGCAAAGAAATGGACTCCTCTGGAGAGCTTCCAGGGCTGTGGACACTTTCCTTTCAGATGAGCCTGAGTTTGGACTACTGATCTCCAGAAGTATAAGAAAATAAATCTGTGTTGTTTAAAACCACTAAGCTTGAAGTGATCTGTTATACCAGCAATAGGAAATGAATATTGATCCTACCTCACACCATACACAAATTTAAGATCTAAATTTGAGGAGCAGAACTCTAAGATATTTAGAAGAAAATAAGAATTATTTTAGTAACCACAGAAGCAAGAAAGTACCCTTTAGGGACAAAAGGTGTACCCCAAATTGTACCCCAGTGCTGCATTACACACTCAGCATCTTTCCCTGCCTAGCACAAGTCAGCCCTGTGTGATCAGGGGCTGGTGTTTTCATGGTGCATCCCCAGTGTCTTGTGCACAGTGAACAGAATAATGGCCCCCGAGGATGCTCATGTCTTAACCCCTGGAACCTGAGAATATGTGACAAAGGAAAATTATGGTAAAAGAAGGAATTAAAGTTGTGAATCAATTGACTAAAGCGGAGATTAAGGGTCGGGGATTTAGCTTAGTGGTGCCAGCACTTGCCTCTCAAGCGTAAGGTCCTGAGTTTGATCCCTGGTAACCCTACCCCCCAAAAAAAGAGATTTAAGAAAATGGGGCTAGGTGTGGTAGCACCGGCTACACATGAAGGCAGACTCACCTCTAGAGGCCGCAAAAGGATTGCGGCTGAGCCCATACCTTCATTTTTATCCCAGATACCCATTCTGGACTTCACACCTCCAAGACCTGAAATACAGTACATCTGTTGTTTAAAACCACTGAGTTTGCAAATATTTGTTTCAGCAGTCCCAGAAAAGGGTGGCAGTGAGGGGTCAGTACCCCAAGTGTGAATGACTGAACAGATGAGCACATGCAGCCCACTGCTATCCTCATCTTGTCAATGACAAGACAAAGGTCTGGGAAGGAAGGCAGTGCGACTGGGTGGTGAGGCCAAGTCCCGAAAGGGCTTGGAATGCCCAAAGTTACCCAAAGTCAGCTCTCATAAGACTCTCTCCCACCCCCCAAAGTCCAGGCTCCTCAGACAAGCTCACAGCCCCTTGGGGCAACCCTGTCCGAAAGAACTTTCCAGGGTGATGGAGCGCTTGCTCCCTGCTGTCAGGAGTCCCCGTGGAGCACCTGAAAATGTATACCTGTGCTACCGAGGAAGTTTTCGTTTTGCTTTCATTAAATAGCTGCCAAGTCCAGTGGCTTCCACGCTGGTCAGCACAGCTTCAAGGGCTGTACCCAGCTTTCCAGCTAAATCTGTCCCAAAAGCTTCCTCAAGGAAGCAGCAATGCCCCTCCAACTGTGTGTTCCTATCTCCTTTGGCCTGCTGTGGCCCTGCCTACAGTGCCATCATCCTGTCTTCTGCCCCACTGCCCAACACTCAGCTTACTCCCCACCTTTAGTGTGGTGGAGCCTTGAAAAGGTCCAGGATTTACATGAGCTGCTTAAGATGCCCTTCCTTGGTTTCTGCCTCGTGGATTAGGCACTATGCAGGGAATGCTACACCTGCAGCCACCTCTGAGAACCCTGGGGCAAGGGCTCTGCCCCTGGAGGAGGCAGACTGAGACAGACTAAGAGAGTGGCCGATCACATGGGCATCCAGACCTCCAGCCCACGTCCCACAGAAGGGCAACCCAGGAAAGGCTTGAAGGTCAGAACAGACCGAGGAGCAGTGCCAAGGGTCCAGTTCCCAACCCCCTGCCACCTCAGCACAGAGGCACGGGGCCAGGGAGAAGAGAGCCCCTTCCCTACCACACTTGGTGACAGAGCCAGGCCTTCTTCCTGGATCCCAGGACAGGGCCTCAAGGCAGCTCAGAGACCTGGCCTCAGGGAGTGGGACCAAAACCAAACATGAGCCATGAGCCACCAGCCTCTTGGAGCTTTGGCAGACTCCTGAGTGAGACGGGCAGCAGCTCCACACCAAGTCACCTTTATTAAACTCCGTTTGTGTGTGTGCACCGTGTACACAGTGCACAGTTCAGGCCTGCGGCACCACCCCGTAGAGCTGGTGGGGAAGCAACTTCTGCTTCTCGTTGCAACTGTAGATCCATCGGGGCCGGACAAATGCCAGGGAAGGGTTGTCCATCAGGGCCTATGAAAAGGAACATATAATTGGGGAGCGGGGGTGTGTAAAGGGGGGGTCAGGGTCTCCCTTCCTCTGGCCCCCTCCCCACCTCCAGGGCTCACCTCCTCAAAGCTAGAGTCCCATTCCTGTGCCGTGATCACAAACTGGACTCGGTCACTCATGTAGTCCTCTAGCTCCCTGGCAGGAGAGAGGAAAGGAGACAGAGGACATGGTGGGATCAGTGTCCCCGCTCTCAACACCTCACTTCCTGATTATCTCCAAAGTTCTGTCCTTTCCAGGCCCACTGATGCCCCTGCAGCTGCCTGTGGGGCCTCCACACTCCCAGTGTACCAGCCCTTTGGGAGGGGGAGATCCTCACTTTAGAGAGGAGCCTGAGGGAGGCAATGCACAGGCTGGCGTTCACTCCTCCCGGCTGTGCCCACGCTGCCAGGCACACCCTTCTGCTCTGGAATGCCTCCTTCCTGTCATGTCCCCCATCCTCTCCTGGACTATCACCCCCCAACCCCAGACTGACCCGTTAAAGGCTGTGACGTATCGAATGAGCTTCCGCCGCTCGTCCCCGGGGAACTCCCCATACAGGAAGAAGTGTTTGCCCTGGAAGAAGTCTGCAGGAGACAGTAGAAGGGGTAAGTGTGAGTCCTCTGAGGTCCACAGCACCACCCCAGAGGGACAGAACACTTGCAGCAGAGGCCAAGCGGGGTGGGCAGGCCTGATGGCAGGCAGCAGCCCCCAGGCTGGCAGCCCATCACAGCCTCTGGCGAGGCTGGCTGGTTTGTTCCTTTGCTTGTTGGCATTACTAATAGAAGACATGATGACTTATCACAACGTGTCTCTTACAGATGGGCTGCAACCACTGCATCAGCTTGGCCCCAGAAGCCACCCAAGAGCTGCAGCTTCTCCACCTGGGCAGCCTGGTCCTGACAGCTCCCTTCTCACCTTGACCTCCAGGTGGATCATTCTTTCCATTTTCACATGACTGTCAGGCCACTGACTACTGCCACTTTAGGGCTGTGGAGGATCAAAGTACTATCCTGTCATCAGCCGTGAGAAGCTGGGGAACAGCTCCTCTAGCACCCCAAAACCTTGCCTCCACTAGGACCCTGCTGCCTTTCTTCCTGTTAACTTGAAGAAGCCATGACTCCCGTGGTCCCCTACCCGGCGAGCCCCTGCAGCATCCCCAATTTCTTCCTTTCTCACAAATGTATGTACACACAGCATTCACGCTGGAATAAGCGATATTAAAGTGAATACGTGTGGCCATCACTCAGGTCCCCAGTGACAGCAGTGTCCTTGTCACTTGGCAGGCCCTAATGACACTTAGAAAGGAGTCCCAGGGCCTCGCCCTGGCACTGTGCAGCAAGGGGAGTGGTCAGAGCAAGAAGTCAAGAGGCAATAAAGACGGAAGACAGAGAGGATGCTGAAAGGAAGGGGAACAGGCCTAGTACAGCATGCAGGTGGCTGAGGCAGGGAGCGGGTGGGGCAGCGGGCTCCCAGGGCAGGCTGGGCAGGTCACAGCTCATAACTGGGGGGCAAGGTCCTACGCCAGAGGGGTGAAGGGATTTCCTACCTGGGAGCTCGGGAATTGGCTCCTCAGGCAGCTCTGGGTGACCCTCGTTATCGGTGTTCTCATCTGTGGAGCCGGCATATGGGTCCTCGCCGTTCTCCTCCTGGCCAGGGGGCAGCCTGTGCTCCCTCTGCTCGGCTACCCTGGTGGGTGAGAGCAGCAGAGTGGGCACGCAGAGTGAACCATTATGCCCAAGGCCAGGCTGCCCTGATCCAAGCCCCAACCTACCTCCTCAGCTCATCCTCAGTGTCCCCAGACTCTTCCGCACCATTGTCCCGTCCTGCTGCAAGTAGAAGCCCCGTCAATGAGAGGTGTCAGTGCTTTGTCTCCTCGGAAGTCTGGTTACCCTCCCTCTCAGGTAGCACCTGAGCATATACCCAGGCATCCCAAACTCAACCTCAGTTGACCTCCACATCCAGTTATCTGGAACCTGGGACCCCTCTGCTTCTACTTCATTTGTCTGTAACAGCTTTCTCCTCCCTCGGACCCAGGGGTCCAGGGTCACCCTCCTCCCTCAGACCCGGGGTCCAGGGCCAGCCTCCTCCCTCAGACCCAGGGATCCAAGACCCAACCCTCTTCCTGCAGACTCAAACCTGACTGCTCCTCCGTGTCAGAATTTTCCTGGGGTCCTACTGAGGCTGCTTTGATCTCTTTTGGGCTTGGGGGCTTCTGGGGCGAGCTGGATCCAGCTGCCAGGGGAGGCTTGACTTTGGTCTGGGGGCACTGAGAAGGGAGGGTCTGTGTGAGGAGGGTGGCAGTCAGGTATGAGGGGGGCTGCCCGCAGGAGGTGGGAGTGGAGAGGCTGGGGAACTGGAGCAGACCCATGTCACCCTCTCCCACCAGGCAGGGGCAGCAGACCTTTCTTGGAAGGCTGGGGGCTTCATCCCCACTGCTGCCGCTGGGGGAGGCCACCTCATCCTCGCTGCTGGAGTCGGGCCCTGCCATGAGGTACCTGGGGAGAAATGGAGGCTCGGAGGCTCAGACAAACAGGGCACCAAGTCTCCTGAGGGGGCTGGGCAGGATCTTCAGGAGGCATGGCCATGGGCGTTTACTGAACACTCAGTCAGGGCAGGGGCCCCCTCCCCAGTCAGCCAGGCCCCCAGCCACAGAGCCCTGAGCACACTCTGTTCCCTCCCTCTTAGGGAAAAAGCAAAACACAATCAGCCCTCCATATCTGGGGTTCCGCTTCTATGGATTCAACCTCAGATGGAAAATGAGGGACACCAGGACCAGGACACATCTGCACTGAGCACGCACACACTTTTGGTCATAATTCCCTAAACAACATAGTGTAACAAATATTTACACAGCATTTCCATATTAGTAGGTATATAAATTATCTAGAGAAGATTTAGAGTATATGGGAGGATGTGTATACGTTTCATGGAAATACCAGTTTTTTTGTAAGGAACTTGAGCATCTACAGATCTGTGGTCCTGGGACAACTTCCCTAGGATACCAGTGGATGCCTTGTAGGCTAAAAGCCCTGACACTATATGCATGGTTCCTTCCACCATAGACACTCCAAGAACAGAATCCTCCTGGCCTAACAGCAGTAGCCACGAGAAGGCTTATGTGGAACTTCTTAGGCATCAGGCACTGTGCTAAGCATGTGACAAATACTCAGCCACTGAATCCTGAGGCAGGGGCTGTTTTTAGCTGGATTTTACAGGTAAGAAAACCGGGACAAAGAGCGATCACTTAATTTCCCCAAATCACAGGGCAAGTCATGTGGGAGAAGGGAATGTGGGCTTTGCCTTCTGGGAAGTATCGAAGAACCTTCATAAATGATTTGGTGTTTCACAGCTGCTAAACACCATTCGTGCTTACGCTTTGTGGGATGGGGATCAAAGGCAGGGCCTTGTGCATGCTGAACAGGCATTCCATCACTCAGATCCAACCTGGCCCCAAACAGGTTTTTAAAAACTCTATTTGTAGCCAGTGTGGTGATGCATGACTGTAATCCTAGCACTTGGGGAGGCTGAGGCAAGAGAATCGAAAGTTTGATCCCAGTCTAGGCAGCTGAGAGGGACCATGTCTCAAAATAAAAAAAAAAATTAAAAAGGGCTGGGGATGTAGCTCAATGGGAAGGCTCAGGGTTCAATCCCTAGTACTGGAAAAAAAGAATGACAACAAAACATTCTCAATTTGTGATTATGGTGGGGAAAGCCATTCCCGGGACTCTTCCTTCTATCCTTGAACCGTTAAAATACACCATGTGTCTGAATTTTTTTATGTTAAAACCCACACACAGATCCGATACCTTGTCTTGTTCCCCTTTCCTCCCTGTCCTCTTTGGGGTCTTCTGGAACACAACAATCCAAATGTGGTTCCTTCTGCCCTGAATATATTCCCAATCCACCCCTTTTTGCATGCCTGTGGCCCCAGCCTCCTCGGGGGTCCCCACCTGCATTCTCTCAATACTCCATTCCTCCCAACAGAGCCTGAACCCCTCAAGGGTCTCTGTGACTCCCCACTGCTCACAGAGGAGACCCTAGAGGCCAGATGAGTTCAGAAGTTAGAACTTTTCAACTTTCAGAGAGGCAAATGCCAGGTATGCAGATTGTCACATTACACCCACAGATGGGTCTGGGAAGCACCCCGCAATCAAACCAGTACAATTTCTGCAATAAATATCATTACACACTGAAGGGAAAGAACACAACCCATGAACAGTGTCTTGTTAGAGCAGGACAGGATGGTTATGCAGCCAAGTGAGTTGGTGTTAAACCTAGATGAAAGCTCTTTGCTCCCAAAGAAGTATGGTTTCCTCAGCAAGGTACAAGGGGTCCATGGAGGTGGACGGAGCCCAAGACCCTGGCCAGCCCAAACTGAACCCACCCAGCTTTCCAGACTCACTGTCACCCAATACAGAGCCCCACTTCTGAATGCATTCAGGCCATGGAGTATAACTCACACAGGCCTCAGATCTGAGCCCGTGCTTCCCCAGCCTGAAGGTCTTCCATGACTGGGAGTGGTGGTGTGTGCTGATAATCTTAGCACTCTGGGAGGCTGAGACAGGAGGATTGCAAGTTCAAGCTCAGCCTGGGCAACTTAGTGAGATTCCATCTCCAAGTAAGGAATAAAAAAGAGCTGGGGATGAAGCTCAACACAACGATCCTGGGTTCAATCCCCAGTACCAAGGTGGAGGGAGGGATCCGCCTCCTACCATATGCTCAGCCCCACCTTCACTTCCTCTGGTCAAACGCACCAGGCTGCCCACCCTGTGCTCCTCACCCACCTCTTCAGCTGGGCTCACCTCTTGTCGTCCTGAAGACCTGCACTAGCTGTGGGCTCCCTGGGCCCCCACACTGACCCCTCACTTTAGTAAGAGCCTCCAGTGCTGTACAGCCCAGCCCAGTACAGAGCAGAGGCTTCGGGACCTGCTCCAAAAGACCATGCGTGACCCAGCGCTGTGTTCTCCCACCCCAAACCCCTGCCTGCACACGCTGGTCCTGCAGCCTGTGATGTCATCCTTCTCCACTGAGTAGGCTCCAAAGTCCTGTGACTCCCAGGCAGGCCCCGTCCCTCATCTGCAGGCCCCCAAGCCCTCCCCTCTTCTCAGAAGCCAGTTCACTCTGGGCTGGCACCTGAACTCCTGGCTGGCAGGCCCAGGTTCCTGGCATTCCCCAGCACAGGGTGTGCGGCAGGCTTAGCGTGTGCTGCGTGTGCCACACAGGTGCCCCCAGTGAGACCTCACCTCCGGGAGGGCAGCCGCCGCCGCATGCGGTAACAGTCCAGCACCCACTCTTTGCGCACGATGCGGCCTCCGAGGCCTAGGACCTGGCTGTACTTGGGGGTGTTCGCAAAGGCGCAGCTGGTGGGAGGCAGAATTGAGGGGTGTTGGTTAGATGTGACCTGAGGTGCAGAGGGGCAAGGGGGTGACAGAGAGAGGACGAAAAGAGCGAGGAAAGGCAGGCAGTGAGACACATGTGAGAGAAACAGAAAGAGATGTGAGACCAAGGAAGGGGTGGAGAAAGCATAGGCTCAGAGAGCCACGGAGGCAGAAAGACGGCAAAGGCAGACAAGCAGAGAAGCAGGGACACAGAGAGGAGGCCAGGAGGAGGCAGAGGGAGAGAGCACAGCAGGGTGTGGGGAGGCGGGCACAGGCCTACATGAGGTGAGTGCTGTCCGGGGTCCAGTCTGGCCGATACTTGGCACCCAGCTCCAGGGCCTTGTCCCGGAGGTCCGAGCGGAAGGGGTTCTGGAAGCCGCTCAGCACCACCACCACACCTTGAAGGATCTTCCCCAGCTCCTGTGGGCCGGCTTGGGCTCCCCTGGGCTCGGTGCCCTCTCCCCGGGGCTTCCTTGGTACAGCTCTCTGTGCTGTGGCAGGGACCGGGGCTGCAGCTGGGTTACGGGTGGGAGCTGGCACTAGGGACCCAAAGGGTACAGATTCGGTCAGCACCACTGGGACTACACGCCCAGCTCCTCCCCATCTCGGCCACAGGAGCACAGGCCCGGGCCACCTCCCCGAGGACACAGGAGCCCAGCCTGGGTTTAACAAGGGATCTATCGGCTCACATTTGGGTCTCTTGAGGGCAGGGGGTGAGAGCTGGGCTGACGGTTTGCTGGGGATCTTCCTTTCTTCTACATTCAAATCCAACTTCCTCTTCCCTTTGGTAGACTCCTGAGGCTGGGGGCGGGGGTAGGAGGGATAAGTTGAGGCTTCCAACTTCACAGCCACCCCAGCCCTGCACTTACTGAGGTCACCAATAAGGTGACCTCACCTTAGTGGTGCTGCCCACAGCCTTGGAGAGTGGAGACGTGGAGGCCTGGAGTGTAGCTGCTGCATAGCTGGGTCCTGCTGGGTCACTGGCTTTGGCTGTAGGAGAAAGTGGAGCCCTTATGAGACTGCTGGACCCAGAGACTCCTTAGTTCCTAGCTATGGAACACAGTGTAGCTCCCAGAAGGCAGCAGTGACTCACAAGTTCAGACCCTAGCCCTCCTTTCTCAGACCCAGGGCTCTAGCCCCAGCCCCTCACCTCTCTCAGACCCAGGAGGCGAGGGCCCCACCCTCTACTGACTCAGACCAGGTTTCAACACTCACCTGGGGATGTCTTGTTTATCCTGCCGAAGAAAAGGGCCCCCGGTCTCAGGGAGCTGGCGCTCTCATCCTCCTCCTTCACCCGGAACTGGCCAAGCTTAGTCACTGTCACCTTCTAAAGTCCCACAAGGTCAGCCCGTGTGAGGACTAGTGGCAGGTAAGGGCAGAGAATTAGGGAGAAGGCTCTGGGGCGTGGCGGGTAGATCTTACCTGGGATGGGACCTCTGCCTCCTCTTTGTCTGGAGGGCTATGAAGCCGTATAAAACTCAGGCCATAGGGGGAGTCCTGAGAAAGCAGGGGTGGGGTCAGGGCAGAGCCTAGCCCAAAACCCTCTCACTTAGGTAGGCCATTCCTTTGTTATGGACACATATGTCTAAGGAGGTGCCCTGAGGTTAATGAGATAACACTGAACTTCACTGAGTCCTAACTCTGGGCAGGCACAGCTCGAAACCTCCCATGCACCACATCCTTTAGCCCTCACTGCAACTGGCAGTCTGCTGCCAGTGCAAGTGAATCTACTTTCATGTTCTCAAATTCCTGCCTAGGAATGGGAGGGAGTGCTGGGAATCACTTCTAGAACACATAAATACTCCCGGTTCATCCCCCCTCTGGTGACTGGATGCAGAGCCAGAAGACAGGAGGAGCCTGGGTCCCTGAGTGACCTCCTGGAGAGAAGGCAGTTGACCAGCATCAGGGACAGCTTCACGGGCAAGACGGACACAAGTACTGTGTGGGGCCACTACATACTCAGGTCTCAGGGTGACCACAGCTTAGCATCCCCTATCGGATCAGGGAACAGAAGCCCAGAGAAGGTAGGCACTTGCCCAGGTTCACACAGCTAAAAAGTGGTACAGGGCCAGGGATTTAGCTCAGTGGTTCCGCCGCCTGCCTTGCAAGCGCAAGGACCCATGTTCGATCCCTGGTACAAAAAAAAAAAAAAGCTGACAGTTTGGGCCGGGAATTTAGCTCAGTGGTTTCGTCGCCTGCTGCGCAAGCACAAGGACCCAAGTTCTATCCCCAGTACCAAAAAAAAAAAAAAAAGTGTACAGACAGGATTTGAACCCAGAGGCTGACTCTAAATCCCATGATGTTAACTCCTAGCTCACTGGTAGTCTAGTAGACACCTCTAGCAAGTCAGCTGCCCCGTTCCCACTCCAATTCTGATGTTGCATTCACTTGCCTAGACTCCCTCCGGGGAACTAAGCTTCTCATCATGGGGTGGATTCCAACCCATTGCCAGGAACACAGGGACCCAGCTGCCCCATAAGCCCCTGGGGTCACCAGCTCTCCACGCCCCCCACATTCACTGTCGGCCCCTCAGTTCCCCGCACCCCCAGCTCCCACTCCAGTTACCTTGCTGTAGGGCTGGCTGCACACAATTTTGATCCGGTCCCAGTGCTTCTCAGCTGCTGTCCGGACCAGCTTGTCAGGCCCAAAAATTCGAACACGGTTGGGGTTTGAGCCACTGCGGCTCTCGGAAGGGGACATGAAAGATGAGGTAACCAGAAGCACCTGGGTAGGAGAAGGCACAGTGACTGAGAACCAGAGCTGGCTGGTTTAGATACCTCCTAGGCACCAGGCAAGAAGCAGGGGCCCCAAGAAGGTGATGGAGGTCACCAAACTCCAGCATGAGTCTCGATGTTTCTAGACATTTCTTTTTTTGTTTCTAGGCCTCTGGTGAGTCTTGTCCTGACACAGGCTTTAGAGGGATTTTATTTTATTTTTAAATTTTTAAATTTTTTTGAGCAGGGCATGGTGTCACATGCCTGTAATCCCAGCACTCTGGGAGGCTGAAGCAGGAGGATCACAAGTTTGAGCCCAGCAAAAAAAAAAATATTTCAATTGATTTATAATTGTACATATTAATGGGGTACAGTGTGACATTTCAATACATGAATACAATGTGTAATGATCAGATCAAGGTAACTGGCATATCCATCACTTCAGACATTTATACATTCATCATTTCTTTGCCTAGAAACTCTTATGGTTTTGATCCACAGTGCCCCCTAAAACACTTGTGGTCAGAGGTGGGGTATTTGGCAGATGGTTGGATGATTGAGGCTCTGATCCACAGATGAGATTTTAATGTGATGATGGCTGGGTGTTGTGCCGCACGCCTGTAATCCCAGTACTTGGGAGGCTGAGGAAGAAGGATTGCCGTGAGTTCGAGGCCAGCCTGGTCTACATAGTGAGTTCACAGCCAGCCCGAACTACATAGTGAGACCCTGTCTCAAAAAACAAACAAACAAAGAAACAAAAAGATTATAATGTGATGGCATGATAGAAGGTGATGGAAATGTAGGAGATGGAGCTTAGATGAAGAGAGTAAGTTGAGGGAGGTGTGACCTCGGAGACTACACCTTCTCCTCAGCCCCTTCCTCTCTGGCTCTTTTCCTCTCTCTGCTTCCCCACTGCCAGGAGGGGAGCAGCTCTGCCCCACCATGATGTTCTACCTCACTGCGGGCCCACAGCAATGGAGCCAGCTGACCATGGGCTGAAACTTCCATCCTGTGAGCCAAGATAAATCTTTCTTCCCTTGAGTTGATTTTTTTTCAGGTATTTGGTTGCAGGAACAAAAGGCTAACACAGGGACATTTAAAATCTTCTCTACTAGCTAGCTTGAAATATACAATTAATTATTGTCAATCAAGCTATCCTACTATGCCA
Source organism: Heterocephalus glaber (assembly GCF_053883595.1). Classification (NCBI taxonomy): domain Eukaryota; kingdom Metazoa; phylum Chordata; class Mammalia; order Rodentia; family Bathyergidae; genus Heterocephalus; species Heterocephalus glaber. Next base: position 1,314,022 of record NW_028258450.1, read on the forward strand.
AGGAACATTAGAAATTATTCCTCCTATTCAACTGCACCCCCTGTAACCACTAACCACCTTCTCTCCCACATACCCTTCCCAGGGCCTGGTAACCACTATTTTATTCTCTGTTCTTTTTGTGGAGACAACGTCTTAGCTTCCCTATGTAGGTAAAAACATATAGTATTTATCTTTATGCGCCTGGCTTATTTAATACAATGTCCTGCAGCTCCATTCATATTGCTGCAAATGACAGAATTTCCTTATTTATGGCCAAATAATATTCCATCATGTATCTATACAGCACTTTCTTTATCCAGCTGCAGACTGATGGACATTGTAGTTGGGTCTACATCTTGGCTACTGTGGATAATGTTGCAGTACACATGGGTGCGCAGAGTCTCGGTGACATGCTGCTCTCACTTCCTGTGGATTCACACCCAGGAAGGGGGCTGCTGGGTCACATTTGAGCCCAAACGGATGTTTCTAACCTCCAGATCTGTTTCTCCTTCCCTAAAGTCTTCCATGGAGTCCAATATCATGGTGGGCTACGTAGCAGAGTGAATTATTAAATGATAGCTTCTCCACTCAAATCCACCTGTTGCTGGCCTCTGTGATGTGATACCACAAGCAGCAGGAGGGGTCAGGCTGGGCTCCCTCCTGTCCACTTGCAGATACTATGAGTCCTGCCGCCACTGCTTCTGCGAGGCCCCTGATAAATCCAGTTGGTGGCTTCTTGACCCCTGGGAGCCAGCCTCATCCCGCCCCTCTCAGGGACATGGTGGGGCAGAGCTGCTCCTCAGCTTCCGAGTCTCAGACCCAGAGGACCCCACCTTCACACTGCTGGCCATCTGAGTCTCATGCATTCCTGCCTCTTTCTCCTTTCCCCACAGTCCTAGGGATGGGAGTGGTTGTCCATCAGAACTTAGTCTTGCAGGAACACCCAGTTACCAATCCTTGATATTAAAGTCTCTCTGTTAAAATAACTAGTATGAAAGTCAGAAGTGGCACCTGTTGTCTCAGCTACTCCAGAGGCTGAAGGAGGAGGATCCCTTGAGCCTAGGAGCTCGAGGTCAGCCTGGGTAACACAGGGAGACCCTGTCTCAAAAACCCACAATAACTGCTGTGGTCTCAGTCTCCCATGGGGGCATGACTGCCCTCAGTACTGATGCTTTAGTCTTCTTAGCGCCGATCCCAGGTGGCTTGATCTGTTATTATTTATTTATCTATTTATGTTTGCAGTGCTGAGGTCCAAACCCAGAGCCCTGCACATGCCAAGCAAGCACTCTACCACCGAGCTACACTCCAGCCCCAGCCTGGGCTCTGCAAAAGGCAGATGACATCTCTGAGACCATCCCCACCTCACAGAGAGCTGGGACCCCCTCCCCAAAGGCAGTGCTCTCGGGAGGTAAATCAGAGTCAGCAGGAGGGCTGTCTCAGCTTCTGAGAAAAAAGATAACATTTTCTCTGTAGAGAACTCCTAGCCACAAGTCTTCCTCTCAAAGATCTGGAATAAAAAGTCACACTAGCTAACTGCATTGGGAGACCCAAGGTGAACATTGTAAGTGGTCCTTCAACACAGTATCGCCCAACCCAGGCAACTCTCCTGTGAAGGAACAGGGTCTTAAAGAATTCTCACAGACAGCCATAATTCCAGCTACTCAGAAGGCTGAGGGAGGCCGGTGTGGTGCCACACATCTGTCATCCCAGCACTCAGGAGACTAAAGCAAGGAGATCACTGTGCTTTCAAGGCCAGCCTAAACTACGTAGAGAGACCCGGTCTCGGGGAAAAAAGGAGGGAAAAAAAAAAAGGAGAAGGCGGTTAAGGCAGGAGGATAGTAAATTGGAGCCCAGCTTGGGTAACCTAGTAAGACCTTATCTCAAAAATTTTTAAAACATTTTTAAAAGGGCTGGAGATATAGCTCAACACTCCCTGAGTCCAAGGTCACACACATAGATGCATACCCAAAGAACAAAAGTCAATGGTTAAAAATACACACACGCTATCACCACTCCTGTTCAATATAGTTCTGGAAACATTAGCCACAGCAATTAGAAAAGAGAAAGAAATAAAAGGAATAAAAATAGGAAAGGAAGAAGTTAAACATTTTTTTTGGTACAGGGGATAGAACTTGGGTCCTTGCACCTGCAAGGCAGGTGGCAGAACCACTGAGCTAAATCCCTGGCCCTAAACTGTCATTATTTGCTGACAATATGATACTTTACATAGAAGACCCAAAAAACTCCGCCAAAAGACTTCTAGACTTAATTGACAGATTCAGTAGAGTAGCTGGATACAAGGTCAACATTCAGAAAACAATAGCCTTCTTATACCCAAATAACAGACTTACTGAGAGAGAAATTAGGGAAACAATTCCTTTTACAATAGCATCCAAAAAACTAAAATATCTAGGAATCAATCTAACAAAGGAAGCAAAAGACCTCTACACTGAAAACTACAGCACTCTGAAAAAAGAGATCAAGGAGGATATAAGAAAATGGAAAGGCATCTCTTGTTCCTGGGTAGGAAGAACCAATATAATGAAAATGGCCAGACTTCCAAAATTGCTATATAGATTTAAGGCAATGGCAATTGAAATCCCAACAATATATTTCACAGAACTAGAGAAAACAATCCAAAAATTCATTTGGACCAGAGGAGACCTAGAATAGCAAAAGCAATTCTAAGCAACAGAGACATGGCTGGGGTTATCACAATCCCCAACTTGAAACTATACTACAAAGCTACTGTGATAAAAACAGCATGCTACTGGCAAAGAAACAGACCTGAGGATCAGTGGAATAGATTAGATGATACGGAAACAACTCCAGACATGCTCAGCCACCTCATCTTTGACAAAGGAGCCAACCACCCTTGTTGGAGGAAAGATGGCCTATTTAATAAATGGTAATGGAAAAACTGGATCTCAACCTGCCAAAGATTAAAACTAGACCCATACCTATCACCATGCACTAAACTAAGATCAAAGTGGATTAAAGATCTAAATATTAAAACAGAAACACTAAACTTGCTGGAAGATAAGTTAGGTACAACTCTGAAGACATTGGCATAGGAAAAGACTTTATGAACAAAACCTCAGTAGCACAGGAACTAGCACAAAGAATCAACAACTGGGATCTTATCTTATTAAAAAGCTTCTGCACTGCAAAAGAAACCACCAACAGAGCTAAGAGACAACCTACAATGTGGGAAAAAAATTTTAGCAGCTGTACCTCAGACAAAGGGCTACTATCTAGAATATATAAAGAACTGAAAAAAATCAGACCTCCCCAAATTCAAAGACCCAATTCAAAAATGGGCATCTGAAATGAACAGACATTTCTCAGACAAAAAAGTAAAAGAAGTAAATAAACATACGAAAAAATGTTCAACATCACTGGTCATTTGAGAGATGCAGATGAAAACAACACTGAGATTCCACCTTACCCTACAAAGAATGGCTGCTATCAAAAAATCAACCAACAACAAATGCTGGCGGGGGTGTGGGGAGAAAGGAACCCTTCTCCATTGTTGGTGTGGGAGAGCAGACTGGTGCATCCACTGTGGAAATCAGTATGGAGATACCTCAAAGAACTAGGACTAGAGGTCCCATTTGACCCAGATATTCCCCTGCTGGGTATCTTCCCAAAAGAATTAAAAGAATCATACCACAGCGATAAATGTGGACCCATGTTTATAGAGGCACAGTTTGTAATAGCTAAAGCTTGGAAACAGCCCAAGTGCCCACCAACTGGAAACTGGATAAAAAAGATGGTTTTCTGGGGCCAGGGATTTAGCTCAGTGGTTCTGCCACCTGCCTCACAAATGGAAGGTCCCAAGTTCGATCCCCGGTACCAAAAAAAAAAAAAAAAAAAAAAAAAGATGTGTTTTTTTATAAAATGGAGTACTACTCAGCCATAAAGAACAAGAAACTAGAGACATTTATAGCTAAATGGATGCATATTGAGGCCATACTCTTAAGTGAAATACATAGGACACACATGTAAATACTGACTAGTTTCTCTAGTGTGAGAAACTGAAAGTGTAAATAAGGATTAAAATAATTGATAATTTGAAATAGGAAGAAAAGGTCCAAAGGGGGAGGGGAGGGGAAAGGGAAAGGAAAGAAGGGAAAGAAAAAATTATGAGAAAAGGAAAAAATGGAAACAAAGTCTTTGTAAATAGAGAAAAGAGCACAGGGAATGGGGAACAAATAAGAACCAAGATATATCATGTACAGGTACAAGCATCCAATGATAAATGTAAATGTACTGTATACCTAAAATGTACCAATAAAAGAATTTAAGCAAAACACACACACACACACACACACACACACACACACACACGCACACACACACATGCCTTCGAAGACATAGCTGCCATGACTTAGATTCGGCAAAAACTGCAAACTACAGACTCAGACTCACAAAAGATGCACATATTCAAATTATAAGTCATGCAATATAAAAATAAGTTTGCTTAATAGATTAAAGAATTAAGTGGAGATAGTGACAGTATGATGAAGGAACAAAATGACAATCAAAACTGACCAAGCAGTTTTGAAAGAATGGAAGAACTATGTGCTTATATAAAGGAATAAACCACAATTGGTCCAAGCAACCCATCACTCTGCCAGTGGTTGGACCATGACCCAGTTCTGGCCAATCAGATAGAGAGGAAGTGTGCTGGGGGCTTCTAGAAAACACTGTCCTTCCCCCTTAAAGAGAAAAGAAGAAAAGGACCATGGGCTGGGGATTTAGCTCAGTGGCACCGCGCCTGCCTTGCAAGTGCAAGGTCCTGAGTTCCATCCCTGGTACAAAAAAAAAGAGGACCCTGGCGTTTCTGCCATCCCACCTCCTCCCCCCACTTCTTGCTCTAATGCTACCGAGTGATGTTGATGTTTGGAGCAGCAATAATCATCTTGTGACCAGGAGGCCATATCCAAAAGAATCAAGAGGTGCCAACTAAGCACCTTATCTTTGTTAAGCTTCTGCCACCCTCATCTCTTCTCTTTTTTTTTTTTTTTTTTGAGTACTGGGGATTGAACTCAAGACCTCAAATTTGCCAGGGAGGCACTGTGCTGCTCAGCTAAATCCCCAGCCTCTCGTTTTTGGTTTTTTTGGTTTTTTTTCAGGACCTTGTGCTTGCAAGGCAGGCAGTGGAACCACTGAGTTAAATCCCCCGCCCTTGTTAAGCTTCTGTATCAACTCCAGGTCTGCCTAATTCCAGACTTCCTTCCTAAAGAGAGAACAAATCTGTTTCCTTATCCAGTAAGCAACTTCTAGTTGGGTGTATTTTGTTACTTACTAGTCTTTTCCAGCGGATGTCTCCAGAAATTGACAAAATTAGAAAATAAAAGCCTCTTGATCAAAAAATTATAGAAGATAACTATATGTCTTTGTGCCTAGTTCTAATTGTAAAAAGGAAACAAAATAGGCAAAGAAAATTACCTATTATTACCGATTCTGAGCTGACAGGGACCCCAAATTTTTTATCTGGGGACAAAATGAAGGGAAATGCGAACTGGGCTGGCACTTACTACTTGCACTAAGAGGCACATTTCCTCTGAACATCTTCTGCCATTCACTTAAAGGGAAAACCAGGCTGCCTTTACATGTTCAAAACTCAAGCCTCAATCTCTTGTCTGCCCTAACTCCAAATCCTGTGAGTCCTTTATGTACAGTTTGGATAAGGGAAGAAAGAATGTGCTGATTTTGTAGAAAGCGGTGTTGGTACCTGCTAGTATGTCCCTCGAGTTCAAATTGTAGGTGACATCAATCTTGATCACCCCTCCATTGCCCTTTTCCCTTTTCCTTCTTGGTTCTTCCAGTTTCTCAGGGGCAGAAACCAAGCAATGTGTGAGCCCCAAAGTCTTCAGTTCAGTTATGGCTGGAAATTGTAACAGAAATCTGAGACCCAAGCAGAAGTTTCATTAAAAATCTTGAAGCAGCAAGACACTGTTGGCCTAGGTGTTCTCAGACCTCGGGAACACTAAACACTGCCGGAGCCATTCCTTCTTGCTAGATCAGCAAGCAAAGGCTGGTAAATATTCACACACCAGACATGATAACATTTTAGCTGAAGTGCAATGATCCACTTTTGTCATTATTAAGTAGAATTCTGATCTACATCTGTGTTCCAAGAGAAGCACAGAACTTTTTCGTGATAGTCGCAAGGACTGTTAACATACATCATCTTGAGAATAAAAATGTTTGTTACTGGAAACCTCATTTGGTAAAACATTCCTTACAGAACATAAAAAGCACTTGAGGAAATTCAACATGTGCTCAGGATGAAAGTTCTCAACAAACTAGTAACAGACAGGAACTTTCTCGGCCTGACAAAGGACACCTATAAAAAAAAGACTAGAGCTAATGTCATATTTAATACTAAAAGACTCAACTCCCTACCCCAGTAACAGAAGCCAGCCAAGTGTGTGGCTTTTGCTGCTCCAACACTGCATAAGAGGAATCAGTCAGTGTGACAGGGTAAGAAAAATTAAAAAGAAATATACAGACTGGAAAGGAAGAAAACTGTCTTTATTCACAGATGGCACGACTGTCTCTGCAGAAAATCCCAAGGGATCTACACAAACTGCCATAATTAGTAGGTGACCAGGCATTTGTGGCACACACTTGGAGGCTGAGGCAGGAGGATCACAAATTCAAGCCCAGATCGGGCAACTTATCAAGACCTTGTCTCTAAATATAAAAAATAACTGACTGGGAATGTCTGTATCTTAGTCCAAAGAGCCTGGGTTCAATCCCCAGTACTGCAAAACAAAACAAAAACTGCTAAACTTAGCAAAGTCACAAGATACAAAGTCAATACACAAAAATCAATTGTAAATTGCACTGAGAAGAATATAACCTCACTTCTGTGGTATTCAGGTCAAAAGGGTGTAACCTAAATTTAATTATAAGGAAACACCAGACATTTTGTCCAATGAATGATATTTAACAAAAATCACTGGCCTATGCTCTTCAAAAGCATCAAGGCATGAAACAAAGTGGCAGGAACTGTTTCTGGCAAAAGAAAACTAAGGAAATGTGATAAATCAACGCAATGCAGCACTGTAAAATCTTTTGCAATAAAGAACATTATTGCTAGCCAAGTATGGTGATGCAGGCCTGCAATCCCAGCACTCTGGGAGGCTGAGGCAGAAGGACTGCAAACCCCCACACAGCCTAGGCAACTCCGTGAGACCTGGTCTCAAAAAGGGCTGGGAATGTAGCTCAGTATGAAGGTTGCAGGTTCCATCTCTAGCACCACTGAAAAAAGAGAGAGAGAGAGAGAGAGAAAGAAAAGAACATTATTGGAACAAAGAAGGAAATCTTGAAAAAGGCCTGAGATGACACATTATTATATCAATGTTAATTTCTTAATTTTGACAATTGTATTAGTTAGAAAATGTCTTTGTTTTTTGGAAAAAGTCAGGAGAGTATGCAGAAATAAAGAGGCATGATGTATACAACTTACTCTCACTTCAGGAAAACATGAACATGTATTAACATTGGCAATCTGAGCGAATACGGAAGTTCCTTGGACCACCTTTGCAACTTTTCTGTAGGCCTGAAGCTAATCAATCAATCAGTCAATCCACAAAGTCATTGACAAGCTGGTTTGATACTTTATATGAAAATAAACACAAAGGATGTACAACAGCCAAGAGAATCTATGGGAAAAAACAAATTTCCCATTAATCAATGATCTGCTCCTGCTAGAATGTCTCGTCCCCTTGTTGCTAGGACCTCGCTCGCCTCAGTGCTCTCCACTCCACTGTCTCCTGCACCGCCCATTACCCCTTCAAGACACCGTGTGTTCAATAAATAGTGGCAAGCTCCAGGAGACAGCGTCTTAGCCTGGTAAGAGCTCTGACCATCCTGGGCCCCCTTTACACAGAAAATATTTCGTCTTGTCTTTTGTTATCCTGTCACTGGACCCTTGGTCAGGTGGTTGGAAGTTTGCACAGCTTTCAATAAAATGGTGCTGGGAAACTGGCTATCCACATGCAGAAGACTGAATCTAGACCCATATCTCTCACTGTGTACTAAACTAAAATCAAAATGGATCAAAGATCTAAATGTTACAACAGGGTCGGGGGTTTAGCTCAGTGGTTCCGCCCCCTGCCTCGCAAGCTCAAGGACCCAAGTTCAATCCCTGGTACCAAAAAAAATAAAATAAAATAAAATAAATGTTACAACAGAAACAATCTGCTGAAAGAAAAAATAGATAAAACTCTTGATGACAGAGGCAAAGGCAAAGACTTTCTGAACAGAACCCCAATTACACATGAAATGACACAATCACCAAATGAGATCATATCAAATTAAAAAGCTCTGCATAGCAAATGAAGCAACCAATAGAGTGAAAAGACAACCTAAAGAATGGGAAAAAATTTTGCCAGCTATTCCTCCAACAGAGAACTAACATCTAGAATATATAAACATTTCAAAAAAATTAAAGCCCCTCCCAAAAATAAAAGGCCCAATCAAAAAATGGGCAACTAAATGAATAGACACTTCTCAGAAGATATATAAATGGCCAATAAATACATTAAAAATGTTCAACATCTCTGGCCATTAGAGAAATGCAAATTAAAAGAACACTGGGGCTGGGGATTTATCCCTGGTACCAAAAAACAACAACAACAACAACAAAATGACACTGAAGTTGAGTGTGGTATAGTGATGCATACCTATAATCCCAGCATTGTGGAGGCTGAGGCAGGAGGATTGCTACAAGCTCAAGGCCAGCCTGAACTACATAGTGAGATCCTGTCTCAAAAAAAAGAAAGGAAAAAAAGGGCCTGGGATTTAGCTCAGTGGTTCTGCTGCCTGCCTCACAAGTGCAAGGTCCCAAGTTTGATCCCCATACCAAAAAAGAAAAGAAAAAAAACAATGAGATTCTATCTTATTCTAAAAAGAATGACTATCATGAAGAAATCAAATAACAAATGCTGGTGAGACTGCAGGGGGAAAAAGGAACCTTTTTCTACATTGTTGGTGGGAGGGTAAACTAGTACAGCCACTATGGAAAATCCTCAAAAAACTAAAAGAAATTCTGTTCAAGCCACCTATTCCCCTTCTAGGTCTCTTCCTGAAACAGTTAAAGACATCACATTACAGTGACACATGTATACCCATGTAGGTAGCAGCACAATTCGTAACAGCTAAACCCTGGAAGCAGACTGTATGTCCATGGACAGATGAAGAAAGAGAGTGTGGTATTTTCACAAAGTGGACCCCTAGGGAACAGCCATGGGGACATCTGGGGTGGAGGTCAGCGTCTCACTGCCCTGCTTACCTCATAGTCTTGCTCACCAGCCCCGCCGGCCGAGCTGCCCACCAGCACCTCTACGAAGGCCGAGCCATTGTTCCCAATGTCCACGCTGTGGATCTGCTCCTCCTTCTCCAGCTGTGGGCACACAAAGGTCACCATCAGTGCCTGCTGTGGCCTTGGGCTGACTGTAGGGCAGGGACCGAAGGAGGGACGAACCCCATCTGGGCCACCATCTTCCCTGGAATGTCACCTGTGTGTCAGCAGGAACCATGTCCCTAGCACACAGCACATGCTACGACGTGGAGCAGGATGTTCCCTGTGTGAATCTGTCCACCCTGACCCTGCCTCCAGATCCACCACTCCTCCAGGATGCTGGAGAAAGCACTTTCTGTACAAAGGGTTCTGCAAAAGGATCTGCCTGACAGTTGAAGGTACAGAAAGGTGTGCATGCACGCAGGGGAGTCAGGAAAGGCTGAGGCGAGGCTCCTATCTCCCACTTTGGGGCTTTTTTTATTAGGATCCTGGAGTGACAGGTTATTACAACCCTCAAAGGTGCCCGATCCAGCACCTTACACTGCCCTCCCCTGCCTCAAGGGACCATCTGCTGGTCCTATCTGCTCTATCACCTCCCACTCAGGAGGACACCAAGATACTACCAGCCCAGTGTGACATACATGGCTGCACAGGAAGAAACCTGGACTCAGGCTGAGGTGGGTCTGGGTCGAAATCTAGCCCTACCATTTCCAAACTGTATCCAGGGTCTCTGAGGGGCAGTTTCCTCATACATGAAAGGGGAGGGTCATCCTATTCACCCTCCTTCTGCAGGGAGTTGAGATGACCCAGAATAGCAACAGCAGCCGGCATCTGGGAGCTCACAATGTACCAGACAGGCATCTGCCCTGTTCATAGCAACCCTGGGAGGCAGGTACTATAATTATCTCCAGGTCGTACATGAGCAGCGGCAGGCAGGAAGTGCTTATGTCACTGTACTTTGTTGTGCAGGCAAAGCCCAAGGGGACCGGCCAGGCTGGTTAGAGCATGCACTCCTGCACCCAGCACTGCCCGCTGGAGGTGGCAGAGGCAGTGGCAGGAGCGATGGTGGTGGCAAGGGGAGGGCCTTCCCGAGGATGAGCCCCACAGACGACTGCGGCCAGATCCCTCTGTTCGAGCTGTGCCTGACTCCAATCCAACCCTGGGGCTGCTCTGCTGCTCCACTACCCCCTCTTCCCTATACCTTCCCATTACCATTGCCAGTGCCTGTCTTTGGGTCTCTGCTCAGATGCTACCTCTCCAGAGATGAGTACAGAGGATCCTCACCTCCTACCTGCTACTCTATCCCTAACAGGTGTGTTGCTCTTCATTGGCAGTGCTTGGTAGTCTATAAATACATATTTGTATTTGTCTAGTATTTGTCTCCCCCTACTCAACTTTTAAGCCGCATGAGAGGAGGGACAATGTATGAGCCGTTCGGGCTGTGTACCAATGTCAAAAACAGTCTGTGAGCCGGGGATGGTGGTGCACACTTGGAATCCCAGCACTCTAGGAGGCTGAGGCAGAAGGATCACAAGTTTGAACCCAGGCTGGGCAAATTAGTGAGATCCTGTCTCAAAACAATAGAAGATTCTGGAGAGCTGGGCATGATGGAGCACACCTGTAATCCTAGCACTGGGTAAGCTGAGGCAGGAAGATTACCATGAATTCAAGGCCAGCCTGGGCTACATAATAAGTTAAGATCAGCCTGGACTACATACATAGCAAGATCCTTTCTCACCGCTCCCCGACAAATGAGGGGCCAGGGTGCAGCTCAGCAGTAGAGACTATGCTCAGTATGCATGAAGACCTTAAATTCGATCCCAGCACCAAAAGAAAAAAGAAAGAAGCTGCACTGATAAATGGTCTACTATCAATGAACCTCAAAAGCATTATGCTAGGGCCGGGGATGTAGCTCAGTGGCAAGCTTGAGGTCCTAAGTTTGATCCCCAGTACCAAAAAAACAAAAACAAAATACATATGCTAAGTAAAACAAAGCATATACAAAAGTCCACATATACATTTATATGAAATGTCCAAAGCAGGCAAAGGCACAGAAAGAAGAGCAGTGGTTGCCAAGAGCAACGTGGGGGTGGGGAGTAGGAAGCGACTGTTACTGGTTCTGAGGTGTCTTTTGGGAGTGATGAAAACACTAGGTGAGAGTGGAGATGGTTGCAGAACACAGGCAGTGTAAGTACCAAGCACTGGTTTGCACTGCTTACATGCATGGAGTGAATTTTGTTGTGATGTTCATCTCAGAAAAGAAGTGTGTTCTCCATGAGTTACCTCTCAAGACACGGGCTCAGGATGGGGTGTCATCTGTGGCCCACATTTGTGAGCCTTTGTTGGGAAGACGCAATGCGTGAGTGAGTCAAATGGGACACAGAAGGTTGGCAAAGCCCCTGACAGATACCGTGTGAAAAAACTTGCACATTGGGCCAGGGATTTAGCTCAGTGGTTTCACCCCCTGCTACGCAGGTGCAAGGACCCGAGTTCAATCCCCAGTACCAAAAACAAAAAACAAAAAAACTTGCACATGCATGAATGCAAAGTCACACATCACTTAGAAGACTGACGGAGAACTGTATATGGTGATGGCAGATTTCCATGACAAACTGTTATGGGGAGAACAGTATAGATACCATGTATTTTGATTTTTTTATACACACTTGTATGTGTACAAAATGAGCCAGAAAGGCCACACAATGAGCTGCTCATAGCAGTTGCCTCAGGAGTTAGGCACTGGGTAGCAGGAGTAGGGGTGGGAGCAGGCAGAGATCAGAAGAAAAAGAGATTTTCTTTCTTACAAAGTAAAGTTATTTGACTCTGGCAGTTTACGTGGAAGATTCAGAGCCTAAGTCTAATGGTGAAGCTGTGGTTGAAGCTGTCAGCTGAGCAGCTGAAGAGAAGTGGATCGGTATCTGGGTGTCTGATGCCTATGGAGAGGACAACTTTTCTGTCTAGGGGGTGATGAAGATGGTTACAAAGAAGAGGAAGATGACAATTCAGAGACTGAGCTGTTGAACACTGCTTCTAAAGAAAGCACCTACATGGGCCGGAGATTTAGCTCAGTGGTTTCACCGCCTGCTGTGCAAGGGCAAGGACCTGAGTTCGATCCCCAGTACCAAAAAAAAAAAAAAAAAAGAAAGAAAGCACCTGCAGTGACGCACAGAGGTTCCACCTGGACTGCGTCCCAGCCATCCCCTCTGGGCCAGGAGTGGTTGGCAAAGAGGTTGAACTCCCTGCCTGGGAGCAGGTGATGGGTTGGTTACAGGGCTTCCTGTGGCTACTGCAAACAAAAAAAGTATGGGGCTGTCATGAGCAGTGGGCTGAACCCCATGTGGCAATTTACAAGACGTTGCAAAACAGTGTTTGGAGAAAATACAAGGTAGTAGGAAAACTCACAAGGGAGCCTACTGTCTTAGTGTCCAGATATTTCTCATCAGAGAAGCCTAAAATTAGCACTGGGTGAATGTGGAGTTGCCTTGCATGTTGGTCATTGCCAGACACAACTGGATTTCCCAGAGGGTCTCCGCTATGAACAAAGTCACCAACTGCTGCAGTGCTGAGCTCCCCACTTCTGTGCTAGGTCCCTGCAGTTTATCCTCTCCACATGGAACCTGAAAGATCGTGTGAAGATCAAGTCGGATCGAATCCCTCCTCTCTGCTCAGAGCCTCAAGTGGCTCGTCTCACCCACGTAAAAGTCTTCACAATGGCTTCCCAGAAAGCTCCTCTCCTACCTCTCTCACCTTGGCTGACCCCGCCCTGGCCATACAGGGTTCCTTATTGTTCCTCCAATGTGTGGGGCATAGCCTTCTCTAGAGTGGCTCCCAGATGTATGCATAGCTCACCTTGGTCAAATGTCACTTTCTCAGGGTGCCTTTCCTTGACTTCCCTATTTAAATAAAAACTCCTAGCCACACTATGTTATGTCTGTTGGTCTTTCCCTAATACCGTGACAGCTCCACAGGACTGAGTACTATTTATCTCGTGCTGTATGGGCCCAGAACCTCACACAGAACATGGAATATGAAAGACACTTAATCAATACTTGCTGAATGAATGAGTGAATGAAAAAACAAGTGAAACCACCTACTCTCTAGTGCAAATTCCTGCCTCTATGTTGGCAGCTTCTACATCTCTATCTCCGACTCTACATCTGACTCCTAATTGCCTCCTGATTGCTACCTCAAAGTTACATCAAAGCTGGACATCACGACCAAAATGCATCACCTTCTCAAGCTGCTCCCACTCAGGGTTTCCTGTTTTGGTGACAGCTACAATACTTCTTCAGGTCAGAGGATCCTGTTCCTTGCCCCTCTGGCTCCCCCCTCTCCATGTTCTGCCTCTTCTTCCTCCAGTCTCTTTGCTCTACCTTCAGCCAGGCTAAAACTGAATGTCATTTCTCTGGGGTCACCTGAATGAGAACCCAGCATCACCCATAATAAAATTACAAATCCCTCCCTTTATACAAACACCTCCGTGTTGACAGAGCATTTCTGCAGACATTATGTCACCGGATTTTTACAACCAACCCGGGCTTAGATTCATCCCCCAATGTACAGATGAGACTGGGTTTAGAGAAATGAAAAAATGTGCCTGAGGTCACAGAGTATGAAGAAGAGCTGGGGTTTGAATCCAGTTCCCAAAACTAAATCCTCTGCAGTCTGGATCTCCCACAGTTTAAAAGAATGGCTTTCAGGTAAATTGTGTAATTTCTGTGGGCTTCAGTTTTCTCATCTATAAAATGAAGATAAATAACAGATCCTAGGTCATAAAGTTTTTATAAGGATTCAATTAATCAAACCATGTGAGGTGTTCAGAATGGTGATTGTCAGTTTGTAATGTTAAATAATGTTAGTTTTTGTTATTATTCTTCTATTAGAGATTTAGGAGATACTTAACTACAATCAGTCAGATAATTTTATGAGTCTATATATTTCTAAGAAGAGAATCCTCAGTTAATTCTCAGAAGGCTCTGTGACCTACATTTTTCAGAACCCCTGAACATAAGAGAGACCAAGAATATGCTCAGTATCAGACACAATCATGTAAGTCTTGCCCTCACAATCCCACTGACTTCTGTCCCCAAATACCCCTCCATCAGAGCTAAGGAATATGGTCAACATTCAGAAAGTCAGTGTGTGGCCTTGGGAGTGTGCAGCTGGGTAGTAGCATGCATAAGGCCCTAGGCTCAATGTCTAGCCCTAGCAATAGGGAGAAAAAAAACTAAACAACAAAACAAAAAAGAACTAAGATGTGTTATGTACAGTGTACCAACTCCCCACAATGAATGTAATCATTATGTACTGCAAACATGCACTAATAAAAATTATACAACAACAACGAAACAGCTGGGCATGGTGCTGTACACCTGCAATCCCAGCAACTGAGGAGGCTGGGGCAAGAGGGTCAAGTATCTGGGGTCAGCCTGGGCAACTTAGCAAGTCCCTGTCTCAAAATAAAAATTTTTAAAAGGCTGGGAATATAGCTCAGTGGTTGAGTGCTTGCTTAACATGTGTAAGGCCCTGGGTTCCATGCCTAGGGCTGGGGGGGAAAAATGCTGCTGTGTGAACACAAAGCAGGATGATTAAGTGGTCAAAAGCACCACATTCAGTTGTGAACTCAAGTCTTAGCACTATCATTTATTAGTGGTGACAGCCCTCATATCACACCTCTGAGGTAAAACATCCAGGATATCACCTGACAATGGGCAGATTTTTAAAAATGCATTAGCTCTCTTATCTGTGATAGGAATGATCTATTCAGAATACTACAACCATCTCAGATCAAGCCTCCCTTTCCTATTTGCTCCCCTCCCAATCCACAGGGCCCGGTATGGAGTTGGTGAAAATATGCACAAAAGGCTCTTAGAAAGAAGCCAGCCAACACTCCAGAAACGGTAGCTTAGACTGGCTACTTCATTCCCCTGCCCCAGTGCCTCTATTTCTCCACCTCTAAAACGAAGTTGATTTGTTCAGATAATCTTCTGGACAACTTCCCTCCCTGAGCCCACTGAGTCTAGGAAGCTGGATACACAGCAAATAGTTCATTCTGTTCCAGATGAGGAAGCTGAGGCCCAGAGGGTAGAAGCAACCTACCCAGGGCTACAGACCACGCATAGTCTTCCGGTCTCCTGTCTCCTCTGTTGAAGGGATTATGCAGCCTGCTTTCCAAGCAAGGAAGCTGAGGGTCAAAGGGGGATGTGACTCAGTCCACTGCCATTTGGCTCAGCAGAATCTGGACCCTGGGATTCCACAACCCTAGAAAGGAGGAGGGAGGGGGTGGGTAGGATCACCTGTAAGACCACAGAGATGGACTTCTCGCCGGCCTTGGCTGCCCGCCATTTCCGGTAAGTATCTGCCTTGAGAAGGTTTTCTGCACAATGGGTCTGAGGACAAAAGTTGAAAAGGAGAGTTAAGGCAGAGATGAGAGCTAGGCCCCCAGTTTTCAGACAACTCCTTGGGGTCCTCCTGCCCTCTGCGATCCCCCAGATTTAAGTTCCCCTGTCAATCCCCCCACACCCTGCCTCAAATTTCCTCCACAGTACTTCCCTGGAAGTTTCCTACGGGCTCCCCTATTCCTGCTTTTCTCTTCGGAAGTTCCACAGAAACCCAAAAGTTCCCCAATACCACATCTCCTCCAAGATCCACATTTAGCTTCTGGAAATCCCCCCCATGACCCTCCTTGGGCTTCCATGAAGTTCTCTTTTATACACCAAAAGTTCTTACGGAGCCCCCTTTATTTATTCTCTCACGTCTGCCAACCTCCCCCACGCCAGTCCCTCACCGAGTCCTGGCTGCTGCAAGACACGACGTGGCGAAGGCGAATCTCCGGCATGTCAAAGCCGTGAGCTTCACCTAGACTGGAGGCTGAGGAAGGGTCCGGTTTGGGGGGCGGGGAAGGGGTGCTTCCCTGCGCGGGTTTAAGTGCGCAAGCGCGCAAGGCTCGGGCCTTTCAAACTGCGGCGCGCAGCGCTCGCGTCGACTCAGCGCAAGCGCAGTCGATCCTCTCCGGAGAGAGGCGCTGCGTTCCCTAGCAACGAGCTTTTCCTTTGGCCCCGCCTCTCAGATTCCACCACTCTAGCCAGCCTTCCTGTGATTTTACAATGTTTTCTGGGTGCCTAGCAACGAGATGGCCTTGTGGATTGGAGCCCAGAAGAAATTCGTTGTTCTCATTGGACGATGTAGTCACCGCCCAAACAATCCCGGAAAGAGATATCAGAGTGGATTTTCTCAGGGAGCCTGGATCCTACTAAAACAGGATCTCCGTCTACCTCTTGTGCCTACAAACTTCTCCCCTTCTCCCTAAACACACACGAGAGAAATCTCATCTCTCTCAGCCCTTTGAGGCCGGGGGCGGAGGAAGGTCCATTAATAAAACAAAACGGGGCTGGGGATTTAGCTCAGTGGTTCTGCTGCCTGCCTCGCAAGCGCAAGGTCCCGAGTTTAGTCCACAGTACCAAAAAACCCCCAAAACAAAGCATATTCCCGAACCACATACACACACACAGAGCCTGAAGTGCTTCCAAAATGCCTCAGTTCACCAATATACGACCTTCAGACCCTTGTTTCTTACTACGCCTGCCTCTGGCCACCGACGGGAACCCTTCTATTCGGTCCCCTGGAGACGCAGAGACGCAGCCCTGGATGGGGTTCGGGCTGTAACAGCTTAAACACAGAAGAGGGAGTATGAGTCAAGCATTTGAAGAAGGGAAGGGCGAGAAGGCCACCAGCCCCCGCAGGACGAGTTTGGACATGCTGGGTGCTCCCAAGTAGGACCCCACCCACGCTAGGCGCCTCCTTGGAAAGACAGAGGAGAGGGGATCCCAGTCTTCACAGCCGCTCTACACCTGCAGGGAATCGAGTGGCCCAACCTGGATTGGGGTGGGAATGTCAGAAAACAAGACAGTAACCTTTGGAGCCCTCAAGGAAGAGGGGCCTGCAAGTCTCGACTTTTGGGATCCCGGTGGCAGAGGAGGCTGGGCACAAGATGTTTAGCTTCCTTTTGGATGCTGGTACCCGGAGGCTGCGGAAGACTGCTCTGGATTCTGACCTCAGCTATTTTTCACCCCACGGTGAAGGTGGGTCCAGGCCCGCCCCTCCCCAGCTTTTTATAAGGGCCGAGGCCCCAGGACTCCAGGTTCACATACCATGGAGCTATCCACGAGACAGGACACCTTCCTGCTGCTGGCCTTCACGCTGCTCTGCACCCTTGTGGGGCTTGGTAAGTGTCAAGGGACCTGGGTGGCTTCCTGGAATGTAGGAAGACTGTGAGAGAGCATTCAGCAAGGTCCTAAAGAGGCAAAGGAGGAGTTGAGATTCACAAAGAAGTCAAAGGGTCAGAACGAGAAAGCCTGGGGTCCAGGGGAAGAACTACTTGATTGGATCTATGAGAGAGGGGGGTTGGTGGGTTCTGAATCCTCTGTCTCATAGGCAGGGTCCCAAAATAAAACAGTTCAGTTCTAGGAGATCAGATGAGAGCTTGATTAGAAAAGGAAATCTTTTAAAGTCAATTAATCTTTCAAAGGGTGGAAAGATTTCTTTTCTCTCTAGATTCAGTAGTTCAGGCACCCAGGCCCTTCCTCCGCCTACCTGGAGATGCAAGAGTCCAGGCAGTTTTGCTCTTCCTAGTACTCAGGTGTCCAGGCCTCTAGTTGTCTCCTCTCTCAGGACCAAGAATTCAGCCCCGAACCACACTTTTTCTCCTTGATTTGAGATGCAGACCCCAGCCTCCTGTACCTCTGCCTGAGCTCCTAGTATCAACAAGGCTCGGGCTGGGGATAGCTCAGTGGCACCACACCTGCCTCACAAGCACAAGGTCCTGAGTTCAATATCTGGTACCCCCCCCCAAAAAAACAAGGCTTAAGCCAGGCATGGTAATCCCAGGACTCGGGAGGCTGAGGCAGGAGGATTGCCACACGTTCCAGGTCAGCCCTGGACTATATAGTGACTTCAAGGCCAGCCTAGAATACATGGCAGACCCAGTCTGAGAAAGCCTATGCAGCACCTGCAAGGAGTAAATTTCCTCACCCAACACCCAAGAACCAGCCTGACCTGAAATTTCACAGAACTCCACAGAAACCTTTGCCACGACCTCTCCCTGCCCCTGAGCTGGCTCAGAGGACCCTGGTGCCCAAAGTCCCCAGCCTTGTAATTAGGTGAACAGGCTCCAGGGTAGAGTCACTTCCCACCCCTGGAAGCCACTTTGCTGACATCATCCAGGCTTTCTTGTCAGACTCCAGATAGTTCCTTGGGCAGTAATCAATGCCCCCCCCCCATGAAAAACCAGTGTGACACTGGTTCCTCCTCCCTCAAGAGGCGAAAGTCCCTTTACCCTACCCTTTTTGTTTTTGTTTTGCTATGTATTGTATTTCAGGCTGGCCTTGAACTCACTACATAGCTCAGGCTGGTCTCAAACTGGCGATGATCCTCCGGCTTCAGCCTCCTGAGGGTTGGGATTAGGGGTGTGTGTGCAGCACCACGCCGGGGTCCCCCACCCTTCTGAACTCCAGTGTTGAATTCATGGTCTGAAGACCACAGCAGTAACTCCAGCCTCCTCCTCTGCGCTTCAGGGTGCAGTCTAACCTGCGAAGTGTGTAATGGCCCAGAGAAAACATGCAGCGGGAAAATGAGGCAGTGCGAGGACGGCAAGGACACGTGTGTGATTATCGTGAGCGAGTCCCACGAAAGTAGGAGGGTGTGGCTTCAGGCCCAAGGAGGGGGTGGAAGGCGGGGGGGATGGGGGGATGGGCGGGGGGGATGGGCGGGGGGCGGGGGAAAGTAGGGCGGAGGTTAAGGCTTGAAGACGGGGAGGATGTCCTCACGGTTCTCAGGATAGGTGAAACATGGAAACTCAGCAGGGAAGAGAAAGATAGGGTGTGGAGTGAGGAACAGATGTGGAAGAACAGAAAAATAGTGAGAGGGAAGAATCCAACAGACAAGAGGTAGATGGGTAGAAAAAAGAGGCCGCGCTGGGCTGCGCTGGGATTGGGGAATGTGATCAGGGAAGAGACCTTTCCTGAAGGAACACAGATGATGTTGGGGTAGGAGAAAAGACAAAAGCAAGCACTCCAGACAGGAGAGGGAAGGTAACCCCGAAGTATGGAGCAAATCTTCATAAAGGGAAGTAGAAGGTGGCCCACACTTGTAATCCCAGCACTCTGGGAGGCTGAGGCAAGAGGATCCAAGTTCGAGCCCAGCCTGGACAATTTAGCGACTTAGTGAGACCTTGTCTCAAAATTTAAAAAGGCTATGGATGCCATTCAATGTGAAGGTCCTGAGCACAATCCTGAGTACTGCCAATAATAATAATAATGGCCAGGTGTGATGGTACACGCCTGTAACGCCAGCACTGGGGCAACTGAGGCAGGAGATTACTGCAAGTTTAAGGCCAGCCTGGGTTACATAGTGAGCTCAAGGCCAGCCTGAACTAAATAGGAAGATCCTGTCTCAGATAGATAGATAGATAGATAGATAGATAGATAGATAGATAGATAGATAGATAAGAGAAGATAGATAGCCGTGGGGAGGTCAATGAGTGAAATGGAAGTGTGTGGGGGGACATAATTTAAATGAAAGAGCCTACCTCAGACCTCAGAAAGCATGGGGCAAAAGGGAGCAATGGAGGAGATCTCCGCGCGGGATGGGGCGGGGAGTGTGTGTGTGTGTGTGTGTGTGTGTGTGTGTGTGTGTGTGTGTGTGTATGTGTATGTGTAGGACGTTAACTCACAGCTGAAAGAGACCACGAGCCCCAGAAAAATCCCCTGACCAGGTTGAGGGAGTGACCATGAAGGTCAACTCTGACAGCAGGAAGAAACCATGAGGACATGAGGGGAGTGTGTGAAAGGAAGATGGGATAGAAGACAGTGACACATGGTCAGCAGGTGAAGGAGAGACCTGAAAGGCTTGAAGGCTGGAAGAGTCCTTCGAGGAGAAGTGCCTAGGTGGCGTAAAGAGGGGAAACCTCGGAACTGGGTTGGAAAAGACCACTACATGGGGGGGGATGCGGTGACCGGAAGAGACTACCTCAGAGGAGATAGCCAAGAGGGCCAACAAGACCCCATTGATGGAAGGTCTAGGGACTGGCCATGGAAGAATCCAGGAGAGAGGAATAGAGTGAGGGGGTACAACGTAGGATTTGTTGGAGGAGACTGAAAGGCAAAGTCTTGAAGGCTGGAAGAGACCACTTTTACACGGGAACAGGGGTGGCCATAGGCACCTTGTAAGACTCCAGAGAAGTCTGGTAGGGTGGGGTGGGGTGGAGTGAAGTGGGTAGAAGGGACTGCATCCAGTAGGCACTTGGGTGTTGGCTATGAGAACCACAGGGAGACGACCAAAGGCCCACCAGACTTCATGGTACAGGAAGGAGGGCTACGTAATAAACCACTCAAGAGCAGGCAGATTAGGGAGTATACCGTTAAGGCACTGGAAAAGACCACCTAAAGGAGTTGCAAGGCTGGGGAGGTGCAGACTTAGGAAATACTAAGTTAGCAGTGAGCCAGCACCATCTGCCCTCAGTTCCTACTCCCACTCCACAGAGGGCCCTTATGTGAGCACCGTCAAGACCTGCATGAAGTCCAGAGACTGCCACTCAGGCTATGTGTCCACCACCATGGGACCCAATAACTACATGGTGACGAACACGCATTGTTGCCAGAGGGATGGCTGCAACAGTGGCTCCGTGCCCCGTAAGTGCCAGCTCAGCCCTGCTAAGGCAGCCCCACCCCAAAGGCCTGGCTGGTTCTGAGCCTGTTTCCTTACCTGTAAGAAGCAATGTCCATTAGCAAGCCTGGTGTGCCCCAGGGTCTGGGGGAGGTTGGGATCAGGGCTTAAATCTCCAACCCTCCTTACACTTCACCGCATGCCCAGCTCCCCAGTACAATCGCACTGTGAATGGCCTGTCATGCCCCTCCTGCGTGGTGCCCTTCCGGGATACATGCGTGGCGACCGAGCTAGCCCAGTGTGTTGGCCAGGAAACACACTGCGTCTACTTGGCAGGCAGAGCAAAGGCTGGTGAGTGGTGCCTAGCTCTGAAAGAAAGGACAGGGGTCCCAGGGCTGGAGGCCCAAAGTATTCTGTTCTAGGGGAGGAGTGGGCTCCAGAGAAATGGGGGAGGAGGTGGGAGGGGCGGAGCTCCTGAGTTATGCAGAACAAAGGGCTGACTCCAGCCTGATATCTTCCTCCTAGGAATCATCAGTGCCAAGTTTGCCACTCGGGGCTGTGCCACGAAGAGTGCCTGCCACGCCAAGCCTGGGGCTGAGGTGCCCTCAGCCTCCTACTACTACTTTCTCAACCGGGCCGACTGCCATGAAGCCTCCTTGCCCTATGGCAGGGCTGAGTGAAGGACCAAGGAATATGTGTGGCCTGAGATGCCCATTTGTCCTCAGCCTGCAGCCCACCATGTGCTTATAAATTAAAGTTAACAGAGCAAGCCTGAGTCCTTGTGACACAGTACATCTTGGGGGGATGGCATGCAGGGGGTTCAGGCCTCAGCCTTCTTTCCTAACCCCCTCTTTTCAAGGAAGGGAGGGAAGACCCTGCCTTTTACAGAGGGACACTAGTTGCCAGGCCCTGTGCTAAGGCTTTCCTTGCTACACCTCATTTTACAATAACAACAACTCTATAAAACTGACATTATTATCCCACTTTATGGACTAACAAACTGAGGCGGATCCAGAGTATCACTGGCCTTGGGTCAGCTAGGAAGAATCTGAACCCCGATTTGAACCTCAGTCCATCACACCAGAGTCCTTGATCAGCTCTCCTGATTAACCTCTCCCTCTGTTTGCCTTGGTTTGCATTTCTGCAGAATGTGGATGTCAATACTTACAACCTCATCGGGTTGTGGGAAGAGGTAAATGAAACATGAGAACTACTCAGCCCAGTGCCTGCCGCCCTGAAGAGAACGAATGATGGCTCTGCAGACAAAGTCTGAATAAATAGTAATCATCATAATAGCTACCACTTACCGAGTGGCCATTAGCGGGCAGGTGCTAACCATTGCAGCAGTCAGGGCAGACTAGATTGTGCTACAGTAACAAACAAGTCCCTAATCTCTGGTTGAGAACAACAAAGTTGGATGAGTCATCAAATGCTGCCTCGTAATAAGCCATCTCCAATCTGAGATTTAGGACAAGCAGTCCTGTTTCTAAGGTTTTGTGGGCTGGAAGGGTGGTTCCTTTTCTAGTTGTGTGTTGGCCGGTTTGGCTGGGGGAACTGTGTCCTCCATGTGCTTCCACAGTCTCCTGGATCCGTGGGTCCCTGGCAGATGTTCTCACCACAAATCACAGGAGCATGAAAGTCAAGCATATTTAAGGCCCTTGAGGAGGTTAGGACTCTGACATTCCACTAGGGTGAATCCCACCGCCAAACCAAAATCAGTGGAGCAGGGAGGTATGTACCCCCTCGAGGAAGGGAAAGGAGTGGATACTTGCTGAGTGCTTATTCACAAAACGCTAATGTTTCCTTCACTCTAGTACTCATTTAGCACCATCTGGTCATTAGAGTCATAGAGCAGCCACCAACTTCAACATGACTGATTTCTATGCCAAAGGAGTGAGCCCAGGAGAGTCTCTCATGTGATTATAAAAGCTGTGACCCAGAAATGACTTAACAGTGTCAACTCACTAGATGGAGCCAGGTCACTTGGCCTTACCCAAAGCACATGGAGGCCGGGAAGTACAATTCTGCCCCTGGATCAGAAGGCTGAGATCAAGGCATGCTTCATAAACACCATGACCACCAACCGTGGCTTCTAAGAGGCTCAGAATTGCCGGGCATGGTGGTGTACCCTATAATCCCAGCTTATGGGAGGCTGAGGCAGGAGGACTGCAGCAAGCTGGAGGCCAGCCTCAATTCTGATAGTGAGCTGCTGTCTCAAAAAAAAAAAAAGGCCCAGAACCCTTCATACTGAGCTATATCTCCCTTTTATTTTTACATAGGTCTTAATAATAAGTTGCCTAGGCTGGGCTTGAACTTCCAATCATCCTGCCTCAGCCTCTGAGGGATTACAGGCATGTACCAACACTTCCAGTTATGGGATGTTTCTTGCTTTAGCTCCAGGACAGCTGTGTGATAGGCACTATTGTCCTCATCCTTGTTTTCAAGAGATGGATCTGAGACTCAAGGAAGGAGTTGAAGATTTTAATCTCTGGCTCATGCTGGAGGCAGAAA
This sequence comes from Heterocephalus glaber, assembly GCF_053883595.1. Taxonomy (NCBI): domain Eukaryota; kingdom Metazoa; phylum Chordata; class Mammalia; order Rodentia; family Bathyergidae; genus Heterocephalus; species Heterocephalus glaber. The sequence continues at coordinate 1,337,492 of NW_028258450.1, forward strand.
GAGACCCCCACATCACAGACAGGCAAGAAATCACTATCAGTGATTTTCACTTTATTAAACTTAGTCCGGAGGAATTGCCTTTTATTTAGTGCATGATTCTGTGTCGGCAGCTTGGTTTGGGACCAGCTGGGTGCTGCTTCTGCTGTTTCAGCTGCTAGCTGGGCAGCTGTTTCAGAGGGTTGGTGGGCTGTGGCTTGGGGTACCAAGGGTAACTGGGCTACGTGTCCCTTTATCACTGAGCAAGTTAGCCTGGGCTTCTCAATGTGGCAGTGGTCCCAAGGACAGCCAAAGAGGAAGTCCCAATGGACAAGCACTTCCAAGCCTCTGTTTACATCATGTCTTCTGTTGTCCCAGTGGCCAAAGTCTAGAGTGAGAATGAGGAGGACGATCCAAGGGCCTCGCTGCAGAGATGCAAAACAAACCGGGCCATTCATGGTTCACACTGGTTCCAGATGTAAGGTGCTTGACCATAACAAATCCTCAAGTTGCTAACAGTGACCAAGCCCACGCCTCCCCAGTCCCAGGATGGCAAAACTCAGATACAACGGATAGTCTCCTGATCCTAGCCCAAGGAATTCCTTCCTGGCAGATTCCCCACCAGCCCTCCTCTTCCAGGATCAAGAGTCACCACCCTCAGCCCCAAGAGTCCAGGCTGTCAGCTCAGCCAAAAATCCCAAGCATCCTTTCTTCCCTTCAAACCCCAAACAATACACAACAAGATTTCTATTCATTTTTATTTATTCTTCAAAAAAAACACCATAGGCTATCCAAACCTTGGTTTGTCCTTCTTTGTTCTCCATTATTACAGACACAAGTCCCTCCATCATTACCCAGAAATGTACAAAATTCTGCTATGGTGATAAGCGTGCTTCACTCACATTTTTGGGTCTGTTCTGTGTCTGGTAACGGGACACCAGGAGTCACACATTTCCTGGGATTCTTGCCCTGAGCCGTCACATGGACACACCCTGATGGCAGCCAGTCATCTGTCCACAAGGGAGTTTGAGTTTTTTTCTGCTTTGATGCTCCCAGAGACAGATGCCTCCCTCACAACTTTATGATTCCACAAAACCTAAAGTTGAATTCCATCAAAAGTCATCATGTAAAATACAACCACCCCAGAGAGTAGTTGTGAAACCCAATGGTGCCAATATACAACTATATAAATACAACTAGCACTCCTCAATGGGCACAGACATGTACACACAAACAAAATTGTCTTGCTTCCACTGATATGATCTGATTGGCCTGATTTCTGAGGCAGGAGGGCAGAGGGAAATACAGCAGCAACGCATACAGCAGAGGTCAGGCAGGACCAAATTGGTGTGGCAGAGTGGCAGAAAAAGAGGGCAGTGTGAGTAAAGGCATGGGGTCAACAGAAGATGCCCAGACCAGAGTCATCCCAGTGCTGGCCAAGGCTGAGGGTGTGGGCAGGGGCAACAAGACTAATGTTTGAGCGCTCAGTGGGGCTGACTTCCCAGGAGGGCTATAGTCTGTCCTTAGTGTGTGCATGTATGTGAGATTGCACACACAGTGGATTCTCACAGTGCGTGAGGTAGATGCCATTCACTGCCCAAGATCATCTCCAAAGTCAGTAGGACTGCCTGACTCTAGAGCTATGCTAATAGGGTTTCTTCTCATTAGAGAAATGTTCTAAGTCTGGACTGCTCAATACTTGTGGCTACAGAGTAGTACTTGAAATGTGGCCAGTGCAACTGAGAAGCTGAATTTTGTTTTGCTTTTAATTCACATCTCCATGACTGATAAACTAGTCAATATCACTGGGACAACTTTGGTAAGTGAATCTACTTCTCTTATTATAAATTGTATGAAAAGTAAATACAAGTCCAGCACTTCCAGTGACAATTTAGTCTCTGAATTGAGATGTGCTGTAAGGGGGTAAAGTACCTATCAAATTTTGAAAACTTAGCACAAAAGAATGTAAAAGATCTCAATTATCTTTAAAATACTGATTATATGTTGAAATGATAATATTGGGGGGATCCTGGGTTAAATGACATATTACAGTGAGTTTCAGCTGTTTACTCTTTTGCTATGGCTACCAGGACGTTTAAAGTGACATGTTTCTGTTGGACAGCTGCTTTCTCATGCTTAACTAAGGGCCCCGGCGCCACACAGTGGGCACAGTGGGGGAAACAAGGAGGGATGCTGGATGCTGCTGGTGCAAGTGAATCCCCTTCCTCTAGGGCTGCACGAGCTCAGCAGCCATTCAGTACAGCGTCAAATGCTTTCCCCATCATGGCCATCTCGACTTTGAGGGGACAAACTGTGCTGGAGGTGAAAGTTCAAACTGCAGATGGGGGTACCACTCCCCAACTATCTGCCCCTAGGACCAGGAACCTTGCCCTCAGCTGTCAAGGAAAATAGGATCTCGGAAGTGTTAGGTATTCCAAAGCCCCCACAGAACCAGCTCCCTCCCCTTTCTCCCAGTCCTCCTCCCTAAAGGCCAACAGGAACTTTCTACACAACTAAGGCTTGACCCCTCCTAGTTAATGACCTCCTACCCAGTTAGGGGCTTTTCTGCCCCTCTGGTTTCCTGACCAAATGTTCCCTTAAGATAGGGACCTCCTAGAGCTTGTCACTCCGTCCCCCGCGCCCCCCCCCCCCCCGCAAGACAGAGACTTCCAGGAGCTTGTCTCTTCATCCCACCAGATACTCCCATGAGATAGAGACTTCCTGGGGCCTGTTTCTCAGTCCCCAGCCAGAATTTGTTGCTATATGCCCTAACTGGAGTCACCCACCCCCATCAAAGGACTACGTGCTCTCCCACATGCAAAAACCCTATATAAGCCTCCAGCTCAGCCCATGAGACTGCTGGTCTCCATTTTGTGAGTCAGTCCCGGCAGGCTGCAGACTGCCACCCCAATAAAGCTGGCTTGAACATATGTGTGCCCCTTCCTTTTGGCGACCCTTTCAGGAAGTATTTATGGTTCTGGTCCAGCCCTTTCATTCGGGAGATGGGAAAATAAAGCACCGGCCCATGTGACACAGAATGACAGTGATAAAACCACACTTGGATCCTAAGTGCCCTGACCTCAAACGGGAATGTTCTCTTCCATTAAATGCTCAGTTCTCCTGCTCTTGTTCCTTTTTCCTTTCTATGGCAAGAGGGCAACAATCTAAATACCAGCCTTAGTTCTGCCACTGATCAATGAATGAAAATAACACTCATTTACTAAGCACCTCCGGGGTGTCAGGCACTGTTCTGTGCTGGTTCTGCACCAGGGAACATGACAGGCAAAGGAACAACAGCCAATAAATGGGCAAATAAATAAATAAGATCATTTTTATAGTAATATTTTCTTTAAAAGAATCAACTGGCCAGGATCAGAAATGGGGGTGTACAAGCTACTTCAGTTAGAGTGAACGCGGAGGACCTCTCTGAGAGAACATTTGAGTGGAGACCTTACGAATAAGGAGCCAATCATGGGAAGATAGGGGGGCACCACACTTCAGGAAAAAAACAGCAAGTGCAAGGGTCCTGAGGCAGGACCCACTGTGGCCTATTCAAACATGAAAAAGATCTCTCAGCCTGGTTGGGGCTGGGATGGGGCAGAGACTGAGAAGAGGCAGGGACCAGACCACACGGAGCCTTGCTTTGTGCTGTTGCACCTCTGGCCTGCTCTCTCTAGGCTTGCTCTCATCTATTGGTTCCCTTTTTCCTGTTTTGACAAGGAAAAATCCTGTAACTTGCAGGCACTGTGGTTTCTGCCTTTGCCTCACTCCTGCCTGGCAAGTTCACGTTTGTTCCCACAGTCTGCAATGCCTGCCCAGCCATTCTGGGGGAACCCTGCCCGAAGACACATCCTTTGCGTACACCAGACCACAGCCTCTCCGGGAGGCCACACCAAGATGTCTGGACTAGCACAGCAGGACAGCCCAGCTGCTTCTCCCAAAAGGCAGGTGCACAAAACACAAGGCAAAATAGGTTAAACTTATTATAATGACAGAAGAAACCAAAGACAAAACAAAAACAAAAGCACACCCTAAAGGTGGGAAACACACCCAAGATCCTCTCCATTACTCGGCACCTATAAGATGGGAGTAGTCACACCCCTTCCCATAGTCTTCCCCTTCACGGAAAGAGAGGCAACTGCCCTCTGAGGATGTACAGGATAAAGTATGAGAACCTGTGGGAGATGTCTCTGAAGTGCAAGTTCTTACTCTTCCACATGCAGGTCTCCCTCCTGGTCTCCAGCCACCTTCAGGGCCCACCAAGTTCAGGCCTCTAGCCCTCTCGCCATTTCTGTTACGATCATTCTCCTTACACCAGATCCCCAGACAAGTATCAGACATCCTCACTTCCCAAGAGACCCAGTGGTCCATGGCTCTCCCATCTGCCCTTTGTTCCCTCCTCCAGATGTAGACTTCCCACCACCCAAGGATTAGCAACCAAGGTTCACAGTCCTCTGAAACCCGAGTCAACCCCCCACCCAATGAAGATTCAAAGTTCACTGGCCCCCGGTTTCCTGGGGGAAAGGCCCATCTTAGGCCATTTCCTTTTCAGATCAGGAAGTGCAAGGATTCTAGCTCCCTGGAGCACCCAGACTCGCATAGTGCAGTCCAGGAGCCCAGCTGTGGACCTCCTCAGGAATTAAGGCTTCTAACCCGTCTACCCTGGACGACTAGACGTCCAGTAACTGCAGCTGGAGACAGGGATGTACTCCCTTCCGGGAGTCCGGGCCCCCTACTAGCCCCAGGAGAGTCTGGACAGTATACTCGCCGGTCCACAGAAAAATCAGGAATCCCGTCCCCCACATTCTGCTCACCTTCAGGACTCCACATACCCCAACCAGAAGTTGGAGCCTGTACCCCCAAGTGCAAAGATTCCCAGTAGCAGATCCCCCCAACCCTTGTGTCAGGCTCAGACTTTCAAGCCCCCATCCCTCTAACTAGGACTTGGGGTTCTCAGCCCTCAGTGGAGCAGGAAGCCCAGGCCCCCATCCTACCCCACCCATCACGGTGCTGCCTCACCGGGTGCCAGCACGGCCTCGGCGTCTGCCCGCATCTCATCCAGAGCCTGCAGCAGGACGCCATGTGCGGCGCGGTATCCCAGACCGCCTGTCGCCGCCGCGCCACCCGCAGGCCACAGGAAAGAGAGGGCGCCCAGGGCGGCGCCACCAGCCGTGCCCTCGCCCGCCCAGGCGCCCAGTCTCGCTTCCACCTCTGCGCGTGTCACTGGGCCCGGGAAGTGCGCACGCGCAGCCAGCTCCCCAGGAGCCAAGCCCAGGGCGCGCTCCCGTCGCGCCAGCACTGCGGGTTCAAGGCCCAGCGCCCGCCGCCACTCCGCCAGCTGGCCGCGGAGAAGCGCCACGTCGCATGCCCAACCCAGCCCGGGTACGGGGGCCGCCGCTGCTGCCAAGCTGGCCAGCAAGGCCGGCCTCCACGCCCCCGCCCGCAGTGCCGCTGCCTTCTTTCGGGCTGCGCTGGGCGAGGCGGGTGGCAACGCCAACAGCAGCGCCCCAGCCTGGGCAGAAGGCAGCGCACGCTGCAGCCACTCGCATAGGCCCGGGAGCCCACCGGGGCACAAGGGGAACACTGGCGGCAGCGCCTCCTCCAGCACCTCCCACGTCTCGTCCTCCGGGCTCAGAGGGGCCGCGCGTCCTGACTTCCCGCTGCCCTGGGTGTTGGCGCCGTCCACCTGCAGCAAACTCTGGCTGCCCGCTTTCTGCGATCCGGCGCCACGTCTCTCCTCCTCGCTGAGCATTTTTCCCAGTGTCCCTTCTTCGCCTGTGTTCCCCAAGCTCTGGCCTCTGGGATTCTCCACCTTTTCCTCTTCCTCCAGAAACTCGGGATCCTTGCCCTTACAGTCTGTTCGCACGCAGACAAGAGGAACGTCTGGTGACACCAAGGCGCGGACCTGGGCCCAGTCCTTTTCCGTGGGGGGACCGGGGGTGACCAGGATGAGGGCGTCATAGTGGGTCGGGTGTGGGGTGGCGCCAGAGGACGTGCCGGGGGAGCCCAAAGGCACAGCCCAGAGCACCACATTGGGGCATTCCGGGGCCGGCCACGGGGTGGGCCCGGTGGGCATGGAGGCAGGTATGGCCCCTGGGTCACCAGGATCCAACCCCAGCAGCGTGTCCAGCACGAGGCTGACATCAGTTGTGCCCGCCACTGCTAGGTCCAGCCGTGCACTGCCCAGGCGCTCCAGGCCTGCACGCACCCACGACAACGCAGCCTCCAGGCCACCGGTCTCAAAGGCCTCACGCACAGCCTCCAGTTCTGCGGCACCCAGGACCTCGAAACCATCCTGAGCAGGAGGCAGGAGCCTGCGGGGACAGGGAGAGACAGATCAAGGGTGGAAGATCAGAAAACATGGGAAAGCTGGGCTAGAGTAACCAGGGCTGGGCCAGGCTGACCTCGAAGAGCCTTCTCTTGGTTTTAATTCAGGATCTCACCATGTTCCAGGGTGGCTTTGAGCTGATATGCAGTCCATGTGACTGCTTTCGATTCTCCTGCCTCAGCTCCCAGGGTGATAGGATTACAGGTGTGTGCCACCACATCTGGCTTCAGAGCTTTCTGAATAATCTCAGGGTGAGGTAGGAGGAGGAAAGGGGCCAGACTGACAGCTAAACATACAGAAACCTCGTGGTGGTGGTGGAGCTAATGAAGATAAGGAAGAGGCTTAGGACAGTAATCAGGCCTTGATGACCAGGTGGGTTGACTTGAGGTCAGATTTCCACCAGAGGCAAAGATGAGGAGCACTCCAGTAGACTTCGGGATACAATTCCTGGGAGGACAGACCTCACAAAAAGAGAGGCTTAGAGCAAGGCCAGAATGTCAGATGTGTTATGGCCTAAATGAATGCTGAGCGCACCTTGAGGAGGTCCCTAAGGGCGTTCTTCCCTAAGGCTAGCCCTCAGGAAGGCCTATGAGGGGAGAAGTCTCGTCTACTAGTTTTTACCAAGGAGGTGTGGCTAAGGGATCAAGGGGCAGGTGAAGCTGTAAGGGAGGCTAACCCTCTCTGAACCTCATTTTGATGTCCATAAAATGAAGCAGCTAAAAAAATAAAGTGAGGCACGTGGCAGTCTGGTGGTACAAACCTGCAATCTCGGCACTGGGGAGGCCGAGGCAGGAGGTTCGCCATGAGTTGGAGGCCAGCATGGGCTATATAGTGAGACCCTGTTTTAAAAACTTTAAACTGGGCGTGGTGGTGCACACCTTTAATCTCAGCACTTGGGATTCTGAGGCAGGAGGACTACTATAAACTCGAGGCCAGCCTGATCTACACAGTGAGTTTAAGGACAGCCTGAACTACAAGCAAGACCCTGTTTCAACAAACAAAAACAAAAACTTCAAAAAGGCAACAGACAGTTATGGGTTGGAGGATTTAGGAGGTAGCTAGCAAGTGGGCAAGGAAGTGAAAGGAGAATGGAGAAAAGAAGTGGGGGAGGACATCCAGAAATAGTTACACAGGGCGGGGATTTAGCGGACTTCTGCTGCTGCAAGTGTTGCAAGCGCAAGGTCCTGAATTTGATCCCCGGTACCAAAAACAAAAAACCAGAAATAGTCGAGCTCACTGAGGGTTTGTCTTTAGGGCAACTGGGGTTGAAAACCAAGCTGAGGGTGAGGACCAGAGGGAAGTCTCCAGGAGCTTCATGTGAAATCTTTTCTGGGGTCACAGACATTCCTGAAGAGACTGGATAGAGTCCTCCACAATTTCCCTGTGGGCAGTATTTGCAGGATAGGTCCAGGCCTCTCCCTAGAATTCTTGGTAGGGAGCCACACTTGTGACCTCAAAAGGCTCTCAAGAGGTAAGAGCTTTCTGGACAGGTCAGGATTTGCAAATGACCCTTAACTGGGGTGGAGCCTAAACAGGCAATGGTCAAATACAGAGCTCTGGCTTGGGGTGGAGCCTCTCTGACCTCAAAATCTGCTCCAACAGGCTATCTAGGCAAAGGACCAGGGAGGGCTTCAGCAGATAGCTAGTAAAGTTGTGACTCAAGCTCCATGAAGGCAGCGTCTTGTGCACGTCAAAAAACCTTTTAGTGGATGGGGTCTAGGTTACAGGGACCAGGCCTCCCCACCCAGCCTGGAACCCGGTGGCTCACCTCCGCAGCGCCTCCGCCTGGCTCCGCAGCGCCGCCCTGAGGCGCTCTAGCTCCTCACAGTCGTCACTGTGGCTGCAGTCCTTCGGCAGCACGAAGAGAGCCGCGGCTCCCAACCCTGAGCTGTCCAGCAGCGCCGCAGTCCGATCGCGGGCTTGAGCCTCCTGCTGTGAATCCCCGGGAATGAGGTTCCGCACAGCCAGCAGCGGGGTCCCTCGGGCCAAGGCGGCCCGAGCCGCCTCTCCCAGCTCTGGGGAAAAGGGCTCCTCATTCCCCTCGGGCCCGGGCAGCACCAGTACCAGCACGTTGGCCTCTGCGGCCCAGGGCCCAGGCGCTGCGGGTGGGCAGCTCAACTCGCCGAGGAAGAGGCCGGGGCCCGCCGCTCTCAGGCTGGGGATCCCGGAGTCCAGTCGTCCCTCGGGGATCTCTACCGTCTCCACATCCTTGTCACACAGCGCTGCTATGAGCGCGGACTTTCCTGAGCCCGGAGGCCCCAGGAACAAGGCTGTCACGTCACCCGGCGGCGGAGGCATTGCTGGAAATAAGGAGTGGGGAAGACACGAGTCAGAGAGCACCTAGCCGTTTTCTTCCCTAGCCGCCCCACTCTGGACCAAGGCTTCAGTTCTCCATCCTGTCTCCTACTTCCATTCTCGGTTGTCACCCTGCAGGACCTAGAAATCCTGTACCCAGGGCCCATTCCCTGGAAACCGGGGCGCCTGTCCATCCTTTTTCTGGATGCAAGCGTTTCGCTTTCCGCTTCAAAAACTCAAAAATCCGGCCTCCAATCTTTCATCCCTTGGGGACATGGGGATGGCTCTCCCCTCCCCCCTTCCAAGTCACCAACCGAGCAGAGAGGACACCCTGGGAGCGCAGCTGGTGACGGCCGGTCAGGCAGAGGAGCCCCGCCCTTAGCGCCCGGCGGACGGAGGCCGAAAGCACCAGAGCGACGGAATTCAGACTCTTCGGGACGCGTTCGGGTGGTTCTAACCTGACGTCACTCCCTCAACGAGGGGGTGTGTCTTGGAGCGCGACTTGGGAGACCCAGAATCTTGCGCTGTGCAACAATCCCAAAGCACTCACGTTTTTCAGCCGGGGCGGCCTCAGGCCTAGAACAATGAGGGGGCCAAGGCGCCTGCGCATCGGGAGCCCCCCTCCCCGCCGCGACGCTGTAGGTTGAGGTTTGTACGGCAGGAGGGTTCTCAAACGTCATCATAATGCACCGCAGAGCAGAGAGGGACCCTCATCATTAGTCTGAGGACCGGACCGGCGTGACTTTACTACTGCCGGGCGGAAATCTGTGACCTCGACTTTGAGAAGTTTGTCAGGTCAGAGGGAGCGGAGACCTTGGGAGGGCTCAAGATTCAGTGGCCTTATCCTACGCCCTGTGGTGGCGCTGTCGCGAGCGACTGACAGGCACTGCGAAAGGCAGCCCTCTGGTGTACCGAGAAGAGCAGAGGCCTGGGCTACAAGCTTTTGGAGCAGGGAGCTGAAGGCAGTGCTGAGGGTAGCGGGACGCGGGGGTCTCGATGGAACAAGGGTCACAGGATGTCCCTCGAGAAAAGGCAAGCTAAAGAGTGGGAACCGCTACCAGTCTTAGGACACGTGAGAGAGTGGGATGAAGATGGTGTCAAGATCAAGGGTCACAAGCTCTGAGGGAGTTACTTGGGGGGAAGACCCTAGGCTTAGGAGAATCAAACTCGGGGACTCTGAGCTTCTGGGAGGCTTGAGGCTTCTCTGGTGAGAGCGCCATCAGAGTTCATGCAGATTGTGTGACGCGGGAGTCAAAGGATTAGCGGGCCCGCTAAGGCTGGTGACAGTACATGGCCTCACTCGTACATATTCCTCTCTTGACCAGAGGCGTCCCTGTCACCATGGAGGACCTGCATCCTGAAGCGAACATGGAACAGCAAGGTTCGCCCAAGGAGACGAGTCCCAGCGGCTCAGGAGGCAACCTGTGTGAGTACCGCAGGCTACAAGAGGGTGGGTGCGGGAGCGATCTCGAGGGAACCTGTGTAGCATTTCAGTGTCTAGTGCGCCGGGGCCCTGTCTGCTAGGAAGGTGCTGCTGCTCTGCTAGGAACGGCAGTGCCCCTCCTCACCCTTATACCCAGATGCATTCACCCTGGCCCGGCCACAGAGGGATATGTGATGCAGTTCAGAGTGGGAGGGCGGCTTCCTGGAAAGGCTTGGATTGGAAACATGTCTGGGAATATTTCTGGGAGACAAGCCCCAGGGTTTTGGTCCCAACAGCTCCCCTAGACTCTAAGTGTGACTGGACTTCAGTTTCCCTGCCTGTCAAAAGACACTGCCACTATCCATCTTGCAGGGCTTCCCTGAAATTGGCTGAAAAAAAGGGACAGCTTGATGTGAATGAAAGTAACCTGTTGGATTTAAGTAGCAGCAGCAGCTCCTACTAGCTTATTGTATGCTAGAGACATTCATTCTCATATTCTGAATGACTAACATGCATGCTCTCAGTCTCCCTAAATAACAGACCCTGTGTAACTGGTGCTTACTTTAAGGTGAGGGAATGAGGTAAAGAGAGGTTAGGAATTTTTGTTGTTGTTCTTTTTTTGTGTGTGTGCCGGGGATTGAACTCAGGACCTTGCACTTGCGAAGCAGGTGGTGGAACCACTGGTCTAAATCCCCAGCCCTGAGAGGTTAGGAATTTTTAACAAGAACCATAGTGTCAGTGCTTCCAGCCAGGCCGCTAGGAACACACCTGCCTTGAACAAGTTGGGCTTATTGCTCATTGTAATACCGCAGGGGAACTGAGGATTTCTCAGAAAGAGAGTATTAAAAAGGCTTTATAGGATTTTGAATTGGCTGTGGTAATTTGAATGAGGGTTCAAAGAAAGAGGGCTGTGCCCGGAGGCAGGGACAAGTCTCTGACTGGCTATCTTAATAAATCCTATGTAGAGTGCGGGAAGAAAAGAGCTCAAGCTGGGACTGCTGGAGCAGCAGTCACTCCTGTTAGCCAAGGTAGGGGGGTGGCTGATCATTTTTGTGGCATTCTGTTAAACTGATTATGTTCAATAGAAGAACACCAAGGCCTAGCTTTATCAGCTCAGCTTCCAGATGTCTGGTTGCTTTTCCTGCCTCGATAGTAATAATTGCAGATACTGTACAACACTGCCCTAAGCACTTATATAAATTAACTTATTCCTCCCAACAACCCTTGGAGTAGATACTGGTATTTTCCAGATGAGGAAGCTGTCCTACTAGTTTGCGTAGGAAGTGGTGGAGCTGGGGTTCAGTCCTCAGCCATATTCTAGTCTGACTGGTGTCTGCTGGCCAGACTCTCTGGGTTCCGGTCCTGGCTTCACCTTTTCATGTCCAGGCCTCATGACTGGGCAACTTGCCTGACCTCTCAGAACCTCATTCTGCTCACCTATAAATTAGGTCCAATAAAGTTTTGTGCCATTATCCAGCAGCAGTCTTGTGAGCCTAGAGCACAAAGCATTGTTGACATGATGCTGGGGCCTGGGAGGTCCTGGAGACTCCTGCTGGCCTCCCCCGACCTCTCCCCACATCCCGCAGGCCACCTAGGGGCCCCGCAGTGCACCCACTGCTTCATCACCTTCGCCGATTCCAAGTTCCAGGAGCGTCACATGAAGCGGGAACACCCAGCGGACTTCGTGGCTCAGAAGCTACAGGGAGCCCTCTTCATCTGCTTCACCTGCGCCCGATCCTTCCCCTCCTCCAAGGCCCTGATCGCCCACCAGCGCAGCCATGGTCTAGGCACCAGGCCCTCCCTGCCGGATGCACCGACCATGGCCCAGGCTCCCTTCCCTTGTCCTGACTGTGGCAAGGCCTTTGGGCAGGTGGCCTCTCTGAAGCGGCACCGCCAGGTACACAAGGCCTGCAGCCCTCCTGGCCCCTTTGCCTGCACTGAGTGTGGTCAGGACTTCGCCCAGGAAGCCGGGCTCCATCAGCACTACATTCGGCATGCTCGGGGAGAGCTCTGAGTGTAACTGAAGTGCCCTCCACAGTGATGGGGGCTCTGAGGCTGGTGGGACCCACGCATGACAGGAGGCACAGGCCTTCAGGGGGCCCTACAGGGATTTACTCTCCTCCCTGGGAAGGCAAAGGGCTCTTGATAGATAGAACTCAGAAGGTTCTCATTTAGAGCTTCAGTCGTTGGAGGACACAGGGTCTTTCGAGATACAGTGAAATCAAATAATTGTAAGCTCTTTGTTTTAGAAAATGAGCAAGAAAGAGCAAGAGGAAAACTTTTTGGTTTCCTTTTTCCCAGTTAAATAACCAGCTACCGATCATGTAATCACCTTCAGTTTACCCTGACAGATACCATGGGCCACAAGAGCAAACTGCCCTGGATCTGTGCCTGAGTAGGGGGCAGGGAGGGCAGGTGCTGCTGGCCTACAAAGCTGCTGCCTAAGTTCCAGACCTGGAGCCACATGAGCCTCTGGGGATGGGACAGCAAGGCTGGGTGCTGGACCCCAAGTCACACAGGGGTTGCGATTCGGGTTCTTGTCTTCCTCCCACTCCCTGCCAGCCTTCTCTACTTAATGTTTTTTGTTTTTTTTTTTAACTTAATGTTTTTTTATCCATGTAGAGATGGCATAAACAAGCTCATGGAAATAGTATCTAAAAACAAAACATCCATATTCAAATGTCTAAGCAGGGAGCTCTGGCTTTTAGTGGGGAGCGCTAAATAACATAAAGATATGGGGTGGAGGGAGGGCAGGGCAGAGTTGGCCTAGCCCTATAGGGAAACTAGTTTGGTATCAAGCAGAGATACCTTCTGTTCCATGTTTTATTTGGCCAACACTGGAAGATCTCCCATTACAATCCTATTTTAGCTCTCTCAAAGGCCTGACTCAGGGCTTACAAGGTCAGCACAGCAGAAGCTCCAAACTAGAGGTGAGCCGCAGGTGTCATCCTGACAGGAGATGAGACCCACCAGGCCTGCTTTACTCCCTAACACTACCTGCTGTGTTGTACCTAGAGACAAAGGCTGATGTCCTACATAAAATGCTCACAGGCTCTATTCAGATTGGAGAATTTTTTTTTTTTAAGCCCACAGTTGAGATGAATATAGTAGAAACTGACAGCTGCCTCTCAATTTTGTTAGGCACATGGTAGTAAGTAAAAGGACTACATTTCCCAGACTCCTTGCAGCTAGGTATGACCACTTTACGACTGATTTCCTGGGTAGAATCCTCAACCCTGGGAAAGGGACATGTCTCTCCTTTACCTAACTGGAGTGTAGGTGTGGCACCCAGTCATCTCGGACCATGAGGACAAGACCAACATATGAGATGGCAGAGCAACAAGGTAGCAGGAGCCTGGGTCTCTGGTCAGCCTCACACACCACTTCATACCAGCCCACTTCAGCACCATTACCCAAGAGAAATAAACCTCTCTTATTTAAGCCACCTTTACTTTGGGTCTCTGTCACATGACACAGAATTTATAGTGTAAGGCAGGAGTCTGCAAACTAAGTTTTAATTGGAACATGCAGGTTCATTCATACATTTTTTTGCCTGCAGCTGCTTTCACACCAAACATATCTGAGTAGTTGCAACCGAGACATTGCAGCCTACAAAGCCATTTGGCCCTTTACAGTAAAAGTCTGTCAACCCTCTAACTGAAGACTCCTGCTAGCTTTCCCCTCTCCTCAGACATACTCTGAATCTGGAAAAAGAATTGCTATTCTGAAAAACACTACCTCTAGCAGGTGTGTATGTGTGTGTGCATGCATGCATGTGTGTGCATGTGTGATTTGGAACTCCTTTTTAGGGGAACTTAATGGGCAACAGGTTTGGAGTTAATTGGCCATCATTTTTTCTAAGATATCGACTTCACCAAATACTTCTTGTGGTAAAAGCCCACAAGTTTCTGACCCAGATGTTTCCACACCACCCCTTCAGTGGCTCCCCCACTTCCAAACCTGAGAATCTAATCCCACATATTCTCCTAAGTGAATGACCTGCCCAAGTACACTGGAGGCTTCCTTTTCTCTCTGCATTCCTCAGATTCCTAAGACTTAGATGGCATCACTGGTGGCTTCCATTTTTTTTTCCTTCGGTACTAGGGATTGAAACCAGGGCCTTCATGCAGAGCTACACTCCCGGCCCGTTTTGTTTTGAGACAGGATCTTGCTAAGTTGCCCAGGCTCTGCTTGGACTTGTGCTCCTCCTGCCTCAGCATCCTAGAGTGCTGGGATTACAGGTGTTACCCATCATACCTGGCTGCTTTCCAAATCTTTACCTCCAGCTCAAACCCCAGACATGGGGTACACCTGTGTGGATGACAAATGGAAATCTCAAATTTAAAGTGGATCATTGCGACCCCTGCAGCCCCTGGCCTGGTCATCTGCCATCCTGTTAGTGAATGCTGAGTTCTGGAGTCTGACTCCTCACCCAGCTGTAGCCCTAGTTTCCTAACTGCTGCCCTGATGCCTTCCTGCCTCCTTTGTCTCTAATACAGACCACTGTAAACCAGGCCACGTCAGTCCCCCCTCTTGACCCTCCAATGGTACCCCATAAATAACACCCAAAGACCTTGCCCCAGCCCATGAAGCAGTCAACTCCCTCCCTGTTCTGTCTTCACTATATTCCAGCCATACCTGCCAGGCTGGCTTCTGCTTCAGGACTTTGGTATTTGCTGCTTCCTCTGGGGTGTTCTTAGCCCCAGAACTTTGCAAGCCTACCTCATCATTCAGGTCTCCACATGTGCCACTTGCTAAGAGAACTCCCCTCAGCCTGCTTGGCCCGAGGGCCCTTCTGCCCTTTCCTGTCTTCACGGCACTCTTCAGCCCCCAGCACCACCGCATTTTAGTTGATGCAATTATCTGTGTCCTTACACTAGGATCCAAGCTCTTAAGGATGGGAAGGGTGGGGCCTCAGACCCTCTCTGCTTCATCCCCAGGCCTAGGGTAGGATGGGAGCTCAAAAAGTACTCACTGCCTTCCGGTTGTTAGCTAGTCAGCCACAGGCGCAGCCTTCCACATGGCTCTATGATGCTGAGCCTTTCTGCAAACTGTTTCCCAGACTCCCTCGAGAACTGACCTCCTTAAGTTCTGGGCTTGAAAGGTACAGAATGGAAGGAGAGAAGAGAGGGCCAGGGACTGACCTTGCTTAGAATGGTATGGGAGGAGCGGGCAGAGGTACCCCACCTCCAGCCGCTCGGACTCTAGTACCTTACTATACTCTCCGCATAGCAGGCACCATGCTCCTCCTGAGATTTAAGCACCAGCCACATGGCACCTGGTCACTGGCTCCTGCACCATGGCACTTGGCCTGTCCTTCAGGCTCCTACTGGGTCTGCTATATCCCAGTCAGTCCTAGAGTGGGTGTGGATTCTTGCACACACTGATTTTTGGATTGCCTCACTTTCCTAAGTTTGCATTTTCAAGTCTTCTACCATCTGTACATCCCGTTCACTGTACTCAGTGGAGTGGCCAGCGTGGCATCCATTCCGACTGGCTACTGACTAAGCCAATGGGCAGGAGACCAGGGTCCTGAGTCCTGGTTTCTTATCTGCTGGTGGATCAGCAATTCTCCCCATCTGTGCTTAGGAATCTCTATCTTGTGGCAGAAGCGAGGTTAGCATGACTGCCCTGGGTAACAAAAAACTCACAATCACACTATAAATGTGCTATGGTTTGAATATGTCCCCCCATGCTCATGTGCCAGGAGCCCAATCTCAGTGTGATAAGAGCCAGGGCTTTTAGGAGGTGACTAGGTCATGAGGACTCTGAATGGGATGAAATATCCTGTAACGGCTTGAGGGGACTAGCTAGGCCTTTTGTCTTTCCATCTCTTCCACCACATGAGGACACAGCAGGAAGTGACCATAGTGGAAGCAGACGCTGAATCTGATGGCGCCTTGATCTTGGACTTCCCAATCTCTTAAACTGAGGGAAATACATCTCTATTGTGTATGGAGTAGCCAGTCTCAGGGGGTCTGTTACAGCAGCACACTGTCTTGTTTGCACAAGACGCGCATCTCTGCTTTGATGCTTAAGAGATTCTGTAATGCTCAGCTATAGTGGTTATGGAAGTTCCATTTTAAAGAGTAGATAAATGTTAGGTTCTGCAACTCTGGGGTGGAAAGTGGGCTTTGAAAGACATTTTGGCCTAAGATCCTGTAACAGGTATTACAACTGCAAATATTCTTTAGCACCAAGCAGGCAAGGGGTCTGGACTGGGAACCCTTGTGAATGCTCCATCTGTAGAAGTGGCCTCTACTCAGTTCTGACAAATTATTATTTTATGTGAAATTACCCATTTTTCAGTGTTGGTAATCAACGTGGTCTTAAAAACCTTAGTATCTCTGTGGGAGATCAGAGACACCCTGTAAATATCAGATGGTAGCTGTGGGCAGCCACACTGCTACCTCTGCTGTGTGGCTTAATGGTAAGAATGTATGCCGCGTCCAGTTGTCTGGATGCAAACCTGGACTGTTTCTTACAGGCTGTGTGACTTCCAGCAGGTAACCCAACTTCTCTGTGCTTTTGTAGTAGTTGTAAGATGGCCCTGAAAATAGCCCCTCCACCTCTCAGGATTGCTACGGGGATGGAGAGGAAGCCAAGGTGGAAAGAATGACTTAACCTGGCCCCACTCCTGTCTGCGCACCTCCCGCCAGCCCACCCCATGCCTTCCACCGCTCCAGCCTTGTGGCTCCACATGCGCCTCTACAGATGTCCCAAGCAGGCTCCCATCCAGACATTTGCACTGGGTGCTCCCAGGGCAGCCACAGGCCACTCCCTCCCTCCCCCCAGGTCCTGCTCTGATGTCACCTTCTCGGTGGCCTGACCCGTGTCGAAAACAGCAACCCCCCCAAGCCTCCCAACCCCCTTCCTCCCTCCCTCTCCACACCGCTGCTTACCTTCTAACACCCCACACATTTTGTATGTTTTACTTAAATATCTGCTGATCTTTCCCAGGGTAAAACCTCTACAAAAGCAGGACTGTTATTCATTGTGTTCACTGCTGCAGTCCCAGCTGCAGGACAGTGCCGACCACCTTGTGAGCACTCAATAAATCGGTGCTGAATGAAGGAGTATATCAGTAACCGCCCCACCTTGTAAGGATCCCATGCCTCTGTCCACAGAAAGCACTTAGCCCAGGGCCTTCGGGCTGTGTGCACTGACTTAATGATGCCATTACAGTAATTCAGGTCCTATTCTTGAAGGCTCTGAGTTGCCAAGCTTCAGTGCATTAACACACATAAAGCACCTGAGAACAGGGCCTGGCACGGTAAATGCTCAGTAGATGGGAGCTATCATTACCATCAGGCTTCAGTGCCAAGCCTCTATTAGTACTTTCGCATTGTGGCATGGCCGTGACAAGGTGACCTCTTCAGCTCTCTGCCCTCCCTTCATGTTCTTACAGCTAGCTCAGCCCTCCTCAGGCACTTCCAGATCTATGGCTCTGATGCCCCTTCTGCAAGTCTGTCACCTTCTCAGAGGACTACATGCTTTATTTGTTTTTTGTGGTCTGTTTTGGTACTGGGGATCGAACTTGGGACCTTGCACTTGCAAGGCAGGTGGCGGAACCAGAGCTAAATCCCCAGCCCTGGACTACATGCTTTAAAATTGCAACCTCTCAGAACAGTTCTTCCCCCTTTACTTCCTTCCTTCTATCCTGTCTTTCTATTTTGTGGTACTGGGGATTGAACCCATGGCCTTCACATTGACCTGCATCCTCAGCACCATCCCCCTTTTGGTTTTTTTGAGACAGGTCTCACTATATAGTTCAGGCTGGCCTTGAACTCTCAGCGATCCTCCTGCCTCAGTCTCCAGAGTGCTGGGATTAGAGACATGCAACACCAGGCCCAGCCTATCCTCAGCCCTTTTTAAAAGCACTTTTTTATTTTGAGACAGGGTCTAGTTACTAAGTTGTGGGCCAGGGATTTAGCTCAGTGCTTTTGCCGCCTGCTGCGCTAGCACAACGACCCAAGTTCGATCCCTGGTACCTAAAAAAAAAAAAATTTGACTTGAGACAGGATCTTACTAATTCACTAAGATGCCCAGCGTAAGGCCAAACTTGTGATCCTCCTGCCTCAGCCTCCCAAAGTACTGTGATTGCAGGCGTGGGCCACCATGCCTGACTATAAATGTTAGTTCTCTTGGCCTCAAAATCCTGAGGTGCTGGGCCGGCAATTTAGCTCAGTGGTTTTGCCGCCTGCTGCGCAAGTGCAAGGACCCGAGTTCAATCCCCGGTACCAAAAAAAAAAAAAAAAAAGATCCTGAGGTGCCAAGGAGAAGCCCAGGAGCACAGTTCAGATCCCCCCCGCCACAAACACACACTGGACCAACACTCTCGGAATGTGGCTTTTATTCCGGCCTTCGAACATCTACTGCTAAGACAACACAGACCTGCAGTACCCCAGCCCCCATGACCATTGTGACCACTCTCACTTCCTAGTGCCCTTCTCCCACCCCACCCCTTCTGCTATGCTCCCTGGCTGGGGGGCTTTACCTACACCTCACCCCGGGCATGCAGCATGAAGTGGCCATGCAGCTCCCCGAGGTTATCGAAGGAATCCTCGCACTCAGTACAGTGGTAGGTGCCCTCCTCCTCTTCCTCCTCTTCCTCCTCCCCCCCTCGCCCAGCTGGTCGGCCCTCCCCAGCCCGAGGGGGCTCTTCCTCTTCCTCCCCAAGGGCTCTGCCTTCAGGGGCTGGTGCTTCCTGGGGGGCTGCAGCAGGGCAGCAAAGCCGGCAAGGTGGGGTGCCTGGTGGGGCCTCCCCAAGCGGTGACCGGCCACAGAGCTGGCAGGGCTGGGCCGCAGGGCCCGGGGGCTGGGCTGCACGGGGGGCCCGGCGGGATGGGCCTCCCCGACCCCCACCAAGGCGCTGCTTCACCTTGTAGCCCGGGTCATATTCGGGATCATCAGTGGTCTCCTCTTCCTCCTCCTCTTCATCTTCTTCCTCTTCGGAATCTGGCTCTGAGAGAGTGTATTCGGAGTCAGAGGAATGCTCGGGGCCTGTTGGGACAGATGAAGGGAGAAAGCGGCGTCAGAGGACAGAGGACTCTGCCCAGATGTTCCCTTCCTGAGCCCCATTGAGACTCTGGTGTGAAGACAGCCCACAGCCTTCCTTCCCCACAAACCAGTCCTCAGCCCCAGACCTTGCCTGGCACACAGCAGATGCCCTGAACCCATGTCTCCAGCAAACAAATGTCCAGCAGGAACTGCAGCTGGGTGGGGGTGGGGCTAGCACATGATGACAGCATCCACTGAGGCTTGAAAAGCCATCCTTATACATTAACCTACTTAACCCTTACAACAACCCTTGGAGGGAGGTACTACTGTCATCCCCCTTGACCAATGTGGAATCTAAGACCTCAAGCAGTTAAGACAACTCATTCAGCCTGGCGCGGTGGTGCACACCTGTAATCCTGTCCCTCAGGAGGCTGAAGCAAGAGGATCTCTGCAAGTTTGAAGCCAACCTAGGCTATAACAGTGAGTTCAAGGGCATCTTGCACTACAAAGCAAGACTCTGTCTCAAAAAGCAAAAAAAAGAAAAAGACAACTCACTCACCTTCAACCACAAAACTCTAACATAAAGAGCTACTTGCCAGTGGCTGACACTGGATCATTTCAGGAAAACACATTTCAAAAGGTAAATTAAGCAAATTAAAACATGTCTTCATAAATATGTATTTTGATATATGTGGTCATATATGCAGAGTGAATTAAAATATTTTACTTATAAGTATAGATACATAACTATGATTTCATGAGTATAAAGGACATGCCTAGGACAAGTTTAAGAAAAAGGGGACACTGGGCATGGTGGTGCACACCTGCAATCCCAGTGCTCTAAAGCAAGGGGACCAAAAGTTTGAGTCCAGCCAAAGCAATTTAGCAAGTTCCTGTCTCAAAAAAACCCCCCCAAAACACAAGGGCTGGGTATGCAGCTTCAGTGCAAAGGCCCTGGGTTTCATCCAAGTACTGCAAACAAAGGAAAAATTCAGTCAGTGTACAGAAAAGGGCGCCATCCACAGTCAGGCTGGTGGGGTGCACACAGAGCACCGTCATCGAGGGGACACAGGCTTTGAAAGCATCTGTGGGACCACAGTGGCCTCCCCCTGCATCCACTGGGCCCCCAGCCTCCATGTCCTCCAGCAGCCCAAGGGACCCTGTGTCCTGAGCCAGCCAGGGCACCAGTGCTCTGCCCTCACTCATGTTACAGTGGCCACAGGCCCTCTGGCGCCTCTCATCAGCCACAGTGGGCTCCTCACTATCTCTCAAAACCCCAAGCCTGCATCACCTTCCTGCAGATAGACCAAGCTTGCTCCCGCCTCTCCTCTATGCCTCTGCAAGAGTCACCTTCTCAGTGACACTCTGGCCACTCTGTCTGACCAGCAGGCCCTCCCTAGTACTCCCTGCACCCGTTAATCTGCCTGATCTTTTTCTCTCCTAGCCTGATTCATGGGCGCGCTTATGGCCTGTCCCAGAGCAAGGACCCTGGCTCACTGTAGTGGTCCTCGCCTCTAGCACACTTTGTGCCTGTGTCTTTGTGGATCGAGTCTCTTTGCCTTCAATTTGACAGATCCCTTCGCGGAGGCCTCCCCGTGTGCTGTTCCTCTCCACTGTGAATGTCCGGCCCTGCTTTTCCTTTAGCACCCAGGTGGGAGCCCCCTTCTTGGCGCCACTGTCCCAGACATCTCAGGCAGCCAGTCACTTTTGCTCTTACCCTCCCACTGTCCCAGCTCCGAGCCCCCAGGGCTGTGGCATCTGTGTCCAGGTTCCTTGGCCACCAGACCAGGGGGGACAGGCCTGGTCGGACTTAATCCCTGGGTTCCCCGCCTCACCAGCCAAGAACAGGTCATAAACGTTTGCTGAACAGCCCTCCCTGCCACTCTTGCTGCCCCTTACTTGTGTCTGTCCATCCTGTGTCTCCCCACCATCTAGCAAACATTTTCTGAGATGCTGGTGTGTGTGGCCCCCATCTGGAACGCTGTCCTCCCCTGTCCACCTGCCGCTCCAGTCCATCCTCAGGATCCAGCATGAGCTCCGTACTCAGTGAAGCCACCACCCTGATGCCCCAGCCCCCAGCCCCCAGCCAAGCGTCTCTCCCCAGTCCCTCTGCCCTGGCTGTCCTCACCCCAGCAGGCCCCCATCACTGTCCTGGAGTTTGTGGCTTTCTGGGTCCCTGCACATCTCTCCAGTCAGACCAGAGCTCGTCAAGGGCAGCTCTGACCTCGGGGTCTCACCACTCCCAGCAGAGGACATGGGGGCCAATGACCGCCAGGGGCCCAGGCTCTGATGCCCTATCCAGGCGGTTCCCTCTGCAGCTCCCCACAGGGACCCTTTCCTGCTCTACCAGCAAC
Source organism: Heterocephalus glaber (assembly GCF_053883595.1). Classification (NCBI taxonomy): domain Eukaryota; kingdom Metazoa; phylum Chordata; class Mammalia; order Rodentia; family Bathyergidae; genus Heterocephalus; species Heterocephalus glaber. Next base: position 1,358,868 of record NW_028258450.1, read on the forward strand.
TCCTGCTCCCCCGCTTCAAGGAGCAGCTCACATATCCCCTCCTCTGCAAAGTCCTGCCTGACCTCACACCAGGTGGTTGGAGTCTCTCTCCTCCGAGCTTCCCTTTCATCTGGGCTCCATTGCACCCCGACCATCCGTAGTAGTGACCATCTAGGTCTGGAGACTCCTCCCGGCAGGGCCTTGTCCCATCTCCACAGCCCCTGAAATGCTGAGGCAAGTCTGGCTTGGAGCATGTTTGCTGAAGGACCCAAAAGGAGGAAACATCTCTGGCCTAGGAGTTCCCTTCCGGGTACGGCTCCTTGCCCTACTGTGACTTCTCTTCCAACTGTGACTTCTTGCCTTTCTGGGGGTTATAGACCCACTGTGACTTTGGGTTCTGCTGGGGGTGCTAGCCTGGTCATGACCCTTGGCCCTGTTGGACACCTCCGTTGGACTGTAACTCCGCTTGCATCTGGGGGCCATCATCTGACTGTAACTGTTCACTTTCCTCAGTGACTTTGCAGCCCCCCACCCCCACCTCTGACTTCACACTACCCACCCTCCAGGGGCTTCAGTACCCACTATGACTTCACACAGTTGGTCTGGAACAGGTAGTCAGGTCACTGTCCGTGGCTACCAACTCTCCCACAACCTCCATGACTTCCAGGGCTGCAAGTCCGTTTGCGTCCACCATGCCTTCTCTACCTAAGAGAGCCTCAAAGCCCAGCCAGGCTTCAGCTTCCACCGGACCCTCCATGTCTGCCAAGGCTCCCACGCCTCCTGCCTCCTTGAAGACCGCCAAATTAGCAATCCCCAACAGCTCCTCAATGCCCCCCAAGTCATCGATGTCCCCTAACTCAGTCATTAGCCCGAGCAGTTCCAAGTCCACCAAATCAGCAAATACAAAGACAGCCCCTTCGAAGCGCTCCAGCAGCAGGTCCCAAGCACATAGCAAAGCAAGAACACCCAGCAGGGTGAGCACAGACACCAGGGCCAGCACCGACACCAGGACCAGTGAAGCCAGCAAAGCCAGAGATGCAAAACACCACTGGCAGAGGCACACACAGCCGGGGCCGAACTCCAGGGAGAAGACACCGGAGCTCCTGGGGGTCACCCAGCAGGGCCAGCACTTCCCGAAGCATACGAACTCATGAGGCTGGACCAGGCATGGCCAAAAGGGTGAGAACTCCTACCTCCCAGAAAAAACAGAGCGAGGGCAAGAGTTACAGCCAGTTTGGAACCAACAGCTGGGAAAGGAATGACAGCCAGCCTAGAATTGTGAGCAGGGAAAAGAGTTACAGCCCACCGGGAGTGTCAGGTACAGGGAGTAGTTCCAAGCTGGCTGCAACCCCCAGGAGGGCAAAGAGTTACAGCCCAACCAGAAGACCCTTCGAGGAGAAAGGTTACACCCAATCTCCAAAGTCACTGAGGAAAGTGAACAGTTACAGTCAGATGATGGCCCCCAGATGCAAGCGGAGTTACAGTCCAACGGAGGTGTCCAACAGGGCCAAGGGTCATGACCAGGCTAGCACCCCCAGCAGAACCCAAAGTCACAGTGGGTCTATAACCCCCAGAAAGGCAAGAAGTCACAGTTGGAAGAGAAGTCACAGTAGGGCAAGGAGCCGTACCCGGAAGGGAACTCCTAGCCAGATGAGAACACAAAGCCAATCTAGAAACCCTAGAAAGGAAAGAAGTCACAGTTGGTCTAGAACCTCCAGTGAGGAAAGAAGCCATAGCCATTCTAGAAGTGCCAGCAAAGAAAGAGATCATAGCCGATCTAGCACTGCTAGCAAGGAGAATGGTCACAGTCAATCTAGAATCTCCAACAGGGAGAAAGATCATAGCAGATCTAGAACCCCCAGGAAGGAGAGAAATAATACAAGACAATCTAGAATTCCCATAAAGGAGCAAGATCATACAAGAAAATCTAGAACTCTCAGCAAGGAGAGAGACAATACAAGACAATCTAGAACCCCCAGTAAGGAAAGACATCACAGCCAATCTAGAACCTCTAGCAAGGAAAGAGGTCACAGCCAATCTAGAATCTTCAACAAAGAGAGAGAGATCACAGCAGATCCAGAACCCCCAGCAAGGAGAGAGATCATACAAGACGATCTAGAACCACCAGCAAGAAGAGAGATCATACAAGACAATCTAGAACCCCCAGCAAGGAGAGAGATAATAGCCAATTTGGACAGTGGAGAACACCTAACAAGCGGAGAGGCTACACCCAATCTGGAACCTCTGGCAAAGAGAGGTCATGCAAGACTATCTAGAACCTTCAGCAAGGAGAGAGGTCACAGTGAATCTAGAACCTCCAGCACTGAGAGTGACCACAGTTGTTCTAGAGTCTCCAACAAGAAAAGAGATCATAGCCAATCTAGAACCCTCAGCAGGGAGGGAGGCCTTGGCCAATCTAGAACTCCCAGCAAGGAGAGAGATCCCAATCCATCTACAATGCCTAGGAGTTTCAGTGGGAAGAAATCTAGCAGCTCAAGGAGTTCCAGTCAGAAAAGAACCCATAGCAAGACAAGGAGCCACTCCCCATCACGACTTCCCAGTGCAGCCCAAACCCTGAGCCATGATAGTCAAGCCAACACTACCTCCAAGGCCATCTTACCTGGGGAAAGGTCTTCATCTTCTTCTTCCAAGCTGGCATAACCCCCAGTCTCAGCTGGCTCACGGGTCTCTGTCATGGCCAGTGGAGGGACAGGAGATAGGAGTAGAGCAGCAGCTGGGCAGCGTCCCTCTCTGGCCAGCTCTCCACAGTCACACCTCCAGCAACAAGCTCTTCTAATACAGGATGTAGGCAGGTAGAGAAGGATGCTGGACGGGGAAAGGAAAGGCCTGTGGTGACTCGACAAATTTTTACAAAGCACTCATCCGCACTCCAAGCCTAGCTGTATGTCAGTGCTAAGGGTGAGAAAAAGATGGCCTCAGCCATCTCAGACAACCTACATGCCCTCACTGAGAGGCCTTGGCCCTTGGTATGCCTAGGCTTCCCCATCTAGGCAACAAGACTACTTTTTGGTCCTTTTTATTTAGGTTTTATGAGACAGAATCCCACTATGTAGTTCAGGCTGGCCTCAAACTCGTGGTGATTCTCCTGCCTCAGCCTGAGGGCTGGGATTACAGGCCTGCACCACCATACCCTGCCAGACACTCCAAATATTTAACAGTAGGTACTGGCATGGGCACCAATCAGAACCCAGAATACAGAGCCAGGCATGGTATAGTCCATACCTATAATCCCAGCACTCAGGAGGGTGAGGCAGGAGGATTGTCAAGAGTTCAAGACCAGCCTGGGCTACACAGCAAGACACTGTCTGAAAAATTAAAAAAATTAAAAAAGTAAAAAAGTGGAATGGGGGCCTGTGCCAGGCATCAACCCTTTAGATGCTGGGTTGTGAGTAAGTCTGGGACTGGGAGAGGATGCAGTGTGGGTTAGGGATGTGGAACACTTGGTACAGCAGGGATTTACCAACAATCTAGAAACATTTTAATTTTTAAACAATGGGTATGGCCACACTCGTTCATGAATGTCAGTTCTGTTAGTTCTCTTAGTTCTGTTTCAACTGGGAACATAGGGTCTAGGCTTGACTCTTAAATCTGTGGACGTTTAGCTGTGCAGCTTCAAGCAAAGGACCAAAGCTCTCCAGCCTTGTTTTCCACTCTATAGGAAAGGGGCTTCTGGGCCTTGACTCATGCTCTCCTCACAGCCCTGTTAGAGACAGTACCTCCTTTGTACAGGTGAGGAAGCACAGGTGCAGAGAAGATACAAGGTAGCCCAAGGTCAAACCATCTGGTAGGTGGTTGAAGCCATGTCTTCCTATGTCGGGAGCAATGCTACATAATTTTAGGGAAAAATCATTTGGTTAGCTTAGTTCTGCCTACAGCCCAGCTATGGAATTCTGAGACATAATTCCATTTTGGCCTCCAGTCACAACTGAGACCTCAATGATCCAGTGATGCTGTGATTTCCCAGGACAAAATTACACCAGCTGAAAACATCCTGGGAGGAACAAACATCTACTCAGTTCCTCATTGTTCTTGGATTGTTACATCTTATTAATGCTGATGTACTGAACTCTCTGCAGGTCATTTGTTACATTTGTTTCTCCTGATGTACTGAATAAAAGGTGCAGTAAACTGGGGGCTTTCCTCTTTGCCGCTGAGGGCAGCACTGATCAGGCCAGAAGTTCAGCTTCTTCTCAGTCTCATTTTCCTACCCTTCCTGTAATTCGCCTTGTGCTGCCGTGGCTCGCAGGAGACTAGGATTTACTGCAGAGGTTCTAGTAATGTCCCCTTTCCCTGTTCCCTACAATCCCACCCCTCCTAAAATGATCTCTCAGCTCAAAAGGTGTTTTGAAGATCAAGTAGGCTCCTCTGTATAATCTGCTGGTATGTGGCAGGTACTCCACAAACGGGGGCTGTTAACTAATCCCTCCCCACCTTCCTATAAACTCCAGCCATTCCAGACTTCCTGCCTCTCCTCATGCACACCTGGACTTTCACATTCTGAGGGAATATAGTATACCCTGCTACTGCTGTCTGGAACGGCCTCTTCTTCCTTCTCTTCCTGGAGAACTCCTTTTCACTCTTTAAAGCCCACCACAAATGTAAGGATATCTGTACTTCTTCCCAGCCCAAATATTCCCTCTGCCTCTCCCAGGAAGCCTTCCCTGATTCCCCTGCCTTCTCTCCCTCTTTCCCAGTGGACTCTTACACACACACACACACACACACACACACACACACACACCCACTTCTGGCTGACATTGTTGTACTCCCTGATGGAAAACAGCAGTGAAGGGGCTGTCAAGACCTGAGTTGGGCACTAGGAATACAATAGCAGAAAATACAAGAGGTCTTCAAGGCCCACAGGTCGAGTGCAGTGCTGGGGACTTAAGAGAAAAAGGATGGAGCATGAACAGAGCTGGCATCACTGGCAGGGGAACTTCCTAAAGACACTTGGATCTGGGCTTTTAAGGACAGAGTGAATTCAAATTGGCAGAGAAGAGTTCTGATGATACACTTACATGTAGGGCCTCATCTAATGTGGGAATTCTACCTTATGCCTGGGTAAGATTGCCAGATTCATCAAATAAAAACAGGACTCGCAGTTAAATTTTAAGTTTAGATAAACAAGAAATAATATATGTAAACTGGGTGTAGTGGTGCATTCCTGTCATCCCAGCACTCGAGGCTCACCGAGTTGGAGGCCAGCCTGGGCTACACGAGTTCAAGGCCAGCCTGAATTACATAGCAAGGCCGGTCTCAAAAAAAAAAGTTAAAAATAAATAATATATGTAAGTTTCATGCAACATTCGGGATTTACTTTTCTAAAAGATTTTTATTTACCTGACATTCACATTTAACTAAGCATTTTGTATTCTATCTGGTAACTATACACCCGGGGCAATCATAACTTCCTATAAGGTCACCTGGAGACAATGCTCACCCACCCACCCTACGTCTTCACACAAGGATTCTTCAGACACCAGGTGGAGGCATCCTTTAGTACATAAATCCGACCCCTACAACACCTGTGGTGGCCAGAACGGTTCCTATGATCTTAGAGGAACATAAATGCAGCTCTCTCGCTATCATAAAACAAATAAATAGCAACCAACTCCCAAGATGGCCCGTGTGACAGCAAGCACTGTTCTCACAATGCCGGGACAAATAGACCAGGACAAAACCCTATACAAGACAATAAGGACCAGTTCCCATAATGCCTTTCGGCGATTCTTTCCAGGATGCCCCGAGCCTATAACGACCATCTTCCTAAACGCCCTGCACACAGAAGCGCCCCAAGCTTCCAGGTGTGTGACAAAAGGGGCCAGGCCCCCAAAGGAACTAGGTTAATCCTTCCCAGAATGCATATATAACGTCTGGCAGGCCGACTCCCATAATGTCGTAAGGCAGTACTGGGTTTTCCCAGTATGCCCCTAAAAGTGTATGGAGCCGCGTAGGGGAGAGAAGAGCCAGAGTTCTGCCCTCTACAGGGTGAGGGCGGCCGCCACTCCCATCATGCAGCGGAGCCGTAGCGCCCGCTTCCCAGAATGCCCCGCGCACCCCGACCCGGGACACTCACCGGCTCTGGCGGCCCCAGCTTGGGCTCGGCGGTGGCGGCTGCACGCCCGGGCTCTGCGCCTGCGTTGCGAGTAGGATAGGAGGGAGAGCAAGGGGTATGAGGAGCCGAGGGCGCTTGCGCGGCCCGACCGACCGTTCCTGTCGTTCTGAGGAAAAAGGGGCTATCGAGGCGGGTTGTCAGCGGAACCCATGGAGGTGCTGCCGCGCTTTGCCCGTTGCAGCCCGGGTTTACTTGGTACAGTCCGCAGCCTGAAGGATGGAGAAGCTGCGGAGCTCGCGCGTGCGCGCGCGCGCAACAGCAACGAGCCTCATAAAAATGAGATGCTCTGGGGGTGGAGGGCGAAGAGTCTCGGCCAGGATCTTGGACTGAAGGGCTGCTTATTTGCATAATCCTAGCGCGGGACAATGGAAGGCCTCCCGCACTGAAGGGAGTGATTTGCATATTCCCGAGGCCAAACTCCCGAGCGCAGTGATTAGCATATGGGGGGGGTTGCTTGAACACGGCGCATGCGTGCAGGCACTGCAGACTAGTGCAAAGTAGGCTTAGGGAATCACTTTGCATCCAAGACAGTTCCCGAAGACCAGGACCCCTAGCAATCCTCACACCCCTCCAAGCAGGGTAAGTTTATTGATCTCCTATGTGTCAGGCTGTATGCTGGCAAGCACTAGTCTTTCTGCAGTAATGTGGCACCCCAGGCAAAGGAAGAAGATCCACAGCTGATTAGATTACTACCTAGAAGGGTCAGACCTGGAATACACAGAGAGCATAGGAAGCTGTGGGTGCCAGAAGAAGCGCCTACCCCAACCTGAGAAGTGATTTGTAAACCAAGTAAGAACTGGAGTCAACTAGAATGGACTCTTTCTGGCAAAGGGAACATGAAGGACAAATGCCCAGAGGCAAAAGAAATGCAAGCTCTGATTGAGGAAGTGAAAGCAATTTAGTGTGCCAGGCACACAACTGAAAGAACAAAGGAAAGGCTCCTATAGGTAATTTTAAAAAGATCAGGCTTTATGGTAAATATAGAAAGCTATTCATATTTCAGTCTTCCAGGAAGAACTGACTTTGTCAAGTGGCAACTCAAAACTCTTCAGTGGAGTCCTGTTATACCTTTTTTAAAAATCCAAACTCCTCATGGCCTCAGGGGCTATCACGAGTTCTGGCCTTGCTTCCCTTTCTGACCTGTCCCACCCTCCTTTGTATCCACTCATGTCTAGCTCCACCCCAAACACCCCAGTCTCTTTGCCTTTGATCTTGGTCTCCCCTTTGCCTGAAAAGGTTTTTCCTCTGATCTTTGAATAACTGCTCTTGTGCTCAGGATTCCTTGCTCGGAACGGATGTCAACCTGAGAGGCTTTCCCTGCTTATAAGAGCACCCCTGGATTTGAGTGGGGTTAGAAGGTTGGCCATAAGGGGCTTTGTAGCCCTTTGTGTATGCTTTAAGTTCTCCATAATAAGTTATATAGTACCCCACAGCCCCTTCCTCTCCGTTTATCCTTTTTCTTTTCCTTTACTTTAGCTTTCTGAAACAGTCTTGCTATGTAGTCCCAGCTGGCATTGAACATGTCTTCTGGCTCACCCTCCTGAGTGCTGGGATTACAGGAGTGCACCACCACGCCCGGCCTGCATTTTATTTTAAGTCCTTATTACAATCCGAAATTAAGTCTCTTTGTTTCCTTGTTAATAGTCTGTTTTCCTCATGAAAACTCCAAGAGGGTTAAACAGAGCTGCCTTTTCACTTTGAGTTTCCAGTGCCTTCAGCAGGATCAAATTTCAGATTAGTGCCAAACTGTAACAACCAACATCTGCCTGTTTTGTTCACTGTGGACTCTAGAATGTTGACAGCAAATGGCACATTGTAAGAGGCGCCCCCCCCCCCCCCCCCCCGCCTCCTCTCTGAACTACATTCTCAGCCCTTTTGTTTTTTTGGTACCGGGGATTGAACTCGGGACCTTGTGCTTGCAAGGCAGGCGCCAAAATCTCAGCCCTTTTTTAAAAAATTTGAAGGCCAGGCTTAGTGATGCACGCCTGTGATCTCAGCTGAGGCAGGAGGATCACCACAAGGTCGAGGCCAGTCTGGGCTACATAGTGAGTTAGTTCAAGGCCAGTCTGAACTACATAATGAGACCATCTCAAAAACAAAACAAAATAATAAAATTTTGAGAGTTTCTTACTAATCACTAAGTGGGCTGGAACGTTCTATCCTCCTGCCTCAGCCTATGAGTGCTGGGATTACAGTCCTGTGCCATTACATCCACCACACCCAGCTGTGTTTCTTTTCTTTTTTGATTGTTTTTTTGGTCTTTTTTGTACTGGGGATTGAACTCAGGACCTTGCGCTTGCTAGGCAGGCACAGTGCCACTGAGCTAAATCCTGGCCCATCCAGCTATTGTTTTGTCTTTAAGTGATAATGGTCTCATTATATTGTCCAGGCTAACCCTGAACTCTTGAGGTCAAGTAATCCTCCTGCCTTAGCCTCAGAGTAGCAGGGACTATAAGTGTGCACCTGGGCTTAGAAGATGTTATTATTGAATCTAAAATTTTTTCAAAAATTGGATTGATACTGTAGATTTAAAACTCTAGATGAATGAATGAGGTGTCTGAGGTGCAAAACCAAAGGGTTTTGACCTAATCTAGAAGCGATAGGAAGCTAGGGAAAGGTTTTGAGCAGGGCAAGGACAGGGTGGGACATAAATAACTAAAAGTTTCTCTGGGAAAAGGAAAGGAAAGGACCCTAGGGTAAGGATAGTAGGGAGGATATGATCAAAGTATTGTAGGTGACTGGGCCCTCAAAGTCAGTCCAGAAGGTTAAGAACACATCACAACTGTGGCTGGAGGCTATTCGTTGAAGGCTCAGCTTCCAGACAAAGAGAAATGACTACACCCACATACTTCCCCTAGGGATGAAAGCAGTCATTGATATGCTAAATAGGCACTAATCACCTTGGGTGGAGAACCAAAACCTCCCTACCCCATTCCTTCCCAGAAAGTCCTTGTTCGTTACTCTTATTTGACTGCTTCCCCATTTGATCCTCCTTTAATCAAAATTACCTAAGCGACTACACTTGCAATTTTTTTTTTTTTTGGTACCGGGGAGCGAACTTGGGTCCTCGCACCTGCGCAGCAGGTGGCGAAACCACTGAGCTAAATCCCCGGCCCCAACACTTGTAATCTTATTGGTTGACCATAGTTTTGTCCCATCTCATACCCACCTTGTGATTTCCCATTGGATTAATATTACCTAAGTGACCATAATTATAATCTTATTAGTTGACTAGTTTTGTCCTGCCTCACCTTAGGGCTTTGTTCTATAAAATTCCTGAGAAGTAGGGTCCACAAGCAATCCACTTTCTGGTTGGTTCCCCTTGTCGGTCTTAGACAGGAGCTGTTTTTCTCTCAATAAATTCTTCCTACTTTTTTTTTTTTTTTGGTACCGGAGATCAAACTCAAGACCTTGCACTTGCAAGGCAGGTGCAGTACCACTGAGCTAAATTCCTGGCCCAATTCTTCCTACTCTTAACCTTTATTGTTCCTATAATTCATTACTTGATTTTGGAGAACACGGACTCAGACACGTCAGCCATCTATCAGGTTGGGAGTTATAATATTTCCCTTAGGTGATTTGCAGGGCCAATAGATCATATGCCCTGTATCAAAAAGACTATATATACATGAGTGGGAATGTCACAGTGAAACCCATTAATCTGTACAATTAATATGCATTAATTATAATAAAAAGAATATGCACCATGTTAAAAAAAAAAGTAAAAAAGAAAGTTGCCCTGGAGACTTTGGGGTAGGGGGAAAGGTGGGCCATGGGGTAGCTCAGTAGCTACCCAAAAAAGACTCAGTGACAAATTGGCTGAAGAACTGGCCAAGTTGCTTGGAAGGGTACAGGTGTCCTTGGTGCATTCAGGACCGGTCCTAACCTACACGGTCCACCAGCAGCCATGAGATCCGCCCCCTTTAGTTCCCCTCCCGTGGTGCAGCTCTGGGCAGAGGTACAGACACACAACCACCCCAAACACTTGTTCTCTCCTCGGTTTAATGGTGGTTAGTGGGATTGCCAAACCCCCTCCCCATCCCCTCCCCACCCCGTACAAAAGTGTGTGTTTTTTTTAAACAAGAAAAAAAGGGGCAAAAGCCAGGAGTGGGGGGAGGGGGTGCAATCTGATATTTTCATACAGATTTTTGATATTTTTAATATATTATATATAAAACCATAAAGACTGCGCATCCCCCCCATACTCCTTTTCCCCTCCCCGGGGGGCCTGGAGGAGAGATGGGGAAGGCCCCCCCAGGAGTGGGTAGACAGACAAATAGGGGTGGGACAGACATGAAGGAGGAGGTGGAGGAGGGGAGCCCAGGAACCTGGGGAAGAGGGATGGGAGATCAGGGTTGGGGCTTCTCCCTCACTGCCCCCCTCAAAGTCATGACACAAAGACACAGAATCCCTATTTCCATGCCCTCCCCCCACCCTTCCCCCCACCGTGCAAACATGGCTTTGCAAAGAGGTGCCCAGAGCTCTGTGGAACTCTTACAATGGCTGGCATGGGGTCTGGGACCCCCAAAGAAATCTGTGTTCCCCTTCCCCACCCACCCACCCTTCCCAGAATCTGACCCCCTCCCCACAAGACCTGGTTTTGTAGCCTAGGGGGCCCTGGCCTTCCCCCAGTTATTGTCCCCAAACTCAATCCCTACTGCCCTAGCTGGACTTGGGGGTTCTGGACCTTGAGGCCCTGTCCCCCAGTGGACCCAGACCTCTGGGCCCTCAGTTCTGGCCCTGGCAGAGATCCAGGCATCCAACACCCCCATCCCTGCCCAAGTGTCTGAGGTGTTAGTGGTGGGGGGAGAAGCCCACCATCCCAGACTCTGGTAATGTCTGCTGGCTCCTTGCAGCTGGCAGTGGGGGGGACCCCAGCCCAGGCCCAGGCCTGGGGTGGGTAGGGTCAGATGAAGAATTCTTCTTTCCTCTTGTGTCCATCACTACCATTAAGGAAGGCTTCTCTTGCTTCTCCCTGTTCATCCAAGCCACTGGCCTCGTGGGTCAGATAGGAGCCTGAGGGGTGACAGATGCCAGGGACATGGATGTGGAGGCAGGAGTTGGACAGAAATACATGGAAAGAGGGAGACAAGACAAGACATATCAGAAGAAGGAAGAGGGAGAAACAAGACACAAAGTCAGGAAGACAGGTTCGGGGAGAAAAACAGTTAAACAGGTAGAGGTAGAGGCAGGGAAAGAGGTAAAAGCAGAATTAGGAAGACTCCAAAAATTTACGGACAGGTCCATCCTTATCCTTTTTCTAGGTTGGTTTGTACACAGGCTGTTCCCATCCTCGACATCTGTCCTGCTTCCTCCCCCCTCCTCCATCCCTCAGAGGGCAGAAACAGCACATCCCTTTCTTTTTGACCATTTTTCTTGGTGGTATCCCCTTGCTCCACTCCCAAAGACTCCATCAATTAGGAAGATAAGCCTTTTAATTCAGTTTTATTCAAATCCCTGACCTTAATTAGGTTTAGAAGGCTCACCCCTTTCAGAACCCTAGGCCAAAAGCTCTGGCTTCTTCGGAATCCAGGCCCTAGGTCCGAATTTCCAATCCACGGTCTAGACTGGGACCTTTTATTTTCCTCACCGTGTCCTCCCTCCTTCAAACCGCGCTCTAGGCCCCGCCCCAGTCGAGTCCTATAACCAATCATATCCATCGCTGAGTTCAGGCCCCGCCCCTACTTACCCTTCTGTCGTACAGAGCACCAGACCATGCCCACTAGCACACATATAATCAGAAACACCAGTAGTGCCAGGATGCCGCCCACAATGGCGTAGGGAACTGACGTCTGAGCCTCTACCACCGCACCGGGGTCTGCCAGAGGGAGAAGGCGCAGAACGAGGTCATCAGAGGGCGGTCCCAGTCCAGGCCCACCGTTGCCACATTTTTAGGCCATTCTGTACAGCGCATCTCACCTCACCCTTTCATGTACCGTGTTCCTCAGAATTACTGCCACCGTGTAGTTCCTTATCATGGCTCCCTCTTTCCAGACCCTCGCTCTCTCAAGGAATACTTGGTTTGCAAACTCCCTGGTCCCATCCCCAAAGCCTGCCTTGCTTCCTTCCCCTTCCACCTCCCAGAGGACAGAAACAGGACATCTCTTTTCTTTTGATTCAGTTTTTTCCCCCTCCACCGTAGAAAAAAACAAAAAGATCAAGAAACAGGTCCAAGTCCCTTTCCACCTTGTCTAAAACGCTCCAGGCATTTCATGGTTTAGCCCAACCACTTCCAAAAGTCCTGTCCCACCCTAAGGAGACCCAACAACTTAACACTTACCTATGTGTGGAGGTCCATTCCAATCCTTTTACTTATTTAGCTGTTTTTATTTTTTGCAGCAGTAGGAAGTGAACCCAGGGCCTCGGATCTGTTAGGCAAGTGCTCTACTCTGAGCTATATTATCAGCCCTTTTACATTTTTAAATTTTGAGACAGGGTCTCGCTAAAATGCTCAGGCAGACCGGTCTCAAAATTTCAATCATCTTGCCTCAGCCTTCCGAGTAGCTGGAATTACTGGTGTGCACCACTGCACCAAGCTATATTTAGCTGGTACAATTTTCACAACCTTATGAGGTGGGGACTGGTGTTTATTTCCACTTTACCGATGTGGAAACTAAGGTGCAGATTAAGTTACCTGCAATAGGACGTGGTAGAGCCAAATTTGAACCCAGACGGCCAGACTGGCCCTAGAATTGTAATAACTCTTGGCTGTTTACCCACAGAATCAGTGTTTTTTGCCCAAGCCTCGCCCCTAAATGCCCAGCGCCCCGCCCCAACCCTGGCCCCGCCCTCAGGCCTGCAGCAGCCCCTCACCATAGACCACGAGCACGTAGAGCGCCCTCGCGTGACCATGCTTGTTCGATGCCTCACAGGTGTAGGTGCCGTTATCCGCTGATACCAGGCCGGGCAGCGTGAGCGTCTCCCCCACTGCCTCGGCCCTCTCTGGCAAAGATTCATTCCCGCGGTTCCAGCGGATCTGGTTTGGCCTGGGCGGGGGGTTAAGTATAGCCAGGGTTAGGAACGCAGGTGCTTGCACCCATCTGACTTCTCAGGAATCTGGACGTGCGGCTCTCCGCACGAACCTCCAAAGAGGCTCTCTACTGGCCCTCTCCTTCCTGGAAAACCATCATTCCCGGCCCCGCTCCCATCTGTCACCAGAGTCTCGGGAATCCAAGCCCTCCCAATCCCTTCCGCTCTGAGAATCCAAGAATTGAGGTTCCAGAGCTCCTTCCTCAAATCCAGGAGTGCAGGGTCCCAGCAGTCCGGGCCACAGAGCTCACCTGGGGTTCCCCGTGACAGCGCATGTCAGCACCAGCGTGTCACCCTCCCTCACTACAGCTTGGGAGGCATGGATCCGGGCCGTGGGGGAGTCTGCGCAGAGGGAAGAAGGCCGATCACGAGGGGCTAGGGAGCCTCTCCGGGCGCACTGCTGGAGGGGGACCCCTGGGACCCTGCCCGCTGGGCACTTACACTGCACATCCAGCACATACTGCGTCTGCTTGCTGTGTCCGGAGGGCAGAGCCTGGTTCTGTGCCTCGCAGATAACGATACCACCATCGTCCTTGCGGTCCACGCGGAACCGCACTGTGCTCGCCACGCTCCAGACCTTGCCATTTTCCTGGCCGCTGCTCACTCCTGCCACGCCGGGCAGGGACACTGTCAACCTGGGATTCCGGCCCCGCCCATCCCGCCAACCAAACTCTAAGCAGACGTTTTCCCCCCGAGCCCCGCCCCCAAGGATAGGCCCCGCCTCTTCTCAGCCAAACCACGCCCCTACCCGAACCAAACTCCAGCGCCCTTTCCAAAGCTCCTCCCTCTTTCAATTCATCCATTCATTCTCTAGCGGCACATCAATAGTCCCCTCTGGCCCCGCCCACACATATAAATTGGCCTCCTGCCCAAGCCCCGCCTCCCCTCAAGCCCCGCCCATCGAGCCGGTACCTTTCAGCTCCTTGCGGTCCCTGTACCATCGCAGGACAGCTGCGGGACGCGACCGCGGAACTAAGCAGCTGAGCTCCACCTCGCCGCCCTCCACCGCCTGCTCGCGGACCTCCACCACAGGATTCTCCGGGGCCACTGCCGCGGGGCAAGAGGGGCAGTGGGTCAAGAGCGGCCCCGAGGTGAGCCCAAAGCAACCAGGATGCGGGGATGCTAGGGACCAAAGGTTACCAGGGCCCCAAGTGTCAGGGATCAAATGCAGAAACCAGAGGTCAAGAAGGCCGACCCTGTTTACAGGAAGTTAAAGCGCGAGAAGCTGGGAAAAAAGGGCGTGGGCTGAGGAGCAGAGGCTGTCACCTAGTACAGTGAGCGTGGCAATCTGGTGGTGGGTGTCCTCCGTGTACAGCTGGCAGAAGTAGCCCCCCTCGTCCTCCAGGCGGGCATCTGAGAGCCGGATCCGCACCCGGCGCGGGGAGAATTCCTCAAGCTGAAAGCGCTCATCCTTCAAGGCTAGAGAAGGGGAAGGTGTCAACTTGGGGAGCTCTGGCCTCACGACGCCCACCCTCCCTCCAGGAGTCCAGAACCTCACCCTCTGCCTCTTTCCTCCAACTATTCTGAGTCTGAGATGTCCAAACTATTTACATCATGGGGACCCAGAATCATTCGGGCCCTCCTCTTTACAGGATGAGCAGTTCTGGCCCCTAGTGCTTTCCTTCCCCCAGATCATCAATTTGCCCCCTTTCAGGACACAGGAGTCCAGTCCCCAGCACTCACCACGGGTGCCATTGAAGAACAGGGTCTGCCTTGCTGGGTTCTGGATGACAACGATGGATCCATCGTACTGGTGTAGACGGCAGGTGATCTCAGCCACCCCACCCTCAGCCACTGTCACATTCTCTGTCTGCACTTCCTGTCCCACCCCTGGACCAACAGAGAGATGGGGAAATTCACTGAGGGCTGCAATTCAAATCTTTTCTTTCTCCCTCTGTTCCTGTCCCAACCCACCCTCCAGTCCTGCTCCTCTCCCTCTCATTCAGTTCATTCAACCCTACGTCTCCTGTGGTTAGACTCCCGGCCTGGAGGAAATCTGCTCCCTAGCAGCTAAGGTCCACTGGTCTATGTCATCACAGAACAGCACAGGGCACCCTAGGAGCCAGAAGCAGCCAGGTGCCTGACTGTCCTCCACAACCTGCCTGTTCAGGACTGTGACACGGCCAAGAAACATATGTTTTTTTCTGTTTGTTTGTGTCTTCAATCTGCCCCCTCTCCGTACTGGGGATTGAACTCAGGGCCTTCACACTGAAGTACACCCCCAATCTCTTTTTATTTATTTTTGTGAGATAGGGTCTCACTAAGTCACTAAGTAGCCCAGTCTGTGTTCCAACTTGGAATCCTCTTACCTCAGCCTCCCAGTGTGTTGGGATTACAGGCGTGTGCCACCATGCCAGGCTCAGAAATACACTTTAGTTAAGCCATTAGGACTTCAGCACTGTTTATAGCTGTTAACCTATCCTCATTAATCCATCAGGGGAACATGCTGGGGGGCTAGGAAGGGAGGATTGGCTGGGTGTGGCTCAGTGGTAGACCACTTCCCTAGCACGTGTGAGACCCTGGGTTCTGTCCCAGAACTGAAAGGAAAAGAAAAGAAGAGAGAGAGGAGAGCAGAGGAGAAAAGAAAAGAAGAGAGGGAGTGTTTCTGGCACTGTCAGAGGAAACAGCCTACAAAAAAGCTGAAAGCCAAGACTAATCAGCAGCAGCAACAGCGGTGGCAGCACTGTCATCATCACTGTCATCTCCAAAATAACAATAACCACCATTGCCACCACTTATTAGGCACCTGCTGTGCTAAGGCCCTATGCTAAGGGGAATCACCTATGTCGTTTCCCTGTAGTCTCCACAGTGTCTGTATGAAGTAGGTGCCACCCTCAATCTCCATGTTTTTTACCCCCCACCCCTTTTGAGTACAAGGGGTTGAGCCCAGGGCCTTGGACATGCCAGGCAAGTGCTCTATCACTGAGCTACATGTCCAGCCCTTTTAAGTGTTTTTTGTTTTGAGTCAAGACCTCACAAAATTCCCAAGCTGACCTTGAACTTCCAGTTCTCTTGCCTTTGTTATTGTTTGTCAAGACAGGGTCTCACTATGCAGTTCAGGCTGGGCTTGAACTCACTATGTAGCTCAGGCTGTCCTTGACTCCTGAGTGTTAAGTGCTGGGATTACAGATGTGTGTGACACCATGCCCTGCTTATTTTTTATTTTAACTTTACTTATTTGTTTATTTATTGGTGCTGGGGATTGAACCCAGGGCCTCACATCCCAATTCCTTTTTTTTTTTTTTTTTTTTTTGGTTCTTTGACTTTTGAGACAGGGTCTCGCTATGCAGCTCAGGATGACCTTTTACTCACTATGTAGCCAGGCTGGCCTCAAACTTGCAGTGCTGCTCCTGCCTCAGCCTCCTGAGTGCTAGAATTTCAAGCGTACACCACCATGCCTGGCTCCCAATTCCCATTTTAGAGGTGAGGAAATTGGCCCAAAGAAGTGAAATCTCTTGCCCTGGGTCACAGCAGAGGATGGCAGAGCCAGGATCTGCAACCAGGTCTCTCTGATTCTGTACCCACACCTAGCTATCTTCTCTGGGTGAAGTGTCCAGCACTGGCAAGGAAGGGATTGTGGGACAGGCTTATGATAGTCCTTGAATGACAAACTAAGCCTTTTGTCCTAAATGGGAATGGAAGTGTGGAAGCAGGGGAAAGATCAGATCTGGTTGTCTTTAAATTCTGGATAACTAACTACTATATCTTTTACATTCTGTCTTAGGGTTTCATTCATACATTTGAGTACAGTGGTATCTCAGTTCACGAACTAAATGAATTGTGGAACAAATTCTGTGACCAAAATTGTGGAAAGAACTCAGTTCGTGAACTGAGGCACCACTGTACTTTCTGAGCACTAGTAGGCTTCAAGGCCCAGGTACTCGGAAATGAGTCAGAATAGGTCCCTCCCTGGAACGCCTTTAAGGTTATGGGGAAGCAGACACAAATCAATGTAATATCCCATCAAAACTGTTATTTTCCCTGTTAAGAGGCTGGGTAAACTAATTTGGGGGTCAAAAGGTAGAAAGATTAATTCTGTGGGATAGAGGCAGAGAGTACTGGCTTCTTATCCTGACATCCATTCTTTCTGTTCTCCTCAGTAAAAATATCCAACTTGTATTTTACAGTTGCCCTAAGTCCAGCAGAAAGAGCTCTTCAGTGTCCCTTGCAACTAGAGTCTGCCTTGTAATAAAGTTTAGTTAGACTAAATATAAGCAAAGTGTGTATTTTGTATACACTGTAAATTTGGGAATCTGCATACACTTGAGTATCACTAGCTACAACTTGGCCATATAGTCAGGCCACCTCTATCAGCAAATAAGACAGAAAAAGCAAGCAAGGGCTGGGGAGTTAGCTCAGTTGTTTCGCCGCCTGCTGTGTAAACACAAGGACCCAAGTTCGATCCCCAGTACAAAAAAAAAAGAAAAGAAAAGAAAAAGCAAGCAAGGAAAGGATTGGGAATGTCTGTCGTGTCGTTCAGCCAGCAATGCCTGCACATAACGTCTTCGCTGCCCCTAATGCACAATATAAAGATAATAAGTCTACTTTCTATGATTATGGTAGAAATCACATGAGGTAATCCATAGAAAATTCCTGATTGGCCGGGGATTTAGCTCAGTGGTTTCGCCGCCTGCTGCGCAAGCACAAGGACCCGAGTTCGATCCCCGGTACCAAAAAGAAAATTCCTGATGTGTAATGGGTCCTTCAAATTTATGAGTTTCCTTCTTTCACTTTCTATGTCCTGAGATGTTGTGGTACATCAGTCCTTGAGTCAGGCTGAAAAACTTAATTTTAGATTTCTTCATTTCGTGCAATAGTGAAACTTCTAATGGGAGAACACAGAAACTTTTGTCTTTTCCACCAAAGCTGGAATGCATAAATACAGCTCCCTTGTATTTTGGAAGAACAAATACTTTTTCTGCCTTTTTTCTATCTTGTGCTGGCTGGAATTAGGATGTAATGCATGGAATTCCGGTAGCTACCTTGGGCTATGAGGACAAGGCCGGCAGGAATGTGTATGAGTTCCAATGAACATGCGGAGCTGCTGTAACAGCTCTGGGCTCCTGCTTCTGGGCTTTTATGTTTGAGGATAACACTTTTATGCCACTACTTGACATTTATTATTCCACCTCCTGGAATGTCAAGCTTAACACCGCCAATCCCTGCCCCAGATATTTTTCTCCTCAAGTTTCTAGCATCTCAATAAATGTAACAACCATCCACCCAGTTGTTCAGCCCCAAACTAGAAAGCATCCAGGTTCTCTCTTAGCCTCACCCAGAAATCTATTCCCTCAGCAACGTCTTTCTGTTTCACCTCTAAAACACATCTCAGACCTTTCACTTCTGCCTGCCTCTCCCACCTTCAGCCTCCCTCCCTGTGGGCAGGCCTCCTTGTGGGTACTGCTTCCATGCCTGCCTCTTCCACACAGCAGTCAGACAGACTATTCAAAAAGCTAACTGAGATCAAGTCACCCTTCTGCTTAAAATCCTCTGAGGGGGCTGCGGATTTGCTCAGTAGTAGAGTGCTTGCCTAGCATCCACCCAGCCCCAGTTTTCCTCCCCAACATTGCAAAAAAATAAAGAAAATCAGCCGGGGAGGTGTGGTGTTGCCTGGCTCTTGGGAGGCTGAGTCAGGAGGATCTCAAGTTGGAGGCCAGCTTGGGCTACATAGTGAGACCCTGTCTCAAAAACACAAACAACAACAAAAACACCTCCAAAGGGCTTCCTGTTACCCTTAGAATAAAATTGAAACTCCTTGCCTGAGTCTTCAAGGTGCTACGTGGCTGTCCCTTCCCTGAACTCAGCTCTGACCACTCTCCTACTACTAACTGCACTCCTGGCTCATTGGTCTTCATGTCCCTCAAACATGCCAGAGCTTGCTTCTACCTCAGGGCCTTTGCACTTGCTTTTCCCGCTGCCTGGGACATTCTCCCCTGCCCCTCCATCATCCCAGGGCTGCCTTCTGTTCTCATCTAGGTCTCTGAGCATAGCAATACCTCCTCTGCTTTCTCACGCCTTGTCCCTTTACTTCTGAATGCTTTCTGCTTCTTCCCCAGTGATTTCTGTCCTGTACAGAAATGTCACTGATCAGAAATGATCTGAGTAAGCTGCTTACTTGCACACCCCAGAATATACACTCCCTGAGAGCAGGGTCATAAGCCTGGGACTTACTGCTGCAACCCTGGTGCCTAGAAGGGCACCGGATGAATGTCTGGGGCACTTGCTGGATGGGCTGTGTGCCAGACAGGCTCTCTTTAGCCTCACAGCAACTTGGGGCATCATTATTCTCATCTTCATCATCATCATCTCATTCTTGGGTTGATCCCAGAGCCACCACTTGCCATCTGTGTGGCCTCGAGCAAGTGTGCTCACCATTCTGAACCCAGTCACCCCGTCTGTGAAGTGAGTGCCCTCCGGTGCTGGCCTCTCTGCAGGCCCTGGTTGTCACACCCTCTGGGAACAAGGCCACGCACGGGGAGCCGGCCTGCGTGTTCTGGCACTTTGAAAAACATCTCGAAGCCTACCCATGGGTCCTGGGCCTCAGGGCTAGCCTACTGCTAGCCCCCCATTTCACAGATGTGGAGAATGAGGCTCAGGGAGGTCCCCGAGACAAAACTCACTATCTCCTGGGAGGCATCAGGACCTCTGGATCTGTCCCCCAAGTTTATCCACTGCTCTTGGCTTCAGGGTGCACATGGGGTGAGGGTGGGGGGTTTTGTCCTCTTCTCTCCCCCTCCTGAGGAGTCAGTAACCAACAGTGTCTGTGCCTGGAATATTAATGTCTCAGGAGCTTTTGTTTCGGGGCTGGGGGGTGGTGGGGGCGGAACTTTCTGGTCAGAGAGGGGCTGAGCTTTTGGGGCTGGGGCACTGGCCCTTTAAACTCTGTTGACAGCCAGGAGTCGTCATGGGGATGGTGCCTGGAAGAAGGGACAGGGGAGGGTTTAGGGGAGAGTGGCCGGGCAGGTGATGTGTAGAGACTCAGGAATCCAGCAACAGCCTCCCCTCCCGGGGCAAAGGAGGCTAGGCGTCCAGCCCCTCCCATATCAGGGTCCAGGAGTCTGTCCCCTCTTCCTCCCAGAGAGCCAGGGATCCTGCCCCTGACCACCTCCTCTCAGATCCAGGAGTGTGAGCTCTCAGCACCCTCCTCCCTCAGACCCCACAGTCTGAGCGGGCAGCCTTCTTCCCCCTCAGATCCAGGAGCCAGGGGTCCACAGCACACAGCTGGTGGATGTTTCCATGGGGACCAGGCAGGGTGGGGGAGCACTTCCTGGGTCCTGAGTCAGCGAATACCCAAGGGAGTCTCAAGGTCACGGTTCCAGGAAGGTCAAAGCCACCCCCGCTGAATCCACTCCCCAAGGGGCTCCTGGCATCATGCCTCCCTCCTCCTTCCTCCCCTAGGGAGGTGGTACATCCCTGCATCCTGACCGAAACCCCCCCCATCAATGGCGGAGTCTGAACATCCTCGCACAAAGCATCAATTCTTTCCCATCTCAGCCTTGTGAAGGCGCCTGTATTCGCAGGACCTAGGCATCAGGGTCCCAGCCCCTCCTCCCTTGGAAACCTGGAGTGGGACCCCCCCAGCCCATTCCTCCCTCAGGACTCAGGAATCTGTACCCCTGTTCCTTTCTGCCTCAAGACCTAGGAGTAGGGACACTTAGTTCCCTCCTCTCTCCGACTCAGAAGTTCAGGCCCCAGCCCTTCTCCCTCAGACCCAGGGGTTCAGGACCCAGCTTCTTCACTCAAATCTGCAGTACAGGTCCCAGCCCTCATCTCTCAAACACAGGGATCCAGCCCTCCAGCCCTCAGACCCAGGGGTCCAGGCCCAGCCTCCTCCCTCAGAGACCCAGCCTCTCCTCTCAGAAACTTCTTTTTTTTTTTTTTTTTTTTGGTACCGGGGATCGAACTCGGGACCTTGTGCTTATAAAGCAGGTGTTGGCACCACTGAGCTAAATCCCCAGCCCAGAAACTCCTGATTGTATGTCCATAGCCCTCACCCCTCAGAGCCATAGCTCTGCCTTCCTCAGTTCTTTGTCTCCCTCCTCTCTGGGGTCCAAGACATCAGGTGGGGGCGTAGGGGTGAGTCAGCAGCCTCACACACAAAGTCTTCCCTGTGGCCCCCACGTTCCTGGGATATTTGGGACTCCCTGGATTCCAGGCCCCAGGCCCAGGCAGGGGGTGAGAAATCCTCCGGAGGTTCACCCCGGGTGTGGAGCTGGGGGACAGATTCCTGCTCCCAGAAGGGTACAAGCCTGCACTGAGCTCCCCTGTCTGATTCTCCACCCCCACTGCCCTCTATTCACCCCTTCCCAGAAGATCCAGCCTCTGCCCCTGCCCTGTGCCCACTGGGTGCACTGCAGAGGAGCCTGGGTGCCTGTTTCCTGCTGGCCCCAGGGTCTGCACAGGCTGACCCATGGGTGCTCCGGTCCTGGTGCCACAGGCCATTGGATGCTGGCGGGTGTTACTGTCTTCAGCCCACCCCCACCCCACCCCAGAGAGAGAAAGCTGCCTTTGTGTTCCCCAAGACCGAGACAAACCAGGCTCACACGACATTATCCCACCCCGGGGCCCCACCTCTACTGTATCTAAGGTCTCAGAATCCATGGTGGAACCTGACCCCAACCCCCAGGCTCTGGGGACTCAGGCCTGCATCCAAGCTCATGGGTGGGTGGGGGATCCATGAGAGAAATCTCACAAGTCCTGTTCCTTGGGGTGACTCACAATGAGGAGAGGGTCTCCCTGTTCTTAGAGTGGCTGGTAATAACTTTAGTGGGAAAAGTGAGTCATGCTGGAAGGAAACATGATTTGGGATGAACAAGCTCCCCCTCCACAAGTTCCCCAACTCTCAGCAGCCTCTCTATTCTTTCTTGGTATCTGTGTATCTGTTTTCTCTGCTCTTTTTTGTCTTTTCAGTTTCTGGCTTGTGGGTCTCCGTTTCTTCCTGTGTGCATCTCTGGACAGGCTACTTATCTCTCTCACTTCCTTTCCCCTGCCCACATCATCCTCTTCTGGTGTCCTCACCAGATGAAGGAGCCTGAGAGAGTGAATGCACTTTTGAAAGAGCACACATGAAGACTCCATCTCCCATCCCCACTCCTGCTAGCTGGGTAAGGCGAGAGAAAAAAGGAGTGACTAAGAGGGAAACATGGGAACCACTGATGCCTCCTACAATTTGGTGGTCAAGGCCGTTTAGAAGTATCCAGTGAAAAGGAAAGCAGGCAGGTTTCCTGGGAGACCATGTGCTACAGCTCCCTTCTCCCTGGTCTATAGAAGGAGGAAGTGAGGCTCAGAGATGGACAGATAGTGACATAAAATTATACCAGGGATGATGGGGTGAGGTTGGGACCTAATTCCTCAGCTCCAAGCTCAGAGCTCCTCCTATGATGCCAAGCTTGCTCCCCACTTGTAAAGCCCCACACTATGTAATTTAGAGGGATGTTTACAGAGAGGATTAGGGTGCCAGGAAGCAGCAACTTTAAAATCAAACCAGGGACAGGCTTAGAACTATTTCCCAGAAAGCACAGGAGAAAGGAATCCTGAACTGGGTAGGTAGTCAGCTGAGACCATATTCTGATTCAGGGAATCCAACATCCTGTGATTCTAAGCACCCAAGTTTCTATATGTCAGAATGGTCAAGGTCCAAGTCCAACTGCTCAAGATTTCAGAATTTTAAAGACATCAAGATCCTAGAATGCTAACACCAACTGGTTCCAGAACTTTAAGGGTGTCAAGGTTCTAAAGACTTCTGGATTCTAGAATCCTGAAGATGTCAACGTTCTAAGTACTTTCAGATTATTTGTTTACTGTTGTCATTGGTTCTAGGAGCCTGTGAATCTGGGTTTCAGCCTAAAATATAAAGACAAATAAAAATGGATGGAAATGTAGCTAGGTACCAAAGCTCTCATCTGGGAAACGGGTATGGCTATTGCAAAGAAAGGAGGAACTGATCAAAGTTAGAAAGAAGCCACAGAAGACTATAGAAGAAAAAAGGGCAGAGCATGGGAGGTCAGCTTTGCCCTCACCTGCCCTCTCCTCCTGGGTCCTGGGGTGAGGGAGACTGTCTCAAACCTTGGCATGGGGAAGGTGGAACCACAGGCAACTTGCTGGAAGCCCCTTCACATCTGAGCAGAATTCCCTTTCAGGTCACTGAGTTCAATATCCTCATTTTACAGAGAGGGAAACTGAAGACGGAAGCAACGGGGGTGCCTGTCATTGGCTGCTGTGGCAAATGTCAAGAGCCAGGACTGAAACCCAGGTCCCCAGCCCTGCGTCACCTGGTCACAACTCCCCTCCCAAATGCCTACGGAACATCCAGCCTTCCTGCTTTTTGCCCAGCCACCCCCCAATCATCTGTTCGGACCCAAAGTGGCAGGACTCATAGGGAGGGAGTGACCAGTAGGTTTGAGATACACACGGTATGAGAATGTGAGTGTCGGGGACATTTCCTGACCTTGTCCCTAGCCTCAGGGTCACCCAACCTTGGGGGTCTCCTGCTTCCCACAGCATGTGATAAGGGTGCGTGGACAGCTCCCCGGATGTCCTGGAGGAAGCTTCCTGGGAAGTCACGGCCTGGGTATGCAATGGGTGGGGAGGACTGAGGGAGGCTTCTGCTGAATCCACGTGTGTGCACACATGCCAAGGCTCTCATTCCCAGTTCCCCACACACAGGCGACCGATACTTCCCCTCAGGGCTCTTTTGCTTGCCCTGCTTGCCTCTATTCCTCTCTAGGGCCACAGAGGGACACAGGGATGGAAGGATGAAGGATGCAGATGGAGAGCTCAGGATGGAGGTCGTCTGGGTAGAGGAGGCAGCAAGACAGTGGGACAGAGGGAAGGAGGTAGATAGGTGACAGAGGGGCTTGAGATCCAGGTGACAGAATGAGAGGGGACAGAGAGACAAGGGGATTGGGTAGCTGAGGGACAGAGAAAAAGGGAAGAGAATCACGGTGACAGCAAGACAGGGACAGAGACAGGGAATGGGAACAGAGAAGCCAGAAATACAGGGGGACAGAGAGCATGAATAGAGAGGATGACAGCACAGGAGGGGGGCAGAGTGACCCAAGAAAAAGGGACCGAGACCAGGGGACAGATGTAGGGACAAAGGCAGGATGGAGAGAGGGGAACAGGGAGGCAAGGAGAAAGGGGGGTGGACGGAAGGAGGGACAGGACTTGGAGACTTAGGGACAGAGGACAAGGGTGGGGGGACGCGGGGAGAGGGATCTAGACAGCAGCGGACAGAGGGACGCCGGACCAGACAGAAGGACAGCGGGACCGGCCCGCAGAAGGGGGGCTGGTGTGTGGGGGTCTCGGGCCCTTTGTCCCCGCTGGGATCCGGGCCTGTGCGGGGGGGGGGGGGGGCTGCGGCACGGCGGCCGGGGCCAGCGCCCCCTCCCCCGCTCCCGGCGCCCGGCCCGCGCTGCGCTTTGTCCCGGGGAGGGGGCCCGGCCCGGGCCCGAGCGCATTGTTCGGCCTCTGCGGCCCCGCGGCGGCCGGGCTGTCATCGCGGCGCGCCCCCCGCCCCGGCCCGGCCGGCCACCAACCCCAGCCCCGGCCTTACCTGGCCCCGCCGCGGCCACCCACAGCAGCAGCAGCGGCCACTGGAAGCGCCGGGCCCGGGCCATGGTGCCACCGCCGCCGCCGCCGCTCGCTCCGGGCCCGGCACCTGCACCGCCCGCGCCGCGCGCCCCGCCCCCCGCGCCCCGCCCCCGCCCGCCCGGGGGCGGGGCTCCGAGGCCGGGGCGGGGCCGGCAGCGGGGGTGGGGGAGGAAAGGGGAGGGGAGGACAGGGGGAGGGGAGGGGAGAGGGAAAGGAAGAGAAGAGAGGGGAAGGGGTGGGCGTGAGCGTGACGCGAGGGGGCAGCAGGTGACGGGTGGTGAGGGCGAGAGGTTGTGGGTGGTGTCGCGTGAAGGTGCAAAGTTGGAGTGTGCGACAGTGGGCATATCGTGAGCGTGTCAGCGAGGGAGGCCGAGAGTGTGACGCAGGCGGTGTGGGGTGCGTGTGCGTGAGGACCGGCGAGTGTGTGAGGATGAGTGTGGGTTAGAAGGCGAGGTGACAGGTGATCTGTTGCCAGGTGAGGGTGGAGGTGGAGGGACCTGCCAGCCGGCTGGGGCTTCCGCCTGGAGTGGGAGGGCTTGGCCCCCTCCCTCCATCCTGTCCTGACCCAGGAACTCGTTCCTGCCCCAGTCCCCTGGGGTGAGGCCCCTGAAAGCCAAGCCAACCGACCGGAAGGAAGCCTGGGTGCTGGGTCCCAGGGAGGGGAGATTCCTGGGGACACCTCCCAAGCCCGGCGTCTTGTTCCACACCCTCTGCCTTCCTGCCTGCCCGGTCTCTTTGTGTCCGGGTTTTTCTGTGCATCTTTGCCCTTTCCATTTCTTGCCCCCTCTTTGAGGTTGTCTCACCCCTCCCTACTTCACCCTTCTAGCTCCTGGGAGTAGGTTTTTCCCCAAGTCCACTTCTTGGGAACCTGAAGATCTGGTTTAGAATTATCACCCTTAGGGCCCAGGAAGAGTGATGCACCAGGGAGACCTCAACCTCTCCGGTGCCCAAATGACAATCTGGGAAACCGAGGCACGGTTATGCCAATTCTGAAAATCCTTACTGTTTATCTCCATCACTATTGCTACGTCAAGCCCCACGAAGGGACTTAAGCTCCCAACACCTTTTCTGTCCAGTGCCCAGCTCCCAGAATCCCATCTGTCTTCCAGACCAAAGCTCCCACCAACTACTGTGTCTGCAGGACCATGGCTCCCAGAATTCCCTCTGTCTTCTGGACTGAAGCTCCCATCCAAACCCCTGTATCCCCAGGATCATGGCTCTGAGCAACTTTTTAAATTTTGTTTTGTTTTTGGTTTTGCTTTTTGTAGTTCAGGCTGGCCTTGGCCTTGAACTCACTATGTAGCCCAGGCTGCCCTCGAACTTGTGATGGTCCTCCTGCCTCAGCCTCCTGAGTGTTGGGATTACAGGTGTGCACCACCACTCTGAGCAGCTTCTTTCCTTTGCTGTTCTTAGCATACTAGCTGTTGTAGTGCACCTTCCAGGGCTCACATTCTGTGACTCAGGCCAGGTAAGAGAGAATTACTTGACCTGCATTTGGGATATCGGTTCAGAGCTGTATTAGTTCATTTTCTGTTGCCAGTAATACAATGTCACAGACTGTGTGAGTTGTAAAGAAAGAGGTTTATTTTGCCAAGGTCAGTGGGCCCCATCTGGTGATGGCCTTCTTGTTGGCAGAGTCCCCAGGTGGCACAGAACATCATGTGGCAAGAGACAGGGAACACACGTGACTCTTCTGGTCTCTCTCTCTCTCTTCTTATAAAGTCACCAGGATTCCATCATGGAGACTCCACCCCAATGACTATCTAATATCTAATCCTAATGGACCCCAAGGGCCTGGCCTCTAAACACAATAGCTGGATTATAATACTTCATGATGGGGGTTGAATTTCAGCACATGAAGCCTTGGGAGACACCCCTGACTCACTCATATTCAAGCCATAAGCAAGGGGGTACCTACGTTTGTCCTTTCCCACAGGAACCAAGAGGCCACCTCACTCGGGGTTCTAATGCACATCTCCTGCCCGCACTGTGAGACACCCTGGGAGATGTGAGTTTGATTCTCATCTGTTATCTTTGGGACCTCTCATCTCTTCCATTGGAGGACACCAGGACAGTGCTGGTCCTGTCCCCATCATACCCCAGAGCAGTCTGCCCATTAGAGTTTTAGTGCACATGACAGCAAGTCCTACTCAGCTAGCTCAGAGAAAAAGAACTATTCACATGCCAAAGTCCTGGGTGTGGTAGCTGGCTGGCTTCAGCGAAATCTGTCCATCTCTCAGTCCCAAGGGTGGCTGATCCCCTTGTGTTACAAGATGCCTGGCAGACATCCCTGGGGCCAGGGTCCACACGTGACTCCTCAGGGCACAGAAAAAGACAGGCAAATTAACCAAAAGAGCTAGACTAAGGGTGAGGAGTGGTGGCTCAAGCCCGTAATCCCAGCACCTGGGAGGCTGAAGCAGGAGGATTACAATTTCCAGCCCAGCTTGGGCAAATTGGTGACTTAGTGAGACCCTGTATCAAAATAAAGCATAAAAATGGCTGGAGTGGGGTGGGGATTTAGGTCAGTGGTTTTGCCACCTGCTGAGCAAGCGCAAGGACCCAAGTTCGATCCCCGGTACCAAAAAGAAAAAAAAATGGCTGGAGGGTATCTCAGTGAGAAGACCCTGGATTTGATTCCAAGTACTGGGAAAAAAATCTAAGTGACAGAAACTTTCTTTAGCAGTCGGTTCCTGATCCTCGGGGCAGCCTCTCTAGCTCTGGCAGAGTGGGCTGTGTACCATGAGAGCTGTAGGAGCCGAGGATGCTTATGTTCGACTTGAGCCACTGTGTGTGGTTGTTTTGATGTGAACTTTGCTGGCCCTAGTGGAGGAGGCCATGGGCAGAGATTTTACTCAAATCGTACCCAGTCAGTCTTCCAGCTGAAATTTTTAGACACCAGACTCAAGTAGTTCTTGGTATGTAATATCTCCGTGGGCATATTTGTCTACTGTGTGTGAAGGAGAAGAAGAAGGTAGTCTGTAAAGAGACTGGTAAATAAAATGGAAGCTAATGTCTTAGTTGCTTTCCTTGTTGCTGGGGTAAAATGCACAATGCCTACGACTTAAAGGAGGAGAGATTTATTTGGGCTCACAGTTTTTAAAAGATTCAGTTCATAGTCAGCTGGCTCCAAGGCAGGAAAGGCATGCTGGAAGGGTCTAGCTGAGGAGAGCTGCTCAAATCATGGCAGCCAAGAAGCAGAGAGACAAGGGAGGAGCAGGGGAGGGAGATAGAGCCTTCAGGTCATGCTCCCAGTGACCCACCTCTTCCGACCAGGCCCCAGCTCCTAACAGCACACGTAGCTATGGCTTCTTCAGTGGATTAATCCACTGATGAGTATATTGCCTCCCATGATACAATCACCTTCGAAAACCCAACCTCTGGGACATGACATCTGGGGAGACATTTGAGATCCAGACTATCACAGAAGCCCAGCAGGGAAATGAAAGGAAAGGTAGGGATAGGAATAGACAAGGACAGATAGGGATTGGACGGGAGAGAGAGAAGAAAGGAGAGGAGAAAAGGAGAAAGAAGAGATGAGAGTGATTCAGCCAGAGGGAGACAACTGTGATTTACACAGCCGTTCAGTTCCGCTTCCTGTCCGCAGTAGGACCTGCAGACCTAGGTCTTGCTTGGATTCTAAACTTCCAGCAACATCATTTTCGCTTAAGTCAGCATAAACAGATTTTATTTCTTGCAACTAAAGATCCTTGAATAAAAACTCAGGAGCCACTAACAGTGAGGGCTTGA
Source organism: Heterocephalus glaber (assembly GCF_053883595.1). NCBI lineage: Eukaryota > Metazoa > Chordata > Mammalia > Rodentia > Bathyergidae > Heterocephalus > Heterocephalus glaber. The sequence goes on from NW_028258450.1 coordinate 1,387,351, forward strand.
TCAGAGATGTGGACCAGGACATTGTGAGAAATTTGTCCCTAGCCTCAATATCTGTTGGAGGGGACCCACGCGACAGGTACTTTTATCCTCTGATCCCCACCAAAAGGCATCATGGTCGATGCATCCCTATCCTCAATATCTGTACAGATCAGAGGAAAGGTGAAATCATCCTACATTTAAATATAGAGCATCTTAGAAATGTCATCTTAGCCTCTCTCTGCTGTAGGGCATTTTGGAAAATACAGTCCTGGCTCATTTTTTTGTTGGAAGGCAGCATCAAAGATGCAGGCTTCCTCTCCTTCCTTCCCTCCCTTCTTTCCTCAGCATCTGCCATGTGTCAGGTATATGCCAGGCACTAAGAATATGGGAATGAGTCAAGAAAAGGTTTTGCCCTCCATGGCCATGGTAATAGGGAGAGTTAGCAAAAAACAAACACAAAATTGATGATTCCAGTTAATTCTTGCTGCATAATAGAACACCTCAAAACTTAGGGTATAAAACCACAACCTTTATATTTTATGATTGTGTAAGTCAGGAGTTTGGGACCGCATATCTGCTTCACAGTGGACTGGTGCCAAAATGAGCTGGCTGAAACAGCTCGTCTGGGACCATATATCTGAGGCCTTGGTCCTGGCTATTGCTCCGTGGTGTGGGTGTTGAACTCCCCTCCCAAAAATATGTTGAAGCCCCAGTATCGAACTAAGCAAGCGATTTTATTTGGAAATAGAATCTTGGCAAATGTGACTGTGATGATGATTAAATTAATACATATTAGATTCATTATGATGAATGTCCTTGTAGGGAGTTGGGGACACACAACCACCCTCAAAGACAGAGGTAGAGATGGAGTGACAGAGCTGTAAGCTGAGGAATGCCACAAATTGCTGGCAACCATAAGAAATCAGGAGGAGACAAGGAAGGAATCTTCCCCAAAGGCTTTAGACGGAGCATGGCTCTGCCAATACCTTGGCTTTGGACTTCTAGCTCCAGGACTGTGAGAGAGTAAGTTTCTGACATTTTAAGCCATGTAATTGCTAAGTGTATAGTAGTTTTCTATAGAAGCCCTCAGGCGCTAATATGGCTGGGGTTTCTGGTCTTACTCCCTGTGTGTGTGTGTGTGTGTGTCTGTGTGTGTGTGTCTGTGTGTCTGTACTGCGAGGATTGAACCTAGGGCCTTTGCACCGAACTACATCCTCAGCTCCCCTGTTTTATTTTTTATTTTGAGACTGGGTCTTTACTACGTTGCCTCATCTGGGCTTGAACTTGTGATCCTCCTGTCTCAGCCTCCCACAGTGCTGGGATTACTGGCATGTGCCATTATGCTCTGGCTTCTTTTCTAGATTCTATCTGCTAGGGCAACATGTCTATGTTGGCTCCTTCATCCACTTGTCTGGTGCCTAGGCTAACATAGCTGTCACCACTGGGGCTCTCTGTCCATGTGGCTTCTGTGCCTGAGAAGCTTGGGCTTCCTCACAGCATGGCAGGTGGAAGAATGAGTTTCTTAAAGTCTGGTTCCAGAGCACGGCCCAGCTTACCTTCCACCATACCCCATTGGTCAAAGCAGTCAAAGGGTCATTCACATTCAAGAATTTAAGATATAGATTTCATTTTTTTTGGTACCAGAGATTGAACTCAGGACCTTGTGCTTTCGAGGCAGACACAGTGCCGCTGAGCTAAATCCCCAGCCCTAGACTTCCTTTCTTTAAGCCACCACAATGACAAGGGGTGATATGTGATTGGAGGAAGTTAAAAATAAACAAACCCTGTCCAGGCCGAGGATTTAGTTCAGTGGTTCCGCCACCTGCCTCATAAGCACAATGTCCTGAGTTCAATCCCTGGTACCACCAAAAAACCCCCGTGTCCTTCACCTCTTCCCTATATTTTTTTTCTTCATTAGCCATTAAGCCCCATGGGTAATATAATTTGGTCTCTATGGGCTGTCTCAGTGAACAATGGCCAACATGAATTCTTCACTACTGTGCTCCAGGAATGCCACTGAGTTGGTAGTCCTGGCTTCTTCTCCATCAGTCCTAAGGTGTCCTGGGAACTATATCCCAGAGCATCAGAGGAAATGTAGTCCTGTCCTTATTCCTCACTATGGTGCATCAAGGGAGTTCTGGCTACCAGGTTATCTTCTCTCCATCTCCTGCCCCAGAGCACCCTGGGAAATGAAGATGTCCTATCTCCCCAGAACAATAAAGTAGTCCTAACCTTTGAAGTTGGGGAGAAGAAACCACTGGATGACTTGTGCTTGGGTGGGCGAATTAGAAGTTTGTATTTGGAGGCCAGATATAGATGTGGAGGCAGCTTAGGGTGAAGTCCACTGGTATAAAAATTTTTTATTTACATATAAAATAAATATGAATATTAATAATAACAATAACAAGAGCAGCAACAATATTAATAAAACCAAGAGCTTTCTTGCTGACCCACAGCCTTGCTCCAGCTTTTCTCCTCCAGCTCTCAGGAGCACGTGGTGAGACAGTCACACAGCTGGGGAAACCGTGGCCCCGAGAGGACAGCACACAGGCACAAGTCCGCAGGAACAAGGGTTGAGGACAGGACAAAGGGGTCCCCTGGGTCCAGCCAGGGTGGAGGCCCTGGGGTTCAGGTCCAGAGGAGAACGCCTCCCCACAGTCTTATGGTCACAAGCAGAGTGCTGGCAAGGCTGAGGGGGACAGGGCCAGGCCGGGGGGCACCCCCACTGCGGTAATGGACGTCGCTGGCTGGGTGGTTACAACCAGTGCCCTTACAGCACGAGACACTGAGGTGAGTCAGGCTGAAGGTGTCGGCCATGTGGGAGTCTTGGCACCAGGAGGCAGTTGAACAGCCCCTCAGTGTGAAGTTCGCATTCCCCGGTCCTGAGGAAGAAGAAGATTGAGTGAGACTCCCGGCTCTGGGGCCTGGGATTCTCCAGTGGGTGACATAGCACTAAGTGATGGGTCCCATTTCCATGGCTTCGTGGACAAAGCAACAGTTCTTTTTTGTTGTTTTATTTTGTTTTTTTGGTACCGGGGATTGAACTCAGGACCTTGCACTTGGGAGGCAGGCGGTAGAACCACTGAGCTAAATCCTCAGCCCAAAGCAACAGTTCTTAAAGGATGATCTAGGGGCCCCAGGGGTGGGGTGGGGGGGTCCCTCAGACTCCTTCCAGGAATCTGTGAAGTCAAAATGATTCTCAGAAAAATGCTACAACAGAATTTGGCTTTTTTATACCCAGAAGTCTACAAAGGAGTTTCCCAGAAACTCCAGGACATGTGATATTGCAACCAACTGAACACAGAAACAGAGATGAGGAACAGCTGTGTTCTGTTCAGCCAGACATTAAAGAGATCTGCAACATGGTTAAACAATGCCAGTCATATAACCATGTTCCATTTAAGAGCATCATTTGTGGGCTGGGACCATAGCTAAGTGGTAGAGTGCTTCCCTAGCATGCGTGAGGCCCTGGGCCCAGTACCACACACACACACGAGTTATTTATGTTATTGTGTAATGAGTTCTTGTTATTTTAATAAATCAATATAAATTATAAAAATTTAAATTAATTTATCAATAAACCCTAAAATTCTTTCTCGGTTCTAACTTCTATTGTAGTACATATTTATAGCTATACCTGACACAAACAATAATTTTTGAGACTGTGACTTTATTTTTTATATTTTTTGGCAGGACTGGAGATTAAACCCAAGGCCTTTGCACTGAGCTACCTCCCCATCCCTTTTTTTGTTTTGTTTATTTTTTATCCTGAGACAGATTCTGCTAAGCTGCCCATGCTGGGCTACAACTTGTGATCCTTCTGCCTCAGCCTCCCTAAGTGCTGGGATTACAGGTGTGTGCCACCATGCTTGGCAGGAAGGAGTCTTGAGACCAAAATGTCTGAGAATGCTGGAATCCAGGCACTCTAAGATGAAAGCCTTGAATATCCACAGGAAGTCCCCCCTACAGGAAATGTCACCCCCAAAGATGTCACACTTCTGGGGCATAAATGTCCATTTCTGAATGAACAATTCCTTACTATAGTTTGCACCCTCTTGAGGGAAGTCCCATCTTTCCTATGAGAAAAGCCACCTTGTGCCTGGGATTTAACTCAGTGGTTTTGCTGCCTGCTGCACAAGCCCAAGGACCCGAGTTCAATCTCTGGTACCAAAAAAAAAAAAAAAAGAAAGAAAAGAAAAGCCACCTGAGTTTAAATCCAGCTTCACTGGAAGTCAATCAGCTGTGGAGCCCCATCATTCCCAGAAAGTGTCCCCTGCCAGCCTCCGGAAGGGCCTCACCTTTAGTGCCCGTGGCTTGGAGACATTGGTCCATTGGGCCTCGGCAGCTGACCAGGGAGCTCTCACTGGAGGAGCACCCATGGGTACCGTTCCCCTCACAGCTGTAACACTGGACTCCATTGGGTGGCAGGTTTTGGAGCTCTATGACTTAGAAGACAAGAGACAGAGAAATTGGCAAGTGGGTCTTCAGGGTGCATTCCCCTGCAGGACTCCCAGATGTCAGCCCTAGATGTCATAGTGCCACCTTGTGGTCAGGCATTTGACAGCACTTTCTTTCTGGATATTTTCCAGGGCCTTAAGAGGTCAAACCCCAGCTCTGACTCCCCAGGAGCCCCAGAACGGCCCAGGTATTGTGCTGGGACCTGCGTAAGCAACTGTGTGCCTCAAAACAGTCTTGCCTTCTCAGAACTTAGAGTTTAGTGTGACACTGTTCAATATGGTAGCTATGGGCCACATATATTTTGTTTAAATTTACATTAATTAGCATTAAATGTAATATTAAAATTCAGTTCACTGTTTTTTGGGGGGTTTTTGGTACTAGGGGTTGAACCCAGGACTTATTTTTTTTTTTTCCATTTTGAGACAGGCTCTTACTAAGTCATTAAGTTGCCCAGGCTGGGCTAGAACTTGAGATCCTACTTCTCAGCCTCCTAGGGTGCTGAGATTACATGCATGCACCACCATCCTCAGATTCAGTTTGAATTTCCAGTGCTCCAGAGTCATGCACAGTGGAGGCTATCATATTGAACAGCACTGATACAGAACCTTTCCATCACTCCTGAGGGGTTCGGTGGACAGAGTAACAGGAGAGGGCTGTATCACACCATGGAAGAGGCACAATGCAAGTTTTGCTGAGGCTGATACACAAGGCTGAGACACAGCGGTGACCTGTGGCTGGGTGAGTGGGTTCTCAGGAGATGGGATCCAGGTGGAGGGTAGTATGCATGCCCTGAGAGAGGATGCAGTTTGGCAGATCCTGGATTACACAGGTCATAGCAAGACCTCTGGACTTGATTCAAAGAGGAAGGGGGAGTTGTCGCAGTGCTTGATTGAGGACAGTGATGAGATCAGATTGGCATTTAAAAAAATCAGGGCTGGAGGTGCAGCTCAGCATTAGAACACCTGGCCCAGCATGCAAGAGACCCTGGGTTTCACCCCCAGAACTGCACCTCCCCTCCCCACAAAAAGACACTCAGAGAGGGCCGGCTGCCGGGGAGTGGCAGGCAGTGGGGCCCGAGCTGGCCTTCCTGGGCCTCACGCAGGTCCTTGCCCCTTACCTGGGCCCCTGTTGCATTTGGTGCTATTACAGCATCGCAGGTAGTGGAAGCTGTGGTTGTTGTGGAAGCCGGTGGGGCCGGGGCAGCCAGGGAGGAAGCCGCAGCCTCGGGTGTGGTGCTCATCTGTGCTGCTCTCTGTGTCTCCAAAGGAAGGAGGCCGGGGTCAGATCACGGGTGAGGGTGAGACAGGGCTCAGCCATTCTCTGCTTTGCCCCCCATCCCAGGCCCCCATTTTATTTAGGGTAACTATATATCTAGCCAAAGGGTTACATTTTCCAGCCTCTCTAGGTCTAGGTAGGCAGGTGATGAATTTGTGGCCAATGTGATATAAATGGAAGTGTTTTATGGGACTTCCAAGAAAGAGAATTCTTACAAAAGGAGGGCTCCTCTTTCCAACTCCTTTTTTTGGACCCTTGTTCCTTCCTGGAAATTGGACTCGAGGCCTGGCACTCTGACACTCATATTGGTCTATGAGGCAGTCAAGAATAGGGCCAGACGTCACCTGCTGCGCAAGTGCAAGGACCCGAGTTCGATCCCCAGTACCAAAAAAAAAATAATAATAATAAAAAAAGAATAGGGGGGCTGGGGATTTAGCTCGGTGGTTTCGTTGTCTGCTGCGCAAGCACAAGGACCCGAGTTCAATCCCCGGTATCAAAAAAAAAAAAAAAAAAAAAAGAATAGGGCCAGGGATTTAGCTCAGTGGTGCCGCCGGCTGGGTCCTGACTTTGATCCCCAGTACCAAAAGAAAAAAAAAAAGAATAGAAGTGATACATAAGAAATGAGGAGGCGTTTGGCCTCTGGTGACTCTGGAACTGTCCCAGAGGCCCTGGACTTCCAGTGACTAGATTTTGAATGTGTGAATGAATTAAATTCCTTCTTTGAATCCCTGTTATTTGGGGGGGCTGTCAAGTGCAGCCCTGGGGAAGAGGCCAGCAGAGAGGAGGAGCTGCTGGCAGGTTGGGACTCACCTTCCAGGCTGTTGTGGGTCACCACCTCGATGCACTGCTCTCTGGGGAGGCGACACTGCAGGCTCTGCTCCCGGCCCCTCTCACAGCTCAAGTCTGACGAGGTGCAGGAAATACATTCAAGGTACCGGCCCATGGCGAAGGTGCGTGCCTGGCCTGACAGGAAGCGGTGGTGGGGTGAGACTCCGTGGGCTGAGTCCCGGGGCCCAGCTCTCCTGAGGTCTCACCTTCGCATCACCCCCTCCTCAGTCTACCTTTCAGCTGAATCTGTCCAGAATCCTCCCATCCTGTCCGGCCCCACGGCCCCATCCAGCTTCAGTCTCCTTCAACACCGCAGACTGGCATCCTGGCCTTGACCCCCCCCCAACTCCTCTTCATTCTTCAGGTGTCAACTCTGATGTCGCCTCTGCCAGGAAGCCCTCCCTGACTCACTGGGTGGAGCAGGCACCCCTTTAGGCTCTTACAGCCCCCAAGTCATCCCAGACCTGCCCACCTTTGATCATCAGTGTGTGGCAACAGGTCTGCCTCCTCCTCTAGGCTCTGAGCCCCAGGAAGGAAGGGCCAAGCCTATCTCGCTCACAACTGGATCCCAACACCACCCGGCACAGGTGCAGGGCCAGAGAAGGTATTCAGTCAATACTGTATTTGTTAAATGATCAAAAGAATCAACAATGACTTAAAACCCTTCTATTGTTCCCTGTGGAGGCCAGTCTCCACAAAGGCTTCCAATGGATTCTGCTTGCTGTAGAGCAAACCCATATAACCAATAGGGTATTGTGGAAATGATGGCATGGAACTTGGGGAAGAGGCCTGGCGCTCTGGCAGCCATATTGTGCCTCCTTTTTCTTCCTCCTCCTGCTTCTTTTAGGAGCACTGGAGGACCTTGACAGTGAGCTACATCTCTAGTTCTTTTTTATTTTGAAACAGGGTCTTGTTAAGTCGCTCAGGCAGGGCTCAAACTTGCAGTCCTCCTGTCTCAGCTTCCTACAACGCTAGGATTACATGCATGCGCTACCATGCCTGGCCCATATTGTGCCCTCTGTGGCTAAAGCTATTGCAACTTCTGCACTTCTCTGTCCATCTGTCTGTCTGTCTCTCATTTGGTCTGGCAGATGCCAGCTACTGTACTGTAAGGACATTCAAGCAGCACAGAGAGGTCTGTGTGGTGAGAAGCAAGGCCTTAGCCAAAGTCATGGGCGGGGTTTATCCACGGGAGAGGAGTGACTTCCGGGCCTTCAGGTAGCTGCAGCCCAAGCTGACATCCTGACTCCAATATCACAAAAGTCCCTGAGCCACAGCCACTCAGCTAAGCAGCCCCAAAATTGATGACTTCCAGCTCCTGTGTGAAATGCTCATTGTCTGAGGTCCAGGGCAATCCATCCTGCAGCCACAGACAGCTGCACATGACCTGACTGCCTGAGAGGTCAAAGCCTCTCTGAGATCCCTGATAACTTTGCCTTTTGCACCAACGTTCTGGTCCAGGCCAACTGGATGGGTTACTTTTCCCTGAAAATCCTGGGTCATTCCTCTGCCCCCAGCCTTGGCACACTGTCCCCCAGCCTGGCATTGGTTTCTCCTTCCCAAACCAAGACACTGTGGGAATCTGGGCCAAGGCTGAAGCAAGGGAGAGGGCTGTGTGAGCCAAGGCTCCGGACTGGCAGACTTGCGGCAATTAAGGGAATCACTTCCCCAAAGCCAAATCGACTGCTTCAAGGAAAAATACCTAAAAGGCCAAGGACCCACAATTCTCTCACAAACTTCCGTGAAAGTGAAAGCACGGATTTCCATCCAGGTCACTCACAGGCTCACAGTCTCCTTTGAGAACTCTTCCTCTTAAGCACCTCTTTTTATTTTGTTTTTCTTTTTTTCAATACTGGAGATTGGACCCGGGGCCTTCCCACCGAGCTACATCTGCAGCCCTTTTTTTTATTTTTCTATTTTCAGATAGGGTCTTGCTAAATCACCAAGTTTCCCAGGCTGGACTCAAACTTGCAATACTCCTGTCTCAGCTTCCCAGAGGGTTAGGATTATGGGCATGCACTACTGTGCCCAGTTCTTAGGCCCCTCTTCTAATTGCAAGTGACTCTCAGGGCTCTGTCTTCAGCCTTTTTCTTTTCTCATAGTATAAATTCTCCCACAGGCATGTTATCTGGTGAATGCTTCATTTCTGCCCATCTGCTGCTCACTCACAAACCTCCAGTCTCAAAAATTGAGCCTGAGCTCTAGAGCTGTCCATCCACTGCTCTTGGATGCCCCAGTGATTCCAACATCTAAATCTCTACCTATTGTGCTGTGGCTTGGATGTGGTTTATCCAGAGAGTTCATGTGTTGGAAGCTTAGGCCTCAGGGTGGTGGTGGGAGAGGTGCTGGGACCTTTAAGAGGTGGAGCCTAGTGGGGAGTGGCTAGGTCACACCCAGGTGGGGCACTGCCCTGGGAAGCGGTTAGCTGATTCTCACAGCACCCTCAGTTAGTTCCCAAGACAGTGAAACTGATGCCTCCCCAAACCCTGACTTCTTGTCTCACTCTGTGATTTCTCTTTCTGTCACACAACCCTGTCAGGATCCCATTAGCCAGGGGCCTTTTGCCAGAACCAGCCACACTGTTTGGAATTTCCACCTCTGAAACTGTAAACTACATAAAATTCTTTTCTTTACAAAGTTCCCAACCTCAGGCATTTCATTACAGTAACAGAAAACTGACTAATCCACACCCCAAACTGAACTCAGCACCCTCTCCCCAGGCCTGTTCCTTCTGCAGAAGTCCACAGATCTGGGGTGGCCCCATCTAGTCCCCCGTTCCCTCAGTGCAGAGACCTGGGTGAGACCCCAATCCCCTACTTCTGTGCCTCAGTCTAGACATTTCTACCTTCCTGTCCCTAGATTTTCAATCCTCTTGCTCTGCTGTCCCTAATCTCTACTAAGCTCATCCTGTGAGTTCTTCATTTCAGTCACTGTTTTATATTTTCTACTTGCCTCTAAAAATGGATTCCAGATGCTCAAACTTATCCTTCCCTCTGTTTTATTGAATCAACTGATCGTTACCATTTTAGGTTTCCTGATGAATAATTCCAATGTCAGAATCACTTCAAATCTGTTTCTGTTGTTCAGTTTTTCTTAGTTTCTGGTCAATTGATTTTGGGGGGGGGGGTACCAGGGATTGGTCAATTGATTTTTTAAAAAAAATTTTCTTCAGGACACCATATATGCTTTCACTAGATGCCAGATATTATAGGTAGAAAATGTAAAGGCTCCAAAGGATGTTGTCTTCTTCCAAAGATGGTTAAGTTTTCTTCCTGGCAAGAATGGCATCGGGGGCCGGGGATTTAGCTTACTGGCACTGCACCTGCCTTGTAAGCACAAGGTCCTGAGTTCGATCCCCAGTACCAAAAAAAAAAGATCTGCATCGGGACTTTTGAGGGCTGGTCCCTTTCCGTCTTGCCCCTACCCCCGGGTGAGGGCTCATGGGAAGGCGTGGGCGGTCACCCAGGCCCCTCCAGCTCGGTCCCTCCATCTCCCCAGCGTCACAGGCCTCCTGGAAGCCGGGCCCTGTTCTGTGGCCTCCCAGTGTCTATTTTCTGCTGCTTTTCTTGGAGTCTCACCATACGTACATACAGCTTGCCAGCGACTCCAGGGAAATTCGTTTGCAGATCTGGGGACTCCCTTTCCTGCGGTCCCGTCTATTCCAGGATCCTACCCCTCATTCCCAGACACGCTGGCAGCCCCGACTCCAACCTGTCTTCACAGTCTAGCGACTTCCTCTCCATGCGGGCTCCATTTCCCCTTCACAGCAGAGAACTGGAAGGAGCACTTGTGGAAAACCAGGTTGCCTGTGAAACTCTTACTTCTGTGCTTCCTTATTTCAGATATTGCAGTGCCTCCGGTGACCTCGCATAATTGTCATTTGTCCAGTTTGCAGCCATCACGGGCAGAGGCCTCCTTTTGGTACCAGTGACTTCATCGTGCAAGTCTCCTCCCCATAAGCCACCACCCTAACGGCCCAGCCCGAGAGCTCCTCCACCTGGCCACTTCTGTCCCTCTGCTTGGCCTGCGCCCTCATCCCACCACCCGCTTCATCAGCCTCTAAGCTGGTTTCCCTCATCTACCTTTGCTTCCCTCTGATCTGTCTTCAGCCCTAAGGGCAGAATAATTTGCTAAAAATACAAATGTGACCATGACACCCTCTGCTTATGACCTCCCACCATCCCCGGCTGCTCTCAGAACGTGGTCCATATTCCACATCTCAGACTAGAAAGGACCCTGCCAGGTTCACCAGGACGCCTCCTTCCTTCCTCCAGCCCTGCCACTTTCACCCCTCTCTGGGGCTTCAAACCCGCCCTGGCCTCGGCTGTAACACCTTCTCCACTGCCTTGTCCCCAGGCTGCTCCTACTGATCCTTCAGGTCCAGCTTCCCCTAGGAGCCCTTCCCTGAGCTGAGTCAGGCATTCCTGCTGGGGTCCCACAGCCCTGACTTCCCTCACCCCATCTCTGACCCTCTGCCTGCACCTCCTCATTCTGTCCCTGACTAATCCGCACTGTCACTGTCTGTCTGGTGATGGGTCTGTCACCTCCCTCCCCAAGACACACACTGGATTGCAAGTCCCATGGAGACAGGGCCCAAGACTGCCTTGCTCACTGCTTTGTTTCCAATAGCAGGTAAGTATAGGATGTGGTTTAATCACCTATCCCAAGGTGCTAGAGCAGAGTAAAGATGGCAGTAAAATGAGGATAAAAAACTAGGTATGGTAGCACAGGCCTGAAATCCCAGTACACTGGGAGGCTGAGGTAGCAAGACTGAAGGTTCAAGCTCAGCCTGGGCAATTTAGCAACTTAGTGAGATCCTGTTTAAAACAAAACAAAACAAAAGGGCTGGGGTTGTGGCTCAGTGCAAAGGCCCTGGGCTCAGTGTACAAATACCACTTGTGCGCACAAAGAAAGGGAGGGTGAAAGAAGAGAAAGAGAGAAAGAATGAGAGAGAGAGAGAGAGAGAAAATAAATTACTGGACGGCTGAATTGGCAGCTGCTGCCCAAGCTCCTCATGATCCCTGACCACTCCCAAGTCTTGCTAGAATGTTCATGTCCCTGTGACCCATCAGTGAGGGGGGTGGCCCCTGCCAGCAAGGGACATCCTGGGCTTTGTCCCTGCTCTGATCACTACCTTGACTGTCCTCTCTGATTAGATGCATATCTACCAGGGAGAGGAAGCCGAGGTCTCTCTTGTCACTTCCTTCAAATTGCACATTAGAGTGAGCCCTGCCACCAGTGCTGAGGATGGATGAAAATGAGGCTGGGGTCAGGTTGGAGGAAGGAGGAAAACCCAGTGCACACGCAGGTGCTCTGCTTGCGGACGTCACTGTGATTGCAGTGACCTTAATCAGTTTCCTTCCTCACCAGGCCAGAAAGAGGAATCACTGCTGATGAGCAGCGCCGGTCCCTTCCTTCCCCATTCTTTCCTCTCCCCCGGGAAGTGGCTGAAAAGAAGAATTCGGGTTTCTTTCTTTTTTTTTTTTTTTTCCAATTGACCAGAGCCCAAAGGGATTAGGGAAGTTTCTTGACTTTTTTTCACTGTTCAAGTCAGAGATCATCTGGACCAGGGACCCCTCCCAGCCTATGCTCGCCTCTCCTCTTTTCTTTCTTTTTTAAATTTTGAGATGGGGTTTCCTATTTGGCCCAGGCTGGTCTGGAACCCCAAAACTTAAGTGACCCTGCTGCCCCAGACTTCCGAGTAGCTGGGACTACAGGTGCGAACCACCATGCCACGGTTCCTCTCCTCTTGATTTTCCCTAAGAACTATGAGTCTCCCTCTGCTTGCGTCTTGGCTCCTCAGCATCTATTGCTTAGACTGTCCTCTGTCCTCGAGGAAGAAATTAGATGAAAAAATGTCAGCAAGACGCCTCCCCTCTCTCTCAGGCATGTGCGAGACTGTTAAGGGGTGCTGTACCTTATACATAGTGACCACCACACAAACGCTCGGGCTGGAAATGGGTCTACCCTCGTGAGTGGGAGTGGGCATTGTTTGAGAATAGGACAGTGTTGATTTGAGGATGCGATCAGAACTGTTTGGAATGCAGAAGGGATTCCGTTGGGGTTGGTATGGGGTAAGGGATGGAGCGGTGCTGGGAGACTGTAGGGTCCGGGATGGAGAACTGCATGACTCACCAGGTCTGGGCCGGTTGCACAAGTTGGACCGGCACACGGTCTCTGTCAGGCTGATGATCTGCGGGCCCAGCCGATAGCTCATCGTCCTGTTGGTCTTCTCTGCATGAGCACAGCCTCTCTCCACCACCTCCAGCTCATCTTCTCTTGTGAAGAATGTATCCTTAGTGCCGCAGTGGCTTCCTGGGCCCAGCCAGCTTCCAATACCCCAGGCTCAGGGCCACCCACTCCCAGGGCTGATTCCTGCCAGACCATTCTTGCTTGGGTCCAACTCTGTCTTTTCTAGAGCTGCCCTCCCACCATCCAACTCCCCACCACCAGATGTAGGGGAGCCTGCTCTCTGAGTGACCCTAAGACTTGGTGGATCACCTCCCCTTTGCTCCTTCCTCCCCCTCGGCTTGGTGATCTCAGCAGGGAGATGCCTCTGAGAGGAATTTTTTTTTTTTGGTACCGGGGATCGAACTGGGGTCCTTGCACTTGCGAGGCAGGAGGTGGAATCACTGAGCTAAATCCCTGGCCCTCTGATGGGAATTTTAAATCCTTTTTCTGGTTTGTTTGTTTTTGGCCATGCTGGGGATCAAACCTAGTACTTCACACATGCTAAGCAAGTACTCTACCACTGAGCTACACCCCCAGCCCTCTGATAGGAATTTTTAAAGGGAAATGCTTTGAGCTTACTAAAAAGAATAGGAGGATTATATAATGAATACTATGTATTTTATCCAACTTAGTAAAACATTAGCATTTCACTATATTTGTTTCAGGTACTTTTTAAAGGAAATGGATTTTTTTTTTTTTTTTTAGTTTTTTGAGACAATGTCTCACTATTAGTTCAGGCTGGGCTTGAACTCACTGTGTAGCCCAGGCTGGCCTCAAATTCATGGTGAGCCTCCTGCCTCAGGCTCCAAGTGCTGGGATTACAGACATGTGCCACCACGCCTGGCAGAAATGGAATTTTTGAAACTTTTTTTTCAGTATCAGGATCAAACTCAGGACCTTGCGGTTGCCAAGCAGGCATGGAACCACTGAACTGCATACTCAGCCCTAAACCATTGTTGACACATTTTTTTCCTTTTTCTTTCAGGAAATGGAGTTTTTAAAACACTCTGTTTTACAGCTGCCAAGTCCCACTCCCCTCATGCTTTTCTTTTTGGTACCGGGGATTCAACTCGGGTCCTTGAGCTTGTGAGGCAGGCGGTGGAAATACTGAGCTAAATCCCCGGCCCCTCCCCTCATGCTTGATCCAGAGGCAAGCAGTGGCAAGAAATTTTTACTGAATGTATGCATAATGCTATGTTATTTTTTTCCTTGTTTGAAAGCTTGTGTAAGAAGGTATACTGTGCAACCTGTTTCTTCCTCTCAATCTTACATGGTTTTTTTTTTTTTTTTTTTTGGTACCAGGGATCAAACTAGGGTCCTTATGCTTGTGAGGCAGGCTCCGGAACCACTGATCTAAATCCCCGGCCCCATGGTTTGTTTTTTGGGGCAGTACTGGGGATTGAATTCCAGGGCACTCTATCACTAAGCTACATCCCCACACCTTTTTATTTTTTATTTCATAGACATAGTGTTGCTAAGTGGCCCAGGCTAGTCTCCAACTTATAGAGCTTTCTGCCTCAGCCTTTCTAGTCTCTGGGACTACAGGCACATCCCAAAGTTTCTTTTTTTTTTTTTCCTGGTACTGGGGATTGAACTCAGGACCTTGAGCCTGGAAGGCAAGCAGCGTGCCACTGAGCTAAATCCCCAGTTCCCCACATTTTTTGAGGTGTACCCACAAGGATATTGTTCCTTCACTTAAACTCTGCAGCATTCCACCAAGTGATCATACTGCATGGTCCTCTGCTGCTGAGATTGTTTATAATTTACCTATCACAAACAGTACTGCTAAGAACATCCTTACTCATGTGTCTGTGGGTCGTGTGGCCAAAGGTCTCTGGAGTTTCTACATTCCTAGGAGTTGAACTACTAGCTGTATGGTATGCTAATCTTCATCTGTACTAGATATTGTACAGTTCTGCTGGGTGGCACATTCCCTAATTTACTGACTTACCGGGCTGGGGATTTAGCTCAGTGGTGCCACACCTGCCTCAAAATGGCAAGGTCTTGAGTTTGATCCCCAGGTCCTGAGTTTGATCCCCAGTATGGGGGGGGGTTTACTCCCCTGCCATAGGGTGTATGGTTCCACATCTTTATCAATCTGTATATTGCCAATATTTTATTTTATTTTTGGTGTTGAGAATGGATCCCAGGGCACAAATTAAGTGAGCTCTAGCAATGAGTTACAGCCTCAGATACTGCTATTTAAAGTTTAAGGCCCAGGGATTTAGCTCAGTGGTTCTGGAGCCTGCCTCGAAAGCAGAAGGTCCTGAGTTCGATCCCTGGTACCAAAAAAAAAAATAGGATAAAATAAATAAAGTTTAAATGTTTGCCGTCCCGTGGATGTGGAATGGGGTCTCCTTGGTTATTCTTAGTTTGTGGTTCCTTAATTCCTGGTAAGAGAAGGGTTCTCGGTCACTGGCGCTCCTTGTCGCACTGAAGTTGGGGCGGGGGAAACTCACCTCCCCACACGTGCATGACCGTGGTCCTGCAGAGATCCTGGCCCGGGGCACACTCCTCCACCTGGCAGGGCCCACTGCTTTTACACCACGAGCAGAGCAGAGCCCAGGAGGCTGGAGGAGGGAAGAAGGGGAGAGGAGACATGGTTGGTTACACGTGCCAGGATCTGCTCTGTCCTCCTCCCACCCATCCCCATACCAGGACTGGCACCAGGCCTGGTCCACTCCCGCCCCTCAGTTCCAATTCTGGGTTCCAGCCTGTGGTTCTTCTGTCCCTGTCCCACATTCTCAAAAGTCCTAGCCTCACCCTGCAGCCCTCTAAAAATTGCCCCGCCCCTAGACCCACCACAAATTCTATCCTCTTCAGAGTCCTAGCCGGGTCCTCCAGACCAGTCCCTAGGTTCTAGAGCTGCCCTCTGGCTCCTCCCCCACGTTCTATCCCCGCCCCTGCCCCCGCCCCACCCCGGCCTCTTTAATACCCGAGCCCCGCCCCTGCCTACGTTCTAGCCCCTCCCCCAGCCCTCCCCGGAGCGCCGCCGAGTCGGAGCCCGCTCTCCAGCCCCCTACCCCGCCCGCTAGGCCTCCGGAACGTCCCTTTCCCCCCAGATTCGGGTCATTACTCATTCCTGGCCTCCCGCGGTTCCACGCGCTGAGTTATCCCCCGCCACACCGCCACCCCCTCCACGCCCGACCTGATTCAATTCCTTCTCAATTTCCCCTCATGTCTCAAACCCAGTCCCCCATATTTTCCGGGGGAAGCAGGTGAAATAGTCACTTCGGCGAGGGGCTGGTGAAAGGGAAGTGTCCTCAGAGACGCTCGACCCACCTCTCTCTCTAGGCTCTTTGCAAAACGGGGCGCTGCATCCTTATTTCTCTAAGGAGGATCCTAAGGCGCCCGGCGGGGTCAGAACCCCAATTACTCGAGAGCTGGCTGGCGATTTCAGACCCGTTACTTAACCTCTGTGTGCCTCAGTGTCCTCCGAGAAAGGATTAATTACAGCTCCACCCACCTGGCTTGAAATGGCAAGGAAGGCGTTCAGAGGCGCCTCGGGAATGAAAAGGACACTCCCTTAAGGATCGCCTTTCTTAGCGCTTTTGCCCAACTACTCTTTCCCGCGCTGGGGTCTGGGGGAGACGCACAAGGACGACCCTCGGATGCGGGGAGAGGTGCTGGGGACTGAACCCCCTCCTCCGACTCAGCAGGCCTTGCCCCCTCCCTCCCAGCGCAGGCGCTCGCCCGGTCCCTACCTGGGGTGCAGATCAGAACGCACAGCGGCAGCAGCACGGGGCGGCCCATGCTCCCGGCCGGCCGTACCTCTCCTCTGGTCCGCCCGCCCGGAGGGAGACAGTTTTGTGACCCGGGGCTCCTCCCCGGCGCGTAGCTCCAGAGCCAGTCAGCCGCAGATGCGTGGGCGCCGCCCCCGCCTCCCCAGCTAGCGGCAAAAGTTCTCCTAGGGCGCGGTCACCACCCAGAAATGACCGGGGCTGGCTGGGCCCTGACTCACGCCAGCGGTCACAGCTCTGTCATCAGACTTCCCAGGTTCAAGTCCCAGTTCTTCGTCTTTCTGCCACGCGACCTCCTTGGACGGTGACTCTTCTCAGGTGTAAAATGAGGATGAAAACTTGCCCCCGTGGGAGACGGAAAGTGGCTGATTGTTAGATAGTATTAAGAGTTGTCTGCTTTGTTGGGGGGAGATGGTTTTGTGGTCATGTGTGGAAAATGCCTTTATCACTCAGAGATGCGCTCAAAGATTTGGATGTGGAATGACATAATGCCTGTCATTTATCTTCATTTTAACCAAAAAAGTAGATATCGCTGTTATGAAAAACATTTTATAGTTATGTGGGGAAATTATTCTTTATTTTTTAACAGACGCTTACTGAAGTATTTAGGGGTGGATGTCATCCATGTCCATATTTACTTTAAAAATATTTTAGAAGAAAATAAGGGCCAAATAGCCAATTATTTATATTAATTGTATCAAAATTACAGCTAGATGAGGCATTCTTATGTCATTCTTTCTCCATTTCTATGTGTTCCTAAAAGTGTTCACTAAGTAAAAATAATAATAAAGGAATATAAAACCCAGAGGATAAAATAGTCTCCTGTCTTGTGATGTTTCTGGCCAAGGAGAGCAATTTAACGTGGGAATAGTGGCAGGGCCACATGGAGGGCTCAATAAATTCTTGGAGCATTTACCAAGACCCACTTTGTGTCAGCCCCAGTCCAGGAGCTAGGGACACAGCAGGAAACAAAGGAAAGTCCTCACCCTTGTGCTGACAGTGGCAGGGAATATTATCTAAACTTTCACTGTCAGGGATTGGGCAAAATGGGGACTAAGCGGGTAAGTCTTGAAGAAGATGTGAGGGTGAGTGCAAATGTGATGTTAGCTGTGTTCCGTGGGGTGGTTCATGGAGATTCCGTGAGCATGGAGGGAAGAAGTCAGGCAAATGTGTAGGGAAAGCTTTCCAGAGACAGGGAAGAGCCTGTGCAAAGGCCCTGAGGTAGAAATGTGCTAGGTGACATATAGGAACTGCAGGGAGGTCAGTGTGACTCACAGAGGAGGGGAGGGAGAGGGTAGAAGAGGATGCAGAAGGAGTAGATCCCTCTACATTAATGATTCTACTATTTTGATTCTTACTAATCCGTTGAAGTGTCAGGTGAATCACTTTCAGGTAAGAAAAGTTTCAAAGAAATCCTATTTCGGAATAGCCCAATGTTTGAGTTCGGGGGCTGGCCCCAGATTGTGAGGGTTTGAATTCCATTTACGCTGTGTCCCAAGCTCCTCACCTGGAAAGTAGAGATTGTAAGTTTCTCCTTCCCAGGTCAGATGTTTTGGGAAGAGAAAAGAATGTTACACTTTCCACAGGGCCTGGGGCATAGTATGTGCTCAGGAAAAATAGTAAATATCATTGTGTTTTGTTTTTTAAACAGGGACTCTCTTTGTAGTTCAGGCTAGCCCTGAACTCAATATGTAGTCCATGCTGACCTCAAACTTGCGGCAATCCTCCTGCCTCAGCCTCCTGAGTGCCGGGATTACAGGCATGCACTACCACGCCTGGCAAAATTATTGTTTCAGACCCAACTCTGGCTCAACATTCCCCCTTCCTGGCAAGACAAGGGAGTTGGGGGTGTGTTCTGGAGTCTGAGGTTAGCAGTTGTCAGGCAGATGACTGCTAGAGTGGACCACTCCCTGGTTGGGTCATCCAGAGCCAACACAGTTCTCTGATAGGAGCCTTCATTTCCTCATCTGGAACCCAGGATCCCTTTTGGGCTTGGCATGAAGCCTGAACAAGATATCAATTCAAATGAGGTGAGTAAATAGAAAATGAGGTGTTGGAGCCAGGTGTGGTATAATCCCAGCTAGTTGCGGGGGACTGAGGCAGGAGGTTCAAAAGTTTGAGGCCAGCCCGGGCCACTTCGTGAAACCTGTTTCAAAATAAAAAACAAAAGAGCTGGGGATATAGTTCAGTGGTAGAGCGCTTGCCTAGCATGCAGGAGGCCCTGGGATCAATCTCCAGTGCTCCAAAAGAAAAACAAAGTTAGGATAATGATTCAGGCAAGTTTGAGACCCAGCTCAGCCACTTGACCCTGGGTGCCCCTGGGAATGGCTTCACTACATTGGTCATTAGTGTCCCACTGGTAAGATGGGTCTGGGGCAGGTGGGAGGCATTGAGGGGGTCGATGAACTGTGGTCCAGTGCTACCACTTCCTGGCAGGGTGACCTCATGGCTGTGGGACCAATTTCCTGCTTTATTTAAATACTGAAGGAAGTGTTTTGAAAGCTCCACATCCTCCCGTGGACTTTCCCCGGTCTCCTGAAATCTCTATCTCCCTTCTCTTCTGTGTCTCGCAGTCTTTATCTTTGTCTCTCTCTCCATTTGAGTCTTTTTCTTTGTTTCTGTCCCTCTTTATGTCTCTGGCTCCATCCCTTTATCCTTCTCCCCACTGTCTGTTTTTCTTTCTCTTTGCCTCTTTTTGTCTTTCTTTCTGCTTCTCCCTTCTCTCTGTCTCCACGACCAGTTCTGTTTCTCTGCCTCTGATTCTGTCTCTCTTTCTCTCTCCTACTCCTATGTCTCCCTCAAGTGACACACACCTGCAAGGTTCGGTAGGTGTCAGGGCCGGGGCACCTCCAGGAAAGCAGGAATGGCCCCCTCCTTCCTCCCGGTGACTCATCCAAGCCTCACCTAGCTGATGTGTGCCTACAGGGCTGTGGGCCAGGCACATGGGTTTCGGGGGTTTTCCCAGCCCAGGGAGAGACATAGAGGGTTAGAGAGTGGGGGAGACAGGCACAGCCAGGGCCACTGTTTCCAACAGATAACAACTCCTGCTATGGCTTAAATTATATTCGCTCCCAAAAGACAAGGTAAAGTCCTAACCCCAGGCCTCAGAATGCAACCTTATTTGGAAATAAGTTGTTGCAGGTGCAACCAGCTAAGATGAGGTCATACTGGGATGGAGTGGGCTACTCATCCAATGTGACTGGTGCCCTGGTAGGGAAGTGGCCGTGGGATGACAGAGACCCAGAGCGAAGGTCAGAATGACAAAGGCAGAAAGGACTCCCCTCCAGGGTCTGGAGGAAGCACAACCCTGCAGACTTGACACCTCCATCTGGGACTTCTTGACTCCGGACTAGTAGACAATACTTCTCTGTTGTTTCAGTCACCTGGTGTGCCAGACTGTGTTACAACAGCCACAGGAAATTAATATGACTTCTAGGAATCAATTTTTTTTGGTACTGGGGATTGAACTCAGGACCTTCCACTTGCGAGGCAGGCAGCGGAACCACTGAACTAAATCCCCGGCCCTAGGAATCAATTTTTTAAAAAAAGGAAAGGAGAGAGAGCAGAAATGGCTCTTATGAAAATGACATCAACTAGGCATAGTAGCACATGCCTGTAATCCCAGCCCTTGGGGGACTGAGGTGGGAGGATCACTGTCAGTTTGAGTTTGAGGCCAGAGTGTGTTGGCTACATAGTGAGGGTTTTTTTTCTTTTGGTACCGGGGATTGAACTTGGGTCCTTGCGCTTGCGCAGCAAGTGGCAGAACCACTGAGCTAAATCCCCGGCCCTACACAGTAAGTTTGAGGCCAGCCTGGAATACATAGCAAGACCCTGTCTGAAAAAAAAGACACCCCACAAAAGATACTAAAATACCATTTCCTTCAGTTGACTTCTGCTGTTACAACCACCTTAAAACTTAGGACTTAAAACAAGTATTTATAGGCCAGGGGATATAGGTCAGTGGTAGAGCACATGCTTAGCATGCAGAGGCCCTATCTCCACCCATGCTGCAAAAAACCCAAATATTTAGGGCCAGGGATTTAGCTCAGTGGTTCTTCCACCTGCCTCGTAAACGCAAGGTCCCGAGTTCATTCCCAGGTACCAAAAAAACAAAAAACAAATATTTATTAAGTCTCCTCTGTGGGGCTAGATTACTCTGGTACAGGCTGCTTTGGCCAAGCTTAGACTTAGATGGCATTTCGGTCTGAACATTTGTGTCCCCTGCAGGATTTATGTATTGAAATCCTGATCCTCAATGTGATGGTATTAGGAGGTGGGCTTTTGGGTGAGGTGATTAGGTCATGAGGGCAGAGCCCTTGTAAACAGGATTAGTCACCTTACAAAAGTAGATCCAGAGAAACTGGGCATGGTGATGCACACCTGTAATCCCAGCACTCTGGGAGACTGACAGGCAGGAGAATCACAAGTTTAAACTCAGCCTGGACAATTCAGCGAGACCCTGTCTAAAAAAAAAAAAAAAGAGGTCCCAGAAAGAGCTGCTTTGACCTTCCCACAGTGTGAGGGTGAAGCATGAAGATGTGTTTTATGACCAGAAAGTAGACATCCCCTGGACACGGAATCTTCTGGTGCCTAGATCTTAGACTTCTCTATTCCCAGAACTGTGAGCAACACGTTTCTGTTCTTTATAAATCACCCAGTTTATGGGATTTTGTTAAAGCAGCCTAGACTGACTAAGATAGATGACCTCGATCACATGTACAGGCTCTTGGCCTCAATGGTCGGGGTTCCGGGAACTCTTACAGCAGCCTCCTGGTCTCCATCATGCAGGAGGTGGCCTGGCTGGATCACCTAGTGGTGAAAGGTTCCCCAAGAAAGAAGTTGAGACAGGAGTGTCAATTCCTGGGGCCTAGGCTCAGAACTCATATGACATCCTTTCTGCCATATTCTAGCGGCCAAAGCCAGTTCTGAGACCCACTCAAGTTCAAGGGGAGGAGGAGAAATAGACTCCATCTCTTTCTATTTAGAAGTGAGATAGGAAGTAGGGCATGGCAAAGCTGGCTGGAAAATAAGTGGTACCAGTCAATTATAAGACCCCAGGACAGCGCCAAATAGTTCCCAGAACCCCGTATGTCGAACTTCTCAAAGGCTCTCGCGAGATGTGAACAACACATAAGGACACATGTGCCACGAAGAGCCCGCTATCATGACTCTTCACGGTAGCCCACTCTGTCTTTTAGACCTGGGTGAACTTTTATTTTTGCTCTTTTCTCATTTTCATTTTTGTTTACCCCAAGTTTGCTCTGCATAGCCAGTTTTCCCCTTACCCTTTCATCCCTCACTTTTCAAATAAACTTTTGATACCATTTTTAGCTTGTCTCATTCAATTCTTCGTTCAAGGTAAGAAGAACCTGGAATACCTTTAATTGGTGAGCCATTTCTACAGGAACTACCTGATCACAGAAAGGCTGTAGACCCATCCTCCCCTTTTACACCTCCCAGATCTGCAGAAGTCAAGAATCAGTTTGGGGAGGTGTGGAGTTGGTGAGGCTCTGAGAGAGCTGGCCTCGGGCCTTGCGGGAGTGTAAATTGGCACAACTCTCTGGAGGGTGATTTTGCAATTACTCTCAAAATTACAAAATTACAAATGTAGAAAAGCCTTTTGACACAGCCAAACCACTTACCACTTTTGGGAACTTCGTGCATGTGTGAAATGAAACAGGCAGGGAGCTCTTTGCAGATAGCTCCTAATGCCAAGTGATGGGAAGACGCCTGACCCTACAAGAGGTGTGTGCCTTCAGCGGAAAGAGGAAACCCTTTATGTAACTCCGGTTACATCACTGGTAAGTGGAGAAGTCTAGGGGCAGAACAGTGTGCAGAGAACTCTGAAGTTTGAGCACTGAAGCAGGACATGTGTCCCTACTTGCTTCTACATGGATTAAATAACTCTCCCCCTGAAGTCAGTTTCACAAGAAGAGCAGGGAAACGTCCCTTCCCTGTCTACTCACTCTTCACTCTTTGCCCCACAAGTCTTATTTGTGCAGTGCAAGGCTGTTTACCCGGGCCCAGTATGGACAGATAAACTTGTAGGATACTGGCTTCTAGTCAGGAAACTGTCTCGCTGCTCCCTCCTCCCCCAGAGGACTCGCTCTCCCATCTTCCCACTTCCTCAGGGCCAAAGGGTCTGGGTCTGCCTGGGAAGGAGGTAAACCAGGTCTTCAGGCTTCTTCTGGTCTCAGTGCTCATCAAGTAAAGCAGGCCCCACCCCCGGCTCCTATCTGTCCCTCAGGGTTGGTAACTTGCAAAGCAAACTCTGATGGTACACACTGATTGAGGAGTCCTGCCTGGAGCCAGGAAGCCCCACGCCCTGGGAGTGACCTTGGACTTGTGCATTCTCTTGCTTGGAATTCTCTGAGTTCCCCAGAGGCCAACTTCACCCTGCCCTGGCTTTAGTTACATTGCTAATGAATCGTGATGATGACAATAATCATAGCAGCAGCAGCTTTCTTGTTGTTGTTGTTTTTGCTGTTGTGGGTTTTTATTTTAATTTTTATTAGTCCATGTTTGCAGTACATGATGATTGCATTCATCGAGGGGAGTTGGTACCTGTACATAACACATCTTAATTCTTTTTAGGACCACTTGCCCTTTCCTTCCTCCCTCCCTTCTCCTTCATCTCTTGGTCCCTTTCCCATTTGCCAAAGACCTATCTCCCTGTTTTGATTTATTTATTTTGGTACTAGAGATTGAACCCAGGGACTTTACACTGAGCTACGTCCCCAGCACTTTTTATTTTTATTTTTTATTTCGAGACAGGGTCTCACTAAATTGTGATCCTCCCGCCTCAGCCTTTCAGAGTGCTAGGATTACAAGAGTGTATCACAACACCCAATTTAGCTTTCCTTTTATTCCTTTTCCTTTTATTTTTCTCTTGCAGTGCCTGGGATAGAACCCCAGAGCCTGGCACAGGCCAAGCAAGTACCCTAACACTGAGCTACATCCCTAGCCCTGCCCAGGGCCTGCTGTCTCAAGGGCTCCACGTACATCAACTCCTTTAATCCTCACTCAAGGCTCTGAATGTAGGTCCTGGGAGCTGCCCTTTCACTGGAAATAAACTCAGGTAGTTAACTGTCTTGCCCAAGGCCACTCAGCTCTGAGGCAGACCTGGAATGCAAATCCAAGCTGACTGGCTCCAAATTGTCCCTCCCCCTCTAGACCTGCTCTGGTTTCCTTGAAATGTGAACTGTAACTGCCACGAATCTGCCCAAGTTTGAGTCACTGTTTATCTAGCACTTACTGGAACTCAGGCCCTGGGCTTCACTCCTTTGTACAGATGAAATCCTGAGGCCCTAACTAGGGGAAGGGACAGCACCAGAGTTGTGCCTCAGAAGAGAAGTGACCCAGTCCTCCCGCCTAAACCCCACACACCCCACCCCCTTACTTTAAAAAAAATTTATTTGCTGGCTGGAAATTGAACCCAGGTCTTTCCCACTGAACTACATCCCCAGCCCTTTTAAAATTTTGAGACAGGGGGCCGGGGATTTAGCTCAGTGGTTTTGCCGCCTGCTGCTCAAGTTGACCCGAGTTTGATCCCCGGTACCAAAAAAAAAAAAATTGAGACAGAGTCTTACTAGGTTACTAAGTTGCCTAGGCTGGGCTCAAACTTGCAATCCTCCTGCCTCAGCCTCCCAGAGTGCTGGGATTTTGGCTAGCGTTACCATGCCCAGCTCAAGAAGCGCTTTTGAACAGGAGTCAAAGCTTGGGAAGAGGTGACTTCTACAGAAACATGCCCAGCTCCAGTACTAGAGGATCCTCCATGTACCTCATCCCCACTGAACAGATGTGAAATTCAAGGTGGTCCAGCAGGGTACAGGGGCAGCAGGGCCATGCAGGCCTCAACCAGCCAGGGAGAGTCTGTTTCTCTCCTGGTAAAGTGCAGTGGTCAGTTCAGAGAGACCAGGGTTCAAATCCAATCATGCCAACATCCTCAATTCTGCGGCCCTGCTCAAAGTCCTTGCATACTCTGAGCTTCAGTTTTCCTTTCTGTAAAAAGGGGAAACATCATCCCCTTTTCTGGGATGTGATATATTCAGATTTGGCTGGTGACAATCTGCTGCTTGGAGGCCCTCAGAGCCCCCATGGGGACATCGCTGAGTCCTCTCAGATACCCATACATTCCAGCAACAGAAGGGGTCATGTTGGGTCCAGAAAGGCCACCAGGATGTGACACTAGCAACTGGGCAGAATGTCACTGCCATTAACCTGGCCTGACTGATGGCCTCATATTGCGAATTTCCTTCCTGGGATGTGTGTATAGTTTAAGGATCCCTTATCTATAATGCTTGGAACCAGAAGTGTTTCAGATTTTAGATTTTTTGGATTTTTAGATTTTTTTTGGAATTTTGGAGTATTTCTGCATACATAATGAGCTATCTTGGGGACGAAACCTAAGTCTAAATACAAAATTCATTTATGCTTCAGATACACATAATCTGAAGGCAATCTTTTTTTTTTTTTTGGAACCGGGGATTGAACTCAGGAACTTGGGTTTTCAAGGTAGGCAGTGGAACTACCGAGCTAAATCCCCAGACCCTGAAGGTAATCTTTTAAATGTGCTTTAATAGTACATGTTTACAGTATGAAGGTAATCTTACACAATATTTTAAAATAAATTTGAGCAAGAAAGAATTTTTTATTTTGATTTTGGGGAGCTTTATGTTTTTGATTTTGATTTTTTTTTTTTTTTTGGTACCGGGGATCGAACTTGGGTCCCTGTGCTTGCAAGGCAGGCAGAGGAGCCACTGAGCTAAATCCCCAGCCCTTGATTTTGATTTTTTGAGGCAGTGTGTCGCTATGCAGTTCAAGATGGCCTCGAACTCACCATATGGCCCAGGCTGGCCTTGAACTTACCCCAGTCCTCCTGCCTCAGCCTCCTGAATGTGGGATTATAGGCATGCGCCAGCACACCCAGTTTATGAAATGAAGTTTTCTTGTGTGGAATTTTCCACTTGTTGTATCATGTCAGTGCTCTAGAAGTTTTTGATTTTGGATTTTTGAAATAAAGATGCTCAATTGTAGTACTATTGGGTGGAACGTTTTAGTTGACATCTGGAGTCACCAGGCAATAATAATAATAATAATAATAATAATAATAATAATAATAAGTCCATATGTTCTTTGGTCTCAGTGAGTAGCCTTGGGCTTCTTTTCTCTCACATGCCCCCAGGACTCAATTTCCCCATTTTTTTTTTAGTACTGGGGATTGAATCCAAGGCCTCATGTGTGCTAGGCAAGCCCTCTACCACTGGCCCTTTAAACAATTTTAAAATTTCAAGACAGGGTCTTGCTAAGTTACCCAGCCTGGACTTGAACTGGTGATTCTCCTGCCTCGGACTCCTGAGTAGCTGGGATTAGAGGTGTGCACCACCCCACTCAGGCCAGTTCCCCCAGTTTGATGTTCTCTATGCCCTGTCCCTCAGACTGGGTGTCCTGGTGGCCAGGAAGGTGGGTGGGGCCACTATCTGCGCAGGGTATTTGTTCTTCTTCTTCCAGGGCTGCCACCCTGACAAGGCCCTTGGATAAAAGGCCAGCACACCTGTGTCCTGCTTCTTCCTCTCCAACCTGGATCATGCTCCGGCTCCTTCCTGCCCTGGTGCTCCTGGGGGTGCTGGTCACTCCAGAAGGTGAGCCTTGTGGTCCCTCAGAGAGAGGGAAGGTTGCCCCAAAGTTAACCGGGTTGTGAGAATTGACTTCAGAGCATGTGCCCCAGGTCCTTCCACCCAGCTGTGGACAGTAGAGGCAGCAGCAGAATGGTTGAGAAAGAGCGGGGTTCTGGAGCCAGGCTGCCTGGGTTCAAATCCCAGCTCTGCTACTTTTTAACTGTGTGATACCAGGCAAGTAATTTAACGGCTCTGTGCTTCACTTATCCCATCCATGAAATGAAGATGGTAATGATCCTGGTGTCCATTGAATGAATGTGTTTGAGGAGCTCAGGACACTACCGGGCTGGTGATCACCCTGTATGAGGGTGAACTCTCATGGATGCCCAGGAACAACTATTAGTATGGGTCTTTGACCTTGGCTGCCTGTCTTCTCCTTGGCTGTAATTTCGCAGTCTTTGGCTTGAGGGGGAAATTAAGCGACTTGGATCCCAGCCAAGACCTCACCGTGATCTTGAGAGAGACCCTAGGCCAGCAACGGAGAACCTTTCAGAGCTTTCGGTGATAACAAACAGCTGGCTGCAGCATGCGTGTCATAGGTTTGCCACCCCCCTGCACTGAGTCCTTCTGGCTCAGTTTCCTCATCTAGAACAGGAAGTGTGAGAGGAGCTCAGCAGTTTTCACCCCGGGCTTCCTGACCCTGGAGGTTTCTTCCAAGAGCCGAGATGAGGGCTGGCTGGGAGGTGCAGTTCCACCTTTGCCTGCTCAGCTCTGGGCTCTGGAGCCTCTGGGGGAGACCTGGCTCCAGCAGCTGCCACTCAGAGACCCAGAGGGTCCCATTTCCACCCTTTCACAGTGGGGAGCCGCCCACCAGACGCGCTTCTCTGGGAAAATGTTCCTTGATCTCCCAACCACCCTCCCTCCCGCTGCAGCCCCTCATCCTGCCTTGAGTCCCACATGTGTGTGCGTGTGTGAGCACACATGTGTGTACATGTGCATACATGCATGTGCATGAGCTCTTTCTGCTCCCTCCTCGAACTACAGGGTCTGATCCCTCCTCTCTCTCCACAGGGACCTCCAAGACCTGTCCAGCCTGTGCTTCGCCAGGTCACTGCAGGGACATCCTCTGTCCTTCAGCCCAGGACTCCTGCCTGCTCAGCCAGATGCAGCTGGGTAGGGGACAGGACAGGGAGGGCAGCGGGAGGACAAAGGGAGCGGGCAGGGCTAGGGCTCAGGGCTGCACACCCAGCCTCACAACTGGACTGGGTGCTGCTGTGAGGCATGGGTGCTGGACTGGGTGCTTATAGAGCCCTATGGACCTCTTGGGGTCACCACGGAGGGGCAGGGGCCAGGAGAGTTTGGGAAGGGGCCCTAATGTCCGCTCCTGGCCTCATCCCTAGAAAATGGGACTGTGGTGGACAGCGGATCATGTGTGGCCCCTGGGCGGTGCCGGGAAAGCATCACCACCCTGACCTACGGCCCCAACTCCACGCTCTGGGTCAGCACCGCCTGCTGTGCAAACAGCTGCAGCATCACTGGGCCACCACAAGGTTTGTCTGCAGCGGGACCTGGGGGGGCATCGAGCACCCGGGTCGGGGCCAGGGGACTGGGCTTGGAGCTCTTGCCATGCAGCTTTCTCTCTAGCTGATTGGGATGAGAAAAAGAACTTTAATGCCTATAATACCAGCACCATGGGAGGCTGAGTCAGGAGCATCATAAGTTTGAGCCTGGCTTGGGCAATTTAGCAATTTAGCAAAACTGTGTCTCAAAAAATATATATATATAATTTTTTTGGGGGGGTCCCGGGGATTGAACTCGGGTCCTTGTGCTTGTGTAGCAGGCAGTGAAACCACTGAGCTAAATCCCCGGCCCCTATATATATAAACTTTTAAAAGCAGGAACTGGGGATACAGTTCAATGCAAAAACTCTGGGTTGGACATACAGACACACACACACCTGTTTTCTCATCTGGAAAATGGTGTTTTATGGGGCTGTATTCCCTTGCTTGGCACACAGTGGCACTCTGTATTTTGTAGCTGTGGCTATTGAATTCCTGGGGGTGGGGAGAAGCCCAGAACTCTTCTTCTCTCCTTGGCACCTCTTCTTCATATGCCCTCAAGGCTGGTCGGGCAGAACAAGAGTGTGTTGGGTGCTGACAGGGCCAGGTCCGGGGTGAGCCCAGCCAAGGCCTAGGGTGTCAAAGTTAAAGAGGTACTAAGCCATAGTGCTGGCTGCTTGCCTGCTTAACCCTGAGGGTGAGGCCTCCTTAGCTTTTGTGACCTTGGGGTCAACCTAGACCAGGCCTTGGGTGGTGATCAAGATAATTTTTTGATGCATGGTTATTTCTTCAAGGAAGGAATTTGTATTTGGCAGAGGTAGCAAGGGGAGATCCAGCACTTGGGTACTAAACATCCTTTTAAACAACTGCAATTTCCCTCTTAAATTGTGGATCTCAACAAGCTGACACCTGAGCATGCTCTTCAATACATAAAATGCCAGTTAGGATAATAATTGCATTAAGAAAACTCTATGATGAAAGATTGAAGGGAGCACATCAAAATATGTCTACTAATTTGGTAGAGGGTTTATGGCAGCACTGTCCAATAGAAATCTAACATAAGACATATATATCAGTAAAGCTCCTCTTACAGTCACGTTAAAAATAATCTAATAAATTTAAATGAAATATTTTATTTAAGGAATGCAGCTAAAATATTAACATTTCAACATGTATGTGTTAGTCAGGTTCCTGTTACTATAACAAATCCCTGAGATTTATAGATCCCAATCAATTTATAGAGAGAAAAGGTTTATTTTGGCTCACAGTTTTGGAGATTCCAGTCCAGGACTGGTTGGGCTCATAGCTTTTGGGCCTGTGACAGGCGAGGCAGCACATTATAGTGGGAGTGCAAGGCACAGCAAAGCCATTCACCTCATGGTGAGCAGGAAGCAAAAGAGAGCAAGTGGAAGGAACTGGAGACCCACAGTCCCCTTCCAGGCCCTGCCCCCAGTGACCTAAAGATTTCCTGCTAGGCCCCACCTCTTAAAGGTTCCACTACCTCTCAATGGTGCCAAACCAGAGACCAAGCCTTGAACATATGTGCCTTTTGTGAACACATCAGGCTCAAACTAAAGCAATGTATATAATCAATATAGATTTTTTTTTTTGAGACAGGTCTTGGCTGGGCTTGAACTCATTGTGTAGCCCAGGCTGGCCTCAAACTCTCGGCAATCCTCCTGCCTCAGCCTTCCGAGTGCTGGGATTACAGGCATGTGCCACTACACCCAGCTAATATAGAATTATTGATGAGATATCTTATATCATTTTTTCATGCTAAGCCTTTGAAATCTACGCAAAGATTTTATACTCACAGCACCTCTCAAGGGAAATCTGCCATGCTTCAAGGGCTCTAGATCCATCTGTGCCAGTGGGCATGTTTTAGACAGCACATCACTATTTAATGTTTTCTTTAGTTGACTTCTCTGAAGCTGCTAGTGTTTCAATGTGAGTTCAATTTTGGACAGGGTCTTGTTATGTTGTCCAGGCTACAAGTTGCAAAGGCTAGCACTGGACTTATGATCCTCCTGCCTCAGCCTCCTGAATGCTGAGATTATAGGCATGGACCACCATGCCCAGCTTATGACTGAGTTTTGACTCAGGGAAAATATACTTATGTGGCTTCCTCTTAAATGTTTCAGATCTCTGGAGAAACTCTCAAAATTAATCAGACAATACCAAAAAAAACCCCCAACAAAATTAATCAGGCAAAGATAAACCTGGAAGGCAGAGTTCTGCTCTTTTGCAGAATATTACAGCATCTTAAACCTAAAAGAACAGAATCTCTTTGTAATCACTTTTGGAGTTCAAGGTCTCTAAGGGTGGTCTTTTATCTGTGCGATCACTGCTGTCTCCAGGACCTAGAAGAAGGCTTGATACACAGTTGGTGCTCAGGAAATGTTTGTGGAATGAATAAAAGAACCCTGAGGATACAGCCTGGTGGTTTCTTTAGGACAAATGAGCTGCTCTGCTTGTTGCTTCTCAGAATAAGTCTTCAGGGATTGAAAGGAGGCAGCTGACATCAAGCTGGTCGCACTTTGGTGACAAATGATATGGATTGTTCTGGGGCCAGGTGGAGGCAGGGAAAGCAGAAGGCAGGAGAACAGAGGGCTGGTGGGGAAGGAGGGCTGCGAGGGGGATCCTCAGCCTCCATCGCACTCTGACTACTTCCATCCCACCAGAGCCAGGGCCCGAGGCCAACCATGTGACATGTCAATACTGTTCTGGGAATAAGTCGGCCCCATGTGACTCCCTTTCGGTCATGAACTGCACGGGGAACCAGACCAAGTGTGTCACCCTCAACGGGACATGGAGTGGAGGTAAGGGCTCCCTTCAGGAGGTCATTTGCATAGCAAACCTCCCTCCGCTTTGCACCAATACATGTTAAGATTTCTTTGTATATGTGTTCTGTTACGCCCTTGCTATTCAACAAATCACCTGCAAACTTTGTGCCTGAAGATGACAATCATTTTATTTAATTTAATTTAATTTATTTATTTATTTTTGGTACCGGGGATTGAACTCAGGACCTTGAACTTTTGAGGGAGTCAGCGGCACCACTGAGCTAAATCACAGACCCAACAATCATTTTTTATTTTTAGTTTCTGTGGGTTGGGGAGTCAGGAAGAACTCAGGCACACAGTTCTGGGTTCCTCATGTGTTTGCAGTTGGAGGGTGGCCAATGCTGGGGCTGCAGAACTAAGAGCAGCCAGGCTGAGCATCTCTCAGTCATGAGTCTTGGGCTCTTCCCTGTTGTGTTGCCGCATGGGCTAGGTTGGGCTCCCTTATATCATGGCGGGCTCAGGGTCCTTTCCATGGTAGCTGAAGACTCCATCCAGCAAACAAGGTGGCAACTGCCTGGATGTTTATGACCAAGCCTCGGAAGTCACATACTGTTACTTCTTCCATGGTGTATTGATTAAAAGGCTCATAAAAGTCCATCTGGTTTCAAGGAATTGGTGGGGAGAAAAGGCACCAATGCCACCTGTTGATGTTTCTGAGAATTCACGGAAGTATTTAAAAATCACCACCATGTGTTTGCAAATGGTAGAGGCAGAGCCTTTTTCAGCAAAGGCTTATGATAGAACCATCCTGGCCAGAGGATGGACTATTTCTCAAGCCACCACAGGAACAGAAAGAAGTGGCCTAGGCTTCTACTGCCGGCAGTATGGGAGACTACATTCTCTATAGGATTTTCCTGCTCTAAACAGTGGCAGACTTGAAAGTGCTGGGGAAAGGGTTCCCTCCAGGCAGGAATGAGTATTATTACATTACTGGCATTATTCAGAATTGCTGGTTCATGGTGATAATAAAGACCAGATTGACTTTAAGTTGATACTGATATTTTTTTTCAGAGACAATACAGGCAATACATCTCTTTACAGCCCGCTTTCACAATGGGTTGCTCCCACTAGCCACCCTCCCCAGCTTGGCATGTCACTGTTTAAGGTGAACTAAATCTTTACAAAAAGTATTTTTCCCATGCTGTTTGGAGCATTGGGGAAGTTAGGCAAATGCCCAAGTGTTCCTAGAAAAAAAAAATGTGAGCAGAAATTGGAGCAAGAGCAATGAACAATAACAATAGGAAAGTCAGAGTGGCCAGGAGAACAAAGGCCGATGGCAACCTGGTCTGGGTAGATAGGTCTTAGGACAGCAGCGTGGCTGGGAAGCTGATCCCTAGATTCACACAGAAGCCAGGGACCTTGGAAGGAAGCTGAAAAGATCCCAGCTTGGCAGCACCACCTGAATCTCTGTTGAGGCAAAAGCAAATTCTCTCAGGGAAAAAAGCTTCCAGGATTCCCTCAGCTCATCAACCAAATACGAGCTCTCAATCAGCTCATGAAATGCACAAGGAAACAAGCACCATGAGTGAGAGCAGAAACCACAGCCACAGATGCTGAGCTGTGAGGAGCTCAGCTATAGCAGTCATCAGCTATAGAACATAATCTACCTCCATGCAATATATTTGAAGGCATAAAGTTAGAACCACAAAATAAATAAATAAATAAATAAATAAATAAATATATAAATAAGAAAGAGCAGGCAGGTTGTAGAATATGGTAAGGCAGATTTGGAAATGGATCATATAGAACTCGGCAAGGGATGAGAGCATTCAGACAGAAAAAGAGAGATATCAATGTGGGAGCCTTGAGCTCTGAGCCTCTCCCTACAGCTTCTCCTTTTTCTGCAGGGAACCCCCAAATCCTGAAGGGCTGTGCTACACCAGACGTCTGCCACCTGCGAGTGAATGACACCCTGGGCCCAGAGGCATCTGGATTCCGCCTCACCTCACAGCCTGGTTGCAACCCTTCTCCCACACAACCAGGCGCTCTTCTGGAAGGTCAACCTACAACCTTCCCTGGGTCTCCTGTGCTCTTTTGTTTTTTTTTTTTTTTTTGGTACCCGGGATCGAACTCGGGACCTTGCGCTTTCGAGGCAGGCAGCAACACCACTGAGCTAAATCCCTGGTCTTCCTATGCTTTTCCAACCCTGTATTCCCAGGGAACCCTGTCCCCCACCCTACACAAAGGAGTACATTTACCCAGAATCACCATAGCACCTGACACAATCAGAAGCAGAAAATCCTTTGGCACATATCCACGATTGAATGATTGGTTGATCAATGGTTGATTGCAGTGCTGAGGATCGAATCCAGGCCCCTCACAATGAGTTCCATTCCCCAGTCCTTCCTTTTTATTTTTATTTTTTTTACTTTTTAGACAGGGTCTTGCTAAGTTGTGAAATTGCCCAGGCTGGGCTCAAACTTATGACCCTTCTGCCTCAGCCTCCCAGAGTGCTGGGATTCCAGGCTTGGCAGCAATGCGATCGATGAAGCACCCTCACTCTGTCCCAACATCTGCCATGCATCTGCAGAGGCGAGGGAATTTCAAACAGGAACATCCTTTGGTGTAAGTAAGATTAGAGATTCAAACTCAGTTTAAGGAAGAAATCTGATGGTTTTTTCTTCTCTTCACTACCTTGCTTGTGGAAGAAGACAGGTTTCCCAATAGTCTTTTGGATTACCAAAGAACATGCCCAACAACTTTTTTCTTCCAGAAAAGAGACATGCTAATTGGAAGAGTATTTCCTGGGGCAACAGTTTATTAAGTGATTTCAACCGAACAGAATTATCAAAGTCTTAGAGGTGAGAAAGACACTTTTCCCTGGACAGAGCAGCATCCTCCCAGCTCTCAGCTCCAGCAGTGTGAAGGTGCCTTTTCTAGAATTTTCTCAGCAAAGACCATTCTGTGATGCAGAGCAGGATCTGCTTGCTGAGCCTCCAGGGAAAAAAGGAACATTCTCGCCTCCACTTTCTCAAATTCCCAGCTGCTGACAGGTTTACTTTGGTGGGTTTTGTGTTTTTTTGTACCAGGGATCAAACTCAGGACCTTGTGCTTTCAAGGCAGGCGGCAGAACCACTGAGCTAAATCCCCAGCCCTCTAATAGATTTACTTTTTGAAACTATGCAGTGGATTAAATTAATTATCACAATGAAGGAAAATAAAAAGGCAGATTGGGAGCTTGAAATTTACCATATGGAAAGGAAAAGGGCAAGATAAGATTGCCGGCCGTGGGAACATGGAACGTGGAATTGTTGCATGTATAGTTCCTATGGACACAGACATGTAAAGTGGCCACACATGAACACATTGATTCTCACATCCAAGTTCAGGGCCTGTAGGCACACACAAACACACAGCAGCAGAAACTATACATAGGCATTACTGACATCCACAAACATCCCCAGCCATACGCCAACACATCCAAGTGCCCTGAACTCTGCTGGAAAAAGACATACAAGCCACAGACACACACAGACCCACAGCACCAGTCTTAAACACATACATCTGTTCATGCCCATTTGCATTTTGTAGACACCTTTCCATGAGGGCCCACAGGAGTACACACACACACACCTTTATCCCCTCACAGACAGCTTCAGAAACAGACAATTCAACACGGACGCACACAGCCAGATGTGCACCCCAAGACACAGCCCCGCATCCTCTGCCCTGCTGCGAACAGTGTCACTGCAGGAGGGCAAACACAAGAACACTTTCGCACATTCAAGGGCAACACTGATGTGCCCAGAAACTTGCATGCATGCCCATGAGCAAACACACACATTCACACACTCTGGTTATCTTTCTCTCTCTCTCCAGGTCCCCATGCAGCTGTGACCCACACCAACCCAAAGCCCACCATCTGTTTCACCTGCTCGGACCTCCAGCACTGCGACCCTCTCCCCTGTCCAGAGGACAGAAACTACTGCCTTCAGACAGCAGGCATCACCGGTGAGTGCCCATGGGGACAGAAACAGGACCCGAAGTGCAGCAAGACCTCTCCTTGTCCTCCTCCCACGTTTGTGGCCTCAACTTTTCCTGGCCACGCAGGACAGAATTTCTACTCTATACCGTGAAAGCCAGTGACATGTTTTAGTTATTGCTAAATAACGATCAGCTCAAAACTTAATGACTTCCCCAATCACAAAAGGGCAGATACTGTTTGATTTCACTTAGATGAGACATCTGCAGTAGTCAAAATCATGAAACAGAAATAAGAAGAGTGATTGTCAGGGGTTGGGGAAGAAGGGAACGAGATGTTTGATGGGCATAGGAAGCGAAGCAGATTCCACCTCTGGATAAGGGAGTGGCGAAGTCATGCTTCACAAGAGCATGGGGGATGGGAAGTACAGTTGTGGTCACCTTTGTATCTATGGCACCATGCTGGGCAGGGAGCCCCCTCAAGCCCTGTCCATCTGCCTCGTACATGGGAAAATGACTCTTCTGTAAATGGCAGTAGAGCTGAACTTGAAACCAGACCTTGGTTGCCTTCCAGCAGCACAAACAGGAATAGTAAAGGTACCAGGGCACCAGGCTCCAGTGCTGGGCATTTCTGGTGCCCACAGAAGTGTTTGGCAAACCTCACAAGGTGCTCATAGGCAGGTTGGGGAGACCTCGCAGGCACAGAGGTCACACTGTGCTCACTGGGACCCTGAGGGACAGGTAGGGTGTCAAAAAAGGTTTTCTAAAACATGTCTTCCTGAGCAATGACCAGCTTCGGATGAGTTCCAGGGGCATCTCAGGCAGAGTGAATGCCAACAGAGTGACATCTAGAGGGATCTGGGGAGGTCCCACTGGGCAGTGGGCTGTGGTTGCCTTCCTCATCAGCCTGCCCTCCACATCTCTCCAGCCTTTGGGGATGGGAATTCCTTCTCCTGGAGAAATGGTTCCTGCGTGGCCTCTACGGACTGCACATTGAGCAACTCCATCTCTGGCTTGACCTATGGCATCGGCCTTGGCTTCTGGGTCAACACCACCTGTTGCCAAGGCAACTGCCAGGAGCCCACCCGGCTTGGTACGTTGCCTCCAGAAAGTAGGGCAATGGTGGCTGAGGAGGTGGTGGGGTGACTTTGGAGGTGAGCTTGTCCTCAGTTGAGGAAGGAAAGTGGACAGGGAGATCCTTCAACCCCATTTCCAACCAGGTTCCCCTAAGTCACCCTGACCCCAGCTCAGCAGGAAGCCTCAAGTCATTCCCCTGTGGCCATATCTGAGTGCACCGAGGGCCTGGGAGGTCCTGAAAGTCCCCCTGGTTGACCTTCACCTTGCCCTGTACAGCAACTCTGCCGGCCTCACGCACCTTGACCAAGTTCCTGTGTCCTACGTGCCCCAAGGACCAGTCTGGCTCCTGCCGCTCCTCCTTCTACCTTCAGTGTCCCCGTGGGGAGACCCAGTGTGTCCAGCTGGACCTGACATTGGATGAAGGTAATGGGAGCAGTATATGTGCACTGTGAGTGTGTGTGTGTGTGTGTGTGTGTGTGTGTGCGCCCACATGTGTGCACAAGTGAGCCCGAGCATACTGGTTTCTGGATAAAGACCCACCTGAGTTTGGGGCCTCACCTCCCTTATTTTCTCTGTGTGGCCCAAAGCAGCAAATTTATCTTTTTGAGCCTCAGTTTTCTCTCTGGTAAATGGGGATGGTGGACACACACTCACAGGTTTCTGTGGGGACAAAGTAAGCTCAGGAGAGAAGCAATAGAGTAGAAGGCATAAGAGCAGGACTCCACAGCCAAGCTGCTCAGGTTCAAATCCTGGATTCAACACTTACATGCTGGGTGACCTTGGGCAGGTGACTGCCTCTCTGTGCCTCAATTTTTCCATCTGACATAGTGGAAAATAATAGCCTCTAAGTCATAAGACTGCTGTGAGAATTAGACAATCCATTAGACTTCTAAATGAGTGCTTTCTGAAAACAGTATGTGATTCACATGTATAATTTTTTTTTTAATTGGTATCGGGGATCAAACTCAGGACCTTGCACTTGCGAGGCAGGCGGCAGAATTACTAAGCTAAATCCCCGGCCCTACATGTATAATTTAAAGTTTTCACAGCCAGATGTGGTGGCAGATGCTTGGAATTCCAAGAGAAGCTGAGGCAGGAGGATTGCCACCAGTTCAAGACCAGCCTGGACTACATAATGAGTTCAAGGGCAGCCTGAGCTACATAGCAAGGCCTTGTCTCAAAAAAAAAAAAAAAAAAAAAGAAAGAAAGAAAGAAAGAAAAGAAAAAGAGTTTTGTAGTAGTCTCATTAAAAAAGTAAAAAGTTAGGGCCAGGGATTTAGTTCAGTGGTTCCACTGCCTGCCTCACAAGCACAAGGTCCCAAGTTTGATCCCGGGTACCAAAAAAAAACAAACAAAAAAACCCCAACCCCCCCAAAAAAGTAATGGGAAATTAATTTAATAACATTTTATTTAACCCAACAGTGATCATTTCCAGTGATCATTGCAATCAATATACAGGATTTTAAATGAGATATCTTGCATCCAGTTTTTCCTAAGTCTTTGAAATCTGGTGTTTATCTTACACTCACAACACATGTCAATTCAGACTCACTACATCTCAAATGCACAATGGCCATGTGCAGCTGGTAATTACCATTAACTCGAGTGCATCAGTCCAGAACACAGCAAATGCTACTTGTGGCATTGCAGAGACTGTCAATGGGAAGGAGGAAGACAGCTCTGTTGAGAAATGTTAGTGTGTGTGTGTGTGGGGGGGGGGGGGTTGTCCATCTTGGAATTGATGAAATTCCGTGAGCATTTGTGGTGTGTGTGAGGTGTGTGTACATATGCATGTGTGTGCACATGTGTGGGCATGTGTGGGGGATGTTCATGAGAGTGGGTTTGTGCAGTGATTCACAAACACAACTCTGAGGGCACGTACACCTGTTCTGGGCAAAATGAGACAAATATAAATCATAGCCCTGAGTCTGACATTTCTTTTTTTCCTCTTTTCTGGGGGTACTGGGGATTGAACCCAGGGCCCTTGACTGAGCAGCAT
The DNA here is from genome assembly GCF_053883595.1 of Heterocephalus glaber. Lineage (NCBI taxonomy): Eukaryota > Metazoa > Chordata > Mammalia > Rodentia > Bathyergidae > Heterocephalus > Heterocephalus glaber. The sequence continues at coordinate 1,424,878 of NW_028258450.1, forward strand.
CCCCAGCCCCCCCCCCTTTTGGTACTAGGCATTGAACTCTTGACCTTGCACTTTTTTTTGTTGTTGTTGTTACCAGGGATCAAACTCAGGACCTAATGCTTGCGAGGCAGGCACCAGAACCACTGAGCTAAATCCCCGGCCCTACCTTGCACTTTTGAGGCAGGCATTTACTGAGTTAAATTCCCAGCCCCCAGCCCATTTTTATTTTTATTTAGAGACAGAGTCTCACTAAGTCACTAAATTGCTTAGGCTGGGCTCAAACTTGACTTCTTCCTGCCTCAGCCTCCCAGAGCGCTGGGATTACAGGTGTGTACACCACACCCAGCTTGACATTTCTTTTTAATTAAAAAAAATATATAGGGGATTTCAAATATAAATAAAAGCAGAATAGTTTAATAAACCCCGTATATACTCCTCACTGCCCTCTGATAATTATGTCTCCCCACTGACCTTAATATTTGAAGCAAATTTAGATATCACAACACTTCACCCATCTGTATCTCTCTAAAAGATAAGGACTTAAAAGAAAACTCCAATTATGAGAATTTTTAAATTTAAAAAAAGAGACCATTTTATTTACATATCCCCATCATGTTCTTAATAGGCTGGGTACATTTGCATATTTATATTCAAACATAAATATACCACTTCGCCTCAGATATATGAATCTGAGAAGCACACAAAAAAGTTGGAAACACTGTGCGCTGGACAAGCTGGAGGATGTGTAATCAGTGACCTCCGGATCCTTTTTGTTAATATGTGTAACGAAGGGGACAGCGGTGACCAGCACCAGGTCAGGGGACAAGAACGTTCCTGGTGAGTTCTCACCTAGGACAGGGACTCGGGCGCCGGGAGGTCGAGTGGGCCCGGTGCGTGTGCAGGTGCCGCCTTCCGCCCGCGGGCGTCCCCAGGTCCCCTCCTCACGCCCCTCCCCTCCCGTCTCTGCAGGCGGCCAGAACGTGAGCATGCGCGGCTGCGGCTCCCGAGACCTGTGCAGCTCCCGGGCAGTGACCGAGAAGCTCCGGACTCTTTCGGACCTTTCTGGTCTCCGCCGCCTCCGGCTGTCCCGCCGGCCTAACTGCAACCCCAGCCGCCGCGCTGTCCTGGAGAACCAGTGCCTCTCCAGCGCCGCGGGCGGCCTCCGCCTGGCCCTGCCCCTGCTGGCGGTGGCCCTGGGGGCAGCAAGGCTCTGCTGAGAATGCCAAGCCCAGACGGATCCCCCCACCCCACCCCCAGGGCGCGCCTGGGGCCTGGAAACTTCTATCCACGAAGTCAGGAACCAGGGGTGAGCCTGCTCTCTCAGACTCTGCTTCCCAAAGGCCAAGCCTCAGACTAAGCTTCCCCAAGGCTATGCCCTCTTCCTCGTAGCAAGGTCCCCAAAAGCTGGACCGCCTGCATCGGCGCAGAATCCCCTGCTGTCTTCCCCCCTTTCTAAGGCCACCGGCTCACTCCACGCTGAGGCCAGGCTTCTTCCTGCTCCACTAAAGCTACCCTTGCGTCCTCAGATAAGGGTACTCAAGGCCGAACCTCCTCACCCTACACCGTTCTGTTCTTCCCAAGATTGAAAATGCCCACATTCGTCTTAAGATCAGAGAGCCCCAAAAGCTAAGCCTACCTCCTCAAACGAGGGAACCCCCAACGTGAGACTAAGTTCTCTCCAACACTGGGAAGCAAAATCCTCCTCTTTCTGTTTTCCTCTTCCGGCAAAGTCCTAGAAACCAAGGTGAGGCTGGAGGACCCAATACACCCACTCCCGAGGCTTTTAGAGCAGCCCATTCCAGTCTTGACTGGGCCAGGATGGGCAGATAGCTGGGTGGGGTGAGGATCCCCCTCTTGTCGGGTTTTTTTCTCCCAGCAGCAACCAAATTAAGTGAATTGTGTCTCACAACACCAAGTGGTTTGAGTTTCCTTTTTATTTTGAAGTTGCAGCCTCAAACAGAGCCCTGATACAATCTGCTTTCACCTGTGAGGCCAGAAGGGGCTAGGCCTATCTTCAGCCAGGGATTCTGGGACCTGGAGTGAGGAGTGCTACCGATGACAATGTCTGGGAGCCAGGCGGATACAGGATCAGATGTCAGTCTGAAGTGGGAGTCATTTTGGAGTAAGCACCAAACAAAAAGGATTGTGCAGAGAGGTAAAAAAAAATGGGGAACTCACAGTAGGCAGAATGCCAGGAACCATCTGTTTCAGCTGAAAGTAACAGAAAGCCCAGCCAAAAGAACTCAGACCATTCGCCATTCATCTAACAAGTGTTTATTGATCATACCCTAAGCATCAAGCACAGTTCTACTGGTAGGTGTTGGGGATACATACAAAAGTCTATCTTTTTGTGGTGGTTGTGTTATAGTGAGGGGGATAGATAAAATAAAAATCACGTATAATATGCCAGAGAGCAATAAGTATTATGGAAAGAACAATACAGGGAAGAGGACTAGGAGTGTGGCCAAGAGGTCTGGTTTTTTGTAGGATAGCTTCAGCAAGATGGCATTTGAGTAAAGACCTGAAGGGAAGGGAGAGTGCTGTGCAGATATCTGAGTGGAGGAGGGGGCATTTCAGCAGAGAAAACTGCAAATGCAAAGGCCCTGAGACAGGCTCAATAAGATAGTTAATATTATACAGTATAACAAAATAGAGATAGGTATTTAGGGGGTCATTGATTCAGTAGTTCAAAGTTGTATTAGTCATCTTTCCCATTGCTGGAAACAAATACCCAACACCCACAACTTAAAGGAGGAAATGATTTATGTGGCTCATGATTTCAGAGAATTCAGTCCATGGTAAGCTAGTTTCAAGGTAGGAATGCGATGGAGAAAGGGGATGGTGGAGCAAAGCTGCTTAGTTCTTGTTAGCTGGGAAGCAGAGCAAGGAAATAGCCCTCAGGCGGAAGGGATGAGGGAGGTCTTTACAGATGTAAAATCTAAGGTTATGCCTCCATGACCCAATCAGACTCACCCAGAAGTATGTTTTACTAATTCCCTGCGCAACTCCCAAGCCAATCAAGTTCCCAGTCCATTTTAACTGTCACATTCCAACCCTTCTCAAATTGATACATAATTGCCTTAAACCATACCTAATCTCCATATAAACACCATGTTGTAGTTCTGCCTAATATGATACAACTATCCAGCATACAACCAAAGCACAATAATCCCTTCCACAAAGTCTCAACAGTGCCAGGATTGCTAAAAGTCCAAGTTCAAAGTCCACTCTGAGACTCAAGGCAAATGCTTAGCTGTGAACTCCTGTAAAAAAAATCAAAGACAGGGGCTGGGGATTTAGCTTAGTGGTTTCGCCGCCTGCTGCGCAAGCGCAAGGGCCCAAGTTTGATCCCAGATACCTAAAAAAAAAAATCAAAGACAAGTTAATATAATCCCGAAGTACAGTGGCACAGGATAAACATTCCCACTCCAAACGGGAGGAATAGGGGGGTAGAAAAGAATAAGACTACCTGGGCATGGTGGCGCACACCTGTGATTCCAACACCTGGGAAGTTGAGCAGGAGAATCAAAAGTAGAGATTCAACTTAGTGACTTAGCAAGACCTTGTCTCAAAATAAAAAAATTTAAAAAGGGCTGAGGATGTAGCTTAGTATGAAGGCCCTGGGTTCAGTCCTCAGTGTGTGTGTGGGGGGGTGGATAGGACCAAAGCAAGAGCAAAACCCAGCAAGGCAAACGTTAAGTCCTGTAGCTCCATGTCTGGATCCAGGACACATGGTGGTGTTATGTGAGTTCCAAAGGGCATAGGCAGCCCCACCCCTCTGACCTTGGTGGTTGTAGCCCACATGGCATCTGTTTTGGACTGGTTCCACTCAGTCTACAGATTTTCTTGGCATACAATTCACATTCCTGGCATCTCCTGGATTCCCTATTGCACCTTTGGCTTCATTTCCACAGCTCCACGCACTGTCCTCTCAGGGACTCCTTACCTAGCCTCCCAGTCCTTCCTTTGAAATCTGGGTAGAATCCTCTCTGACCTCATGGCTTTTGAATTCTACATGCCAATGAAACTAGTATCATAGGGATAACACAGTCTGCTACCAGCTAAAGCAGTTGACAGGCACTCTTGGACCATGGCTGTAGTGGCCTCTGAGTGCTGGGATGGATGAGCATGGTGAAATGAATCTCAGGAAACCAATTCTGTATAAGATGGTTCTTGAGCAGGGGTCCAGGGACTCTCTTCTCAAGTAAAACGTTGACACTTTAGTTTCTTTTTAATGGCACCAGTCTCTACAGCAATCACACCTCCTTTGGCTCCAATTTTATACCTGGCTCCCTATGAGCCCAAAATTAAGTTTATCAGATTTGTGTGTGTGTGTGTGTGTGTGTGTGTGTGTGTCCCTGAATCTCACTATAAATCTGGCTAAAAGTAGCCAGCAGTAACAATTTCCACAATCTGGATGTTGGGCTGCCTTGAAATTTCCTCCACCCAATCAATTAATCTACCATACTTAATCTTAGCCTCCCACAGTCTCAGGACATGGACAAAATGGATTTTTTTCCCAGAGTGTAACACACATGGCCTCTAGTCCAGCTGCCAATGAAATCCTTGCTCCCCACTGAAACCTCATGAACCCGTCCTTTAGTGTCACATTCCTATCAGCAGTCTCGTCTTCTGAGCTCTGACCAGAATCTCCCATCAAACTCTGTTTGCAGCTTTCTAGGCTTTTCCCAGCTTGTTTCCCCAAAGTGGGCTTCAATTTGTAAATCTCCTGCCTCAGCCTCCTGGAGTACTGGAATTACAGGCACATGACACCACCTCTGGTTATAAAACAATTGTTTAGGGAATTTGGGGCTAATTTGTCTCTGCTCCACAAATTCTAGGGAGTTAGCTGGGGTGTTCTGAGAGCAGGGGGCTGGACCATCTATCTGCAGGTTAGACACATCTGTCTGCCAGTTGATGCAGGCTGTTGGCTGAGACCTTAGCTGGGGCTGTAATCAGAACACCTGTGTGTAACAGAACACATGGTGCCTTGGATTGCAATAGGCAAGATTCTAAAACAGCCTCCCCACATTCTACCCTAATTCCCAGGACTGTGAACATGAAGGAATACAGCACCCACAATGATACGTTACATGGCAAGGAGGATTTCTCAGATACCATTAAGGTTACCAGGTGGTAGAGTTTGTGTTCATCAGAAGGGAGATTATCTTGGTGGGGTTAATCCATTTGTACTGAGAGAGGAAACCACCCCTCTGTATGAAACTAGGCAACTATGGATTAACTGGGTAACTATGCTTTTGTAGAATGCACCTGAGTAACCATGACAGCTTCTGTAATCTGTCACCAAAGAAGCGTAATGGACTCAGGAAGTCCTCCCAGAGCTCTTTGCTCTCCCTCATCCCTCCACTGCTCTGCTTTGTGTAAATCCTGCTTGCTCTATTCCCAGGGAAACTCCAATGGAATTAAGTCTCATAAATGTAAGAAGAGGTATATAAAGAAAAACACTTCTATTCTGGGCTCTCAAGACTGATAGGAGTCACTCACTGAGCCACCGGCATTAAAGCTGATATGCTCTTTCTTTGTGTGTCAGAGTGTCCTGTTTGGGTATCCCCTAAGTTTCCTGCTTCAGTACAAACCCTTTAAAGCAGTTTTCTCTGGCTGCAGTAAAAGTGAAGTTAGATTTGAGCCATGAACAGGACTTTCTGCAGCAATGCTTGTGAAGTTGGAGAAGACCATGTGGATAGGTCCTGGAGTGGCCTCTAGGGGTCACAAGTGACACCCCACCCCTCACCCCACCCCCCACCCAGCCAAGAGCCAGCAAGACAGTGGGGACCTCAGTCCCGAAACTGCAAGTAACTGATACTTCTGGAAACTGAATGATCTTGGTTTAGGACCCCAAGCCTGAGGAAGGCACGAGCTTGACCAATACTTTGATTTCGACCTTTGAGATCCTATGCAGAGAACCCAGAAAGCCCACCAAACTTTTCATCTACAAAATTATGATAAATGGGCATTATGGGTGTTTTAAAAAAAATTTGTAATGGTAGTAAAATATAGGTAACATAAAATTTACATCTGGAACTATGGACTTTCAAGCTGTCGGAAAACCGATCTCCAGAACTCTTTCATCTTGCAAAACTAAAAATGTACCCATTAAATAAAAACCTCCCCATTTCCCACCCCTCAGCCCCTGGCAAGACCATTTCACTTTCTGTTTCTGTGGATTTGGCTGCTCTAGATTGTTCAAATAAATAGAATCATAAGGTTTGACCTTTTGTCATTGTTTAGCATAATGTTTTCAAGGTTCATCCATACTACAACATGTGCCAGGATTTGCTTCCTTTTTAAGGCTGGGTTGTGTTCCATTGTATGGACACATCACAGTTTGTTGATCTGTCCATCTGTTGGACATTTGGGTTGCTTCCATGTCTTGGCTACTGTGAATAATATGCTGTAAACAGCAATATATATATATATATCACTATATATATATCACTATATATATATATCACTAAGACCCTGCCCTCGATTCTTTTGGATACTTATTCAGAGTGGAGTCACTGGATCGTGTGGGTTTAATTTGGGGGTGGGGAGCACCATACTGTTTTCCATAGCAGCAGCATCGTTACTCCCACTAACAGTGCATAAAGCTTCCAATTTTTCCACGTCCTTGACAACTCTTGTCATTTTCTGGGGTTTTTTCTAGTAGCATCCTAATGGGTGTGCACATGCTATTTGGAGCCTCTCAGTTTGTGGTAATTTGTTTTTAGCACTACGTGTAATTGGGTGAATATTCCCAAGAGAGACAAGCCGTGCTGCATTTATGATCTGGCCTCAGACATCAGGTAGCATGATTTCTGCTGTTTGTGTTTGTCCAGGATCAAGGAAGGGGAGCCACCAGATGCCGGGGCTGTTTGTTACTGTGATGTCACTTTTCTAAGCCTGACTAGCATGGGAGTCTCCAAGGGAATCAGTGGCAGAGGTGGGGGTAGAACCAGTGGCTGTCCAGGTAGATCTTTGGATTCAAGCAGACCTGGGTTTGAAGATGGGGGAGCTTGCTTTTCTCTGCCATGTGAGGACCCAGATCTGCTGTGTGCCCTTGGGCAAGTGTCACAACCTTGCTGAACCTTGTGTTGCCATGTGTAGTCGTTGGACTCTAGGATTGTAAGATGTTACTTTAAGATATGTAAAACATAAGGCATGGTACACTCCACATTTCCAACAGATGGAAGTGTTACCTCCTTGGGTGGTAAAAACTCATCACAATGGTACCACTATTTATCTGTGTTAAAGGACAGGAACCTGAGGCTCACAAAGGGTAAAGGACTGCCAATATGTAATGACTAGTGTTTGAGCCCACATTTGACTGACTCTGGAGGATAGACTTCCCTCTTTTAAATATTAAGAAAATGTGAAAACATACACAAAAGCAAAGAGAATTGTATAATGAGCATTTAGGTCTTAATTTCCCAGAGTCAAAAATTATCTACTTAAGACAACCCTAAAAAAAAGAGAGAGACAGATATGGTACAGCACACACCTATAATCACACTCTAGGAGGCTGAGGCAGGAGGATCACAAGTTTGAGCACAGCCTGAGCAACTTAGCGAGACCCTGTCTCAAATGAAAAATGAAAAAGGGATGGAGACATAGCTCAGTGCAAAGGACCTGGGTTCCATCCCCAGCACCGCAGGAAGTAAATAAATAAATACAATTACCCACACTCTGCCAATTATCTCTACTTGCCTGCCCCTTGCCCTACATTCTTAGCTCCCTTACTGCCTTCTCTCTTTTTCCTCTCCTTTCTTCCTCCCTATTTCCTTGCTCCTTTTCTGTCTCCTCTTTTCTTCTTCCCTTATCCCTTTCTTTTTTTTTTTTTTGGTACCGGGGATCGAACTTGGGTCCTTGTGGTTGTGAGGCAAGCAGTGGAACCACTGAGCTAAATCCCTGGCCCTCCCTTATCCCTTTCACCCTCTCTTCTTCCCTGCTTCTCTTTTTCCTATTTCCATGCTCTCTTGTTCCTTCCTCCTGTTTTGTGCTGCACTATAAAGCAAACCCCAGACATTCTGCATTGCACATGAATACCTGGTGTGCTTCCACGCCTGCGCACACAGCCTCTGTAACCTCTGTAGCCTTTCTAGGAGAAAGACTAAAATACAGACTGCAAACTGGGAATGGTGGCACACGCCTGTGATCCCAGCACTCGGGAGATCACCATGAGTTCGAGGTCAACGTAGGCTACACAGTGAGTTCGAGGCCAACTGAACTACATAGTGAGACCCTGACTTGAAAAAAGAAAGAGAGAGAGAGAGGAGGAAATATGGGGGGGGGGGGTCCTCATCCTCTAGGGGAGATCTTCCCTTACCCATGGGGCTGGGATGCCCTTCTAAAGCCTCCCTAGAAAAATCATATGAAAGTGACTGGCTGGGGCTGGGGATGTGACTCAGAGGTAGAGCTCTTGCCCAGCATGAGTAAGGCCCTGGATCCATCCCCAAAACTAAAAGAAAAATAAGTGACTAATTCAACACAGCTGACAAGCGAGCCTAGCACAGTAATTAAGAGCAAATTTGATACCAGCCTGTGTGGGTTCCCAAATGACTTTCCTAGGTATTTATCCTGTGACCTTGGGTGAGCACCTTGACCTTGGAGTTCCCCAAGTTGACACAAGGACCGAAAGCGGGGTCTCTGCACAGAACCGCTCACGGCATACAAAAGAGCTGGCCAGTTGATGGCAGCTGGGGCCCTCAAGACTGGGGAGGGCGTGGCCTTTGGGTCCTGCAGCCAGTAATCAGACCCCAAAGCCCCTTCTCCCTGCAGGGCCTCCTCTCTGCAGTGTCTGCCCCAAGACATGGGTATAGAGGACCCTGGGGGTGGCAGTGAGGGCCGAAGGAAGGAGGCGTCATCTCTGCCAGCCTGGAGGTCCAGGGGACACGGCCAGGACATGACCCATCTCCACTGAGCCTGGAGCCCATGGGCAGTGCTCAGGAAACATCTGTAGACAGAAGCTGTCATTTAAGGACCATGGCCCAGGAGTCTGCACAGTGAAAGGGACTTTAGGGGTGGGGTGGGGCTGATGGGGCAGAGAATTTAATGTTATTGTACATTTCCAGTTTTCCATAAGGACATAAATGTGAGCATATTATCCAAGTTTTAAAGACTTATAAATGTTTCAAAGCACCCAAAAACAAATACAAGCTGAGCTTGACAGTGCACACCTATAATCCTGCACTCAGAAGGCTGAGGCAGGAGGATTTCAGCAAGTTCAGGGCCAGCCTGGGCTACACAGTGAGATCAAGGGCAGCCTGAACTACATAGCAAGACCCTGTCTCACGCTCTCCCCCCAAAAAATACAGACCAAGAGGTGTCTCTCATTTCTCTCCTGAAAGATAGAATATTACCAAAACAGTTGAAATCCCCAGCGGCCTTTGCCTGGCCACATCTCCTTTCCTCTTTCCTGGCCTGACATAACCTGTCTCCAAACATATTTCTCATTTTGCTACCTACAGTCATGCTTTTAATTTATATTTTATTTTTCACATCCTTTTTTTTTTTTTTTTTAATTTCTTTCTTTATTTTTTGGTACCAGGGATCAAACTTGGGTCCTTGTGCTTGCACAGCAGGCGGTGAAACCACTGAGCTAAATCCCCGGCCCTTTTGTTTTTTATTTTGAGACAGGTTCCCGCTAAGTCCCTAAGTTGTCCAGACTGGGCTTGAACTTGCAGTCCTCCTGTCTCAGAGTGCTGGGATGACAGGCGTGCTCCACCACACCCAGCTTTATGCTTTTAATTAATTATTTTATTTATTTATTTATTTTTGCGGTACCAGGGATCGAATTTAGGACCTTGCACTTGCCAGGCAGGAGTGGCACCACTGAGCTACATCCCCGGCCCTTAAGCTCTTAATTTTTAAGTGAATGCTTTCCTGCTTCCTTTCCTGCTTGGCTCCTCCCTCACCATCTTCTCTCGCTGGCTCCCCACAGGCCTCCATCTCCAGGAATCCTGTTAATAACCAGGTGGATTAGGTGGTTTTCCATCACTGTAGCAAATACCCGAGAGAAATCAACTCAAGAAGAAAGGCTTATTTTGGCTCACACCATTGGGATTCCCGCCCATGACCTATTAACCCCTTCCGCTTGGGCCTGGGGGTCCCACCTCCTCACAGTGTGCCAGGGTGGGATCATGCCTTCCACACTTGAGCCTTGGTGAGATTTTAGATCCAAACTATAGCACCTCTTCCCGTAGTTTCCCAAACTCAAAATTCTCTGGTTCTGGGAGACACAGCAAATACCAAAACCAACAAGTACCAAAAAAATTGTCTTAACCGGAAAGAGTAGTGAGGTGAGAGGCAATGGCCACCGCCAAGTTCTGGCTTGCATATCAGGTACCAAACAAATGACAGGTACCGTACTGGGACAAAATTCCTCATCAAAGTGCGTTGAGTACCAAGTGTGATAAGTTTCAAAGCAGTCAGGTAGCAAGGTATGACTGTAATCCTATATATAGGTTTGGTATATAGAGAGATACACACATGGACATATGGAGAGGGATCTCAAAGTGTAGATACATACGTGTTTTCACACATACAGCTCAATAGAATTAGTTCTTTTATCTTCCAGAAGTAAGATATTAGCCATAGCTCTCTGGATCCTGTTTTACCTTTCCATACCTTACTGAAATCCTCCAAATCATCTGATTTCTCCCTTTCTTTCTCTTTCTCTTTCTCTTTCCTTCCTTCCTTCCTTCCTTCCTTCCTTCCTTCCTTCCTTCCTTCCTTCTTCCTTTCTTCTTTCTCTCTCTCTGTCTCTTTCTTTCTTTCTTTCTTTCTTTCTTTCTTTCTTTCTTTCTTTCTTTCTTTCTTTCTTTCTTTCTTTCCTTCCTTCCTTCTTTTTCTTTCTTTCTTCTTTTTCTCCCAGGACTGGGGATTCAACTCAAGGCCTGAGCTACATCCTCAGTCCTTATTTTTTTTTTTGTACCGGGGATCGAACTCAGGACCCTGGGCCTGCAAGCAGAACTACTGAGCCAAACTCCCGGCCCCATCCTCAGTCCTTTTAAAATATTTTTTATATTCAGATAGAAGTCTCGCCAAGTTTGAGTTATCCAGGCCGGGGTTGAGGTTGTGACCCTCCTGCCTTAGCCCTCCCTAAGTGGCGGGATTTCAGATGTGCACCATGCCTGTCTGACTGATTCCTCCTTTTTTTTTTTTTAAGGGTAGGAAAAATTTATTGGGAGAAGGAAAGCTTCTGCCTAAGAGAGACAGAAGGGGGACCGGAAAGTGGGTTGCCCCGATTCCTCCTTTTTAACAGCTGTCTCGAATGGTTTTCACTGACTACAGTGTGGATGAACGAATGTTTATTCATTCATTGACCCACTGTGGGAAATTCAGTTTCCATTTATTTTCCTGTCCATTGTAGGAAACGCATGTAATTTCTTTTTTTCTTCCTACCGCAATGAGAGGTTCAGCTGTAAACATCACGATGACAGCATGATAGTATATTATCTGTTATGTGTCTACACGTCATAAATAATTTCCAATAACCTCAACAAGCTTGGATGACATACCCCTCTCATGGATTTAATGAGAAATCTAAAATGTATAATGAAGTGATATGGAAAGTTCCAGTGAAAAATTAAAAGTAAGACCCTGGACATCCCTCCTCCCTGCAGATGGACTCCAGGAGCAATAGGTAAAGCTCTGCAGTCCTGTGAGTGTTTGGGGTAGATTGCCAAGCCCCAGTGCAGGGAGAAGGGAATGTGTGTATTTGATTCACAACAGATGAAGTCTGCTTGGCCTCAGGTGTTTTCTTCTTGAGCCTTTCTGCATGGGGAACACAGTTTCTCTCTGTCAGGCAGAATCTGACAACCCACCCTCCTCCGTCCCTCCTCCTACCCCATCTCCTTGAACCTTTGGAGGTAACAGTTTGGGGTTCTGACCAATGACCTTCTGAGTCCCATGAGGCCTGATAGAAAAGTCTCTGAGGGGCTGGGGATTTACCTCAGTGGTTCTGCCACCTGCCTCGCAAGCACAAGGTCCTGAGTTTGAACTCTGGTACCAAAAAAAAAAGTCTCTGAAGCAGGAGGATGTCAAGTTCTATGCCAACCCAGGAAATTTAGCGAGACTTGTTTCAAAAACAAAAATCATGAACTCCTGTAATAGGGGTACAGGTATATAGAGAGTAAGGGCCACGCATGTCTTACCACTGCATCAATGTGCCTGACCTGGAAGGTAGCAGTATTTGAATGGGTGGATGAATGAATGAATGAACAGATACCTGGGGACCAACTTCAGGTTTGCCCAGAGTTATGAGGAATGGAGAGACAGTGAAGGTCACAAGGTGGAGACATCCCTGGGCGAGTGCTTGAGGATTTCTAAGAGACAGAGGGAGGAAGGACAGGGAAGTTAAGGAGAAGCAGGAGTGGGCAAGAGAAATGGAAGAAGAAAGGCCGAGCTCTGAGCCTTGTGAGGGACACGGTCCAGGGACTGTCATGATTCCTGTTCTATCTCCAGACTCCCCCAGCCATGGCCCGGCACAAACCAGGGGTCCGTAAAGCATGTGCTAAATGCTTGAAAGAATGATAAGGGATTCTAAGACGCGACGAAAACACTAGCTGTGAGCTGATTTCTGTTAAAGCAGGGTGCATGCTTTTCCTTTTGCTTCTGGCATCGACACGGGTGACATGGCACTGGCCTTTACTTCGAATTTTGATATTTTGTTCAGCAAAACTCCATGGATTTTTTTACATCTGTCTGTTAAAATATTGCATTAATATATTCATCTTGATCACTGGGTGCTTTGGCAGCCCCTTAGTTTGGTGCCCAAGGCCGCTGCCTCAGTCCTTGGGCCCACTTCTGACCAGGTTGTACCATGGGATGCAGAAGGACCCCTCGTTCCGGGCTGATTTCTCACAAGTCTGTGGCTTGGCAGGGCGAGGTTAAAAGATTGAACTTTCTGCAGCAGGCTTGTGCTGATTCCTGCTGGGACTCCTGCACCTGCCTTGGCTCCCCCGGGTCTCCAGGCAACTCTCTCCCCACCTTATCCCTGGAGAGCCTGTGTTTCCCCAGACCCTGAGTCTGTGGGGACAGGTGTCGGCCGTCTCGGGCACCAAGGGGTCCTGAACATCAACATCTTGGCACGGCCGAAGTGTGTGTTGCCTCAACTTCCCCCTGGTTGGGCAAAGCCACCTCTGTCATTGCCGTGTCCTCAGCCTGGCCCAGACACAAATGCCTTCACCTTCCTTGGTTCTAAAATGCACTTTAAAATTTTTTATTTTTCAAGTGGGACTGCAGATTGAACCCAAAGCCTTCACTTTAAGCTATATCCCCAGCCTTTCCCTCCTTTTTTTTTTGGTTTTCTGAGACAGGATCTCACTATGTAATTTAGGCTAGCCTTAAACTTATACTGAGTAGCCCAGGCTGGCCTGGAACTCAGGGCAATCCTCCTGCCTCAGCCTCCCAAGTGCTGGGATTACAGGCATGTGCCACCACGCCTGGCATTCCCCTCCTTTACTCAGCCAAGGTGTCCTGTTAAGTTGGCCACCCTGGACTCAAACTTGCAACCTTTCTGTTTTGGGCCCACAGAGTGTTGGGATTACAAGTGTGCACTCTTTTCTTTGTGCTGTAAAAATTCTGAAATCAGGAAGTCACAGCTGATGGCATCTTAACAATCGCTATCAGCCAGGAAGCCATTGTCTAGCGGTCACTACTTGGATGTGACACTCACGTCAATAGCTCAGAGGCAAACGGGTGTCCAAAGAGTGAGGCTCCGCTGTTCCAGGGCCTGCTGAGCCCATTTATTTCCCTATTTCTATGCATAGCAGAGGGAGGCAAGATAAGAATCTGTATTTTCTAAGTAAGTTTAGCAAGAGCTCTTTCAGTAAGTGTAAAATAGAAATCTGAAGTGATAAGGAAAAATCAGGTCATCATTCTATGGATAGCATCTTCTTTCTTTGTTAGTGGGACCAGAAAAGCTGTGCCTGACACCCAGTAGCACCTTAGATTTGGTTATATGCAGAAGCTGTGGAAGAAAGGAAGGAAGGAATAAATAAATGCCCCTCATTTGTCTCTGTCTTCTCTTTACCAGTCTGGGGTCATAGCTTTGTCTGCTCTGCTTTGTTTTCGGTGCTGGGGGTGGAACACAGGGCCTCCTGCATGCCAAGCACATGCTATACCACTGGGCACACCCTGGCCCCAGCTCCTGGGTTTTATGTCTGCCTTGGGAGACACCCAGGAGAACCAAGTTTTAGTCCCTCTTAAATGGGTTACTCTGACTCACGTGCTTTGTTTTTTAATTATTTGGTTTTTTGAGATAGGGTGTCACTATGTAGCCCAGGTTGGCCTGGAACTTGCAGTGACCCTCCTGCCTCAGCCTCCCAAGTGCTGGGATTGCAGGTGTCCGGCCCACGCCCGGTGTGATGTACTTCCAGCAGTGTCCTGCGCCTTGTGAACACTCAGGAAGTTATGTGATTGTAAGCATCAGCCCTGCTCTAGTGTGTGATTGTCTCGGTTGCTTGAGTTTTCTCGAAGGAAATGCATGAGTCACATCTTGAACCAGTACAGACTCTGGCCACGGGTCAAGAGTGAACACGTTTGTGGAATTGATATCAGGACTTCCAAAATGATATAAGGGCGATGTTCTAACTCCCAACCTGTTAGATGTCCAATAAACCGAGTTCATTTTCTCTAAAATCAAAGAATGAATCTAGGAACAATGGAGGTTAAGAGTAGGAAATATTTATTGAGGGGGAAAGATACAGCTCCCGAGAGGCAGGAGGAGGCCTGAAAGTGGGTTGCCGACGACCCTTCTTCTCAGAGGAAGCTTTATAGAGCACAGCCATGTGGGTACAGCATGGGTTACGGCTATGATCAGCCAGTAAGGTGATAGGTAATAGTGACCACTTAGGTAATAGTGACCCAACGGGGAAGCAGGGCACGTAGCAAGTGCGCATGGAAAGAACAAGGGCCTTCTCGGGGAAGGGATGAGTCCGGGGGTCTTGGTCACCCATCAAGGTGACTGATGTCCCGCTGGGCTTTATTAGACCAGGTGCTACCACTTCTCTCAGGTCTCGCCATTCAGTCTTTATCCTGAGGCCTGGCCTCCAAGGGATGCCACACTTGTACTGTGTTTTCATCTTTGCCCTGACTCCCTCAAGGGCCTAGTCCTGTGACCACCTAGAATATCCGACCTAACTTAGCTGTCTAGAACAGAATGCCCAAATAACTGAGTGGACTGTCGGACAAGTGGATGTCCTCTCTCTGCGAGGGGTCTCTGGGTGGCCGGGTTCTTCAGCCTGGATGTGACCCCCTAGCTCACTCCTACCCACCCTTCAGACCTCAGTTCTGGTGCCTCCTCCTCCTGGATGCCCAAGCTGGCTCAGGCACCCACTCTGTGTTCCCAGGCCCCTGCAGGGGCCCCCAGCCCAGTCTGCTGCATTATCTAGCGATGGCTCCCACAACCCCGCTGAATGCTGAAGCCCCGGGACAGAGCTGGGTGCTGTCTTGGTCTTTGCTGTGTTCCAGGCACCCGGCCCAGGATGGGGCCTGAGAGCTGTGCACTGTTTGATGGGTGGAGGGGAAAGAGGGGGCTTGGCAGGAGGCGGGGTGTGGCCTCTCCGAAGCCATGGATGCGAACGCGCAGGCACCCTGCACTCTGTCTGGGCCCCTGGCCCGGAGTCCCCAGGGCAGTGCCTGGGTTTGCTGCACCTCTGGGGCTCAGAGCTGGAGCCTGGACTAACACGCTTCAGGAGTGGATACGTGGGTTCCAGGGCACCGTGAAACCTGTGCTTCTCAGTCTGGGAGCCTGTGCGGCTCAACGTGGGTCTCCCTCTTTGTCACCCCGATGCTACTTTAAAGGTCATAACACAGAGGAGGGTTGCAGGGTGGAGAGAGGTGCTGTACGGGGTCCCACCTGTGGGGACTGAGGAACACAGGCTGGGGTGGGCAGAAGAAGACAAGTTGTGCAGGAGGTGGAGGGAGGCTGGGCCCTCTGTCCGGTGTAGCTGCTACCCTGAGTCACCATGGTCCTCGAGTCCTGGCTAGGGCCAGTCAGGGTGGCACTGGTGGGGACCTTGAGGGTAGTTTTACACCAAGCCCTCTTCCTTGGATCCCAGCCATCCCCGGCCAAGCTAAACCGCGACGCCAGGGTGTGTGTGACGTCCACATAGAAGGGCCAATGAGTGACCAGGAAATGGAATCTTCTTTCAGGCAGGTTGATCTCAGTGCACCTGATGGACAAAGAGGGGGTCCAGAACAGCACGTGCCGCCATGTAAGGAAACAAAGACTTCACTGTGTATCACATTTGTAATCTTTCCTTAGGTCTCAGACCCAAAGCGATCCCACAGAACAGTGACATTGTAAGGTGGCGCTTGGTGCGCTTCCTTCTGCTGCCCAGCCAACTGGCCATCTAACTCCAGAGCACACAGTGTTCCGGGCTGGGCTGCTGTAGCCCACAGCCCAGTGATATCAGGAAGGCAAATGTTCTTTAAAGACCCTCCTGCCTTGGGCTGAGACCTGGTTTGGTTTTTTTTTTTGGTACCAGCGATTGAACTCGGGTCCCTGTGCTTGCGCAGCAGGCAGCGAAACCACTGAGCTAAATCCCTGACCTGTTTGTTTATTTTTTATACAAAGTCTCGCTACACAGTTCAGACTAGCCTTGAACCTTGAACTCACTATGCTGCCCAGGTTGGCCTCAAACTCACAGTGATCCTCTTGCCTCAGCCTCCCGTGTGCTGGGATTACAGGTATGCGCCACTGCTCAGCCTGAGACCTGCTTTAAATTAAGAATTTATCTTTTTTAAGTTTCTTACATGACTCAAGCCCCTAAGGAAACCAGGGCCATGTGAAAAGGACAGGAAGACATTTTGGAACTCCTAAGTAACTTCTAAGTAAAATGTTGATAAGCATCATAATTACCCCAGTTCCCTAACCTCCAAGAGTAACTCGCTTTCGGTGCAGATGCCTTTGTGGCCCAAGCCACCTTCTTGCTTGAAGGGCGGCTACTTTATGATAAATTCTACCTATTCTTTTTTGGGTTTTTTGGGTACCAGGGATCGAACTTGGGTCCTTACGCAAGGCAGGTGGCGGAACCACTGAGCTAAATCCCAGGCCCCTTATTCTACCTATTCTTCTGGTGGCCTGTGTGTCTTGATGGAATTGTTTTATCAAGAGCACAAAGAACAGAGAACCAAGGGAGTGAAGGTCCTGTTCCTCGATGCGTCAGGATCTGATGCCCTGGGTGGGGGTGAAGTGGTCAGCAGGGTCAGGCCTCGGATGCCAGACTGTGCAGGGGGCCTGAGTCCTGGAGGCCACAGAGGTTTTGGAACAAGTTGGAAAGATCCCTCCTGGGCTTACCGGGGGACCGAGGGCCCAGTGTGACCAGGCGGTGACCTCCCCAGCCACTGGGGGTGGGTTCCTGCCCCCCCCCGCCTCTGACATCATGGTGACATTATTGAACCAGGCCTGGCTGACCAATAGGTCGCTGCCTGCTGCTATAATGGGGCCTAGCAACAGGGGCTGCTGGAGGCTAACAGAGAGGACTCGCGCCAGGGGAGAGTGTGGGGAGGGGGAGACTGCAGGGCAGGTGAGTCTCCAAGTGCAGGGCTCTCTGCTGTGCCCCCACAGGGGGTGTGCAGAGGCAGGGGCTTCTGGAGGTGCCAGTCCTGACCCCCTCAGCACTAACTCCAGCCCCCCGGCCACCATCTTGTCTGGGCCCCTGGGCTCCCACCCTGCCCTCCCCAAGACCCTGTCCTGAGGTGGCTTAGGGGAGGGTGGGGCTCAAGGGGGTAGGAGGATCAGGTCTGGAAGGACCAAAGGAATGAGGACAAATTTGTGCGGTTGGGTGGTGAGGGAGGGAGGGCAGTGGAGGATGG
This sequence comes from Heterocephalus glaber, assembly GCF_053883595.1. NCBI lineage: Eukaryota > Metazoa > Chordata > Mammalia > Rodentia > Bathyergidae > Heterocephalus > Heterocephalus glaber. Next base: position 1,442,680 of record NW_028258450.1, read on the forward strand.
GGTGGGGGCAGGGAGGCAAAGCCTGTGGAGGCAAGGCACCCAAGGGCCTGGGCTTGAGTCCTGCGCGTTCCTCTGAGGGGGCGATGACACCGTCTCCTCTGGGCCTCGGCCCCTCTCCCTGTCAGGTGGGGACAGGATCCTCCACAGGAGCGCCTCCCAGGATTCTGAGGATGTGTTTGGAGGTGATAGGCCAGAGTGAGGAGGAAGGGGTCTGGGGAGAGACCTTCACAAAGGCCCCAGGAGGTGCGAGGGTAAACTGAGGCCCAGGAGGCAAAGGCCCAGCTATGTTGGCCACGGTAGGGCTGGGGTTGAATGAGGGCAATTCCCAAGGCCCAGCTTCTTCCACAGGCAGAACCAAGACTATGTTCAAAGTTGGCCCAAGGTTAAAGACCCAGGATCCATGACAGCCTCTTCGGTAGGGCAGGATTCTCTCCTAGCTGAGGCAGCTGAGGCAAGGACTTGCTCAGAGTCACACAGTTAAGACTATTAATGCTGGGCCGGGGATTTAGCTCAGTGGTTTCACTGCCTGTTGCGCAAGCACAAGGACCCAAATTCGATCCCTGGTACCAAAAAAAAGAATATTAATGCTTTCTTTTTTGTACTGGGGATTAAATCCAAGGCCTTGGCACTGAGCCACATGCCCGACCCTTTTTTTTTTTCTTATTTTGAGATGAGGGTCTCCCTAAATTCCCCAGGCTGCACTTGAACTTGTGATCCTCCTGCCTCAGCCTCCAAGGGTGCTAGGATTACAGGCATGTGCCACCACACCCGGCACCTAGGAATACTAATAGTGAGCTCGATGTTGCTGCTGCTGCTCCTGCTGCTGCAAGTACCAGAGCACCTGCTCTGGGCAGGGCGTTGTAAGCGCTTTGAATGTCTGAACTCATGCAGTTCTCGGTAATGCCAGGAGAGAGTTAGTTTGCTCCTGTCAGAGTTATTATCTACTTCTTACAGGTGAGGCCAGGGAGGCAGAGACAAAGTCACTCGCCCCATCTCTCAGGAAGCGTGGGGCAGAGACAGGGTGTGCTCTGGGCCTGGGTCCCCTTCCTGACAGGGGAGCAGAAGCCAGGCTGACCTCTGGCTGGGCCAAGCCACAGTCTGGGAGCAGGGCTGCAGCCCTTCCTGTGGAGCCCTGGGCTCGTGGTGTGCAAACCCCAGACCAACATGAGACTGTGGAGGCCCTGGTCCAAAAATCATAGAGTCTCAGCTGGTGTCAGCAGCGTAGTAAGCCAGGCACTGGGCCCAACGTGACACACACACTCATAAAGCTGGCCCTGTTCCTCGGTTACTCCCCAGACCCTGACAGCACCCCAGGATGCTGCTCAGGCATCATGCCCGCTACCCAGAGAAGCAAGCAAGCACAGAGAGGCATTCATTCTGTCCTAGATCACACAGCAAGTTAGCAGTACAGATGAGATGTGTACCTCAGGCCTTTGAGACTCCAAAGCTACCTAATGTGTGTGCCCAGTGTATGCCGGGTTCCTGAGGAGGAGAGGGCTGTGGGTTGCAGAGGGGCTGCCTCACATCCTTGATACCCCTCTTTCTGCCCACCCCAAGGCCCACGAGGTGTGTGACCAGCTCTCTTCTCCTCCAAAGACGTTGAGGATCACATCCTGTGACTCCCTTGTCCCCTGCTGCTCTCTCAACCACGGGTCACCATGGCTACTCTCAAGTTGCCGGCCGTGCCTGGGGAGGAGAGCACCATCCTTATGAACAAGGAAGAGCTGGAGGCCTTGCGCACAGCCTTCGAGTCTGGCGACATTCCCCAAGCCACCTCTCGCCTTCGAGAGCTGCTGGCCTCCTTGGACAACATCCGGCTGGAGGTGGGCGTCATAGGCGAGTTGGGGGCCGGCAAGTCGTCCCTCATCAATGCCCTGCGTGGCCTGGGGGCCGAGGACCCTGGCGCGGCCCTCACGGGTGTCGTGGAGACCATGATGCAGCCCTCTCCCTACCCACACCCGCAGCTTTCCGATGTGATGCTGTGGGACCTCCCAGGGGCTGGCTCTCCGGGCTGCCCAGCCAACAAGTACCTGAAGCAGGTGGACTTTAGCTGCTACGACTTCTTCCTGCTGGTGTCGCCCCGCTGCTGCGGGGCCGTGGAGACCCGCCTGGCCTCTGAGATCCTGCACCAGGGCAAGAAGTTCTACTTCGTGCGCACCAAGGTGGACGAGGAACTGGTGGCCACATGCAGCCAGCGGCCCTCGGGCTTCAGCAAGGCCACTGTCCTCCAGGAGATCTGAGACCACTGTGCGGAGCGGCTTCGGGCAGTCGGCGTGCCCGACCCCCGCCTCTTCCTCGTGTCCAACCTCTAGCCATCCTGCGATGACTTCCCAATGCTCGTGTCCACCTGGGAGCATGACCTGCCTGCCCACCGGTGCCACGCTGGCCAGCTGTCGCTGCCCGATATCTCGCTGGAGGCCCTACAGCAGAAGAAGGCCATGCTCCGGGAGCAAGTGCTCAGGACGGCCCTGGTGTCGGGCATCATCCAGGCCCTGCCTGTGCCAGGGCTGGCAGCCGCCTACGACGATGCCCTGCTCATCCGCTCACTGCGCGCCTACCACCGCAGCTTCGGCCTGGATGACGACTCGCTGGCCAAGCTGGCCGAACAGGTGGGCAAGCAGCCGGGCGACCTGCTCTCCGTCACCCGCTCCCTGCTAGCCAACGAGGTCTCGCCGGAGACCGTCCTGCGGCTCTACTCACCGTCGGCCGATGGCGCCATGAAGGTGGCCCGTGCCTTTGAGAGGGGCATCCCTACGTTCGGCACACTGGTGGCTGGTGGCATCAGCTTCGGCACCGTCTACACCATGCTCCAGGGCTGCCTCAATGAGTTGGCTGAGGATGCCCATCGGGTCCGTATCAAGGCCCTGGAGGAGGACGAGCTCCAGCGGGACATCAGCCTGGAGGCGGCTGCTGACAGTGGCATGGAAAAGCGGGGATCTGGGGAGGGAGGCAGCGAGGAAGCCCTACTCACGACCCGCCGGAAGGTTGGCCTTCTCCTCAAGTACATTCTCAAGAGCTGGAAGAAATGCGACTTATCAGAAGAAAAATAAAAGTGCAGGCTGTCCCCACCTCGCCCACAAGCCAAGCCTTACTAAAATGCCAAGCCAACCAGGCAACCAAACAAGGCTGATGTTGTACCAATGAGAGCCACAGTTGCTGAAGTGGGGAGGGGCCGTGGAGGGGCAGGCGCTGACCCTGGGTTTGGGGGAGCAGCAGAGGTTGAAGTGTGGATGGTGGCCTTGGCGGGGTCTCTCCCCACCAGTGTCCTTAAATCCACTTCTGCAGAGGCAGCCAGTGGGTGCCCGGGGTTGGCACAAGGGTCCCTAGCAACTGCTGCCTGGAAATGACGGTGGGTGGGGTGGTGGGAAGGGAGGGACGGACATCGAGGGGTCCCCTCCATGTGGACTGGGGGGGAGACAGATGAGTGCCAGGTGAGGGAGAGCTGACAGCATCCGTGATCAGGGAAGGAGCGCAGAGGTGGGGGCAGCTTGGAGTCTCCTTCAGAAAGATGACATCGGGTGCCTGTGATGGGGAGGAATCTTGAGCCAAGTCTGGCGCTCCCTGTGCCTGTTTGGCTGTACGGGTATGGGTGTGAAGAGCGAGGGTCTGAGAGTGTGGACCACTCTGTGTGCGTGTGTGTGTGTGTGTGTGTGTGTGTGTGTGTGACTGACAGGGTTTGTGCCACACGAGAGGTAAGGGTAGCTGTCAGGCCCAAGTGTCCCAGTGAGACCAAACTCCTAAGTCCCTGGCCCTGTGCCTGGCAGATGTGCTTGCGCGTGGGTGTTGTGTCACAAAGGTGATTCAAACACACTCACACCTCCCTATGCCTGAAATCCTGCCTGCCGAGTGACAGGTCACATAGGTGCGAATAAACTACCAGACTGGGGGTGCAGCCAGACTGGGGTTGCCCCAAGGACTTCTGTGGGCTGGGACAAGGGTCAGAGAGGGCTGGGTTTAAGTGCAGTAAAGGGGTGGACGCAGAATGGGGCAGCACTATGGGAAGAATTGCCCGTGGTGTTCTTGCTGGTACTAGGAACTGAACTCCGGGCCTTTGCACTGAGCTACATATTCAGCCCTCCCTCCTTTTGTTTATTTGAGACAGGATCTCACTAACTCACCAAGTTGTCTAAGCGGAGACTGATTTTGCCATCCTCCTGTCTCAGCCTCCCAGGGTGCTGGGAGTGCCGGCGTGTGCCACCATGCCTGGCTTGGGGCCCACCATCTTGGGTAGTGAATAAAGAAGCTGCCAGAGGTGAAGGAGCTGGAGGGCAGGAGCTTCCCCGAGGGCATGAGCTAATTCACTGTCATGCACAGCCAGCTAGGAAAAGGCCCAGAGTAGTTTAAGAATGGGGATCCAGGGGCTGTACAGTAGATGAGGGCTCAGATTTGTGGCTCTAGGCCTCAGCCGGGCAGCGGAAGGCTGTCAGGCTCACTTTCAGCTTCAGCAGCCTGGAGAGCAGAACATGACATGGGCCTCAGTCTGGAGAGTCCTCTAACGCCTGGCAGGGTATAGGGAAGGTGGCTGCCTCCACGGAGCAGTTGCTCTGGAGCTGAGTTCTCCCTCTCCCAGACTCTGTGTCTTCTACCACATAGGGCTGAGCACACACTGGTGCCGGATGGGGACCACAGGGTGAGGGAGTTGGTGTCACTCCCAGTGCGCACATTTACTTCCCGAGAGCTTCCTGGGGGTGGGGGTGGGGGGTGATTCTGGCCTCCTTTTGAAGCCTTAGATCACCTGACACTGGGAAACAGTTCTCCACTGAGGGTCTGCTGTTACCTAGGGGATTATGCTTTGCAAAAGGAGTTCCCTCTTCCAGGGGGCCTCTCCACCAGCTCGGCCAGGACTACCCAGGGTTCATGTAACTCCTTCTGCAACAAAAGGAGTGTGGAGAATCATGGTAGGGGAATCCCAGACGCCCCTCAGATAATGCTTTCCAAATCTAGGTTTTTTTGTTTTTGTGGTACTGAGTATCGAACTTAAGAACTTTGCACTGAGCTACATCTCCAGCCTTTTTAAAAATTTTGAGACAGGTTCTAGCTAAGTTATTAAATTGCCCAGGGTGGGCTCGAACTTGCAACCCTCCTGTCTCAGCCTTCCAGAGTGCTGGGATTACAGGTGTGCACCGCCACACCCGGCTCAAATTCATGCTCCAAACCAGCTGACATCCCCTGTGCTGTGACATCAATGACACCATGCCACACACAGCTTGCCCCAGCCCGGTGTCAGGCTGGGCCAGAAAGGTCCGGATGCGTGTCACTTGCTCTCACTACTGGTGCTGAAGTTAAGAGGGACACAGTGCATTGTCTCCTCTGTTCCCTCCACTCCCTCAGCCACTGGTCCCATATCCTGTCCCTTCCATTGCTCTCTCCCTTCCCCAACCCCAGTCCACCTCAGACCTCACCTCTCCTGCCTCAGCCTCCGGAGGCCACAGAAGGAACATTTTCTCCTCCTGCTCAAGCCACCTGAAGCTGCTCACAGGAAATCAGGGTGCCCAGCTGCCTGAACCTGTGTAACAGCAAAGCTGAGTCCGTGCTCCTCTGAAGAGTCCGTGCTCCTCTGAAGAGTCGGGTCTCCCTCCATCCAACAGGAGAGGAAGCTGACATCGCCACTCATCCCTCCCCTCAGGGGAGACAGAGGCTGCAGCAGGGACGTGACTTTCGGGGTGCAGTCCCAGGATGTCTGCACTGGCTGTCCTGGTCCACCAGGGCCCTGAAGGGGACAAGGCCAGCCTAGCTGTGCACCATAGCCCAAGCACGGGCCAGCCCACAAGGGTAGGCAAGGTTTCCTTTTTTTTCTGCAGGGCTGGGCCTATAGCGGTTATTCACTCTGCAATGATCTAGGGGTTTCTTACAGCAAAAGGACCTAAGAGAGCTGGTCCATGTCCGGGCTCTGGAGCAGACATTTAGCAAGTGATCGTTGTCCTCCTGGGCCTCAGTGTCCTGCTCTGTGAAGTGGGACTTAATGAACAATGCGGCTCAGGCAGAATGAGTGCCAAGTGTGATAGTAACGAGGAAGGTCCCTGATCTTACTCCTGGCCGGGTGGCTGCCGTAGATGTTCTGGGCCTTGGAGATGAGGAGCTAGCGGGCTATACTGCAAACCGCCGGGGTGGGGCAAGTCCCACCTAGGGCACAGTGCCAAGTTTCAACCGGGTTCCAGACAGCCAAGGTCAGGCCAAAAGTGGATGCTGAGACAGCAATGCAGTCATTAAACAAATTGGTCAGAGGCACACAGAGGGATCTGAAGGGCAACTCAGGAAAAGCACCCCTTACCTGTCTGTCAAAGGTCAAGTTCTTCAGGCCGGGTACTGGGGTCAGACGGCCCGTGTGACGCAAAGCTCAGCCAAGCCTCAGCCAGCTCAAAATGCTGCCACTGCTGCAGGAGGTCAGGGCTCTGAAGGAGGCTGCAAGGCTGGGGACCTGGCCATGGGAGCTGCCGGGGTACAGGTCACACTTGAGCTGCAGGAGAAGACAGGCTCAGGCAAGCTGCCCCGCCATCCAGGGGCTGGGAGACAGAGACCCCAGCTCCACTAACATAGGAGCGGGGAGATGACGGGACCCTGCCCTGCACCTGCTCCCCAGGCACCCCAAGGGCACCTTCCAGGGCCTGCTGGGCTCAGGCCCATCCACCTTCCTGCCTGGCCATCCCTGGCTGGAGCCGCTGGATGACTTCCTCATCCTCACGTCACAGCATTTCACCGCCACCCGCCCTGCGGGCAGTGAAGCCCTGCCGGCACTCTGACTTCATCCTTCAGGGCAGGCCTGTGTATTAGTCAGTGCTTACTAGAGTCAGATGTAGAAGAGTGTAACATGTCTGCCTGCTCGCTGGAGACCCGAAGGATCCAGTCGAGGGCCTGGATGCCATGGCCATGTCCTGAGCAAGTCTGTTATCAGGAGGCTGAAGGAGCTGCGGCGGACAGGCCCAAGGGCCAGTGCCAGAAGCTGAGGGGTCTGTGGCAAAAGGCTGCAGGATCTGCGCCAGAAGGCTGAGGGGTCTGCACTGGAAGCCAGAAAATGATGTCCAAGATGAAGATGAGGATTGAAGCTCCCCCAAAGAAAGAAAACAGCTGAAGTGCTTTTGAAGAAAAACAGCTGAGGGGCCGGGAATTTAGCTCAGTGGTTCTGGTGCCTGCCTCGCAAGCAGAAGGTCCCGAGTTCGATCCCCGGTACCAAAAAAAAAAAAAAAAAAAAAGAAAGAAAAAGATAAACAGCCGAAACTTCTCCAAAGAAAAGCAGTCATAATGAAGTTCCTCCCAAGGAAGATCAGCTGAAATCATCCTGCTGGTTCTCCTTTTATACTGTTCCGACAGTGGGTCTTCCACACCCAGAACCATGCTGACTCAGTTCAGCTGGGCGTTCCCCTCTCAAATTGGCACACAGTCAATTAACCACCCCAGTGTGGACTGTCCCCCCATGAAGCACCTTCTCGGAGAAAGAGCATGTTTGTCAGACCCTGATGGCCGAGGGCAGGCTCAGGAGAGAGATTGGAGTGCGTGGATCCTTTAAGGATTCCCTATCCCTTCTCTACCTCCCGATGGGGCCCAGAGTGGGAAAAGGGGTTGGCCAAGGCTCCACCATGAAATAGTGCTCACCTTGGCTGGAGCATCCACTGATGACAGAGAACAATCACTTGTGTTAGGGGCAAAGGGCAAGAACTGGCGAAAGTACTTGCAAAGTCCAGTCGAGCAAATGCAGCAGCAGCACACTTAGCACATCTGACTTACAGATGGTTAGACAGAAGCCGGGAGGTTTGGTAACTGTTCAAGGGCTACACAGTGCCAAGGCTGGGATCCAAAGGAAGGTAGTCTGGGTCTAGGGCTGACATTCTTTTTTTTTTGCAGACAGGGTCTCACTATGTAGTTCAGGTGATCCTTCTACCTTAGCCTCCCAAGTGGTGGGGTAATTACAGGTGTGTGCCACCATGCCCAGCTAGGCTGATATTCTTAAACTGTGTGGTATGGTTACAGCAAATGCTGAGCCCCGGCAGCTGTCAGCTGACATAGGAAACCAAGGTCTCCCTGTTCTCCACCGTTGAACTTGGCCAGGGTGACTTCCAATGAGGAAGGAACCATACAACCACAAGCAGCATGTCCAGTGGCCATGCCCAGCATCTCAGTGCATCCTAGAGGAGGCCTCCCCATGGTAACACTCTGGCCTGTGGCATCAACTGAGCCCCGTGCTGGGCACACAGGACATGGTTTGCACCAACTCCTTGGATGGCCGGTGCCACAGCCAGGCTCCCTTGTCAGGCACCAGCCCTGCTCAAAATCCTGGCAGCAGCACAGGGCCTATGGACCGAGGTCCCCAAGGCTCTGATGATGGAAGTGCCAGGCTCCCAGAGGCGCCTCTGCTCTCACCTGGCTCCCTGGCTACTTGTGCAGCTCCCTCGTGCCACCTACCAGGGGCTTCACCTGGCCTGGCTATGGCAGCCGACAATGCTGAGTGTGCTGACTCATGCCTTCCGAAGCGCTGGCCATGGGGTCCCAGGGAATTCACTAAGAAGCTGGAGCCCAGGCCAGGGAGAAGCGGCAGGGAGGGGCTGGGAGGGCACAGCTCCATCTGTCCTCAGGCGCTGGAGGATGGAAAGGAAGAAACTCAGCTCTCGATCTCCCTACTCTGGCAAACCCAGTTGGCCCAAAGCCCCCTGGATGGGGTGGGAGGCAGGCTATGACAAGGCAGGAGGAGCTCCTCTTTCTGGCTGGGTTTCTACAGACAGGGCGTGGGGTAAGGGATTTAGAAGCATGTCTGTTGGGAGGGCAGCCGAGGTCACAGCTCTGAAGGGCCTGGAGCATCACCCGAATGGGAGGGCAATGGCCACAGAGCGAAGCCAGGGAGCAGCCATGCCAGAGCCTCCCCCAGGTCTCGAACCTCCAACTTCAGCCCCTCTCTAAAGACCTGTGTGGGCCTCCCTCTCACAGCCTGCTTTCTCACTACCTCCTTCCACCGAGCTCTTCTCTCCAGAGGCCCCAGGGTACTAGGAGTGAGCACCAGGACTAGACGGGTGCACCTGACAGGGTGGGGACCAAGCAGGCCAGACTGGAACAATGGCTTTATACAAGGAGCCTGGCGCTGGCGCACTCTGCAGGGGACTCGTGGGGGGCCAGGCCAGTGTGGAGGCACTGGAGAACAGTGAAGATCACGTACTGTGGTTAACTGAGCGATGAGGGCTGGCTCTGTGTTGCACTGTACAGTGCACTTAGCTGAGGGTAGGCTCTGGATTTAAATTAAAGGCAGAAGCTGCTGTTTTTGAGCAAGAGTCAATGAGGCTTATAAAGGAAGGGAGCCACCATACTGAGCCGACAGCAGGTACTGCCTGCAAGGGCAAAGGGGGGTATTTGAACTAAAAGTAAGTACTGTATGTATTTAACTGAGGACAAGTTCTATTTTTTAACCCAAAAGCAGGCATTGTCGAGAGAGTAGAAGACACGTGCACAGTCACCCTGTTCAGCCACCCACAGAGGGAGGCATGATGCCACCAGAGGGGCAGAACGGCTTTCTAGGGGCTTTGCCCTTAGCAGATACACTCATTTCTATCTGCCCCGCCCTGGACACATCCCTGAGGGAAGGTCCTCCGGACCAGCGGTGGCCTTGGATAACCTGCCCTGCATGCCAGGCCAGCACACGGGTGAAGGGGACTGATGAGGAACGGAGAACAGACTTGAACGATGCTGTTTATTTGAAACACCAGATCCACCCCGACACAACACGGAGCTCTGCAGACCCTGCCTCACCTTACAGGAAACGCCTTGCAGCCAGGGAGAGCAGCCTGGTGTTCCTGTCCCTGAAGAGGAAGGTCAGGACGGGGCTTGGGCTTCATGGCCACCATTCAGACTCCTCCCACTGCCTGTCCCTGTGGGGGACTTAGGATGGGCTGCTCACCCCAGGTTGGGGGTGGGATCTCTTAAAGTGCCCCCAACAAGCCCCCTGTGAAGGTGGGGGGCCTGGCCCTGAACACCTTGTGTCTCTGGGCGGGGAAGGAGTGGTCCCTCGTCCATCGGGCCTGCTCCACTCTCTGGCCCACCAAGGGAAGGACAGGTGCCCTCCCTCACTGTCCACTGGGGACCCAAGAGGTTTCCTGTGTGACATTCCGTTCCATGGCCTCAGGCTAGCAGGCGGCTGTACTCGGCCAGGGCAGAGGACTTCTTCACCCCGTCCCAGATGCGGGCAGCGTAGTGGAACCTGTGAGAGGAGGCCAATAGTCAGGGAGGGCAGCGTGGACAGGTGGGAAGCCAGAGCCCCTTGTAGGACCCAGCATGTGACCCAGAGCCTCTTCAAAGTGCAGTCCCTGACCTCTCTCACCTCACTCTGGGCAGCAACGCTCAGGCTGGACTTGGACAAAGACTGCCAGCCCCAACCAACTCTGACTCCTCCCTCAGTTCCAGCCTCTGCCCACCCCCTCCAGTGCTGTCAGGTGGAAAGCACTTAGAAGAAGCTGTTGTTTCCTGTTTCCCCATCCTCCCTCTCCACCCAACCCTGGCTTAAACCAAAGAGAGGGTGCAGAGCCGGGGCTGAATACCAGCGTGGCTCCAGCTCCACTCTGCAAGCCCTGAGCAGCTTCCGGCTGCTCCATTTGTAACTCCAGCCCCTCCTGGCCACAGCCCACTACAGAGACCCTGGGGACCAAGGCAGAGAGGCCGAACCGAGCCAGGCTGTCTCTCTTCCAAATAGGATGAGGTGGCCAGGACCTATTTACTGTGGGCTCTGGACACGGAAGTCATGAGACCTCAGGGCTGGGGAAGTGATGGAGCCGAAGTGGAAACAGGGGACAGAGCCAATGGGCGGGGCAGGAGGGCAAAGGTGGGAGACAGTGAGACCAGGAGATGCTATGATCAGCAGAAGCAGCCCCTGCTGGCTCCTGTCCCCGTCTCCTGTAAGGCTACATCATCAGGTTGTCAGAATAAATCTTCACGCCTAAGCAGGCTCACTGTTCCTTCTAGCAATCAAGTGGCACCTACCTGTCTGCAGGTGTGTGATCTTACTATGTGGTACTTTTCTCTGAGCCTAAGTTGCTGCACTAGTAAACTCTGTGACACGAACTAAACCCCACTGGCTAATCAGGATGGTTCACAAAAAACATGCTGGCACTCTGGCACAGACCAGGTGCCTCCCAGATGGTGGCAATCACCACTGAGCAAGAGAGCTGAAGGAACTGAGGTCTGGTGAGGAGGGGCTCATGGGCTCCCGCCGATCTCTGAGAACCCCCTGTCTGCACTAGGGCAGGGCACCTCACACCCATCCTTCTGCAAAGAGCTCTTACCAGTTCTTCTCAGTGAGGATTGTGTGTGACAGCTGTGGCCGAGCCATGGACATCACCTGGCTCCGGAGCTTGCTCACCAAGGACTGGAAACTGGGGTGGCCACGGTACCCAGGCAGCAGGGAGAAGAGTGGGCTGGAACCGGGCCCTGGGAAGTTGGGGTGGGGAAGGTAAGGGGGCAAAGTGCCAGGAGAGGGTCTTCCTCCCAGTCAGCCCTGGCCCAGCTCTTCCCGTGCCTTCACAGCTCGGAAATATGCACCTAAAGGAGCATCCCAGCATCCACTGGGACAGGCCAGCCTGATCTTGGATTGGGGGGGGTCCCTGTCACTGCTGCCCCAGGGCAGGCTGCCTCCCCCTGGCCGGATGCCCTGGAGGGGCAAGTGCACCTGCTCTCGGCAAGTTCTCACTCTCCGCGTCACTGTCCATGAAGGGCACGAGGAACAAGTTGACCTCAGAGTCCAGGAAATCAGGCGGGAGTCCCGGGAAGATGTTGCACTGTAACATGGACAGAGTACCTGGAGGAGAAAGCGCTTCAGCCTGCAGGTACTGGGCTGCAGGTCTGGGGTGGGTGTGTGTGCCAGCAGAGGCAGGATGGAAGACTGGTCAGGGGTCTCTGCACGGGACCCCATCGGCAGTCAGGAGGTTCGGGGAGCCTCACCCTTATAGCGCAGGTGGGAGTGCGCCATGAGCTGGTTGATCATCAGGTGCATCTGCCTCAGCTTCCGAGGGCAGAAGTCCTCCCGGCGGGCTTTGTTCTGCAGGAAGACTGGGGTGGGAGGGCAGGGCCAGGTGAGGCCGGCAGCTCTTGGTCTCACGGACTCCCTTTCTTACCCCAAGAGCTGCCTTCACCCTGAGTTCAGATCACTGTGGAATACCTATGCACTGCAGCATGCAGCAGGCCAGGTGCACAGCAATGCTACAGAACCAGTGGAAAGTCAGGTCTGGTTTCTGCCCTCAAGGAGCCACCAGTCTGATGGAAGCATAGGGAGCACAGGGCTTGGTGAGGACAGAGGATGGTGGGGAGACCCTGCCAGGGGTAGAGGTCATCAGGTTAGAACTAGATCACTGCAGAAGAGAAGCAGAGGGGAGAAGCAGGCCACAGGCACAGGAACGACAGGTGCAAAGGCTGGAGATCAGGTGCATGAGGGCCACTTGGGTGGACTCAACACTCAGATCCTGAGCCCCTACTGGAGTGCCAAGGGCCTAGAAACAGGCAGACCTGGTCCTGTCCCATTCCAATCACAGAGCCAGACACAGATGTGCTGGCCATGGACTGAGGCAGTGGGACCAAAGGGGGAGTAGCAGCTAATCCTCCCGGATTTCCCACCTCACAACTCTCCAAAGTGCTCCTCCCAGACCTCTCTGCTTCCTCTCTCCCCACCACCCCAGAGGGCTCCTGACTTTCCCCACTTCCTTCTTCCTCAGGCCCCAAATGCCTCTCACCCAGGTGGGGGTAGTACTCGGTGCCTTCGTCAGAGCCCGAAGAGCTGCTGGACTCGTGGCTGGGGGATGGGGTGGAGGGCTTCACCATCTCTGCTGTCTGAAGGAACCTGGGGTCGGGGTTGGAGGGAGCGGCTGTTGCTCTTGTGCTTGTACCTTCTATCCCACGGCCATCCAAATTCTCATGAAAGCTATAGCCATGCTCGGAAAGCCACATATACACTATGCTTCTCACAGTTTTAGGGAGCTCAAAGACAATCCTCTCAGATCCCTGGGCCTCTGTCAACTACACACATTTTTTGAGCTTAGCCTATTTAAAAAAACAAGCAACCAGTCACAGTGGTGCGTGCCAGCTATCTGGGAGACTGATGGGGGAGGATCATTTGAGTCAAGCCTGGACAACATAGACCCCATCTCAAAAAACAAAACAAGGGCTGGGGATGTAGCACAGCACCTGCCTGGCAAGCACAAGATCCTGAGTTCGATCCCTGGAACAAACAAACAAACAAACAAACAAAAAACCCAAAGCAAAACAAAACAATCTTTTAGAACAGTTTTAGGTTGACAGCAAAACTAAGCAGAAAGTACAGAATTGCCATACACCTGCTGTCCCCACATACGCATGGCTTCTCTCACTATCAGCGCCCCCACCAGAGCGGTGTGTCTGTTACACCTTAGGAAGCTACGGTGACACACAGCTGCTACCCTGGCCCACAGTTTACGTCAGCCTCACTCTTGGTGTTGTACATTCCATGGGCCTGGGCAAATGTGTAACAATGTGGATTCACCACTGCAGCACCACACAGAGTAGCTTCCCTGCCCTTAAGATCCCTGCGCTCTGTTGATTCACTGCTCTCTACCCGCAAACCCCGGCAACACTACGTGTGCCATTGCCATGTTAGCTTTTTCCAGAATGTCATATGGTTGGCTTTTCACACTGGCTTCTTTCATTTGGTAATATGGATTTAAGGTTCAGGGTTTGATGGCTCATTTCTTTTTAGCACGTATCAGGTCCTTTATCCAGTCACCAACTGAAAGACATTTCGCCTGGTTCCAAGTTTTGGCAGTTATGAATAAAGCTGCTATAAATATGTTTGCAGGTTTTTATGTGGACATGCTTTCAATTTATGCTGTTTAAAAATAACCTTCCCAAGTATGTGGAAAATAAATAAAATAAATCTGCTAGGTTAACAGGGTCTGATAAAATGTGTGGACATTCTCCTCATTCACACAAACACATTACCTGAAATTTCAGGGCCTACCTTCTCAGGATCCTGTCACCAGTGACAAAGGCTTCAAACCAAGGCTCTGGCAGGTGTGCCAGGCCAATGCCCTCACTGAATCCTATGCTCCACAAGAGCAGTGTTTCACCTGTTCTCTTCACATCTGTGTGCCCAGTGCCAGGCACGTGTGACGTTCAACACATTTGGGAAGCAAAATGACTTCCAGTGGACAGTGGTAGAAGAACATTTCCGTCACCTAGGTCTGGTCACAACCACCCTGGCAAGTTTTTTTTTTATGCAACCGGTCAGACCACAGCTCACCCCCACTTCCAAGGTCATTGATGCCAACAGGAAGTTCCCACTGATAAACTGCTTTCTTGGTACAGGAATGTACCAATGCTACTGAATGCTTACACACAGTCTGCAGCTGAGGAACTGAGGAAAGACACACCGGCAGGAGCTGGGATTCCAAACCAAGCCTGCTTTCTAACCCAGTTTTCTCCGCCCCTTGAGTTCCTCCTGCCCCTTCTTGCCCAGGCTCTGGGCCCAAAACTGCCCCCTGCCACTGTCTTCTGAAGGCTGAGGCCAAAAGAGATCCTTGTGGCCAGTTCTGAGCCAGTCTTATGGGGGGATTTCTGGATGTTACAGCTGCTTCAGGCAGGACTCCTCCAGGCTTGCACTACCTCTCTCTTGCTGCTGCCATGGTACCATTGGGATGGTACTCACATCAGGAAGAGATGGATAACAAAACCCCAAGGACCAGACAAGCCAGCTCCTTGTGCTGTGCAGTCACAAATTGGCATTAAATATCCACCTTGTATGGACCCTGTGTGAGGCACCGGGGATCCCTCTCCCTGAAATGGCTCACATTCCAAGAGGGAGAGCAACCACTGGACTCATCGCTTCACACCAGAGTGCTAAACACAATGAAGGCAAACAGCTGCGGCAGGGACAGTAAAAGGATGCTGACAACAGTCAGGAAAGGCCTGAGGTGGACTGGAGCAGCACGAGGGAGGGAGCTGGAGACCTGCAGGGAAAGTGCTTCCAGCTGAGGGGTGAAGAGTGCCATGGGCTGAGCTGCAGAAGGAACAGTTATGAGGCCCACTGGGTCTTCAACAGAGTGAGTTAGGGGAAGCAAGGACCAGATGACGGAGGACGCGCTGGAAGGCGAGCACGAGACGTGGGTGTTACTTTGGCGATGCGAAGCCAGCGGAGGGTGAGTATGTGTGTGCTTTCAGGGTCAAGTGGGCCGACTCACGCCACTTACATCTTAAAGGGCCCCTCTGGCTGCTGTGTGAAGCCTGAGACACCCTGGGCCAGTCCCAGTCTCTGCCTCACTCCGCCCCCAGCTGCAGCTCACCTGTACAGACTGAGGTCTGTGAACCAGTCCTGGACGACAATCACCACGTGGCAGACCGTGAAGAGGAAGGCAGCGATCTGCAGTGACTGAGGGGGGACAGGAAGGGACACAGAGTTGAGGGTCTCCCTGCCCAGACTGGGGCCCTGGGTGCCAGGACTTGGCTGGGGGCCACAGAGTAAAGGCCCAGGAGCCTCCAGGCCGCGTCTAAGTGCTGAGTGCTGCGCCGGCCCTTCCATCACAGGCCCACCTTGGATGAAGCGAGGCAGGGAGCATCACAGCCCTTTCACACGGGACAATGGGGCTTGAAGGGCAGGGCTAGGAGCTGGGCTAGATCGGACCCTCAGTGCCAGCCTCTTCCCACAGCCTGGGGGTCTTCTACAGTGGAAATGACGTCAATGACCCAGTCCAGCTCCGCATCCCAGATCTCAGGAGGCAAAAGCCTCATGCTGGGTCAGGCTCGGCTCCCTCACCTGCATCTCGACGTAGGTGTGGGGAAGATTGTACTCGGGAGGCAGCTTGCGGTCGTTGTTGATGAGATGGTCCAAGATGGAGGGGCTCAGGATGGGCTGCAGCCAGAGAGCAAAGCCAGCGTGAGGGAAGGGGCTGTCATGGCTGCCCAAGTGCCACAAGGTAAAGGCAAACACACCTCTCTCAGTATAAAACAAGGTCAGGCTAAGCAGGTAACCTCTAATTAGTACTGTGCTAGTCAGCAAGAAGAGGCTGAAGAAAAAAATTTCAAAGCAATACACTTTCCCCAGCTCTTTTACAAATCATCACCATTCTCTAGCACCTCGGGCCCAAAGAGAAGAAATCTCGTAGTGCTAATAAATCTACCATTTACTTGAATGAGTCACATCCTTTAAAGACTCTTTTTGTTATTTGTTGTTTCATATGCTTTCAGAACTGTGCTAATTACTTAGGTCAAAAAAAATGATTAGTGTGAAACTTGGCGAGGATTTAAAACTCACATCAGTGTGTGTAAAGAATCAGCTCACGCTCACCAAACTTTTCTTAAAGGAACACGCCACTGAGAGATGGCAAGAGCTGAATTAGCTGACCGTCTTAGGACTTCCTACTGCAGAGCGGAATTCTTCTAGGGGGCTTTCCTAACTGTGCCCTTTCTAACTCCAGATCCAGTGAGCATGGCTCTTGCCTTGGTAACTTTCTTTCCCCTCCAGGGCCTCTGACCCAGCCCTCTGCCACATCCTTGGGGTTGGCACAGGGTTCACCTCACATTCTAGGTTTCCCACACTCTGAGCCATCAACGAGAAGTGACCAGAACCCTGATCCTCCAAGTACACTACCAACTATGGGCCAAGCCCCATGCCTGGAAGAGCCTGCCAGGTGGAGAGCTGGGCACACACGTGGCAGATCACTGCTTCGATGAGAGGCACAGTGGACAATGTGGGCATCAGGGAAGAGAAGGTTGCGCAAGAGGCCTCAGCCCTGGAGTCCTCGGGGGAGAAGCCATTAGCCAGGCAAACTGGCAAAAAGGGAGACTATTCCTGTGATAACAATGCTACCCGCTAAGAGTATTTAGCACCTAATTATGCCGGGCACTGTTGCCAGGACCTCACTTAGACAACTCTGCACAAAAACCCCAGGAGGGAGGCAGGCAGTTTTATTCTCCCCAGGTAAGAGAACTGATGAATATAAATATCAAACGAGCTGACCAAGGTCACACAGTTCATCAGCGGTTTTACGGAGAGAGAAGAGAATGTGGAAACAGCCATGGTGAGGAGGATCCGAGGGGAGTAGGGCCTGGGGCAGACACATTGAGGGAGTCGACTTGGCGCCAGGCTGAGCACCTGGCTTTGCCTGAGAACAGCACGAAGCGAGGCAAGCAGGACAGGTCAGTGAGAGGCCCGAGAGCCAGCCTCACGCCCAGTCCTGGCCAAGCACTTTGCCCAAGCTGTTGCACCACATCCTTAAACCCCTAGGAGACTGAGCCAACCCCTGTCCTCAGGTACACGTGAAAAACTGAGATGTGAGGGAGTTAAAGTAACTCAGCTGCTAAGTATGAATGGGCAGGATGTGTACAGCCTGACCCCAAGGCCCACAATTTAAAGGACTCCACCAAACGGTCCTTCAGGCTGCAGCTTGCAGGGTGAATGGGAGATGGGCAAAATCTTCCAGGAAGAGCCGAGGGGCCAAGAGCGACACAGCCGTCCCAGGGCACCCAGCAGCCTGTGGTTTGGAGGGAAGAGCCCGGGGTCCATCAGGGTCCTGCCTTACAAACCCTCCCGGCCAGCTGGCTATGGCACGCTGTGGGTGAGGCAAGTGGGGGTGGGTACCTGTGTGTCCAGGAAAACAATCCGCTCTTGGGTAATAAAGAAGTCGATGCCACTGGTCTGGTTGCCCCCTCGTTCCTTCATTTCAGCGCTCTGGGCCCGGAAAACATACGCCCTGTGGAGAGGAGCAGGTGTGGTGCATGGCAGCTCTATTCCCTGGCCTTTGAGGCCTCCCGGGTGCATGCACAGGAGCCGTGGGCCCTTCCCACCTGCTCGGCCTCCAACTGTGGCCCCCATCTGGCAGGCCACATCTCGTCCCTCGGGTTCCACTCCTACCCGAATTCGGGCCGTCAGCTCAGTTACTGAAGCCAGTAGATGGACGTGTTTAGGAGCAGAGCCTCTGCTGGCTGCCAGGGTCCCGATCTCGGCTCTGCCTCCTCCTGGCTATGTGGTGGTGGGCAAATTCGACCCCTCAACCCTGGTCCCCTCAGTTTCCTCAACTGTAAAATGGGGATAACCACAGCACCCAAACTTTTGGACTCCTGTGAGATTAATCCAGGCAAAGCCCTTAGAATAATGCTGAGTGTACAGTGATGTATGCTCATTAGCTATCAGTTCCCAAGTGCTCCTGCTCCGAGTCAGGCACTGGGACACAGGACTGGGTGCCCTCCACCCCCATGGTAAAAGTCTCAGTCCTATTTTCCAGTTCTGGGGGAGAAGGCCAGCCCTCTTCATTCTCACCTGTGCTGGCTGTTGGGGACATGAAAGCAAAGTAGGCAGAGCCAGGCCTTGCCCTATACCACTGAGCTCAACTCTGGGACTCAGACGGTGACTGTACCTCTTACAATCTGGAAAATCAGAACAGTACCTGCCTGTCAAAGGGTAACCTGCAGGCATCCTCCCACTTAGCAAACACTGTAAAGATCTCCTCTCCGCCAGGCACCAGGACAGAGCAGTGAACCAGACAAAGCCTTCTTCTGTGGGGCTTCTGGTCTGGCTTACAAATCAACAGAAATCAGTAATGAGGCGTTAGAAAGAAGAGGTGTGTGGCATTCCGAGTAGAGACAGGGTAGTTCTTGGAGCTGGGAAGGGCAGCCCCGAAGGGGATAACAATGCTGAGGGCAAGAGAAAAAGTGGAAGGTCATTAGGGGGTGTGTGTGTGAGGGGGAACTGAGGCAGAGGACTATTCTAAGCAGAAGAAAGGAGGACTGCACAAGGACCAGTATGGGCAAGAGCAGAAAGAATAGGCTGGGGGCGGCGGTGGTGCGGGAAGGGGGCAGGCAGCGAGGGCAGGCCGCACAGGACATCTTGGGCACAGTCAGGAACTGGGGCCTGGAAAGCCTGATAATGCAGAAGTGCTGGCAGAACAGGTTTCAGTTTGAAAAGCCCTTCTTGCTGCTGTGCGACAGGACTGCAGGGCAGAGAGAATGGGCAACAGCTCCCAAGGCCCACTGCCGAGAGGCCTCCCTCTACCTCTCTCTACCTCTCCTACCTCACCTCCTCTTCTGACTCTAGTGCATTTCTTGTGAGGAGCTAGGGATCAAAAACAGGGCTTTGTGCACAGGAGGCAAACACTCTGCCACCGAGCCGTGGACCCCGTTCTGCTCCTCAGCCGCCATGCTGCTGCCCATGCGATTCGAGCCAGGCTTGGCCTGGGGCCTCCCTCTCCCTGGAATGGTCCGCCTCCTCCAAGTCTGTTTCTCGCCCACGCCTCCTTGTCCAGGCCTTCCTTGACCACCCTATATAAAACTGTGGCCCAGGCCCAACACCACCTCCCTACAACTTGCTCCCTTTTGTTTCCATCTTCTAATGTGCTAAATAAAGAGCTGGTATTGCTTACATCTCCCCTATTCAAACATAAGCACCCCGAGGACATGTTTTTGTCAGTTTTGTATACTGTCCCGCCCTGGAACCAAGAAGCGCCTGACACATAGTAAGCATTCAATAAATTCTTGAATTAAACTAAGACAGAGAGACCACATAGGAGGCTCCTGGCATTCAACAAGGCTTGGACCAAGCAGGAGAGAATGAAGGGAGAAACAGATGAATTATGAAGAAGAGGTCTGACCAATGAGACCAATGGAGTCAGTACCAAAGTCCACCATACTGCAGGCCGATGGGTCAAACCCACAAGCTGGGAGGCTGAGGCAGGAGAATGGGCTACATAGTGAGTTCAAGGCCACCCTCAGCTATGTAGCAAGACCCTGTCTCAAAATAAAATAAATAATAAAATAAAATAACACAAACTCGGCCAAAGGCATTCTCTGGCTCAGGAATCTGAACCGAGACCAATGAGGAAATTTTGTAGTTGGGGCTGGCAGCTGAAATGGAAAGAAAGCCGTGTGAGCGCTGGAGCTGATCCAGAGTGGAGTCCAGCTGAGCTCAAGTCGGTGAGCAGAGAAGAGGTGGCACGGAGCCAACCTGGGAGAAGGGCCCAGGAACCATGCAGCTCAGTTCCAGAGGACGTACATTCTCACGACAGTGGTTCTAACCATTTCTGGGTCTCCGTAAGCCCGCGAGACCTGCTGAAAACTGACTTTTTCCCAGATGAAAAGCCCAAATGCTGCACACATGGTCAGGGGTTAGTCGTGATTAAGTCTCTGTTCCTTACTACCCTAAGTGGCTGCTCCCCTCCTCATCCCAGACTCTGATTCTTCTTTAATTGGACTGTGTATCTACCACTCCCTAATTCTTTCCTTTTTTTCTCCCTTCCCTTTTCTGCCCCCAGTTTCAGGTCCTATTTCTTTCTTCTTCTTTTTTTTTTGGTACCGGGGATCAAACTTGGATCTTTGCGCTTGCAAGGCAGGGGGCAGAACCACTGAGCTAAATCCCCGGCCCCTACCCCCTCTTTATTCTTGACTTGAACTATGTAGCCTAGGCTGCCCTTCAACTCATGGCAATCCTCCTGCCTCAGCCTCCCCAGTGCTGGGATTATAGCTGTGCGCCACCACCCCTGACTACAGATCCTATTTCTTAAATTCCTCCCTTCCCAAAATTCACTTCTGATTTTACAATTACACTCCATTCTTACTGAAGAATATTGCTTAGGCCAGGGAATCCTCATGCCCTGCCCTCTCCAGGCCAGAGAGGTAGAGCCATTTTCCCCAGGTAACACGGTAGGACTGAAGCTGGTTGGAACCCCCTCCCTGTAATGACTCTACTTCCCAGATCCTATCAGCCAGCCTCCCATGAGCATCCAGGTTCTACTGCAAGTGCCTATAAACTTTTGCCTTCCTGATCTTGCCTCATCCTCTCAAAATCCCCGTTATGATTTGTGTCTAGGCTTTGTGTCCCCCCAAAGCCTCATGTGCTCTAGGGCTTTTTCAGAGGTGGCTGAATCTAGAGTGTGTGGTGCTGGAATTCAGGGTGTGATTACTGAATCAGTCCCCTGATTGGTTTGGCACTGCCCTAATCCCCGGTAGTCTGGGTAAGATAAAAAAGGCAGAAAAACACTGTTAAGGCCTCTTGTTGCTTTTGCTACTGAGTGGGCACCATGGACTGTTTCTCCTCTGTGACACCCCTCTGCCACGTGCCACTGCCTTGGAGCCAGCCAGTTACGGAATGAAATCTCTACAAACTGTGAGTTAAATATACCCTTTCCCCTTTAACTTTGGGTGTTGGGTATTTTGTCTCAGCGATGAGAGAAAAGTAACCAAGATACCCCCTGAATGTGTGATATTGGGAGGTGAAATGTCCTGGCTGAGGGCAGGCAGCTGGTAATGGCAGGACTGAGTCTGCAGTGGGCCTGAATTCAAACCCTGAATGACTTTATCACCCAGCTTCCCCACTGGGCTCCATACTGAGGCAAGGCAGGAAAGGAAGGAAGAACAGACAGGTCACCCTGGAGCCACACATAGTTAGTCCAGCTCATGGTCCTCTTCACCCAATAAACACTGAGACCTAGGGAAGGGACACAACTTCCCGAAGTCCTTTGGTAAAGCCATTTTTAACACCCAGGCCTACCCTGCCCCTGTCCCAGCTGGACACCCATCTCCCTTCTGGCCTCCTGCACCCCTACCTGATGCCCCCCTCACCTCTGGTCTTCCTCGGGAGTGTTGGCTGACAACAATGACATCACCATGGACTTGCCTGTCCCCTGGAGGCCCAGGACACCAACCACCAACACATCAGTCTGATCCAACAGATACTGTGGGAAGATGTAGGAATATGAGCTTACAGATCTGTCAGTGAAGTGACAGGGGGACCCCAGAGACCTCTGTGGCTGGCGCACATGCTTTATCAAATATGAAGAAAACTTCTGTGGTCCCAATCCCCTCATATGGGCAAAGGGCCTCTCTCCGGTGTCATAGTGGGGTTTTGTAGAATGTTCTGAGTGCCAAGAACAGCATCTGTGAGAGCTCTACTGTAGAAAAGAGCCTGGCATGCTCAAGAAACTAAAAGAAGCTGGGCATGGTGATGCACGCCTGTAATCCCAGCACTTGAGAGGCTGAGGCAGGATCATCCTGGGTTCCAGGATCATCCTGGGTTCGAGACCAGCCTGGGCTACAGAGTGAGTTCAAGGACAGCCTGAACTGCATTGCCACACCTGGTCTCAAGGGGAAAAAAAAGAAGAAAAGAAACTAAAGGGAAGTCAGAGTGGTTGGAACACAGTGGGGAAGAGGAGGCTGGTCCTGAGGAAGGGAGTGTAAGGCCCAGGAACAGAGAAGACAACACGCTGTATCTAAGGGTTACTAGAGCAGAATCCTGCTTCCAGCAGGCTGGGAAAGCAAGGGAACACACGACAAGGGGAGTGGCAGGCACAGGGGAGATCAGAACATCCAGGCTCTAGTCTACGGGATTTAAGAGCCCTTTGGGAAATTCCTGAGACCCCTGCCTCAGTGCTACCAGCATTGCTGACTTTTGCCACCAGGGGGCAGAAGACACACTCCTTAGAGCAAACAGCTCTGCCCTAAACTGCTGTGTCTCAGAATCACCAGGAAAGCTTAAAAGCCTTGGGACAACCAAGATTTAATGAGGTTTAAAACCTTAAAACAGAAGAGCAGTCCTTGTTTAATCTGGTAGGCACAGATCTCATGTGGCTATACACATGAGCTAAAGATATAATTTCAAATTTTGTTCTTTAGTTGTTCTTAGACTGGCTACCTTCTGAGTGATATGGGGGCAGTGACTGCCACACTGGATGGGGCAGAGTGAACACAGACGTGGCAGGGACCAGCTACCACATGGGTCCAGCTGTTGTCCTACGTTCAGGCTGCTGGGGGAGAAGAGGGACACTCCTGGGGGGCTTGAGCAGGAATGAGATATGACAGGCGTGGGTCACATGAGGTCTGAACCAGAGCAGAGGCTGCTGCGACCAGGGACCTCCGGGGAGTCAGAATGACAGCAGTTAACATGGAGGCATCACGGGTTCTGGCTCAACTGGCAGGGGAGTCTCGTGGACCCTGCCATGGGATGGTGCAGGAGACCCCAGGCCACTCAGGGCGGCAGTGAGGGTTCCTTCTTACAAAGCAACATCTGCGTATTTCAGGATTTTAACACGAGGCAGAGCTGAGCTGGGTGAAAGTCAGCCCTGGTTAGGTGAGAGCTTTCTGACTCCACCCCTCACTGCTGCAGCTGCTCCAGCGTGGTCCAATGTGGCAATGCCTACTGACAGCTGGAGGCGGGGTGAGGACAGGGGGCCAGGGCTGCAGTGAAGCTCAGGAAGGGGGACCCAGTACCTCAATGGCACTGTCGCACCAATTCATCTGGTCATCCACCAACTTGATGCTGTGCTTCATGCGCTCTGGGGGCAGCAGTTTGGCCTGGCCCACAACAGCTGGACAGGAACAAAGGGGAGAGAGACGGTGCAGTGAGGGTCTGGGGACAGTGGGGCCACTCCCAAGCCCAGCCTGCCCAGCCCCAACTCACGGTCCATGGCTGTGGGAGTGGCAGTGCCCATGCCCCTGTTCTGGATCTGGTACACGGGCTGTGTGGGTCTTTGTCCTTCCTTCTCGCCCTTGGGTGGTGCGGGGGCTGCAGGGGGCGGTGGGGCAGTGCCCTCAGGGGTAGAAGCACCTGTCCCGGCCACCGGGCCCTTCCCCTCCTCCCGTGGCTTCATGAGGACGATGGGCTTCTCCAGAGGGGCTGGAGCTGGCGGTGCAGCAGGGGCAGCTGGTGGTGGCGGCTGCTTAGACTATGGGAGTAAGAAGGCTTCTTCAGCCAGCGGAGGAGACCCCTTCCCAGCCACTCCCCTCTTCCTCCTCCGGCTCACCCGCTCGGCCGGAGGTTTCGAGAGGATGATGGGGGTTTTCTGCATGACCGCTGTGCTCGTCTCCTCGCTGCCATCCTGTGGGGAGGGCGGCAGTTACTCAGGTGTCCCCTGGCGCTCCCGGACACTGCAGATGACCTCGTGTGCCAGGTGCTACTTTAAAAGCCTCCATATTATCCCCTCAAACCTACAACCACCCTGTGAGACACCCATTTACGCCCATGCTACCAGAGGAAAAAACTGAGGCACACAGAGGTTAAGTGGCTTGCTCAGTCAATAAGCAGTGGAGCTGGGGTCCGAACCCAGGCAGTCTGGCTCCAGAATCACGCCCTGGACCATTCTGATCAGCTGTGCTCTAGATGCGTCTGGGTAGACAGGAGCTGGGGCTCGGGAGCTAGACAGATCTGGGTTCAAACCTGGCCCTGCCTCTTGCTGGCCGGGAGGACTTGAGTAAGGAATCGCCTCACTGAGGCCTCGGATTCCTCCTCTGGTGAGTGGAAACAGGCGCTCTTTCGGTACGGGCTACCCCAGAGCCTTTTCTGTTCTTGCTGTCTAGAATGCTGGTCAGCTCAGATTTGGACGTGGCTTCTTCCCTCACCTCTTTTGGTCTCTGTTCAAAAGTCACTCCCTCTTCAGAGAGGCCTTCTTGCCGCCGCCGTGCTGCCTAAAACAGCCCCTTTCCCCTTCTCCACCTCCTCCCTCCACAAGGGCAGTTTGGTCTAAAGACCAATCCTCGGCACCTGGATCAAAGCCTGGCAGGAAGCAAGTGCTCAAGCAACACCTGAGGGACACAGAGATACAGACACACTGCTCAGGGATCCACTCACCCTTCTTTCCCTTTCCCACGGTGCGATGTAGTCCCTCTCCCGACCACCGGGCCCAGAGAGATTCTGGGGGCCACTACAGCCAGGCTCCTTCCACCGCCGGCGCCGCTCCATCCCGTAGAGCCCGGGCTGGCTGTGCCCCGACTCAGACATGGCAGCCTGTGGGAGGCAGGGAGGGAGGGAGGGACAAGGGATTTCAGGTGGAGAGAGTCTCTCCCCACGCCGCCTGGCTTCCTGGGGACCCTACGGGGGCCCTCCAAGAGAACTCCATGGCTGGGCAGCAGCTGCCGATCAGCTTTCTCTGGCCTTTCAAAAGAGTAGGGCTGGGGATTTAGTTCAGTGGTTCCGCCGCCTGCCTTGAAAGCGCAAGGTCCTGAGTTCGATCCCCGGTACCAAAAAAATACAAAAAGGAAATGTAAACTCCAGTTCTGTGATCCATGGCTGCCCCGAACACACTTCTTAGCTGTGTTTGCAGTTAGGTGAGGCCAAGTGACTAAGTGCTTTCTGGCCCATGCTATATCAGAAGTGTGGTTTGGCAGCTTTCAGAAACTTTCCTTTACAGAAGCTGACATGTGTCTTTTGCTTCTTCCTCTTCCTGCCTGGAAGGAATGTGGGTGTGGAGGCTGGAGTTCAGGTAGCCATCTTGGGCTACGAGACAATTTAATGGAAGGAATGGTATAACAAGACAGAAGGTTCAGCAGCCCCACATTTACCTTTGAGGGCAGTGAGAAACAAACACATTTTTCTTTCTTGGCACCAAAACTTTTTTTTTTTAACCAAAACTATTTGTTACTACTGAAATGCTCCAACAGCAACACAACTCATAGGGCAGATTCACATAAAAAACAGGATATTCTCCTTCCCCAAATGCAGCAAGTCATTTCCTTACAAATCTGTAATAGGATCCTCAGTCTGAAAACTATGCTTTTTGGTCACTCAATACTGGCCTACATGGGGCTGGGGCTCCAGCATCCATGGGCCTAATGTTATCTGGTACTCTCTACATTTCAGTCCATTTACCTTCCATCCCAATGGTCTGCCATCCCTCATTCCAAAGTTCATTTCATTTAGAGGTCTCACGGTGTTAAGATGTCCTGTGAGACGCAGGACCCACTCTCTGCTGTTTATGTACTGGTTTATAGGTCCCTTGGGAGAGTTTCCAGGGAGATCATTCTAAGGAGGTCTTCTGGGTACCTAGCTAGAATGGAGCTATCCGCCCCAGCTCAGAGGTCAGGCTGGCAAACTGGCCACTGGGCCAAATCCAGTCTGTCTCCTGTTTTTCTAAACACAAGGTTTCGCTTGAACAGGGCCACATCCATTAATTTACAAAATGTCTATGGCCACCTTCTTAATACAATGGCAGAGGTGATTTCGAGGCAGAGATGAAGAGTTGAGACAGAGACGATGTGTTCTTCGGAGCTTAAAACAAATGCTCTCTGGTCCTCTACAGAAAGTTTGCTCAGCCCTGCTTAGCGCTTAAAAGCCTATTAAATCACCATGAGTCTTTCCCTGCACCACCGCAGTAATGACATAAATAGGGCCCAGTGATAGACGCTCCACAACTAACATATCTGTTTATAGGGTGCGGTGCAGGAACAACTTTGCTAGCTAGACAGGGGCTTATCTAGCCCCTCTCACTGCTCTAAGTGACCTTTCCCCAGCCACAAGCTGGGATGAAGATGGCTTTCCTAGACAGAGGAGGACCAGGGCCTGTTTTGGGAAAATGATTCATTCAGGACTTAAATGACTGTTTACAGTCTCCAAAGGACATCTCCTCAGAACTTGGGACTCTTTCCTCCCCTGCAATTAAGTGTCTGTTTCCACGTTATTCTAGAAACCTCCCCCGTGCTTAAGTGTCTGTCTTCATCCCCACTGGGGACTTTGCCCCAGCACTAGGGTCTGTTCACGTACCTAGGAGGATCCCTTTCCAGGCAAGTAAATGTCCGCTTGCGATTATTCTGGAAACAGCCACAGTATTTTGAGTCTACTTAACACTGGGGGAGCACCCATCTATATGCAATCTGGGGACCCCAATGCTGTTTCCAGGCTCCTTTGAGGATCCCCAAACTCAGCCAGCCTATTTAAGTGTCTATTCACAGGGCTCCTATGGTGACCTCCCAGGAACAGTCTAATTCACCCATTCTTTGGGGGAGGGGTTTCCTCAGTACTTAAAGCCTCTCTTCACACACTCCCTTCGAGAATCTTCCAGAATCAAAGCATCTATTTGCAAATTATTCGGGGAGCTCCCAATTTCCAGCTGTGTTTCCATACATCCTCTTGGGGCACCTGGCACAAAAATCTATTCACACCTTCTTCTAAGGGCTCCTTAGTACATCAATATATATCTGTAGGCTCAATTTACAAAGCCTCCCACGGGGAACCCTACGACTCAAGTTTTCTTACTTGGAGGGCCGCCTAGAATTTGCTTGGAAGTTAAGCTTCTCTTCACTTTATTGCAGGGACTGCCTCAGTCCCTTTGGGACAGGTTCTACCTCTTAGGAACTCCCTGGGGTGGTTTCTATTTATGCGTTGTTTGTCGCCCCCACCCCGACTCACCAACCTGGCATTTAACCCACCGCCCCAGCTCCCTAGCCAGCCCGCACACCCGCCAGCGTCCCTAGGCGGGTGGACGGTCGCAGAAGGGGTGGAACTTGCGGCACGCCCCGCCTCCTCAAGCCCCGCTTCCACCAGTGCGCCTGCTTCAGGGCGGACCGCGGGCGCCTTACCTAAGGCGATTGCTGATTGGTTCCTGGGGCGCGACAAGTGCTCTCCGGTGACAGGATGCGGGGGGGGGGGGCAGGGAGGTTTTACAACAAGCCACTTGCCAGTAAATGGCGTCTGGGGATCGAGGGTGTGAGAAAGAGAAAGTGGACACTGGCCACTCCAGAACTGGCCGAGGCGTCCCGGACGAGGGACCTAAAAGAAAAAGAAGGCCAACCTCAAAAAGGAAGAGGAGGTTCCGTGCGGCCAAGCTGAAATCAGGTTTCGCTGGCTGCTGGCCTGGCGCATGCGCCGCGGGTTAGGCCCGCCGGTCGGTCAGGCTGAGCATGCGTTGATGGCTGTGTTCGGCTTTAGCACGCATGCGAATTACGGAGCGGTGGCGGGAGAGCGCCGCCGATGAGAATGCGCGTGCGCGTCTTGGCGGGTGGGGGGGAGATAGGGGTAAGGGGAACGGGAGAGACCGCAGCTGCAGAGATTTTGAGTTCGAGGCCCGCCTCTTCAGTAATAGTGGCGGAGTGCGGTGGACTGGAGCGGCAGGGAAGAGTTTCAGTATCCTGTGCTGACTGTTGGGTCGTTAATAACTTAGGCCTAGAGTTTCCTGGAAGGGATCCCGGTCTGTGCAGGGAAACGGCAAGGGGCTCATTCACATCACTTAGGAAAGTGTGCGAGGTCGGCAGGCAGGGGCGCTCCGGGAGCGGAGACGGACGGGCAGGTAAGCAAAGGTAGCGAGGGGTCCTGGGAAAAGGCTTAGGCTGGGACCCAGGGTTCCCCCATTCCGGGGGTGCGGGATGGGACAGCAGAGATGAGAGGGTCAAATCCTGAAGGGTCGGGGCCACGCGGCCCGGTCAGGGGCAGGGCTTTGTTATACATCCCTCCGCCGCCGCGCTGAGGAGGCGTCCACTCGATCGCCGAAAATTCGGAAGCCCGCGGGAAGAGGCCTGCGCGCCCCTGCGGACTCCCGGGTAGGGGAGCTGCCTGCCGGGGCGCAGCGCACTCCTATACTGCGGTAGCTGGGACTGGTGGTTGCCAGTGCAGAGGTTTCGGAGTGGGAGGTTTCCCGCTTTTCATTTAAAGTCGCACTTAAAGTGTTTTCAATTATATTTAAATGCCTGTAATCTCAGCACTCTAAAAAGCTGAGGCAGGAGGATCGCACAGTCAAGCCCAGCCTGGGCAATTTAGTAGTAACGCAGGGAGACCCTGTTTGGAAAAGTTAAAAGTGCACGCTGCCGCAGCACATACACAAAAAGTTATAAAAAGTGTCGGGGGCGGGGGCGCTGAAGATGTAACTCAGAGTGAAGGCCCTGGGTTGATTCTCCAGTATCATAAATAAATAAACGAATGTTATTTGAAAAGGTAATTTGTGTACATACTGACTAACTTAATTTAAGCAACCAAAGAGGTAGACAATAAAAGAATGAGAATGACCTCTCCCTCTGGACTCTGTTTTCTATTCCTAAAGCATTAGTTCCCAGTTTCTTTCTGGAGCTGTTGTTACAGCAAAGCATTGGAGTTAAGAGCATAAATAGCCACAGACCTTGGCCGAGCTCCTTAATGCTCTCTGCCTCTATGTCCCCATTTGTGAAAAGGGGGTGGTGGCACCTTACAGCGTTGCTGTCAGGGTTAAATGGGTGGAAGTGCCTGCTGTGCATTAGCACTGTCATTATATTGCAGACTTCAGATGACAGTGGTTGATTCTGAGCTGCTTTCTCCGGGCCTCATCCTTGCTGCTGCACCTAGGGGCCTCCACCCATCAGCCTAAACTCGAGATCACCTAGATCCCAAGTGCCAGGCAGAACTGTTTCTCCAGGCTGCCAGGATCACAGGGACTGCTGTGGGGATGGGAGACAGGCAGAATCCTGGGCCCTTACAAGCTGTTCGTTAAAAGCATGATTTGTAGTTTCTTCTGCCACAGTTAGGGACTTAAAAGCCAATATGCTATGAACCATGACTCTTCACTTGGGCCCATGAGGTAACTAAAAGCAGAACAAAGTTTGACTTTTACTTTGTATCCTTTGTTACGGGAAATGTGGGTCAATCTCTTCTCAGCTCTGCATAGCGGTATGTTAATCATTAAGGAGTGTCCAAGTAGGACCTGGCCTGACAGGGTTGATTAGCCCTGGATTGACAGGACTTCAGCCCCCTTCAAAACTGAGGATGCTGGCTGGGGATTTAGCTCAGTGGTTTCACCGCCTGCTGCGAAAGCGCAAGGACCCAAGTTCGATCCACGGTACCAAAAAAAAAAAACTGAGGATGCTAAAATAAAAGTTTACCTAGATATTCAGCTACACCCAGGGGCCTCCAGCCATCAACCTGAGATCACTTAGACACCAAGAAATGTCTCTCTACATGACAGAGACCACCACAGACAATCAGTTCCTGGGAACAAAACCATCCCTCAGCCATAAAGATTCCAGAACTAATACACCAGGACTGAGATCATGATAAATCTGTCCCCATTCAATCTTTTCCTTTTAGTATTGGCGGCACCACTGAGCTAAATTCCTGGGCTCCCCCATTCAATCTTTACAGGTGGGCGGGGCTGAAGCCCTGTGTCAGAGTGTGCCCGGTCCAGCCACCCCCCCCCCCTTTCCTGCCTTCCCTCTCTCACTCCAGTTAAAGCTTTTTTTTCCCTGTAAATTGGTGCTTTAAGCACTGGGGATTTCGCTCAGTGGTTCCGCTGTCTACCTCGCAAACACAAGGTCCCGAGTTCAATCCCTGGTACCAAAAAAAAAAAAAGAAAATTGGTGCTTTAGTTTTAATTTCCATTTGTACTAAACCAAGAACCCAAGCTAGCCGGCAACACAGTCACACAGACTGATTCCCGAGTTCTGAGTTTATGGAGTCTTCTGAGACATTGTGATGTTAAACCAGAACTCTGGAGACCAAGGAATTCAAAATGCGAGTATTTTTTGAGCCGTTACAGATCCTAGACAAAAAAACAGACCAGGCCCTGGGCTTCTTCCAGCAGTCGGCTAGATAGTGGTTGGAAAAATGTCTGCTGGACTAGAGCTAAGAGTATTTTTATAATGAAAATTTGGAGAAGGAAATCATAAATTGTATTAAATTTATGTTGGCTCTAGATGAGGGGTGGGGTAATTTAAAGGGGGGATGTTTGGGGATAGGAGGGGAGTCCATAAAAGTTCTTGTTCCTTTTGAGTTTGCTGACTTTATAAGCCAGATATGGTCAGGATGGGATTTGAGTTAAAGCTTTAATGTATATTCAGAATGCGAAGTGGTCTTTTGTTGGTTTTGGCCCTTAATTGTTAACTGATTGACCTTCCCCCATCTCTCTTCCATCGCTGGTAATTAAATTTAGAACATCTCAGCATTTTGCTTTTATCAGTGAGTGTTTTTTAATGAAGATACACATGACAGACCACCCCTGGATTATGTCTTTCAGTGTCCCTTGCTACATCTTCCTCTTTGGCCATTATCAGTGTTTCTAACTTGAATTCCTCAACCCCATATCACCCTTCATTTCCAGTTTTATATCCAGGTAACCCTTAGAGGCAGGAGTGACTTAAAAAGGGAGAAGAAGGGCCGGAGATTTAGCTCAGTGGTTCTGCCGCCTGCCTTGAAAGCATAAGGACCCAAGTTCGATCCCCGGTACCAAAAAAAAAAAAGAGAAGAAGAGTCCTGGCACTGACTTTGGGCCCCCTGGATACCAGGCTCTGTTTTCCCTGCTTTATGAATATCCTACTACAGCTTTCCTTCCTCCTCATTTGTCAGATGCAGAAAAATGAGTCTGGAAGAGAGAAGGGGCTGATTGGAGGCCCTGGATTCCAAGCCAAGCCTGCCTCACTCCAGGGCGGGCCCACACTTTCCCCAGTGCTGAGGGCCCCAGTGGTGAGTCAGCAGGGCAGCCAGACACCATGTTAGCAGCGTGGAATGCTGCCGTGTGGCTACCCCGTCCATTAGGAACAGTGTCCTATGATGGACATTCAGATTGTTTCTGAACTTCTGTTCTTATTAACATTTGTTGTCATTAATATCCTTGTACATCTGATTGTGTGCATATGCCAGAATATCTTGTTTGAAGTACAATTTCTGAGTCAAAGGCTATGTGCTGGGAATTTTGAGAGCCATTGCCAGTCAGTCCATTCATCTCTTTATAATTTCTCTGTTGGTTTCATGCATTCATGTATTGAATGAGCTGTGGAGCTCTGGTCATCTGCCAGGACAGCTGTGGGCTGGAATCCTGTAGTGAATGGGACAGCACCTGCCCTCTGTTTGCCCAGCATATATCTCAGTGGCACAGATGACATCAGGTAAAAGATGCTTGGAAGAACAGAACATCAGTGGTGGGGGGACCGGGAGGTGTTGGTTACAAGATACAAAATTTCAGCTAAACAGGAACAAGTCTAAGAGCTCCAATATACAGTGAGGTGACTACAGTTAGTATGTCATACATTTGAATTTTGCTGAGAGTAGATTTTAAGTGTTCTCACCACACACACAAAAATTTAACTATGTGAGGTAAGGCAGATGTTAATTAGCTTGATGTAGCCATTTGACAACATATACATAAAATATGTTGTACACTACATACATATATATATATATATATATATGTTAGTTTTAAACCCGAATCAATAAAAGGGAATCATCCAGAGTAACAGAAGCCACAGAGTGACAAGTAGTCACAATGCTTACATTTGAGCAGAAGCCTGAAAAGAGAAGGAAATGAACCTTTCGAAGATGCTGGAGACTGGTAACCTAAAGGCCCTGAGGTGTGAGTAGACCTGTGAGAGGAAAAACAAACTCGGTTTCAGTTCCCCCACCGGCTCTTGCAACTGCTCTGACAGCAGCTGTGGGCTGCGGGGACTTTCCCACATGCCAGGCAGGGGCAGATCTGCAGCAGACACCACACTGCCGGGTGTCCTGTAGTTCAGCTCGGCTGTGACACTGACTGACTGTCTCCCCTCCCCGCCAGGTGCCATTCCCAAGCCGGGGTGTTTTTATCCCTGGACAAATGTGTTTAGTTTTCCAGAAGCTCTTCAGACCCATCTCTTTTAGAGACTTCACTGTGTGGGCACGATTGATTCCATCATTGGCTATTGTTAGTTAATTCAACCTTCAGCCCCTCTTCCTTCCCTGGAGGTTGGGGGTGGGGCTGAAAGTCCCTGTGCTCTAATCCCTGGGTCTTTCTAGTGACCACCTCTCACCCTGAAGCCACTGACTGACCGCAGTCAGCTCATTAGCATAGAAAAACACACTTTCACTTGGGAAAGTCCAAGGATTTTAGGGGTTATATGCCAGGAAATAGAGACAAAGATAAATGTGTGTGTGTGTGTGTGTGTGTGTGTGTGTGTGTGTGTGTGTGTTTTGGATGTAGAGTCTCACTATGTTGCTGGGCCCATGTGATCTTCCTACCTCAGCCTCCAGAGCAGCACCCCTGGACTCAAGGACCAAATATGTATTTCACAAGATCACAGACTGGCTCTTCAAGGATTGTCAAGGTGGCCAGAGTGACTGGAGCAGAGCAATGGGAAGGGCAGAGGGACAGGATCATTTAGAGACAGAGATGTAGGCAGGACCAGGTTACATGGGGCCCTGTAGGCCATCATAAGGATTTGGACCTTGCAAGTGTGTAGAAGCCATTGGAGTGCTATATGCAAGGACCAGCGTGTTCCAATGTATGTGTTTTGTTTTGTCCCCTTCCCCGCTGGCCCCGGGAAGGAACTTGGGTCCTTGCACTTGCGCAGCAGGTGGCGAAACCAATGAGCTAAATCCCTGGCCCCTCCAATGTATGTTTTTAAAAGATCTCCCTAGTGAACAACAAAGATTTATAGTGGTTGCCTGTGGTTAGAGCTGAGAGGAAGACCTTAAGAAAGTGTTAAGTTTGACTAGTACCTATGACTAGTACCTATGACTAGTACCTATGACTAGTAACTGTCCCCCAAAAACAAAATGGAAACAGTGCTGAGTGCTGCAAGGAGAATGGCCCACTGCCTGGCAAGAGTGGAAGCAGGAGGTGACGAAACTGCCCCACCTCCCGGGGCGAGATGACTGGAGAGGCCTAAGAAGAGGCGGTGCTGGCAGACAGGTGAGGAGGGTCAAGGACTGGAATCCATTTGGCAGGTAGAGCCAGAGATAAACGGGCATGAGAGGAAGCATGACTCGGGGGTGACTCCAAAGTTACCCTCCAGATCTATTGTCCAGCATGATGACTGGAGTTAATAACAAGGTGGTGTGGACTTGAAGATCACTCAAAGAGCAGGTTTTAAGTGTTCTCACCACCAAAAAATAACTATGTGGTGGAAGGCACATGATAATTAGCTTGATTGAGCCATTTCATAAAGTATACATATATCAAAACATCATGAGGTACAACATTAAAGAGTTCTCAAGGTTATGGGCCTGACCAACTAGATGAAGAGTGATACTTTTTACTGGGATTTGTTTGTTTGTTTGTTTGTTTGAGGCAGGGTCACGCTTCGTACCCCAGGCTGCCCTTGAACTTGTAGCGATCCTCTTGCCTTAGCCTCACAAGTGCTGGGATTACGGGTGTTTGCCACCACACCCAGCTTGAACTTCTTAACTTTGAGATGTACATTGGACTTTAAGCAGTTGGAATTAGGCGAGAAGCTGGGGTACCTGGCCTTGAACTCACTATATATCCCAGGTTGGTCTTAAACTCTCCATCTTCCTGCCTCAGCCTCCTGAATGCTGGAATTACAGGTGTGCACCACCACGTCTGGCTTTTTCTGTCTTTTCATTGCAGATATTTTTGAGACAGGATCTCCCTATGTAGTTCAGGCTGGCCTTGAACTCACTATGTACCCCAGGCTGGCCTCTACTCATGATGATCCTCCTACCTCACCCTCTCAAGTACAGGGATTATGGGCATGTGCCACCACACCCGGCTCATTACAGATTTTTTTTTTTTTTTTGGTACTGGGGATTGAACTTGGATCCTTGCACTTGTGAGGCAGGCAGGCGTCAGAACCACTGAGCTAAATCCCCGGCCCTCATTACAGATTTTTAAAACATACACAAAGATATCACAGTATAAAAACTCCCATGTACCCATTGCCCAGTAATTGACAGTTATCTACTCTTTTATCCTGCCACGAGTTGTATTTGTTTTAAGCAAGTCACAGATGCCCTGTCCTTTTATCAACAACTATATGAACATGCTAAATTTTAGAGCTGCTGGCGTAGATGATATTCAAAGCCTTGGATTTGCTGAGATCATCTGTGCTGAGGGGCTGGAGAAAACAAGAAGGCCCCAGGCACACCACACTAGGGGTCAGGGGAAGGAGCAGCACCTGGAGAGAGGCTGAGGAGCAGGGACATCCGAGGAGCCAGGACTGGAGCCGGTGGGAAGGGAGGTTGACTGGAGGGCGGGAGGTGGACGTGGGCCACTGTGAGAAGGACAGGGCTTCAGTCGTCCAGTCCATGTATGTTATAGAAACTTCTCACCGCCATGATGCATATTCTAGAAGGAAAAGCTAGCAATACTTATTTGCCTTTATCTGCTTTGGGGTGAAATGTTAACTTAGTGGTACATTGAGGACACTGATCTTAAAGGGAAGGTCAATGAATGTTTGCAAATATCTGAGCTCGTGTAGCCAGTAACCAGATAACATTTCCAACATATTTGAGATTTTCCCTGTGCCCTTTCCCTGCCAGTTCCCTCACTCCAGCAGCAACCCCTGACTTGATGCCTGCCTGCCTGCCTGCCACGATGGAGTGGCCATGTCTGTTTTGAACTTCATGTAAGCGAAACTGGACAGTATGTTTTCTCCCCCTTCCTTGTACATTAGTGCATGTTTGTGATGCATAATAAATGCACTCACTGGGAAATCAGTACATACACATATCACATCTTGATCCTCTTCTTTACCTCCTTCTATGAAAGTCTCATGTTGTGTGAAGCAGGAGTTTGTTCTGATTCTAGGCTTTGTGTGTTTTTCAGTACTAGGGATTGAACCTAGGGCCTTGTGCATGCTAGACAAGTGCTTACCATTGAGCTTCATCTCTGGCCCTCTTTATTTGATTACTTTTAAAAATTCTGCAACAAGGTCTCACTAAGTTTCCTAGGGTACCTCAGATTTGCTGTCCTCCTGCCTCAGCTTCCTAAGTAGCTGAGTTTTTTTTTTTTTTGGTACCGGGGATCGAACTCAGGTCTTTGCACTTGCGTAGCAGGTGGCAAAACCACTGAGCTAAATCCCCGGCCCCCTAAGTAGCTGAGTTTATAGCCATGTGCCACTGTGCCCTGTTTAGGAGCAGGTTCTTTTTTTTTGGTACCGGGGATCAAACTCGGGTCTTTGCACTTGCCAAATTATAATGTTTTAACTACAGGTTATGGTTAAGCCATCTTTTTTTTTTTTTTGGTACAGGGGATTGAACCCAGGACCTTGCGCTCTTGAGGCAGGCACGGTGCCACTGAGCTAAATCCCCAGGCCTATAGGAGCAGGTTCTTAAGGAAATGAGCGTGTGGACAGGCCACAAGAGTGGCTTGGCCTTGAACTGAAAGGTCAGCTCATCCTGGTAAAAGGAAAGAAAGTCTTTCCATTTGACACCCCTTCCAAACTGCACAAAGCATTCTCCTGGCTTTTGTGTGTTGGCAGCTGTTCCTCTCAGCACAAAAGCTCCAAGCAGTTCTTTGCACTGCTGGTCTGGTGTTGACGTGCAGAGGCTTCCTTTATAAGCTGTAATAAAGAAACTGGACAAATCCTGAAGATATTTGTTCTGAGCAGACAGGGCAGATGAGAGGGGAGCACAGTGGGCAGTTAGACAAAGAATGTTTGGGAAGGAAGAGGAGCCCAGGGCTGGCAGCAGCCAGGACAGAGAGGGCAGAGGAGTGGGGGGAGGGGGACCGGGCCAGGCCCTGGAGAGTCCCCAAGTGACTCCTGGGAGTGCTGACGCTGGGGCGCCGCTGTGCCCTGGGGAAGCCAAGCTGCAGGGGTGGCTGTGCAGGGCCATGGAGCCTGGCAGGGTCACAGTGGTGGACACTAGGGGCAGAGGAGGGCATTGGCTGGGAGTGACAGGAGAGCTTTAGAGGACCCGAAGCTTCTCTCTTGATCTGAGTGGTGACCACTCAGATGCGTGTTTGTAAAAATTGATTGAGGTTACATTTCAAATGTATATTTATGTAAAAGATTTCTCAGTTAGAGGAAAAAAGAGCTAGGCCTGGGAGCTAGACTTTGACAGGAGAGGCATGGGAGCCGGAGAGGGGTTTGTGTGAGTGTTGGGAAGGTCCTGGAGGCCCTGGCTGCTGTATAGTCTGGGGCAAGCACCCACCTCCTTAGGCCACGCAGTCCTGCTGCGAGCATGGACGCAGAGCAGAAAGAGGAGAGGGAAGTGGCCGGAACCTAGAGGACAGAGCCCCAGACTCATGCTGTGGCCTGGCTTCTGATCATGTCCTGGGTGTTGAAGACACAACAGTGAAAAAGAAAAAATGGAAACACTGTGAGTTGATGCCCAAGTATCTGAAGGAGCCAGTGGACCACGTGGCAGGCCCTTGAGCCAGTATCCCTGGGTCACATTTCAGCTCCCCGCCTCTTTGCAGTTTATGAGTCTCTCTATGACTTTGTTTCCTCATGTGTTAAATGAGCCCTACAGTGCCCTCTTTTGTGAGATCATTTATGTTGAGTGTAGCATGGTGCTTGACCCAGTAAATATTATGACAGGTACAGGTTCCTAGAGAGGACTTCCTGGAGGACCCAGACAGCTGAGCCAAGGCTACAGGAGGAGCAGGAAGGGGTTGCCAGCGAAAGGGAAGTGGAGCACAGAAAGAACGGTCTCAGAGGAATGAGCTTGGCTAGCGGGGCTGCTCGCAGGGGACGGGTGTCTTGATGTCTTTGCAAGTTCATCTGTCCCCTCCTTGAGTCCCTGCCTTCACTCCCAAGTGGCTGGCATCCAGGGGGAGGACAGCAAGTGGCAGTGGGTGGTAGAGGCCCTGATTTAGTCCTCAGGGCTGGGGGGCTGTGAAGGAAATCCAAAGATAGCTCTTCAGAAGAGGCTGACTCAGCCTGGGTTTCCCCCACAGTGAGGAAGCAGATGACTCAGCCCTGCAACCAGGATGAAGCTACTATGGGAGCAGACCCGTTCAAGGCCCAAGGCCTGGCCTCTGACTCACCGCAGCAGGGGCCAGGACAGGCTGGTGTGAATCTGGGCTCTGCAGCTGGATGCTGAGCTTGAGAGTTGAGGTCCTTGGGTCAGGACCACTGCTCTTGGGACCTCAGTTTCTACATCTGTACTATTAGAGGGGTCAGGGAGTGGTTCTGATGATTCATAGAAAGCGGACCAAGCATAATGTGGTGGTGCACACCTGTAATCCCAGCACTCTGGGAGGCTGAAGCAGGAGGATGGCAAGTTCAAGCCCAGCCTGGGTGAGCTACTTAGCAAGACCCTGTCTCAAAATTTCAAAAAATTAAAAAGAGCTGGATAGTGCAAAGGCCCTAGGTTCAATCCCCAGTGCCATGGGGAAGAAACAACTG
Source organism: Heterocephalus glaber (assembly GCF_053883595.1). Lineage (NCBI taxonomy): Eukaryota > Metazoa > Chordata > Mammalia > Rodentia > Bathyergidae > Heterocephalus > Heterocephalus glaber. The sequence goes on from NW_028258450.1 coordinate 1,480,387, forward strand.
AGTTCACAGAGCTGGGAACATGGTAGCCCGATGGCAGCCCCTGCCCTTTCCACTCAGACCTAGCAGACTCCTCTTGAGCAGATATAATGCTGTTATGTGGGGCGGTAGGGTGCCTGCCAGTTGGTGAGTTGTTGTCTAGGCCTGGTGAGGCATGAAGAAAGGGACATTAATGGCTGCACTAAAAATGATTGTCGCTCATAGATGTGGTTCTTACTAAGTACTCAGCCCTCTGTGCCAGCTGTTCTGATCTCCACAGTGGTTCCATGGGGAGGCAGCCCATTTTGACAGAGGAAGTAACATTCCAGAGAAGTAAAGCCACTTGCCCTAGATCACACAGCAAGTAGGTGGCAGAAGCAGGATTTGAGCCCAGTTGGTCAGAATTTGAAGCCCTTGCTCTTGGCCTTAGAGACCTGGGCAGGAGGTTGAGGACAACCCACCCCCCATTCAGTGGGGAGGGCACTAAAACCACCCAGCCTCCTTATAGATGGGGAAACTGAGGTTCAGTCAGTGCAAGTACTTTCCACTGGAGGACCTGCCAGTTTGGAGTGTTTAGAAAGAAACAGTAACTGATTTTGTTAACATTTATTACAAAGTATATGAGCAGAGACTGGTGAGTTGCAACCCCGCCCCACACCCCACGCCCCACGCCCCACACCCCACACTCCCATAGTCTCTGCAGCTTCGGAAAAACGGTGTCCTTGTTGCTATCCGCTAGGGGGCGCCGCCTCCCGCCTCGCAGATCTTGTTCTTTCAGCTGTGCCGTCCAGCGGTAACTGAAGCTTCCCAGGATCCTGGACTCCGGGCCCCCTGGTCCCCTCCTCTGCTGGGACCCGGGTCCCACCCCAGACACCTCCACTTTTTACTGAAAGTCATCTATAGCAGCATGGCGGAAAGGTTTTAATGAGGGCGTGTGGGGCTGTAGCACATGCTCTCATTTGGGGCCTCTGGAGGGCCAAGGCTCCGCCTTGAGCCAGTGTCCCCTGGCGGGTGCTGCCAGTGAGTGAGTCGGCCCAGCCCAAGTCCTCATGCAAGAGGCGCTTTATCCACAGGGCTGGATGAGGGGCCTCCATCCTGGGGAAAGCAGTCTGATTCCTCCTGTGTAGGTCCTGGGGAGATAGAGAGATGGGTGGACAGGAGGCCGGAGCAGAGGGAGGGCATCAGAATAGACTCCCGGGGCTGAAGGCTGCCAGGACCTAGCGGGTGGGGCGGGGGTGTGCACCGCGTGAGCAGGGTACAGGGGGGCACCTGCACGGGGCGCAGGACAGACAGAGGGAGACAGACTGTGCACAGAAAGGGAGAAGGCCCTAAGACACGACACAGGGAGGGGAGAAGGAAAGTCCCCCTCCTTTACTGCCAGTCCAGCCTGAACGAAGAGTCCTCTCCTCCTGGCAAGCCAGAGCCCAAGAGAAAGGGTGGCCTTGTCTCCAGGCCAGGGCCACACGGGACACTCTCCTTCTCGCCTGTCCCAGCCCCCTCACCGCTACGTGGCCTCCTGACTGGGTTCTGGAAGCTGCCTCGGGCCCAGGGCAGCACTGATCAGCTCGCTCAGGGTGTCCAGCTTCCCCGCCAGCCCATCGATCTGCTTCTCTAGGGCCTCGTGTGAGTCACTCAGACGCTGCTTCAGGTCACTCAAGGTCATGTGCATCTGGGTGGGAAAAGAGGGCTGAGGTATCAGGGGGCCCCCTCCCTCTCCAGAATAAGCAAGGGAGCCAACAATGACGAGTCCTTACTAGCCCTAGAGAGCCACTCAGTAATGACTGCTGCCTTTTCCACCATCCAAGTCCCAGCTACTTGGCCAGGCTCCTTTCCTGTAGAGTTTAAGATCCTCTTAAAAGCTGTGGGGAGTAGAATCCTCTTCCCATCTTGCCACCAAGGAAACTGAGGCATGGAGCTATTAAATGACCCACTTACAGCAGCACCTGGGAGAGGGCTTGGGCTGTCATCAGCACCCCTTAGGTGTGTGTGCAGCTGATGGTGCCTGGCTTCAAGACCCAGGTAGCCCTCGACCACGCTGTTACTCTAGGACTCAGCGTGGGACCCTCGATCGTGAGCTTTCTGTAGGAATTCCTGAATTCCATGTTTTGGCCTCCCTGTCTTCAGAGGTTACCACCTGGCCCTTCTGGCAGATCTGGGCCAGCACCTCCTCTCACCCTGCCATGCAATTTGGGGACTGTATCTGTGCCTGTGTTTACCATGGCACTGGTGCCAAGAGCCACTGTTTGAATTGTTGCGGACTAATGAGAAAAAGCAAAGGCAGCCAGACAGAGAAGGGGCCCTGAGCCAGGCCAAGGGGGCCGTGGTGCCACTACACTTGGCACTGCTGAGATCAAAGTCTCCCTGGGAGAGTCACCCCAGACTTGCCTGGCGCGAGGGCCCCTCCGTCCCTGGTCCCCTCCCTCACTGCAGTGGCAGAGATTGAGCTGTCCCAAAACAATGCTGCCTGTCTTCCTGCCGGTGTTGTAAAGTGGAACTTTATTGGTTTCACAGTGTATGTTTGGGCTTGGTTTGTAAATTTGCTTTGGTTTTATTGTATAACAGTCATAGTGGGAAGGAATTTTATATCCATCCACATGTAAGTAACTTGATCGTAAAGATAATTCAAAAATCAAACGTTGGAGTTCTTTGTACAATTTAAGTTTAAAAGGCATTCACATCTCATGTATATGTAAGAAGCTCTTTATTGCTTCATTCCATCCTTCATTCAGCCATAAATCTCTGCTTCGAACCTGTGTGTGCTGGGCCTGTCCCACGGGTTCCCACCCAGCAGCCCTGGCCTCCCCCTCACCCACACTTCCTCCCGCTGGAGCCTGGTACCTTAGAGATGTCCACCATGGAGTTCACTTGTTCCCGGAGCTTTCGGTGTTTGAGCCGCACCTGACGGAAGCTGTGGGCAAAGCGGGGGTCAGATCTCCTACACCCAACCCTAATCTAGCCCTAGCTCTGGGATGGCTGAGGGCAGGAGAGACCCACACAGACACACAACAGGAAGAGCTGAAGGGGCGGGAGGGGTGCCGATGATCTCCACCCGCAGTGGGGAAATGACTGCCCACAGACACACGGGGTCACGGTCAGACCCGGGGACATCTGTCACACAGTGTCCCGACATGCAGCCATGCAGAGGTGACAAGAACACACACAGAGGGTCCTCACGTGTAGATGGCGGCCAGCAGTTTGCGCTGGTGCCTACGGGCGGCCCGGGGCTCCTTCCTGCGTGTGTGTTTGTAGTACATCCAGGCCTCCTGCAGCAGGCGTGCAGCTGACTCCTTCATCTGGTGGTGGGTGGCACAGTGTCAGTGTCCGGGACGAGGGGGCTGGGGTCGGGACTCCTGGGGGCTTGAGAAGTGGGCGAGGGCCGGGATTCCCGGCTCCGGGTGCCCTGTGCCCACCTCACCTCCTTGGTATAGTGGATGTCCATCATGAAGTTATGCACGTGCTTCTCCGCCTTGTTAAATTCCAGCTTCCGAGCCACCACAGCCACCAGCAGGGCTGTGCAGCACACCCCCTGTGGGCAGGGGCACAGTGACATGCGCCTGTGCAACTCTGGGACCAGCCCTGCGCCACCACCCTCTCCAGAAGCCTTCCAACGGCCAAGGGGGCCGCTTCGATCACACCCACTTGCTGAGGGACTCCATCAGCAGAACGTCCTCTCTCGTTAGGGCACAATCGAGAGAGGGAGGGGAGGCTAAGGGAAGGCTGGTCCTGGTGCCCTTCCCCCTCACTGTCCACACCTAGTTGGCCATCAGTCATGGGTGAGTGTCCCTCACCCTCCCACCCCTGCAGGTTCGCCCAGCTCTGGCCCTGTCCTCTCCCTCCTGGACCATCTCTCATCTCCCCGTCTCTCTACCATGAGCTCAGGGAGACATGACACTCTGTTAGGACCCCGTTCCCCCACTCTACTCTCTGCCTAGGCTCCCACTTCCTGGAACTTCAGTCTGCCCGCCTTCTGCCAACAGCTTCTCCTCCTTTCCTTCTCCCAAGGTTGCTGATCTTCAGGCGCTGTTGGATCCCAGAGGCTCTGGGATGCAGCCTGCCTGTCCTGGAGTAACAGTGTCCCCTCCTCTGCAGCTCCCACCCTGTGTGCCTCAGCTCTCCCTTACTCAGCACAGTTCAGTGATCACAAACTCGGGCTCCCCGGAGTCCCTGGTTCCAAGCCCAGCTCTGAGCAAGCCATTCAACCTCTCAGGATTGGTTTACCATCTGTAAAATGGGCACACTCTTCCAGTGTCACTGCAGATTCTGTGAGCCGACACCCAGGAAGCATTTATAGGGCTGAGACGGGCACAAGTGTGTGCCCAACCAAAGTAAGCGATTGCTACTCCATTGTACCCTGGAACCTTTCAGCCAGGAGGGACTGTAAGCTTGGTGTACATTGCCCTATCTCTCTGGGTCTCAGTTTCCCCTTCTGTCAAATGAGGGTGGAAGCCCCAGGCATCCCTAAGGCTGCAGGTCCCCGCCCTTTGGAAGTATTCTGGCTGAGTCTCTGCCTTTCTTCCCTTGTCTCAAAGACTACCTGACACCCCGTTCATCACCCGAGGACCCAGGGCTTAGAGATTCAACATGTCCTTCCTTGCAGCAGCATCGGGGGCTGGTGGCTTAGGTACCTGTGGGCATGGGAACATAGGTCTTGTAGGGAGGCAGAGGCCAGGACACTGGGTGGTGGGCCCTGAGGGGGATGGGCTGGGTGGGAGGAACAGGACGGCTGACTCCTTCATCTGGCAGTGGGCAGCACAGTGTCAGTTTCCGGAAAGAGCTGGTGGCCTGGACTCTCACGTGCTGAGGAAGGGGGTGGGGGCCTGGCAGGAAGGAGGTAGATGTTGGGGTTCAGGAGGAGGCTGACTCTGGGGAGGAGCTTGGGTCTGGGGCTTGGAAGCCTTTGCCTCACCCTTGAGGGACCAGAAGCTGGACATCTGGGATCGTTATCATAACAAGGACCCCAGCTGCATTTACTGAGCACTTTCTAGGCATTAGGCTCCCTTGGGAAGCCTATACTGTACATGGCCTAACTCTGAACCCCATGAGGAGCATACTAGTATCGGCACCCCCATTTTATAGATGAGGAAATTAAGGCCCAGGGGGATTCTGTGGCTTGCCTGAGCTCCCTAGCTGGAAAGTGGCAGAAGTGGGATTTGAACCCTTGGAGACTGGCCCTAAAGGCACGCTCCTGATGATGACTGGATGGCCCTGATGGAGGCAGGAGACTGGACCCCTGGAAGAAAATGGGGCTGGAAGTCAAAAGCCTGAATCCCTGAGGAGGATAAAGTTCTACGTTTTGAAGAGCAAGGACTTAGAGGGAGGATTCCTTGGTATTAAAAAGAAATAGGAGAGGGCCGGGGATTTAGCTCAGTGGTTCTGCTGCCTGCCTGGCAAGCGGAAGGACCTGAGTTCGATCCCCAGTACCAAAAAAATAAATAAATAAAAAGAAATAGGAGGGACAAGGCCCTGAGTTTGATCCCTGGCACACAAAAAAAGAAAAAAATAGGAGGGGCCAAGATTTAGCTTAGTGCCACTGCACCTGCCTCGTAAGTGCAAGGTCAGTTCGATCCTGGGTATCAAAAAAAAAAAAAAGAAATAGGAGCCAGCAATCTGGGAAGCTGAGGCAGGAGGATCAAAAGTTTGAGACCAGCATGAGCAATTTATTAGGAAAGACCCTATCTCAAAATAAAATCAAGGCCTGGAGATTTAGCTCAATCCAAAGGCCCTGGGTTCAGCCTCCAGTATTAAAGAAAAGGAAGGAGGTGGGGTGTCCGAGTCCTGAAGAGGGAGCAAAGCCGAGGAAGGTCCAGCCCCTGAGTTTCTCACTCGGGAGGTCTGCCTGAGAACCCATGCTGGCTCTGGTTTCTGGGCCCTGAGGCCGGGTCTGGGTGGGGGCACTACTCACCATGACTCCAGTGCAGAGGCAGACAATCTTGCCCCACACGGTGCCCGGCACCACGTCCCCATAGCCGATGGTCAGGAACGTGATGGGGATCAGCCACAGTGTGTCCGACAGGTGCCCGGTGGCATTAACAGCCTGCCTATGGGGGAAGGTAGGTTACTTCCGAACCCCTACCCTGCTGGTGTTTGCTCCCCTCTCCCCTATCTCTTCTACTCCCTCCGCTCCCCTCCCCACCCCATGTTTATTCTCCCTCCCAAGAAGCAACCTGAACAGAAAGCCAGGAGGTTCTGGGCTCTGGAGGGCCTTCCTGGCCTCCATCCTGGCTTCTCCATCTGCTGTGTGACTCGGCCAAGATACCCAGCCACTCTGGGCTGTGGGTTGTGAGCTGACTCTAGAAAGGCTTGTCAGGATCCTTTCCTTCCCGGTTTCTTCACAGAAGGGGATATTTAGGGCCGTCCACATGGGAAAGTCCAGATTAGTCTAATTGAGCCCACAGGCTCCTGGGATCCAGATCATCAGGGGACGCTTCCTTCACAAGGGTCCTGGATATTTTAGAGCCTTTAAATTAGAGTCTCTAGTGGCAGGGATAGGTCTGCAGTGCTAAGCAGCCCACAGCCTTGTTCCCAAGTATATTCAAGTCTGAGGACTTCTGCCTTGGACTTTTGGACTTTGACTCCTTCCCCATCTCCCTGTTTTCCAGAGGAGAAACATGACAAGGGTGGGGAGGGATCATTCGTTCATCCTGATTCTGACTGATTGGGAATCATGAAGATTCTGGGAAAATGAAGACACTGGGAAACAGAGGAGCTTGAAATCATAAAAGAACAGAATTGCCAGGAGACTTTAAAGATGACAGAACTTAACACCCATTTTACAGATGAGGAAACTGAGGCACAGAGAGGAGACATCGAAAGCCAGATTTTCTTGTTCTCCAACTTGCCTTCAGAGTCCTTTGCCAGATGCCCTAAGCCAGAGGTTCTCTAACTTGGGTGGGCATCACCTGGAGGGCTTCTTAAAACATTGCTGGGGCCGGGGGTTTAGCTCAGTGGTTCCGGTGCCTGCCTCACAAGTACAAGGACCCAAGTTCAATCCCCAGTACCAAAAAACAAAACAAACAAACAAAAAGAAAAACATTTCTGGGCTCTACTCCCCAGAGCCTTGTATCCAATAGGTCTTTGAGGGGCCTGAGAACCTGCATTTGCAGCAAGCAGCTGCTGCTGGCCCTGGAACCACATTTTGGGAACCACACTGCCTAGGACTACTTCCCATTTCTCTCTGTAAAAGTGGGATTGAGGAAAGCGTACAAGCTCCAAGTCGTTTTATAGTTCGCAGGCAGCAGCCAGGAAGCTGGTCCCAGTTCCCGGCAGGCAGTTCTCCAAAGCAGCTCCAAATGGCCCGCTCTGTGCTAATTTGGAAAAGATGTCCCCTTCTTCCGAGGCAGATGCAAATGCTAGCCAGGTCCTAGAGCTTGGGTTTGGAGGAGGAGCAGATGCCTGGAAAGCTGAGGCAGGAGAGGCCTGGGAGCCTGGCAAGTGGGCTTCAAAGGTGTGCGTGTGTGCGTGTGTGTCTGTGGAAGTGTGAGCCTGGCCCGCTGTTGGCCTCAACCTACACCACCGGACAGGGCAGCCTCTGCTGTCTGCTGTCTCCTCCCTCCTCGCCCCAGGCCCCTCTCACCTCTCGGCCACAGACAGCACCCAGGCTGTGGTGAGCCAGAGGCCAAGCGTGAGGCCGAGCAGCAGGCGGCCGGGGTGCGTGTTCATGTACAGCTTGGCCACGAACCAGTGGCGGAAGCGGACCTGGTTGAGAGCGCCGATGCTGCGGTAGGACGCGTTGAGCAGGACTCCGCTGCGCAGGAGCACAGCGCGGGGCACCAGGTAGAGGCGCAGCAACATGGCCAAGGACAGCAGCGCCTCCCCTTCGCCTAGGAAGCTCCGCCAGGCCTGCGTGGCGGCCCGCTGCGCCTCGGAACCCGGCACGCAGGGCGGAGCCCCCACCGGTGCGGGGTGCAGCCCGCACACCGCCAGCTCCAGCACCATCTGCGCCACCTGCCGCCGGGTCAGCGCCACGCGCCAGTCTCGGAGCCCGTTGTCGGTCATGAACAGCTGCCGGGAAGGGCAGACAGGGGAGGGGTCAGGTGCAGGTCAGGCGGCGGCCGGCCAGTCTGCGCCCCGAGATAAGGTGGGGCGTCGCTGGCCCTGGAGGGGGAGAGAGAGCGCAGGGCATGGGGCTGGGGAGGGCTGAGGAAGGAGCAGGGCAGGAGCTCAGAGGACTTGGCTCTGCCTGGTCCCCTCCCCTCAGTTTCTGCTCAAGTCTAGAACTCAAAGTCCCAGTGAGGGTGCAGCTCAGTGGCAGAGCGCTTGCCCCGAGCATGCAAGGCCCTGGGCTCCATCCCAGTACCATGGGCGGGGGTGGGGACAGAACTTGCATTCCTTGGGCACTAATTGAGCGCCTACTATGTGCCCAGCCACGTTTACTGAGAACCTACTGTGTGCTTGGCCATGTTCTATGTGCTGAGGCTTGTAGTGAACACAACACTCTCTGGGTCCTACATTCCCGGATGCTTGTCCTACCCTTGCTTCTGGGGACTCTGGTAGTAAATGGCATAGCAATAACAATAGCAAACATTTACAGAGTGCTTTGGGTGCACTGGGCACTGATCCACCCCCTTTTCATGTCCTGACTCAGCTCACAACACTGTGAGACTGATATAATTACAACCATTTTGTAGATTGGGAAACTGAGGTCCAGATCTCTCAGGTGGGGAATGGTGTCCTAGGCTACAAGTTCAGTGGCCCAGGCCAATTAACTGCTCTCTCTCTCTCTCTCTCTCTCTCTCTCACACACACACACACACACACACACACACACACACACACACACACACATTTGTGCTGGGGATTGAATCCAGGACCTTGCCAGTGGGCTACATTCCCGGCCCTTTTTTATTTTTTGCTTGGAGACAGGGTCTCGCTAACTCACTAAGTTGCCCAGGCTGGGCTTGAACCTGCCATCCTCCTGCTTCTGCTTTCTAAGGTGCAGAGATCAGAGTGCACCACCACGCCCAGCTTAGCACTGTTATTAATGAAGATGTTAATGTGTACTTTTTACTGGGAGCCTCTTATGTCCCAGGCCTGTTACGTGCCAGGGTTACCATGCATGGCTAATAATCTCCGTGTTCTATGCCAGTGTATGGGGCAGCAGGACCTGGGGAGATGGGAGGTGGGAGGACAAGGGTGGGAAGATATTGGCCTGGGGATGGGGAAGTCAGGGGCAGGCACTGGGTGGCACCTCACGTAGCCTGGGACTGGGATAGTGAGGGCACCAGAGGGAGGGCAGATACTGCCTAGGGGCAGAGTGGACAGAGAGCAGCAGGCAGAAGCAGGGAAGACGGGGGCTGGAAAGGTGGAGTCCTCAGCATCCCTGAGTGCACAGGAGGAAAGCTGTGGCTGCAGGTCGGGGAAGGGCTGGGGCTGCCCAGGGAGCTGGGTCGCACTGTCTGTCTCTGGTTCCTACCACCCCAGAGGGCCGGGGTGTGGATGCATCTCGGAGTGGAAGAGCCTCATTACTCAGACCAGGAGGAGGAGGTGGTGGGGTGGGTGGGCTAATGGGGTACATACGATTTGGGGGGCCCACCTGGACCTCTTTGGCGTGGAAGGCGACAATAAAGCAAAGCAGCAAGACGGTGGAAAGGCTGATGGTGCACTTAACCAGGAAGAGGTAGAGCGACCACTGTGGGAGGACAGAAAACTGGTGAGGTCCCAGGCCTCCAGCCAGCCAGCTTCTGTTTTCCTTTGAAACCCCCGTCCTTACCTTTCCCCCTTCCCTGTTTCCAAGCCCCAAATCAGTTCCCCCTGAGGTTGGAGTTTGGGGAAGTCCAAAACCATCCTCTGGTCCCCAGAGAGATGGGTCTCATCCTCCCCAACTGTCAGCCCTGTCCATTGCTACCCTTCCTCTCAGCTCTTCTTCCTAGACCCCCCCAGCCCCCGAAGGGAAGCCTTGACCCTCACATTCTGTGTATTCTCCTGTCCCCTGCTCAGGAACAAGAGTTCCTCAGTTATGTGTGTAGAGTGTCTAGAAAAAGACATCTGGTCTCTAGAGGGTGCCCCCTCCCCTCCCCTTCCCACCCAGCTGCTCCTGCCCTAGAAACCAACTTCATCTCCCTCCTAGTTCCAGGAGCCTAGAAAGTATCATTCAGTCACAGAGAACTAAATGACACCCTTCGCTGCTCTTATCCAGGGGGCGGAATCTCTGAGACCTCAGCCCTGGGTCTAAGAGGCGCCCCTGCCCCCCTGCCCTGCGCCTGCATTCTCTCCTCCCTCCTCCTGCCCTGACTCCTGGCTCTAAGCCCAGGGCAGATCTGGCCGGAAGCACTGGGCCTCCAGAAACCAACTTTTTTCCTCTCTTTGTATGGCAATACCTTGGAGGAATCTAGAATTCTGGAGGGAAAGATTTAGAGGAAACTGGGACTGCTGGGCTCGCTAAGAGGGGTCCGGCTCTGTTTGGGGGATGCTGTCAGGCAAAGGGGGCCACCTGGGCCTCGTACTCAGAGCCCTGCACCTGTTTCTCCTAAGTTGCTGCCAGCTCTCCTGGCTGGGCCTGGGCCAGGGTGCCGCCTCTGAGCAGGGGAAGAGGGCCAGTTTCCTGCCCTGGGGGGCCTCCCCCACCCCTCCCTGAACAATGGTGCCGTTGTCCCCAGCGCTCCCCACCCCCTTCATCCTTCTGTGGCTCCCTGGTTCCCTTCCCCATGCTCCAGCGGGACACAGCCCCCTCCCCACTGCAGTGCCCACTTCTCTGGTGGCCTCTCCTCTTCTGATCCCTCTTTCTCTGCTGAAACGGTCTGCACTTGGACCCTCTGGTTTTTGACTTCCCCTTTCTGTGGGGTGGTTGTTTCTGGCTCTGTGGTTTGCGGGTCTCTGTCTGTCAGCCTCTCTGCCTCCGTAGGTTTCAGGAGTGCGTTTCTTGTTGCTCTCCAGCCTTTTTATTTATCCTTGTGACTGTCGCTGTCCTTCGTTCCCCTTTGTCGCTCTCTCTGTCCCCCTTTTCCTCTCTGTGTCTCTCCGTCTCTCTCTGGGCCTCTGTCCATCCCTCGCCCTTCTCCCCTGCCCATGCCCCTAGTTCCATCTTGGTGCCTTGTCCTCCCCAGCCTTCTGCACCTGACTCTCCTTCGGCCCCTGCCCCTCCTTCGGCCCCTGCCCTGGGGAGCAGGTGTCCCGGGCCTCCTTGCAAAACGAGCTGAATCAGACTGCAGTGGAGGGGGAGGAGAGAGGGTGTCACCGAGGCGGTGGTGAGAAGGGAGCTGCAGAGGACACTGTGCTGTGGACCTGAACCCTCACCCTCAGTTTGTAGACGGGAACCTGAAGCTCAGAGAGCTTTACTCCCCCAGTCCCTTCCAGCTCACGGGCCGTAGCCTGGCAAGGAAGGCTTGAGAGTGGGAAAAGCAGAGGAAGAACCCTCTCGCCCCTCTTCATCTGCCAGGGCTGCTCTGTCCCCACCTCCCCTGCTGGGAGCAGTGGTGAAGTGTGGGAGCGCAGGGCAGGCCCCGGGCCATGCTTCCTGTTGGCTTGGGCCTCGGTGCCCCACCCCCTCCATGCTGCTGCCCTCTCCTCGGCTGCCTGGCCAGAGGAAGCTGGCCCCCCTTGACCCTCCCTGTGGCTGCTGGTCACTTCAGAGCTGTCCCCTTCCCCATCCCCAAGTCCAAGCCAAGCTTCTGGGCCCCCAGGAATCCTCCCAACCTAATCTTCCAGCTGGCCCCTCCCAACCCCACGGCCCAGTTCCACAACCTTTGCCTCAGGCAGATTTGCAGCCCTTCCTTTCCTGTGGAGCAATTCTGTTCCCCTTCGAGCCTGAGTTTCGGTCCTTGTCCACTACCTGCCCGTATCACTGCCTGGACTGAACAGGAACCTTCTGGGAGGGAGCCTTCTGAGACTCATGCTACCCCCTCCGCTCCCCACTGGCCTCAAAGTCAGCACCTCTCCCCCAGACTTTCTCAGCCTTCTCCTTCAGACCCCCGCCCCTCCTTCCCTGGGGCCCAGGAATCCAGGTTACTGTAAACCTGCCTGCTCCTTCCCTCCCAGACTGAAGGCAGGTCGATTCTGGGGGAAATTGAGCTAAAGGATGGAGATGAGGGACATCCGGATGGGGAGGATCCATTTCCCAGCCCCGCCCCCAGCCAGTTTCTTCTGGGCTCTGCCCACTGCTGCCAAGGCCCTGGGGAACGGGTGGTGGAGGTCAGATAAAGAGCCGGGAGCCATAGTCTCTGCCCACCCTCTGCTCACCAAGCCTGGGGCTATCAGTTCAGCCCACTGGCTTTCCCGGGCTTAGACGGCCAGTGGTCTGATCACAACTTCTTAGGAGCCTTTGTCCTTTCCTTTTGCAGCAAGGGTCCCCAGAATCTAACTCCTTCAGGTCTTAGGAGTCAAGGTCCCCAGACCCTTCTCCCTTAGACCAGGAGTCCAAGTCCCCAGCCTCCTCCCTCAGACCCAGAGGTGCAGACTGCAGCCCCTTCTCCCTCAGACCCGGGGGTGCGGACTGCAGCCCCTTCTCCCTCAGACCCGGGGGTGCGGACTGCAGCCCCTTCTCCCTCAGACCCGGGGGTGCGGACTGCAGCCCCTTCTCCCTCAGACCCGGGGGTGCGGACTGCAGCCCCTTCTCCCTCAGACCCGGGGGTGCAGGCCCCCAGTCTCTTATGCCCTGGGGTTAGAGTCCACTCACCGGGCACCCCCCGAACCACAGCATCTCCGCGTGCAGCACCATGAGTCCGATGCCAGTTCCCGCCAGTGCCAGCGCCCAGCCAGCCAGCCACTTCTCCTCCTCCAGCAGGCGCTTTCTCCTCCGCAGGGCCCCCAGGCCAGCCACCAGGTCCCCGCCCATGGCCCCTGAGGTCTTGAGGCTCAGCCAGCTTCCTGCCCAAGGTCCCCCACCTCGCAGTACGCAAATGGCAGCCACTTTGGCTTCCAGGCCGCCGGCTGCTCAGCTCGCACCGGGGCTTCTGCTCTGAGGCAGAGGCACGGCAGAGCCCGGTGCCCTCTGGGGAGTGGTAACGGCAGCAGGGCAGGGCGGGAGGGGCGGGGAGGTCCCTGGGTAGGGGGAGGCTCCCCAACCCCCCTTCCCAGACTAAGGAGGGGCTGGGGTGTGTCTGGGTCAGAGCAAGGAAGAGGCATCCATCCACGTGGGCAGAGACACACACTGACACACAATGGGCTGTGCCTACAACGGTCTGCACCTTGTGACACACACCTACACCCACCACACCCAGTCACCACAGGACACCCCACTGCCGAAGATGGAGCCTAACACACTCAGGCACACTGCACAACCTATACTGGGTGACTCACAACTCCCGAGAAGCTCTGAAACCCATAGCCACACCCAGACACCACACACATGGTGTGTGACACACACACACGCCGGCACTTAGCAAGGCCGCGTCCCCTGGCACACATGGCTCCCCGGACATTGTCCACACACAGGCGCAAACGTTGCGTTCGAAATTGCAACAACATTCCTGGACACAGACAGCTACACCCAGACAACACACGCAGGGTGATACACACCCACATAACACAACAGTGCTACCCAAATGCACAGAATTGACAGTCAGACCAGACACCACTGGACACAGCACACGTGTGTAAACAAGGCACCTGTGACCTTCCAAACACAAAAGGGTCCTGGAGTGTGGCACCTGATATGTGCAGACACAACGCTGTGACAGCCCTAGCCACCCAGCGCAGAGAAACACACACCAGTGTGTGTCATGATCACACACATAGCCATCATGATGAGTCACAGCACACACTGGTTCACCCAGCCACAGTATGCCCAGCACAATGCGGTTCAGATGAATGGGCAGAGAATACTGTGAATGGAGGTGTCCAGAGACCTACAATGAGCCACCACACGGGGGGCCCAACAGCACATGCCCACACTCAAACAGTGTGGTATATTTTGGCCATACAAGACACAACCCAGGATGATGCCTCCAAGGGGCAGAAATCGGGGTGGCACCTAAATGGATCCCCGTGCCCTACTGTACCATGGACCATTCCCTCTGACCCGCCAGCCACAACTGAGCATCACATGCAACACCCACACACACTGTATCCAACATACTTGGTGGCAAAATCACAACATATGCAGAGTAATACAGTCACACAGTGACACAAAACATAACACATTTTCCAAGACTCAACAACCTTTCACAAAGATCTCCTGTCACATGAAACACCAGATGTGTCCCACTGACAGCCTGCATCAGAGCCCAAGACGGTCCCACACACGGTGCAGAGGAGAAGTATTGTCCACAGCCACACAAACACAACACACCCTGAACGGTGGGTCTCCAGGGAAAGGAGAGGCCCCTGAGGTGGGCGTGCACCCACCATGCACGTGATGCAGGACACACATCACTGAGTGATACAGAACTGGAATGGTGCGTGTACGGCGTGTACGGGACAACACTGTATACACTGTACATTGAGATACAAATCCAAGCCCTCCCATCGCAACACACAGGGGTGCGCTAACGTGGTCACACAAAACACCTTGCACGGCAGCACACACTGATCTCAGGACATAGCAGGTGGCCTCCCAGCCCTACTCTTAGAAGAGCACGCAGACGCACCCCTCTCCTCCCCGTGTCCTACGTCATGCAGTCCCACGGCCCGCCAGCCACAGGGAAACGAGACACTCCGACAGCCCTGTCTGGCAACACAGCAACGCAGCCCACAGAGACACACCCAGAGACACCAAACCACACACACAGACACGCCCAGTGACAAAACACAGCCGGTGGGGGTGCCCTGCCCCATGGCACATGCACAGTTCCCATTCCAGTGACATGGGGCGGGAGAGGGATGGAGACACATCCAGCACCCAGACACCATGCTGCACGCATCCGCCTGGAGAAAATGCCATCTCAGGCTACGACCAACCGGTGCCCCTGCTGCTCCCGCCTGGCCTGAGGCCTGCAGTCAGTGCCCTCCCTCTCCGCTCCCTCTCTCTCCTTCTTTCCTCCCTCTCCCACCCTGGGCCATGCCTCCAGCTCCTTTCTCAGCTCCTCCACTCTGGACACCTCTGGGTTTGTCTTATCTGTCTCCTTTCTCAGTTTCCATTTTTTTCTTGTACTTTTTCCTCCTAGTACTGGGGATGAAATCCAGTTCATTTGCACTGAGCTACATCCCCAATCCTTAAAAAAATTTTTTAAAAGTTTTACGGCAGGGTCTTGCTAAGTCACTAAGTTGCAGAGTCTAGGTTCAAACTTGGGCTCCTCTTGCCGAAGCCTCCCAGGGTGCTGGGATTACAGGCATGTACCACCGAGCCTGGCTTGGTCTCCGTTTTTCTCTCCCCAGGCCTGTGTCTCTTTTACGGTCTGTCTCAGTATCTCTGTGTCTCCCCATCCCTGGTCTGTCTTTGGTCTCTCACTGGGTCTCCATCTCCCTGCCTCTCCTCACTTGGCCCTCTTTGAGTCTCCACGTCCCTTGTATCTTTGCCTCTGTTTCCACCTTTGGTCCCTCTCAGTTTTTCTGTTTCATTCCCTCTCCTTGTCCCTCTGTGCTCACCCTTCTCTGTGTCTCTGTGTCTCACTTTCTCCCTATCTCCAGGTCTCCCTTTGAGTCTCTCTCTTTTCTCATCTCTGCCTCAGTTTATCTCTCCTGTTCCCTGGCACAGCTATGGACAGCCTTGTTCCTTTCAGATCTACTGCAGCTCCACTCAGGGGCTGAGACCCAGAGACAGAGACTGAGGTCTCATTAAGGGTTAAAACCCATAAGCAGCCCCAGCCCCAGGTCAGGCACGCTTGAGAAACAGGGCACAGAGACTGACACAGAGAGGGAGACAGAGTATCTGAGAGGCTGGATTGGAGTGCAGCTCAGTGGGAAAGCATATGTTTAGCACATACAAGGCCACAGGTTCTATCCCCAGCACTGCAAAAAGACAGCAAAACAAAAGTCAACAACAACAAATATCAAAGACACAGAGAGAAAAGGGATCCAGAAATGAAGAGAAAGAAAAGAGCTAGAATCAAGACATGGAAGTTGACAGTAGGGAGAAATTTGGTCTCCAAATGGACCGCAACTGAAAGAGAAAAAGCAGGAAGGCTGGAGATGGGAGGTACCCAGCTGGCAGTGCTAGGGGTCCTCGCGGTGGGAAAGGTATCTGCCTCAAACCAAAGTTCTGGGCAGCGGGTCAGTGGTAGGAAGCACCTTCTCCACAGCCAGCTCTCTCCAGCTCAGGGAGGGGCTGAGCCATGGGTGGGGGTGACTCAGGGCCCCTGGGCTTCCTGTGACTCAGACTGGATTCAGCCCTGAAGGGGGAGTGAGGGGGAGAGGGGATCTCTGTAAAGCGGGGAGAGAGAACACTGGGGGACCTTAGACTACAAAGGGAGGAGCTCAAGAGGAGAGGCTTGGAGCCTAGATTCCTGGGTGTGAGGGAGGAGGCCGGGCCTGGACCCCTGGGCCTGAGGGAGGAGGCCAGGCCTGGATCCTGTGTCTGACTGAGGAGTGCTGGGACCTGGATCCAGGGTCTGAGGGAGGAGGAAGTTGGGGGCCTAGGCTTCTGGGTCTGAAGGAAGAGGTGCTGGTTTCCACACTTCTGATCCAGGAAGACTGGAATAACTGATTCCATAGTCCCCAGGACTTTTCCTTGGCTTTGTCCCAGCTGCCCCACCTTTGTCCCAGCCCCATCTCCGGGCCTGGAAGGGACCCAGGTGCCTCGGGGCCGGCCGGAAGGGACCAAGGACAAAGGGTTGTTTAACTGGGCAGGGTGGTGGGGGGAAGTGAAGAAGAGGGTGTCCAGGCGGAAAGGTCACTGGTCGCCCAGGGCTTGTGCAGGGAAAGGCAAGGCTGAGCCCCAGGGAAGACATCCTGAAAGTCAGGGCTGTGGGGCCAGTGCTGTCTCCTGGACCATGGCGTTTGGAAGCTCCAAGGAGTAAGAAGACTCCCACCTCGTGGTGACACTGGGAACTTCAGGGACTCTGCTTGTTTTGCCTCGTTTCTGGTCCACTTACAGTATACTGAGCTCCTAGGGGCAGACACTGCTCTAAGAGTTGGAGATTAGTAATGAAGAAAACAGACAAAATCCTGGCCCTCATGACACTTCCAGGCTAAAGGAGGGAGACCTCGTTGGTCCATCAATCTGTCTGTCTGTGTTTTCTCTGATTCTGTCTCTCTCACTGGACTTACTTCGGTATTTCTATCTCCTGAGCTTAGTCTCCAAATACATGCCTTCCTCATTTCTCCTTTTTTTGCTGTGTTCATTTTCTCCTTTATATCTGTGTTCCCCACCAACTAACATCCAAAAATATTATAGTTAGAACATATGCATGTGAGCACATCTACACAAGAACCTACACAAACACACAGAAGCTGGGAGCCCAGGGGCCCCCCGGGGTAGCCCTTGACCCACCGTTGATTCTGCCTGTGTGTGGAATGTAACACACAGGCAGCTGTTCTGAAGCAGCGCTGAGAGCAGTGAGCTGCCATCTGGTGAGCTCTGTAGGATGAGAATGGCACGAACACAGCATGGATTCGGAGGGTCAGGTGAGGTGGGGTAGTGCAGCTCTCAGCACCGACCTGGTATATGTCAGGCACTTGTAGGATGTCACCCCCAGGCTGGCTGCCAAGGAGTCCTCCCCTAGTGCACTGCTGTGTGGCTTCTCAAAGGAGGTAGAGCAAGACTCCCCTCCTTCAATCTGCCTGGCTTGTGACTTTTCTTTTCTGCAGTACTGGGGGTTGCACTGAGCTACATCCCCAGCCCTTTTTAAATTTTTTATTTTGAGACAGGGTCTTGCAAAGTCACTAGGTTGCCTAAACAGGATTCAAACTTGTGGTCTTCCTGTCTCAGCCTCCCAGGATGCTGGCATGTACCACTACCCCTGGCTTGTGACTTGCTTTGTTGAGTAGAATGCAGCTGAAAGGATGCCCAGCCAGCTCTAAGTCCAGTTATTAAGGCACCGGAAGTTTCCATTTTCATGCTTTTAGAACTCTAAGACCTCTGTGCTGTGAGGAAGCCCAAGCTCATTCCCTGGAGAGGGACCATCAGGGAGTGGGGCAGCTAAGCAAAAGCTTCAGCGCAGCCACGTGAGACCTCAGGAGAGAACGGCAGGAGGGCTGTCAACCCTCGGAATCATGAGGATAATATGGTCTTTGTTTTCAGACACTACGTTTTTTTTGGAGTGCTTTGCAATATAACAATAACAGATGGTGTACGCTTCTGCTCACTTCTGTATGTTTCAAGTTTTTCACAAAAAGAATGTGCACATATTTATTGTTATGGCTTGCATCTAGATGTACCCCCAAAGCCTCATTCAGTCATAGGTGGGTTGTTTCGGACCCTGCTGGAATTAGGGTGTGTGAATGTGGATTAAGGGTGTGATATTGGGATTAAGGGTATGAATAAAGGAAGCCTCACCCTGGGTGGGGGTGGCAGCAGTCAATAGGCTTATCATGGACTATAAAGAGACAGAAGGCAGGCATGTGCTCCCTTCAGCAGCACATATACTAGAAAGAAGGCAGGCTTTCTGCTTGCTGCCTTCTCCCTGCCATGCCATGGACTGTTTCTCCTCTGCAAAGCCCCTCTGCCATGCCACCTGACTAGGGACTGAAACCTCTACAAACTGTGAACTAAATAAACGTTTCCTCCTTTAACTCATGGGTGTTGGGTATTTTGTCTCAGCGTGAGAAAAGTAACTAAGACATATATGAATATACATGTAAATGAATTGATAATGGAAACTGCACTCCATACATTGTACTCTATAAATTCCTTTTCCTCTCTCTCTCTCTCTCTCTCTCTCTCTCTCTCTCTCTCTCTCTTTGCCTTGAGCCTCTTGTGGCCAGTCTCTGCTGTCTTTTATGATTTCCCATCTTTCTCCATCTCTTTCTCTCTCTGTGTGGCCTCCTATCTTGTGAGAACTGCTCTCCCCACCTCCTTTGCCTTTACTTTGCTGTCTCACAGTGGCCTTTTGGCTGATCCTTGAAGCTGTCAGGCTCTTTTCTGCCTCAGGGTCTTGGCATTTTTGCTCCTTTGGCCTGAAAGCTTTTCCTTCCAGTCTCCTAGTCCTTCTCTTTATTCAGTTCTCCATTCAAATGTAATTTCGTTCTTGATCATTTCTTCAAAAATGACCTCTCTACCCCCTTCAATCACCCCATATCTCATTTCATTGCCCTAGCTTATATAAAATGATCCTGTTTTCCTACTTCTCTGATTGTTTAAGGACAGAGGCCCTGGACTTGGCAATGTATAAAATAGTGCCCAGCACATAGCGGGTGCTCGGTGAATGCTTGCTGAAGGAATGCTCTTGTTCCAAGTACTGACTGGCTCTTGTTCAACTGTATCCTCCGGTTCTGCCCTGCACCATCTTGGAGGTGAGAAGGGTGACATTTCTCCATCTCCCTTTCGTTTGTCCCCTGCCTCTACCCTTTAGTTGAATTCCTCGCTGTGGTTCTGAGCCCCAACACTATGGACCTGTCCTTGGTCCTGACCTGGACTTCCACTTCCATTAAGCTGGGCAGGGCGGGGAGGAGGATTGCGGGCAGGGACAGTGTAAGATCCAGGCTTTGCACTATCTGCATCACTGAGGAGAGTTCTGAGCGCTCGAGAAAGGGAGTGGATGGGTCACAGTGAGTTCAGTTGCATTTGATTTATCTATTTGTCAATCTACCAGACTTGAGATTGCTCTGGTTATGTTGTGGAGAGTGGCTTTGAACTCCTAGACTCTAGGGATCCTCCTGCCTCAGCCTTCCAAGTAACTGAGACTACAGGTATGTGCCACCATGCCCACCTTTTTTTTCAATCCAGGAATTGAATCCAGGGCCTTGGACGTGCTAGGCAAGTGCTCCACTACTAAGCTACATCCCCAGCCCTAGCTTTTGCTTTATTTTCCTCAGCACTAAGAATTGAAACCAGGACCTTTGCACTGAGCTACATCCCAGCCCTGTTATTTTAATTTTTATTTTGAAACAAGGTCTCACTAAGTTGCTAAATTGCCCAGGCTGGGCTCAAACTTTCAATCCTTCTCTACCTCAACACCCCAAAGTGCTGGGATTACAGGCATGGGGCACACCCACCTCAAGTGCATTTCATCTATGCCTCTGCCTACTTCTCATGTTATTTGAATGCAAATCCCAGACATGATGTCATTAATTTTTCTTTTGTTGAGTATGACTTATACATGGTAAAATTAACAAATCTCAAGTGTGCAGATCAGTGCAATTCTACCTATTCATAGATATGTGTGGACCCCCCCCCCATGAAGCTTTCTCCATCTTCAACACATGGTCATCATTCCCTCTCTCTCTCTCTCTCTCTCTCTCTCTCTCTGTTTTTTGAGACAGTAGGTTTTTTCTTTTTTTTCTTTTTTTGGGTACCGGGGATCGAACTCAGGTCCATGCGCTTGTGCAGTAGGCAGCGAAACCACTGAGCTAAATCCCTGGCCCCAACAGTAGGTTTTTTGCTACTAGTTCAGGCTGGCCTCAAACTGGCTGCAATCCTCCTGCCTCAGGCTCCTGAGTATTGGGATTACAGGCATGCACCACCAAACCCGATATCAACATGCTGTTTTGTACCCTTTCCCAAGTAATACACCAGAGGTGACTGGTGTTCCAATCTTTATCACCAAAGGTAGAAGCCCAAATACCAGCCAGGTTGGGTATTGCCTTTCCTCCTGCTTGCTGCTAGTTTCCACTTGTTCAGGCTCTTCCTCGGAGATTCATCCCTGTCAGGATGTATCCTCCCTGATCTCCTCTCTGGAATTCCCTTCCTCCCTCGTGCTTCATGTTTTACCAACCTTGAGCCTCCAGGTTTGTGATTGTCTTTTTCCAGACCAGGAGGGCAGGGTTGGGTCTGACGCACTGCTGGGTTTCTGGACTCACCAGCCTAGAAGAACAGGTAGTAAAGATTTGTCAGCTACCCACTTGCTATCTGTCGCTGTGGTGGTTATTATTCCTGCCTCTCCTGCTCTTTCCTTGCCATCTGACATGTTTTTTGGAGCCACCATGCAGGCTGGTCTCTCTGCCTGGATCACCATCCCCACTTTGTCCCTTACTGCCAGTCTCTCTGGGGGCTGTGGCCATCTAGGGCCTACACTGTGTCAATGGTCACTCAGGACCTCTTCAAGGGTGGGGGGTCTCTGGGGTCACCCAGCACAGAATGAATGACAAGATTACTTCCATCACTGGATCTTTATTTCCACATGGGCTTGCCCCTTTGTCTGGAATGCCAGTCCCCTCTGTCCGTCTGGCATGCTTTAAGACCTGTCACCAGCCTCTCCTCCCTATGGCACCAGCGCCAGTGTGTCTCTCCCCACACTGTGCCTACTCTTGCTCCTGCCCAGCCTCTGTCGCAGGCTTGCAACTGTCCCAGGGTGGGTGTGTCTGTCTCCTCAGACTGGGAGCCCCTCCAGATCCCAGACTCCCCTCTACGGCATCAGTTTCTAGTGTGTGGCCAGGAGAGGGGGAAGATCTCAGTCAGTGAGTGGTGGATACTGATGGAATGCGTGTCCAAGCTTTGTAAACTGTTTCTATACTGTCACTCAGCTCGTTGTCCAAGATATGTGGTTCCCCATATATAAATGGAATCTTGGGGGAGATTAAGGGCTCTCCATATGCTTCCCACTGTCCCCCTTTCTCCCTCCTAGGACTGTAGAATATCTTCCAAGCAAGGAACTCACCACAGAGTGAATGGATGTGACAATGGTCATGTGGCCATGGGTCTCTCTGGTTTTACTGTGCACCCCATCACTCAGAGCAGAGCATCTGATAAACCCATGGAATGACTTCATTATTGTTGCTGGTTTTGAGTCAACAACCTGAAAGGATGGGTTCCAACTTGCAGGATGCAGCATCTGCTTTGCATCGATGACAAATATTCAGTGCTGTCTCCTCCATGACTGATCTGGGTACCAAAGGGGTACACGGGCTCCTTTCTGGTTACAGCTAAGGTCCACCTTGCAGAATTTTCACTTCCTGTCCCTACAACTTTGAGCTCTGCTTGTTTGGAAGTCTCAGTTCCCAAGAAAAGAGTCCTTTATAACAGTGGTTCCACTGAATTGGAAGATGAAGCTGCCACCTGGCCATTTTGGGATCCTCAAACCACTGACCAACAAAGAAGAGGATCACTCTATTTTATGGGGTGATTGATCTCAGTTTCCAAGGGGAAATGGGTTACTGCCACACAGTGGGGCCAAGGAAAACCATGTCTGGGAGCCAAGAGCATCTTTTAGGAGTTCTACATTCACTGGAGTGGGGAAAAGGCAGGACCGCTCCCTAGGTCTGTTCTATGTTGCTGTACCAGGATACCTCAGATTATTTTGGGTCCTGGTTCTGATGGCTGGGAAGTGCCAGCATCTTTGGCTTCCAACGAGGGTCTCATGCTGCTTCTATTCATGGCAGAAAGTGGAAGGACAAACCAGTGCATGCTCAAGAGGTAGGACATGGGGAGTGGGGCTTGCTTCTAACAAGGAAGCCGTGTCAGCCAGAAAGGGAATTGGATCATGGGGCACTGTACTCATCAGTGGATGCATTCAGCACCTGAATGTGCTGTTAGGAGTTGAGGCCTGCTTGGAGATGAGTCACTGGGTGTGACCCGGAAGGGTGTATCTACCTCCCTGGCTCCTCCCTTTCCTCTCTGCTTCCCAGTTGCTACGGGTGTGTGTGTGTGTGTGTGTGTGGGGGATATTCAGACCATAGTGAGATGCAACTCCCTCTCCTGCTTGCTTCAGTGGGTTGGTAGGGAAAGGATGTGAAAATCATGTGCACTGGAGGACCTGCTGTAGGACTCCATTTGTGTGATTTTCATGGGCCCATGTCAGTGTCTTCCATGCCCTATGTTCCTGCCTGCAGGCCTTTGTCCCCCACCTAGAACACCCCTCCTCCTGCTTCTCTTTGCCAACTCCTATTTATCCTTTAGGAATTTTGCTCAGGATTTTCCTTCTCCAGGAAATCATGCCAGATCTCCCCAGGCTCGTCTTGCTTGTGTTTCTGTCAAATGACTGAGCATGTGTGTGTTTGGGAGGTGGGGTTGCTAAATGGGTCCTGGGGCTGGAGGTGGGACTCCTGGGCCTCTCTTCCCCAATACAGGAGCTCAAGTCATGCAGCCATGGATTAATCTCCCAGTGCACTGGTCAGTGACGTGGCTTATGACAGTAGCCCCCTTATACAGTGGACCCTCAAGTTATGACTGGCCTGACATATGAACAACTTGGGTTATGACCAGAATTTTAGTTTTAACTTATTACCAAAGTCTTGAGTCATGACCCAAATGCCGGCCACTTGGGCTTCCAGATGTTCTCAGATACAGATTTAACCCTTAAAGAGTTCTGGAAGGAATATTATAACATCCTTTCCTGTGTGGGGTTGAGAAATCCTGGGCCAGTGTCTCTCTAAGGACACTGGGATCTGTCTGTACAGGAGAGAGACTTTGAAGGCTGTGTAGAGGAGCCTGAGCCTTCAGCTGACCAACTTGAGTTACAACCAGCCCTCAAGAATGAATTGAGTTTGTAAGTCAAGGGCCCACTGTACTGGGCACCTTCTGTGCCTCAGGCATGACAAGTAGATCTCGTTAAGTCCTCTCCACGACCACTGTGAAGCAGCTCCTGTCATCATTAGACTTTATTTTCACCTCCACCTGACAGGCGAGGAAACGAGGCACAGAGAGTTTAAACAACTTGCTCCCGGCCACCCCCAGGCTGAAGAACAGAGCTGGGATCCCCCAGAGGTCCCCCAGTTCCAGTTCTCACAGTAAGGTGGCGGCTTTCGGTGCCTCTCATGGAGATGCTACTAGAGACACCATGCTGGCTGTCCCGAAGCTGTGACAGGGCCCCGAAGGGAGGGCCTGGCAGTGCCTGCTGTGAGTGACACACAAAGGGCTGTTTGGGTGGGCCTGACGGGCTGACTGTCCCTACCCTGGGAGGCAGGGACACGGCCCAGTTGCTTCCAGGCCTTCTGCCCAGCTGCAGGCAGCGTGGGGGGTGGGGAAGCAGGGGAGAGGGAGGTGAAGGCGCCTGGCGGGAGGGACGGGAGCGCCCTCCTGTCTGCACACCGTTCTCCGCAGACCCGTGACAGAGGCTGGCACAGTGAGCAGGAGGTGCAGGTCCGGGTCCCAGCATCCTCTACGCGGAGAGCCCCAGGGGTCCCCCCAGAGCACTGGCCAGCGCGGCCGTCGTGAGGAGCAGGGCCAGGGCGTGGGGTGCCCGGGGAGGGGCTGCGGCCGGGGCTGCGTTGAAGTTCAGGGAGCGCCCATTGCAGAGGCTGCCTTGGCAGCAGGAGCCGTTGAGGTCGATGGCCGTCCAGGGGCTGCTGGTGCCCATGGCGATGCAGGAGGGCCGGTGGCAGGTTCGGATGTACACAGGGACTGAGAAGTTGCCTGGGGCGGGCCGCGAGCAGGGTTCAGACCGAGGGACATCTGTGTCTGAGCTTCCACCTTGGACACCAGGGCCAGCCCCCGACCCGCAAACTCGACCCAGGTCTCCTCCTGAGGCCCGGGTCCTGGTCTCCCATCAGGCCTGTCTGGCGCCTCTACCCTCACTCCTGCCCGACCTCCCCAGCCCTTGCCCCGCCCTTCCACCTTCCCAGCCCCTCACCGGTGTTCATTCGGCCATTGCCCTGGTAACAGACGCTCTGGTCTCGATGACACTGCACCCGGCGGGATTTTTCCACTGAGCAGTCCTCAGGGTGGACCCCCAAACACACGTAGCACTCCGTGCCGCTGAGGGTCTGTGGGGACGGCGCTGCCAAAGAGTGGATCCAAGCGCTTTCAGCTAATTGTTCTCTGCACGGTAGTGCGGGCTGCGCACTGCACCAGGGTGCCTGCCCAGCTCAAAACAGAGGCTGGAGCGCTAGAGCAGCGGGAGAAGGTGCTCCGCGGAGGCCACGCCCACTAACCTCTGACCGCCCCGCCCTCCGCGCACCTCGGCTCAGGTCCGGGAGGCTGTCGTGGGTCTGGAGTCGGGAGTTGCAGAAGTCAGCCGCGCAGCCCCGCACCACTGAGTAGTCAGGCGGCAGCGCTTCCGGATGCTCCTGCATCTGGCCGGTCATCGGGCCCTCCCAGCAGCCCTTCTGCACCACGGTCAGCGGCGTGCGGTACCCTGGGGCAGGGGGAGCGGCCCTGGGCTTGGCTCGGTCCACCCTCTCCCCGCTCTGCTCCGTCCATTCCCGCGCTCTTCTCTCCCCAGCTCTGGACCCTCAGCTACTTTTTTCTTCCTCTCTCCTCTGTCTAGCCTTATCCTTTCTTTCCTCTTTGTTTCTGTGGCACTGCTGATTGAAGACAAGGACTTGTCACTGAGCCAAGTCCCCAGCGCTTCATTTTTATTTATTTTGAGAAGGGAGTCTCCTTAAATTGCTAAATTGGGGAGGTTGGGCTCCAATTTGTGATTTTCCTGCCTCAGCCTCCCAGAGTGCCGAGATTACAGGCCTGTGTGACCACACCCACCCCTTTCCCTCCACTTGTACCAACCCCCACCCTTCTTCATCTCTGTTCCCCCTTTTCCTCCCTTTCTCCTCTCTTTTTTTTTTTTTTTTTTCCTGGTACCGGGGATCGAACTCCGGTCCTTGCGCTTGCGCAGCAGGCATTGAAACCACTGAGCTAAATCCCTGGGCCTCTCCTCCCTTCCTTCCAGCCCCTCACCAGTGTCCAGGGACATGACAACCTCCGAGCATCCATGGGGACAGGAGACGTTGGGCAACTGCATGGCACTGAGGTCGAAGTGGCCAAAGTAGATATGCTCCATGCGGTAGCACTGCAGGGCTCGGGACCCTAAGGGAGGGTGTGGGTGGTCAGTGGGCCAGTGACGAGCCTGTCCCTGGCACATGGCTCAACCCTGCAGATGCCGCCACACAGCCAGCCCGCCCTGCTCTGAGGGTGCCAGGCCTGCTCGCCAGGAAATAGAGTCCGCTGCTGCAGCAGGTCACAGCTGCAGCTGTGTCACCAGGACTTGTGGACTGCAGCTGCCAGTCCAGTTCTTTCCTCTGGGCTGTCCCAGATCTCCACCCTCCTCCAGGAAGGTCTCAGAGATGGAGCTGATAAGGGAGGAGGAAATGATTCACTCACTCCTGCTCTGCTCATCCTTCCCACCACACACTCGACAAGGTACAGTGACACTAAACGACAGCCACCGGGACACACGGTGCCACCAAGGACAGAGTGAGCTGCGAGCTGGGCCACAACACACACACTTACCCCAGCACCACACACAGAGCACACACTGACACAGGGCAAACTCACAACGGACACAGCTCCTGCTAAGCCCACAAATACACAGCAGGACGTGGCTGTTGGGTGGTCCGGGTTCTCACACCAGACACTCAGTGGGCCCTGCAGGGAGGATGCCCAGCCGCAGGCCCAGCCCTGAGCACTTGGCCACACAGAAGCTGAGGCGGGCCTGGGAGGACGATCTCGAATGTGTGACAACAGTAACAACACGAGGGACCCGGAAACATATCCGGAGAGAATGAGACAGAAATGGCGAGACATGGAGACAAAGAGAAACGCAGACCCAAGAAACACAAATGCACAAATGTTAGGAGAGGCCACGATTATGCAAAATTAGAGATACGTGGAAATAAAACCATAAAAATATGGTTTAAAACCATTTATAGAGACAGTGAAGTTCAGAGATAAACAGACCCCCTAAAGCACTTTCTTAAACATGGACATTGAAATCTGGCCCAGAGAAACAAACACAAGCATGGAAACTTGTAAGGACACAGTGACACATGCAAGAACCAAACTGTCCCACAGATGTACAATGACACACAAATTAGTTGTACACAGGAAGACAGATGCCAGAGAAAATGACAGACAGTGGAGGAATGTGGTGTGTATGTGCATGGAGGAAATGAAGTGGAGAGAGTTTCTAGGTGCTTTCCTCACCAAGATTCAGGAGTCTGAGCTTCAGCCCTCCTCCCTCAGACCCAGGAGTCCAGGCCCAGCCTTCTCCCTCAGACCTGGGGGTCCAGGCCCAGCCTCCTCCCTCAGACCCAGGGGTCCAGGCCCAGCCTCCTCCCTCAGACCTGGGGGTCCAGGCCACACGCCCTTCTTACTATTGGACTCAAATTTTAGGTACCTGTCAGGAAGAGCAGCACAGTTCCAAAGAGACAGAGCAGAATGTCCCTGGGACTCCCCATTGCGAGCGTGGAGCTGAGGTGTGACACCCAGGACAGCTGCCTCGACTCTGACTTGCTGTCTGGCTGGTTCTCCCTGCTAAGCCATCAGGCTGGGTCAGGATTCCTCACCCCACCCTCCCTTTTGTAGGCTGGTTTCTTGAGGTAATCTCAATTGGCCCCAGATGAGTCCTGGGTCCTGAAGGAGAGGGGTCTTGGGGCCTGGCCCTGAGGATGGGTTAAGGTCCTATAACCTTTACTTTTGACGGGATTTGTGTTTTGCTGGTCTCTCCCTATCCTCCTCCCCACATCTGGCCT
Organism: Heterocephalus glaber; assembly: GCF_053883595.1. Lineage (NCBI taxonomy): Eukaryota > Metazoa > Chordata > Mammalia > Rodentia > Bathyergidae > Heterocephalus > Heterocephalus glaber. Next base: position 1,507,675 of record NW_028258450.1, read on the forward strand.
CTTGATTTCCTTTCCCCCGGCCCAAACACACACCTCCCCAACACTCAGGCACAGTTTCCTATCCTGGGGCCATGTGTCCGACCCTCAGACACAGGCACTGTCCTTTCCCACAGCCTTCTCTGACCCCACTGTCCGCACTCAGCTACCCTCCTCAACCTCAGACACCTCCCTGTCTCCCAGCCCCATCAAAGTAGTCTGGGCGGGTGTCTGTGCTCTCCATCAGGCTGTGATATCCCGGGGGCCTCCAGGGATATTTGTGACAATGAATGAATGAATAAATGAGTGAATGTACAAAGGAGCCAATCAACAGAGAGGCATTAAGAGAAATAGAGAGGAGAGAATCAGAGAGAAGGAAAGAGAGGAGGAGAGAATGGAGAGGATAGCCGAATCTCCAAATACATCATTTTAGCCAGCATGACAGACCATTTTAACCTTTATAACAAAAGTTATTTTAAGAGCATGAGGCAGGAGGATCACAAGTTCAAGGCCAGCCTGGGTAACTTAGTGACTTAGTGAGACCCTGCCTCAAAATAAAACTTCCTACTCTAGGCCTCTGACCTCTAATTTCTTGGAGCATTACTATGATTTGAATGTCTCCTAAAAGTTCAGTGTGGTGGAAACTTAATCCCCAAATTCATATGAGAACAGATTTTGTGAGTGCGGCCTTTGGGAGGTCATTAGGGTTAAAGGAGGACATCAGGGTGGTTTTATGAGAAGGAGAAGGAGGAGGAGGAGAAGGAGAAGAAGGAGAAGGAGAAGCGGGAGGAGGAAGAGGAAAAGGAGAAAAGGAGAAGAAAAAGGAGAAGAAGGATGATGATAAGGAGGAAATGAAGGAGAGAAAGAGGGAGAAGAAGAGGGAGGAGAGAAGAGCTAGTACAACTGCTCGGCCTTGCCACGTGATCCCTCCGCCATCTTACGATGCAAGAAGGCCCCCACCAGATGCCAGCACCACGCTTTTGGACTTCTCAGCCTCCAGAACCATGTGCTAAGTTAACCTCTAGTCTTTATAAATTTCCTGGATTGTGGTATTTTTGGATTGTAGCAATAGAAAAACAAATTAAGACAAGCACTTACTTTAGAAAATTTGCACTCCTAGCCAGGTATGGTGGCACACACTTGTGACCCCAGCACTGAGGAGGCTGAGGCAGAAGGGTTGCTGTGAGTTTGAGGCCAGCCTGGGCTCCATAGTGAGTTCAAGGCCAGCCTGAACTGTATAGTGAGACCCTGTCTCAAAAACTCAAACAATAAAAAAGATTACACTCCTTTGAGATGGAGGTGAATCCTCTGCTGGCCAGGTTTCAACCTTGGGATGTCTTTCTCAGTGACCTGGGAGCCATGTCCGTGAAGTCAGTCGTGAAGAGAGTTAGTGCCCCATTTCCCGAGCTCTGTGGAGGGTAGGCCTGAGTTCGGTAAGTGACAGTGACCAAACACAGTTGGCTGAATCAAAGAGGTAAACTTTTGCAATCTCATGAATAACTCCATGTGCGCACACAGCCTGTTGACCAGTTCTTCTTGTCTGCTGGGACTGGTCCACTAGCTCATCCGGGGCTTAAAAATCCTCCTGCCTTTCTTTCATTTCAATGCAGTTGAGTTTAGTTTCTCACCCCCTATGGTGACAGTCCTAAAGAAAGTCTCCCTGGCCTGTTTCACTGGCTGGTGCAATTCCTCTCTGACAGGAGACACCCAGACACCGTGGGCCCTCACAGACTTGCACCTTCTTCCCCTCATCTGGCCAGGTCTCCACCCTTCCGGGGAAGCCTCACTTCCCACAACCTATTTTGCATTTAAATTCTTGCTACTCCGGTTCCTGCCCAGATTTGGGGAAATGGAGAAGCTGGGTTTTTGGAGCATGGTGTCCAACCAGGAAGAAGAAGGCTGGGTTTTTCTGAAGCTTCTCTGGAAGGTGGAGGAGTTGGAAGTCCCTATAGCGGTTCATAATGTCAGGGGCTGAGCTTTAGAGATAGCCAGAACAGACAGCCAGGGGTGTGTGTGTGTGTGTGTGTGTGTGATTGTGACTCTGATAACCTTCAGGCACTTTTGGAGACTGAGTCAAGAACTAGGTAGGAAGCTCCCCATTACAGACGGTAATAATTACAGAAGGTAGTGCTAACGTAATCCCTGGGTTCATCCTATAGCCCTCTGCAGATGCAAGAGCCCTGCCCAGATCCCTAGCATTAGGCCTAACACACCAAGCCAGTGTGGGCCCAGTGACCATTACTGATGTCAAAAGACAAAGTTTGCTATAAACTTAATTTGAAGATTTTTGGGAGTTACTAGGAATCAAACTCAGGGCCTCCCACTTGCCAGGCAGGCGCTGCACTGCTGAGCTACATCCCAGGCCCAATTTAAAGATCTTAACTGTCTGTTTGCCATTCTGAAATTGTTCACAGTTGATTCCACAAAACAGAATGAGGGTTCCTATGAGCTGACTAGGGAGGCTGGCTTTATAGACAGAAGCACTGACAGAGGACAAAAAGGCAGGGCAGTCACTTCAAATGTATTATTATCAACTGTGGTTTCGGGGATTGAACCCAGGGCCTTCACACTGAGCTACATCTCCAGCCATTTTTGACTTTGAGGCAGGGCCTCACTAAGTCACTAAGTTGCCCAGGCTGGGCTTGAACTTGTGATCCTCCTGCCTCAGCCTCTCAAAATAACTTTTCTTATAAAGGTTAAAATAGCCTCTCATGCTGGCTAAAATGATGTGTTTGGAGATTCAGCTTTTCTCTCTCTCTCTCTCTCTCTCTCTCTCTCTCTCTCTCTCTCTCTGTCAGATAAGCAATTTAATTTCCACTCAGTAGCGTGCACCTTCAGCATGAGTGATCCCACTTAGATTTGGCCGGTTGGACCTAGTGCAGTAGCTCAGTCCAAACAAGTGGCCTCCTAAATACCTGATTTGATGTTAGGAATTTTGGTGGGACCTGGCATCTTCTGAGTCCTACACAGCAATCCCCAAGCTCCCCAGGAACCCAGAGATTCTTTTTTCGGTAATCACTAGCTAGTAATTAAAACTAAGTAATTAAGTAATTACTTAACAGGTTGGAGACACTGAAACTATTTTTTTGTAGTCATTATGGTAATTTTTAATTTTTTTGGTACTGGGGATTTAACTCGGGACCTTGCGCTTTCGAGGTAGGCGGCGGAATCACTGAGCTAAATCCCCGGCCCTTTTTTTGTTTTTGAGACAGGGTCTCATTATGTAGTTCAGACTAGCCTTGAACTCACTGTGTAGCCCAGGCTGGCCTGGAACTTGCAGCGATCCTCCTGCCTCAGCCTCTTGAGTGCTGATATTACAGGCGTACACCACTATGCCCACCTTATGGGACTATTTTTAAACGTGGTGAGGCAGAAACTTCATGGTGGAAGGATGTGGCAGAGGAAAGTTGCTCACCTCAGGGTGGAAAGGAAGCAGAAATGGTGAGAGGGCCAGAGAGGAAGGGACTGGGGAGAAGATACAGTTCCCAAGAGCACACTTCCATGACCCATTTCCTTCCATCGGGCTCCACTTCCTATTTCTATTACCTTCCAATAACATCATCAAATCACGAATCTGTCAATGGATTGATCTATTAAGGGAGTTGGAGGCCTCATGGTCTGATCATCTCACCTCTGAATCTTGCTACATTGGGATCAGGTGCTTTTGGGGGGCACATTCCAGAGCCAAACCATACTACTCTGGCAATAATTTTTAACAGATCTTTTTTCAGTATTTGCATATACATTAATAACGAAGTCACTTTAGCTGTAAATGAACAGACACAGGGAGACAAGGAGAACTTAACACATGGTCTTTCCACAGCTCAGTCATACATGAGACTTTAAAACACACTGTGTTGGGCCAGGGATTTAGCTCAGTGGTTCCGCCACCTGCCTCGCAAGCGTAAGGTCCTGAGTTCGATCCCTGGTATCCCCCCAAAAAACAGTGTTAACAGAGGCTACACCTACTAATTCTGATCATGTATATTTTCTAAAACATTATTATGAAAGAGTGCAAAGTGAGACCAAACATAGTTGTCAGGAACATTTTTCCCAAAATTTTAACAAAATCTTTTAAGAAAGTATAAAAACCTTCTATTTTCCCACATGGACTCTCAAAACGTTTGCATTTTTCTATCAGAATATCACTTTGCAACTTAAACTTTTGCCATATGGGCTGGGGATTTAGCTCAGTGGTTCTGCCACCTGCCTTGCAAGTGCAAGGTCCCGAGTTTGATCCCTGGTACCAAAAAAACAAAAACTTTTGCCATATGTGGAAAATTATCAAAAATACATTGATGAATGCCAGGGATTTAGCTCAGTGGCAGCGCGCCTGCCTCACAAGCTCAAGGTCCTGAGTTCAATCCCCAGTACCAGAAAAAAAAATACATTGATGGGTCTATGATAATTGTGACTATATTTACATTAAGCAAATTCTTTTACCAAGTTCTTTATGTACAAATTACCACTTGTCCTCTGTAAAATTCATTAAAAAGTTACAAACCACGGAAGTGTCATTAGAAGGAATGCATTCAAAATGTAAATGCTTTCCATCAATGAAGAACATTTCTAAATAATTTAATTGAAATCGACTGAATCTCCCATCAATTTCAGCTGCAACAAAATTCCTTCTGCATATATTCTCAAGTTAGTTAGTGCTCTGCTACTGGATCTTGGGACAGGTGCTCTGTTTGTCCTCCACCTGACTGGGCCACTTTTCACTACCAAGCTGGGGGCCCACGGAGCTCTGTCCATGCTTCAACAGGTGAGCCCACTCACAGTCTCCGTGAGCACAGAGTAAGATATTGGATGCCGCTCCCTTGAGAGCAGCTTCCACTGCTGCCACCAGCTGGGATTTCTTCTCTGGGTGTGTACACCATTAGCCCTCCCTTCCCTTTAGCATTGGAAGGGACTGATGCAAGAGGATCTCACCTTCTGTATGGTGAAAGCTGCTGGAAGATCTGCTTCATTCTTTCAATATTTTGGCTGCTGGTTCACCTATCAAACACCTGGTTCACCTATCAAACACCTTGCTATTTTTTGGATGCCTTCCAGTACATTCCAGGAATCACAGATATATTTTGCAGAGAAGCCTCTTAGGACAGGCAGATAATGCCTGACATAGTCTCCATTGAGATCGGTTCTCCTACTAAAGACAGCAGGGAAATGGCAGTGAAAAAACTGTTGGAACAAGGAACTACAAGACAGCCACATCCAACTTCCAACATCTATGTTTTGATCTTTATCAAGCAGTACTTCTTCAAATACCTTCATTCCTGTTTCTCAACTAAGCCACAGGTCCCCTCGGGTCAGGAAGCACGAGACTGCATGTCTGGCTGTGGTGACTCCAACCCTCCTGAGGAAACTGAGTCATGATGGCCACAATCCATGGAAAGCGCCAGGCTTTTGGCCCACTTGGCTAAAGCCTTGGGATTCTTACCCCAGGGAATCTGAACACAGATAGGTTTCCTTCTATTTTATCAAAGTGTGGATTATTTGTTGCTGCTGTATAGAAAACTTCACTCCATAAGAGTTGCCCATAAAAGACAGGGGAGGGGAGCTGCACATAATGTATGTGTAGTTCGTACAATGACTCCTACTCCAGTTTCAGCAGTCAGTTCCTTAATAGCTGCATCCAATTCCAGCCCAAAGGGTTCAGAATCGCACTCAACAGAAAGTTTAGTAATATCCCACTCCTGAAAAGCCAGGGAAACACATCTGCTTATTGTCTACGAATCACAAACGGGAGAGAATAGAATTTTCATAGATTGGGATCAAGATCCTCAAGACACTGAAGCAAAAATTAAAAAAAGAAGACTTGGACGTAGGAAGAAAAATAGCAGAAGAATCCGCCGCCTGCTGCTGCCCACGTTGGAGGAACCAGAGAACCAAAGGTAGAGGATGTAGGCGCAGCAGATAGCGCTGGGCCCCGTGCACCCCTTCACCGCGCGGGGGCGCTCGTCCCAGACCCCGCCGCCACCGCGTCCTTAACTTTTTTTTTGTACCAGGGATCGAACTAGGGACCTTGCGTTTGCGAAGCAGGCGGCAGAACCACTGAGCTAAATCCCCCACAACTGACTTTTAAACTATAAGTAGTCTTTGTGGCGCGAATCGTTGAGAAACATTTAGTATTTCTTGTCTTATATGAGATGATTCCATTAATCAAACATATCATCATTGAAATGCCTTTTAAACGTGTTCACCCCTAATAATGTGTGAGTCCCTTGCCTCTATATTCTGCGAGACTGTTCTTCCATACATTATCAGAATGGTGAATATTTTTTTTCTGGAACGCTAATCATTGCCTTGCTAAAAATTGAATCACGCATATTGTGTGCCAATGTTTGCTTTTGTTGTTTTCACAGACTCTGCCTGCAGCGTCAATATTTCTTTCTCAAAGCAGATCTTAATATTTTTGTAATTCAGTAGTGTTAAGTATATTCATATTGTTATACAACCAATATCCAGAAACGGAAATTTTATACTCATTACACAACAGCTCCTCTTCCTCTCACCCACCCTTCCCTAGTCCCTGGTGTCTTAGTCCATTTTCTCTTGCAATAACTGAATACCACACACTGGGTAATTCATAAAGAGCAGAGGTTGAGAAGTTGGAAGAGGCCGGGGATTTAGCTCAGTGGTTTCGCCGCCTGCTGCGCAAGCGCAAAGACCCGAGTTCAATCCCCGGTACCGAAAAAGAGAAGTTGGAAGAGAGGAGCGAGGCTCTGGCTCTGGCACTGCTGAGAGGTTTTCTCCTGCATCTGAAGATAAAGGGCATCATATGGCGATAAAATCAGACTGCTAGCAAGGGTTTCACTTCCTCTTATAAAGCTACTGATACCATCGGGGCCCCATCCTGGTGACCTCGTGCATCCTAATGAGTTCGGAAAGGCCCCACCTCCAAAACGCACTCACCTGTGAACTTGAGAGTTAAGGTTTCAACACATGAAATTTTGGGGATCGCATTCCAACCACAGCACCTAGCAACTACCATGCTACTTTGTCTCTATGGATAGACTACACACTTCACACGTGCACCCGTACAGTATTTGGTTTTGTGCAACTGGTTTATTTCACTTACCATAATGTTCCCAAAGTTCATCCATGGTGTAGCAGGTAGGAGGACGTCCTCCTTTTTTTTTTTTTTTTTTTTTTTTGATACGGGGGATTGAACTCAGGACCTTGCACTTGTGAGGCAGGCTGCGGCACCACTGAGCTAAATCCCTGGCCCCAGCTAAATCCCCGGCCCCAAGGACTTCCTACTTTTTAAGACTGAAGAATATCCCATGGTATCGGGGGGACCCCATTTTGTTTATCCATTACTCCATCACTGGGTATTTAGATTGGTCCCACCTCTTGGTTATTGTGAGTAATGCTGCTGTAAACATGGATGTATAAATATCTGGGACCCTGCTTTGAGCTTCTTTGGATATACATCAGATTAGATCTTCTATTGTGGATGCAGCCTTCACCTTCTCATTTTCAAATAATGTATCTCAGTGCTGCACATCTGCTACAGATGTGGTTTGTTCCCCACAGGCTCCTGCACTGGAAACCTGGTTCCCAGTGTGGTGCATCGAGGTGATGGAAACCTTAAGAGGCGGGGTCCAGGGGAAGTAATTAGGCCATGGGTGTTCTGCCCACATGATGGACTAGTGCCGCCTCTGTGGGTGGGTCAGTCTTGTGTGACTGCAGTAGTTCTCATGAATGCATTTGATCCTTCTGCATGAAGCCAGTTCCCTTCCTGCTCCTCCATCATGGCTTTTGTTTTGTTTTGAAAGGGAGCTTTCAGAGCCTTGCACATGCTTGGTAAGTGCTCTGCCACTGAGCTACACCCCAAGCTCTTATTTTAATTTCATTTTTTTGAGACAGGGTCTCATTAAATTGCCCAGTCTGACTTTGAAATTTACAATCCTCCTGTCTCAGCCTACCAAGTAGCTGATATTACAGGTGTGCACCATCATGCCCAATTCTCCATGTTTTGATGCAAATGGGACCCTTGCTAAGACCCCAATGCCATGCCGTTTGGACCGTCCAGCCACCAGAATTGTCGGGCAAATAAACCTATTTTCTTTATAAAGTACCCAGTATTAGGCATTTTATTACAGGAACATGAGTTGGAGACTGTCTGTATTTAATTAATTAAAAGATTGTTCATCTTCTCCTTTCCCAGCCAGCTTTTGAATTTTTACTTCTTTGTTTACATGAAGTGGAAGGTAAATTCATGTTCTGTTCTGCTTAATTATTAATGGATCTGTGATACATTTGGCTGAATAGCAGCTGTGGAAATTTATTTCCTCTCCCACCTTATTTCCTCAAAAAAGTTCTTCAATGACCCAGTTAATTTTATAATAGCTTCCCATTTTCTGATCCAAATTATTTTTCCTTCCTGATAGATGCATATCTTAAAATAATATGAAGTAACAAGTCATTAGAATTTAATAATAGCTTATTTCATAATGATGAAATTTCTAAGGCGATAATTAACTGGCATAAGAATCTAACAAATTAACTATTACATAATACTCTTTAATTTCCACCCACCCACATTTTTTGTGCATTACTAATGGAATTGGATATTAGTTAATGTACAGTGATTGGTGCTAAGTGAAAGGAATTGCAGGTTTAAGTTTGGAATGTAACAATTCTAGTCTGTATCAGTAAACAAGTAGCTGAACATATGAACTGCAATATGAAATACTAAATATAGCCAAGGTGCAAACATTAATATATATATTTTTTAATTTTTTAATTTATTTATTTTATTAATATATTTTTTAAAAGATGCTTTGTGTATCAGGTGAAAAAGCAGCTCTTTGTTTAGAAGTACAAGATATTTTATTTTATTTTTTTCCAAGTACAATTTTTTAATAAAGATAATTACAAAAGATGGAAAAATCACTCAGAAAGGCCAATTACTTTAATAGATCAGCTTTTGACATAATAACTCACATCAGTTTTAAATACTATCACATAAAGCATAGTGGAGAAAAGAAATTTTGCTTCATAATTAGAAAAACTCACAATAAAACTTGCCAAGAAAAACAAAACAAAAAGCCATTTTGAAAATAAACACAGTCCATGCCAAAGTAGTATAAAATGAAACTCCAAGTCTTCAAAAAGAAAAGTTTTTGTCCCAATGTTTCCTCGATTTTTAATGATTTTCTAAAATTGGGAAGACCTTCCAATTCAAGGCTTGCTGAGTAGTTCTGATTTGGCTCCTTTGGTATCTGTTTTTTCACCACTATTGTCCTTGGATTTATCTTCTTCCTTTATATCTGCTTGTCTTCTGTTTCCTTCTTGTCTTCCTCAATTCTAGCTTTCTTTGCTCCTTTTTTATGATCAGCCACATTTCTACGACCTTCCCCTTCATCCTCAGAATCTGAGAATTCTTCATCACAAGCTATCCGCTTGTCTGATGCTCGAATAGAAATCCTCTTGTCGGGGTCTTCTCCATTTTCATGGCCACTGTCCTCATGAACAGCATCTTCCGGTAGAGCTTGCATCTGGACACCAGGTGCATGAGGTAACATGCGTAAATTTTCAAATCAACGCTGCTTTATCTTTTCCATATATTCTGGAGTGTTCTGATTTGTCATGTTTGATGGGCTAATATGCAGTTTGAAGTCCGGTCCAAAATATTCAAAATAATCATTATATGGCAACTCGATAGGGATCTCACAATCAAGAGCTGCTGCAGTCCCGTAGGTCCAACAGCGAGCAACATTGTGGATTGTGTATCCACCGCCCCCAAGCATCAGTAACGGCAAGTTAAAAGTTTTTACAACTTCTACACACTTAGCATGACCTTTGACTGTGAGACTGAAGCAACCAAGCCTATCACCAGATAGAGAGAGAGTCTGCACCACACTGCAAAACCACCGCACTGGGCTGATACATCTCCATTACCTTTGAGATAATAGGTTTAAATATCCGCCCATAAGACTCATCACCTATACCATCTCTCACTGGAAAATTGACAGCATAGTATTTGCCTTTCCCAGCACCAATGTCCCTCAAGTCTCCTGTGCCAGGAAAGTACTCCCCATATTTATGGACTGAAACGGTCATTACTCGATCTGTTGTATAAAAAGCTTCAACACCATCACCATGATGGATATCTATATCAATATGCAAGACTCTCTGATGATACTTTAGTAATTCAGGATGGCAAGCACAATATCATTAACATAACAGAATCCTGAAGCTTCTGATTTTTTTGCGTGATGTAATCCGCCAGCCCACTTAACAGCCATATCAGTCTGCTGCCGATTTAACTTCACAGCCCCAGCAACTGAGCCACCAGTGGAGAGCTGACAAAATTCAGAGTCCATCGAACACTGGACAATCTTCCCCAACATTAAACCTCTGCATCTGCTTACTGTACTCAGACATGTTATGTGGTCGTATGGACCGTAGACATTTGATATACTCATCACTATGGTACTTCGTCATTTCTTCAGCAGTGGCTTTGTGAGGCCTATATATTTCCATTTTTCTGTATAAACCATAATTTAACAGCAAGTTATGAGTCATGCGGATTCTATGAGGTTTCATGGGATGACCTTGTTCACAGTAATAATTTCCAATATCACCGTCGTAATAGTAGCAGACTTTCTTCTTGCCACCTCCCTGACTGTAGGCCAGGGGCCCGGCCGCTGCCTCCCGGCTGCTGCTGTTGCTACTGCTACCGCCGGCTCGGCACGAAGAGAGGGCTGCGGGGTGGAGGGCCGCGCAGGGGGGGCAGGCCGTGCGCCAAGGGCAGAGAGCGGGACGCAAAACCGACCCGCCGGGCCGAGAGCGCGAACCCGGGTGGCGGTGCCGACTCCTGACGCTAGCGGAGGAGGGGCCTATTTATTTTTATTTATTTATTTATTTATTTATTTATTTATTTATGGTACTGGGGATCGAACTCCGGTCCTTGCGCCTGCAGGACAGGCGGTGGAACCAGTGAGCTAAATCCCTGGCCCAGTACAAGATATTTTAGATGCTATGAGATCAACAAGGTCTTTCCAGTTCCAAAGCGATGCCATCTTAGGAAGTGGAAGCAGGAAGGGAGCTATTAGCCCTGTTGGAATGAGACACTTTACTGTTATCTGCTGGAACATGATTGCAATACATTATAAATCAGGTATACTCTGCAATTAAGGGATAACACAAGAAAAAAAAAATTCCAAAAATTTTTGTTTTCAAAATAATGAAGATGGGCCGGGGATCACCAAAACTCATCATCAGATCACCAAACTCACTCCGGGCAAGACACATCTATCTGCTCAACTGCCAGACACTGCTCCCAGCGCTCGCTCCGGTTAATCTCCAGATCTCCATTAGGAGTCCTACAGACTCCCCCAGGGATGCTCCTGTTTGCTCAAGTCTGACTCCCCCAACACCCTCATTCCCACCACCCTCTCTGAATTCCAGAATGCGTTCCTCAGCCTTTGCTGAGAACCTCTGAATTTGCTCTTAGCTACATCAAAGACAACCAAAACGACTGGCTCGCCCAAGCAACTCCTTCCTTCAGCAAAGAATAGGGAATTCTGATCGGCTTCGGAAAAATGCTTTTGACAGAACAACTGCTCGCTGGGAACCTTCCTGCAGTCTGAGTTCCAACTTCCGGGTAAGTGACGGACGTGGACTACATTTCCCAGAAGTCTCAGGAGCACAGAGCTTTCGGGCGCGGGGCGAATTTGCAGGAGGAGAGCATTTTCTTGGACCTGGTTCCCAACTCCGGACTGTTTCCCGGCTCTCATTTCCCATAAGCCTCTGTATCCACACACACATCGGACTTTGGGGTTCCTTTCCCTTGTCCTCAAGTTCTTGGACACCGAGCGGTGAGTTGGTCAGCACAGCCTGGGCAGGGTGGGAGAGCTCAGAGGTCTCCAACCGAGCCAGATCAGAACTGGCCATGAGTGAGACGGTGGTGGCCCTGGCGGGGTGACTGGTGGTAAGAAGGCTGGCATAGTGTATGCTGTACCCAGAGCCTCAAGTGTACCTGAATAGCTGAGCGGCATAGTGTGTTCCAGGGCTGAGGATGGTGTGACAGGGCCGAGGGGTGTCTTTGTGATTGTGGGTGCGGTTGGGAATGTATGACTGGGATGAGGTGTGTGGTCTTATTCCTAGGTGTAGTTTGCTCAAGGCTATCTCGAGGCTGTCTTTGGGCCTGCCACAGTTACATGACCCCAAGAAAGGACTCTCTACTAAGTCCAAGAGAGTAGTGGCAAACCTATGGCATGCATGCAGCAGCGGGCTGTTTGTATCACTGACTGAAAGTGTCTTCATGACAAACTCCTGGGAAGACGGAACAAAGAGGATCTAGAGATGGGATTCCTAGAAAAGGCTCTTCTAGGAGCTCTTTAGGAGCCAGCTAAATGTTTCAGAGTCACTGCAACTAGATCACTATTCTTGAGAATCGCTGTCAACTCAGAGACAGACTCCAGCTGCCTTTTTAATTGTGTGGATGAAGACAGATATGGCCCTAGGTGTTTTTTTACAAAAAAGAAGAGAAATGCTGGCATCTCATGATTTCCCCCAGTGCTGTCAGGTTCCTAAGAGGACCTGGAGGAGGAGGAAAGAATTTTTGCCTATTTGGAAATCCAGGATTCTGAGTTTCTTTTTTATTTATATAATTACTTTTTCTTCTAGGTCATGAGAACAGTACTTTCCTTGGCCTGAGATATCTTGACTCTATGGTCTATTCTGAGTTTTCCTTCTTGTGAATGACCCACTATCCTAGTACATCCTTCTCCTCAGTGGCTACATATTGTCCCTCTCCTCCATTATTAGCCACTTGTTCATTGGCAAATTGTTCACTCTACTGTATTGTGTTGTAGAAATACACCTCTGGGAGATTCATGCTAGAGCTTTATTTTAGACTCTGATCACTTGAGATTAATACTTAAGTGGTATTGTGTACAAACTCTGAAAACAAGTCTTTCCCACAGTCGTGACTTTATTCTTTTTTTTTTTTTGTACTGGGGATTGAACTCAGGATCTTCTGCTTGCAAACAGGCAGGAGCGCCACCACCCCAGTCATGACTTTTTTTTTTGGTACCAGGGATTGAACTTGGGACCTTTCACTTTTGAGGCAGGCACTGGAACCACTGAGCTAAATCCCCAGCCCCCAGTCATGACTTTTAAGCAAGGCAAATTAGAAGATGTTTTAAAGGAAGACAAGGTTTCAGCCAATGAATGATAATATTGTCTTCTTTCTGAGGCTTTTAGCCACAGAAATGTGATTGAGCTTTTCTGTTCAGGGATTTTTAGTTTCACCAATCAGGGCAGGAACTTTGAGATAATCTGTGGATAGAAATCTGTAACATTGCCTGACATGGATTGTTTTGGGTCGGGCTTTGTGTGGCTTGTGAGAGGCAGCACTGTGTTGTGGTCAGAGTAAGGGTTGAACCAGAGTATCTGTACTTAAATCCTGGCCCTGCCTTTTATTTGCTGTGTGAGCTTCTGGACTGGGACTCAAGACTGTAACCTGTTCACCTACTTGGGGCATTTTTTGGAGCACAGTTGACTAGCTTTATGCCATATTTGTAAAAGTAATACACAATAATGATAGGGAAAAGTTTTAGATAATTTAATAGATTAAATATTAAGGTAGTTGTAGAAGCAAAATAAGTAATGTGTTCTTGTAAGATTTGCTTTTCCCATATCTCGTTTAAGGTGACGGTAATCTGACTCTTTAACCAGTAACTTCATTAACCTAACAAAGTTACCATGCCAGGGTGAATTTACAATGTATATGTGCCTATCTTGTGTCTGTGACTTGTAAATAGGAGCTGGAATTGTATTTATACATCAAAGACCACTAGGGATGAGATAATGGCTATAAAGGATATAAAAGGGGAACCGCTGAACAAAGGGGGCTTGGATAGTAACCAGACCTGTTTCTGGCGTTCCTGCCCGCTCTCGAGAAGAAATTTTATTATTTTATCTGAATTCTGTGTTTTCGTGTGTTTCTTTCCGAGATTTCTGCAACATTTGGTGCGTTGGCCAGGCATCGGGAATGAAATAGCACTTTTGGGCATTGGCCGAACCCCACCGGAGGGAGCGGCTCTCTGTCTCCTCGAGAGGAAAAGTGTGCCCCTGGGACTAATTTCCTAGGCTCCCCAACAGGACTCAGAGACCCGCTCACCAGTGGAGGATCGCCCGAACCCGAGAAGACTATAGAAGGAGGACTGCTGCTCTTGGTGTCTTGTCTGTCTCTTTCCTTTGCTGGGTGAGAAACCCCAGGGAAAACCCCTAGTCGTTAACTTTCAGTTTTGCCTTGTGAATTTGTATTTTGTAACTTTGGGCAAACATAGCGCAGGGGCCCGATCACCCCTTGTGCTTTGCCATTTGGGGAGGTAGCTCCTCCCATTGGTTTTGGTTTATAATTATAATTTATATTACAATTTTTGGTTCACTTTGTGAACTTTGGGCAAACATAGTGGAGGGGCGATGGGATGGAATGTGGGATTGCTTGGTTACCACCTCAGTTTATGTGAGAGTGCCTGCTTTAGGAGGCTTTGGGGATAGAGATGGGAGTGAGTGGTTCTTTCCAGGGATTCCCTGATAGGTGAGCACCATCATCAATGTCCTGCTTGTCCTGGGTGGCATCTGTGTCATGTGTGACATCCTCTGACTCAGGGACCAGGGAGGTGTTGGGTGAGAGGTGGTTGGTGGGAGCAGTAAGAGGATGACCCAGATGCCTACATGATCCTAGATTCCCGGAATTATGAAAATCCTTGAAAGTTTTGTTCTATCTAAATGTATAAATATGATAAGGTGATTTATATATTTAGGGTATTAATAAATTGCAGCCAATAATAAATATTTTATCTATCATAATAACAATGTTTATGATGTAATCTAACAATGATTTAGATGCAGCTTAATAGTAATTCTTAATTTAATGGAAATAAATGTTTTAAAATAGAGATTTTAAAGTACATTTGGAAAAGTAGTTTTTTCCTATTTCTTAAAAAGAAAAGACAGCAATTGATGTTTATAAAGAATTTATGAGGGCTGGGGATTTAGCCTAGTGGTTCTGCCACCTGCCTCACAAGCACAAGGTCCTTAGTTCGATCCCCAGTACCAAAAAAGAAAATTAAAAAAAAAAAAGAATTTATGAAACAAGCACATAGTTGTATGTACACATGCACACAGTCTTTATTTGATAGAGGAGAAACTAGGATTATTTTATGCATTTCCAGATAGATGTAGATAGCTGAGTTATCTACGTCTAGAACCTGTTGACTTTCTTCTTTGGTTGCACTAATGTTTTTACTTTTCCCTACCTGAACCACAGGCTTCCAGCCTACTTGATTGCTATATTTTCCCTCTTGTTGCAGTTTGTCCTTCATACGCTCATTTTTCCTCTTGGAAATATATTCTTTCATTTCACAAGTAATGGGTGGGTTTCTGGTTTTAGGAATCGGTGACCTTCGGGGATGTGGCCATCGACTTCTCTCCAGAGGAGTGAGGTGCCTGGACCCTGGTCAGAGGGACCTGTATGTTGATGTGATGTTGGAGAACTACCACAACTTGGTGTCACTGGGTAAGGTCACCTGCCTGGAATGTATGGCAAACCACCTCTCAGTGACCTCAGCTCTCCACATGGGAAGTTACCCTGGGGACCAGCTGAGTCCCACAGCTGCCTGCTTGAGGGGTACAGCAAAGGATAAAAGACAGAGAGACAATTTTGTAGCTACATGGTGGGGTGGGAGATCAATGCCTCACGTTAGGCAAAGACACAAGACTCTCCAAGCCTGCCACTATTTATTGAGTACACATAAGCAATCAGAGGGGTGGTGACTCAAGGGACAGAGACAGTGGGTGCCATGGACTAGTAAAAGAAGAACAAAGTATTCTCGGAAGGACTGAATGTAAGTTAGTAGGGAACCTGAGTCTTCCCCTGAAGTGGGATTTTTAACCTCTCCTGCATTGTTCTGAGGAGTTAGGTCCTCAGCCAATGTTGTCTTGCTCTGAACATCATGGCTTTATGGGTGTTCATACCTCTTCTACTGGGAGGAAGTGGAGTCTCCGCATACCAACTGGCCCACAAGGCAAAGTACCCAGCAGCCTTGCACTCCCCTAGCTTTAATTCACAGATTGTGGGCCCCGACAAAGTTATAGGGCTATCTTTGAAGAAATTTCTTCTCTTCATTCTCAAAGGAATGTTGTAATTCTTTGTTGGGCTAGAAATGGGGTCTTTGAGCCAAGTGTGGTAGCACATGCCTATAATCCTGGAACTGGGGAGGCTGAGGCAGGAGGATCACTGTGAATTCAAGGCCACCCTGGACTACATAGATGTAACAAAGCAAAGAGAACAAAACAAAGCAAAAAAAAAAAAAAAAAATCCCACCAAAACCAAACAAACCAAAAACAGGCTCCTTGAGCACCTTGATTTTCCCCATCCCGCAGAGATCTTCAGCTCTTCCCTGGCCCTTCTGTAGCTGACTCTTTAATGACCAAGGTGCCATATTTGCACTGTAGGGTCTGTATTCCTAACCTTTGTCAAAGAAACCGGGTCACATGCTGTGTTCCCTTCAGACTTTCTACACTGTTGCTACTCGTAGTGTGGCTCTTTTGTCTGAGGAGCCACCAGACAAAAGTCAATGAAGGAGAGAACACCAAAAATTCAGAAAGGGAGAGAGAAGAGCCCAGATGACAGGCAGTTTCATTGGTTTGGGGCAGGAATGTATGTGCATTGTTTTCTCTGTGATTAGAAGCCATGATTTGGCTTACCCAGTGTGGGTGTGTGTTAAATTTATCTTTGTATTGTAAAGTATTGCATAACATTGGGTTCTTCCAGGGCTGGCCAGAAATACAGCATGTCAGGTCCTATCCTGGACCTGCCCCAAAGAATGCATTTACACAAGATCTGCCAAATGATCCTGTACCCATTGAAGTGAGAAACACTGTTCTTTATTCTTTCCTGACCCACATGCAGGGAGAACTACTAGCAACAGAGTCCTGATATGCTGTAACTTTCGAGAGCTTTTGCACTGTATATAGGGGTGGATAACATGGACAGAATGCATTTAATACTAAAGCGAACACATTCCTTACAAGAGATCTGAAGTTGAAAGTTACACCCTATGAACTGTGCATTTAACATTGAGTTAAGTCCTAAACTGTCTCATGAAATGTCCTGTTTTTGTCCTAGCAATATAACAGCAGTAGTTTAAAAAGAAAAAGAAAAGAACAGCAGTAGCAAATGTAATTTCAGTAGTTAGTACTGTGCTTACTTTATACGAGGCTCTGTTCTAAGCAGTGTAAATACACTAACTTATTTAATCTTAACATCCTCGGGATGTGGGTACCACATTCCCATTTTCTAGATGAGAATACTAAGGCACACGCAGTTTAAATGACCTTCAAGCTCACAGAGTTGGTGGGAGGTGTTGGCAGGAAGTGAACCTAGAAAGTCTGGCTCCAGAGTCTGATTTCAACTTCTGTGTTGTATTTACTCTGAAGAGATGGAGCTCTGAATGAGTCTAAAACAAGATCATTTTCTTACTGAGGTGATCTCATCTTTTTATTCTCAGATGTCTTTATCAATATTATTTTTACCTTTATTACAAATTGAACTAAATGTTTTTGAGTTTACAACTTAAAAAATGCCTAGATCATTTGGCATTTCTTTTTTTTGCAAGCCGACTCCCTTTTCCTAAGCCAGATGTGAGGGCATTATTAGGGCAAGGAGAGCACTGGGGATGGCGTGAGGGGAAAGACAAGAACTTGGAACCCTGGAGGGAAAAGCAAGGTGGAGGCAGGAACCATCTCTTCAGGGGACAGCCTCACAGGTCACAGAGGAGAAGGAGGAGGAGGAGAAGGAGGAGGACTCATGAACAAGATTGATAACTTGCCAATTTTCATGCACTTTATAGTAGGGGAGAAATATAAAATAAGTAAGTGAATAAATAATATAATAACTCATGTTCCTTAGGAAAGATAAATAGCAAAAATGAATAGAAAATGATGGGGATTGAAAGGGATAAGTTAGAAAAGATGCCCAGGGAAAGCTTTCTAGAACAGAGACAGAGTCTGGGGGTAAGCTGTGTAAGATATTCATCTGGAGGAGGAGTTCATTAATTTTAATGAACAGCAAATGCAAAGGACCTGTGGTTGGAAAGAAAGTTCATAAGGCCAGAGCAGGTAGTAAGGGAGGATGTACTAAGAAATTAGGTCATAGCTGGGTGCAGTGGTGTATGCTTATAATCCAAGCATACTAGGAGGCTGAGGCAGGAAGATCATAAGTTTGAGTCCAGACTGGGCAATTTAGTGACTTAGCAAGACCCTGTCTCAACATAAAAAATAAAAAAGGGCTGGGAATGCAAAGGTCCTGAGTTCAATCCTCAGTACTGAAAACAAATTAGGTCTTAGAAGTAGGCAATGAGGGCCGGGGATTTAGCTCAGTGGTTCCACTGCCTGCCTCACAAGTGCAAGGTCCTGAGTTTGATCCCCGGTACCAAAAAAAAAGTAGGCAATGAGTAGATAATAAAGTTTTATTGTTTTTGTTTTTAGCATCCAGTGAGTTATGTAAACAAAAATTTTATCCAAATAATTTTGAGCTAATTGAGTTCTGCATTATGTCAAACAAAACTAGCTATTTCTAGTATCTGTTATTTTGTAAGGCAAAGGGACAAATCTGTGTGCTTGCCCAGTGGGCCTTTAAGTAGAGCAAAGGGTAGATTTTATGTAAAAAACATAATCTGGGGCCGGGGATTTAGCTCAGTGGTTCCGGTGCCTGCCTCAAAAGCGCAAGGTCCCCGAGTTCAATCCCCGGTACCAAAAACATAAAATAAAATAAAATAAAAAATAAAATAAAATAAAAAACATAATCTGCTATGATTTGTTACATTATCCTTAATTTGGAAAAAACAGTGTCATAAGGAGTTGTCACAGGAGCTTGAAAGTGACAGAGTTGCCTTGACTCCCCAGTCAAAACAGTACTCAAACAATAAACATAACAGTAATAAAGAATTTCAATTTAAAATAATTTAAAATACTGTCCTATTTAAATGTAGTTTAGATGTATGATAAAAGGGAGCTAAAAGCACAAAAATTTGCATCTTGAAATTTAAAGTCTACATAGAGGCATGGCAGATTAACCTTTTATTTTCTCCATATACTGAAAATAATGAACATTAATTTCCTCATATAGAGACACTGAGCTCATTGTTTTCCTTTAGCTTTGCTATCATCTTGTACCTAAGTTACTTTTTTCTTACATGGTGACATGATATAGCATTTCCCATGTACTTGGGAGTACAGTATTGTCGTAACGTTCCAGGCTGAATGACGATATTGCTTAAGCTTTCATTTTCAATTTTAAAATCTAGTTCACAGTATTAATGTGGTGTAAGATTATGTGTGGGTCACACTGATCTCACCATATCAGTTTGAGCTTAACTGAATGAAAGTGTACTTAAAAATAGTAGAGAAATAAGTGAAGTTAATTGAATGATAACTCAAAATGTTTACTACCTGTTTTATGAATATCTTCTTAGTTGCTTTTCATATGCAAAATAATTTACTATGAAGATCATTATTTCTAAGCCTGTTACAGATCTTATAATTTACAGTGATCCTTCAACAGCAGTATAATTACTGTTGAGTTTTAAAATGGGGAGACACTTAACATTTTTTAAATAAGGTAACTGTAGACTCACATACTTTGCAACATTCTCTGAAATTATAGAATCAATCCTTTTATAAAAATATAGCTAATAAATTAAATATATGTTTAATTGAACATAATAGTTTTATAATTGTAAACATTTATGAAATTAATGTTAAGTTTTCTCAGAGGTTGGTAAAGAATGAACCTGGAAGCCAAATCCACCTGTTTTTGTGATTAAAGGAGAATTGGGACATGCCATGCCCATTTGTTTATGTTTATATCACATCTATGCCTGCTTTCTTGATAAAAGGGCAGAGCTGAGTAGTGGGAACTGTGTGGCCCTATATAGAACAACGTTCCTAAACCATAGCTTATCTGACGAGTACCACAGGTATAGAAAACTCAGGTATTTCAGGACATATTTCTATGATTAAAATATGCCCAAGGCTAGCATAAATTATAATATTTTTCTAAGACAGTTTTAAAGTTGTGATAAAATCTGGAAGATGACATTATCATACTAGGCTAATATTCAAGGATTTATTTTATATGACTTGAATTCTTATTATATTTATATATCACATAAACTTTTTTGTTTTCAATACTAGGGATTGAACCCAGGACCTTCACAGGGGGCCACATCCCCAGCCCTTTTTACTTTTTATTTTGAGACAAGGTCTCGCTAGATCACTAAGTTGCACAGGCAGGGCTTAAACTTGTGATCTTCCTGGCTTAGCCTCCCAGAGTGCTGGGATTACAGGTGTGCACCACTACACCTGGTTTTATATCAACTTTTAAAAGTGTTTTAAATACACTGAAAATTGAATAGTAGTGCTTTCTTTTTTATCTTGTAACATGATAAACAGGGCCATTATTTTAACTTGGAAGTAAACCCTTTGTCTATATTTTTAAAAGAGCTACAACAGTTAAAGCATTGGGAATATAATTTTTCTTTGTTAAAAATTGTGACTTGTATTTTGTAAAAGCACATGTAAGTACTTTTTAGTCCCTATACTTATAAACTATTACCACAGAACATCCTTAGATTTTTAAACTCTCATTTACTAATTTTCTTTTTTTCATTCTAGAACTATTTGGAGTTGAGAAAATTGAAAATCTGCCAAAATGGTCCCTGTACTTCTAAATTATCTTTAATGAAAAGCCTGCCACTTTGTTGGGTATGCCTGGAAATTTAGATAATAGTGAATATACATATAGAAACTGAATTCTCTGAAGAGGAAACTTCATTGTTTCATGCTTGCAAATATTTTATTTAAATCAGAGCATACACAGAAGATACTGTTTCTGTGCCTGAAAGATACTCAAGAGTGATGTAAAATAGCGAAGCCCATTTCACCAGTTGTGTAGTCAGGACTAGTCAGTCTAGAATCTGGTAATCATTAGATTGTAATCTTGCTGTGGAATAGGGCATGATTCAAACCACGAGGTACCTGGAGAATCCATTACAAAAATACACATTAACCCACCATTAGTGACTTATGAGAAGTATAAGGTGTGGGAAGTGATGACATAATTTCCTGTAGATCAGCTATGTTGGGCTTAGTTTTTTGGTACGGAGGATCGAACTCGGGTCCTTGTGCTTGCAGGGGAGGTGGCGGAACCACTGAGCTAAATCCCCGGCCCATACGTTGGGCTTTTTGACCCAGTATGTATTAAAGTCAATTAGAAAGTAGAGATCATTCCTTTTCTCCCAACAAATCACATACAAATAACCAAACAGACAATATATCAAGGTTGGAAGTTTAGCTAATAAACTCTGGAGTTAAACTCAGATCTTATAGGAAACTTTTGGCAAGAGGTAAAGGAAACATGCTACATATCATAGAAAGCTTAGACTAGGTTAGACAAACTATAAGCAGCCAAAGTCCATAACAGTAAGAACTTGATCACCGTTAAGAACATACGTAGGGGCCAGGGATTTACCTCAGTGGTTCTGCCACCTGTCTCACAAGCGCAAGGACCTGAGTTCGATCCTCAGTACCAAAAAAAAAAAAAAGAAAGACATACATAGAAGGGATGTTGAATGACTACATCTTTAGACACAGCCCTTGGTTGATGGAAGCTCACATTTTGGTTTAAGGCTATCATCACCATGAGAAAATAAGCCGTGCTGAAGTGCTCTCAGTGAGTCCTTCAGAAAACTATCAAGTCAGACCATTAAGATCATGAGAGCTGGAAAATCAAAACTGAGCTGATTGTGTAACAGGGGACCCTTGATGCTCATGAGTGAGATCAGCAAGTCTCCTAATTCAGTTCACTCCCAGTAGGTATTTTCTGTTTCTGTTTTATTTCTACTATAGAGGTGTTTTGTTTTTTTTCCTAGTAAAGGAAAAAAAATGTGTGGTTTTCTTGTTTTGTTTCAGATTTGGAGTCAACATATGGAACAAAAAATGTGTTTTCTGGAAAGAATATTTTTGAAATAAATTTTTTCCAATGGGAGATAAAGGAAAAAAATAAAACCCTTGGCCTAGAGGCATTCATTTTCAGGGATAATTGGAAATACAAAAGCAAAGTTGAAGGACTACAGGAACATCAAGAGGGATACTTTCATCAGATGCTAAGAAGCAATGAAAAAATACACGCATACAAAAAAAGCAAATCTCATATCCCACATCAACGAATTCATAATAGAGAGAAAACTTCTGTTTGTAAGTAATGTGGGAAAGCTTATAGCCATGACTCCAAACTTGTCCAACATGAGAGAACTCACACAGCTGAAAAGCATTTTGAATGTAAAGAATGTGGGAAGAACTTTTTTAGTGCCTATCAATTTACTGTGCATCAGAGATTTCATACTGGTGAGAAACCCCATGCATGTAAAGAGTGTGGAAAGGCCTTTAGTTGTGGTTATCATCTTACTCAGCACGAGAAAATTCACACTGGTGTGAAATCTTATGAATGTAAGGAATGTGGGAGGCCTTCTTTTAGGGCTCAAGCCTTGCTAAACATAAGGTAATTCATACAGGTGAGAAACTATAAATGTAGAGCATGTGGGAAGGCTTTCAGTCATGGTTATCAAATAACTCAGCATCAAAAAATCCATACTGGTAAGAAACCTTATGAATGTAAGGTATGTGGACAGGCTTTTTGTTGGGGTTATCAACTTACTCGACATCAAATATTCCATACAGGTGAGAAACCCTATGAATGTAAAGAATGTGGGAAGACTTTTAATTGTGGATCAAATCTTGTTCAATACAAAAGAATCCATACTGGTGAGAAACCTTATGAATGCAAAGAATGTGGAAAGGCCTTTAGCCAGGGCTATCACCTTACTCAACATAAGAAAATTCATACTGGTGAGAAACCTTTTAAATGTAAAGAGTGTGGGAAGGCCTTTATTTGGGGTCCAAGCCTTGTTAAACATGAAAGAGTCCACACTGACAAAAAAATCCTATGAATCTGAACCATGTGGGAAATGTTTAGTAATGTCTATTAACTAAGCGTTCATCAGAGATTTCATACTGGTGAGAAATGTCATCAGTGTGAAGAATTTAAGAACATCTTTACTAATGGTTCAAATTTTGATCAGCTGGAGAGAACTGATAGTAATAAACCCTGTGGATATAAAGAATGTAGGGAAGCCTCTATATGGACAATTTATTCAAATAAGAAAATTTATGCTGATGAAACATTATGATGAAGAAAGATAAAAGAACATTTTTGTGTATGGACAACTTAATGAGAAGAAATCTTACTCTTTTTTTTTTTTTTTGGTACCAAGGATCGAACTCGGGTCCTTGCGCTTGCTCAGTAGGCGGCAAAACCACTGAGCTAAATCCCCAGCCCCTAAGAAATCTTACTCTTGAGAAAGCCTATGAATGTAAGGAATGTGCAGTTTTTCTTGTGTATGGATAATAGCAAAGATATACTAGTCAGAAATATTTTGAATATAACGAATATGTAAAGGCCTGTGTGATTTTATCAAACATCAATATGTAGGGCCGGGGATTTAGCTCAGTAGTTCTGGTGCCTGCTTCACAAGCGCAAGGTCCTGAGTTTGATCCCTGGTACAAAACAAAACAAAACAAAACAAAATCAATATATAGATGTGAAGCCATTTAAAGGTAAGGAATATGTGAAGATTTTTATCCATTGGCACAAGGTCTGATGAACATCATTTATACTTGTTAGAAATGTAAGAAATAGGTCCAGGGGTTTAGCTCAGTGGTGCTGCCACCTGCCTCGAAAGCACAAAGTCCTGAGTTTGATCCCTGGTACCAAAAAAAAAAAGGAACTAAAAAGAGGGGCGTAGATGTGGTAAACAACATAGAGTACATCAGAGAATTCATCTGAAAGAGAAATTTTGAATTGGGAGAATAGAAAGGCTCTTAGTTAGGTACTGCTCAAATTATTTTCTAGAGATTAATGCCAATTCACAAAATATTCACCTGTCCACTATGAGACAAATGCACACAATTTTTTGGAAACTTGTCGCACTTTGGTATTATCATAACATTTTAACTGTGTTTTACAGAAGTATCAGCCCATGAGTGATTAGAAATTGAAAACAAAACGTTTGTCCTTCTCTGGGAATAATTTTAGAGACATCATTCACACTTTTTAAAACATGAGATAAACCAACAATAGGATTTAATTCAAATAATCCTTTATTTGTTTTCTCTCTGATGAGACGAGAAGAAAGTTCATAGTATAGGAAGATACAGAAAATAAGGGAATCAATTTTCTTATGCCCATGACAACATAGAATTTATACCAGATGTGTATGTGCAGAGGCCTAGCAACACCATTCAATCTTTGTTGTATATTAATAAATTTGTCTTTGACAACCACCCTGTTAATGTAACAAATAGGGAAACCCTTATACGTGACAGAAATCATACTTGTTGCCAGTGCACCTCCTTACTATTTGTGGGATGTCAGACCAAATGCTTATTCTCTTTTATATTTAAATTAAGTGCTAATGATGCTAACTATCTCATTCGAGCTGTTGTAGACATTGGATGGATTTAGTATGTCCCAGATCCATGGAAGAGTATCTGGCATAGAGCTTATGACCAATACATATTAGTTGTTCTTCATCATTAATATTACTACTGTTGGATTCTTAGGGAAAGCCATTTGGTGTAGTGCATTTAGAAAACTCTCCCTTAACCATTCACTCATTCTGGAAAAATTGATAAAATGAAAGTTTGAAAGGATTTTTTTGGATTTATCCCTTAAGTTGCACAAAAAATTGAATCTGGAAAAAAAAACAGTTTAAGAAAGCTGTTTCTAGAATGGCATGTTTGTGTTTTTTCTCATGGTGAATTACCTCATGGTGAAATTTAATAATCTGCCTCCATCCTTTATATTTTTCATAAAATGGAGTGAGAGCTAATGGCTCTCTTAAACATATTTGGCTGGAACACTTCATAGATGGTGATGTGTACTTCATATTGCAGCACATCAGAAACATTATACCCATGTTTCAAACCATTACCAATGCTAAGTTTGATCACTTGATTAATTATAATAGTTGTAGCATGAATCTTTACAATAGAGCTCTCCATTGTAAAGGTCCATTATACAACTAGTAGAACTGGCAAACTTAGGTCAGCTACTCTTGGAAATATATAACTATATGTATGTATTTTAATATTTGGAAATAAGAATGCATCTTAAAATTGATGGCTCTTGAAAAGACTTTCACCAGGTGGCTGTTGTGCCTTAGTGCCAGCATCAAAGCATGTTTATTATGAAACAGAATATGCCTTTATGTTCTCACACAATAAGACAACAGCCCTTTGAAAAGTATTCCTTTCAAAAAAAATGACAATTCCATCAAAACTGCTTTGACAACCACATGTGTGAGGTTCATCATTATAAAACCGTCCTCACCCCATGTGTATTTTGTGCAGAGAGAGCTCCTATGACATCACTGTTCAGTCATTCACCATCTAGTGGTTGAAATCATTCACACAACTGGAGTTTCAATAATCAAGTGTAAAACAAAGCAGAAAACTGGGCTGGGGATTTAGCTCAGTGGTTCTGGCACTTGCCTTGCAAGTGCAAGGTTCCAAGTTCTATCCCTGGTACCAAAAAACCCCCCAAAAAACAAAGAACAAAGCAGAAAACTTAGAATTTTAATAGAATCTATCCTTCTTAAATAGTATCTATCTCTGTCTGCCCCAGTACCATATTTACATGTTAACCAGGAGATGGTGCTTTGTCTCAGCACTTTTGAAATGATGTTTTAAGAATCACCAGTGCCTACTAATACTTGACAAGGAAGGGGGATTATTTGACTAAGGAAGTTGATGTATAACATCTACTAAATCTTTTAGGAACAATCAAAAGCATTTCATTAGCTTCTCAAAGTTGTTCAAACTGATGTATTCCATCATGATGGAAATACCAGTTCCCAGTATCTATTATTACCTTAGGTATGTGAAACAGCATTAGGAATGCTGCCATAACCAAAAGAGGGTCTAGCATTCGAAACTGCAATCATCAAGTCTTGTTTGGTATGACTGAATGGCAGTTAGCAACTTGCTTTCAAATGGCTGCCTTCTGCTACTATTTCCTTTCTTTGTGAATAAAAAATACTTCTTGTATCCATGCAGGAATGGCTCCAGAGGCATTTTTTTTTGGTTCTTTCTTGTTTGTAGTTTTTGTCGTTCATTTTTTGTTGTTGTTTGTGATACTTGATATTGAACCCAAGGCCTTTGCACTGAGCTACATGCCTAGCCCTTTTTCTTCAGAGACATGGTCTCACTACATTGTCTAGGGATTCAAACTTGTGATCCTCCTGCATCAGTCTCCCATAGTTCTGAGATTACAGGCATGGGCCACCATGCTCAGCTGGCTCCCAAGTTTTATCAAATGCTATTTCATCTCTTTCTGGAGTTATGTAATATTTAATTTGTAGTGTGTTTTTTTTTCTGTACCGGGGATCAAACTCAGGACCTTGCAGTTGAAAGGCAGGCATGGTGCCACTGAGCTAAATCCCTGGCCCTGTAATATTTAATTTGTTAATGTGATAATTTATAATGACAGATTCTTTTTTCTCAGCACCAATACATTGAAATCAATAAAAAACTATGAGTACTTGGAATCCCAGAAGGAAGAGTTACATGCAGAAAAAATATATAAATACATAATAGCTAAAATTTTCTGGTATTTTAAAAAAGGCATAAATAAGTACAGATTTTAGAGGCTCCCAAAATCCTAGACAAGACTAACACAAAGAAAATCTTACCTGGGAATGTCATACTCAAACAGCTGAAAGTCAAAGGTAGTGACAAAATTATGAAAGCACCCAAAGGAAAAGGATACATTTCCTACAGAAGAGGAAAAGCAACTCGAATAACTCCATAATTTCTTTTTTTCATAATTTCATTACTTGTATGTGCGCATATATTTTCCAAACTTTCAACCACAATTCTATATCCAGAAAGACATCACAAATAAAGGCATTTGGAGGTGTAGGTATAGCTTAGTGGTAAAACATTTGCCTACAATGTGACGCCCTGGTTCTGATTCTCAGCACTGAGAAAAGAAAAAGTATAAAGGCATTTCTGGAAAAAGAAACTAAATATTTATATTACCATTGGTAAACATGCAGACAAGCAAATTAAGTTCTCCAAACTGATGGGAAATGGTAGAAGAAGGAAATTCAGATCTTTGAGAAGGAACACAGAGCATGGGAAATGGCAAAGATGAGGTTTTTCATCTCAGTTTATTTAAGATATATGACTTTAAAATTCCAACTGGAGTGACAATGTGACTTTCCCTGAGTTACTTCTTAATTCTAAATAAGAAATGTACCAATACAATGGGAAGAGCTGGTGGTCAATATATGAATCGAGATCATACATCATTCCATTGTATGTTCCCTAACATTTTGCAATATTAAGTATGGAATATTGTCTGTGAAGTGGTCTTATCAAAAATGTTTAATCAGAAATCTACTTAACCTTCTAGACATAACCTCTAGTTCACAGTAAATATAGAAGACAAATATACCTTGAGAAACAACAGGACAAATAAAGGATGTGCAACAGAATATAGGTCAGCTCTCCTAAATTTTCAAGTGAGTTCATATCATATAATGGTGGAAGATGGGTTCTTCACCAAAAGTGACTTAATAAGCCTTCATTATGTAAAATATATGAGCTTGGTTTAGTTCTTAGCTTTTTTTTAAAAAGCAGTGATAAAAGACAATCTTTGGGCCAGGGATTTAGCTCAGAGGCACAGTGCCTGCCCCACAAGTGCAAGGTCCTGAGTTCGATTCCCTGTACCAGAAAAAAAAAAGACAATCTTTAAACAATTGGAGAAATTTGCAAATGGACTGAACATTAGAGGACATTATGGGACTACTGTTATTTTTAGTGACAATATTTTAATAGTTATGTAGTAGATTATCTTTCATCCTAGGAGTTACAAGTTGACTTTTTTTCAGTGTTGGTGAATGAAACCAGGGCCTTGGGCATGCTAGGCAAGCACTCAAATTTTAGTATATGTGCTGCCAAAGTAAGCGCTAGGCAAGCACTCTACTACTGAGCTAAATCCCAGGCCTGTATGTTCACTTTTTATAGGTAAAGTAGTATCTAAGAATGCACTTAAAACAATATGGATATATATATATATATATATATATATATCTAAGAAAGAGATATGTATGTCTGTATGTACCGACACACACACATGAGACATGCACGTGTCTATATGTTTGTGACTATATATATATATACACAAAGAAGAGACATCAGATTCACTGCCACTAGTTGGAGAGCAAATAAGCTTTCATTGTGCCACTGAAAAGCTACCTTTCTCCTAAATATATAAGTCTGAAAACATTCATAAACTTGGAGAAAATTTTTCCAAGTCAACATCAGTCTTTTGACTACCCATCTATTAATTTCTAATATCTTCATATCTCAGGGCATGTAGATTGCTTGTTATGTTACAGAATTTATTATGAGAAAATTTCAAATCATGCTCTAGTTTTTCACCAGCTATACTGTCCACATTCAATAAAGACAGTATTTCTTTCCCCCCTTTAGGAGGATAAATTCTGAATAAGAACATTCCTTGGTTAATATACAGAATTTTGTTTAGCGTGAATGAGACTAAGTGATGATAGAAAGTTTTTGAGAATATTAAATATCTACTGTCTTTACTATTAGTAGTACTGATTGCCTCAAAAATAGTACAGTAAGCAAGTACCATGTGCCAGATGCCCTTCCAAGGGTTTATCTTTTTATGTTAAGTAGCTTATGTATATTTTTCCTAAAGGTCATTTTATAGTAAAATTATAAATACAACATTGACATGAATCATTTAAGCAACTGATCCTCTCTAACCATTAAAAGAATGTCTTTTTGCCTTGGCATCAACCAACTGGGAAATAATGTGAGAATTCACGGGTCTGGGCAGGTAATGAATCCTGGGCTGGGGCTTTTGGCAACTTAAGGAACCAGGTAGAACATTCCTCCCTTCCCAGGGAATATTCCCCTTTTGACAAGAACAGACAAGTGAAAACAGCAACATTTAAACAGCTCAATTTTAAATTCTGTTACTTGGTAAAAATATTTTTTTTCTTGATACTTTCTTCCATTTGATATCAGTAGAAGCTTTAAACATCATGAAACTGACTTGGCTATAAATGGAGATATTGTACCAAAACAAACAGACAAAAAATGCAAAAGACACACACAAAACCCTAAATAAAACCTCAAGTTTGGTCTTGGGGATTTACATATCACAAAAACCATCAACTCAAGTGATTTCTTGGCCAGCTATTCGATACACACCACTGATAAAGGAGATTGCCAACACATCTTTTTTTAACAAAGCGAGTGTGACACTAGGTAACTTAAAAAAAAAAAAACTGTACTTCATACACAGGATCTCCAAGAAGGCCATGCATAAACCCTTGTGAAGACTTAAGCCAAGCCACGTCCATTAGGCTGTGGACTAGCCATAATGGTAAAGGATGTTCCACAACTAAGTTTCCCTCCTCTTTACATTAAGAGTTTCTCACTACTGTGAAATCTTTGCTATTGAGTAAGTTGATAGTGCTGATGAAAGGCCTTCTCACATTTCTTACATTTGTGTAGTTTTGGGTGAAGGATATAGCTCAGTGGTTCCGCTACCTGCCCCACAAGCACAAGGTCCCGAGTTTGATCTCCGGTACCAACAAAACAAAACAAAACATTTGTGTAGTTTCACACCAGCATGAATTCTCTGATGGTGAATAAAATGATCACTACATTTAAAAGCCTTCCCACATTCTCTACTGTTTTTTTTTGTTTGTTTGTTTGGTGCTGGGGATTGAACTTGGGTCCTTGCACTTGGGCAGCAAGCGGCGAAACCACTGAGCTAAATCCCCAGCCAACATGCTCTACTTTTATAGCATTTTTCACCAGTATGAATTCTCTTATTTTGAGAAAGCTCTGAGTTAGAATGAAGGACCTTCTTATATCCTTTACATATATAATGTTTCAAACCAGAATTAACTGTCTGATCATAAATTAATTTAGAATTAAGTCTAAAGGTTTTCCCACATTTCTTACATTCTAGGGTTTTCTCCCTGACATGAATTGATGTGTTTTAAGTTCTCCAACATGATTGAAGGCTTTCCTACATTGCTTGCATTCCTATGGTTTTAAATCAGTATGAATTATCTGATGTTGAAAAAGATGTGAATGAAGCTTAAAAATCTTCCCACATTCTTTCCATTCATGTAGCTTCTCACCAGTATTAACTGTCTGATGTTCCATTAAGTTGAAAGCCTCTAAAAATTTTTAGAAGTTTTCTCCCATTACTTCTGTGAACATTTTTTTTAATGTCAATTGTACTTTCTCCTGTTTTTTCGTGGACTCCTATCTGTCTTATGTTATTCATCTTTGCAACATCTAGCAGCTGCTGGATTGATTTCTTGTGGTCCTTTA
The DNA here is from genome assembly GCF_053883595.1 of Heterocephalus glaber. Taxonomy (NCBI): domain Eukaryota; kingdom Metazoa; phylum Chordata; class Mammalia; order Rodentia; family Bathyergidae; genus Heterocephalus; species Heterocephalus glaber. The sequence goes on from NW_028258450.1 coordinate 1,538,185, forward strand.
CTATATTTAGGAAATCTCTGTTTTCACAGTCCTTAACCACAATACTGTCTTCTATATTTGATATTCTATCTTCAGATTCCCTTAATCTTCTGTGGATACTTTCAATGGAGTTTTTGATCTCCTGAATATATGTTTGAATCTGTTTCATGGATTCCATTTCTTTCTTATATTGGGCGATCATGGTTTCCATTTCTTTCTTATGCTGGGCATTCATGGCTTCCAGCATGTTTCTGAGCTCATCTATGTTTTTATCTGTTTCTGTTCTAGAGCCTCTAATCATGTCTCTCACTCTGCTCACCATCTCTGTAGTTATCTGGGAGATTATTTCTGCTCTGAATTGTTCTTTTCTTTTTTCTTTTTTTTTTTTGGTACCAGGGATCAAACTTGGGTCCTTGTGCTTGAGCAGCAGGTGGCGAAACCACTGAGCTAAATCCCTGGCCCTGCTCTGAATTTTTCTAGAGCCTCATTCATCTGTTTTGTTACTTCCTGTGCTATCAGTTCAGGGTGTCCAGGTGGTTGATTATCAGTCTTTTCCACCTCGTTTCCCCCAGAATTTACCCTTGGTGGGGTGCAAGTCTGAGTTTGTGCCTTGCTTAAATGTCTCCTCATTTTTGTTTTAGGTACTGTCCTTGGTTTAGTTCCTCAGTTGATACTTTGAAGTTGCTTATTATAAGTATCTTTGTTGATGTATTTAGAACCCTTATGGAATGATTGCTTCTCAGAGGTGTCTTCCAGATATGGCTGGTCTTTATGTTTTGAGTCTCTAATGACTCTGAGACTATCTCATTTTCATTATACCAGGAAGGACAACTGATTAGATCACTCACAACACCTTAGCCCAAGTGTTACAATCAGCAACACAATAGCATCAAGTACCTCTAAAAAATGACAATTTGTAGTAGTTATTAATCTATCACCTTTAACTGCGTGGATTAAATAAAAATTGAGGACCAACCCAACATATGTTTATAGTGAATAAACTCTTCAATATAGCAACTGTCCCCTTCAGGATGGGGAGTTAGAAGGAGTTGGGGAGGGAAGAATAGGTAGGCAGAAGGATAGGGGAAGGTTAGCAGTGAGGCCAGAGGACACAGGCAAGAGAAGGAAAGAGAAGAAAAGAAAAATAAAGAAGAAATATGAATTAGAGCCAGAACAGGAACACAAAGGGAGATGAAGAACTATATGGGACAGCAAGGGAGAGAAAGAGAGAAAGAAAAGAGAAAAGAAAGAAAAAAGAAAAATAAAAATTTTAAAAGAGTAGAAAAAGAAGAAAAAAATTAAAAATAAGAGCAAAAAATAGTGATAATTTTGAAAATAACAAATAAAAGATAAAAATGAAGGCCTCCTTAAGGGTATGTCTCTGCTGTCACAATAGACAACATAGGCAGCAGTGCGCAGTTATAAGTCAATGAGTCTCAGTAAGCCAGTCACAGACCCGTGAGATTCAGGCAGATTTCTGGCTGCATGTGCCAAGTTGAGCTCCCTGTACTCCTGCAGGGTTGAACTCTGCAAGGTTCTATTGCAGGTTCCAGCTGCCTTTCCCCTGAAGACAGTTCAGGTTCTGATGGGAGGTGATCATCCCTCCAACTTACCAAGTACGGTGGTCTGATGTGCCTTTATTGCAGAGATTCTCTTCACTTTTCCAGTGGGCCTCAGTTTTCATCAGGGAGCCTGAGAGAGGGCCTCTTTCTGTTTTGTTCACTTCTGCAGCTCAGGACAATGGCCTTTATGTCCCCCTGTGCCCCGTCTCCTGGTTGCGGCAAGCCGGATGAAGTGGGGCTCCAGTCAGCCCGGGACCACTCTGTTCTCCCTTTCTATAAAACCTCAAAGTTACTCTAAACTACTTGAAGACAGATTTTTTTTTCTGTACCTGGGATCGAACTCAGGACCTTGTTCTTGCGAGGCAGGCATGGCGCCACTGAGCTAAATCCCTCGCCCAAGATCTTGAAACACTGTCCTTTCCATCATGGCCAAGATGATTAAAATCCTTTTCCTGCCTTTCCCTGCTTGTCTCCTTGATTGACACTGGAATTGGTGGCTAAATCTGGTCTGATGGGGCCCCTGGAGCCAGGGCTTTTGCCCCAAAACTTCAATAGTATTTTCTCCAACTCCCTGCCAATGCAAGGACACTAATGTTAGAGAGAAGCGGAGAATTTTACTGTCTCTATTTCATGTTTTGCTCCATGGTTGTGAAATAGATCAGGTACTCCCATGCAGCTCTCAGGCCTTAATCTATTAACCACTACAGATGGAGACATGTCTTTCTCTATCTCCTTTGCTAACAATGTATGGAATGCACCCTCCCAGTATCCTTACTCCTATTCCAAGGACCAAGTGTAATGTTAACAGGGCAAGACACCAGCTTCTCTCCAAGGATGAGATCAGCCACTAGTCCATTTGCTATAGGGGTGAAATCACCTAAAACATGAGGAAGACATCTAAAGTAATGTTATATTCGTGATCTAATAGAAAAGTACCAGCCCCTAGCCCACACCAGTGAAGCAATAAAACCCACCCCCATTCTTTTGTTAATGTGTCAGTCTGATCCTCTCCCTCAGAGCAGTGACTCTTTTAGCTCCTCAAGCTAAAGCCCCTTCCTTATTTCCTTTACTTTTTTTTTTTTTTTTCTACCAAGATCGAACTCAGGACCTCCTGCTTGCCAGGCAGGTGCTGTGTCGCTGAGCTACATCTCCAGCCCAATTTTCTTTACTTTGTAACTCCAATAAATCTACCTTGTCCTCTCACTGCTGTGTCCTGAAATTCTTTTTTCTATGAGGAAAGTCGATGAACCAGGGTGGGTTACAAGCCAAGTTGGGGCCATATAATAAAGCTCGTTCAGTGTTGCTCAAACCGCTCCGTGTTTTGCTTATTAGCTTATACATAGCATTCCTTTATAGTTATTTTCCATTTTTTTCATATTTCTAACTTCTGACACGTGGACAAGGAAACAATGAGAAAATGAGAACGCAGGCTGAGCTCTCCAAGTAATGAAGGAGACTCCACCTGTTAATATAAAAAGAAAATTGCAGGGTGGCGGGAAGCTCAGGCTTACACAGGATTCTGGGATGTGTAGTCCAAAGGCTTTCTATGATCGCCGCACTTTTGCCAGCAAAGCGCGACTATGATCACTGCTCCACTGGGGAAAGAAGAAACTACAGTATAATCCAGTGCCTGCATGTTTGGTGGCATTCCTGCTACCAGAAAGAAAGAATAGGAAACTCGTTCCGCTGGAGGATTCTGGGAAACGCGACTCAGGCTGCGCGAGTGCGCGCGTGCACTAACGTCCTGTGGGGGGGGGGTGTTTGCGGTGCGGAACCTCGCGGAATCCTGGGAACTGTAGTTCCAGAGCGCCGTGAAGCCCGGACACTTCCGCTGTCCAGTGTTAAGCCCACGGCCTGTGTTTCTCTCAGGGAGGTAAGCGTCTTGGGAACCCCTCGACATCTTTTGACTTTTATGGCCTGCTGGTAGGATCAGCGAGACCCGCACTTTGGTCACTGCGGAAGAAGCTGCGGCCAAGGGCGGAGGGCGGCACTGCGGGATATTGAGCGCCTGTCTGGCATCCGCTCTCCCGAGCCCCAGCCTTTGGGGTCGTTTGCAGATTCCCCTACCTGGATCCGGCTGAGTTTGTGGATCTCGTCGGTTCCCCGCTGCCCAACCTGCTCTGCTTCACCTCCCTCCCGTCCTGTCGCGGGTAGCGGTGTGACATTGAGTGAGCATCTTTTTGTGCCTTGGTTTCCTCTCGAGTAAAAGGGGGTGTTACGGGTACCCACTCACCTTATACATGTATTTTCATACTCAGGGATAGAGTACAAGTAAAATGTTTAGAACAGTACGCGCGTGTGGCAAAGTGTTGGCTGTTAGTGTTAGTACTATTATAATAACCAGAAAAGAATTCTTTTCTGTGGAAGCTCCTCAAAGTACCACAGGCTCTTTTTGATACTGATGGGAAAGGAGGATGTTCCTTTACTACTACCTCTCCCCTCTTCTTTTTGCTTTTTTTTGCGGGGGGTACCGGGGATCGAACTCGGGACCTTGCGCTTGCGAGGCAGGCGTCGGAACCACTGAGCTAAATCCCAAGCTTCTTTTTGTTATTTTTAACAGGTTTTATTATATTGGCTGAAATACTTAATAAATTTATGAACCCTTTTGAGAATCTTCAATTTCCATCCCCTTTTTTAAAAAGTGTGCTGAAAAAGCAATGTTCTGGTCAGATACAAAACAGCATGCTTTAACTCCTCATATATCCCCAACTACTATCTGATGATAAAGGATTCTCAGAAAGCAGAAGGCTTTGATAAATTCATCAGATAGGATCGCTTCAGTTCCTATACTACTTCTGAAAAAAAAATTTAAAGAAAGAATGCATCTCTTACAGGTGGATTCTTGGGGTATCATCTGGATTTCCCAAGACTGCAGACAAGCTCATGGTATCCCCCAGCCTCCTTTCCTTTCCCTGCCCCTCCTTCAGAAAGAAGGCTGCAAAGAGGGAGGGGAATGAACCCTGGGCTCCTGGCATCAGATGCCATTATGGCAGAACTTAGCATTCTCCTTCCTTTTTTGTTCCCAGTGGGAGAAGATATTTTGTTCATTAGATGTTTGTGATATACAGATGTTCAGTTGTTGAATATTGGAGAAGATATGTCAGAGGAGTAACTGTTGTAATAGTTAAACATTGAGTGCTAAGTTGCCTTGTAAGGACTTTATGAAAAATAGCATATTTAACCTTCACAAAGCTGCCAGATTTGAGTACTGCTAGTGCTATTATTTTACAGAAAAGGAAATGAAAACAGAACAAGTTATTTATGTCCCAATTCTAGTAAGAACGGTGGAATTTGCATCTAGTGCTTGTGTTCTATGTTTCGATATTGTTGGTCACACAATTTGGAATCCCAAAATTGTAATTAGGAAATAAAATAGGAAAACCATCTATGTAAATATCTAACCAGTTATTTGGCATCAATTTGGAAATGGGGTTGGAATTTTATTAAGGATTTAAAAAAATGTTTTATTTGTATTTTGTGTAGAGGATTTTTGAAAGCATGATTAGTGAGTTTCAACTGTTCTGTAAAAATTTTAAAGTACTCTCATTTAACTTTATTTTAAGCAGGGCCAGGGATTTAGCTCAGTGGTTTCACCGCCTGCTGCACAAGCGCAAGGACCCGAGTTCGATCCCTGGTACCAAAAAAACAAAACAAAACAAAACTTTATTTTAAGCAATATTCTAATCTATAAATTTAATCAGAAAAATGAAGCTCTTGATGGGGATTTAGCTCAGTGGTGCTGTGCCTGCCTCGCAAACACAAGGTCCTGAGTTCGATCCCCAGTACTGAAAAAAAAAAATGAAGCTCTTTATAGAATTCTGGAAGTATAGAAATACGTAAAGAAAAACATTTAGAATTACCTATAACATTCAGATACAGTTACAGACACTCTTCATTTAACAACTGAATTGTGTTCCTGCAACTAGGTTGCTAAATGAGGAATTGTATATAGTATGTATATTACAATATTCAGAACAAAGACATGGTCAAAGGAAACTCCAACTTGATGACTTTGCTTTTATTTCCATAACTCTTACATGCAATGCTGTAATGTATGACAACATAAAACTACAGTACTGTACTGTACGGTACAACCAGAAAAAATTACAGTATAATATAAACAAGGTGTACTGTAAAAAAAAAAAAGTCTCTATATTGAGGCTCTACATTGAGGCTGTATGAACAAGATGTCCAGAATTGTTCAAAAAAAGAGACAGGTTGTAGGTCCAAATGGTGCACCTTGGTCCTAAGTCTGCTCAGTCGTTAAATAGGTAGGTCATTAAATGAGGACTATCTATATTAACATTTTCATGGATTTCTGTTAGCAGGTTTTTTTGGGGGGGATCGAACCCAGGACCTTGCACTTGCAAGGCAAGTGTAGTGCCATTGAGCTAAATCCCCGGCTCTGTTAGCAGTTTTTAATGTGTATTTGTCTATATGTTATGAAATTGTCACACTATGGATAGTGAGTTTTTGCTTCTTTACTATGGAAATTTGCAAACATACCCAATTTATAATACTACGTAATGAGCTCCTATGTAATAACTATTCTGTTAACCTTGCTAATATTGTTGCTTCAACCCCTACACACATATATTTTCCATTGAGTATTTTATAGCAAATGCAGGTGTTGAGTAAGTAGGACTTAAACATTGTCATAAGCCAAGGGCCGGGGATTTAGCTCAGTGGTTTTGCCACCTGCCGCACAAATGCAAGGACCCGAGTTCGATCCCCGGTACCAAAAAAAAAAAAATTGTCATAAGCCAGGTATGTGTTAGCACATGCCTGTAATCCCAGCATTTTGAAGGCTGAAGCAGGAGGATCTCAACCAAGTTTGAGCCCCATCTGGGCAATTTAGTGAATTAATGAGACCCTATCTCAAAAATAAGGATTGGGATGTACTTCAGTGAGAAGGAGTATGACAAAAAAAAACCCCACATAAATTGTGTATAAAGACTAAGGGAAGAGAGATTGTATTCATTTGGCAGGGCTGCCATAACAAAATACCACAGACTGAGTGGCTTGAGACAATGGAAATTTATTTTCTTATAGTTCTGGAGGCTGGAAGTTCAAGGTCAAGGTGTTAGGGACTTTGGTTTCATCTGAGGGCTTTCTCTTTTCTGTGCAAGAACTCCTGTGCTGCCCCTGTTATAATGAATCCACTTGTCAAAAATAGGCTTTTGATTGGTCGGGGATTTAGCTCAGTGGTTTTGCCGCCTGCTGTGCAAGCACAAGGACCAGCGTTCCATCCCCGGTACCAAAAAAAATTTTTAAAAAGGCTTTTGAAAGAAAAGTTTATTCCAGTAAATAGGGACTAAAATTAGGAGATTCTAGCCACTAGCAGGGAAAAATTTCATCTGTGGGTGGATGGGGTAACACCAGGAGAGGGATGTTAGCAACTGGGAAAGGAATTAGTCTTATGTAGGTATTGAAGGGGCTAAGGAATCTGGGGTGAAATGTTTATGACTTGGATGCCCAAGGACAGTCTGCTGAAGTGTGCAGACAATCGCCATGCCAGGGAGGTTGTATATTTCGTCTGGAGTCCATTTGTCCTACTTACTAAGAAGCTGCTGCTGTTTTCTAAAAGCAGCTTGTTTGCTTTGTCCTGTTGGCTTAGGCCAGGCCTGACAGTCCCTTTGTATGTTAACGTACTTACCTCTGTAAGGGCACTATCTCCAAATAAAGTCACATTCTGAGACACTGAGGGGTAGAACTTTAACACACAAATTTGGGAGGGTACACAATTTGGCCCATAACAGATGTTAAGAGTTAATAGCGACTTCTAAGGTTTTCACTCTTGTCAACTAGGAGAATACAGTATATTTATGTGAGAAAGCTAGAAAGAAATGGGAATTGGGGAAAAGAAGATGATTATTTTTTTGTTCCTTTAGAGTTGTGCTAGCTACTGACGTGTGACTTTGGTCTCTCTCTCTCATATCTTTCTTTTCCTTCTTTCCTTCTTTTCTTTTCTTCCCTTTGCTTTCTTTCTTTTATTTGCTTTCTTTCCTTTCCTTCTTTCACTTTCTTTTTCTTCTTTCCTTTCATCTCTCTTTTCTTCATTTGTTTTCTGTGTTTCATGGACTTCATCATATTCTCAGAGTGCCCCCAACAGGTTAACAAAGAGGAGTTATTCAATGAGTAATTTGATTCACGTAGCTGTCCAACAAGTAGCTGAGAATAAGGTGCTACAGCTTGGGCTTAGAGAACAAAACTGAAAGACTATGTCCCTTGTCTTTTATCTCGCTTATTTTGGGTGGTGACAGAATCCATCAACTTTTTTGGAGTATTCAAAAGTTGATGTACAATTGTAGATAGTATTGTCATGATTGAAACAAATTCCTTTAGAGACAAGTGAACATTAATGTTTGCTGCTTTATTACATGGAGATCAGGGAAATGGTAAGAACAGCTGACTTTTGTTGGGTGTCCCTTATGACTTGGAGAATTTCAGTTAACCCATTTATTTCTCATGACGATCTTATTCATGTTCTCATTTTAGAGAGGAAGAAACAGGCATAGACAACCTAATTAAATAAGTGATTTGGTAGTACATTCCAAAAGAAGCAGAGCCCAGATCATACCTCAGCACCTAAGTTGGAAACCCACCTTGAGAACAGTACCTGGATGGCCTTGGGGAAGTTACTTAACCTCTTGGTGCCTCAGTTTCCTTACCTATCAAGTAGGAATACGATCAGTATATCCCTCCTAAGGTTTCTGTGATTAAAAAGATATGATATATAAAATGCTTAGACTCATCCTGGGAATATAGTAAGTCCTCTGTGAAAACTGCTTAGGGAAAGATGGAAGTAACTTGGTTGTAAGTCTGATCCTGTGGTTCAGGAGACTTAAGGAGAGGTTAGGAGTAACAGATGTCAAATAGCCAGTAGAGAATAAAAAACAGTGAACACATAGGTAACTTTGGGGAGGGGGCACATCTAGAGAGGACAGGGGAACTCATGGTTAGGCCTTGGCACCCTGAGAGATTCAAAGATGTTAAGGCAGTGCTTGGATTCTCAGGCTCAGATGAATACCAGAGTTGGAGAACCATTGCCTAGTGGTTAAGGATGTAGGCACAAATGTCAGACTGCCTGGATTCACTGCCTGGTGCACTGTCCTTTCTGGACAATGAAATGGTGACCTGGCTGTGAGGAGGGGTATAACAATTCAGATGTCAGCATCTCTCCTCCGCAGATTCTGATTTAATTGGGTGTGGATAAGGCTTGAGAATTTTTCAGTTCCATTGAGTCTCATGTGCACCCAGGGTCTCATTGACCCCCAGTCATCCTAATTGATTAAAGCATGGAGTGAAAATCTTGACTTTCTGGTAAATCATGAACAAGTGACTTTTCTGTGCTTCAATTTCCTGATCTGTAAAACGGGCAGAATTGTCTTCTCAATCCTTAGGGTTGTTATGAAGATTGCCCAGTAGGTACTATGTCAGGACCTAACTACTGAAGAGGGTTTTTCATGAATGGTTTGGAGTTCCCTGTGAATAACATCAGGTGCTTAGGGTTGATCTTGGTCCTCTCTTAGGGGTGGTAGAAATGTTAGAGGTGGAAACCCAAAGTCATTACCCTGTCTGAAAAACTCTGGAGAGCTGTCTTTGACTGATGCGTCTCAAATTGTGATCCAGAGACCAACCACATCAGCATTAGCTGGGATGTTAGAAGTGTGGATTCTTAGCTGGGTGTGGCGGTGCCACCTGTGGAGTCTTTCATCAGCTTCTGCCCATCTGTAAGTGGTAGATTCATTCTGTCAGCTCTGCTGAGCAATGACTTTGTTATAAGCTCTGTTTTAGGTTTCTGGAAAGTAAATCCGAATAAGTGTTAATTACCAGACAGGTGGTTGACTTACTGGTTATCCCTTTTCCCTCAGAGGGGATGGAAGGATCTCTCTGCAAAACACTTTTACTAGAGATTTCTGGGCAAATATAGAATTAGAACCAAGTGAATCACAAATTCTCAAGAGGGATTTATTCTAAGATTGGGAAGAAAGCCATACTGGGTCTATTAGCCTTCTGTGACTATCATGGGATCAACTTATGAAAAAGTTTTATTTAGCTCACAGTTTTAGAGGTTCCAGTCCAAAATAAGTTGGCCTCCTAAATTTGAGTTTGTGGGAAGGCTGCACACAAGGGTGTGTAGCAGAGCAAACCTGCTCACCTCATGGCCAGAAAGCAAAAAAGATAGGAAGAAGGAAAGGGCCAGAATCCCACAATCCTCTTTGAGGCTGTGCTCAAAACGACCTAAAGATTTCCCCATAGGCCCCACCTCTTAAAGCCTCTCCTAGTGTTACTGCACTGGGGACCAAGCCTTTAACACATGGGGCTTTGGGGGCCATTCAGCATCTGAACTATAGCAGCATGCTTCCGTAGTAAGTTTCTTTTATCTGAAATAAGAGGACTTACTACTAATTAACTAATACTAATCTCTTTATCAGGACCTGTCCCCCACTGTAGGAACCAGCTTATGAGCTCAAACTTGACCATGGGGTGACTGGGATGAAAACTAAAGAGACACCAGGTTAAAATGTGGAAGGTCAGGGGCTCTTGTCTCTCTTTAACAGAGAGCCTCGAGTGACTGGTGCACCTTGGCATTATTCACTCAACATAGGCACAAGCAATTAGAGTTCCGAAGGATTCATCTGTCTCTCACTCCATGGTACTTGTCCAGGTAAACAACAGGGTTTCAGGTGTTTTTACTTTTCCTCGAAGCATGTCTGCATGCTTGCATGCCCTGTTCCTTCTTAGTGCTGAGGAGGCCAGTTAAGCTTCAGTCTTCCCATCTAGTCTCCCACACCCCACTGGCTTGTAGTACAAGGGATTGACATCCCCAGCCCTTGTTTTATTTTATTTTGAGACAGGATCTTGCTAAGTTGCCCAGGCTTGCCTCCAATTTGCAGTCCTCCTGCCTCAGCTTCCCACATAGCTGGGATTACAGGTGTGCACCACCAAACCCAGCTTATTTTACCTTCAGTTTCCATCCTGCCTAGAGTCAGAGGCAGATCCCACAAGGAGAATTTATATTAGGGCCACTGTGTAGGATGGGTGGGTTGTTCGCTGCGTAGTGGCCCTGAGTTGGGAGTTTCAGCAATATTGAATTCAGCCCCTGCTCTGCTCATCAGGCTGTGTGCTGTGTAGCTGAGGCCATCCTTCCTGTTTTCCGGATGCTTGCTTTTTTGTCCTCATCCTGGGGGTGTGGGAATGGGTGTCTCACTGTCTCTATAAGGGCAGTCATCCCATTGGAAGGGCTCTAACTCCTAATTCACTTATCTTCTGGAGTACCATCACATTAGGACTTTAACATTCCATCCCTAGCACTGAGGAACAGCAGCCCAATGGGTATGTGGGTAACTTTTATTGAATGTTTAATCTGTCAGGCACGGTTCCAAATGTTTTGTGTGTATTTAGTCACTTTGACCTTCCTGTGAGTTTAGTGTTACCATCATTATTCCCCGCTTACGGATGAGACATGGAGGCAAAAGAGCCATCATGTTGGAGATGCCAGTATCCTAATATTGGAGAGCTGGCTTTAGAGCCTATCTTGTTCACAATTCAGTCTCTTCTCCCTCAAGTAGATCCTATATCTTTAGAGTTCTCTTTTCTTTCCTGTGTCGGTCTTCTATCCCCAGCTCTCTTTCTGTGAGATCTTAAGCTCCCATCTGCTTATTTTTGCCCATAGAAACAACAGAGAGAGAAGATTCAGAATACTGGCTCTGGCATCAGAGCTGGATTCAGGGATTGCTCCTGCCGCTCAACCTCACCTGCTTAATGGGTGCGGCAGTTGTCGTTTTCAGTTGCTGAGAACTTCCTAAAATGTCAGGTACTTTGCCAAGGCTACTGCATAAATTTGTTCATTTCCTATAATATCCCTATGACGAACATTCTTTTTCTTTTCCTTTTGTAGCTGAGGATAGGCACACAGGTTTAGGTGGTTGGACCAAGGTCACAGGACTGGCTCAGCAGTAGCATAACAGGTATGTTTGAGGTACTGAAACAGTAAATGCCAAGAGCTTTACAGGGCTCCTAACAGGTACTTAGTGTTAAACATTAATTCTGTTATTTTTATTCTTGCAATGATTACCATAGCTTGTTATTTCACTGGCATACTGATTATCAAATGTATGGTTAAATATATAGTATAGAGACAAGGGTTTGGTTTTTTTGAGACACGAGTTTTTATGAAATTTTCTTTTATCTCTTTCATGTTGAAAAGCCTTGCAAGGTCTTACATCTTTGAAAACTCAGTCAACAACATAGTCAAATTCATAGAGACAGAATAGTTACCAGGATGGGGAGAGGATGGGGAGTTTATTGTACAAAGTTTCAGTTTTGGATGATGCAAAAATTCTGGAGCTGAACATTGGCTGTGGTTGCATAACAGTGTAATTGTACTTACTGAACCGTACACTTAATAATGCTTAAATGGTAAATTTGACATGGTGCATTTTACTACCTAAAAAGTCCCATTCGTCTACATGAGATGGTCAGAAAACACGGTGAATGTTAAAAAAATTCTTTAAAAAAAATTTATTACAGCAAAAGATAATGTCTTAACCCCCCCCCCCGTACTTATCCTTGTTTCAAACACACTTATCTTGCTCATTGTTCTTTTCACTTTCTGAAGTAGTTCTAGAAATCTCTTTCATGAGCATCTTTAGTTGCATGGGGTGCCTAGGTGTTCTGAATTGATTCAAAATGTTTGCCTTTTGTGGTCATTTTGACTTTGGAGAAGAGCCAGATACATGATTAAAATACAGTAGGCCTTTGACTTACGAACTTGATCAGTTCCTGAGGGAGGGTTGGTTGTAAGTCAATACAGCTGAGATCTGGATGTTTACCTGGGTACATGCTATAGATAACAAGAGGCAGATGAATCTTCCATTAACTAACCCAAACTGTTCATATGTCAGGCCGGTCATAACTTGAGGGTCTACTATAGAAGAGGACACTGTAGATTTTATAAGTCTGCCTTTCTGTTGGATGGCACTCTGCAGTAGCATTCACCATATTTTTTAATCACACCTCATAAAGACACTCACTAAAGAGGACTTCCAGAACTGCTTCAGAAAGTGTCAAGAACAATGGGATAAATGTGTTCAAAGCAAGGGGAAATATTTAGAGGGGAATTAATGGCAATTTTTTTACTGTAATAAATTTTTGAAATGTAAACATTCACTATATATTTTGATTATGCCTCATATGTGATCTTAAATATTACTAGACAGGTATCCATTAAGTATGACAAACTAAGAATAATGATATTTCAGAAGTTAAAGGTAATTTTTTAATTTTTTTGGTACCTGGGATCAAACTCGGGTCCTTGCGCTTGCGAGGCAGGCGGTGGAACCGCTGAGCTAAATCCCCGGCCCTAGTTAAAGGTAATTTTTGTATGACACAGCAGCAACCTCTAAAGGTTCTCTTGATAGAAATCACTTATGAAGACAGGTTTTTATGTTACTGAATGTTACCTCCTTTTCACCATTTAAGGAATAAGTTACCCTAAAAGTGCTCTTTGAGCTTTTTTTCCTTCTTTGAATTCTTAATCCTGAGATTGTTAATTCTCTTGTTAAGTCTCTCATTTTATGGATGAAAGAATTGACATATGGAGATAATAATTTGCGTAGGATTTCACAGCTAGTAAATAGCAGTGCCAAGAATATCGGCCTTTTGGCCAGAGTTTACGCTCTTAACCTGTGCTGTACTTTCCATTTCTGTCCCGCTTATGATCAGAATCACTCTGTGAGGCCCGTGAGGAGAACAAGCGTTAGGGGCACCCTGAGTGGTAGGGAGTCACTCGTTCCCAGGGGCTCTTAGCTGAAGGAGCAAGTGGAATCTCTGGAGTCCAGACTCTGCTCATCAAGTCACCCCAAAGGAGAGGTCGCCCTTTCACAGAAAGCAGCCATATAGGTTAGTGCCACCCTTGGCCAGACTCTTATGGCTCTTTTCTTCTTCCCCCGTTGTGCCTTCCTAGGACCCAGCCATTTCCCAGAAGGAGGAGGACAGAATGCCCAAGTTCAAGGTGAGTTGGGCTTACATTTCTAGGTTTTAAACTCTCATCTCCTTTCTCAGAGGTTACACACATCTTGTTTCTCTTTTCTGAGGAAACATTAAGGAGAACTGTAGGCATTTGAAAATCTCTGATGTAGTGTTTGCTACTTTTTTTTCATGTAGTTTATTGATTGTTTTATCATTTTATAATTTGATAAATAAGCATAAAATAGAAAAGTCAGTAATAGTGACTAAATACTCCCATTATCTCCTTTTTCTCTTATAAAACAATGATTATCTTTCCATATTCTTTCCCTCATATACTTTCATAACAGTATATTGGTAATCATAGTGTAGATAAAATTTTTTAATTATGCTTCTCCTAAGAAATGTTATATGCCTTACATCTTTTAATAACATCATATTTCCTTAAATTGATGTACTCTGGGCAGTGGGCAGTGTATGAGTGTGTGAAGGATAACTTTTCCTTATTCATGGACATTAAGGTAGTTCAGATATTTTACTGTGTTGAGGATCATGGTGGTAAAGTTTTCCTGCATACAAGATTTTCCCCCAAAAAAGGATTTGAAGTTTTCCTATCACTTGTTCCTAATGTTTTAGGAATACCAAATTGTATTTTTGATGTGGTGCTTTGGATAATTTGTATGTGGAATATACAAACACAGCACGTAGCATCATGATCTGATCAGAGAATATGTTATTAGATATTTTCATATAAGAAAGCTAGATTTTTATTTTCAGTGCCAAAAAATGAAATCCAGAGTCTACTCAAGTGCCACACTACTAAGCTACATCCCCATCCCTTTTTATTTTATAATTTTGAGACAAGGACTTATTCAGTTGTTCAGGCTGACTTTGAACTTGTATCCTCTGGCTCAGCCTCCCAAGTAGCTGGGATTACAAGATTACCACAAAGCCTGACCAAAAGCTAGGTTTCCCTAACCTATGCCCGAGTCATACTTTGGATGTGCTTACTAATCTATATTTTTTCATCATTATATTAATTTATTTTATCAAGTAATAATGTACTTGGCAAGTACATTTTTTTTGTACTGCATCTAGTCCTCAGGTCAACCTTAGGAGCCAGTACTTGTTTCATTTACACTACAAAAAGCAGGATTGTAGAATTTCAAAAAGATGCCAAAGTTAACACGGAAGACCAAAGAAGCAACTAATTTTTTAAAACTTCTAGGATTTTTACTTGGATAGACAGAGGGGCAAGAGAAATAAATTCTCTTAGGCTTGCTTTCCTGGTGGGTGCTGAGCTTGTGGTTGAGGGGTAGAAGATGCTGTGGATAATACTGCCCCTTCCTGCTTCGCTCTTGGTGGCCCCTTCTCTGTGATCCCTTCTCTTCATTTAGGGCCCCTGAATGTGCAGTGCTCCAGGGATCAATAGTTTCATATGAGAAGTTAAAACAATGCTTTAATCTTTTTTTTTTTTTGGTACCGGAGATCGAACTCGGGACCTTGCGCTTGCGAGGGAGGCGCTGGAACCACTGAGCTAAATCCTCGGCCCAATGCTTAAATCTTAATTGCAGTGATTTTTTTTTTTTTTTTTGGTACCAAGATTGAACTCAGGACCTTGCACTTGCAAGGCAGGCACGGTGCCATTGAGTCAAATCCCCGGGTCCAGTTGCAGTGATTCTTAATCATGGGTGATTTTACTTACCAGGCAACATCTGCCAACAGTTTTATTACCACACTTTGGGGGTGCCACTTGTGTGTAGTGGATAGACGTTAAGGTGCTGCCAAACATCCTGTAGTGTACCAGATAGCTCTGATAGCCAAGAAGTGTCTGGCCCAAAATGTCAGTAGTGCTGAAGATGAGATACACAGAGCTATACAAAAACAGTAGCAAATGTGAGTAAAAGTATTTGCTACCTATATGCTGAAAAGAAAAGCTGGGATTACAGGCATGCTTCATCATGCCCACCTGAAAAAAATCTTTAACATATTCCATAGTAAAGTTGACTCTGTTCTCTTAGCATCTGGAACTACTTCCTGCACATCCTTCCCACTGTTCTTAGTCCTATCCTTCTTTTAGTGGACTTTTCTTGCAAGATTAAGTGGAGTGTATTTTGTGTTGTAGGAGACAGTGACCTTCAAGGATGTGGCTGTGGTCTTCAGTGAGGAGGAGCTGGGGCTGCTGGACTCTGCCCAGAGGAAGCTGTACTGCGACGTGATGCTGGAGAACTTCAGGAACCTGCTTTCCGTGGGTGAGGCTGGGTGCTCTGGCTGATCATCTGCTCTCTGGTATCTCTGCATCCCTGGATGTGCAGGTCCTTGGACTTCTTGAAGTGGTTTCCAGTTTCTAATCATCATGAGATACACAGTTGGAATTTTTCTAGTCTCTCTCCCCTGGCAAATGTGTTTGTCATGTAAGCTGACAGCATGATTGCTATATATTTGTGTCTTTTCACAAATTATACTCATTTCTAATTAGTGGCTCATGGTACATATTTAGTGAATTTTACGACTTTTTTTTTTGTACCGGGCATCGAACTTGGGTCCTTGCACTAGCGAGGCAGGTGGCGGAACCACTGAGCTAAATCCCCAGCCCTACAACATTTTAATGAAATGAAATGGGGTAGAAAATATCAGAGCCCTGGACAACAACTGCAAAAACTATAGCTCTGTTGCCAGCAACAGTGTGAGAGACATTAGAGAAGACATGGTAAAAACAGATACTTTTTTCCAGTAATTTATAAATGTATGTATGTTTTGAGTTTTTCCTTTTTTTGTTGTTTTGGTTTTGGGTTTTTGCATAAAATACATTTCTTCCATTCAGTCGTGATCAGAAGTTTGGAAAACACTAGCTTTGATGTCCTGAAGATGATACAATGAGAATACATGCAATCCTTAGTAATTTGATCTCTGGTGTGTTTATTTTAAATATATATCCTCGGTTTTTCACAGGGCATCAGTTCATCACACCAGATATTTTACCCCAGTTAGAGAGAGATGAAAAGCTCTGGATGTTGAAGACGACAACCCGGAGAGGTGACACCTCAGGTGAGTGCCGAGTGAGTGACTGAGCCTGTCCTGCTCCTCCGTCACCCCCTAGCTTCATGCTGGTCTAGGTCAGGGCCTAGTCCATAGATACCTGTGGCCATCATCAGCTGTCCACCTAGATCGACCCCTTTGAATGTTGGATCAGGTCACTGCCCTACTCTAAACCTCCAGTGACTTCTCATTTAGTTTAGAGTAAAATCTGTGTGCTTAAAGTGGGTTACAATGTCCCATATGTCTCTGCTCCTGCTTCTTCCCTCAATGCTCTGTAAACACAGCTGTGATTTCCCCTTTGTCATTAGGTGCTACCCACACTGGCCTCTCTTCCAGGCCAAGCATGCTCCTACCTCATCACCTGTCATGTGACTGCTCTCTGGAAGGAGCAGCCTTTCATTCCATCATTATTTTCACTCCTCCCTTGCTTTGCTTGTGTCTCTTCTCAGGTGTAGCATCTTAAGAAAAGCTCCCCATGTCCACTCTGTTAGTTACGCTTTCTTCTTCACTTTTTTTCTTACCCTGTTTTATTTTACATCTAAACCCTGATCACCATTTACAATATTAACTTATATTTTTATTTATTTTCTCTCTCTCTCTCTCTTTTTTTTTTGTACTGAGGATTGACCCTGAGGCCTCCTGTATAGTAGGCAAGTACTGTAACTCTGAGTTACATTCTATCCTTTTAAAAAGTATTTTTATTTTGAGATAAGAGTTTCTCTGAGTTGCTCAGGCTGGCCTTGAACTTGTGAGCCTCTTACCTTAGTCTCCTGAGTAGCTGGAATTACAGATGTGCACCACTATACTTGCTTGTTTACATACTTATAGCACTACATTCCCACTTGAATGTGATCTCAGGAAAAGAAATTTTGGCTGCTTTGTTTGTTGCTCTATCCTCAATGTACAGAACTGCCCAAGGGCAGTTGTACTATAAGTATTTGTTGAATAAAGAAGTGAATGAGTTAATCATTGTACATGAACTTTTTTCCATTAGTTGTAGAGATACTTAAAGTTTGGTAAATAAAAATGTGTGATGAAAGCATAGTCTAGAACATCTTTTCCCTGGTATGTGTCTAGTTTTAATTTACTAGGTGCCTTTCGATATATGTAGGTATACATTAATATGCAGTAACTCACTGTCTTAGTCTGTTGCGGCTACTGTGACAAAATGCCATAGACTGAGGTGCTTGTAACAACAGAAAATTCTCAGTTTTGGAAGCTGGTAAGTCCAGTTCAAGTCACCAGCGGCTTTGATGTCTGGGTGAGCCTGTCTAGCTGAAGGTGACACCTTCTTGCTGTCTTCACTTGTATAAGGGGAAGCAGTGTCTCTCAGGCTTCTTTTATAGGCTGTAATCCTATTCCTGAGAGCTGCACCCTCATTGTCTAATTACCCCCTAATACCATCACCTTGGGGGTTTGGATTTCAGCCTAAGAATTTTGGAGGGATACACTTAGACCATAGCTTCCACATCTCACGAAAGCTTCGCTTTGCAGTTATAACTAAATTGGGTGTCATTTTCCCCTGTGGGTTTCCTGTATTCTTTAGTCATGATGCATATTCACTTAGGGAGAAACTACTTTTTAGAGTGGAGATTCTAAAAGCCACTTTTTAGGTTCTCTATAAAACAAAATACCTACCCTTTACCTACAGAAAGAGAACTTTTGGAACTTTCAGCTTTCAAGTTAATCTTTCCCCTCACAGATTTTCCTTGTTGTAGCCATTTACCTCTTCCAAAGAGACTTACAGAAAAGACTATTACCTATAATTTAGTCTTCTGTATTAAAAAATGTATCAAGCTGGTAATAGTGGTATATACTTATAATCCCAGCACTCTGGGAGGCTGAGGCAGGAGGATTGTGAATTTGAACCCAGTCTCTGAAACTTGGTGAGAGCCTGTCTCAAAATTAAAAATTTCTTTTACAAAAGGGCTGAGGATATAGCTCATTGTAGAGGCCCTGGGTTCAATACTCAGTACTGGGGGGAAATGCCAATATTATTATGTATAGCCATGTCTTTATTGCCTCAAAATCTAGCATTAAACAAGTTTTATAGATGATTCATAGTTATTAAAAAAGCACATGCTAAGGAAGGTAGAGCTTAGAGAGCTTTCCTTCATTCTAATAAGGACCTGATTAACATCATGTCATGGGTAACATAAACTGACTGGAACAAGGAAATTGCCCTCCTCAAAACTGACATATCACCAGGAGATGAAAAGATCACATCTAGAAGGGCTACTTGGAAAATATATATAGAAATGACAAACTATGTAGTCACAAATTTAAGGGAAACACACCTGTTATTTTTGCACGTGTATGTCATTACTATAACTTTTGTTTGAACAATTTAAATGCTTAAGGAATTGATACTTAACTATAGGCCATTGGCTTTTAGGCTTTTTTGAGTATATAGCTGATAAGAAATATGTTTTAGGATCTAGGGGTGTAGGTCAGCAGTAGGACATACACTTAGCATAAACAAGGCCCTGGATTCAATATCCAACATCACATACACAAATTTATAGGCAACATATTCATGTGTGTGTAGGTAATGTGTATGTATGCAAGCATTTTTGCGGTGATACCTTTACTCTTTACAAAGTATCTCTAATATTTTTCTATTTTGTCAGTACTTTCCATTGGCTACTAAATTTAAAGTCATTGAACCTCGGCCTTCAATTTGAAAAACACTGGTGTGGCCATATAGAGCAATCTACCTACTTCCATCAATTTTATATAATCTGCTTTAAGACATAGCATTATTCTTGTTACTCCTGGAGCTCTAAATATTGACTCTTACCTTTAAAATGAAGTATTTTACACATATATGGAAGGAGTACAAAAATTTCAGAAGCTGTCAATATCCTTGGAAGCCCCATGGCCACTTCCTGCCTTGTGATTTTTTTTTTTCCTTTGAATGATTCTTGCCATGGTTTTGTGATCAGCCTGATTTTCTCACCAGCAACATTCAGTTTGCTTAGCCCTTCAGTTTTATGATACTTTTCAACTTCTCAGCCAAAATGGTTTAAATCTCTTTCCTATTATGGATAACTCACTTGAAAAAAGCTTTTATTTTTGTAACTTGGGCTCAAACTCACAAAGAAGTCAAACTAGAATTCGTTTGTTCACTGAGCATATATTTATTGAACACTGTTAGGCAGTGCTCTGGGAATGGTGATAAAGTATGAACAGTACAAACCGTGTCTTCAGGGGTATTGCATTCATGTGGGGTAAGACATAAAACAGGATAGAGGGCGGCTGGGGATTTAGCTCAGTGGTTCCACCGTCTGCCTCTCAAGCGCAAGGTCCTGAGTTTAATCCCCTTTACCAAAATAAACCCCCACACACATACACAGGATAAAGGCATGTAGTATGTCAGAGGGCTTTGTGAGCTGTGTGAAAACAAAACAGTAAGGTAAATAGAGATTGCCAAGGGTATATAATAGATGGGGAGAATTTACTATTTGATATTGGGTGGGAAAAGAGGCCTTGCTGTTACAGTGTTCTTTGGAGACCTAAACAGAAGTACATAGCAAACCATATGGGAAATTGGTGGAATTGAGTTGCAAGGGGAACATTAACATTTTTTTTTCCAGTATTGATTTTGGAAATCTGTTCTGTTGCTTTATTTCTTCCTCAGAGTTCTTGATCTGTTATAGATTAACTTCCAGGTTTTCATTGTTTTCCTGTGAAGACTTTAATTGCCATCAAGTTTTAGAATAATGTGTTATTACTGGAAACCTTTTCCTTAGCTGTTATTGTGGAGGGTATTTCCTAGAAGGAGGTAAGCACCCTGCTTACACTCTGAACTTTAGGTATTTAGGGGATGAGGTATTTTCTTCCAAATATGTATCTTTCTAACCAGTCCATTGTCTCAGAGCTCTTAACATTGCAGTCAACTTCCAATGAAGTAGTCCAAGGCAAAGATTTTCAGCATTGTCTAAGGATAGCTGATAATCTGTAGGGATTTTACTAGACATTTTCAGCAGGGCCAGTTCATTCAGATGTCCATGCAGTAGGCAGAATTATGTGGAAGATGTTTGTCAAACAGTTGCTGCAGCAAAAGGAGACAAGGTTTTTAGTGAGGTGCAGCTTCTTGGTAGATTTTTTAGAAAATATTTTAGCCCAAATTTCCAACCTGTACCTCACTTATGAAACTTAGTGAGATTCTAAATTATTAGTCTCATTAATGTGTGGTCAGTGGAGCCTGGCAGACCACTCGTTGGTTTGTGGGAGCATATAAGTCAGGTAATACAATTCATGATGAAAAAGAAAAATGGAACCTTCTCCCTGGTTCAGTAAAACTTTAGTCTGGGGGTCTAAGAATATAACTGATATCTCTGAATACAGCATTCTCATGCCCTATCTCTGAATTCTCTTTATCCTTTTAGGAGACAAGAATCCAAATGAGATGGAGACTCTTCAAGAAGTAGGCTCAAGGTACCTGCCACATGAAGAGCCTTTCTGCTCACAAATGTTGCAACAAGTTACAAGGGAGTTAACCAGATGTCAAGAGACTATGGTGAATAATCAAGAAACTGGCTCTCAGTTGAAAAAACTAGATGATGTACCCTATGAAGATGAAGATTTCAATAAACACTTTAATCAGAGTTCACATCTTCAGGTTCACCACAGAGTCCATGGTGGTAAAAAATTTTACAAAGGGGAGGCATATAAGAAAGGTTCCGTTTGGGACTCTCATATTCAAGTTAACCAGAGAGCCCATGCAGGAGAAAAGCCCTACAAATGTGAAAAATGTGATAACACCTTCCGTCGCTTTTCAAGTCTTCAAGCCCATCAGAGAGTGCATAGTAGAGAGAAACCATACAAACCTGATTTATCATACAAGGGTTTCAGTCAAAGGTTACAATTTCACCACCATCAGAGACTCCTGACAGGAGGGAATCCATACAGATATGAGGAGTGTAGGAAGACTACTGGGAAAAGCTCACATTGCCAGGCTCCTCTGATAGTCAACCCAGGAGAGAAACCCTATAAATGTGAGGAGTGTGGGCTTGGCTTCAGTCAGATCTCATATCTTCAAGTTCATCAGAGGATCCACACTGGAAAGAAACCTTATAAATGTGAAGAGTGTGGAAAGGGCTTCAGTTGGCGTTCACGACTACAGGCCCATCAACGAATTCACACTGGGGAGAAACCATACAAATGTGATGCCTGTGGTAAGGGCTTTAGTTATAGCTCACACCTTAACATTCATTGTAGAATCCACACAGGAGAGAAACCCTACAAATGTGAGGAGTGTGGGAAAGGCTTCAGTGTAGGTTCACACCTTCAAGCCCATCAGATAAGCCACACTGGAGAGAAACCATACAAATGTGAGGAATGTGGGAAAGGCTTCTGTCGGGCCTCAAATCTTCTGGACCATCAGAGAGGCCACACAGGAGAGAAACCATACCAATGTGATGCTTGTGGGAAGGGCTTCAGCCGGAGCTCAGATTTTAACATTCATTTTAGAGTCCATACAGGAGAAAAACCCTATAAATGTGAGGAGTGTGGTAAGGGTTTCAGCCAGGCCTCAAATCTTCTAGCCCATCAGAGAGGCCACACTGGAGAAAAACCATACAAATGTGGTACATGTGGGAAAGGCTTCAGTCGGAGTTCGGATCTTAACGTTCATTTTAGAATCCACACGGGAGAGAAACCCTATAAATGTGAGAAGTGTGGTAAGGCCTTCAGTCAGTTCTCAAGTCTTCAAGTACATCAGAGAGTCCACACAGGAGAGAAACCGTATCAGTGTGTAGAGTGTGGGAAGGGCTTCAGTGTGGGGTCACAGCTTCAAGCCCATCAGAGGTGCCACACTGGAGAGAAACCATATCAATGTGAGGAGTGTGGCAAGGGCTTCTGTCGGGCCTCAAATTTTCTCGCTCATCGTGGAGTTCACACAGGAGAAAAACCATACCGATGTGATGTGTGTGGAAAGCGCTTCCGACAGAGATCCTATCTTCAAGCCCACCAGAGGGTCCACACTGGGGAGAAACCATACAAATGTGAGGAATGTGGGAAGGTCTTTAGTTGGAGCTCATACCTTCAGGCCCATCAGCGAGTTCACACTGGAGAAAAACCATACAAATGTGAAGAGTGTGGGAAGGGCTTCAGTTGGAGCTCAAGTCTTATAATTCATCAGCGAGTCCATGCTGATGATGAAAGTGACAAAGACTTCCTTTCATCAGAGCATTTATACAGGAAATAAACTATAAAATATTGTTTTAGTATTTCAAGTGGGTGCTTAAATACTCCAATGATGAGTGCTGTCATAGGAAACAAAAGATTTGTTTCATAAAGGGTCAGCATTTTAATTAAAGCTTGATATATTGCAGTAGTTGGGAGGTCATATAGCAGAGAAACTGTATAAAAATTTAGCTAAATGGATTTCATTCCAAACACACAGGTACACAGACAGGATGCTCAGGAAGGGTGACTCTGACCTGAAATTAACTAAAAATACCAAGATGGAAGTGCCAAAATCTATCCCACTAGAATATAAGTTCCAAGAGGGTAGGAACTTCTGCCAACTGCCAAATCTCTGCCTTTTCAGTGCCTAACACATTATATGCTTTCAATAATTATTATATGAGCAGAAAGGAGACCAGTCATATTTGAAATTGTTTATTCAGTTTCTGTAAAATTGTCCTCAAGAGTGTTGTGTAAGGCTTGGAGGACATTTAAGTTAGACAAGTGGGCTCATATTCCAAACTACAAGTCCTGTGGACTAATATTTATCAAATTGGAAGTTGCAGCCCATTAATGGATCCAAAAATCAGCTCAGCGGGTTGTGACCAGCATTTTTGAACTCTAACACTTTTATTGAGGTAAGGTTTACATGCAATAACATGCATAAACCTCAACTTTATGACTTTCTGAATTTTGACAAATGTATACACATATGTAATAATCACTAGATCAGTGTATTCAATGTTTCTATTAAACAGAAAGGTTTCTTAGGCCCATTTCCAGTCAGTCCCATGTTCAGTGCCAACAATATTGTGATTTCTATACTATACATTAGATCTATTCTTGAACTTCATATGGGTTCTATATGTACATTTTTGGGATAGATTCTTAGGATTATCTTGATAGATTCAGAGAGAACATTTGACAAAATTCAACATCCATTCCAGATAAAAATTAGTTAAAAGGTGTATATGAAAATCTTACAAGCTAATATCTTTTAAATTTTTTTAAATTAAGGAATTTATATAATTTATATATATATGAGGCTGCCTTTAGTATATCATTGAGTTTTGGCAAATGCTTACTCTCAGGTAACCACCACAATGAAGACATTTAACAGTTCTAACGTCCTCTGCCCTGAAATTCCCCTGTGTACAGTGAGGACTTCTCATCACCAGCACTTGACAACCACTGAAATATTTTGTTTGTATAGTTTGCCTTTTGCAGTATGTCATGAATGCAGTTTTACAGTATGTAGCTTGCTCAGTCTCATTTCTTAGTGTAGTGCTCTTGAGATTTACTCATGTTTTATATATATCAGTCGTTCCTTTATAAAAAGTTTTGTAGTGCTAGGGATCAAACCCAGGGCTTTGCACATGCTTGGTAAGTGCTCTACCACTAAGCTGTGTCCCTGATCTCAGTCACTCCTTTTTATTGCTGATTAGTATTCTGTTGTATGGATGTACCACATTTATTTATTTATTTACCACTTGACTATTTGAGTTTTCAGATTTGGTGATTATGTAGAAAGCAACTATAAACATTTGTGTATAGTTTTATCAATCCAAGATTTCATTTGTCATAAATATCTAGGATTATTACTGGATAGTATAGTAAGGATATGTTTTATTTTACAAAAAACTGACAACTTTAAAATGGTTGTCCATTTCTCACGGAGTCAGTGTTTTTAATTTTTTTTTTTTTTTGGTACCGGGGATTGAACTCTGGTCCTTGCGCTTACACAGCAGGCGGCGAAACCACTGAGCTAAATCCCCGGCCCCATTTTTTTTTTTTTTGGTACCAGAGGTCGAATTGTTTTTAAATTTTTTTTTTTTGGTACTGGGGATCGAACTCAGGACCTTGTGGTTGCGAGACTGGCAGTGGCACCACTGAGCTAAGTCCCCGGCCTGTGTTTTTAAATTTTTGATGGTCAATTTTTGTCTTCAATGGATTATGCTTTCTAGTTTGTGATGTAAGAACTCTTATCCAAGATTTTTAATTAAAATTTTAAAGTTTCAAGTTTTACATCTAGGACTATAATCCATTTGAGTTAATCTTTTTATAGGGTATGAGGTCAGGATCCCTTTTTGGCATATGGACGTCCAATTAACTGTTCTCTCTTGCGCTCTCTTTCTCCTGTCTCAAGACAACAATCTTTTCTCTCATGAAAACTGGGGGAGAGGCTCAGATAGTTTGTTCAGCTCTCAGTTGCGGTTACATAGTGGCTAGGCCTGGGACATCTCTCTCCTTATGTGCTCTTGGAACCCCTCCAAGTGGGCCTCTGCACAGTGAGTTTGGGCTTCCTCCCAGTATGGATGTTCAGGGCTCCAGCTTCTTGGTTTTTGTTTTGTTTTGCTTTTTTTTGGCACTGGGGATCAAACTCAGGATCTTTCGCTTTCGAGGCAGGCAGCAGCACCACTGAGCTAAACCCCCAGCCCAGGACTCCAGCTTCTTAAATATCTTTCAGGGTTGAATTGCTGTCACATCTTTGTGAAAAATCCAGTGTGTAGGGTTTTTCTCCCTGACCCCTGGTTCTATTAGTCTTTGCACCTATTATTTGGTCAAATACTGCACAACTATGGCTCTTGTAGCTTTAGTATCTCAAAGTTAACAATGTGTCTTCCAGACCCATTCTTTTTCAGAATTAATTTGGCTATCTTAATTTGCCTTTTAGTAATTGTTAGAATCAGCTTTTGATTTTTAAAATAAACTCTTGAGATTTTTCTTGGGGTTGCATTTAATACATAAATGAGTATGGAGACAATTGATGTAGCAGTATTGAATGTTCCCAACCATAGAAATGGTATAATTTGTTTAGGACTCCTTTGGTTTCTTCCATCAAAAATCTATACTTTTCAGCATATTGATACTGTACATATTTTATTAGGTTTGTACATAAGAATTCCATGTTTTTTGGGGCTAAATTAAATGGTACTATTTTTCAAACTTCAATTTCCATTTATTTATTACTAGTATGTGGAAATATTGATGACTGTTTTATGTTAAACTTGTATTTTTACAGCCTTGCCAAACCAAATAGTTTAAGTGGGTGTTCTATGAATTCCTTGGGGTTTTCTATGTAGACAATCATGTCTTCTGCAAAAGATTTCTTTTTCCTTGCCAACATATAATATACCTATTATAGCAATTCAACTATGACATGGAGAAACTCCAAGTTTAGGTTTGGATGTCAAAAATCATGATGGTAGTCTTTAGGGATGATCAAAGAAAGGTAAAGGATGGTGGTTGCTGTCCAGGACAAGGTCCAGGACAAGTAAAGAATAGTCATTATTCAGGCACTGTATAGAGGGGAGGTCCTGCCAGCAGGAAGTCTAAAAGATAGTTGGAGGGCACACGTACTTGGGGGATGGTGGGTGACCCTTATCAGGATTGGGAAGGAGATGAAGCTTATGGGTTGTTCACACTAAAAGTCCAGGAGCAGGTGTGGCTCGATGGTAGAGCACTTGCCTGGTATGCATGAGGCCCTGGGTTCAGTTGCCAGTACGCTAAAACAAAGTCCAAGTTTCCTATTATTTTCACAATTCGCCCCTGATATTTGGGTTAGCACAACAATCTCTTGATCTTTGAGAGAGAGCAAGTTGGCCAAGTTGACCCAATATATTTAGTAAATTTACAAAAGGTTTTTAAAGACTAAAGAAGGAATTGTTGCCACTACCAGCCAAATAGGATAAGTAGGTATTGGGGTTGTTTGAAAGAAATGGGAATGAAGAGAGCAAATACTGCTTCGCTGGCTATGGCATACAGCTGCTTTCCTCCGGCCAAATTTTGCCCCCAAGTTTGAGAGAAGTAGGACACTGGACATTGTGAGTCATGATAGCTCAGCCATGGCCAAATTCTGGTAAACATTTCTAATGTATTCTATGATGGCTTCATAAATTTTTCCTCTTAGCACAGTATCATCAGTGCTTGGGACAGTAAGCCCTTGAGTGTCCTGTCTGCATAAGTTTTGAGCAATGGTAGGCTACAGAGATTTAGGAAAAAAGTGCATTTACATTGGGGTCCTTCAAAAGCAACATGAATTGTGGTTTTGATTTTAGAGAATTGAGGTCAGAATAAAACAGGTCAATAACTATTAATCTCATTTATTGTAAGGCCCTTAATTGGAGATAGCACACATTGAGATTTGGTCCTCTGAAGTACGGCACCATTCATTTTTATTTGTCGTAAGGGTAGGCCAAATGGGGCCATTGAAAGAAAAAATAATGTGAGTATCCCTTTGCCACCATATCATTAAAAGTGGATCTTATGGGCTGGGGATTTAGCTGAGTGGTTCCAGCACTTGCCTCGCAAGCAC
The DNA here is from genome assembly GCF_053883595.1 of Heterocephalus glaber. Classification (NCBI taxonomy): domain Eukaryota; kingdom Metazoa; phylum Chordata; class Mammalia; order Rodentia; family Bathyergidae; genus Heterocephalus; species Heterocephalus glaber. The sequence continues at coordinate 1,565,245 of NW_028258450.1, forward strand.
AAGGTCCCAAGTTCGATCCCCGGTACCAAAAAAAAAAAAAGGATCTTAATTCCTTCAGACCTTCTTTACTGTAACCCTGTGGGGTGTTTACAATTGTAATGGGGAATAACATTCTCTGAGATCCACTCAGAGTTGTCATTTGCGAGGACATTTATTTTGGGCTTCTCACTTTTACTCTCAACACCTCGACACCAAAAGCAGAGGGGCTTTCTACACCATTTCTCCAACTCTGACACCAACTGGGTGTCAAGAAATTAACTTCACTTCTGACAGTAAGTATTTGAAGTTAGCTTCGGATCTCACAGGTTAAGGGCTCAGTACTACAAAACTGCTTCCAGTTCAGACTCAATTTTTATATCTCCTGACCAAGTGGCTCTCATCAAATTCCTAATTCCCTAGAACAAATCACAGAACTTAGGGCAACAGTTAATTTGGTATTACTAATTTTATTATAAAGGACAAAACTCAGGAATGGCCACATGGAAGAGATGCATAAGTCTAGATGTTGGGGGTGGGCGGCACTGAGAGTTTCCATTCCCTGTCTAGGGTGGAAACCTGGATGCCTTTACCAACTTGGAAGATCTCTGAACCCTGGTAAAAGGATATTTGTGGCAATTTTATTATGTAACCATGACTGATGAAATCATTTGCCATTACAACCGAATTCAATCTGCCTGCAGCCCTTCTTTCCCTTCCTAAAGATGGGTGGGCTGAAAGTTCCAGCCTCACTATGGAAATGTTTTGAAACTTAAGAAGTGTTGCTTTCATATGTACTAGGGATGTCATTGTCAATGAAGTGTGCATTTTAAAATGGATAATTTTGTTTTGTGAATTACACCTCAAAAATAACATCATGTTAAAATATTTTCTATGGCAAAGGGAAATACTGTAAAGTCAAAAGAAAAATAAAGTATTAGGAAGGAAAAAAGAATAATTTTATGAATACATAAATGATTCTTAAATGTTGAGGGAAAATCGGCAAACAATTTGAACAATTTACAAAATATATAAAAATGGGCCTTGGGAAATATAAAACGATGTTCTATTTCTTTTACAAAACAGAAATGTGCATTCTTAAAAACTATATTTAGATGCCATTCTACCCCCATTCTTTATACTATCAGTGTTAGCCTCGTCACTTCAGATTATAGCGAATATTAGCTTCCTTTCAGACATCCACTGACCTCGAAAGTCGTTTCCTGTTAATTCCTGGAAGATTATATCTCCTCACTTTTTCCCTTTCCAGCTACAGTCCTGTTAGAGAATTTAAAGCATTTACACTTCAAGAAGGGCTATCTATGAGACATTTTCTTTTGAAGACTTGAGGTAAGAGTAAAGACAATTAAATCTTCCACATTGCCCAATACCTCTTGACAGAGAGACAAGCTCCTCTGTGGCATTGTGGGAAGTGTAGTCCAGATGCTCCCTGGAATCCTGCGTATTTCTGTCACGCGCACGGATTCCCGGGAGTTCTGGGAGTTGTAGTCCAGGAGCGCTCTGACGCTTTGTACGCTTAAACTTCGGGTGTGTGAAGTTGCGGCTTTTTTGTCCGTGGTGGTTTGAGTCACTTTAAGGTCTTGCAGGTCCTTACCAATTTCTTGGACCTATGTTGGCATCCTCAATGACCGAGCTGTCGATTTAGGAGAAAAGAAGCGTCGGCGGAGAGCGCAGGATTGAGGAATGTTGAGAGCAGCAGTTTTAGGGTTTTTTTTTTGCAGGAAACTGCTTGCGTTTGGGGGTGTTCCAGCCCTGCTCATGTCTGTCCTTCTGCCTGACTCTTTAGGTAATGAGTCTTCCTCTCTGTGGAGACCAAAGTAGTGAACGAATATTGGTTTCCTCTCAGATACTGCAGGGACCGTCTGAAGATATCTTTCTAGTTCCTTCTCAGATGCCTCAGGATCCAGCCGACCACCCACTCCTGAGCTCCCTGGCCCAGGAATGAATGATCATGTGTGTGCCCAGCAACCAGGGGATTTTGTGCCATGCTGCTCTATTCCCATATTCTTTTCTCTATCTCATTCTATTAACATCTGTCCAGGGGTGACCTGGTTCCTGCTTAGCACCATTCAGTAGTTCCCCACAAGTCATCCAGCTGCTGCATTCCCAGGCCGATGTCTCCACCTTGGGCCAAGCACGGGGTGCATCTCTTCTCCCAGCCATAGTCTTTTAGACCAGACCCCACTCACAGTGTCAGTCCTGCAGAACAGGTTTACCACTTACCAACTTGTGTGAGCCTGTGAGATGGGACACACTCATATACAGCAAGTTATGTAAAGCCAATTTATTATTCACAGATGGCAGGATGGCATGGTGGTGCATGGCTGTAATCCCATCACTCAGGAGGCTGAGGCAGGAAGATTGCTGCAAGTTCGAGGTCAGTCTGGGTTACATAGTGAGTTCAGAAAAAAGATGGCCGGAAGGGACAAAAGAAGCCAAGGACTCATTGAGCTGGTCTCCCAACCCCCAAATAAGCTACCTGGGGTGGGTAGACATTTGATGGCTCGTGCCCCACTTGCACCACAACTGAGACACCCCAAAATGCAGTTTGCCTTGGTTATATATGTCAGTGTTGTCATGACTACGGGGAAGTTCCTCCCTACCTCCAAATGTCGTATCCACAAGAGGGACAGGAACAAAGCCCAGGCTGCTTCAGCAGTATCTCAGGATATTGCCTTCCTGGACATTCTATGGTTACTTGTGAGAAGTACATTTAAGAAAACGATAGGACTGAACTGGTTCAAGGCTATCCTGAAAACTATCCTGGAGTTACCGTAGCTCATTAATTTGGCAGACACTAGAGAAAAGTGATTGCATGTAGGGTTCTTTTTGAAAAAGAACAATGGGCATTATCAAACGTTGTTAGGACTAAAACACTAAATGCTGCTGGAGCAGTTGGTAAGATTCACTGAAACCTAAATATATGTAGCCCCCAATGTGCATTGAGAGTTCTAGAGGGTTGCTTATTAGTACCAGTGAGTGTGCAGAGTAAAGATGGAAGACTTAAAGATTAAAGATTTTCATCACTACACTTCTAGTGAAGCTCAGGAAAATCAATGTGTCACACAGACAGAGTGAGTGGAGTCTGTGAGCCTACCGAAGTCTCTCAAAATCCAGAGCAACTCCCCACTCATCCTCTCTGTCTGCTCAGTGCTACCTGTCTCCCAGTAAGCATTGGTCATATGATTGAAATTATATGTGTTTGATGTGGTAGGAGACAGTGACCTTCAAGGACGTGGCTGTGGTCTTCAGTGAGGAGGAGGTGGGCTGCTGGACTTTGCCCAGAGGAAGCTGTACCGAGACATGATGCCGGAGAACTTCAGGAACCTGCTCTCCGTGGGTGAGGACATTACTGAGGCGCCCTCCATAATGGAATGTCAGTGCCCAGGAGTGCCTTTGTATCCTTGGATGTTCAAGTTTGAGTATGCAACCATTAGAAGTTGACTTTTCCTTTGAAAACTTTAATTCAGGACTTAGTAATATCCTAACCAAAGTTATGAACATGAAAAATGCATTTTGCATCATAGTAAGGTCAAACACTTTCTATATGCATGTGATGTACATGAGTGACTTCATACACACTTTTTCCTGCTAGTCATAATGCTCCGATACTTTGTACTCAAGTTCTTTCTTCTAGATGCTTATTATAAGTTTTTAAATTGATTTCAAAGCTCCCTTAAGTTTTATAGTCTACAATTGGAAAATGATTATAAAAGTCTATTTATCTTCATCCTATATCTTTTCCCACTCTGTTTTCAAAGAGATAGTCCAACCACCTCAGGTAGAACTGATCAGGGCATAACTGTTCATGCTTTCTTTTCACCCCAGCTGACTCTTGCTACTTTCACACTGAGCTACATTCCACGGTCCCCCATCTTTTTTATTTTGAGACAAAATATTGCTAAGTTTACCAGGTTGGGCTGAAACAATCCTCCTGCCTTAGCCTACCAGAGTGCTGGAATTACAGGTGTGTGACACCACTCCTGGATTGTCCACCTGTTTATTTTCTTACCACCCTTTTGCTGTCTCATGCTTCCAAATTGCCAAGTCTCTTTCCTGAATTATTGCAGTAGTCTTCATACTGGCTCCTGTGTGCTTACCCCTAGGATTTAAATCCTATTCACCATATCACAGTCAAAGTGATCCTTTGGAAATGTGCATCCAATTTCCATTCCTCTGCTGAAAGCCTTTAATAACTTCTTATTTTTCTCAAAGTTAAAAAAACCCTTTATATGGCTTTTAGAGACCCCTGAGTTCTGGTATCTTGCCTTCTTGACTACATCTTGTCTTTCTTGCTCAGTCTTTTCCAGACACCCTGTCTTTCTGCTGTTTCTCATACCTGCAAAGGACACTGTATTTCCTGTGCCTGCTCTAACAAATTCCCAGAAATTTAGCAGATTAAAGAACAAAAATGTACAGTGGTACCTGGGTTCATGAACTTGATTCTTTCCACAATTCTTGTTGCAAACCGAGTTGAACCCATTTATGTTCACCAGGGAGAGAAATGCTACAAGTATTATAAGTGTGGTAAGGGATTCAGTCAGAACTCTTGCCTGCAAACTCATCTGAAAGTCCATACTGTAGAGAAACCATTCAAATGTGACCAGTGTGGGAAAACTTCATTCATAGATCGACACTGACTGTCCATTGAGAAACCTTACAATTGTGATTGTGAAGAATGTGGGCAGGCCTTCATTCATGATTCACAGCTGCAGGAGCATTAGAGACTCCACACAGGGGAGAAAGTGTCCAAATGTAATATATGTGGCAAGAGCTTCTGCCTTAGCTCAGCACGATCCACCCAGGGTAGAAACCATAAAATGTGAGGACTGTAGGAAGCATTTCACTCATAGCTCAAATCTTCATATGCATCAGAGGGTCCATACAGGAGAGAAATGTTATAAGTGTGAAGAATGTGGTAAATGCTTTATTCGGCCTTCACAGTTTCAGGCCCATTGGAGAACTCCTACTGGAGAGAAACCATATGTATGTAAAGTGTGTTGTAAGGGCTTCATTTGCAGTTTGTTTCCAAGTGCAATAGAGGGTCCACACTGGAGAAAAACCATATAAAGGTTTTTTTCCTTCTTTTCTTATATATTTTTTTTCTTTTTTTTCCTCATTTTTTTTTCTTTCCCTTCTTTCCTTTCCCCTACCACCCCCACTTCCCCTTCCCCTTTGAACCTTTGCTTTCTATTTCACATTATCTATTATACATTTTGGTCCTCATTTACACTTTCAGTTTCTCACACCAGAGAGACAATTCAGTATTTACACATGTGTGTCTTATTTATTTGACTTAAGAGTATGGCCTTGATATGCATCCATTTAGCTATAAATGTCTCTAGTTTATCATTCTTTATGTCTGAATAGTACTCCATTTTAGAAAAAAACCACATCTTCTTTATCCAGTCACTAGTTGATGGGCATTTGGGCTGTTTCCAAGCTTTAGCTATTACAAACTGTGCCGCTATAAACATGGGTGCACATATATCACTGTGGTATGATGCTTTTAATTCTTTTGGGAAGATACCCAGCAGGGGAATAGCTGGGTCAAATGGGACTTCTAATCCTAGAAAAAACAAAAACAAAGCTTTTGTATATAGGGAGCGGTGGAGAGGTGGAAGGGAGGGAAGGGGAATGGGAAAAAACAAGAATTAAGATATATCTCATACAGGTACAAATTCCCAATGATGAATATGATCATAATGTATACCTAAAATGTACCAATAAAGTTAATTTTTAAAAAAGAAACCATATAAATGTGATGTGTGTTGTAGTCTTCAGTCAGTCTTCATGGCTCCAGTATCCCAGGCAAGTTCACACAGGGAGAAACCTTACACGTGTGAGATATGTGCTAAGACCTTCAGCTGGAGAGCAAATCTTGAAAGCCATCACAAAACTCATGTTAGTGATATACTGTGAAAGTGATAAGAGCGGTAAGAACATTAGAGACTCATCAGAAGAAGGAAGTGGTACAAAGTGATATCTTTGAAAAGCTCAGGTCTCACCTGAATTCTCATAGTCATCAGGTTTTATAGGACAGAAAATATCTAATTTACTTAAATCAGTGTTTAAGCAACAGCTCAATAATCCCCACACAGCTGAGAACCCTTCCAAGTGGCACTGTCTGAAATTTAACATTGGTCATACGTCACTTAAGACAGGATCTAGAAAGAAACTGAGTTATAACAGGCCTTCAGCAAAAGTACTGTGACAGACATTCCAGAATTCCTGTCTGCTGTGTGTTAGCTCTGTAGGGCAGGAACTTTGCAGCCAAATCTGTACAGTCAACGTTGACAAGTTCTTGTTGATATGCTCAGTACTTGTTTATTAAATGAGTCAAAAGGAGAAGATGCACAAAACTTGAAAGTGATAGAGGTGGAAACTTGCAAAATAAAATTATTCAGGAAAATGAATATTTGTTAACATGCAGAAAACCACTTAATGCTGCATCCCTTGATGTTGATGTGATATCACCCTATTGCAGTTGACTGCTGTCCACTTCCAGCCTCTGCCCTCAGGTTAGGTTCTTAGTAGTTGGAGGATGCCTGGTTTTCCAAGGGTTTTATATATTATAAGTTGAACGATCCTCTGTTATTTTTAGATAGTGCCAAATGAATGTTCATTTACCTTACAATTATAGGTTACTGAATATTGCACAACTGAATTTTATTCACCAATATTGAGGAAGGGGCTTAATGTCACAGTTTGGAAGTGTCAGAGGTAGTTACCCAAGGCAAGATTTTCTTTATTGACTTTGATTTATTATTGATTTCTAATTCTCTGAATTTCTACACAGACTTTTTGAAATGATTGCTTTCCAATTACTGTAGCATTCTCTTATCAAAACTTCTCAGGAAAGTGCTACACCATAGTCTTACGCCACACCCATGAAGTAAATAACAAAATATCTTATGGAAATTTTATGATTTTATGAAGTTTATCATTGAAGCAAAATCAACATTCACATACTTTTCCTTCTTGGTAGCAATAAAACACAGTTTTAGAAAGTATATATCAGAACATAGATTGTACATCTTTTTGATCTGGAAATCATATAACTGGAGAATTTTATTATGAAATTAAAATACCAAAAATTATGTAACAACATATCAGTGATCTCACTGTTTTTAAGTTGAAGCATGTGTTCATCTGTAGGAAATTGATGAATAAATATATATATTTCCTATGTTATTAATCTGAAGCCATTCAAATGATGGAAAATATCTATAATGTCAGGAGAAATGGAAAATATCTATAATGTGAGCTTTGTAAGATCATAAATTGTAGCTTTTGTAGCAGATCCAAACTTAAATCTTCGTGAGTATATGTCTATATGTGTATACATGCATAAGATAATGGGTAAAGAGATACTCTTCCTTACTAATTTTCTTTAGCAACGAGCACTTTGTGGTAGTTTTTCCATTTTGTAATTTCATTAATTGTTTTGGCTTTGTATTGAACAGTGTTATTAAAGCAATAAATTATGTACAATAGTATTTGAAAAAGTACCAAATAATCCCTTACAAGTAGAGCCTCAAAATATGATCATTTCATATTGTTATGTGGGACAGGAGATCCCAGAATTAAATAATGTGCTGTGGAAGCTAATTGCGCAAATGCACATAATTTTCTGGTTGTTTGGCTATGCAGATAAATTGATGAGTATGAACAACTCTATTTTTGCAGTTAAGGCATGCTACAATCCATAACAGGGAGAAGGCATATCCTGGAAATAGAAACAAAATGGAGATCCATATGTTGTGGAGGGATTCCAGAATAAGATCCCTGAAGGAAAGGTATGAGTAAGGAGAGGACATAGCATAGCATAATAGCAGTGGGCCTTCCCTGGAATGTGGAGCCAGTAAGGACAAAGTGGGTTTGGATGTCATTTCATATGACTTAGACATGATTGTGATATTTTCAGTGTAGTTGAATAAAGAGCTTTACTCGATCAGTTACATCTAGTCGGGAGACCAGTTCCCCCACTTGATTTTCGGGAGCATCTCTTTGCATAATGCTCAGTACCTATTAAGGTTCATGCTGTCTCAATTTGCATGGTGCATGAGTTGTTCCCAAGACCACCTCTACATTCTGTCATTCACAAAGAGGACTCAAGACACCCTATTTTTTCATACTCATGACTGATATCTCACTATAATGATATTAGAGTGAAAGGATACAAAGTAAACTAGCAAAGGGAAAATGCTCATTGGATGTAGTCTGGGGAAAATCAGGTGCAAGGTTGCAAGAGTCCTATGCCTGTTACACATGATTTACTAAGTTAGTTCAGCATTAGATTGTAAAAATCTGGGCCGGGGACTTAGCTCAGTGGTTCCGCAGCCTGCCTCGCAAGCGCAAGGTCCCGAGTTTGATCCCTGGTACAAAAAAAAAAAAAATCTGTGAAAAATATCTACCAGGGAATCTCAGCAGAGTCTTAGTGACCTAGGTTCTTTTTAGGAAATGGTGACTTAGGCAACCTCTGTTAAGCTCATTCTAAAATTCTAGACTCCCCAAAGGACAACTGGTATTCAGCATCAACCACATTGTACAAATAGCTTAGGCATTGTAAGTAACTTATCAAGAAAGTGTGGAAATCCTCCCCAAATCCAGGTACCCAGACACCAATCAAAGGCTAACCTTATTTCTTAGGCCATTTGTGTTGCTATACCAGAATATCGCAGACTGGGTAATTTATAAACAATAGAAATTTATTTATCGCTGTACTGGAGGTGGGGGAGTTCAAAATGAAGGCTCTGGCTGGTTGTGTGTCTGGTAAGGGCTGCTTTCTGCTTCTGTGATGGTGCCTTGTTGCTGCATCCTTCAGAGGGAACAGTGTTCACATGGCAGAAAGGAGGAAAGGCAAGAGGGAATTAAGTTTCAGCTTGGAGATTGGAGGGGATACCATCATTCAAACCATAGTACATTGCAAGCAGACCTAAGAATAGCAGTCTCAGTCCTATCTTAACTTCTTCTGTATACCTGCATAAGAAATCCAGTACCTATATTCTTTCTTTTCATCTTTCATTACCAATACAACGTTAGTTTTCCTTCTTCAAGGTAACTTGTAAGAAAACACAGTAGAGCTAGGGATTTAGCTCAGTGGTTCTGCCTCCTGCCTCACAAACGCAAGGTCCCGAGTTCAATCTGAGGTACCAAAAAAACAAACAAAAAACCCAAAAAAACAAGCAAAAAAAGAAAAAAGAAAAGAAAACACAGTAGATTAAACCAAAATAGTCCATTGACTCCTCTAACTAATAAGACTACAAGTACAGTTTATGTATAACCTCCTGATGACCTTATTGTTGAGGGTGATCACAAAATAGCTGTGAACCTGAGAGCTACATGAGTTATTATTGTTTCTCAATCAAGAAAGAGCTATCTCGGCACTGCTCTTCTGTGCAAAGTGAAGATGATGTTCATCTTGCTGGGTCTACAGAGGGCCAGAGCAGCAGATGTGGTCTCTGGGTGTTACCCTGTACATGCTGATCTTTGAGGAGAACCCCTTTTTGTGAGGTGGAGGAGACCATGGAGGCCGCCATCCATCCCCCATACCTGGTGTCCCAAGAACTCATGAGCCTTGTGTCTGGGCTGTTGCAGGCTGCCCCTGAGCAGCGCACCACCTAGGAGAAGCTGATGACAGACCTGTGGGTGATGCAGCCTGTGAACCTTGCTGAAGATACCTGGGAGGAGGTGTGCAGAACCAACAAGCCAGAGGGCAGCCTGCTGTCCACTGGGAGTCTGGAGCTCTGGACAGGCAGCAGGAGCCTGAGCGAAGCGGCCCAGGCTAGGAGGCTCCATGGGGACCCCTCTCCACTGGCCAGCTGAACTGGTGCTTTCTGCTGCTCATCTCCACTCAGTTCATGGATTTCTGGCCTCTTCCACTTGAAGAAAGTAAATTCTTAACAACTGGTCCCCTTCACTGCCTATAAACCCAGGTGCAAGTTTGAAAGATGCTAGAGGAAAAGCCAGGGGTACTATATTTCTTAAAGTCTATAAAATGGACTTGGAATTCATGTTTTTTTGTGCCTTTGAAAAGCATTCTAAGGTATAATTACTTTATATTACTAAAAGGCTTCTGATTTGTGAGCCTCTGGAAGGAAGAGTGTTTTATTCTTTCTATTTTTACATATACACATAGGTTTTATGATAGCCAAATGACCAGACTATTTCATTAATTGATTTCTTTGAACAGTTTCCAAATTAAAGCAACTTTGTGAATAAACTGTTAAAAAAAAAAAAAAGAGCTGTCTCATTTGTAGTCTTCTATAGTTTATGTTTCCCAAAGTGCACTGGGCTGCTAACCTTGACTTTCATTCATACTCAAGATCAATTCCCTCGCTCTATATCTGGTACTCCTCAGCCCTTGTGGGACCGTTCTATTTCAGCTCCCAGTTGTCACTATCTATGGAGTTGACTTCCTTGTTCATTTCCGACCCCTGAGGATTTCTTCTTAGCTATATTTTAACACTTTACAGGATAGGAAGTTGTCACATATCTTTTATCTATGTTTGAAAAGATTCACAATGTTGTGCAGCAATCATCTAATCCTAGAACTCTTTCATCTGCCCCCAAAGAAACACCCTACACATTAACAGTCATTCCTCATTAGCAACTCCACCTCCATAGCCTCTGCAAAACACAAATCTACTTTCTGTCTCTACAGATTTGCCTAGTGTGCACATTTAATATATATGGAATCATTTCCCAGTGTGTTGTGTCTGACTTTTTTCACATGACATCCTGTCTTCGAAGTTTGTCAGTGTTGTAACATGAGTTGATGCTTCACTTCTTCTAATTGCCAAATAATATTGCATTGTATGCATATATTACTTTTTATTTATCCACTCAGTTTGTGGACATTGGGTTTCCTCATTTTTTTCCTTTTATGACTTATGGTACTATGCACATTTTCTACACATCTTTTGTGTGGATATATTTCAGTTCTCTTGAACATATACTTGAGAGTACAATTTCTGGAAGATAATTATTTTCAGAGTGTACAGTTTAGGTGATGTCAGTTTCATTGAAATGCACATGCTAATGTTAGCCTACTCCATCCCGGGAGCCGAAACACTTAAGGCTGGGTCTCAAGTTGGCTGATTTCATGGAGCTAGCGAGGAAAATCACTTAACAAGAACACCTTGTTCTGCCAGCAAGTAGGGAAGATTGTGGAACATGTAGAAAGGCAGGAATTCCAGCTTAAAGAGACTCCCATTGGCCAACATTAAATAATTTTACTATCAAATAATGATCATAAAGGAATATGAAGTTCCTTTTTTCAAGGGCTCTCTGACAGCCGTGAATAAGTCTGCTTAGATTACAAGGCAGCCTCAATTTGATGCACCAAATATTTCTTCTTAATGTCCTTCAGTCAGGGTCATACTTGCACTACCATCTGATGGTTGTAGTAGACTTCAAAAAACTCTATCTATATCTATTTATTAATATCTATCTATCTATCTATCTTTTTATCTATCTATCATACATTTTGCACAAGAACACATCCAAGAGAAATACATGATACAAATTAGAATGGTTGCTTATGAAGAGAATGGAAGTGCCATGGAGAAAAGAAAGTGAATGAATATTTTAAATTATGTTAATATATTTTATCATACTATGTCAGAAAGAAATTCTGTGTCCTCTCTGTGTGCCGTATGTTGTCTTAAGCCAGGGATAGTTCTTTGAAGGGGTTTTACACGAGTACAGAACATTAAATAATTTAAAGATGCCAAATTCTTGTAATTATTGTTCCACTGCCTTATAATTTTTAGCATTGCAGATGCAGTCACCCAAATAAGAACTATGATGTCAGGGCCGAGGACTTAGCTCAGTGGTTCCGGTGCCTGTCCCACAAGCGCAAGGTTCTGAGTTCGATCTCTGGTACCAAAACCAAAACCAAACAAAACCAAACCCAGAAAGACAAAATAAAACAAACAAATGAAGAAAACTACAACTGCAAAGGGAATTCAATGCAGAGAGAAAAACAAACCTTTGGGCCGGTGGTTTAGCTCAGTGGTGCCGCTGCCTGCCTCACAAGCGCCAACGTCCCAAGTTCGATCCCGGGTACCAAAAAAAAAAAAAAAAAAAAAAAAGAATTATGATGTGTAGGGGAAATGATATGATTTTCCATGAGTTCAGTAACATACAATATAAACGAATAGAGCACTAGTATAGAACAATATTTAATAATCATAGCCAGTAAATATTTGGTTATTTTGTGTTAGGTATTTCAGAGCCCCCACAGAGCAAGCCCCCTCCTCTTCTTTCCCCTTGACCCACTCGGGCCACAGGGAACAGGGAACTTCCGCATAACTAAGGCAAGAGCTCCCTTTGTTAGTGACTCTCTGCCTAGTTAAGGTCTTTCTGCCCCACCGGTTTCGGTTTCGTGGTCAGATGTTCCAGTAAGATAGGGGCTTCCTGAAAGCGGTGACTCCATCCCCCTTGACCGAAACCTGTTGCTACATACCCCAGCCCAATCACCCACCCCCACCAATGGACTAATGCTCTCCCACCTGCAAGATCCCTATATAAGCTTCCAGCTCAGCCCATGCAGTTGCTGGTCTCCATTCTGTGAGTCAGCCCGGCAGGCTGCAGACTGCCGCCCCAATAAAGCTTGCTTGAACGTCCGTGTGTCCCCGCTTCTTCGGCGACCCTTTCATTTTGGAGATCTAATTTCAAATATTTTGTCCTAAATAGACATCTTTAAGGCAAATGAAGAATTTTTAACAGGATATGGGTATAAATTATTAATATTTTTATTTTTCTTAAATGAATAATTGCATCATGTGTTTAAGCTTTTTTTTGGGGGGGGGTGTTACCGGGGATCAAACTAGGGACCTTGTGCTTGCAAGGCAGGCGGCAGAACCACTGAGCTAAATCCCCAGCCCATGTGTTTAAGCTTTTAAAATGATGTTCCCATTAGTAATAGATCAATACTAAAATGTTTATACGCAAAATGACATATCTGAATTTGCTTTATTACACTAGACAAAAATAATACTTGAGAATAGACTAGAGCTTATAAGCAATCCTAGTGTGTGCGAAAGGAATGGAAAATATGCGAAAGACATACAAATTGGAAAGGAAAGTCACCTCTATTGCATTCTGGGACAATGTAGCCCAGGGCCGCCTGGCGTCCGAGACACTCCACGCTCCACGCTCCAGAAAAACTGTGCATATGCACTCTGGGAAATGTAGTTCGGAGAACTCTTCGTAGTCATAAGTACTTCCGCTCTAGGAGGGCGGCGTAGTTGCCATCTTTTCCCTTATTTGAGTAATCTTTTTGGTCATTTCCCCCGGAACCTATTCATTTTCTCCCAAATGCTTTTGGGACCAAGAGTTAATAGTCTTTCGTTTGGGGAGAAAAAAGAGGAACGGCAAAAAGCGAAGGTTTGAGGGGCAAAGCTGCCGTTTTGCGTTCCCCAGGGCAGGATGCTTTGAGTTGGAGGCGAATCAGGTGAGGGCGGACCTCGGTTGCGCTTTACAGGGTTGGAGGGTCCCCACAAGCCGGTGTCGCTAGCCAGCCCTTCCATTTCCTATATTATCCCCGAGGCGGGTTAATTAATCCATCTGCCTTCATTTCATCTTCAGAAAAGGGAGGGAAGGAGGGAGAAGTTATGTCTTGCTAACAGAATAATTTGAGAAAAATTGATGAGTCCAACAGGCTTTTAACATATGGATTGTTAGCGATACTAGTCTAATTTTCCAAGAAATGCTTGCTTCCCAATGAGCTTCTTTAAGCCCAGGAAGCTGGATTGACCTACCCTTAAGAAAGATATTTTTAGTTGGGAGAGGGTTGCTGAATCAGGGGATGTTACTGTAATTTATCGGAGGTAGAGACACAATCCTGGAATTTGACCACCTTTATTCCTTCCTAGCCCGGATTTCTCAAAAAGCGCTGCATGGAAGAGGAGGAGGTGACAGAGTCCTATGTAAGACTTTCCTTTTTCTACAAAAATATTCACATACATCGGAGAATGTGTGGATCATGTACTTCGGGCCTGGGAGGTGATTATAATTAAGCATTAATTGCCGAGTTTCTAAGGGTTTTATGCAGACGAAGCCCCTCACAGGGGCTCTGGTAAGTGGTACTGCTATTTTTGCTACTCCACAGATGAGGAGACAACTTGTTTGCCCTTGGTGTCACAAGTTGTAGGTGGCAGGACTAGTGTTGGTAAAACTAGGTATTCTGAGTTCATAATCACTGTTATATGTTCCCTAACAAGTAGGAAACTGGTACCATCACATGAAAATCGGTTGGGACTTCATTGTGAGGACCGTGAGAGCAAGGTTTTGCCTGTTGTATGGATGTTTAAAAATAGTTTTCTCAACTATTTCATTTTGTTTCTTTCAAGTAATATTTATATCATGGAAGTAACATTTAATCATGGAAATTTCAGGAAATACAGAAATATATAAAGAAAAAATTGAATTATCCACAACCTTAGGAAGTAATTGTAACAATTATGAGTGCCTTTTTGTCAGATTATTCTTGTGTGTGCTTCTGCGTAGAGGAGGCTGCTTTCTTTGGGACTATGGTGCTTCTGAAGCTGTGATTCATAAGCCAGAAGCGTTGGCATAACCTAAGTAGAAATGTCTGTCCATGAGCCCCACCCAAGTCCTCATTTAGAATTTCTGCATCTGGAATCCAGGGATGTGCATTTCAACAAGACTTCAAGGTTGATTCCTATGCAGGCTGAAGTTTGAGAAGCTTAGAAAAGGATCTTAACCTAGAAACTTGGGCTTAGAAAATTGGCCCAGCCTAATGTCACAAATAAAACTGAGCTGCCCACACTAGACTCCTACTTAGTCCAGTGAGATTTTCTTTTCCACAAACTATCAAATCTTAGCAAAATCAGGACATGAGGGAAGGCAGCTGGCAAGTCTAGAGTTGAACTGAGCTCTGTTAGAAGTCATAGAGATGTGTTTCTCTCAGGCTGTGGTAGTGAAGTTATTGCCCTTTTTTGTACCAGAGGACTTCTTGAAGATTGCTGGTTATTGATAATGTTAAATATTATTGCTATAGTTACCTCCTTCATTGTTACTACTATTACTGTTACTACTATGAGAATTTCCTGATTTTTAACTTTTTACTTTTTTATGTAATTCTACAGTTATAGAAAACTTGCCGGAATGATATAAAGAAATCTCATGTACGCAGCCCAGATTCACCAATTGTGTATTGCCTATTTGTTCTGTCAGTGACCATCTGCCAAATAATACCAGGTATGTACCTGTACCCAAAGACATTTAAGTTTGTTGTAGCTTGCTGCCACAAGGAAGCCACTCACTGCAGAGAATCAGGTATTGGGTGTCTTGGGAAGAGGCCGTTAGGAGGAGGTAAATATAAGGGTTTAACTTGTGTTAGCTGATTTGAGAAGAATTTTAGGCAGTGGGTGTTTGTTCTGCACTGGATGCTATCAAGAAGATGTAGGGCCGGGGATTTAGCTCAGTGGTTTTGCCGCCTGCTGTGCAAGTGCAAGGACCTGAGTTCGATCCCCGGTACCAAAAAAATAAAAATAATAAAAAATAAATAAATAAATAAATTTAGGCTTCTTTTGGGCTGGGGATTTAGCTCAGTGGTTCTGGCGCCTGCCTCGAAAGTGTAAGGTCCCAAGTTTGATCCCCGGTACCAAAAAAAAAAAAAGAAGATGTAATTTGATACCTAACTATTGTAATAATTTTTACCTAGGAGGTGGGAGAAGCAAGGTGAGATTAAAGTTACTCCTGAAAGTAAACCAGTCGCCCATGTTAGCCAGGAGAGATACTCATTTGGTTGGTTTTGTCATTGTAGGATGTGTCTCTCTGTGTTGTAGACTCTTGTTTTTTTCTTGTTTGCTGTGATCACTGAATGACTTTGCCGGATTCACCAAGTTCTGACTCTTCCTGTTGTTCATTGACAGAGCTGCTGCTACTTCTGTTTCTTTTTCACAGCTTCCCATGTGCATGCGTGTGTGTGTGTGTGTGTGTGTGTGCGTGCGTGCGTGTGTGTATTGTTGTTGAAGCATTTGAGTGCAAGCTAGAGTCAAAGATTAAAATGCAGTTAATTAATTACATTGATAGCATACTGTTATCTAATCCACAGTCCATATTAAGAGAAATTTTTTCCTGAGAGACCAGTCTAATTATATACATTACACTTAGTTTTTGTTTCATTAGTCATTTTAATCTAGAGTGATTCCTCAGATTTTTTTTTTTCTCCTGATATTTTTGTAAAGTATTGGCAGATTATTTCATAGCATGTCCCTCTTTTTTTATTTGATATTCTTTTTTTTTTTCTTTTGTACCGGGGATCAAACTTGGGATCCAGCGCTTGTGAAGCAGGCACCAGAACCACTGAGCTAAATCCCTGGCCCTATTTGATATTGTTGATTATTATCAGCAGAGATGCCACAGAAGTGATAAGGCAAACTTCTCTGCATCATATGAGGAATTAAATGTCAATTTGTGTATTTGTCCTACTGGTGGTCTCAACTTTGTTCTTTTGGTTAAGGTACTTGCCAAGTTATCTTCTTTCCTCTGTAATTAAGTCTTTGAAACTGCATAGCCATCTTATTTCTCATTAGATTTTCACTGATTTTTTACTATCCATTGATGACTTTCTAATTATCTTTTATTCTACCTGTATTCTACTGTATCAAATTCCTGTATTAGCTTATGTATCCTACTTTCTCTTTATGTCCACTTACTATATGTTCCTTTGTTTGTAACAATATGGATTCAGATTCTTGCACTTTTCATTTAAATTAGGTGTAGATTGTCATATTGTTTGTTCATTGCAGTGTCTTATGTTTTATTAGTTTCTTAACCGCCATGTATGTATGCCAAAAGGACACTTCCCACTTAGAAAGAAATATTAAGGGCTGGGGTATGTGTGTGTAAGCCCCTGAGTTTGGCCCTCAGCACCACAGAAACAATAAAATATATAAATATTTTTGTTGAGATAGCAAATTATTGAAAAGACAACCAGAGTTATTTTCAGACATTATAATAAACTTTCACATGAAAGAGCAGTAACTTGTGAACTCCAGGTACCTTAAAATATTCTGTAGGTAAATACCACATTTTTAAGGATAATTTCAAACTATGTACTATCACCTACTTATTGGAGCTGTTAAAAAAGGAACTCTGGCAGTGCTCTAAGAGCTTTCTACCTTGTGACTCTCCTTGAGGTTGACTTGTTTGTTCCCTCTTGCAGATGACAGAACTGAGGCAGACTTGTTAATAATTTCCCCAGGGTGACACTACTAGTGAGTAGCTGTGCCACCATTTCAACCCACACATACCAATTTCAGAGCCTACAGTCCGTTACTGTCTTCAGTGTATACCAGACCCAGAGTAGGAGTCATTAGTGTGCAAGTACAGGTACACTGATGTGAGGGCCACCCAGTGTGGTTGGACGGGTTGTTCTGTGAACTATCACCGAAAGGGGTAAAGGAGGCACCTGATGTCAGTGTCGTGTTCTATTCATAAGTCACAGGGAGCCAAGTACTTCAGCAGATTCACAAGGAGGGGCATGTGGATTAGCGATGTACTTGCTCAGTTTCCATTGAATTTCTCTCATTGTAGTTCTGCCGCCTTAGGGCTCTGTGCCTTCCCAGAAGGAAGACTTAAAAATGAGCATGTTGAAGGTGAGTAGAGCTTGCCTTTCTCCCTATTAAAAAATGCCACTTTAGGGCCGGGGATTTAGCCCAGTAGTTTCGCCGCCTGCTGTGCAAGCGCAAGGACCTGAGTTCGATCCTCAGTACCAAAAAAAAAAAAAAAAAATGCCACTTTAATACTCAGAGATTGGAAGTTTTCCTCTTTCAAAGAGTTAGTGCATTTGAGGACCTGTAGAGTGTGCTGTAGAGTTCATTTTGACCCTTTTAAGTTTAACTAGTTTTGGTTTTATTTCATCATTTTTTATAATACAAATAAGAGTAGAAAAATAATGGACATGAAAATAATCTATGCTTACAAAATAGCTGCTTTTATATATCTGTAATTGCACCATATATATTCATATATTTGTATTTATAACATAGATACAATTTATTTTTATTTTTTTGTGGTGCTGGAGATTGAACCCTCGGTCTCACGCATGCTTAGTAGGCAAGCACTCTACCACAGAACTGCATCTTCAGCCCCCTAGATTCAATTGAATTTGTGTTTTCTTCTTTAATATTGAACAGCATTCATTTTTCATTGCAGTATCCTTCCATCAAATTTATGTACCCAGCTTTTAAACTATTGTATCTAGGTATGTGGTTAGTTTAGGAGTTTTGCTGTTTTAAGAACACTAAACTGACAATTTTCCTGCATTCAGCTTTTTCTGAAAGAATCATTTTTGAAAAATACTCCTTTTTAAAATTTTTAACATGCTAACTATCCAGAACTGAAAAGAAATGTTTTATATTTGATACCTTGAATATTTTTCGTAGAATATTCACATGTGGCACAGAGCATCAGTTTTGACTGGTGCTAGCAGAAAACATATTGTTAAGACGTTTTTGCACTACAAGAGCCAGATTCTGAGTTCCCATGCCCAAGTCACACCCTGTGTATCTTTTACTTACTGATCTATTTTTTTTTTTTGTATATATGTGGGGTTTTGCACTGAACTATATTCATGCCTGCCTCTCTGTCCCCTGTCCTGCCCTGCCCTTTCCAATCTTGAGACAAGGTATCACTGAGTTCCCCACACTGGGCTCAAACTTGAAATTCTCCTGCCTCAGCCTGCCAGAGCACTAGGTTTACAGGCCTGCGCTACATGCCTAGCTCCTTTGTATTTTTTTTTTAATCTGTTGGTACTACACAGACTTGCAGGCATGTGTGCTCCATCACTGCATTTATGCCACAGAGCAACAGGATGAGGGGGTACTTGGTTTCATCTTCATTATAAACATAAAGAAAGGGGTTGTGGCAAATGAGAAACCCACTCAAGCTCACATGGAAAACTAAGGAGTCAGGTATTGTATCTTAGTGAAAGATGGAAACAGTCAGAAACTATCGTTCAGAGGTCCGGCATGCCTATTTGGTTTGTTTGAAAATATTGTGCTACTTTTCACTTGGTTCCCACCTAAGCGGGAAGGCAGGTGCTGTCAGACACTGTTGGAAGTAAATTGGAAAATAATTATGGCAAATTGGTGATGTAAATTAAAATGTAAACTGTTTTTTCATTCAGGATGCAACAGATGGCTAGAGAGTTTACATATTACAGTGCTCATTAAGAGCACCAGGTAAATACTCAAAAGTTTTCTGATAGCAGCATTATTGGTGAGGAAGAGGAGAACTAGTGTGTAGCATCATGAGTTGGAAGGAAAAGAAGCAGAAAATCTACAAATGATTCCGAATCCAGGGAAGCTTCCCACCCTCTCGCCCCACCCTCGTACTGCTACCCCTCTTCCAGTGGACGCTGTTTGTTACATTGAGGTCACGTGTGTGTTTATTGTAGGAAGCAGTGACCTTCAAGGACGTGGCTGTGGCTTTCACTGAGGAGGAGCTGGGGCTGCTGGACTCTGCCCAGAGGAAGCTGTACCAAGACGTGATGGTGGAAAATTTCAGGAACCTGGTCTCAGTGGGTGAGGAGCCTTCCTCTGGAGTTATCTTTGTGACCTTGGAGTTTTAAAGCTTTGGATCTCTTTTTTTTTGTTTTGAGACAGGGTCTCACTGTATAGTTCAGACTGGCCTCGAACTCACTAAGTAGCTCAGACTGGCCTCAAACTCACAGTGATTCTCCTGCCTCAGCCTCCTGAGTGCTAGGATTACAGGCATGTGCCCCTATGCCTAGTTTGGGGCTCTTGAAATGAACTGTCTTTGCTAACTCCTATGGAATGCAGAGACAGGATTTTCCTACTCTTTGTGAACAGAATATTTCAGGTCTTTTTCTATTGTATTTTGTAAAAACAAAACCTGAATGGACAGTATACTGCTATTCCTTGTTTTGTTCTTTTTCAGATTTCACTCCTGTCCCGTTAGTGAATTATAAAAGCGATTTATTATTGAATCCTACCAGCAGTTTTTCTTTCTTGTATTCTGGGCAAGTCTCTTGCCACTGAGCTACATGCCCAGGCCCCTATGAGCACTTTCTAATGAAAGTATCAGTGCTGCTCAGGAAGAATGGTACATACTGTATCAAAAACTGGCCAATTGGGTGAGTAGTGTGAGAGCCAATGGGAGGAGAATTGTTGAAAACAGGCATTAGTTAAAAATAGGTCCTTCAAACTTTAAAAAAATAATATAAATTATGCATGTGTCAGTCATGAAATAAATGGTATTCTTCAGTGGGTCATAGGTTTGAGAGAAAGTTTTAAAAAAATACTTTCAGTGTCTTCAACTCAAATTTGAAGTTGAAACTCAAGTTTTTAGTAAATTTTAGTTCAGTGTGTTTGGTTTAAACTTATATAACTCTGCATCTTCATAGAGCATCAACTCTTCAAACAAGACAGGTCGCATGTAGAAAGAGATGAGAAGCTTTGGATGATGAAGGCGGAAACCCAGAGAGAAAGAAGTTTAGGTAAGGACCAAGCACTTATAAGTTCTTGCAGTTACTGTCTGTCTGCTTCCCTCATTGCCGTCGTTGCCATCACCTGCTCCAGATTGCCAGCGCTCTTCCGGATTATTGCAGTAGCCTCGTCACTGGTTGCCCTGCTCCAACCCGCCTCCTACCTCCTGTTCCCTAAAGTGAGCCTTTAGCCTTAGGTTAGAGTGTGTTATTTCTTGGCCCCAGATTCTCTTGTGGTTTTTTTACTTGGAGTTAAACCTCTGTCTAGCTGGGGATTTAGCTCAGTGGTTTCACCGCCTGCTGCGCAAGCACAAGGACCCGAGTTCGATCCCCGGTACCAACAAAACAAAACAAAAAAACCTCTGCTTAAAAAGTAGCCAATAGAGTCCTTTGTGGTCTGGTCTTCATTCTCCACTACCTCTCCTGTCCTCTCCCTCATTTTCAGTCTTTCCAGCCACATTGTCCTCCCTGCAGTTTCTTAGACCTGCCAAGGCGGCTTCTGCCTCAGAGCCCTTTATGTGTCCTCTCTGTCTGGGATACTTATTCACCTGTAATTCTCCTGCCCCCTTCTTACGTTCATTCAAGTCTCTGCTGAGTTTTTCTGTAGTTATATGTATTTGCTTTTGCAATACTGAGGTTTGAATCCAGGGCCTTCTGCATGCTAGGCAAATGCTTCACCGCTGAGCTACATGCCCAGACCCATGGCTCATTTTTAGTATCATGAGAGACCTCTTCTGATCACCCTAGTAAAAATACAGTCCTCCCTTTACTGTATGTGCCCTGCCTTATTTTGTGTCTATACATTGATCATCACCTCATATATTCACTATTCTTTAGGAGTGTAGTTCTTTTGCCTCTTCTTTTTTGCTGTTTCCTCAATTCTTAGAACAGTCACAGTACACGACAGGGTGAATAGATGAATGAGTGAATGGAGTGAAAAGCTGTCTTCCATGGAGATAGCTAATAGGTGCACACACCAGGGTAAATAAAAGATTTTGCAAAATATTTTTTTGTCTTCAGATGCATTCCTAACCTAATTCTAACTTCCTAGGGGCCTGTGTATGTGTATTTGCTTGTCTGTTCAAGTTGATCCAGATCTTAGGGAACCTGTAGTATTCTAATAGTAACCAAACAGAGTAACATACTTTCTCAGTGACTGTATTTCAGTAATTATAGTAGAGCATATTAATTTCAGGAGGAAATATTTTTTGTCTACTTTATTTGCACATAAAATCTTATATCAGAGAAGAAAAAGTCTCAGAAAGTAGCTAACTGTGAATTAGCCTTTTCCTTAAAATATTTGCCCAGCTTCATTCCATAACCACAAAAAGAAACGGATCTTTCATTGTTATCACTACAAACATTCCACGTGTACATAGATTTATATGACTTTAGAAGGCATAATGACACCATTACTGCTTGTGCTGAATCTCTATTTTTGATCTATTTCTTCTAAATATTTATCATGAGCCTTTAAGCTTATTTCACAGCTCACTAATAGACCTCATTTATTAATCTGGAAAACAATCTTGTTTAAAAAAAAGAAATAGGAAAACAGGTTGTTAAAGGCAAAATATAGCTACAGTACATTTAGAATTTTGCATTCTTTTCTTGTCTCTGAATTTTGACTCATCTTGGGGAAGTAAAAACATTCTAGAGAGAGTGCAAAGACCTCTGAAAGAGGCTGATGATGCAGCTCCATGGCAGAGCTCTTGCCTAGCAGGCCTGAGACCTTGAGTCTTAAGTTCAATGCTCGGCACTAGAAAAAAAAAAAACACTCAGGAGGATTCAGTGTACCAGGTTTCATGATTCAGCCCAAGTGATTCTTACGACCTGATTTTCTCCTGGGCATCCACCCACATGGTGTGCCACTCAGAAAAACTGCATTTTCTAGTTCTTGTATTTCAAATATGCTACTTCAGAAAGCTCTTTTGAGTATGAATTAGCTCAAACTTAAACATAGGCTTACAGTAGTAGAGAATCCTACAAGTCAAACTGTAGTTCATCTATCCATGTATTGCTTGAGCACCTTCTCACTACCAGACTCTGTCCTGGGCAGTGGTTATGAAGCTCTGAGCCCCATAAATTTTTTATCCTTACTGACACTGTGTTGTAGTAGGAAAGACATAAATTTAAAAAGATTTAGAGAATATATCAATAATTGTGTTTTTAAATGGGTTTCATTAATAGTTAGTAGTTGGGAACTTATTGGATTATCTCTTGGTCTCTACCAGAGTACAAATCAGAAAACTTTATCTATGATGAAAAAGATGACCTGAGTCACTGTGAAATTCTAATTAAAGTGTCTTAACTGTGTCCTGAGTGTGAATCTTTGAAAAAAGCTTTTACTTGTCTATATATCTCTAAATTCTTTGTCCTTAGAGGATAAACAAAGAGAGTTAAGGACTGTTCAAGACAGAGGATCCCATGAAGAGCTTTCCTGCTGGCAAATCTGGCAACAAATTACAAGTGACTTGACCACATTTCACAACTCCATGATAAATAATACTCAATTCCACAAACAAGATGATGCTGGCTGCCATGTTGGGGTAGGACTGTGTATTCAAATTTCTGAAGATGAAAACTGTCTAGAAAATCATGAAAGAGATGTTCTCAATGATAATGGAGATCCAGAATTTTCAACTTTTAAAACCCAGGATTCATGGAGGAAAACTTCCTTGACCGAATCACAGAACTATCAGAATAGATGTCAGCAAATTTCCATGAAACATAAACTGTGTCAGTGTAAACAAGGTGTTGACCACATCAGCTGGATTTCACACAAAAGTGAACACAAAAGTGAAAAATCTTATAGCTCCAATGATTATAGGAAAGATAACGTACAGATTTCAACATTATATCAGCATAGGATGATTCACCCAGGAGAGAAACCTTACCAGTGTAAGGAGTTTGAAAAGGCTTTCACTGATTTCTCCAGCTTTGATCCTCAGCAGCAGTTACCCTCTGGAGAGAAGTCTCAGACCTATATTGAGTGTGGAAAAGGCCCCCAGGATGCCTCAGTTCTTTGTGTTCATCAGAGAGCTAACTTGGGAGAGAAACATGAGTGTAGTAAAGAATTGAGGCTGAGCTCACATCTACAGACCCATCAGAAAGTTCACACAATAGTGAAACCATACAAATGTGAGCAGTGCGGGAAAAATTTCAGTCGTAGATCAGCCCTTAAGGTTCATTATAAAGTCCACACAGGAGAGAAGCCTTATAATTGTGAGGCGTGCGGGAGGGCCTTCAGTCAGGCCTCTCATCTTCAGGACCATCAGAGAGTTCACACAGGGGAGAAACCATTCAGTTGTAATGCATGTGGTAAGAGCTTTAGTCGGAATTCACATCTTCAGTCCCATCAGAGAGTCCATACAGGAGAGAAACCATACAAATGTGAGGAATGTGGGAAGCGTTTTATTTGTAGCTCAAATCTTTACATTCATCAGAGGGTCCACACAGGCGAAAAACCCTATAAATGTGAGGAATGTGGCAAAGGCTTTAGTCGACCTTCAAGTCTTCAAGCCCATCAGGGAGTCCACACAGGAGAGAAATCATACATATGTACTGTATGTGGTAAAGGGTTTACTCTGAGTTCGAATCTTCAAGCCCATGTGAGAGTGCATACTGGAGAGAAACCATACAAATGTGAAGAGTGTGGGAAGAGCTTCAGGAGGAACTCCCATTATCAAGTTCATCTAGTGGTCCACACAGGAGAGAAGCCCTACAAATGTGGGATATGTGGGAAGGGATTTAGTCAGAGTTCATATCTTCAAATCCATGAGAAGGCCCACAACATGGAAAAGCCTTTTAAGTGTGAAGTGTGTGGGCAGGGCTTCAATCAGAGCTCACGACTTCAGATCCACCAATTAATTCACACTGGAGAGAAACCATACAAATGTGAAGAATGTGGAAAGGGATTCAGTCGGAGAGCAGATCTTAAAATTCATTGTAGAATTCACACAGGAGAGAAACCTTATAATTGTGAGGAATGTGGGAAGGTCTTCAGGCAGGCCTCAAATCTTTTGGCCCATCAAAGAGTCCACAGTGGAGAAAAGCCATTCAAATGTGAGGAATGTGGGAAAAGCTTTGGTCGGAGCTCACACCTTCAAGCCCATCAAAAAGTCCACACTGGCGAAAAGCCATACAAATGTGAGGAGTGTGGGAAGGGCTTCAAATGGAGCTTGAATCTTGACATGCATCAGAGGGTCCACACTGGAGAAAAACCATATAAGTGTGGGGAATGTGGTAAGTACTTCAGTCAGGCTTCAAGTCTTCAGCTTCACCAGAGTGTCCACACTGGAGAGAAACCATATAAATGTGATGTGTGTGGTAAAGGCTTCAGTCGGTCCTCACAACTACAGTCTCATCAGAGAGTTCACACAGGGGAGAAACCTTACACATGTGAGATATGTAGCAAAAGCTTCAGTTGGCGATCAAATCTTACAATTCATCACAGAATTCATGTTGGTGATAAGTCCTATAAAAGTAATAAGGATGGTAAGAATAGAGAATCCACACAAGAAAAAGTTCTATAAAACAATATTTTTGAAGACTTATGTGTCATGTGAGTTTTTATACTCACACCTGAGAAGAAAACATTTCATTTCTTTTACCTGTAGCTATATATGCCACTATAGTTCAGAACATACAACAAAGAGAACTCAAAGTTGTAGAATGTTGACCTTTCTCAAATGTGACTCACAGAGGCCTTGAAAGCATGAGTTTCTAGTTTTGCAAAAGAGTCACGCTAAAGTTCATATTCACTAGGACTTTAATTCCATAAAGGCAGAAATCATTTTGAGATTACCTCCAGAATACTGTGAATTGGTGTTTAGAATAGAAAACTTGAAAGTAATGAAATCAATTCAGGGAGATAAGGTGAAACAAAACCACTCAGTATTGCAATCTATAATATTAATTTGGCATTGCTCTGTTATGATTAGCACCTGTTCTCAGCCTTGTCAAGTTGAACTTGTTGAACTTTAGTGTTCTGTTGATTTTATACAGTACAGATTTATTTTCTCTTTTGAGACAATATAGACTGAAAATGAATTTTGTTAATCTTGTAATAACAGGACATTGCACCCAGTGTCTCAACACTGAGGTAGTTGAGGCAGGGGGATCTATATGAATTTGAGGCCAGCCTGGGATATGTAGTGAGTTCAAGGCCAGCCTGAACTACAAAGCAAGACCCTGCCTCACACACAAAAAAGACACTGCATACTATGCTACTAATTATTTTTGTCACAGCAGCCAGAGGACACTGAGACACTGATAGCTGCCTTGTGTTGTTGGGGAAGCTGTGACTCATTGTGTTGTTGGGGAAGCTGTGACTCATCACAGGCCCTGATTATTTTTAAATATTTTTTAAAAAATGGTTTCACTATGTAGTCCAGGCTGGCCTTGAACTCATCTATGTGCCCAGGTTGGCCTTGACCTCACATTGATCCTCCTGCCTCAGTCTCCCCAGGGCAGGGATTACAAACGTGCACTACAACATCCAGCTGAAAATTGATCGTTTTTTACTACACTTGATCTTAGCCAAAAGGCTGAGAAGCAGTAATTGATCATTTTATTATTCCCATGTTTTCATCCAGAATTTGACATGATTATCTCCTAAGAGCTTTAGTGTTATTTTTATCAAAAGTTCAGTAGAGGATATTTGCAGTTGATTACTTTAGTCAAGTTCTCTACCCCATATTCTTCCTTTCCCTAAGATGATTCAAATCATTTGTTCTTATGAAAAAGGACAAAAATTGTTAGAATTGGATAAATTTTATCAAACATACAAATTATTCATTTATGAATGACTCACTTTTTCCTAGCAGTGGGAGTAGGAAAAAGACACTTGGAAGAGGTGTTGGTCAGAATGTAGAACGGGAATGGTGAACTTTTTAGAGCTTTCAATGATAACAGACAGCCCTCTGGGGCATGCATGCCATAGGTTCGCCAGTACTGATATGGAATGTGCCACCCTTTGACAGACTAGGAACTTATGATTAGGAAGCTTACATAGAAGGAATGAGTAATAAGCACATCGGTGATGTTACAGTGTTTTGTGAAAGTGGAGATAAGTGTTCAAGAGTTATTTAAGATATTAACATACATAAAAACATTACACGTTTATGGGGGTACTGTCTGATGTTTCAGTAAGAATTTACTTAATATTTTACCTATTGCATTAACAGATTCATTAAAGTTATGATTGACAGTTATGACAATAGAAGAATAATGTAGTTTAGGATCATCACATAGCTGTAAACTCAACTCTTGAGTGTGATTAATGCATCCAGTTGTGTGTGGGAGGTTATTCAACTGTATATGAACAGTGGCAAAGGAGAAGGCAGGAATTTTCCCACATTTGACTTCCCTGAAATACTGTATTTTTACAGTAATAGTTAAAACTACATACAATATGACCTGGGAAATTATTGAAAATATTAATCCCTTGTAGTTAAGGGATCATGTGGCATATAAAGCCAAAAATTAAAGTGTGGAACTGGAAGTCAGTTATTAAAAAAAGAAATTGTGTAGTTGAAATATTCAGATATATTGGTGAATATGAATATATATTTTCACCTAGTACTTTGGAATCATCGTAGGCTTTAGTTGATGCATCCTAGATGGCTTTAATGTAATTCCGACATAGTGGACCCTCAAGTTACGACTGGCCTGACATAGAAAATCTTGGGTTAATTAAGTTAATGGAAGATTCACCTGCCTCTTGTTATCTATAGTGTGCACTCAGGTAAACATCCAGATCTCAGCTATATTGACTTACAACCAACTTGAATTACAGCCAGCCCTCAGGAACTAATCGAGTTCGACCATCAAGGGTCCACTGTATAAGGAATTGATGCCTCCTAGTACTTATCAGACTTCTCCACTGGCTAAATGGATAGCCAGGGCAATGGCATTTCTTTTCAAGTGCTTGGTCTGATTGGGAGAACTAAAGAGTCTTTCTAAATATCTGGAAAAGAAACTTGAACTGTGGGGGAAAATGATGGAAAATGTTTACAAAGTTATGGAGCAAATCCTGAAGATGAAAAAAGGAAGTATAGGGCCGGGGATTTAGCTCAGTGGTTCCGGTGCCTGCCTTGCAAGCACAAGGTCCTGAGTTCGATCTCCGGTACCAGAAAAAAAAAAGGAAGTATATAAGTTTTGGAGATAAAATGTAATAAAGATTTGAATAAAAAGTGCATAGGGAGAGAACAGCATGATCCCAGTGGAGTCTAGTAATGGAAACATGCCATTAAGTAGGATTGAAGACTATTTCTCAGGAATCTCAGTGATATTTAAAGCTTATTTGTTAAGGGATTTTAGTGAATCATATATACAATGGAAAAGATAGGTTTCCATAGTTTCCTGACTCAACATTTTACATGCTAAGTATACCAGGCTGTGGTAGCTTAGATTGCATTAGATGCCACAAGTCCTGGGCCTTTGATATTTTATAGTTCTAAGTACATATCAGGATAGTTCACCAACTCTCAAGGTATTCTGTAATTTAATGTGTTAATCCAGGGGTTGGCAAACTACAACCTCAGGCAGATCCAGCCCAGTGCATTTAAAACTTTACTGGAATATTATAGTGCTTAGTTTACGTATCACTTGTGGCTGCTTTCCTGCTGGAGTGACAGTTGTTGTGACCCTGTGGCCCACAAAATTGAGAATATTTACATTCTGGCCCTTTATGAAAAACTTTGTTGTCCCTAGTTAAAACAAAATAGTTTGTCTCCCACAACTGAACATACCATATGTAGTTTATGATGTAGGCCTTGTTGAGTTAAGTTTCCTTGATGTATTATAATTTCTTTTGAAAGAAGAGATGACCACAGTGGTTTCTTTTTGATTCTCATATTTGCCCTTCTCATTGACTATGGTGTTTAGGTTGGTTCAAAGATGTTGGTAACAACCAGGAACTACCTGTTTCTTCACAGCCAATGAAAGAGAGCTGCTCTTTGATTTGTAGTTTTGAGAAGTTCACTATTAACAATGTGCACAGCTTGGCTGACCCTGACTCCCATCTACATTGAAAATTAAACTTGTTGCAAGGTGTGATAGTGTACACCTGTAATTCCAGCTAGTGAAGAGCCTGGGGCAGGAGGATCATATGTTTGAGGTCAGTCTGGGCAATTTAGCAACAACCTATTTCAAATTTTTAAATATGAAAGGAGTGGGAATGTATTGTAATTGTACAGTGCTTACCTAGTACATTCAAGGCCTTGTGTTCACTCCCCAGTACCATAAATAAACTTCTATGTGTTTTGTTCTTTTGGTCTTCATGAGCTATTACATTTCAGTTCTCGGGCCGGGGATTTAGCTCAGCGGCACTACACTTACCTTGCAAGCACAAGGTCCTGAGTTCAATCCCTGGGACAAAAAAACCCAAAATTCAGTTCTCACTTGTCACCTTGGGCTTGATTTTAGTTTTCTCAAAGATTTTCTTATTTTAACTTTGAGATTGGATACATATAAACATTTTGGGGAACTCTTATTTATTACCAACATTTATTTGGGTTTTTTTGTTTGTTTTGGGAGGGTTTGAGACAGAGTCTATGTAGTTCAGCTGACTTTGAAGTTACTATGTAGCTCAGGTTGGGCTCTAATTCACAGTGATCCTCCTGCCTCAGCCTCTCAAGTGCTAGTATTACAGGCATGTGCCACCGTGCCCAGCTCTTTGTGTGTGTGTGTGTGTGTGTGTGTGTGTGTTTTAATAGGAGCTAACCAACATCAAATTCAGTCTGGTTGGCCAGGGATTTACCTCAGTGTGAGGTCCTGAGTTTGAGACCCGGTACAAAAAAAATTGTCTGGTTGAATGATAACACATTGAATTCACAACCTTGTAGAGTCTTATGTCACAGGGCATCAGTAGGCAGGAGTATAATCCTGAAAAACTGGGATAGGAACATGAGAAGATTCCAAGAGAGCTTGAAGACTTTGACCTCTAAATTTATCCGAGGTTTGTTTGCCATTAAAAGGAGCTCAATCTCCCACCTTTGAGGTCAGTCTCCCCTTGACTGAAGGACCTATAATGACCTTCCCTGAGATAGTTTCCTTGCAGTGAATTGTAGATTCTCAAGACTGGCTTGTATTCCCTCTCATTTTTTTTCTAGATCTGCAATAAGGCTGAAGTACACATAGGCAGCGAGGAGAGGAGTAAAAAGTCTGACCATGAGTCATTATTATAGCAGCCAAAATAAGGATTTTTGTAATCTGTATCAATGAAAACCTGAGAAATACATATGGCTATGGATCTTACGGACATAGAATGGATGATAGAATATAGAATAGAGTGATGGATTAGGTTGAGTGCACTAAACAATGATTTCAGGCACACTTTATTAGCCTGGGCACTTGGGAATGGCCTCAACAGTTTATTTATTTGAGTGGCTAAAATCTGGACACAAAGTTAGCTTACCCTAAAGTTAAAATGCCAGAACTTTATGTTGTGGAATTGAGTTTCTCAACCTTGGCATAAATGACATTTTGGGCCGGATAGCTGTTTTGTTGAGAGATGTCATGTGCCTTGGTTCAGGAACATCTTTGACCTCTAGGCAAATATGGCAGTGTGTGCACACCAGTCATAAGGCAAAAATGTCTCCAGACACTTCCCAGTGCTCACAACTAACAGCCACTGTGGTCGATGAGGTATACAAAGACAGAAGCACCAACATGTTACAGATTTGTCATGTGAGACCTGCTCACCCAACTCCCTCTGTTCCTTGGTTCATGGGTCACTCTCATTGCCAAGGATTTGAGAAATTTATTGGTGAGGGGGACTTGGTAGTCTCTGAGAGCTCTATATGGACTCTTCTTAGCAGACCAGGAATGAAAGAGGGAAATTATGACATCAAAATGGATGCTTGAACCAGGTGTGATGGCGTGCCCCTGTAATCTCACCATTTGAGAGGCTGAGGCAGGAGGATTGCTGCAAGTTCGAGACCAGCCCAGGCTACATAGTGAGTTTAAGGCCCACCTGAACTACATAGCAAGACCCTGTCTCAAAAAACCTCTTGAATTTAACAAGGATCCTGGGATTTTGGAGCGTGAAGGGTCAAGAGGGGGCCTTTCATTGGCAGAGACAAAGTGATTATGTTTATCCTAATAAGCAGGAAAGTAAAGGAGATCATCAGATGAATTAATGCAGAGACTTTTGCATTCACTCATTGAGTTTGATACCCCTCTGGCTGAAATAGATGAGAAACCTACTAACTTCTATTTGGTTTGAATAGCTCTAGTTGTAGTACATCAGTGAAGGAGGGAGGGAGGTAGAGAGAGAGAGAGGTGGTTTCTCAGTCAATTCTGTAAGTTCTCATTTCCACAGTACCTTGAATAAAGGACAGGCCAGATCCCCATGAAGAGCACCCTGATATCTTACCAAAACTTTTATTTTCAGATAATTCTAGGTTACCCCAAAGTGACTTCTGCCTGTATCTCACATTGAATGTGCATTAAGTAAATGGAAATAACCATAACATGGAGGGATAGAGTTGAGTAGGACACCAGAGGTGGATTGACATTAACTCCCAGAACCCAAAAATGCCTTTGTAGTCTTCTTTAGAAAAGCTTATAGAGAACAAATAATTAAAGAATGTTTTTGTAGGGATCTGATGTATCCTTAAACCTATCTTGTGGCTATTCTTCAAATTTCAGAATGCAGAGTTGCATTGGCATAATCTTCATATTAACTCCCTGACCCTGGGAAGAAAGGACAAGCGAATACTGTAACTGTCCAGTATATGCACTGATAGTAAACCAAAGGGAAACTACATTTAGAGGACTGCAGAGGTTAATGTATTGGATGTATCTTGAAAGTTGTATAGGTCATGGTTTCCATTGATTCACTTATTTGACTTGGGCAGAAGGTAAATGAATGTTAGAGAATGATGTGAAATTGTTTAAACTTAATTAGGAGTGGACTTCAGTGTAGCTGCAGATGTGATCTTGCTGCTGGAGCACATCAACCTGTCTACCGCCACCTGACATAGCCATTTAGCTAATACTCATGTGCTTCTTTGTCTGTTTCTACTAGTAAATAGTGTCTCTCTACCTAATACACTTTTAAAGTCCCGCCTCAAGATAACACCCACTTTCTGATATTTTTACAGTTTGCTCAGGGGTTGGTAAACCATGGTCCATAGCCCAAATCTGCCTGCCCTTTGGTTTTGTAAATGAAGTTCTGTTAAAATATAGCTGAGCATGGTGGTGCACGCCTGTAATCCCAGAACTCTGGGAGGGTGAGGCAGAAACACCTCAAGTTTGTGCCCCACCTGGGCAAATTGATGAGTCCCTGTCTCAAAAAATTAAAAAGCTGGAGATGTACCTCAGTACAAAGGCCTTGGGTTTGATCCTCAGTACCATGAAAAAAGGAAAGAAGGGAGGGAGAAAAGGAGGGAGGGAGAGAAGGAAGAAAAGAAAAAGATAAGAAAAAAAGACATAGCCATGATCACCCTTTACATACAGTCTATGGGTGTTTTGTGCCAAAATGGCGGATTTGAGTAGCTGATCACAAATACTGTGTGGTCTGCAAAGCCTACAGTATTTACTACCTCTCTTCCCATGGTAACTTTCTGAATACTGCCCTAGTCTGTAGAAATCTAATCATCTCTCCATTTCACAGGACATTATTATGACCCAAGATATTATAAAGATTTTACCTTCTAAGCAGGAAGAAGTAGGTATACTAGACATCTTGGTTAGATATGTGCATGAGAGATAAAAAGAACATAAAATTCAAGGGCAGGCCACCTTCATGAGATTTCTACGGATCCAGTGTATCAGATGTATGAAGATTTCTTATTCCAAAATGAGAAAATATCCTCATCTATCCCTTTCAAAACCACTAGGAAGCAGGGTGTGGTGGCACATGTCTGTAATCCCAGGAGGCTGAGGCAGGAGGATCACTGAGTTCGAGCCCAGCCTAGACCCTATCTCAAAAAACCAAAAAGCCAAAAAACAAACGAACAGTAACAACAACACTAGGAAAGAGACACACTGTTTAGTAGGCCTTTTGGAGGTCTGTGTGTGTGTGTATTTTCAAAATTTTGTTATGGTAAAAAATTACATTAAATTTACCAATAAACATTTTGAAGTATACAATAGGGTTAAGTATTCACATTGTTGTACAACAGATGTCTAGAACTTTTTCATCCTACAACATTGAAAATATATATCCATTAGATAGTATTTCCTCACCTGTAGGCCTTGATAACTATTTTTTCTACATTTTATGATTTGACTTTGTGTATTTCATATGCATGCAATCATATAGTCTCTGGGCTTTTTATGATTGACTTATTTTGTTTAGCATAATGTCGAGATTCATCCATGTATTTTGGGATAGAATATTCCTTTTTTAAGGCTGCATAATGTTACATTGCATGTTTATAGTTCTTTTTTTTTTTTTTTTTTCACTGCGGATCGAACTTGGGACCTTGCGCTTGAGAGGCAGGCGGTGAAACAACTGAGCTAAATCCCTGGCCCTATAGTTCATTTTTTAAATTTATCTGTCAACAGACATTAGATTGTTTCCACCTCTTAGCTATTATGAAAAGAAGTGTGCAAATATCCTATATTATTTCTGGATATATACCCAGAACTTGAATTGCTAGATCATATGCTAATTTTATTTTTTAATTTTGGAGGAACTTCCATACTATTTTCCACAATGCCTATACCATTTTACATTTCCACCAACAGTGGCCAAGGATTCTAACTTACCATATCCTTGCCAACACTTGTTTTGGTTTTTTTTTTGTACCGGGGATCGAACTCAGGTCCTTGCGCTTGCGCAGCAGGCAGTGAAACCACTGAGCTAAATCCTCGGTCCAACATTTGTTACTTTCTGTTGACTATCCTGAAAGTTCTTTTGGATTTGATGATCTTGATTCACATTTTCTAATAACTAGTACTTTGGATTTCTTCATGCGTTTATCAATAATTTGTGTATCTTTGCTGGAGGTATTTATTTAAGATCTTTGACCATATTTTGTTTGTTTGTTTGTTTGGTTGGTTTTGAACAACAGAGTCTTTATTTGTAGTTCAGGATGGCCTTGAACTCACTATGTAACCCAGCCAGCCTCAAACTCATGACGATCCTCCTGCCTCAGCCTCCTGAGTGCTGGGAATACAGGCATGCACTACCATGGGTGACTTTTTTCCGTTTCTAAATCAGGTTATTTGGGTTTTTGTTGTTGAGTTGTAGAATTTCCTTATATATTCTAAATATTGACACCTTATCAGATACATAATTTTCAGTTATTTTCTTCTATTCTCTAAGTTGTACTTTTGCCCTGTTGATTGTTTCTTTGATGCACTGAAGATCTTGCGTTTAGTGTAGTTCCATTCACATATTTTTTTGTTTTGTGGCCAGTGCTTTTTGGTGTCATATCCAAAACAATTATTGCCAAATCTGATGTCCTGAAGATTCCCCTTTATATTTTGTTGTAGGAGTTTCATTAATGTAGATCTTTAATCAGTTTTGAGTTTTGTATGTTTCGTAAGGTGTAATGGTCTAACTTCATTCTTTTGCATGTAGATGACCAGATTGACCAGCACTGTTCGTTGAAAAGAGTGTGCTTTCCACATTATGTAGTCTTGGCACTCTTGTCAAAAATCACTAGCAATATTTTTAGGAATTTTTTCCTGTGTTCTATGTACTGTTCTCTATCGTTATGTAAATACTACACAATCTTAATTATTGTTGCTGTTAATGTGTTTTGAAATCAGGGAGTATAAACCTAGAACTTTGTTTTTATTTTTCAAGTTTTTTTACTGTTAGGACGCCCTTTTCTTTTTTTTTTTTTTTTTTGTACTGGGGTACAAATCCCCAATGAGGAATGTCATTATATTGTATACCTAAAATATACCAATAAAATTAATTAAAAAACAAGCAAAGGGTGGAATCTTTGGTATTATAAAAGTCAGAAACTAGAGTGTTTTCTGGATCAGAGTATTTTATTTTTTGTGGGTATAGTTTTTAAAGCATTTCAATTGGAATTTCCTAATCCTGAGGTTCTTTTAGAAAAAGGGCATTTTAGCAAGTTGGTTTGGGTGGGGCCTGGCAGAGACACATTTTTTAAAACTCCTGGTAATCTGTTGTGCAAAGCTAAGAATGACAGAATTGGTAGCCTGGAATGAATGGAAAATCTTATGTAAGGGATTTTTCTCCTGAATTTTGGAAACCACTGAATTTAATAAATTGTAATTGTTTTCCATTTTATGTCATGTTTTGTGTGTTTTCATAGAATACCTGTATTTCAACATTTCTTTCAAGTAGAATGGGATGGAATTTATAATTATTACTTATATTAGTATATTATTATATATTATATATATGTTATAGCATATTATCATATTATATACTTTATTATTATATTTATTATTTACTATATCATATTTATTATTTATTGTATTATATTTATTATATTATATTTATATTATATTATTTATTATATACTTTATTATTATTACTTATATTTTTATTATCACTTAAACTTATTATTACTTATAAAATATTATTGCTTATATTATATTATTACTTATAAATTATTATTTATATTATTGCTTATATTATTATTACTTATATTATTGTTACTTATAAATTTTATTATTATTAATACTTATAACTTAAGGGCATGGGCTTTGTAATCAGGCCTGTATTCTAATTTCAGCTCCCATCAATAAAGTAATTGTTTATTGAAAAAAAAGTATAAAATTTAAAAAAGTGTTAACATTGTTGAAATGTCCATGCTACCCAAAGTGATCTTCAGATTCAATGCAATTTCTGTCCAGTTTGCAATAGCACTTTTTCCAGATACAGAATTAAAAAATCATAAAATTGATATGGAACCAGAAGGGCTTCCTGGGCCGGGGATTTAGCTCAGTGGTTCTGGCGCCTGCCTTGCAAGCACAAGGTCCCGAGTTTGATCCCCAGTACTAAAAAACAAAAGGAGTATTGTAATGGTAGCTTAAGACAACTAGGGCTCTAAAACTTGACACTATACCAAGATTCCACGGTTGGGACTTTTTAAAGGTTTGTTATACTGTGAAATCTAAAACCTTATCCCTAAACTTTTTGTACCCTGTTCTTATAAAATGACCGGTCTTATATTATAAATAGGTCTATTACCCTTGTATACTTTTATAACATATACAGTAGTAACTAGAAAATACTGGTTTCACTGAATAATGCAGATCTTTCAAATGTTGACATAGTTCATTACATAGTATCAGAAAGTCATATTTATAAACACCACCACCCATCAGTAGTTTTGAAATATGGAGAAGCTGTGGAGATCAGCATGACAGTTGTTAAATTTTCCAAAATTTAAATGTTTTCCTTGAAAGCAGAAATATTATCACTAGCAAGAAAACTACTATCAGTTGTTTTACTTGAAGTGGCAGGTGCATTTTGTTCAGTTTTTAGGAAATGTTTGTCAAACATTCAAGACTTAATAACTCTGTGTGGCAGACAGACTCTTAAGTGGTCTCTATCATCTCTACCTCTTGGTAATCATATCCTTTGAGAGAGCCTCCTTTTGATTGTGGGTAGGACCTCTCTGGCTTGCTTCTCAGCAACAGAATACAGCAAAGGTGACAGATACATAAGATTTTGTGTACATAATTATGATACCTAAGATTCTAATGACATCTTGAAAAGGACTCTCACTTGCTAACTTTCAAGAAGCAAGGGAGCCATGTTGGGAAGACCCACCTGGCAAAGAATAAGCCAAAAACTAGCAAGACACCACTATAGACTTGAATGCTACCAACAGCCATGAGAACTTGGAGCAGATACTTCCCTAGAGCTTCAGATGAGAGTGCAACTCCAGGGACCACACCTTGAATGCAGCCTGTGAGACCAGGTTTAGAAAAAGGCTGAACAATAACAGAGCTATTTGAAGATCTAGATTCAGGGTGAAAATTTACTGGCAAGGCAGACACTGGATTTGATGTTGAGTTTGTATAGTATTGACTTGTAGGCTTGAATGCAGCCGTAACACCTCGACTGAGTGCGCCATTCTTTATTCCCCTTGAATACAAGCCAGGGTTAACTCTATTCAAAGTATTTCAAATTGCTGGTTTTGAACTCGCTCTCTCCGCAACAAAGATTGCCTCATCGTCCTCATTGTCATAACTTCTTTTACTTTCTTCTGCCATGGTTCCAGCTCTTCTTCACATTCCACAAAGAGTTCTGCCATTTTTGAATTATTTTTTGGTTGAAAAAGGTTGTCACTCATCAAGTTGCAGAGCTGACTTTCTGTAAATTATCACCTAAGTACATGTGACTCCAAGACCAAGGTAGTTAAGTTATGCCTCAGTTTTCCTTCCTGTAATCCTAGCTACTCGCAGCTTCTTGGGAGGCTGAGGCAAGAGGATGGGCCAGCTTGGGCAACTTAGTGAGAACAGTTTGTAGAGGTTTCAGTCCATAATCTGCTGGCTCCAAGGCAGGAATAGCAAAGGCATCACAGAAGGTAGCAAAGGTAACAAGGGGACAATGTTAACTCTTCAGAGCACATGATATTTGCTCATTTATTTGTTTCTTCTATGATTTCTTTTGGGAATATTTTGTAGATTTTAGTATGTAAGTCACTCCTTGACTAAGTCTATTCCTATGTATTTTATCCTTTTTGATACTATGTAAATGAAATTTTCTTAATTTTCTTTTTGTATCGGTCATAGTACATAGAGACGCAACTGATTTTGAGTGTTGATATTATATCCTATAACTTCATTGACATCTTTTATAGGTTCTTTTTGTGTGCATACATGGAATCTTTCTACATGTAAAATCAAGTCATCTGCAAACAGCAATAAGTGTAATTCTTTTCCAATTTGGATGCCTTTTCATTTTTCTTCTCTGATTACTATAGCTAGGACATCCAGTACTATGTTGAATATTTTGGTGAGGTTGGGATTCCTGATCTCAGAGGAAAAGCTTTCAATTTTCCCTATTGAGTAGGATGATAATTGTGGATTTTTAATATATGGTTTTTATTTTTTATTTTTTGGTACCAGGGATTGATCTTGGGACCTTGTGCTTGCGAGGCAGGCGGTGGAACCACTGAGCTAAATCCCTGCCAATGTATGGTTTTTATTATGCTGAGGTACTTTCCTTCTATTCCTAGCCTATTGAGTGTTTTTATCATGATAACTCTTCATTTTATTATGTGATGTATCTCTTTTTTTTTCCAGTACCAGGGATCAAACTTAGGACCTTGCGCTTTCGAGGCAGGAACAGCACCACTGAGCTAAATCCCCAGCCCATTATGTGGTGTATTACATCGATTGATTTTCATATGTTGAACGATCTTTGCCTTCCAGGTATAAATCTTACTTCATCATGATGTATGATCCTTTTTTTTTTTGTTTTGGTACTGGGGATCGAACTTGGGTCCTTGCACTTGTGCTGCAGGCAGAGAAACCACTGAGCAAAATCCCCAGCCCCAGTGTATGATCCTTTTAATGTTGCATCTGGTTTGCTAGTATCTTAAGATTTTTGCATCAATATTTATCATAAATATTGGTCTACAGTTTCTTTTCTTGTATCTTTGGTGAGTTTTAGCATCTGGGGCCTAATAGCCCCACTTCTGTTGGTAGAAAGCAAGGCTAAGGAATTCTGGTCTAGCGGCTTTCCATACTTGGAAGGAGACTCTTGCTATGACTCTAAAGAAGATGAGGCTGGTCTTCAGTTATGCTTCAAGTTTTCTTGACTTGGACAGGGAGCTAGTGGTGCCTCGCAGGGCCAGAAAAGCTGTGGCCAGCTGGGATGATGGAGTTGAGAGCCATTTGCTGGTCTGGAACAGTCAGTGAATTCCAATGTCAGGAACAGCTTGGGTCACATGTCCCTTGGTTTGAGGGATTCCTGGCGGTCCCAGCCTTCTTCCCTCACCTACCTGACAGTTGTGTTACTTCTTAGCATGTATTTTATGAGTTACTTAATCACTCTCTGGCTCATTCTCATCTCCAAAGTGATGTCATTAGTAGCAGTCCCTTTTATCATTGTATACAAATTAATTCATTAAGTAATTGTAACAACTTCATGAGGTAGGTACTACCTTGTTTTTACCCAGATAAGGATACAAAGGTTATAGTCCTTGGTACTTCATGTAGTCAAGGAAAGAGGGAAGGGTGGAGAAGAGGCAAGAAAAAGCTCTTATTGCTAAGGATATCCAGAAAATAGTGCTGTAGGCAATCTGTGGAAGGAGATTACAAATTCTACCCCGTGGATACAGCCAAGCAGTTATAAACTTTTTATATTATTCTGTTTTTAACGGCTCCATACATAAATCCTTAACATTAATGATGTATTCTGATAAGAGGACTTGACTGCATCATTTGCTGAAAATTCTTTCCTAAATTTATCCAAAAATTAAGAATTAAATCTTTAAGTATAGATTTGTCTTAATTTACTTTGTTCAAAGGAAGATTAAAACTTCTCTCATCTTCCTACCTAGGCAATTTACAGCTCAAAGAAACAGTTTCCTATACCACAGTGATAGGGACCCTGGGATGTTATTTTCTTTGATGTTTACATTTCAAAAGAAACAAATCCCATACCTTTGAAAAAATAGTTCTGATGCCTGCCAGGCATGGTGGCGAACACCTGTAAAGCCTATAAATGCCAGCTATTTGAGAGGCTGAGGCAGAAGGATTACAAGTTTGAGGCCAGCCTGGCCTACTTAGGGAGACCTTGTCTCAAAAAAAAAAAAAAAGAAAAAAAAGAAAAAAAAGATTAAAAGGGCTGGGAAATGTAGCACACTAGTAGAACATTTGCCTAACATGTTCAATTCTCTGGGTTCCATCCCCAGAACTGAAGAGAAAAAATTCCCCACTTGCTCTTAGAGAATTTGTGTTGTTGCCAAAAACTTACAGTTAGTAAGATGCAAACTTTCCATTTCAACTAAAAGAGTTGGATCCTCAAATCGCTCTTCATAATTTCTATGTGGTGCATTTTAAAAAGTCATAGTCATGTATAGAGCTTGAGGAACACTTCTGTCAAGTTTCAGAGGTGGTTTGAGACTTTATACTTAATACTCTCACTATGGGTAATGCATGCCCATTATGGAGAAACTAGGAAATACAATAATGTAAAAAGCAAAGAATCAAAATTACCAATTACCTATAAACTCATGATTTAGATATAGGCCATGTGTGTGTGTGCATTAGCAGTGCATGGGGATGGAACCCAGGGTTTTGTGCATGCTAGACACAAAACCTCTATCACTGAACTCAAACCCCTATTGTCAATAACCATCAGTTGTCTTCAACCCTTGTCAACAATTAGCCTACCTTTTTTGCATCTACTAGTCTTCTCCCACACAAAACACTTTTCTGGAGGTGGGAACAGGAGGACCTTTGCTATGTATGTTGTAAAGTTTTATTAAATGTAGGAAGTGGCCTGGGATTTAGCTCAGTGGTTCCACTGCCTGCCTCACAAGTGCAAGGTCCCGAGTTTGATCCCTGGTACCAAAAAAAAAATGTGGGAAGAGAAACCGGCTCTACAGGGTGAGTTTGGGCCAAGTAAAAGTAGGAAAAGAAGTGCACCCTACAGCATGATGGTGGTATACCATGTAAGAGCAAGACACAGTGGCTAGAGCATGAATGTTTTTTTTTCTTTTTAATTCTTTTATTGGTACATTTTAGGTATACAATACATTTACATTTATCATTGGGTGCTTGTACCTGTACATGATGAATCTTGGTTCTTATTTTTTCCCCCATTACCTGTGCCCCCTTCACCCCCTCCATCCTTCCCTATTTACATAGATTTCATTTCCATTTTTTCTTTCTTTTCTCATAATTTTTCCTTTCCTTTCTTCCGTTTCCCCTTCCTCTCCCACCACCCCTACACCTTTGGACCTTTTCCTACTTCAAATTATCAATTATTCATTTTAATCATTTTAATCCTTATTTACACTTTCAGTTTCTCACGCTAGAGAAACTATTCGGTATTTACACGTGTGTCCTATTTATTTCACTTAAGAGTATGGCCTCAATGTGCATCCATTTAGCTATAAATGTCTCTAGTTTCTTGTTCTTTATGGCTGAGTAGTACTCCATTTTATAAAAAAAAATCACATCTTTATCCAGTTTCCAGTTGATGGGTATTTGGGCTGTTTCCAAGCTTTAGCTGTTACAAACTGTGCCGCTGTAAACACGCATGCACATATATCACTGTGGTATGATTCTTTTAATTCTTTGGGGAAGAAACCCAGCAGGGGAATAGCTGGGTCAAACGGGACCGCTAGTCCTAGTTCTTTGAGGTGTCTCCATACTGATTTCCACAGTGGTTGCACCAGTCTGCACTCCCACCAGCAATGGAGAAGGGTTCCTTTCTCTCCACACCCCCGCCAGCATTTGTTATTGGTTGATTTCTTGATAGCAGCCATTTGTTCTGGGGTGAGGTGGAATCTCAGTGTTGTTTTCATCTGCCTCTCTCAAATGATGAGTGATGTTGAACATTTTCTTATATATTTATTTGCTGCTTTTACTTCTTTGTCTGAGAAATGTCTGTTCATTTCGGATGCCCATTTTTGAATTGGGTCTTTGAATTTGGGGGGTCTGATTTTTTTCAATTCATTATATATTCTCAATAGTAGACCTTTGTCTGAGGTACAGCTGCTAAAAATTTCTTCCCGCATTGTAGGTTGTCTATTAGCTCTGTTGGTGGTTTCTCTTTCAGTGCAGAAGCTTTTTAAAAAGATGAGATCCCAGTTGTTGATTCTTTATGCTAGCTCCCATGCTACTGAGGATTTGTTCATAAAGTCTTATCCTATGCCAATGTCTTCAAGAGTTCTACCTAACTTATCTTCCAGCAAGTTTAGTGTTTCTGTCTTAATATTTAGATCTTTAATCCACTTCGATCTTAGTTTAGTGCATGGTGATAGGTATGGGTCTAGTTTTAATCTTTGGCAGGTTGAAGTCCAGTTTTTCCAACACCATTTATTAAATAGGCTATCTTTCCTCCGATGAGGGTGGTTGGCTCCTTTGTCAAAAATGAGGTGGCTGAGTACGTCTGCAGTTGTTTCTGTATCTTCTAATCTATTCCACTGATCCTCGGGTCTGTTTCTTTGCCAGTACCATGCTGTTTTAATCACAGTAGCTTTGTAGTATAGTTTCAAGTTGGGGATTGTGATGCCCCCACCCATGTCTCTGTTGCCTAGAATTTCTTTTGCTATTCTAGGTTTCTTCTGATTTGAAATGAATTTTTGAATTGTTTTCTCTAGTTCTGTGAAGTATATTGTTGGAATTTCAATCAGCATTGCATTAAATCTATATAGTAGGGCAGGGGGTTTAGCTCAGTGGTTTTGCTGCCTGCTGCGCAAGTGCAAGGACCTGAGTTCAATCCCTGGTATCAAAAAAAAAAAGTCTATATAGTAGTTTTGGAAGTATGGCCATTTTCACTATATTGGTTCTTCCTACCCAGGAACAAGGGATATCTTTCCATTTTCTTATATCCTCTTTGAT
This sequence comes from Heterocephalus glaber, assembly GCF_053883595.1. Lineage (NCBI taxonomy): Eukaryota > Metazoa > Chordata > Mammalia > Rodentia > Bathyergidae > Heterocephalus > Heterocephalus glaber. The sequence goes on from NW_028258450.1 coordinate 1,607,204, forward strand.
CTCCTTTTTCAGAGAAGCATGAATATTTTAAACAAAAACCAAATTGTAGTCAGGGAATCAGTAGAATTTTAAAGTAATAAACATGCAGGGATCACCTGTCAAGAGCATGGCCAGTAACTTCAGGGTTTTTGTTCTTGGTAACTACAAGGATAGTAATTACATGAGAAAGATAAGAGAATAGAAGCTGAGATTTATAGAGGAACAGTTGTAAACTTGTGTTTTTAAAATTTGAAGTTAGATTTGGCAGTGTTACTAGACCTTCTGATCTGTTTCTCCCTTAGGCTGCATCTTATTTTATTCTGAGAAGTATGTCCTATTCTTTATCTTGCTAAGCATGCATCACAAGACTGGCAAAGAGTTCTTTAGTGTTTGTGGCTGGTGTAACTGTCCAGCATCATAAAACTGGAGACGGTAGCTCAGGTTGTATCCTGAATTCCCAAAATGAATTTAGAAAACAACAAAGGAAATAATATAAAATTTATAGATAATTATAAACATTATAATATAAATAATACAAAGATGCAGTCTTTCATTTTTCACATTTAAATATTAATGTAGAATTATTGCTAATACTTTAGTGATTTTGAAACCAACCATCCCTAATATATTTGTCTATGTTTATTACCTGAGGAATAGGGGCTAACTTTTCATAGGGGACTCATGAGTCAGGCAGAGTTTCTAGTACTTAACGTATATTTAATTCAGTTGTTCCATATATTAATCTTATTATAATCTTTTTTACAAATGAATAAGAAAGGGACAATTCACAGAATAAGTGTCACCAGTAGTATTTTAATGTAGGCAGGCTCATCACAAGTCTGCACTGTTGGCTACTGAACACTGATATTTTTTTTAATCCGGAAGACATACACTCACAAAAGCTTTTACTGGAGCATGGCATATTTCATATAGATGAAGATTATGACCTAGAATGAAGTAAGTGCTGGCAGAAAGAACACTAGACAAAGAATTAGAGGCTCTTTGTAGGAGTACAAATGATTTACTATGGCCAGACATAAAAAAATCCACTGGTTTTGAAAAGAGAAAAGGATATGGAAGATTCTTGTTTGTATGAGTTGCTAAGGTATTACGACCTTCTCTTAAGGGTACTGGATACACTTGCAGGAGAAAATAATCAAATTTCTACTTTAAGTTATATCTGACTCTCAGAATGAAAAATGAAGTTAAATGTTGATTATTATACAAGATGTAAGGTTTAACACTCTGGCTTTACCTGTCAACTGTCAAATTTTGAATATGGTTGTAACACATAACTTAGTGACCTGGAAAAAATTACTTCACCCTTTTCTGCTTCTGGCTCATAAACTGTAATTTAGAACTATATTTACCTTATAAAGTCATGAAGATATGTGAGTCCCAGAGCCTAAAGAATTTGGAATATTTCCTGGCATATGTACAGCTGTCTCTGCTTATAACAAAATATAACAATGTATATTCAGTGAGAATTGCAAACAAGCATTTTAATAGGTATGTGAATATTTTTATGTGTTCCCCTCTTCTTTCTTTCATGGCATATTTCTTTGAGTTTTTTTGTTTTTTTGTTTTTTTGTTTTTGGTACTGGGGATCAAACTCAGGACTTTTGAGTTCTTTCTTTCTTGTTTTGTTTTTTATTTTTATTTTATTTTTATTTTTTGGTACCGGGGATCGAACTCCGGACCTTGTGCTTGGGAGGCAGGTGATGGTCCTCTTGTTTTGTTTTTGGAGACAGGGTCTCGCTATGTAGTTCAGGTTGGTCTTGAACTCATGGCACTCCTTCTGCCTCAGCCTCCCGAGTGCTAGTATTACAAGCATGTGCCACCATGCCTGGTTCCACATTCCAATTCTATCATACACTTGAGCAAATAAAGGGCTGGAAATGTATCTCAGTTCAAAGGCTGTGGGTTCAACCCCTGGTATCAATAACAACAAATATTTAAACATTAACAAATTTGTTCTTTCAAATTGAGTAAAACCTTGACTAATGATTACAGTGACTCTTACTGCTTTTGAGAAGTTCACAATAGAAGTCTGCTGAAGCTTGTGTTTTAACTTTTGAATATGTCTGTCTCCAGCAGGCACGTTGTTTTGAATTGCTTGTACTGTTAATAAAAGAGGAAATCTACAATATATCTGGCTCCATTGCAGTTTTTTAATTTGTATTTTTATTAGTACGTTTGCAGTACATAATGATTACATTCATTCATAGGGAGTTGGTACATATGTATTACATCTTAATTCTTTTTACATCTCTTTTACCGCCCCTCCCTCACCCTCTGTGTATCTCTTGGTCCTCTCCCCATTTACAAAAGATCTATCATCCTATTCCCATTGCACTTTTTGGTCTTTCATTCTTTTTGTAACTAAAAAGTATCTTTCCTGTTAGTTGATCCTATTAAATATAAAAATTGAAAATTAAAGGCTTTTAAAAATAATGGTGGGTATAATTCTATGGGGAAAGCATCATATGATCTTACAATCATTCTTTTAGGACTGACTCAGTTTTGCTGTTACTTTTTTATTTCTCAATAAGAAATAGCTAAACTCTACTGGCGTCAGGGAACTGCCTCAGGTCGGCAAAACGGCGGGAAGCCACGAAGAGGACTGTAGAAATTGTGGTCCGGGAATCCCGAGAGTGAGGAGATTGTGGTTTTTTCTTGTGAAGACCGGACGGTATCTGTCCTACATTGCGGAATTATGAGAAACAGTTGCCCTGGTTTCCGACCGGAAGCTGGCCAACTGGGTAAGCGCAGCGTCCGTTACCCTCGGCTTTCTGGGAAATGTAGTTCCGGTGCTCGGAACAGTCCGAGCCACTTCCGCCCAGGAGAGGGAGGCAGTGCCACTATCTTTTCGGTCCGGAAGGTGAGTACCGTATACCCTTCGCTTACACTACCCTTCGGAGCCCTTTCAGATGCGAGTGGGACCAAACTGGGCGGTCGGTTTAGCACGGGGAAGTCGCGGCCGCCGGCTGAGGCTGAAGGGCGGAGGGCGGAAGTGCGGTTGCCTTCTGTGTCTTCCCCTCCCAAAAGCATCGCGGCTGCTTCCATCGGCGCGAGACCTGCGCTCTAGTTTCCAAATCTAAAGTAGCAGTAAAGCTCCCAGTTACCGGCTAGGGCGCGTGGTTAGAATCAAACCAGACAATACATGTCAAAGGTTTGGGACTGTAGTGGAGCCGGAAAAAGGGTTTCCTTTGGCTGCTGACAGTGATGCTCTCACAAGCGCCCTTTTCAGGGAAGTCCCTTGAAGAGAAAGTTCAGGGCTCCGGGCCCTTCTGTTGCATCCTTCAGGAAAGAGAGAGATAGGAGAGGAGCGACGTGCTTTCTCACCGCATGCTTTTCTTCACCCCAGAAAGAGCAGGGGGAAAGGACTTCTCCCAGCCTCGCCCGGGTACCACTACTTTATGTACCTTCTTGTTCCGTCATCTTTTCGGTCCATCAAGTTTCTCTCCATCAATTACCACTAGGAATATGATCACATCTTTTTGAGTAAATGTGCGAATGTGTAGGAGAGAAACTCGGAAATGAAATTATTAATAGCATCTCACCACTTTGATTTCTAAACATTCTTCTATGAACTATGTATCTACATAGATCGATGAAGTAGATCTTGTTATTACCTTTATTTTAAGGATGAGAAAATGAGACAGAGAGAAGGTGCATTGTTTCCCCAAAGTCATTCAACTTAATACTAAGAGCTGGCTTTGTAGTTGAACCTAAGCATTAATCTTAATCCGAGTGATATAATGACCTTCAGTTATCCTGACTAGTAGTCCATTTGGCTGAGGGGGGTGTCATTTGAGATTAAACCGATGGGAAGGTACTGTAGTTGGAAGTTTCTTATGGAAGACCTTGAACACTACACTGATATTGGGCCAGGGATTTAGCTCAGTGGTTCTGCCGCCTGCCTCTTAAGCACAAGGTCCCAAGTTTGATCCCCGGTACAAAAGAAAAAAAAAAAAAACAACCCACTGATTTTTTAAAAATCCCCAAACATGTCATTCATTTAATTTGATTCCATGTCAAATAAAGTAAGTCACATGCTATAAGTCGTTACTGCTATAACGAATGCCCATTTTAGAGATGTGCTATCCAATCCAGTGCCTTATGAATTTACACCTTATGAATGTTTGAACTGTGGCTCGTCCAAATTGAGATGTGCTACGAGAAATATGTGAAATAAACATTGGATTTTAGAATGTACGAAAAGATTATAAGATGGGTCATCAGTGATTTTTCTGTATTGATTACATGTTGAAATGATGTTTTGGATAAATTACACTGCTAAATAAATATAAATTTTCTCCAAAATAAAATATATTGCTAAAATTAACTTCACCTATTTTTGTATTTTGTTTCTTTTTTGCCTTTTTAAATTTTCACTACTAGAAAATCTAAGTTTACTTATCTGATTAGGTACTTTTTTTTTTAGTACTGAGGAACTCGGGTCCTTGCACTTGCGCAGCAGGTGACAAAACCACTGAGCTAAATCCCTGGCCCCCTGCTTAGGTACGTTTTTATTAGATATGTAGCTAATTCAGAAAATACACAAATGAAAAAAGAAAAATTAAATATTACTTTGTTAGTATTTACTGCATATGTATTTATGGATGTTTCTCAAAATTGGCAAGCAAGTCTGTAGTTTCTTTCCCTTATTTTGGAAATTTCCAAGCGTGTGCAACTGTAAAGAGTAATATAGTGAATCCTCATGTCATCAAGACTTAGTTTCAATCTGTCTCTTTCCCTTTGTTTGTTTGTTTGTGACAGGGTTTTGTTACGTTGCCTACACTGGTCTCAAACCCATGGGCTCAAGCAGCCCTCCTGCCTCAGCTTCCCAAAGTAGCTGGGATTACTTCCCATTTACCTAAAATAGAGTATTTTAAAGCATATCCCAAACATCAGATAACGTTTCCTTAAATTGTACCATGACCTGTAAATGGAAGCTTGCTTTTGGCATTTGCACAATGTATCTTTTTCCATCCCTTTTCTTTCAAACTTTCTGTCATTGTGTTTTAGTAGTATCTGTTAGAATATCGGATTTGTTCTTTTCCTGTAGTCAGGGATGTTTAATCTGCGTGCATGTGTGTGTGTGTGTGAGTGTGTTCTATATGTACATGTATGTATCTTTTTAATTTAGTACACTTTGCACTGCTTCCTTTTCTCTCTGTTTTCAGCTCAGTTTATTCCCTCTTAGATATCCTCAGTGGGTTTAAACCTATATACTCTTAGGTCATACTTTTAACTTTAAAAAATTATCTACCTTAGGGGGCTGGGGATTTAGCTCAGTGGTTTCATCGCCTGCTGCGCAAGTGCAAGGACCTGAGTTTGATCCCTGGTACCAAAAAAAAAAAAATTATCTACCTTAACAAATAGTTGCATGTATTGTCATTCTGAAAAATATAGAGACAAAAAAACCTTAAAATTTGATAATGTCCCTTTTCTGTTGGTCTGTTTTTAATTATAGGCTAGGTTATAGGTCTACCTTTTATTATAACTATCCTCAAAGTTGGTCATTATTATTCTTGGCTTATTTCTTTTTGTTTGTTTGTTTGTTTGGTACTGGGGATTGAACTCAGGTTCTTGTGCTTGCACAGGAGGCAGAGAAACCACTGAGCTAAATCCCCTGCCTTGGCTTATTTCTTTTTAACAAACATTATTTTGTTGTCAACATATTTATAAATATTTTCTTCCCATTACTTCTTGCAGTCTTTTTCAGGGTTCGTATAATCATAAATTTTCTTCATTATCGTTCATCTAAAATATCTTTGTACCTTAGACCTCATGTAACAATCATTTTTTTTGAGCATAGAAAAGTAGACAGTTCTTTTTTTTTCTTCACTGTGGAGATAGTATTCAGGTTTTTTTGGTTTCCCATTTAGTTACCAGTTTTTGGCAGTTGTCACTTATTTTAGGTAAATTTATTTTCTTTCTGAGAGCTTTAAGATTATAGTGGCTGTTTTCAGCTCTTTGTGTTTGTTTAGTCTGTTACTTTCTCAAGTTTTACTATGCTTCGTTAGTTTAGGAGTATGTTTATTTTTTATACTGTGTAGCATTCCTCTATGTAAATGCATATTTTCTACCAATTGTGGGAAATTCTCAGGAATTACCTTTTTTTTTTTTTTTTTTTTTGAGACAGGGTCTCACTGTGTAGTCCAGGCTGGTCCTGAACTCTCTATGTAGACCAGGTTGGCCTCAAACTTACAGTGAGTCTCCTGCCTCAGCCTCCCAAGTGCTGGCATTATAGGCATGTGCCTCCATGCCTGGCAGCAATTACCTTTTGAAGGAAGTCCCCTTTGCCATTTCTTCCATTCCCTTATGTTCACCTTGCTTTTAAACAAATGTTGGAGCTTTTTTATTTATTTCTAGCCACCTTAATTTTTCTTTTATTCTTCATCTCTTTCTTTGCTATGTGTTTTTCTTTATCTCCATGCACATAGCATAAAAGGGATTTATCAATGAGCCTTTTCTGATTTCATGAAGTAAATTGACCCTGAAATAATACTTTATAGAAAACTGATACCAGTGTCAATAACAAATGACTAGTGGGCAACAAATTATAAACTAAGAAGTTATTTTAAGTCAGAATTAGTCTTTTTCACAAATTAAAGGTGACTTTCATGGAAGAGCAATCTTTGTAAGAACTGTTTATATCTCAAAGTATCGTCTGATTTTTTTTTTTTTTTGTAGCTACCAGAGAAGGGGATTCTGGTTATTAGAACTTTCCATCTACTCATTTAATCCCTGGAGCTACCCTATGAGATAGATACAGTGTATGATTCTTCTCTTCATTGACAGATAGCAAAAGTGAGGCACAAAGAATTATTTTTAAACATCCCTTGGATTACACAGATGGTAAAGTGTCACTCTCCGAAATTACACAAGGCACTTGCCTCCAGAGCACACTGTTTTGTGGCCCACATGTTACCCTCATCTGCTGTCAGTCCCAGGATTAGAAAATCTTATGGAGGGCTAAGGCTGTAGCTCAGTGGTAGAGCACTTGCCTGGCATACACAAGCCATTGGGTTCAATCCCTAGTTCCGTAACAAATAAAAAGGAAGGGGAGGGGGAGGGGAGGTTTTTATAGAAATTCTTACTGCCATTGTATTGCATTTGGTCTTACAGACTGTTCACTGCACAGGAAGGCCGGTTAGCAGCTGGGATCTCCTCCCTGCTCCCATCACCAGCTGCATGTGGCGGCATCTGTCTGGAAGGAAGTAGGGGCTCTGTTGTGTAATTTCCATGAAGATCCACTTGGGCTAATGGCAGCTCTGACCTGTGTCTCATGGCCTCCTTTTCCTTCCCCAGTTATGCCTTCTCAGGACTCTAACCTCCCCCAGAAGGAACAGGAGAAAATGACCACATTTCAAGTAAGGTGTTTTCCTGTCTGGCGATATGAAACTGATTTTCTGGGGGGTTTTGGTTGTTGTGGACTTGTGTTTTGGTATTCTCTCTCTCCTTCTCACTGCTCCCCTTCCTCCAGGAGTATTGGAGGATTGAGGTTATGTGTGTTTGGTGTTGTAGGCGGCAGTAACATTCAAGGACGTGGCTGTGGTCTTCACCACTGAAGAGCTGGGGCTGCTGGACTGTACGCAGAAGAAGCTGTATGAAGATGTAATGGTGGAGAATTTTAAGAACCTGGTTGCAGTGGGTAAGGACAGGCATCCTTTGAGCCTGAACTTCAACTCCCTTGAGAGTCGGTGCCCTCAGATGTCAAGGCTTTGGACCATTTGAAATGATTCCCTGCTCTTGAAAACAGCATAGTTTCTAATTCCTGGGATAACAGAGCTTTTTCTGGGATTTGTGCTTATGCAAAATTCCATCCTTTTAAATCACTAGTTTTCAATCAGGTGTGGTTTTTCCATCAGAGGATATTTGTCAAAGTCTGGAGACAGTTGTCACAGCCTAGGGAGGAATACACATAGGCAGGTGGGTAGTGGCTGGTGAACTTCCTGCAGTGCTCAGTCAGCCCCCTAGCAGAGAACGGGCTGGTCCAAAGCATCAGCAGTGCCGCAGTGAGAAACCCTCTTTTCAGTGAACTGTAAACGGACACTTTAGCTTATATAGTTTGCCTTTCAAATTAGGATTGTGGCTCTTTGGTGGGTTATAAAATAAACATAGCACCTTGTACTGGGATTTCCCCAATGAACTAGATAAGGATAGGATATGTCAGGGTTCCTTCTCAAGAATCACATGCTGCAGCAAAAACCGACCATTTTCAGTGAGTGATGTAAGAGATAGTGATGAAAAGGACATTGGTTTTAAATTTAACTTAAGATAGGTATAGGGATAGAGATACAAACTAGGCTATGACCTAAATTTCTTATTTGACAGTCAAAAAAGTTCTTGAAATACCACTTGGGTTCTGAAGAGTATGTGATTTAGACAAAAGTATATTTTAGGTATGTGTTCACTTGAAATATATATTTCTCTGCCTTTTCACAGGGCATCTTCCCTTCAAACCAGACATGGTATCCCAATTGGAGGCAGAAGAAAAGCTCTGGATGATGGAAACCGAAACCCAGAGAAGTAGGTTTTCTGGCACGAACCATGTGCCTGCTCTTTCAGGTACCAGCTGGTCTGACCCTCCGTCCCTTTAAAAATACAGTTCATGAATCTCAGTTCATAAACTCAGTTCTCTCCATGATTCTGGTCCCAAACTGAACTGGACGAGAACCAAATCACATTTCCCCATGAAGTCAACATTGAACCTAACAATTGAATTTCAGTTCTCATCCAATTCAGTTTGTGACCAGAATTGTGGAATTGAGTTTGTGAACTGAGGAAGCACCGTGTTATTTTAGGACAAGTTCTTTCTCAGTGGCCCAGGGTGGCTTCAGACTTGTGATCTTCTTGCCTCAGCCTCAGTAGCTGGACTTACATGCCAGCTAATAAGCTTTTACTTGATATTATTGTAGGTTGGGATTAGGTTATCTTTTGATGCCCTGCAGCCATCTGATTTCAAGCTTGTAGCTCTTATGCTTCTAAGTGGGTCACATTGATCCCATGTGTTCCCACTTGCATGAAAAACATAAGAAAGTATAAATAATGTTGTAAGCCTTCCCTGGCTTCTTAAGGCCTTACCTTGTGGCCCTGATGTGAAACTGATATTTCTGAAGAAAATATTTGCCTGTCTTCATTTCTGAATTTTGTTTTCTTACAGGTAGCATGAATCAAAATGAGATGGAGACCCTTCGAAAATTTGCATTAAAATATCTTTCACATGAAGAGCTATCCTGCTGGCAAATCTGGAAACATGTCGCAAGTGAATTAACCAGGTGTCTTCACGTGACAGATTCCCAACTGCTACAAGGTGGTTGCATTCAGGTTTCTGAAAATGAGAAAAATGTAAAGTATCCTAAAGGAGATAGCTCCAGGTATACTGAAAATCAAGAGTTTTCAATTTCAAGAACCCAGTATTCCTCCGGAAATAAGTATCTGATTGAGTCACAGAATCAGAGTAGAGATAAGCAAATTGACATGAAAAACAGCCTGCATGTATGTGAAGATATGATGACGAAATCATTTAGTGAGCAACTTAAAACTGGCACAGAGCAAAAAGCCTCCCAACATAGTGAATGTGGCGGAGGCATCAATGACAGCTCCAATCAGCAGTTGCCTTTAGGAGAGAAACTTCTTCCATGTAGTGAGTGTGGAAGGGGCTTCAGTTATAGCTCAGGGCTTCCTTGGAGTGTTCACACAAGAGAGAGATGCTTCAGTCAAAGCTCGCACCTGCAGTCTCATCTGAGAATTCACCCAGGAGAGAAACTGGGTAAAGGCTGTGAGCCTGGTGATTGCATCAGTAAGAGCCCTTTTCTTTCTCACCCATCAAATTGTATAGACGAGAAGTCCTATAGATGTGACAGTTGTGGCAAAGGATTCAGTAGCAGCACAGGTCTCATCATCCATTACAGAACTCACACTGGAGAGAAGCCTTATAAATGCGAGGAGTGCGGTAAATGCTTTAGTCAAAGTTCAAATTTTCAGTGCCATCAGAGGGTTCACACTGAAGAAAAACCATACAAATGTGAAGAGTGTGGTAAGGGCTTTGGTTGGAGTGTTAATCTCCGTGTCCATCAGAGGGTCCACAGGGGTGAAAAACCCTATAAATGTGAAGAGTGTGGTAAAGGCTTCACTCAGGCTGCACATTTTCACATACATCAGAGAGTCCACACTGGAGAGAAACCCTACAAATGTGATGTGTGTGGTAAGGGCTTCAGTCACAATTCACCATTAGTATGCCATCGGAGAGTCCATACTGGAGAGAAACCATATAAATGTGAGGCATGTGGGAAAGGCTTTACCCGAAATACAGATCTTCATATCCATTTCAGAGTTCACACAGGAGAAAAACCCTACAAATGTAAGGAGTGTGGGAAGGGCTTCAGTCAGGCTTCAAATCTTCAAGTCCATCAGAATGTCCACACAGGGGAGAAACGGTTCAAATGTGAAACGTGTGGGAAGGGCTTCAGTCAGTCTTCAAAGCTTCAAACCCATCAGAGGGTCCACACTGGAGAGAAACCATACAAATGTGATGTGTGTGGTAAGGACTTCAGTTACAGTTCAAATCTTAAACTACACCAAGTCATTCACACTGGAGAAAAACCATATAAATGTGAGGAGTGTGGGAAGGGCTTCAGTTGGAGATCAAATCTTCATGCTCATCAGAGAGTCCACTCAGGAGAGAAACCCTATAAATGTGAAGAGTGCAATAAGAGCTTCAGTCAGGCCATTGATTTTCGAGTACATCAGAGAGTCCATACTGGAGAGAAGCCATACAAATGTGGCGTGTGTGGTAAGGGCTTCAGTCAGTCATCTGGCCTCCAGTCCCATCAGAGAGTTCATACTGGAGAGAAGCCCTACAGATGTGAGGTGTGTGGTAAAGGCTTTCGATACAGCTCACAGTTTATATACCATCAGAGAGGCCACACTGGAGAGAAACCTTACAAATGTGAGGAGTGTGGGAAAGGCTTTGGGAGGAGCTTGAACCTTCGCCATCATCAGAGGGTCCACACAGGAGAGAAACCTCATAAATGTGAGGAGTGTGGTAAGGCCTTCAGTCTCCCTTCAAATCTTCGAGTTCATTTGAACGTTCACGCTAGGGAGAAACTCTTTAAATGTGAGGAATGTGGGAAGGGCTTCAGTCAAAGTGCTCGTCTTCAAGCCCACCAGAGAGTCCACACTGGGGAAAAACCATACAAGTGTGACACATGTGGTAAAGACTTCAGTCACCGTTCTCGTCTTACATACCATCAGAAAGTCCACACTGGCAAGCTCTAGAAATGAGAAGTTTATTGATGAATTTTATTGGAATATACATCTTCAAGTTTTTAGGAAGTCCATGCTGGCGATGAACTATAAAAATATCAAGAGTGGGATTTCTTCAGACTCCGAATTTAACATATCCTTTAAAATGATGACAGAAACAGTGACAGGACCACAACTCATATTTAAGGAAGTAGAGATTGTGGTCCTCTTGGCAATATACGTTTAATACAGATGACCTTTCAGTGTGACTCTGGTAATGTGTGAAAGGATATTTGTCATATGCTAACTAGTTTTTTAAATATTTGGTCAGGGAAGGTTGTGCATTATTTTTCTTTTAACTTTCCTTTTACACTTGACAGTGGCCATTTTTATTAAAGCTGTAAAGATACAAAAAATGAATAAAATTACTAAGTGTCCTGTAGCTAAGGACTCATAATATGATATTATTTCATGTAGTATAGTGGGTTAAAATTAAAGAGCAGATCCCCAGAGATGAATCTTGGATCTTCAGAAGTAAATTTGTGCCACAGATGTATTTGAAAAGATGTTCGTGGCTTCACTGGTTTAGTAGGAATCTCAAACAGTCAGTTGGATTGCCAAAGTATTTTATGCTTTACCAACCCAATGGAACACTGTGCAAACATCTAACAAGAGTAGGTAAATTTGTAGTTATAGAGGCTGGACAATGTCCATAATAACTTGGAAAAGCAAAAAGCAGATTTTTTGTGATCCTACTTAAAAAGAAAGGTATAGATATGTATTTACTTTGACCTATCTCTAAATGATGCAAATTTGATATATTTTTATATTTCTAGAAACTTTATTTTAAAATTAAAACTTTAGAAAAATTGTAAAAAAATGTTGTAAAGTCTCTGTACCCTTGACCCAGATATCAGCACGATTGAGTCATTCCATCCATATATGTGAATGTGTGTACACACATACATTGCTACCTGTGGAAGCACACATTTTTTAACCATATAAGTACATTATAGACATCTTGCCCCTTACACTAAATACTTAAAAGTGTATATTCCTAAGGAAAAGGATATTTACTTAAAACAGCCACCATATCACATTCAGAAAATTTTAATCGTGATACATTACACAATTTAACCTATAGAACTTATTTAAATTTCATCATTTGTTCTAATATGATACATTACTGTGGGGGGGTCCTAAGTTGTGTCAAGGATTGTACATTGTGCTTAGCCACCTTTAATTTGGATCACTACCTCAATGGTTGTTCTTGGGGTTTTTTTTGTTTTTTTGGTACTGGGGATCGAACTCCGGTCCTTGGACTTGCGAGTCAGGTGGCGGAACTACTGAGCTAAATCCCCCGCCCCCTCATTGTTTGTTTTTAAGAACCTTGAAGTTACTCTCTTTCCCTCTAAAACCAGTAATTTGTGGAGAGATACTTTCTGCTCTGTAAGTAGTTTGTTTTTCAACAAAATTACCTCGACTGGTCTTAGTATTCAGTATAGGTCTGGCTGCGGGGGTTTTAGCTCAGTGGTTCTGCCTCCTGTCTTGCAAGCGCAGATTCCACAGTTTGATCCCTAGAACCAAAAAAGAAAAGGGTCTGGCCTAAATTATTACTGATGGTTGTACAAGGGTAATTTTTCTACCTTCATCATTTCTTCAACATTTGTTGCATTATCAGACTACTTTAAGGAAGAGTTTCCCTTCTGTCCTGTTTGCCCATCATGTATTTTTCATAGTTTGAGCATACCCTTATTCTGGTGTGATATTCCAGACTCAACTTGTACTTTTTATTTTTATTTTTTTTGTACCAGGGATCGAACTCGGGACCTTGCACTTTCGAGGCAGGCGCCAGAACCACTGAGCTAAATCCCTGGCCCTCAACTTGTACTTTGACTTCCCCCAGCCATGCAGTTTCCTATTTCTTTAGGAACCTTGGTTCTTCATATTGGAAAATGGCACTTAGAAATCAGGATTTAGGCAGTAGATGTGTGGTTCCCCCACCCACCATAGTTTTCCAAATTACAGGAGTTTGAAGACAGATAAATGGATGGATAGGAAGGAAAGTAGTGTAGGGGGAAAGGGTCTCTAGGCAGGGAATGTATAGAATAAGGGCCTCATTAGGCTTTCTGGCTAATCCTGACTAGAAGGAGTTAAAACTTTACTGGAGGGAGCAATTAGGACAAGAGGGCAGCAGACTGATAAGCAGAGTACAGGTGTATTAACCAGAATAGCTGCCCCTCCTCACTTTCAGTAAAATGCAAAGGAGACAAAAGGTGGAGGGGGCTACTTAAAGGAATATATGTAGTGTATATTTTCCACTAGGGTCACTATATTAGTGTACTAGATACACATGAATCTCCTTATTTAACCACCAACTGGACCTTGTATGTAAGGCTTCTCTTAACTGACCTATAAATCCCACAGATAACAAAGCCTACCTAGGAATGCACAGGTAGGCAAGGGCCCTGGTTTAGGGTCCTGAGGCCTGGGCCTCATCTGCAGGCAGGCCAGAGAGCCAGTCAGGTTGTGACAAGTTTCGGGGGTGGGTCCCCTAAAATAATAAAAGGCTGGAGACAAAGGGCCTGTGGGAATCCATCTTCTTCTTGGACCCCTGCCCCCACTTCAGGGGAGCTTTCCCTCTTCTGCTTTTTCCTCCTTACAAATAGTGTCTTCCCTCTTTTTAAACTCTGTCCCATTAATTTGTCACTGATGCTGAGTTTGTGATCCCAGTTGGCTGCTGCACCCCCAGATGTGATAGTAGAAATAGAGAAAAAAATCATGAGTTCATACTTTACCTAAGTTGTGTTTTTATTTTTCTATTACTGGGAGTTGAACCCATGACCTCATGCATGCTAGGCAAACATTCTATCACTGAGCTCTAACCTCAGCCCCTTTTTAGATATTATTTTTTGTTGTTCGAGACAGGGTCTTTCTGAGATGCCCAGATTGGCCCCAATTTGCAGTCCTTCTGCCTCAGCCTTTTGAGTAGCAGTGATTACAGATGTGTACCACTATGCCTGGCTTAACTCCAATTCTTAAATCAATATCTGAGTGTTCTTCCTAGTCTTCCCCTCATTCCATATTGTATTTTCTCCAAGAGTCACACATTTGGCTCCCACGTGTTTACTGGAGGAAGTGGACATGTACCTACCTACAACTTTTGGAGTATTGGACAGCTAATGCTAGGGATGATTTTTCAATGCATAGTATCCCAAACGTAACAACTTTCCGTTTTCAGAGCATTGACCCTTTTTGCGGTTTGAAATGCCCATGTGTATTTTACTAATAAAAACTAACAGTGCTAAGTTAAAGTCTAACAATCAAAGTCTCTATATTCCATAAAATATTACAGAAAATTTTGTGTTTCAATAAAGACATTTTAGAACAGGCAGCTAACAACTGCAGTTTAGTTTTTTTGTGAATAAATTTTAAGAGATTACTGCCTATCTGTAAATCCTTTCTTTCTATAAAAAAGAACTATTAAAAATAATTGACAAATTTTGAGTTAAAAAACTTAAAACATCATCTATATCAAATTTCAACTTTATGATAGAGTACAGGAAGATGCTTAAGAAACATTTCAGTACATATCTTTATAGACTTATAAGTATGTAAACAACTATGTAACAAAAAGTTACCAAATGCAGCCTGTAAGAAATCAGGCAAATTTTATCATATTCAATAAGCTTTCCTCACATTCCGTGGCTGCTACAGCGCGGCACTAAACTTCTGCCAAACAAAAACAAACCAAAAATGCAATTTGTTGGCGCAGCAAAACATGTACAGGCTTGATGGGTTCAAAACATCAATATAATTTAAGGAAAAGCAAAATCACAATAAAATTTATGGCACTCGATTGCTATCTGGTTGATTCTCCAGCCCCTGTGTGGTTGAAAACGGGACTTGTCTTGGAGTCCCGCTGTGTGTCAGCGGGTGGCGCCACTAAACACTACTAATGGTGCACTCGGGCCGGACCGCCGCAGGAGGGCGTTCGATTAATGTTACTAGCGTGGGTGAAGACAGTATGTTCAGGATTTTGCGTAACAAATTAGCTTGTTACGTTTTCGTGGATGCTGGCAGAAAAACAAGCTTTCTTGGTCAACACGAAAAAGATCTTGCTATGGTAAAAAATGGTTTCGTGTTGGACTGTGTTGAGTTCATGACTCAGTTCCCAGGGGGGCGACTTAGGGCTTTTGATGTATCTGCAGCCGGCCGCATTTCAGGAGTGGAACGCTAAGCTTGTAAGAAGAAGGGAAGCTTCTGTGAGCAATTGCGGGGTAAAGAACCTTGCACCTCGAACATACCAAGAAAGAACGTTCAGGGATACACAGGGTTCACGGGAGCGTGCTTTTCTCAACAATAAAAAAATTAAATGACGCCACAAGGAAGCTAGTATGCAATCGAGAATTTGGGATGTCTTATAGTTTAAGTGACCCAGTTTACTCACTAAAGCAGGTACCTGAAAAAAGGCAGACGTGGGCCATAAGAAACCCAACCAACATAAGAATGTAACAGTTTGGATATTGATTTGAATAATTAAAAGTATAAAAGGTATTTTGGGGACTATTTAATTTTATACAGGATAATGTTGGTACTTACGGCTAAGCATTATATGTCTTTAATTAGAGATATATTTGTAAATATTTAAGGGGATGTGGTATAATGCCATAAGTGATTGAAAAACACTTCGGTAGGCAATTAAAAAGAACAAAGCCATAGATAAATCTTGGGGATGAGATACAGAGTGTTCATTTTACTATTCTTTCAACATTTCTGTAATAAAGGGGTACAAAAACTTTTCTAGTTTATTTTCATCAGTAGAAAAAATGATTAGTGGCTGATATCAAGAGCTGAATTTGTTAGTTATTTGGGCAGACTCTCCACTTCCACTCCTACTTTCTAAATAATCATGGCTCATTTACTTCAACCAGCTTGTAGAAAAATAAAGCATTTTACCCCCTTCTGTCTCTCAGAAGCTATCTTTCTCTCAATAAATTTTCCTACTCTTAAATAAAATAAACCATTCTATTGGATTTATTATGTCAGAAACTGGCTAAGATTTTTGGGGGGGGGCGGGTGCCGGGGATGCGGCGGAACCACTGAGCTAGATCCTCAGCCCTAAATAAGATTTTTGAAGCTGTAAATGTGGTAAACGTCAGGGAAGGGAGAAGGGAGGAAGGAAAGCAGAAATTAAAAAAAGAGAAAAGTCAAGTCAAGTGTTCAGCCCTTTAGAACTGAACCACTTGCACCTGTGTACTGAAAAAAAACTAATAAAAGTGGCAAACGTAAAAGGAATCTTGCTGAGAATTCTGGGAAGAGTAGTCCAGGAGGGCGGGGAAAGGACGCTGTGGGAAACGAGACTGTGTGCTGTTTTGCTGGGGATTCTGGGAAATGTAGTCCGAGAGCTGTGTGCAGCCGGAGCCCTCCCGTTGCAGGAGGGTGAGGTCCTCATCAATCCCCTCTGGGAGGTAAATTAGCTCTGATTCCCAGAGTCTACGCCGGCTTTTCCGGGTTGGGTTTGGGACCCTCAAGTTTGAGCCCTCGCTGTCAGAGAAAAGGCACCGTAGGGGCAAGGGCAACGGTTTGTGTCCCTTGGCTTTCAGGGCGGTTCCTAGGTCCCCAAATTGTGAGGTAGCCTGGGTTGCGCATCTCTGAGTTTGAGAGGTTCCCGCTGCTTCTCGGCTTTCTACACACTTTGCAGCCTTTGGGCCATGTAACCTTGGTAGATTTCATTTCATCGTGTCTCCTGCATACAGTGAGTTTAACGGTAGTACTTACCGATAATAGGTGCTGTGAACTTTGGGTAAATGGGTGTAAAAATGCTTATAACTGGTCCTGACACATTTTAGCTGGTGTCTGGTTGTTGTCAAGTGGTCGGTTCCGGACGCTGGGCTCCCCTGCAGCGCCTCTGGCCCTTCTCTGATCCCTGTTGGAAGCGCTGTTCCCAGCGACTCGCCTGGGCGTGTCTCACTTCCATCGGGTGCCTGGGGGTATTCACTGTGATTTATCCTGGACCAGAGACACATCCGGATTTCTGTCAGCCTCCTTTCCTTCTTCGGCTCTTACTTCTTTAGAGGATTGCAGAGAGGAGGGAAGTGACCCTGTGACTCTGATAACATCGTCCCATGGGGAGACAGTTCGCGTGACCTTTCTGCCTAGCTGGAGAACAAATTTCCTTCACTCATTAGCATGTTTTTTTCTGCTTGGCAAATATTCAGATAGTTATAAAATAAATAAAATTGGGTGAGACACATGTTGATGAATGAGTAGTAATAATCTGTTAGTGTACCCAGTGCCAGCTACTCTTCTGTAGGCTTCCTGTGCATTAATTGGCTCAATACTCATACCAAAGATAGTTATGATACCCACTTTATGGATAAGAATGTAGATAGCTAAGGAATTTAAGTTGTTCTTTCAAAGGCAAACAAAGGAAAGAACCTGAAACGGGAATTCAAACCTTGCAGCCTAGGTTGTTTGTGACCTTTGTGTCACACTGTCCATCAGCCCAAAAAAATGACAATCCCTACGACTAATGGCGGGGGTGGGGTGGATGGGTGGGTGTGTCATTTGGTAATGAATTAGAAAGGTAATATAAGACTTGCTATAGAAGAACTGAAGGCATGCTCTTGTAATCATTTTTTGTTATTTTATGACATTGTGCTCATATTCTGATAATAGAAATAATTTGTGCTCATCATAGAGAATTGGAGAAGTATCTGAAGAAGCTAAAATTATCCATAGTCTCAAGACATAGAGATAAGTGTAAACACCTTAATGCTTTTCCCTTTCATCATTTTTTTTTCTGGGTACTGGGGATCAAACTTGAGACCTTGCACTTGCAAGGTAGGCGGTGGCACCACTGAGCTAAATCCCCAGCCTTTCATCATTTCTATGGTATATAGTTTTTCTGTACTTTTACAAAATTGTGTCATATTTACAGTACTTTTAAATTTGATAGCTCTTGCTTATAATCTCCTGCCTAGGAGCTATGACTCAAGGTGGAAGAAAGACGGGAAAACAAGAATTAAACAGAATATAAAGATCTGGGACAGTCCAAACTGAGCTGGCAGCAAAGACAACAGGCACCTAAGACCCCTGGTATTTATTGATTACAAGTGTGGGAAGAAATAGGGCAGGGTGTATGTGAGGCATCTGGTGATAGTGTGTGAGGCATCTGGCAATAGCAGTTATTGCAGGCAAGGCTTGTAAAAGAGGGGCAAGGCATTCCTGCAGAAGGAACAAAGGGAGACCAAGACTGGGTTGTGATTAATCAGTAACCTGTCAGGTCAGTGAGGGGAGGCCATAATTCAGGGAAAGGAATTTAGTTGAAGCCACACTGTCCTTGGCCTTGATGATGTCTCAGTCAGGGCCCTGCAGCTTCACAGACCAGGACTTAGGTCTCTGCCGCAGCCATTGCCAGAGGGGCTCTGCTTACCCATCCACAGTCTGACATGCCCACATGAGTCACACAGGCCTTGGTCAGACTCCTAATATAATACAGCCAAATTATGGGGAAGCAAGAAGCCTGTGCCATTTATAGCCTGCTAGTAAACTGGGCAGGGGGGTCAGCTACAGATGATTAACAAGGAACATAACAACCCCATACCCATATATGTGATTTTCTTTGTTTAGCCCTCAGCTGATATCGTTCTGCCCCAGGGATATTGCAGGAATCACCATCCCTGCATGCAAACAAGGGAGGGGGCAGCCTTCCATCCCCTCTCTTGTCCCTAGGAGAGGTCAACAAGGCCTCAGTATCTACTGTTGATAACATAGCTCAGTCTCCTACATCCCCCCCCCATTTGTTTTTGTAATTGTACTAGTTGAATCATGGTCAGATGAGGGTGTATGTCTCTCAAGTGTTGTTTGATATTTTCTCTGGGGTGGCAGAAGTGGCAGAAGCTATGATTGCCATCGTAGCAATAAGAAGATTATCAGGAATACATGGAAGACCCTGTCTTGTCACCAAGTGTTTACCTTCCTGTGTGGTCTTTTTTCACTTGCCCCCATGTCAGCAGCCTCACTACTTGCAGGTTGGTCAGCAGCTGCTGTGTCAGAACATTGTTCAGAGACATTTGGGAAAATGCTCAGACTGGAGGTAGAGGTGGAATCATACTCCATGGGTGGTGAGGTAGGTGGTTTTCTCTATGGTCACACATTTTTAGAGGGCACTCACAGTTTGTCCACTTCCTGCAATGATACAAGCAAACTCTCACTCCCATGTTAATAAGGTAACTGGCCCTTCTCATTTTTTTGTTTTTGGGGATTGCCATAACACCTGTGTTTTGTCTGTCTTTCTTTGTTTTTCTTGCTCTTGTGCTTTTGACCAATGTTTTTTTCTAATTCTGTGAGGAATATTGTTGGTATTTTGACTGGGATTGCATTCAATCTATGTGTCAATTTTGGAAGTATAGCCATTTTGACAATATTGGTTCTGCCTATCCAGCTAAAGGGGATATCTTTTCCTTTTTTGATGTCCTCTTTAATCTCCTTTTTCAGAATGCTGTAGCTTGCATTGCACAGGTCTTCAGTTCCTTGATTAGGTTAATTCCTACATATTTAATTTTTCTTGATGCTATTGTGAATGGTACTGTTTTCTAATGTTTTTCTTAGTGAATTCATTATTGGTGCATAGGAATGCTATTGATTTTTGTGTGTTGATTTCATATCTTGCTACATTGCTAAATTTGCTTAATTCTAGGAAGCTTTTGATAGAATTTTTTGGGCTTTCTATGTAAAAGATCATGTCATCTGAAAATACTGATCATTTGACTTCTTTCTTTCCTATATGTATTCCTTTTATTTCTTTCTCTTTTTCTAATTGCTTGAACTAATATTTTGAGTACTATATTGAACAGCAGTGGTAATAGTGGACATGATTGTCTTTTTTTATTGGTACATTTTAGGTATGCAATATAATGACATTCATCATTGGAAATTTGCACCTTTACATAATCTCTCTTGGTTCTTATTTTTCCCCCATCTCCTGCCCTCCCTTCAACCCCTCCATCCCTCCCTATTTACAAAGTCTTTGTTTCCATTTTTTCATTTTCTCATATTAATTCCATTCCCTTTTTTCCTTTCCTCTACCCTTCCCACTTCCCATTCCCCTTTGCCCCTTTTCTTCCTATTTCACATTATCTATTATACCTTTTAGTCTTTATTTACACTTTCAGTTTCTCACACTAGAGAAACTATTCGGTATTTACACGTGTGTCCTATTGATTTCACTTAAGAGTATCGTCTCAATGTGCATCCCTTTAGCCATAAATGTCTCTAATTTCTCATTTTTTATGGCTGAGTAGTACTCCATTTTATAAAAAACCCACATTTTCTTTATCCAGTCTCCAGTTGATGGGCATTTGGGCTGTTTCTAAGCTTTAGCTATCACAAACTGTGCTGCTATGAACATGGGTGCACATATATCACTGTGGTATGATTCTTTTAATTCTCTGGGGAAGATCCCTGGCAGTGGAATAGCAGGGTCAAATGGGACTTCCAGTCCTAGTTCTTTGAGGTATCTCCATACTGATTTCCACAGTGGTTGCACCAGTCTACACTCTCACCAGCGGTAGAGCAGGATTCCTCTTTCCCCACACCCCCACCAGCATTTGTTATTTGTTGATTTCTTGATAGCAGCCATTCTTTCTGGGGTGAGGTGGAATCTCAGTGTTGTTTTCATTTGCATCTCTTGAATGACCAGTGATGGTTGAACATTTTTTCATATGTTTATTTGCTATTTCTACTTCTTCGTTTGAGAAATATCTGTTCATTTCAGATGCCCATTTTTTGGATTAGGTCTTTAAATTTGAGAGGTCTGGTCTTTTTAAGTTCTTTATAGATTCGAGATAGTAGACCTTTGTCTGAGGAACAGCAGGTGAAGGTTTTTTCCCACATTGTGGGTTGTCTCTTCACACTGCTGGTGGTTTCTCTTGCTGTGCAGAAGCTTTTTAGTAAGAAGAGATCCCACTTGTTGATTGTTTGTGCTAGTTCACAGGCAACTGAGGTTTTGTTCATAAAATCTTTTCCTACACCAATGTCTTCAAGAGTTCTACCTAACCTCTGTTCCAGCCGGTTCAGCGTTTCTGTTTTAATATTTAGAGCTTTAATCCATTTTGATTTTAATTTAGTGCATGGTGAGAGATATAGGTCTAGTTTTAATTTTTGGCAAGTTGAAACCCAATTTCTCCAGCACCATTTATTAAAGAGGCTGTCTTTCCTCCAGTGAGGATGTTTGGCTCCTTTGTCAAAGATGAGGTGGCTGAGTGTGTCTGGAGTTGTTTCTGCATCTTCTAATCTGTTTCACTGGTCCTCAGGTCTGTTTCTTTGCCAGTACCATGCTGGTTTTATCACAGTAGCTTTGTAGTATAGTTTCAAGTTGGGGGTTGTAATACTCCCTGCCATGGACATGATTGTCTTGGTCCTTATTTTAAGGGACAGCTTTCAGTTTTCCCCCATTTAATATGATGTTGGTGATAGATCTGTCATAAATGGCTTTTATCAGAAAAAGATAAAGTCCTTCTATACCATTTTTTGTCAGATTTTTATCATGAATGGATGTTGGATTTTGTCAGAGGCTTTTTGTGCATCTATGGCGATGATCATGTGATTTTTGTCCTTTCTTTTTGTTCATGTGTCATATTACATTTATTGATTTAAATATGTTGAACCATCCTTGCATCCCTGGAATGAATCCTACTTGGTCATGATGGGTGATCTTTTTGATGATTTGTTGCATTCTGCTTATCATTATCTCATTGAAGATTTTTGTATTTATGTTCATTATAGTTTTCTTTTTTAGTTGAGTCCTTGTTTCATTTTGGAATTAGGATAGTTTTAACTTCCAGGCATGAGTTTGGAAGTACTCTTGCCATTTCAGTTTCATTAAAGAGTTTGAGAAGTATTTGAATTAGTTCTTTCTGGAAGTTTTTATAGCATTCAGTGGTGAAGACATCAGGTTCTGAGTTTATCTTAGTTGGTAGGTTGTCTTTTTTTTTCTACTGCCTCAATTTCATTGGTTTTATTATTGGCTCATTCAGGGCTTTTATAACTTCTTGGTTCATTTTTGGTAATTTATATGTGTCTATGAGTCTGTCCATTTCTTCTAGATTCTCTGATTTATTGTCGTACAATTTTTATAGTAGTTACTAATGATTTTCTGGATTCAGGAGCATCTGATGTGATTTTACCTTTTTCACTTCTAATTCCCGGTGATGTGAGACTTTCATTTCCTTCTTTTGGTAACTTTGGCAGAATTTGCCTATTTTATCTATTGTTTGAAAGAACCAGCTCTTTATTTCAAGGATCCTTTACACTTTTAGTCTCAATTTCATTAATTTCTGCTCTGATCTTTATGATTTCTTTTCTTACACTAGGATTGGTTTTCGACTAATATTTTTTTCTAGGCATCGCCGCTTAACAGTGCACCAAGGCTTTAAGCTCAAAACCCAGAGCATCAAAAATACAGATCATGCCGCTGCCATGACCTGAAGTGGATCCAGAATGCTCAGGACACTTTGGACACCTTAGAGAGAGGCTGCTGCCTGTGGACAGGGCCACTTGGGACCTTGAGGAGTTTAGTAAACAAAGGGCAAAATGGTCAGGTTGGGCAACTAACAAGGAAAATATTTTGCCCATCTAAAGATAAAAGCTATTCTAACTAATTTTGTTCAAAAAGACAATGTAGGGCTGGGGATTTAGCTCAGTGGTTTCGCCGTCTGGCCCCCAAAGCACAAGGACCCAAGTTCAATCCCCGGTACCAAAAAAAAAAAAAAAGACAATGTAATGAGACTTCCAACAAGAAGTAACTGCACTGTTCTGGAGAGGTTGCTGTAGGTCTGAGTGCAGCCCAGGCACTGGCTGACCCTGATGCTTCCATGAAGGTCCTTCCCTTGATGGGCCTGCCTCTCCCTCCTGGGAAGTGTAATAAACTCACCTCAGCAGCAATTGGCTCCTAGTCTACTCTCTTTGGCAGATTTCAGTTATTCTATTACTATATATATATATAGTTTATTTATTTTTGGTACCCAGGATCGAACTTGGGACCTTGCACTTTCGAGGCAGGCAGCAGAACCACTGATCTAAGTCCCCAGCCTGACTACACTATATTTTAAAACAGGTGATGGCACATGCAGATATGATTTTATCTCTTTCCAGTCTGTACATCTCTTCATTTTCACTTAAACACTTAAAACTAATACTGAGGGACTGTGGATTTAGCTCAGTAATTCTGCTTCCTGTCTCGCAAGCTCAAAGTCCTAAGTTTGATCCCTGGTACCAAAATAAATAAATAAATAAATAAAAATGCCTATTTCATGAAAGACAATATAGTTGTTGGACCCATCCAGATTAATGACTTTTAAAAAATATGAAAATTTAAATGCAGAGCATGATAAATCTCAGGTTGGATCCTGAAATAGAAAAATGCTATAAGCATATAATGGGACAGCTATATAATTTGAGTAACTGTTGATTAGGAAATAATAGTGTGATATTTTGGTCTTAAATATTGTGGTCTGTGTTCACCAGTCTTAAAAACATGTTTACAAACTCCCTTCTCGCTCTTTGATTGTGGATGAGCTATTGAGACTGCTACAATGCACTCATTCGTCTGCAGTGATGATATGAATTCCAAGGTCGGAGTAGAAAAGGCCATAGCACTTGTCCTGGCTTCCTGGGGATGCTGGCTTCCACGTAGGCTCCAGCGGCTGTGGAGTCACCATGTGGAAGAGAACACTGTATAGAAACACCTGAGGAATTGAAGCCAGGCACTCTTTCAGTTCAGGCATAGACATGTGAGCAAACAGGTCAGAATGCAGTTACACTAGACTCCAAGAATGCATGGGAATTCTTTTTTTTTTTTTAATTTATTGAAAAAAAGAAAGTTCTGCCTAAGAGAGACAGGAGGGGGACCGGAAAGCGGGTAGCCCCTGGAATTCTTGGTAGTGTTCATCCATCTTTTCTGAATGTTTAGTATATATTCAACATAAAAAATTTAAAATATTTTTTAAAAAATTACCCAAACAAGTAGAAAGAAATGATATAATACCATTATGGCTTGTATCTAGCTGTCCCTCTAAACCTCATGAGCTCAGAGGTGGGTCTTTTCAGAGCTGGTTGGATCTAGGCTGTGTGACACTGGGATTAAGGGTGTGTGGTACTAATTTAGTCCACTGATTGGAATTAGCATAGTTCTGAGTGTGGATAATGAATGCCCCACCCTGGGTATAGGTGGAACCAATCAATAGATTGTTAGTCTGGATGGACTATAAAGGGAAAGAGGGAAGGCAGGCTTGCTGCTTCTGCTTGCTGCTTCCAGCCTGCCCTGCATGGACTATTTCTTCTTTGCACTGCCCCTCTGCCTTGGATCCAGCTGAATATGGACTGAAACCTCTACAAACTGTAAGCCAAAATAAATGGGTGTTGGGTATTTTGTCTGAACAATGAGAAAAGTAATTAAGACACACCCGCCATTATTTTTATGGTGCTGGGGATTGAACCCAGGTCTTCACACTGAGCCCTTTTATTTTTTTACTTAAAGACATGGTCTAAGTTGCTAAATTTCTCAGGCTGGGCTCAAATTTGTGATCCTCCTGCCTCAGCCTCTCAGAAGACTGGGATTACAGGTGTGTGGCCCCACACCTGCTTAATGAGATCATATACATGTACATGCATACACACATGTATATACACATACACAACCCTACAAAATTCTATCTCTACTTTTCTAAACATATTCTGGGTGCCTACCAGTAATAATTATGACTTAACCTTCTTTCATCTGCATAATATTCCACTGTATGGATAAGCTTCCAAATATATTGACAGTCAACTAATGAATGCAGAGTTTGCTATTCCCAAGTGTCCTTTTGTGTACATCTTTAACAGGTTTATGTGCCATTTAATGAGGTAAAACAGATTTCCATTTATGTATAACTCATGTTTCAGTGTCATTGCTTTGATAAAATTGATGTCACTGTAACTTTTTGAGAAGTCAAAGAAAACAAGTGTCCCATACTCCCTGCCAGGCTATTAGATTTCCTTCTGTGCATTATCTTTATGCATATGGTCATCTTTAGGTAGACTTCTATTAACTGGATCACACTACAAAGGCTCTAACCTAATTTTCTTATGAGTTCTTTTCCTCTCATTATAGATCCATTTAATGGCTGTATATTAGAACACAGCAAGATTTAGTCAAATCTTTTACTATTTCCTCTTTTTAAAAATTCGGAATATCCTTGTATATGCTCTCACTGTTGGTACAATCTCCTGAGCAACATTTCTAGTGCTGAGACTGCCAGGTCAAAGGGTATGTTAATACCTATTCTCCAAGAAATCTCACAAAACCTCAGGGTGTTCATTCACACCACGAGGTGTCAAACTCTAACCCATCAAAATTCAACAGGTTTCTGGCATACCCCTCTCCCCATTTTGAGAGGAAGAGCACTAGGCATGAGGAATCTGCAAACTAAGGACCTTGAAATCTGCCTGCTATGGTTTGAATAGGTCCCTTTAAGTTCATGTGTTGAGAATTTAATCCCTAATATGACAGTGTTGATGTGGGATCTTTAAGAGATGATTAGGTCACTAATGGATTGATGCTGTTATCGTGGGAATAGGTTCCTATCATGGGAGTTGAGTCAACATTCCTCCTCTTCCCTTCTCCACCACTACCTCCTGCCATGAGAGAAAAATGCACTAAAAAGGGCCTTGCCTTATGCAAACCCCTTGACCTTCAACTTCCAGGACTTGACTCCAGAACTGTAAGAAATCAATTTCTCATATGTATGAATTACTCAGTTTCAGAGACTTTGTTATAGCACCACAAAAGACTGAGATGCAGTCAAAGCTTTTCGTAGAGAAACCTAGATGAAGTACACATAGAAAAGGAATTTGGCCTAAGCCTGGGTGAAAATAATAAGAAACCAATTAACAAGAATTAAGTTTACTAAAAATCTTTGTCATCAGCAACCACTTTTAACATTTTCAGTTACAGTAAAACCCTACCTTAATGAATTAGGGCACTCAAATACTAATCATATAAATTGTAGTGTCACATTATCAATAAAAGTGCTTTTCATCTAAAGTACAAATACTAAAAAATTACACTGTGTACAACTGATACACTGTACAAAGAACTGAGGCTGCAGTGGGCCGAAGTGATTTGCAAGTCTTTTGTCCAAATTTGTACTGCCATGGTGGCAGCACTAATTTTTTATACCTATTTCCTGAAATTGTCATTAAGGCTACTTCAGGATTCCTTATGGATATAAATTAATGAGTATAAGGTAGGAAACTGACTGGCAATTTTATATATAGGTCCTAATTATAGGGATTTTTCTCCACTTTCTCAGAAACTGCTGAGAAACTTGGCCCTATTATAAGCCAAGTCCAGCTCTGCATGGCAGAGACAGAGTGAGAATCTCCCTAGTGGAAGTTACACTTTCTTTGACACCAGTTGTCAATCATACTTTCATTAAAGTCCTGCCCATAATCTTCATTTTATAAGGCCTCTCTCCTGGTAGATTCTGACAAATGTTAAGATTCTTCTGCTGTATCACATCCTGAGAATGGGGACACTTTGCAAGTTTGGTATAAACACTGGTCACATTTATAGAACAGTTTTCTCTTATGTTAAATCTGATATTTGTAAGGAATTAACCTGAGTCGTTAAAGCACAGCATTTAAGGAGCTTCTCAGTTCTGAAGAGTTTCCCACAGTCAACCAGGGCCTTCTAAAGGAGACGAAGACATGAGCTCTAGACGAAGGCTACTTCACACCTCGAATTTTACAGGTTCCCTCCAGTATGGACCCTCTGATGGTAGACAAGATGTGATCGCTGACTGAAGCCCTTACAGCAGATGTCACATATGTAAGGCCTCTCTCCAGTGTGGACCCTCTGGTGTGTGTGGAAATGTGAGGCCTGACTGAAGCCTTTCCCACACTGCTGACATGTGTAGGGCTTCTCTCCAGTGTGGACCCTCTGATGAGCACTAAGACCTGCGCTCCAACTGAATTCTTTCCCACACTCCTCACACTTAAATGGTTTCTCACCAGTGTGGATGATCTGGTGGACTTGAAGATTTGACCTCTGGCTGAAGGCCTTACCACATGTATCACATTTATAGGGTTTCTCACCAGTATGGACTCTCTGGTGGGCTTGAAGGTGTGAGGCCTGGCTGAACCGCTTCTGGCATGCATCACATTTGAATGGTTTTTCTCCAGTGTGGACACTCTGATGAGCTTGAAGGTTTGAGGCCTGACTGAAACCTTTACCACATTCCTCACACTTATAGGGTTTCTCTCCTGTGTGGACTCTCTGATGATTGTGGAGATTCAAGCTCCAATTGAAGCGCTTCCCACACACCTCACATTTGTATGGTTTTTCTCCAGTGTGGACTCTCTGATGGGCTTGAAAATATGAACTCTGACTGAAGCCTTTACCACATACGTTGCATCGAAATGGTTTCTCTCCTGTGTGGACCCTCTGATGGCTCTGGAAACTGGAGGCTGAACTAAAACCCTTCCCACACTCTTCACATTTATATGGTTTCTCTCCTGTGTGCACTCGTTGATGGCTATGAAGATTAAAGCTCAAACTGAAGCACTTCCCACACTCATCACATTTGTATGGTTTTTCCTCAGTGTGGACTCTCTGATGGGTATGAAGATTTGAGCTACAACTGAAGCGTTTACCACAATCACCACATTTATATGGCTTCTCTCCAGTGTGGATTCTTTCATGGGCCTGAAGATGGGATCTCTGAGTGAAGCCTTTCCCACACACCTCACATTTATAAGGTTTCTCCCCAGTGTGAACTCTGCAGTGAATGTTAAGATCGGTACTGCGACTGAAGCCCTTTCCACAGCTGTCACACCTGTAGGGCTTCTCTCCTGTGTGAATAGGCAAATGAGCATACAAATGTGAGCTCTGATTAAAGCTCTTACCACATTCAGGGCATGTATAGGGCTTCTCCCCCGTGTGGACTCTCTGATGAGTCTGCAGATTTGAGCTCTGACTGAAACCTTTGCCACATTCATGACACCAATAGCGCTTTTTCCCTGTGCGAACATTTTGTTGAACAGGAATACTCGGACTATAACTGGTATCCTCCTCAGATATACTGCACATAGGCGACTTCTTTCCCAAGTGCACTTGCTGATGAAGTTCAAGATTATAGCAGTCAATGAAAGCTGCTTCACATTCACTGCACGGGTAGTTTCTCTGTCCTGTGTAAATACAATGCTGGGTAAATGCTGACACCTTTAGGACTTCTTTACCACATGTGCTGTGGCTGTGAGCTTCCTCCATTTTGTGCACTACAGAATCATCACGGTGGTGGGAAATACAACTTAAAATATCAACACATGGAGCAAAGATACATAATTTGTTTTTCATCTGAGTTGGCTTATAATTGTTCTGTTGGTTCTGTGTCTCACTGAGATATATTTTACTCCAAGGACTCTGAGCTCTTTCGGTTGGAAATTCTTGATTTTCAATAACATTGGAACGATCCTCTAGAAGATTCACAAGACAGCTGTCCTCTATAGATGCCTGACAAGATTCTTCTGCTCTCATATGGCAGGAGGAATCACACTGCTTGGGGAACCAAGAACTCTTTCCTTGAATATTTATTATGGAGTCTTGACTTTGAGCTAGTTTGTTTAGAATGTGTCTCTTGATTTGCCAACGTGAAAGCTCTCCCAGTGAAAGGCACCTCAACCCTGCTTCATGAAGAATCTCCATCTTGTTTTGATTCCTGTTTCCTAGAAGAACAAAGAGAATAAGGAATTAAAGACAAAACATGGGGCCGGGGATTTAGCTCAGTGGTTCCGCCACCTGCCTTGTAATTGCATGGTCCTAAGTTCAATCCCCGGTACCAAAAAAAAAAAAAAAAGACAAAATGACATCAGCAAGAACGTGAAGTAGGAAGCTCAGTCTTTATTTCCCTTTGGAAACATTAAAAAAGAAAACTACAAGCAAGCTAAAATAAATTTGTAGGAGCTCTGCAAAAGATTTATAGCAACAAAGAGAATGTTGACTCAAGAGAGAGCCACATTAAAAATGGTAGGAAATTTGGGATCAGCCCAGGCTGAGGAAAAGAAGTAAAGCAGTTTGGGCGAGGAGCTGTCTGAAGGCTAGGCAGTTTTCTTGGGGAAAGGGGAAGGACTAAAGACAGAGACAACTTGGTTCACTAATCTAAACCTCTTGTTATGTAACCATTCACATCTCACAGGGCCTGCATGCTTTTGCCCCACAGTTTAACCATTCACTCCTCAGTTAAGTCCCCCACAAACAGTAAGTCCTACTTTAACAGATTAAACTCCCCAATAAAAAGACATAGACTGAAAAGATGCATTTAAAAACTAAGAATCATGGAAGCTTAAATACTGCATGGTTACTCTTATATGAAAAACCCAAATTATAAATAAAGAGCAAAATAAAAGATAATAGGGAGTAGGGAGACAGATCTTTCTCAAATGGAGAGGGGAGGAAAAGAGGATGAAGAAAGAATTAAGATTTGTTACATACTCCACAGAAGGAATGTAAGCATTATGTTCTACAATTGTGTGGCAGTTTTTAAAAATAAAATGACTCTAATACCATTAAAAAAACCTTAAGAACCAAATATATGTTTCAATCTAAGAACACAAACAGGTTTATAGTGAAAAAAATAGAAGAAGATATTCCATGCCCAACAGTAACTAAAAACAAGCACGGGTAGCTGTCCTAATATCAGATAAAATGGGCATTAAGTTAAAAAAATTTTAAGACATGAAGAACATTATTTAATGCTCAAAGTCAACTCCTCAAGATTTAAGTTATAGCTGGGGATTTAGCTCAGTGGTGCTGCTGCCTGCCCTGCAAGTGCAAGGACCCAAGTTCGATCCCCAGTATCAAAAACAAAAAAAAGTCTAATAGAGACAAGATTTAACAATTATAAACATACAGGTGCAGCACAATGTGAAATGAAGTTAATACCACTGTATACTCAAAATTGGTTAAAATGTTAAAGTATATGTTACATATTTTACCACAACTAAAAAGATATACATGCTAGTAAGTCTGATGGTATAGAGCTTAGACATTAATTAGGGCAAATTAAGGACAGAGAGTGAAAGGAAGATAGTATTTTAAACGGGCTGGACAGAGAAGGCCTCTAATCAAATGACTTCTAAGCAGATGTATGAATGAAATAAGGGCGGAGGTTTACTGGATTCCAGCCAGAGAAAAGGAAAAGGCTCTGACACAGAAACATAATTATCACATTTGAGGGTGAAGAGACAAAGAAGTGGGAAATGACAGGAGAAAACGTGTGGAGTGGTAAAGCTAGGGGAATGAACAATGCTTATGACACCTGACAAGCCCCTTAGAAAGGCTGTTTACCTAGTGGAATGGGAAGCCGGGGGAGGGTAGGAGGCAAAGGAGTGGCCAGATCCGACTGTCAAAGGGGCTCCCTGCTTGGCAGGCAGAGAAGAGGTCACTCTGAATAGAGGCAGAACAACCAGGCTGCTACCTACCATGGCTCCAGTGGCACAGTTCTCAGCTTCATGAATGCCTACCTCTTTGGGTTTGGATCTCTGTCATCCAAAGCTTTTCCTCTCTCTCCAACTGCGATATCACATCTGGTTTGAAGGACTGATGGCCTGTGAAAAGACAAAATTTATAGGAGAATGTTAAAGACGAAGAGTACTGAAAAATTCTGCTTCTCATCCCATAATATAAGGTTCCACCTTGCCCCACCAAGCAATATTTATCAGACATTTTTAATCATGACACAGTGTAAGAAATACATTTACTGTTATTAGAAAGACAAACCACTGAAATAAGAGATTCAGTGATCTGACTAATGTGTCTTCATCAGGTCCCTTCAGGTCTCATGCCTTTTACTCCATCATCTACAGTTACTGCTACAACACATAGAGCTCTTCCTAACAAGCACTGACCCTGCTACTCTGTTTCATTACATAAATGCTGATTAGTAAATTTCACAACCCATCACTGGATTATGATTTGTAAGAGATAAGAAATAGGGACTCTGGAACAGCTAAGTGCTACTGTTCATTTGTTGTTCATTTACAAAGACAAGTTTGCTTTGGAACAAAGACCAGCAACTCTTTGTACTCCAGGAGGACTGCAAAACTGCTCTGGAGAGTTTCACTGTGGGGAGCTATCTTGGGCAGAGGCCATGGATGCTGCTAAACAGCCTAAAGTGCACAGGCTGGCCCCTATAACAAACAACTATCCAGCCCCAAATACCGCCAAGTTAACAGCACCAAGATCAAGAAACCCTCCTCAAGGAGATGAGGTCAAGTTACACAGCGAGCTGGCCTCACCCACAGAGAGCAGGTTCCTGAAGTTCTCCAGCATCACGTCGCGGTACAGCTTCCTCTGGGCAGAGTCCAGCAGCCCCAGCTCCTCCTCACTGAAGACCACAGCCACGTCCTTGAAGGTCACTGCTTCCTACAACATCCAACATGTGTTACCTCAATCTTATATCCACTGGCCACTGGGACCCAGGCAACTCCTTCAGCAGAGTTCCTTTTCTTCCCCTTCCACAACCATACCAAAAGTGCTTAGGGATGGCGGTAAAAAATACGTGGTACATGTAACATGGTGTCCTTTAGGTACTTAAGTTCCTAGAATTGTCATTGTTCAATCGTGTATTCACACATTTTATAATCTGAGAGTGCCAATCTTGTCAAAAATGTGTTGATTTTGTCCCATTTGTGTCAGCAATGCCAATCTCCTCTCACTGGGCAATGCAGGCTGAGTGTATCTTTTCTAAAAATCCAAAATGCTCCAAATTGGACAATTTCTGAGAAGTGACACCATTTAAAGAGTTTTAAGTTTTAGAGCATTTTGGATTTCAGATTAGGGATGCATAGCCAGTAAATTCTATGTAACTATTCCAAAATCCAAAAGTCTCTGCAACTTGAACCACTTCCGGTCCCAAGCATTTCGGATAAGGGGTACTCAACTATTGTCAGTGCTCACCAACCTAACAGCCCCCACTAACTCCCTGGGATAGATGATGTAGTTCATTCTCTGTGTTTGCAGGAATGTGCCCTATCTGTAACCATGGCAGCATTCAGTGCCAAGGTGAAGAGCACAGCTCCAGAAACTGCCTCAGTTTACTGTCCAAGGTGCTTGGCTGAGTCACCTAACTTCTCAATACCTCAGCTTCCTCCTCTGTATGACAGTACTTACACCCTAAGGCCCCTGAAGAGATCAACTGAGTGAAACCATGTGGCAGTGTCTGATGTAAGTGCTCAATAAATGCCAGCATCATCACCATCACCATTAGCTATTTTATCCCATTCCTGGCTACACAGTATTCTATAAAAGTAATGATCTATAATGTATTTAATCATTACAAAAAACACACAATTCAGTAACTTGAGAATTATAAAACAATAGTGTAAGAAACATTTTTACATAGATCTCAGCCAACTCAGTCTGGTTATTTGTTACAAGAAGTGCCAAAAAGTGATAATACCACTGCCAAAAAACAAAACAAAACAAAAAAACCCCTCCATTTTGCTAATATAATGGCTATTTTCTCAATTAACTTGTCCTGTAAGAGAGCATAAGTATCTTTGATTCTCCATTATTTTATTTTTTAAAATCTTGAGCAATTTTGGTAAGTAATAAAAAGTCCCTTTTTAAACTTCCATTTATTGAATTAAAAAATGTTTACATATTGCCCACCCTTTACTTTGCTCAGCCCTCCTGGGTGTCTTATGCATCAGAAGACTCCTATCACGAATACTGAATCTCTCTCAGGTAGTGTAATCTCCCATTCCCATTTGTTATTTACCTCATAGCTCTATGTGTGGTGTTTTTCAGTGTGGAAATTAACATGTTATGTATCTAAAGATTCTGCTTTTCTGCCTTTGATTTGGTCAGAGTGCTGAGCGTGTACTCAATGACCAAGGGACACATCTGGCAAAAAGTCAGCCCTAGAAGGGGAACAGGTGAGGACACTGTTATTTCTGGAGCTCTTCATCCACCAGGACATGCCAGGAACACACGCCACACATTGTCAAGGCCCTGAATGGCGAGCTGTCAATCCTTCCTGTTCTTCCATCACCTGAATGACTTGGCTTGGGGATTAAAAATTTTAGTGTCAGCTGGGCACTGAGTGGACATCAGTAGGTACCTAAAGGTTTACAAATCTCTATGTTCACACAGCTTATCCATGCAGTAGTGCCTGGCAAGTCCCTAAGGCCATTAGGCTTTTCAAACTAAGATGTTCTACTTTAAAATTCATGTTTAAAACAGATACTTAACTATAAAACTGTAATACATTGTATGACTTAGAATTAAAGAAAAAATTTTAGCTGCTCTTGTTTGAAATGGCTAAAATTACTTCCTCTGTTGTCATTATCAGCAGGATCCTATTAAACCAAGCCACACAAGACTCCTTCCACAAAATGAGACGCCACATATGGGAAAACAACAAGACTCTAGAATGTAAAGGACAAAAATACAGAATCTTCAGAATTCTTAAATTGAGGGGAAAAAGCAAAAAACTGTGACTGCAAATGTCTTCAAAACAGCAAAAATTGATAAAGCACACAAATATGGAGAATGAAGAAAAATAAAATTAGGCAAACTATGGAAAATGAAGTGGCCATTTAAAATGTAGGCAAAATAAAACAAAATTTAAAACTCAAAATTGTACCCAAAGTATGACTATGAATACATACCTATGAGTGCAATGAGAAGGAATATGGGGAAATGAAGGCAGCTGATTTTTAAGCATCTTTTCCCCCTGGTACCAGGAATGGAACTCAGGACCTTGCTTTTGCGCTTGTCAGGCAGGCACCGCACCACTGTGCTACATCCCTGGCCCTAAGCATGTTTATAATGATTTTCCTTTTTTTTTTTTTGGTACCGGGGATCGAACTCTGGTCCTTCCACTTGCGAGGCAAGTGGCGGAACTACTGGGCTAAATCCCTGGCCCTGTTTTTCCTTTTTTAAAAAATTTAGTTTTTACACTCTTATTTGAAATAAAAGGCAAGAGCCTGCCATGTAACATTTTCTCACTGCCCCTGGTATCCTGTGACCTTTCCCAAGAACGATAAAAATGAGATGTCATTTTAAGAGACACAGAGGCAAACAGCTTACCTGGAACTTGGTCATTGTTCTCCTTTTCCTCCTGGGAAAAGGCAGAGCGCGGGCAGGTCAGGCTAGGGAGGAAAAGATATCGTGAAAGATGCCGGGGTGCAGTTAGCCCACGTGCGCTTCCCGTGGACGCAGACGCAGCTGCGCGCACCTTGGGGAGGTAAGGGCTGGATCCGCCATCGAACTGAGCTCCTCGAGCCAGCTGCCTTCCTTCACGAATAACCCTTCTAACAGTTCTAACTCAAACACTTCTTGTTATTCTTTTTTGTTTGGTTGGTTGGTACCAGGGATCGAACTCGGGTCCTTGCGCTTGCGCAGCAGGCGAAACCAATGAGCTAAATCCCGGGCCCACTTCTTGTTATTCTAATGGGGCCAAAATGCCTTGGTTCAGATTCTGGCATTCTCATTTATTTTCTACCAGCTAGCAATGTGAAGCTTGAGCAAGTTATTAATGTCTCTGGAACCCGCCAGAGCTACATGGAAATGGGACAGTAATGTCAATAATACTCTCTACTTCCTGTAGTTTCAAACAAGCAAGTGCTGCTATACTTCATAAAACTGCCCATTAAAATGTGCTTTTTAGAAACTCGGACATTGATTGCGCTGTTGTGAATGGGTGTCTCATATACAATCTGTTCCATCAATAACAGTAAGTTATCACGGATTTCTCCTGTCTAAAAAGTACAAATTACTTGCAAGTGATAACCTGGGCGCGCTTGAACAGTGTCTTTTCCAAAATGCGTGAAGGTAATGACCGACAAAAACTTGCAACTAAGAAACAGTGTTGCACAAAATTTATTAAGGCCTCTCATCATGTCGGGCACTCTGCAAATCTGTGATCATACTAGTTTCTCTGTCCAGTATAAACACAGGGCCTTCCCCATGCTGCTGTTGGAAGAAATCGTCTCCCTCCTAAAGTGGTGGCTAAAACGAGTTCAGAAATCCGGGAAAAACCCCAAACCAGGCAAGGATCAGAGCGAAGGGGCTGCGACTCCGCAACTGGAGCTCGCTTGAGAACAAGGACGCCTCTCCGAGGATTAACCGTGGAATCACTGGCAGCCTCCAACATTTTATTATGTCCCACGCATTGTTTTTAAGCATTTTATATATGTAAAATTTCATTCAATTCTCACAAAAAAGCAACCTGCAAGCCACGAATCCTTGATGGCCACGAGGAAACTGAGATAAGGAGGGGCGAAGTGACTTGCCCAGTACCAGCTGCGAGGAAGAAGCAGGACTGGCTTGAGTGGAGGGGAGGTTTGGGGAAGCGGAGAGCGTGGGAGACCCCAGACTCGACGCTCGAGCGCGCGCCGCCTCCCGCTCCCGCCCTCCCCCAGTTCTCTTTCCCCGGCCACGGACCCAGGGTCCGCCGGCCGCACGCCCAGGCCGAGAGGGCTCGGAGAGGTCGCAGGGACCCGCGGCGCGCTCACCTTCCCCAGCGAAATCACCGAGCCGACCTCGCCTTCTGTGAGCGGAAGTGCCTCCACCCGCTCACAGCAGCTGGACTCCATTTCCCAGAGTTTCTAAACGGAAGTGCTTCAGCGCTCTCGCGCCGCTGGCTGGGACTACATTTCCCAGAGTGCCAACGGCTGGCGGGTTTCTGTATTGACTCAGGCAAGTTTGGTAGGAATCACTTGTCGAGCGCTATAACTGTCAGATTCCTTTTTGTTTTATTCATTTCTTTTTTTTTTGGTACCGGGGATCGAACTTGGGACCTTGCGCTTGCGAGGCAGGCAGCGGCACCACTGAGCTAAATCCCCGGCCCCGTTTTATTCATTTCTTAAAGCTCACGAAGAAGCAACTGATAATTTTTAAAACATGCGGCAGTATTAGAAAAGTGAGGCCTGTATTATGAAAATAAGTTAAAACC
Organism: Heterocephalus glaber; assembly: GCF_053883595.1. Taxonomy (NCBI): domain Eukaryota; kingdom Metazoa; phylum Chordata; class Mammalia; order Rodentia; family Bathyergidae; genus Heterocephalus; species Heterocephalus glaber. Next base: position 1,643,449 of record NW_028258450.1, read on the forward strand.
CCAAATTATTTAGGGGAAGCAAAGAGTAGGCTAAAAAATGGGAAAAGTAAGAATGACAGGATGAGCTGCGTTGGTCATCATCTTAAGGAACACCGCATCTCGCACTTGTAACAAATGCTGACTTGTGGAGAGCGGTGTTAACCATAGAGGCTCCATTTTGAATCTTACCCTCCATTGTATAGAGCAAGGAGACTATGTTATGAGGAACCGCTTCCTTGCCGAATTAGAGTGCCCTGGACCATAATGAACGTTTTGTAAGCCCGAGAAACGGGAAGGCCCATGAGGGTGGGGAATTCCCAAAGAACTAGAAAACAGGGAAGCAGGTGTCTCTGGATAAGGGTCATGATTAACAACCAAACTCACTGGTGAATAAAAGGAGGAGAGTGAAAAGCGTGGGGGCTCGCTCTCGCACGCGCTCTCCCCCTCTCCCCCCTCTCCCCTCCCCCTTCCCCTTCCCCCTCTCTCCCCCCTCTCCTCCCTCTCCCCTCTCTCTCTCCTCCCTCGCTCTCTCTCTCTGAAAGGCTCCCAACTCTATCTCTGCGTCTTTCTTTCTGCGCCTTTCTTTTTCTTCATCCTCACTCCCCCATTCAGGTACTGTTTGACAAGTAAGGGCAGGCTCCGTCACTGACTCCCTATTTCTCACCAATACAGCCTGTTGAAAGACAAAAAACGGGGTTACTGCTTTAAGGGAGAACACCAATTTCCCCCATTCGTCTACTAGCCTTCTGTATTTTGACCAATACTTAACAGAAACAATTTAAAGGAGGAAAGACATATTTTGTCTCATGATTTCAGTCCATAGCCAGCTCCATTGCTTTTAGGCCTGTAGTGAGGTAGAAACATCATGATGGAAGGGCATGGTGGAAGAAGCTGCTCACTTTATGGCATCCAGGAGGCAAAAAGAAAGGAACTGATCCAGAAAAAATACATACCCTTCAAAGGCATGTCCCCAGTGACCTACTTCCTCCAACTAGGCCCCACCTCATAATAGCCAATGGGTTAATCCATCCACGAGTTTAGCCCCCTTCACAATCCAGCCACTGTGATAGGCATCCTTTAATCCAATGAAACTGACAATCAAGATTAACCATCACAGGTCTATTCTTTTTTTTTTTTTTTTGGTACCAGGGATTGAACTCGGAACCTTGTGCTTGCGAGGCAGGCGGTGGAACCACTGAGCTAAATCCCTGGCCCCACAATTCTATTCTTGAAGAACAGCAGTGTAACATCAAAGCGTACTTAAAAGGACAAGAAAAAAATCGTAAGTTCACTATTCTTGCTCCATATATATTAGTTATGTGTGATCTATACAGGAGGAAGGGGCAGTAAGGCAGCAATTATTGACTCTCTTCAACTGTGCAGTATCTTCTTTCTTTCTTCCTAAGACATCCTTTCATCCTTTCCCACCTTCCAAACATTTCATATTTTACACACCTGCACTGGGCTCTAGCAGACTGGCACTTTCACCTCTAGATTTTGGGTCATGCTCTTTATTTTTTCTCAATTTCTTGAATGCAGTGACATCACCTAGGTCCTAAATAACTTGACCAGAAATTACAGAATTGCTGCTTTGGAAAGATATCTCAGGGCATATTCTTGTTGACAAGGGCTGGAGTCTTTTCCTGCTTTCATTGTCTAGAATTCTACTTCTTCTAAAAGTTCAATACCCAGAGGAGATGTTTCTAATGAAATCTTAAATCTTGGTTTCAAAGTATCTCTCCACCAAAAAATTCTACACTCTGCCCATTTGTCCTGGAAACACTAACTATACACATACTATATTGGAGGCATATTATCTAGCTTGTAGGGAGACAAGAGCATAAATTGTATCTAATCTATTATTACATGCACTTCTTAATTTTATTTTATTTATTTATTTATTTATTTTGGTACCGGGGATCGAACTCGGGTCCTTGTGCTTGCGCAGCAGGTGGCGAAAGCACTGAGCTAAATCCCCAGCCTGCACTTCTTAATTTTAGTTATTGATGTTTTGATGCTAGAATTTCTGCAAGTCCAAGCTCTCTTGTGAAATTATCTTTCTGTTTGATTTCTGGAAAGTTGTAATCAATATTATTTCCAAGACTGTCAGGTAACTCTGGTATTTAGACCACACAGGTTCTGTTTTTGTTCATTTGGTCCTGATCCCTTGGAAAACTTGGTAATTTTTTAAATATCAGATATTAAATATGAAAAATTATAACTTTTGATGATTTTATCATCTTCCATAAAGGATGTAATTTTCCTGGGGAAGTGGATAGTGGAGAGCAGATCATTTTTATTTAATTGGGAGACTGATATCTAATCATGAGATGTGGGCAATGTGGATGATCTCATGCATTTTTGGAAAGAAAGTGTTCAATAAATACAGGGGTTGGGGCCAGAGATTTAGCTCAGTGGCACCGCACCTGCCTCGCAAGAGCAAGGTCCTGAGTTTGATCCCTGGTACCTAAATAAATAAATAAATAAATACAGTGGAACCTTGATTTAAGAACTCGATGAGTTCCTGAGGGCGGGTTGCAACTCAAGTTGGTTGTAAGTCAGTACAGCTGAGATCTGAATGTTTACTTGGGTGCACACTATAGGTAACAAGAGGCAGATGTGTCTTCCATTAACCTAATTAACCCAAGTTGTTTGTATGTCAGGCCAGTCGTAACTTGAGGGCCCACTATATTAAATTTAAAATATCTTTCTTCTAATGACATGGGGAGACAATAATATCAGCTCTGTATCTCATTCCCTCTCTCCGTAGAAATATCTAAGAAATGTGGAAATCAATCTACCATATAAACATACTAAGGATATTTATTAGTCTGAAGATAATGAAAATGTTTTAACTTAACAATAAGCTTTTAATTGAGCACACCTGGTATTTCTAAATTGCTTATTGCAAATACATTTGGAATGTATGTGTATATATAGAGAATATGAATTTCTGGATGAATGAAGTCAATTATGCAATCTCTTTATCCCTACATGAATGACTAATCAAGAGTTCCCAAAACAGCTGCCTCTGAGCTCTTATGCAGCGTGCACATTGCTGTTGGCCATCTGCTAATCGGAAGCCAAAATGCTCCTAGGGCATAATTACAAAGCTGTGCTTATCATTTCAGGCTGCTTAAAAAAGGAATGCTATAGTTGGGCAAATACTGACATATATTTTTGGTTTGCATCTGCTAGTTCCGAAAATGCATTCCAGTGCAGGAAGTAGGATAGTGAGGAAGCTGTGTTTTTTATGGCTCTCCTGGGAGGAAAGCTACTCACTCATCTATGTATGATTTTTGCTTATATCCTTTAAATTATGAATAGTACCTGTTATATAAGAACTATGATTCATGTGGAGCTGCTATGACAATAGGTTACTTTGTGTTACTTCAGGAGTTAATAGAAAAATTGAAAAAATTCTGTTGTGTTAAATTTTTCATTACACTGTTTAGGAGAGTGTAAATCATTTATCTGCAAATTAATACATAAACAGAGTATACTGTGTAGCATTAAAAGGATGTAGAAGATAAATCTAGTGACAGTAAATATTTTAATGTACTGATAAGTTAAACATCAAGTTAGAAAATAGCATAATATAATCCCAGTTTTGAAAACTATTATGCGCAATATTTGTGTACATAATCTGAGATACAGCAGATCAAGGTATTGACTTTCTGTATCTGAGTGGCGATTTTGAATTTTCAAAGTTTTCCCTAATATGTTGAGTTTTTCTATACAATTCTATTTGCAGTGTTCAGGCATTAATTTCACAAGTCAGTTTTATTGAGGTCTAATATATATATGATAATATTTACTCTTTACAGTGTTCAGATCTATGGGTTTTGACATATGCACCACCAAAACCAATAGATTCAACATGTTTATCACCCCCAGAAGTTCCCTCACACCCCTTTGTGATCACTTTTTCCCCTCTCCCTAGGCAAACTCTGATCTCTTATTTGTCCTTGAAATTTTGCCTTTTTCAGAATGTAACCTTTTGAGTCTGGCTTCTTTCAGTCAAAATAGTACCTCTGAGATTCATGCTTGCTGTTCTATCAGAAGTTTTTATTATTATTGAGTAATATTCCACTATTTGGATATAAAAGCTTGTCTAAGGGCTTTTCATGACATTCTGTGAGGTATAGTATGTGTATGAATTTTATTTAAAATATTGTCATACTGTTTCAAAGTGGCTGTAATAATTTGCATTTCTACAGCAATGGATGAGAGTAATATTTGTTCTGTATCCTTTTCCATACTTGATATCACCTTGCTTTTCATTTTAGCCATTCTAATAGGTATGTAGTTCTACCTTATTGCAGTTTTTTTTTTAGTTCTTTTATTAGTACATTTTAGGTATACGATTCATTTACATTTATCATTAGGTGTATGTACCTGTGCATGATGTATCTTGGTTCTTTTTTTTTTTTTCTCCATTACCTGTGCACCCTTCACCCCCTACACCCTTCCCTATTTACTTAGATTTCATTTCCATTTTTTTTTCTTTTCTCATAGTTTTTCCTTTCCCTCTTTTCCTTTTCCCTTCCCTTCCCTGCACTCCTTCATCTTTGGACCTTTTTTCCTATTTCAAATTATCAATTATTCATTTTAATCATTTTAACCCTTGTTTACACTATCAGTTTCTCACACTAGTGAAACTATTTGGTGTTTACACATGTGTGTCCTATTTATTTCACTTAAGATTATGGCCTCGATATGCATCCATTTAGCTATAAATGACTCTAGTTTTTCATTCTTTATGGCTGAGTAGTACTCCATTTTATAAAAAAAACCACATTTTCTTTATCCAGTTTCCAGTTGATGGGGACTTGGGCTGCTTCTAAGCTTTAGCTATTACAAACTGTGCTGCTATGAACATGGGTGCACATATATCACTGTGGTATGATTCTTTTAATTCTTTTGAGAAGATACCCAGCAGGGGAATAGCTGGGTCAAATGGGACTTCTAGTCCTAGTTCTTTGAGGTATCTCCATACTGACTTCCACAGTGTTTGCACCAGTCTGCACTCCCACCAGCAATGGAGAAGGGTTCCTTTCTCCCCACAACCCCGGCAGCATTTGTTATTGGTTGATTTCTTGATAGTAGCCATTCTTTCTGGGGTGAGGTGGAATCTCAGTGTTGTTTTCATCTGCATCTCTCAAATGATGAGTGATGTTGAACATTTTTTCATATATTTGTTTGCTGCTTTTAGTTCCTTGTCTGAGAAATGTCTGTTCATTTCAGATGCCCATTTTTGAATTGGGTCTTTGAATTTGGGGGGTCTGATTTTTTTCAATTCTTCATATATTCTAGATAGTAGTCCTTTGTCTGAGGTACAGCAGCTAAAATTTTTTTCCCATATTGTAGGTTGTCTGTTAGCTCTGTTGATGGTTTCTTTTGCAGTGCAGAAGCTTTTTAATAAGATGAGATCCCAGTTGTTGATTCTTTCTGCTAGTTCCCATGCTGCTGAGGATTTGTTCATGAAGTCTTTTCCTATGCCAATGTCTTCAAGAGTTCTACCTAACTTATCTTCCAGCAAGTTTAGTGTTTCTGTCTTAATATTTTTATCTTTAATCCACTTCAGTCTTAGTTTAGTGCATGGTGATAGGTATGGGTCTAGTTTCAATCTTTGGCAGGTTGAAATCCAGTTTTTCCAACACCATTTATTAAATAGGCCATCTTTCCTCCAATGATGTTGGTTGGCTCCTTTGTCAAAGATGAGGTGACTGATCATGTCTGGAGTTGTTTCTGCATCTTCTAATCTATTCCACTGATCCTCAGTTCTGTTCCTTTGCCAGTACCATGCTGATTTTATCACAGTAGTTTTGTAGTATAGTTTCAAGTTGGGGATTGTGATACCCCCAGCCATGTCTCTGTTGCTTAGAATTGCTTTAGCTATTCTAGGTCTCTTATGGTTCCAAATGAATTTTTGGATTGTTTTCTCTAGTTCCGTGAAGTATATTGTTGGAATTTCAATTGGCATTACATTGAATCTATATAGTAGTTTTGGAAGTATGGCCATTTTCACTATATTGGTTCTTCCTACCCAGGAGCAAGGGATGTCTTTCCATTTTCTTGTATCCTCTTTGATCTCTTTTTTCAGAGTGCTGTAGTTTTCAGTGTAGAGGTCCTTTGTTAGCTTGATTCCTAGATATTTCATTTTTTTGGGACGCTATTGTAAAAGGAATTGTTTCCCTAATTTCTCTCTCAGTGAGTCTGTTATTTGTGTACAAGAAGGCTATTATTTTTTGAGTGTTGACCTTGTATCCAGCTACTCTACTGAACCTGTCAATTAAGTCTAGAAGTCTTTTGGTGGAGATTTTTGGGTCTTCTATGTAAAGTATCATATTGTCAGCAAATAATGACAGTTTAACTTCTTCTTTTCCTATCTTTATTCCTTTTATTTCTTTCTCTTTTCTAATTGCTGTGGCTAATGTTTCCAGAACTATATTGAACAGGAGTGGTGATAGTGGGCATCCTTGTCTTGTTCCTGATTTTAGCATGAAAGTTTTCAGTTTTTGATCATTTAATATGATGTTGGCTGTTGGTTTTTCATAGATAGCCTTAATCAGGTTAAGATAAAGACCTTCTATTCCAATTTTCTGTAGGGTTTTTATCATGAATGGGTGCTGGATTTTGTTGAATGCTTTTTCTGCATCTATTGAGATGATCATGTGGTTTTTGTCCTTGACTCTGTTAATATAGTGTATTACATTTATTGATTTACGAATGTTGAACCATCCTTGCATCCCTGGGATAAATCTGACTTGGTCAGGGTGTATGATCTTCTAGATGACCCTCTGTATTCTGTTTGCCAGTATCTTGTTGAGAATTTTTGCATCTGTGTTCATTAGGGAGACTGGCCTGTAGTTCTTTTTTGGGGTTGGGTCTTTCCCTGGTTTTGGAATCAAAGTAACACTTGCTTCCAGGAATGAATTTGGAAGCCTTGCTTCCCTTTCAATTTCCTTGATGAGTTTAAAGAGTAATGGCATTAGGTTTTCTTTAAATGTCTTGTAAAATTCAGCAGTGAAGCCATCTGGACCTGGGCTTTTCTTTGTTGGTAAATATTTTATTACATTTTCAATTTCACTCATTGTAATTGGGGTGTTTAGAATTTCTATATCTTCTTCATTTAATTTTGGCAATTCCTAGGTATCTAGGAATCTGCCCATGTCTTCTGTGTTTTCCATTTTATTGGAGTACAGGTTCTTGAAGTAGGTATTGATGATCCTCTGGATTTCTGTTGGATCTGTTGTGACTTCACCTTTTTCATTCTTAATTGCATGTATTTGTGCCTTTTCTTTCCTTTTTTTGATAAGGTTGGCTAAACGTTTATCAATTTATTTTATTTTATTTATTCTTTCAAAAAACCAACTCTTTGATTCATTGATTTTTTTTTATTGTTCTCTTAGTCTTCATTGCATTGATTTCTGCCCTAATCTTTATAATTTCCTCTCTTGTACGAGCTTTGGACTCATTATGCTCTTCTTTTTGTAGGACCTTGAGGTTCTGCCTTAGGTTATTTATCTGAGTTTTCTCTGTCTTCCTAATATGGGCATTCACTGCTATGAATTTCCCTCATAGAACTGCTTTCATTGTGTCCCATAGATTCCTATATGTTGTACTGGCATTTTCATTTACTTGTAGAAACTGTTTAATTTCTCCTTTAATTACTTCTGTGACCCATTGGTTGTTCAAGAGGGTGTTATTCAGTTTCCATGTGTTTGTAGGAGTTTTGTAGTTTCTTATGTTATTGATCTCCAATTTTATTGCACTATGGTCTGATAATATACAGGGGGTAACTTCATTTCTTTTACATTTACTTAGATATGTCCTATGAGCTAGCATGTGGTCTATTCTGGAGAATGACCCGTGTGCAGCTGAAAAGAATGTGTATTCCAATTTTGTGGGGTAGAACACTCTATAAACATCTGTTAAGTCCATTTGTTCAGTAGCTTGGTTCAGTTCTAGAATTTCCTTGTTAACTTTTTGTCTAGATGATCTGTCTATTTGTGATAGTGGGGTATTGAGGTCCCCTACTACAATTGTGTTAGTGTTTATTTGGTTTTTCATGTCTATTAATATTTGTTTTGTATAGTTGGGGGCATTTGTATTTGGTGCATATATATTTAGGATTGTCATCTCTTCCTCTTGGATTGTTCTCTTCACAAGGATGTAGTGACCATCTTTGTCTCTCAATTAGTTTTGGTTTGAAATCTACTTTGTCTGCAAATAAGATTGCTACCCCTGTTTTCTTCTGGGTTCCTGTGGCGTGGAGAACTGTTTTCCATCCTTTTACTTTCCATCTATGAGTTCTTTTTGAGTTAGGTGTGTTTCTTGTATACAGCATATTGTTGCATTTTCCTTTTTAATTCATTCTGCCAGTCTATTTCTTTTGATTGGTGAATTCAGGTCATTAACATTGATGGTTATAATTGATAGATATTGATTTATCCTTGTCATGATGTTTTACTTTTGTTGGCTCTTTTATTTCTTCCCCCCCCCCTTTCCCTTTAGTGTCTTACCTTGCCTGGTGGCTTCCCTCTGTTGGGCCTCATGGAGTTGTGACCTTCATTGTCTTTTTCTAGGATATTCCTTAGAATTGTTTGGAGTGCTGGTTTGATGTTCATGAAATTTCTCAGGTGTTCTTTGTCGTGGAAGTATCTAATTTCCCCATCGATTTTGAAAGATAATTTTGCAGGATACAACAGTCTAGGTTGAAAGTTATTTTCTTTTAGGGCTTGAAATACTTCACTCCAGGCTCTCCTTGATTTGAGGGTTTGTGTTGAGAAGTCTGCTGTGATTCTGATGGGCTTTCCTTTGTAGGTGATTTGTTTCTTTTCTCTAACTGCTTGTAGGATTTTGTTTTTCTGTTGGGTTTCTGGGATCTTGACTATTATATGTCTAGATGTAGATTTTTTTTTTGATCATGGCTAGTTGGAGTTCTATATGCCTCACTTATCTGTATGTTCAATTCTCTACCTCTGTCTGGGAAGTTTTCCACTATTACTTATGTGAACAGTTTTCTTATGTCAATTGTGCTTTCTCCTGTTTTTTCATGGACTCCTATCAGTCTTATGTTATTCTTCTTTGCATTGTCTAGCAGTTGTTGGATTGATTTCTTGTGGTCCCTTACTATTTTTAAGAAATCTCTATTTTCATGGTCTCTAACTGCGATCCTGTCTTCTATATCTGATATTCTATCTTCAGATTCCTTTAATCTTCTGTGGATACTTTCAATGGAGTTTTTGATCTCCTGAATATCTGTTTGAATCTGTTTCATGGATTCCATTTCTTTCTTATGTTGGGCGATCATAGTTTCCATTTCTTTCTTATGCTTGGCATTCATGGCTTCCAGCATGTTTCTGAGCTCATCTACTTTTTATCTGTTTCTGTTCTAGATCCTCTAATCATGTCTTTCATTCTGCTCACCATCTCTGTGGATACCTGGGAGATTATTTCTGCCTTGAATTTTTCTAGAGCCTCATTCATCTGTTTTGTTACTTCCTGTGCTATCAGTTCATGGTATCCAGGTGGTTGGTTATGGGACTTTTCCATCTCATTTCCCCCAGGATTTACCCTTGGTGGGGTGGAATTCTGAGTTTGTGCCTTGCTTAAATGTCTTCTCATTTTTGTTTTTGGTACTATCCTTGGTTTAACTCCTGGGTTGATAGTTTGAAATTGCTTATTGTAGGTATCTTTGTTGCTTGTAATTAGAACCCTTATGGAATGATTGCTTCTCAGAGGTGTCTTCCAGATATAGCTGGTCTTTAAGTTTTGAGTCTCTAATGACTCTAAGGCTATTTCATTTTCCTTATACTAGGAAGGTTCATTGACTAGATCAATATCAATACCTTAGCCCAAGTGATACAATCAGCAACACCACTGCATGAAGTACATCTTTGAAAATGGCATTTTGTGGTAGTTATTAATCCATCACCTTTAGCTGTGTGAATTAAATCAAGATCGAGGACCAACCCAACATATAGTGAATAAACTCTTCAATATAACAACTTTACCCTTTGGGATGGGGAGTTAGAAGGGGTTGGGGAGGGAGGGACAGATGGGAAGAAGGATAAGGGAAGGTTAGCAGTGTGGTCAGAAGACACAGGTGAGAAGGAAAAAGAGAATAATAGGAAAATAAAGAAGAACTCTGAATGAGGACCAAAACAGGGACAAAAAGGGAAGATGAACAATGTGGGAGAGCAAGAGAGTGAGTGTAAGAGAGAGAGAAAGGAAAGGGAAAAGAAAGAAGAAAAGAAAAGAAAAAAGGAGAGAAAAACAAATATTTGCAAAGAGTAGGGAAAGAAAATTAAAGATAAGAGGAGCAAAAGAAAAGAAAAGAGGAATAAAACTAATTTGGGGAATAAAAAATAACCATGAAGATGAAGGGCCTCTTTCAGGGTATGTCTCTACTGTCACAATAGACAACGTGGGTTGCAGTGTATAGATATAAGTCAATGAGTCTCAGCAAGCTAGTCTCAGACCCATGAGATTCAGGCAGATTTCTGGCTGCAAGTCCCAAGTTGAGCTCTCTGTCCTCCTGTAGGGTTGAACTCTGCAGAGTTGTATTGCAGGTTCCACCTGCCCTTCCCCTGAAGATAGTCCTGCTCCTGATGGGAGGTGAAGATGACTCTAACTTACTCAGTACAGTGGTCTGGTGGTCCGCTGTCCTCTGCGTCTCTGTAGTGTGGAACCAGGTGGCTGTACAGAGGAGTGGCGGTGGGGGTGGGTGGGAGGGTTCCAGTGGATTGCTGCCAGGGCCCGGGCTGATTCAGCGTGTTCTGTGCAACTCGAGACATTGCTACGGCGTCCGCAGACCTGCCTGTCTGCAGCGGGCTGATTCGAAGTGTTCCGCGCGACTCCACGTTGCTACGGCTTTTATTGCAGTTTTAACTTGCATTTCCTTAGTCAGCCGTGACACTGAGCATAATACCATGTGTTTGCCATACATATATATGTTCTGTGGTGATGTGCTGATTTAAAATTTTTGCTTAAGCTGGGCGTAGTGGCACATGGCTATTATCCTAGCACTCTTGGACCCTCAGGCAGAGTGATCACAAGTTCAAGCTCAGCCTGGGAAAATTAGCAACTTAGCAAGACACTGTTTGAAAATAAAAAGGACTGAAGACATAGCTCAGTGTGAAGGCCTTGGGTTCAATCAGTACCACCTCCCCCCAAATTGCCTATTTCTCCCATTTAAAATTTACTTTTAAGTGTGTTTTTTAACATTGTGATCTCTTGAGTTTTGAGAGTTTTTTATATTACTCTGATTACAAGTCTCATATTGCAAGTATTTTCTCCCCATTTTTCAGAAAGCTTCACTTGCATAATAATGTCTTTTGAAGTTTTATTTTAATCAAGTCAAATCTACCAGATTTCCTTATATTGATCATGTTAAGCACCTTATGCCTAACTCAAAGTGACGAAGTGTCATCATCCTAATTAGTTCTCATAAAGGTATTCCTAATATTTCTGGGTATTAAGAGGATCAATAGTAATTTATTCATTCTTTTTTTTTTTGCACCTTTACATAATCTCTCTTGGTTTTTATTTTTCCCCCTTCCCCTGGCCTCCCTTCAACCCCTCCATCCCTCCCTATTTACAGAGATTTTGTTTCCTTTTTTTCATTTTCTCATATTAATTCCATCCCTTTCTTTCCTTTCCCCTACCCCTTCCCCTTTGCCCCTTTTCTTCCTATTTCACATTATCTATTATATCTTTTAGTCCTTATTTACACTTTAAGTTTCTCACACTAGAGAAACTATTCGGTATCTACACGTGTGTCCTATTGATTTCACTTAAGAGTACCGCCTCAATGTGCATCCATTTAACAATAAATGTCTCTAATTTCTCATTTTTTATGGCTGAGTAGTACTCCATTTTATTTAAAAAACCAGATTTTCTTTATCCAGTCTCCAGTTGATGGGCATTTGGGCTGTTTCCAAGTTTTAGCTATTACAAATTGTGCTGCTATGAACATGGGTACACATATATCACTGTGGTATGATTCTTTTTTTTTTTTTTTGTACCAGGGATCAAACTCAGGACCTTGTGCTTGTGAGGCAGGTGACGGCACCACTGAGCTAAATCCCCGGCCCTGTGGTATGATTTTTTTAATTCCCTGGGGAAGATACCCAGCAGGGGAATAGCTGGGTGAAATGGGTCTTCCAGTCCTAGTTCTTTGAGGAATCTCCATACTGATTTCCACAGTGGTTGCACCAGTCTACACTCCCACCAGCAGTGGAGCAGTGTTCCTCTTTCCCCACACCCCCACCAGCATTTGTTATTGGTTGATTTCTTGATAGCAGCCATTCTTTCTGGGGTGAGGTGGAATCTCAGCATTGTTTTCATTTGCAGCTCTCGAATGACCAGTGATATTTTTTCGTATGTTTAATTAACATTTCTACTTCTTTGTGTGAGAAATGTCTGTTCATTTCAGATGCCCATTTTTGGACTGGGTCTTTAAATTTGGGAGGTCTGTTTTTTTAAGTTCTTTATAGATTCGAGATAGTAGACCTTTGAGGGATTGCTGGTGAAAATTTTTTCCCACATTGTGGGTTGTCTCTTCACACTGCTGGTGGTTTCTCTTGCTGTGCAGAAGCTTTTTAGTAAGAAGAGATCCCACTTGTTGATTGTTTGTGCTAGTTCACAGGCAACTGAGGTTTTGTTCATAAAAATCTTTTCCTACACCAATGTCTTCAAGAGTTCTACCTAACCTCTGTTCCAGCCGGTTCAGCGTTTCTGTTTTAATAGTTAGAGCTTTAATCCATTTTGATTTTAATTTAGTGCATGGTGAGAGATATAGGTCTAGTTTTAATCTTTGGCAAGTTGAAACCCAATTTCTCCAGCACCATTTGTTAAAGAGGCTATCTTTCCTCCAGTGAGGGTGTTTGGCTCCTTTGTCAAAGATGAGGTGGCTGAGTGTGTCTGGAGTTGTTTCTGCATCCTCTAATCTGTTCCACTGGTTCTCAGGTCTGTTTCTTTGCCAGTACCATGCTGTTTTTATCACAGTAGCTTTGTAGTATAGTTTCAAATTGGGGGTTGTAATACCCCCTGCCATGTCTCTGTTACCTAGAATTGCTTTTGCTATTCTGGGTCTCTTCTTGTTCCAAATAAATTTTTGAATTGTTTTCTCAAGGTCCATGAAGTATGCTGCTCTGATTTCAATTGGGATTGCATTGAATCTATATAGCAGTTTGGGAAGTATGGCCATTTTTACTATGTTGATCCTACCTACCCAGGAGCAAGGGATGTCTTTCCATTTTCTGATATCATCTTCAATCTCCTTTTCAGAGTGCTATAGATTTCAGAGAAGAGGTCTTTGATTTATTTTGTTAGGTTGATTCCTAGGTGTTTCAGTTTTTTGGATGCTATTGTGAAAGCCCTATTTCTTTCTCAGTGAGTCTGTTATTCATGTAGAGGAAAGCTGTTGATTTTTGTGTGTTGACCTTGTATCCAGCTACTTGACCAAATTTGGTTATTAAGTCTAGAAGACTTTTGGTGGAGTTCTTGGGGGTCTTCTATATAGAGTATCATGTCATCTGCAAATGATGACAGTTTGACTTCTTCATTTCCTATTTTTATTCCTTTTATTTCTTTCTCTTGTCTAATTGCTGTGGCTAATGTTTCCAAAACTATATTGTACAGGAGTGGTGATAGTGGACATCCTTGTCTTGTTCCTGATTTTAGTGTGAAGGATTTCAGTTTTTGATCATTCACTATGATATTGGCTGTTGGTTTTTCATAGATGGCTTCAATCAGTTTGAGGTAGAGACTATCTATTCCAATTTTTTTGTAGGATTTTTATCATAAATGTGTGTTGGATTTTATCAAATGCTTTTTCTGCATCTATTGAGATCATCATATTGTTTTTGTTCTTGTCTCTATTGATATAGTGTATTACATTTATTGATTTGTGTATGTTGAACCATCCTGCATCCCTGGGATGAATCCCACTTGGTCAGGGTGTATGATCTTCTTAATGATCTTCTGCATTCTATTTGCCAGTATCTTATGAAGGATTTTTGCATCTATGTTCATTAGTGAGATTGGCCTATAGTTCTCTTTTTTGGTTGGGTCTTTCTCTGCTTTGGGGTCAAGGTGATGCTTGCTTCCAGGAATGAATTCAGGAGTATTGCTTCCCTACCAATTTCATTGAAGAGTTTAAACAGTAGTGGCAGTAGTTCCTCTCTAAATGTCTTGTAGAATTCAGCAGTGAAGCCATCAAGACCTTTTCTTAGTTGGTGAGTTTTTAATTATATTTTCAATTTCATTGATTGATATTGGGTCATTTAGAATTTTTAGGTCTTCGTTCAACTTTGGTAATTCATCTATCTAGGAATCTGTCCATTTCTTCTGTGTAGGGGACCAAAAGAAATCAATCCAGCAACTGCTAGATGATGCAAAGAAGAATAACATAAGACTAATTGGAGTCAATGAAGAAACAGGAGAGTGCAGATGACCTAAAAAAACTGTTCACAGAAGTGATGGCACAGAACTTCCCAAGCAGGAGAAAAGAACTTGACATACAGATAAGTGAGGCATATAGGACTCCAACTAGCCTTGATAAAAAAAAAATGTACACATAGGCATATAATTTTTAAGATTCCAGAAACTCAACAGAAGAACAAAGTTCTATAAGCAGTTAGAGAAAAGAAACAAATCACATATAAAGGAAAGCCCATCAGAATCACAGCAGACTTCTCAATGCAAACCCTCAAGCCAAGAAGAGCTTGGAGTGATGTATTTCAAGCCCTAAAGGAACAAAACCTCCAACCCAGATTGATGTACTCTGCAAAACTATCTTTCAAAATTGGTGGTGAAATAAGATACTTTCATGACAAAGAGCACCTTAGCAACTTCATGAATACCAAACCAGCAGTCCAAAAATTTTTAGACAATATCCTAGGAAAAGACAATGAGGATCACTACCCCAGGAAGCACAGCAGAATGAATCCATCGGGCACGACAAGAAATTAGAAGCAAAAGGGGAGAATCCAACAAAAAGAAAAAGTCATGACAATGATAAGTCAATACATATCAGTTATAACCATCAATGTTAATGGTCTCAACTCACCAATGAAAAGAAATAGACTGGCAGAATGGGTCAAGAAGCAAGATCCAACAATATGCTGCATACAAGAAACACACTTAATTCAAAATGAAACTCATAGACTGAAAGTTAAAGGATGGAAAACAATACTTCATGCGACAGGAACCCCCAAAAAAGGAGTAGCTATCCTCTTTGCAGACCAAGTGGATTTCAAACCCACACTGATTAAGAGAGACAAAGAAGGATACCACATCGTTGTAAAGGGAACAATCCAACAGGAAGAGATGACAATCATAAATATCTATGCACCAAACACTAGTGTGCCCAACTATATAAAACAAATACTAACAGACATGAAAAATCATATAAGCACTAATACACTAGTAGTGAGGGACCTCAATACCCCATTGTCACAAATAGATAGATCAACTAGACAAAAAACAAGCAATGAAATACTAGAACTCAATCAAACTCTTGAACAAATTAACTTAGCAGATGTTTACAGAGTGTTCCACCCCACAAAATCAGAATACACATTCTTTTCAGCTGCACACGGGTCATTCTCCAAAATAGACCACATACTCACTCATAGAACATATTTAGGTAAGTGCAAAGGAATTGAAGTTATCCCCTGTATATTATCAGACCTATGTGTGATGAAATTGGAGATCAACAGCAAAAGAAACCACAAGAATTTCATAAACACATGGAAATTGAACAATACACTTCTGAATAACCAATGGGTCCAGAGGAAATTAAAGAAGAAATCAGACAGTTTCTTCAATTAAGTGACAATGACAATACAACATATCGGAATCTATGGGACACAATGAAAGCAGTCTTACGAGGGAAATTCATAGCAGTGAATACTCATATTAGGAAAACAGCAAGCCCAATTAAACAACCTGATGCTGAACCCCAAGCTTCTAGAAAAAGAAGAGCAGGACAAACCCAAAGTCCATAGAAAGGAGGAAATTACAAAGATCAGGGCAGAAATCAATGCGATGGAGACTAAGAGAACAATACAAAAAAAAATCAATGAAGCCAAGAGTTGGTTCTTTAAAAGAATAAACAAAATTGACAAACCCTTAGCCAACCTTATCAGAAAAAGGAAAGAAAAGGCCCAAATCCATGCAATTAGGAATGAAAAGGATAAAATTACAACGGACCCAGCAGAAATCCAGAAGATCATCAATACCTACTTTGAGAACCTATACGCCAATAAGATGAAAATCACAGAAGAAATTTATTCATTCTTGACACTAGAAATCTATAGCTCCTCCTTTGTTCTTAATGTCTACTTAGAAGTGTTTCTATTTTATTATATTTAAATTTTTCAAAGAATCAGGTTTTGGCTTAAGTTTTCTCTATTAACATATTTTTGCATTCACAGATGTCTGCTCTTTTATGTCTTCATCCTACTTTCTTGAGGTTTAATTTGCTCTTCTTCTGGTTCTTAATGATAGAAGCTTAGAGAATTGATTTCAGAACTTTCATGATTTCTAATGTAATCATTGAATGCTGTCAGTCCCCTCTAATAACTTCTGTAGCTGCATCCCACACATTTTGATATGCAGTGTCATTTTAATTCAAACTAATTTTATGGAGTTCCTTGCGACACCCAATGGGTCAATGTCTGCTCAGGTTGACTTGGGTTGGAAAACTGCAAATTCCAGAGCCAGAATGCCTTGAAAGATGGGATGTTTTACCAACTTGAGCAGAGATGGATCTTATGGGGAAAACAAGGAAGCTCCTGGGCGCAAGGACCCAAGTTTTGTTTTGTTTTTTGGTACCAGAGATTGAACTCTGGTCCTTGCACTTGTGCAGCAGGCAGCGAAACCACTGAGCTAAATCTCCGGCCCAAGGACCCAAGTTTGATCCCCGGTACCAAAAAAACGAAAAAACAAAAAAACAAGGAAGCTCCCTACGGGACAATCAGATAAAAGTTAATTATTCAGCCAAACTATCACCATGCCTTGCTAACCTAAAACAAACTTCTGTGCTCAGCAGACTCTGCCTTTATTGTTCCTCAATAAATCTGGGAGTTTGAGTCAGTTCAAGGCTCCATTTTGGTGGGATCCCCTGATCCTCCTTGAAGAAATTCTCTGTCTCTCAAGTTGTCATTCTTCTTTCTATTAGGGTTGGCTGGCCTGAACCCAGCAAGTGGTGCTGGAACAGGGACCTGAAGCTGGTGTGAGGTTGAGTGAGGAAGCCAAAGGAAAGTGAAACTGGAAGAGGAACTTGGTAAGTGGATCTTCAATTAGGGACTTTCTGAGCCTTTGGAACGATTTTTCAGTCAGGGTAACAATGGTGTGGTCATTAACAACAGAGCAAAAGTATTACATCAAGGTTTTGTGCCAGCTGTTGAAGGCAGCTGATGCTTTGGTCACTGAAGAACAGCTTGTTAAGCTTTTAGAGCTTGTGCTTGAACATAATCCATGGTTTCCCAACCATGGTACCCTTAGACCTAGAAATATGGGATAGAGTGGGGGGAAATCTGAGGAGGGCTCAAAGACAGCCTGACAACATGGGGCCTTGTCCTCACTGCCTTGGTCTCAGTTAATCAGGAGAATGAAAGTCAGGAGGCTAATCAGTCAGCTATCAAGCCCTCTGACTGCTAGCTTAAAAGATCTTGAGCTATGGCCAACTTCTTTGCCTTCATCACCACCGAATCTATGGCCCAATCTGCACTTACAGACTGCCTGAGGGAGGCAGCTGTTGAGGGGGAGATTACAGCTTTCCCAGTGCAAATACAAAATGGGAACAGGTTACATACCCCCCTCTACAGTTTGAAGTCTATAAAGAGATCAGAGAGAGTATCAGAGAAAATGGGCTAACTAGCCCCTTTACTAAAAGGCTGATTATGCTTTAGGCAGTCAGTATCACATGACCCCCTGGGATTAGAGTACCTTAGTGAAATGGGAAAAACAAAAGACAGAGCAGAGACCATTGGTTTCAAGGCTGACAGTCTAAGACTTGCTCCTCCCGCTAAACTCATGAAGGTCACTCTGCCTGGAAGATGAACTGCTGAAACACAGCTGCCTACTCCCTATGTCTTAAACTGTAAGGAAAGTGAAAAAAGGAACATTACCTCCACCTCCCTTCCCTTTGCCAAGTTCTGCTTCTGAATAATTCTGCTTGCTGTCCAGCCCTGGCTAAGGAACAGATAAATAGGGCCGGGGATTTAGCTCAGTGGTTTCATCGTCTGCTGCGCAAGCGCAAGAGTTCGATCCCTGGTACCAAAAAAAAAAAAAAAGAACAGATAAATATGAGAACAAAAGGAGAAACAGGGCTCAGACTCTGGAAGGTGACTTCTGCTGGGAGCGTTAGCTAGCGAATAAACCTGCTTCCCTTCATTTCTCTGAGTGCCGCTCACTTCCTTGGTCTGCCTGCCCTCTGAGTGCCATTTCATTAGCAGTGCTTGCTTAGAAGCCACTCATTATTTGCTGTGAAGAACTGAGTTTGATGATCTTTGTGAAGAACACGAGGGAGTACAAATCATTGCTTAGATGTTACAAGGGAGAGGGTTGTACACCGTGGTTCAAGCCCAGCTCTTGAACAATGCACTCTTCTACGTGGGCCTGGGATGGCATTCCTGCCTCCAGCCAGCCCCCAAGGTCATTTGTGGAGATCAAGCAGGGCCCAACAGGAGCCCTTAGTGCAATTTGTTGACCGATTAAAAAGACCATCCAGAGGCAGGTTGTTGGGGACTCACCCACATGGTTACTAGGAACTAGAAATTATGATTGTTGGGGGCTGGGGCTACATGACCCAGGCCCAGTGACCTGAGGTTGATGCACCTTGTCTCCATAGCAAGGGACACACTGAAAATGGTGTCTCTTAGCTTCGAGAGGAAAATCAGTGACTGTGGCATTCTTGAGGGAAGATAGCATCTACTGAGGCTCTTGTAAAACTGCAGGAAAACAAAAAGAACTAGTTTTTCATTAACTTGGTCCCCTATTATGAAATTTAACCTGTTCCTTTCTCACACACTCCCCTTATAAAAGTTTAACCTGCTCTGTTTTTCAAACTACCTTTTCAACTGTTACTGTTCCTCCAAATGATGCTCAACTCCTTCCCCCTGCACCTTTCACTTTCTAATAAAAGTGGTTCAACCATGGAGATTGTTGAGATTGTCCACTAGAGGTATATCTCCTCCAAGTCCCCTTAAACTTTGAAATTTGTCTCTGTCTTTCTTTATTCCTTGTCAGCCCCTCAATAGGTATCTGTGGGTCTGATCAGTCCCCTGCATAGGTTAGCCATTTACATGTCATAGATATTATTTTGCTTCAGTTTGCCTATGAAAATGCTAAAAGGAACTGCCAGGATGTTATGAAACCTATTTGTGTTTGAGCTCAGGCTGTGGGGGATCTCATAAAGGCATGTCAACTGGCGAGCACAGAGACACATAAAGCTAGGGTTTTTGCTGCCGACATTCAGCCTCCTAATAAAGGGAAAAATATTACTTGTTCTCAAAGTGGAAAACCTGGTCATCTTAACAAGGATTGCAGACAAGGGCCAGGGATTTATCTTAGTGGTGCTATGCCTGCCTCACAAGCGCAAGGTTCTGAGTTTGATCCCTGTACCCCCCCCCAAAAAAAAAAAAAAAAAAGATTGCAGACAGAGGACAGGGGAATCTTCACGTGCTGGGCCAATTAATACTTCTCAGTCCCCAGGCCTTTGGACTAATTAATGCCATTCTAAATATGATAAGGACAGCAACCCTCTCTTCAGGAAACTCCCAATGGGGCCTTCCCTGGGCCCCACAAATAATGGGGGTGTTGGCCTTTGATCAGATGGGAAAACAACGATCCTTTCTCTCTGCATGGACACTCAGGCACACATCAGAATGGAGTTGCTCACTAGAATCAAAGTTAAGCTGTAACAGGGAAAGGTCGATCAAAAGGTCACAATGGGAGTCTTTGGATCCCTTCCAACTGGGACCATAGGACTCATTTTAGGAAAATCTGGATTAAATGCTGAAGGGGTAACAGTAGTTCTGGGTACTGTAGATGCAGATTACCAAGGAGAAGTTACAGTATGAATGCAGGGAAAGGGAATCCAAATCTTTACTTCTGGAATGAAAATTGCTCAACTCCTCCTTTTGCCATACTGGGTTCCTCGGTCTAAAGAAAAGGTTAGGGGAGATCAGGGATTTAGTAGCACTGGAGATGGAGGGGTCTGTTGGGCCTAGCCCATCATAGCTTCTCAACCTACTCTGACTGTTCAGATAAAAAATAAAAACCTTCCTAGGACTGCTAGACACAGGAGCAGATGTTACTATTATTGCAAAAAAAACAATGGTTCCAAACTTGGCCTTGCCAAAGAACCTCCTCTGGGCTGGTAGGCATTGAAACCCAGTCTTTTGAGCTCCAGAGCAGTGCTATTCTTTCTGTAACTGCCCCAGAGGGAAAGACAGAGCTCATCCAACCATATATTGCTGATATACCTATTAATCTTTGGGGCAGAGACCTGTGACAACAGTGAGGTTTTTCATTAGGTAATCCACCTTTTTCATAGGTGCCACTGCTGTTACTCCCCTTGCTCTTACCTGGCTCACACAGGAGCCAATGGGTTGAGCAGTGATCGCTAAAAGGGGAGAAATTACATCAAGCTCACCTCTTAGTACAGGAGCAGTAACAACAGGGACGTATACAACTTTCCAGAGTTCTTAGGATTCCCCTATTTTTGTCATACCAAAAAAGTCAGAGAAACGGAGACTACTGCATGACCTCCATACGATCAGTGTAGTCATTCAACCTATGGGGCTTTGTGGCCTTGGCTTCCTTCCCAATCTATGATTCCCCAAGATTGGCCATTGATAGTGATTGATCTAAAAGATTATTTCTTTATCAGTCCTTTGGCTCCTCAAGATTGTAAAAGGCTCACTTTCACCTTTCCTTCTATCAACAACTCAGCTCCCTCCCAGAGATTTCATTGGAAAGTGCTGCCCAGGGTATGTTTAAAAATCCTACTATATATCAAACTTTGTGGCGCAGGCACTATCACCAATCAGACAGCAGTGGCCTCAAGCAATTATTTTTCATTACATGGATGGTATCTTGTTGAGTAATGCAGACCCCCTAGAGCTTTTAAAGCTATATCATCAACTGTTAGAACAAGCCCAAAGTTTCAGACTGATTGCAGCACCTGATAAATACATGACTTGGGTTACATTTTAACAGAGTGTACTATCAAGCCCCAAAAGCCCTCTGTTAGGAGGGACCAATTGGCTGCTTTAAATGATTTGCAAAAAATGCTAGGTGATATTAATTGGCTCCGTCCTGGTTCAAGGATTCCTACTCACCAATTGATATACCTATTTAATATTCTTTGGGGTAATCCTGATATGTCCTGCCCTCGTACCTTCACCCCAGAAGCTGAAAAGGAATCACAGCTAGTGGAACAAGTTATTCATTATATAGATCCACAATTTCCTATTGAACTGTTTCTTTTTCCCACTCCCTGCTTACCTACTGGACTTATTGGACAACTGACTCTTACATTAAAAAGTTTAAAATGCCTCTTTTTGAGCCATAGAGGCCATAAAAACCTCACATGTTCTGCTAAGCTCATAGCTTCTCTTATTGTCATGGGTAGAAAGAGTTAATCAGTTATCCAGTTATGATCCTTAGGTTATTTTTCCCATTCCTTGCAGGGAATTTGAAACTGATTCAACAGTCTGTGTCACTACCATTTATGCTAGCTGATTTTACTGGAGAAATCCTTGGATCTTGGCCTGCTGATAAGCTTTCTCCACATATTTTCGTATTTCTTTGTTTTCTTTTTGACTCATGTGGTATTTAGAAGCAGTTGAATTTTCAAATAATTTTCCCCCAGATATCCAGCTTGATTCTATTTTGTATGATTTTTACTTCTTTTGACCTTGATGTGGTCTTTTTATGTCCAAGAATATGTGAATATTCCAAATGCACTTTAACACTGTATTATGTGTTTAATGTTACTGAACTGTTCTGTGTCAAATAAGTCAAATTAGGTGATAGTGTTGTTCAAGTATTCTACATCTTACTATTTTTTGTCATCTTGTTTGATCATTGACAAAGACAGGAATATTGAGCTTTCCACTACAATTGTAGTTTGTTTTTTTAATCAGCTTTTGCTTCATAACCTGTTTTTAGGTGCATGCATATTTCAGATTGTACATCTTCCTGGTATATATTTGGTGATATTCCATACTATAAATTCTTTTAAAATATTAATTTAGCCAGCCCAGCTTGTTTTAATTAGTTTTAGTATGATATGCCTTTTCTCATCCCATCCTTGGGCTTTTAACTTAACTCTGTATTTAAGGATTTCCTGTAGATAGCATACAATTGAGTTTTGCTTTTAAAAACCTGGTAATCCCAATTTTAAGGGATACTTAGATCATTTACATCTAGTGTAATTACTGATATCATTGGATTAAAGCCAACCATCATGCTAATTGCTTCCTTATTTGATGCGTTATCTGTTCAATATTTTTGTTCGGGTTTAAGCAATATTTATGTTTCTCTTTTACTTCTACTACTGGTTTATGATTGAACCAAACTTTTTAAATGGTTGCTGTAGGTCTTAAAATATGCTTCTATAATTTTTCAGTCTGCCTTCAAGTATTATGCCAATTCATGCAGAGTATAAAATTATACTTCTGATTACTATCTGCATTGTTTTGTGGTATTGTTATAAATACATACTGGTTTTATATATGATATAAGCTCATAAACCTCATTCCTACTTTTGCTTTAGTGGACATATTAGAATGTATAAAATAAAAATTATATCTTCATTTTAACCATTTTCAAACTTCTTTATTTTGGTAGATCCAAATCTATTATTGGTATGACATTTCTTCTGTCTGTAGAAAGTCCTTTAATATTTCTTGTAGTGCATGTCAGTTACTGATGAATTCTACCAACTTTTATTTGAAAATGTCTTTTATTTTGCATAATTTTGAATAACTCTTCATAGGGCTTAGCATGTTTGATTGGGAGTACTATAATTTTTTCAAAATGTTAATGATGTCACTGCACTGTTTTCTCCTTGCATAATTTTTTTTTTTTTTTTTTTTTTTGGTACCAGGGATCAAACTCAGGTCCTTGCACTTGCAAGGCAGGCAGCTGAACCACTGAGCTAAGTCCCCGGCCCTCCTTGCATAATTTCTGATAAGAAGTCTGTTATTTTTCTCACCCCTCTACCAGCAATTCTTCTAAGATTGTCCATTTTTAGCTGTTTGGCAATGTGTCTAGGATTACATGTTTTTGTTTGTTTTAAATCTTGCTTTAGTAGTTTGAGTTTCTTGGATCAAGGTTAGGTCTCATTGCTTTTGAAAATTTAGCTATTATCTCTTCAATATTTTTTCTTCTTTTTTCTCCTCTCCATCCTTGGTTTCCAACTATACAAATATTAGATTCCACAGTGTTAGCCAATTCCTGTGTGCTTTATGATTTTCTTCACACTTGCTTTTGTGTTTTAGTTTTGGTGATTTCCACTGACCCACTACATTCAAGTTCTCTGACATTTTTCTCAGCTATGTGGAGCCTAATCATGAGTCAGTCCTTCAAAAGCATTCTTTACAATAACATTTTTTAGTATTTTCTATTTGACTCTTTATTAATTTCCACTGAACCCCCCACCTGCATCTGCTCATGTGCATTGTCTGCCCTTTTCACTAAAAACCTGAGCACACCATTTATGTAAAATTCCCTACTAGGTCTAAAATAGGTCATCTCTAAGTGTGATTTTTAAGTCTGCTGTCTCTTAGCAGAGGGTTCTTCCTTTTTAAAATCAAAAGCCACATAATATATACAGAACAGTAGACACTGAAGAAAACAATATTTTTGCCTAAAAACTGGCACACCATTTTGCTATGATAGTAGGTTGGAAGGTTGAATTGATATGGCCAGGAATTCGGTATTGAGTTTGTTTTTGTGATAGTTATTTGAAGTGTACCACTGGTTTCAAACTTCTCTTGTATGACCTTTTGCTTAGGGTGGGTGTTGGAGTGCTGAAGGATTTTTCCCGGTATTCCTGCTGCACCCTCTGTCCCTGTGCACTTGTGTAGTTGAAGAATTCTCTGTCCATGTTCTCCCCTTTTCAGTGAAGCCTGCTGTTGCTTGTCACCAGAAGCAGTCTAGCCTGTTTGGGGTGGGGGGGGGGGGTGTCCTCTGTTGTCTTGGTTTTGTCTCAGAGATTCTGTGCAATTTCAGGAGCAGAAATACACTCCATTAAATGAGATATAAACTCTCTTTTCTTGGCTGTGAACCAAAAAATCAGGTAATCTTGCCATCTTGTGAGCAATCCACATAGAGGTGAGAGAATTTTAGCAGAGGGGTGGGACACACCTATAATTCCAATACTCTGGGAGGCTGAGACAAGATGATTACAAGTTTGAGCCCAACCTGGGCAATTTAGCAACTTAGTGAGATTCTGTCTTAAAAAAGGGGGACGTGGTTGGGGATATAGCTCAATGTAAATGGCCTAGTTCAATCCCCAATACTGCAGGGGAGGAGAGGAGGCAATGTAAAGGCCTTCTGCAACCCAGACCTCAGTCTCTATGTCTTTTTTGTGTGTGTGTGTGGTACCAGGGATGGAACTCGGGACCTTGTGCTTGCAAGGCAGGTGCTGGAACCACTGGGCTAAATCCCTGGCCCCTCTATGTCTTTTATTTATGTGGACTGAGAAATAGTTTTGGTTTAAACAACTGTGAATATTCTGATATTTAGAAATTACAGCATCCGAATAGATAAAACCATCATGGGCTCTCATTGTTTTCCCTTGGAAGTGATGAGAGCAAAGAAATACAGCAGAAGCCCCAGGTTTGGGATGATAATGTGCTTCCTGAACCAGCACCTCGGATGCCAGGTCAAGCCAGGGCTTTGTTCACCCTACTCATCCATCTGACAAAACCCCTGCTGCAACTAATGCTGCTGAATTACACTATGATGTCCTAGGCTTCTGCTTCTGAGGCGTACTGAAACCTAAAGAAATTTCACACAGAAAGATAAAGTTGCTGACACCTAATTCATCTGTATTCTCAAAAGCGTAGAAATTTTGAAAATTAACTTCAGGTTTTATTCTTTAATTTAGGCCAGAATGCCATGTAATGAAATAGAACAACTATATCATAGGTTCTTAAGGGATTAATAGCTCAGTGGTTGTTTATTGCTTGGGTGAAACTGGTATCTGTTCATTGTAATTTTTTTTCCAGTACTGGGGATCGAACTCAGGACCTTGCACTTGCAAGGCAGGCATGGCACCATTGAGCTAAATCCCTAGGTTCTGTTCATTGTAATTTTTAAAAATAAACTACACAAAGAAAAATTTTGCTTGCCAGAGAAAACTTTTGTATACATAATGAGTAATCTTTCACAAACTATCTATAAGCATGTATTTGAACGTATTTCTATACAAATTTAACTGGACATTATGGAGGTACAATCTGCATTTTCTCTAAACACTGTGTATGATCTTATACTATCATCTTAGATCTATTTCTTATTTTTGTAGTTCCCTAGTATAGAAACAACTTTATCCAAACATCTGGTGACATTTATTTCTAGTTTAAAAATTAGTATTATGTAACCCTTTTTCACTATTAAAACTGCTTAATCATAAATTATTATTCTGACTTCCAGGTAGGTATGCACATTTTACTTTTGATATAGTCATGCACTATGTAATGTTTTGGTCAGTAATTGCATATATAATGATACTCCCACAAGACTATGATTTAGTGAGGTTGTAGCCTTCTTAGTTTGTGTTAAGTACAGTGTGATATTCACACAACGACATTTCTCAGAATGTGTCCCTGTTGGTAGTTAACACATTTCTATATATTCAGATTTTGGTATCTATTGGATAAACTTGTCTTTTTCACTCCCACCAACAAAATACATGTTCTTGAAGACAGAGACCAGTAGGTAAATGGCAATACTGTGAGAAAAGGCAGGGGAGGAGAAAGTTAGCCTTTCAAAATTGTCATAAACCCTGGCTAAGGTTTGGATTGGGCAAAGCCTACCTTTAGAAATCAGTCAGATAAATGAAGTTTAATGGAAATACAGACAGTAAAACACCAAGCATTATAACTTTGACATTTATTTAAAACTATTTGTCATTAGTAATCACTTCTGAAACTTTCCAAATGTTACAGTAAAACTCTGCCTTCATACAGAGGGCAGGAGTAAAAATGTAATTATGTAAAATGCAGCATTCCATTTTTTGCAGCCATCCAGAAACACTGTTAATGTTTGTATTGTCATTTAAAGTGCATACATGTACAGACACACACACACACACACACACACACACTTAAACTGACTGTGTACTGTGTAGAAAGAGACCACATATTAAGAAATTCAGCTCATCCTTCCTTAAGATGGGACAAATGATGGGAACCAATTCGAACAGGGTTACAACCAAATTCATGTTACTTCAGATTGCAATATTGCTAGGTGCTCTACATTCAAATAATATTTACTTGAAGTAATATTGAGAGTATTTGCATAATTTCTCCTCCAAATCCATTCTTAAATGTTTTGAAATTAGCTGAATAAAATTTTGAAATATTATACATTTACACACTTTAGTCATTTAGGAGAAAATATTGAGTACCTATTAGGAGTTACAAAATGTCACGGTTTTATAGATTCAATGGTGAGCAAAGTCCCTTTTCTCATCAAGCTTACATTCCATTGGATATAGAGTTAGGCATGTTTATCACTGTAATTTTGTTAAATTCCTGACCATACTCATATTTATAAGGCCTAGCTCCTGTGCGGTAACTTATTAAAGTTCTGACAAAATCTCTTATGGAGCCCCTCTCATCAAACATCTCTGTTGTGTGGCCTCCTAACCATCACAGCTGTTGAAGTTGGAAGAAACATTACATTTTCATTTTTAAAAAATATTTTCTACTAAAAGAACTCTAGTTCTAGCAAATTTTCAGCTCCCATTGGAGGACTTCAAAACAGACCAGGTCATCATTTTACAAAACTTTATTTCTGTGTAGATTCTCTGAGGAAGAATAAACCTTACTATACTCTTCACTTTTATAGAATTTATCACCACTATGGACTCTTTGGTGAATTAGAAGCCCCGAGCTCCAACGGAAACCCTTCCCACATGCATCACATTTATAGGGTTTCTCCCCTGTGTGGACTCTCTGATGAGCCTGAAGGTTTGATCTCTGACTGAAGCCCTTCCCACACTCCTCACATTTGTAAGGTTTCTCCCCAGTGTGGACTCTGTGATGGGCCTGAAGACTTGAGTACCCACTGAAACCCTTACCACACTGTTCACATTTATAGGGTCTCCCTTCTGCATGGATCCTCTGATGTGCTTGAAGGCGTGAACTCTCACTAAAGCCCTTTGTACACATCTCACATTTGTATGGTTTCCCTCCTGTGTGGACCCTCTGATGGGCTTCAAGGCGTGAACTCTGACTAAAGCCCTTCCCACACATCTCACATGTATATGGTTTCACTCTAGTGTGGACTCTCTGATGACCTTGCAGATATGCTCTCTGACTGAAGCCCTTCCCACATACCTCACATATATATGGTCTCTCTCCAGAGTGGACACTCTGATGACTTTGAAGGTATGATCTCTGACTGAAGCTCTTACCACACTCGTTACACTGGTACGGCTTCTCACCTGTGTGGACTCTCTGATGGGCCAGAAGAGTTGAGGCTTTACTGAAGCCTTTACCACATTCTCCACATTTATAAGGTTTTTCTCCTGTGTGAACCCGCTGATGAATTTGAAGATTAAAGCTCCAACTGAACCCCTTCCCACATTCCTCACATTTGAATGGTTTTTCTCCAGTGTGAACTCTCTGGTGGCCTTGGAGGTGTGAACTGCGACTGAAACCTTTACCACACTCCTCACACTTATATGGTTTCTCTCCAGTGTGTACACGCTGATGGCCTTGAAGGTAGGAATTCCGACTGAAGCCCTTCCCACATTCCTCACATTTGTATGGTTTTTCCCCAGAGTGCACTCTCTGATGCGCTTGAAGGTATGAACTCCGACTGAATCCCTTATCACACTCCTCACATTTATAAGGTTTTTCTCCTGTGTGGACTCTCTGATGAACATTAAGAACCGATCTGTGACTGAAGCCTTTGCCACACACATTGCATTTGTATGGCTTCTGCCCAACATTGACTTTCTGATGATTTTTAAGTTTTGAACTCCAGTCAAAGCCATTTCCACACTCCTTATACGGTTTTTCTCTAATGTGAATCTTCTGGCGGTCTTGAATATATGAATTTTGACTAAAGTTATTACTGTACCCATAGTGTTTATATGGTTGTTCCCTGGGGTGGGTTATCTGAAAGTCCTGAAAATGTGAGGCCAGGCTGAAGTCATTACCACACTCCTCAGAATTACAGGGATTCACTTCCATGTGTACTCTATGCTGACCATTAAGATGTGAACTACAAAGTAAATCCTTTCCGTACTCCACATTGGTGTATAGTTTCTTTGCAGTATGGAAATTCTGATGAACCTGAAGACATGAATTCCGATTAAAAATGTTCCCATTCTCCTCATATTCACAGGATTGTTCCCTAGTATGGACCCTAAAAATATTAAGGTCTAAGCTACAACTGAAGGCTTTCTCATAAACCTTGCACTTCCGGGATATTTCTCCTGTGTGGGCGAGTTCATAAGAGCTCAGAGAGGAGTGCTGCTTGACGTTCTTGCCATACTCACCACATGTGCATGATTTCTCTGTACATGTTCTCTGATGGGACTGCAGATGTAAACTCTCAATGTCATCTTCACCTCTTTGAACACTTTGATGACTGTGAAGAACTGACCTATAATTACAGCCCCTTCCACATGGACTGTATATACAGGGTTTCCCTTCTAGGTGCAGCTGCTGATGAACGACAGAGCTGTAGTGGTCACTGAAATCTTCTCTATACTCAGTACCTGGGGAGGGTTTCTGCTCTGCCTGAATTGAGTTCTGATTAAGAAATGATACGTCCATGAGATCTTCTCCACAGTCATTGCAATTATAGTTTCTTTCATTTCTGTGTACTCCCAGATTATCATTGTGATGTGAGATCCAACTGATATTCTTACACGTACAGAAATTATTTTTCATGGAAATTTGTTGACATTTACACTGAGGATTATGGGGCTCAGCCAGATACATTTTCCTCCAAGAGTGCTGGGCTCTCAAGCATGGAAACTCTTGATTTTTTACATAATTGGAATTATCCACTACATGAGTCACTTTGTAGTTCCCATCTTCAGAAATCTCGATTGGCATTCCTGCCCAGATCTGGTAGGGAGAATCACCTTGCTTCTGCAACTGAAAATTCTTTCCCTGAAAGTTGTTCATTGAATCTTGACAGCTGGCTAACTTGACGGCACCTTGTTTCCAGGTCTGATGAGAGGAAAGCTCTTTGGGGGAAAAGTAACTTAATCCCACTTCTTGAATACACTCCTTCTTATGTTGAATGTTGCTTCCTGTAAGGATAAAGAGAATTCAGACAAGTGCACAAATGAATGCTTTATTCAGAGATTTCAAAATTTTACACTTAGGTTGTAACATGAAACTTGAATGAACAGAAGAAAATTCACGTCACCAGTTTTAAGAATTCTTAGAAAAATGCCTCTTGTTTGGCTACATAGCTATGTAAGCATGATGGACAAAATTCAGGATATCTGTATGCATCAAAATCAGGGTTTTGTAACATAACCACTAGATAGCAAATATGGTGATCCCATTCAAAAGGCCTAGTAAAAGCAAAGCATGTTATTATGGGTTTATCACAGGTTGCCTAAAGATCCAAAGGATAAAACAGAAGGGAATATTCTCAAATTGTAAAGAATAGTAGTAGTTGTAAGTGGACAAATGATTTTTGTCCTGATAATAACTTTTTCTCTTTTCTTTAGCACATGGACACGATAATGTTTTTGTTTGTGAGGCAGTTATGTGTTAAATGCTGTGCTGAAGATGGTAAACACAAACCTTTAATCTATGCTTGAGACATGATTATACCCTGTCTCTAACAAGGTATTTATCTTCATGAGAATAATCTCTTCTATGTCACTGTAAACCATCATCACTTTTAACTCCTTTGAAAAGATATTTTACAATTACCAAGGAGCATGGTGTAGATCAGAATGTGGAACAGTGTTATAGGATTCAACTCAAAAAACATCATTAAAAAAACCTAGAGGCTGCCGGGGATTTAGCTCAGTGGTACCACTGCCTGCCTTGCAAGCCCAAGGACCCGAGTTCGATCCCCGGTACAAAAAAAACCAAAACAACCTAGAGGCTGAGGAGGGTAAGGACAGTTAAGTTTCCTGACACCTATCAGGTATCCTCTGAGGGATTTCATCAGTCATGAATACAGCTCAGCGAACACTGACTCTGACTTGTACCATTTTACTGGGAAATTAACATTTTGGGAATTTGAGGAACAAAAAAAAAAAAAAAAAAAGCTGAAGACAGGCATATTTTGGTAGAAATGGCTTGCTGCCTAGTTATTAAAGCTTCATTGGTAGGCAGATAGTAGATCTTTATTGCCTGATGAGAAGTATACTTTCTGAAGACAACTGGTTAAGTACATTAAGTTTCTGAGGTATCCAAAAAACAGGTAGTGTGCAGCACATATACCAGAAAAGAGGTAGTAAAAAAGGAATTTTTTTATGTCTATTACCCTCAAACACCGTAATTCTTTTTTTTTTTTGGTACTGGGGATCAAACTTGGGACCTCGCACTTTCGAGGCAGGTGCCGGAACCACTGAGCTAAATCCCCGGCCCCAAACACAGTAATTCTTAACTTATTTGTGTGTGTCTGTCTCTCCACAGCTAATGTGTTATCCACAGGATAGGCACTTTGAATGGTGCACTGCGTTATGCTCGCTGCCTCCAACCCAGTCTAGGGAATAGTAGTTGCTCAATAAACACAGATTGATGACTAAATAATAGTCTGAGTCATTCTCACTCAGTGAACTAAAAGGGTATGCAAATGCAAGTTATATTTTTTGGGAGAGGAACTGGTGAAGGTAACTTTGCTGGAGGCTGCTAGGCTGTGTGAGAAGCAGGCCTGCACTCAGGGTCATGCTGCTGGTGAGAAAAGCAAAGCTCACAAGGATTTCTTGTGAATGAAGTGAAAGCCAGTGATCTAAAAGACCCATAGGCAGGAACTATGGATCGAGTAGTTTAAATTTTGTTTGGTCCCATCCCACCCCACAGTAATAGGGATTGAACTAGTTCCTTCACAGTGAGCTACATCTCCAGCCCTTTTTTTATTTTTTATTTTCAGACAAAGTCTTGCTAAGTTGCTGAGTTACCCAAGCTGGGTTTGAACTTTTGATCCCCTTGCCTCAGCCTCCCAAAGTGCTGAGTTTACAGACATGTGCCACTGCACTTGCTTTTTAATTTTCAAAGTTACTTCTGCCGGTGGCACATGCTTGTAATCCCAGCACTCTGGAAAGCTGAGGCAGAGGATACATGGTGGACTACATAGTGACACTGTCTCAAAAAAAAAAAAAATTATGTATTTTTCCTTGAACACAGTTTTACCTGTAAGACCCACCTTATCCCCAAATTAAGAAAAAGCAATGAAGAAAGGTCCCCTGTGCCATGGCTCTGGAGCAGGGCACTGACGGTGGGAAAACACTGGCCGCACATCCAAAACTACTCATCTTGGTATTTTAAAAACATGTTTACGGATACCTCTGCCTTCTCACAAGCAAAGCTTTCAGTAACCACATTAATACTTTCTCACCTAACAGTGAACCAAAGGAACACATTATAGGGAGGCATGTCAGACAAACAGCTTCTACACAAGAAGTTTGGGCTTCCTGTTAGTTGATGCTTATAGTTTTGTTTTAATGTCATCAAAAATATCCAGTAAACATCCATAGATAGAATTTAATATGTCAAGTCTTTGGGGAATGACATGAAAGAAGCTTCTCACAAAGCAACTGTTTCAGCTAAGTATGCTGGTGCAGGGCTGTAATCCCAGGACTGTGGGAGGCTGAGGCAGGAGGATCGCAAACTTGAGCCCCACCTCTGTCTCAAAATAAAAAATTTAAAACAGGGATGGGGATGTAACTCAGTTGGAAGGCCTTGGGTTCAATTACCAGGACTACAAAACAAAACAGACAAAAAACAAATCAATTGTTTCAATATATATTCATATATAATTTACGATATAATAATCTCTCCAGTGTATAAAAGAGATTGAAGTTTCTCTCTAACCAGTGGTTTTTACAATATTAGAGGGTAAAGGAAGAAAAAAAGGGTCACTTCACTTTGCCTCAAGGACTCATGGAAAAGACCACCACATTTTAAAAACATTAACTTAAATTGCCCTTGGTCAGTGGTACAGATTAAAGCACTTTGGTCACTTCCTTTCCATATCTCAGTACAGTGGTACCTTGGTTTACGAACTTGATTCCTCCCACATTTCCATTAACAAACCAAATTGAACGAGAACCGAATGAAATTCAACAGTTAGATTCAATGCTGAACGGAAGAAAATTTGGTTTGCAACCAGAAGCATGGAAAGAAGTTCATGAACCGAGGTACCACTATTTAAATTTTAATGTCAGTGGTACAGTGCTAATGAGAAATTGTTTTAAGTCAAGTTTATAAATGAACTTTATTTAATGGAGAAAATACACACAACGAAAGAGCACAAAAGGGCCTCACTGGAGGTGAGGTTGAGAATTTCTGAGGATTTATTTCACAGTAACCCTGCTTTAGCGCTTTTAGCCAAACATGCCAGCATCCTAAATCAATCAATTCAATAACAGAGATGTTATTTTTGAGTAAACACCAAAATAATCCTTAGATGGCAATAATGAGCTAAGAGAAAACCACCTTTGTTTATGTTTCCCTTTTTACTTCTCTTTCAATAGAAGCTTTAAGGCCATCAGCTCAGGCAGCCCAGGATGAGACTGCCCACATCCTCACTGTGCTCGTAGACAGCAGGAGAGACGGAGGCATGTTTGCGGGTAGCACTAGATACAGCAGCAGGGGCGGAGTCTGACCACAGACTGGTAAGCTGCTGAGCTGGCTGTCCTTTCAACCAGACCTCGGCTTATCTTTTTCCTCTACTTCTCTGAGTATATTCAGCCTTGAGGAGACTTCCTGTCCACTTCCACTTCTCTCTCTCACATTCGGATGGAATTGAACGAGTCCTATCTTTCAATCATTTACATCAACACTGGTTCTAACATGTTGCTCTGCTACAAAGCTATCACCCCAGTCACAGTTTTAACTCAGTCCAGAGGGAACAACATATAATATATGGAAACCAGAAGAAACTTACACAGGGTGGGGGCAGCGTGAGTGAAACGCAGAAAACAAAGACTCTCTTGATATTATAGCAGAAAATTGGCCTGAGACTGGATGTCAGAATCACTATCAATACAGATGATCAAAAGTCATCTACAAATCATAAGAAAAAGTTGCCCAAATATGTGTAATTCAAAAAATAGATTTGTCACTAGGTATGGGGGCACACATCTGTAATCCCAGCTCTTGGGAGGCTGAGGCAGAAGGATCACTGTGAGCATGAGGCCAGCTTGGGCTACATAGTGAATTCAAGGCCAGCCTGAACTACATAGCAAGACCTTGTCTCATTAAAAAAAAAAAAATTGACATTTTATTAGCAAGATGCAATTTTATCCATATTTTCTGTCTAAAGTTAATACAGATGTAGAACTTTTTAAGAGCCTATTCTTGTCTTTTAAGAATAATAGCTACCTATGTATGAATACCCAAGGACACTGAACACTCAGGAGAGGCATTCATCAGACGACAGTCAATATTCTGTAGTGTCCTTCATTTACACTGTCTGTTCTATGCCTGTTCGCTGTCTGAAGGTGGGCTGAAGACAGCAAAGACCACATATCTATTAACCGATTCATTCGGTCAAGGCAGAAAGAAGAGCAAGTTATGAACCTAACATAGAGCGGAGCCGACAGGTCTGACAGGCAGCTGGGACAGACAGGGTGGGCAGAAACAAACAACAGTAGGGACTAGGGAAGGCTCCAGGGGGAAGGGAGAGAAACGGCAGGGCCTCACTGGCTCTTTAGTATGTGTGATGTGGGAGCTGCTGGAGAGTTAAGCAGAATGGACACGTCTTTAAGGGGCTCTGACTGCCTTGTTCCTACTGCACAGTTCTCACCTGGATATTCATCTCTTTGGGGTTCTGTCTCCACCATCAGAAGCTTTTCTTCCCTCTCCAACTGGGCTATCAGGTCTGGTTTGAAGGGCTGATGTGCTGTTAAAAAAAAAAAAGCAAAGCAAAATAAGCCTGATAACGTCCACTTTGTCAAAACTAGCTAATCAGGTACACACAGCCAAGTATGGTGTTCTGTGACATCCTCTCCGCTGTTACCCCACTCAGTGTGAGAAACCAACCTCATGGCTTTCTGATTAATCTTTCCTTCCTGTGTTTCTTAAGATAAACAGATACACATTTACTTATTTTCTGTTCTTTCTTACCCAAATTGTAGTGTACTATTAATGCTTTTTCACACTTGGCTGTATTTAGAGAGAATTCCCAGAAATGGATCTCTGAGGAAGGATAAATACATAGCTTTGTTAGGTAGTGACCCATTCCCCTCCCTGTGGGTCGCATCATTTCACATTTTTATTTTCGGTACTGCGGATCAAACTCGGGTCCTTGCGCTTGCCCAACAGGTGGCGAAACCACTGAGCTAAATCCCTGGCCTCCACATTTTTATTTTCAATGTGTGAGAATACTTTATTCTATATGGTCTGCCAAAAAAGTAGTGTGAAGTTCTGAACTTTTGTCAATTTCATGAGTAAAAAATGATATATCAGTATAATTGTAATATTTCTCTTATTTTGAATTAAACTGAACATCTATTCACTCGTATAAAGATTTGTATGGGTATCTGTGTATTCATGTACCTATAAGTATATGTGTATGAGTAAATACACATACATGTGTACACACACACTTCTGAGTTTTATCCTCTGAATCCAAGAAACCAAGATACCATAGTGGCAATGACCATAGCATCCAGATCTTGTTGTTAAATCACTGCCCAATAAAAGACATGGATGATTTCAGAGCTGGGGCAAAGTAAAAGGTGAGCGCAGACCACTGTGCTGTAGACTGCTCAAAACACTGTGAGGGCACGTCACACAGGCATAGAAGCCAGCTTGAAAGAACCAGATTGAAACAACTCTGACTTTAAATAATTAACTCCCCAAAGAGAGGATAACTGGAAGTTTCAGGTTTGGACCATTCCTGGACCTGCCCATGGGCTTCC
This sequence comes from Heterocephalus glaber, assembly GCF_053883595.1. Classification (NCBI taxonomy): domain Eukaryota; kingdom Metazoa; phylum Chordata; class Mammalia; order Rodentia; family Bathyergidae; genus Heterocephalus; species Heterocephalus glaber. The sequence continues at coordinate 1,678,766 of NW_028258450.1, forward strand.
TCCCTTGGAGGGGTTCAATCTGTCTCCTTTCCCTGTAATACACCAGACTTGTGAAGATAATGCCCTTTGGTGAGTTCTGAGTCCCTCCAGGGAATTTTCATGCCTCAGAGTGGTCCTGGGGACCTCCAAACTTGAGTTTCTTTGTTTGTTTTGGTACTGGGGATTGAACTCAGGACCTTGTGCTTTCGAGACAGGCGGCAGAACCACTGAGTTAAATCCCTGGCCCAAACTTCAGTTAGTGTCAGAAGTGAGGGAGGTCTTAGGGACTCCTGAACTCTGCATATACTGAAATACTGAAGTATTTTGAGAAAAAGGACTATAGTATATGTAAATTACCCTCAAAGGTTCAGAAAAAAATATTGTAAGTATACATATGCTTTTGCTTATACATATATGGGAGAGAGAGCCAATGGGGTACAATGTTACTGTAAGTGAATCTAGATAAACCCACATAGGTACTCTTGCTCTTTTATTTTTATAAATTTTCTACAAATTTGAAGTTATTTACAAATATATTGTTAAAGAAAAAATAGTAATATTTCCCATAAATCAAATTAATAAACAGTTATTGGTGCCCAAATAAACAACAAAACAAAACTAGAGCAACTAACTGAGCTGATTTCATGACAAACCAATGGAGCAGGGCCCTAATTTGCCCATTTACAGCTCAAAAGACGGACTCTGGCCTGGAAAGAACAATCAGAGGCCTCCTGTCTGTGCTGCACAGGGAACCCAGGCCCTCCAGGCACCCAAGCTCAGAGTATGATTTCAAGAGTCCCAGAACTTCAAACAGCTGAGCCCAGAGAGACACCCAGGAGGCACCCATGGGTCACGCAGGGAGCCAGCCTCACCCACAGAGAGCAGGTTCCTGAAGTTCTCCAGCATCACGTCACGGTACAGCTTCCTCTGGGCAGAGTCCAGCAGCCCCAGCTCCTCCTCGCTGAAGACCACAGCCACGTCCTTGAAGGTCACCATCTCCTACCACATCAAACATATACTGACTGTTTATGGAACAGGATGAAGGCTGAGAAAGCACAAAGTGAGGCAAGTTACTCTGGATTCTCAGGGACTCGGATCAAATTCAAGTAGGTCTCTCTGGTTTGCCTTTTATACTGCTGATTCGAGCCACCAAAGGGGCTGCAGGAGAAGAAATCCTTGCATTTGCTGCCTTTTGTTGGCACTCTTAAAGGTACACCCCTGGAACTCTGTTGCAGCCTGGGCTGCTGATATCCAGTGCCTGACTGCCTGTGTTCACATCCAGATGCTCTGCTCTGCGCTAGCAGATCTTGTGATCGTGGAGAGGTTTCTTCTTCTCTCATTTATATGCTGAAACCTGGGCCACAGAGTCTCAGTAATGAAACTAGTAGCTGTATGTAAAGCATCCAGGAACAGTACCTGTCACATGGTAAGTATCCAATAAATGTCAGCTATCAGTATTAACCTCATTATCATTATTTTTATACCATTTTAGGGCTACATAGTAATTCACGGAATTGATCTAAAATATAATGAGTTGATTCAATTAATACATACTTACTTTTAGATTACCTATTATAAAAAATGGTGCAAAAAAATATCCTTTTACATACTTCTTAGTCCTGGAATTTCTGTTGATTAGCTCTTCAAACTAAATACCAGAAAGTAGAAATGACCATGTTGAAGAATAATGACTTTTAACATTTTGAAATCATATTGGCAGCTGGAAAAACCTTTCTCCAAGAAAAGGTTTTTCAAACTTAGTCTTTCTCCAAGAAAATATTAATCCTATATTGGTCCAACACTAAATATAAACTTTGTACTTAAACAAATGAACAAAAACCCTGATAATTTCAGAAGTAAATTTGGAAAGTAACAACTAGTTATTTTTAAAATTTTAAATATTCTCACAAAGTTGAATAGTAATAAAGATGACTCTCCATACATTTGCTGTTTATCTCTATTTCTTATTTTATAATAATATTCATTGGGGGCACAAAAGTATATCCAAGTACAATGGAAATATTTTTCCTTCTTTTTTAAAAATTAAGCTTATTAGTACAATTTAGATATACATAATGATCACATTCATCACAGGGAATTTGTACCTGGACATGGTATATCTTGATTCCTCTCCCCTCCCTTCAACCCCTCTTCCCCTCCTTATTTACAAAGCTCTATTTCTATTGTATCCTCCTTTTCTCATTTTTTTCTTTTCCATTCCTTCTTTTCCCCCTCCTCCCTCCCTAGTTCCCCTTTCCTTTTGAACAATTTCTTCCTATTTCACAATATCTATTATACATTTTGGTCCTTACACTTTCAGTTTCTCACATCAGAGAGACAATGCAATGGAGTACTACTCAGCCATAAAGAAGGATAAACTTGAGACATTTCTAAGTCAATGGATGCATCTTGAAAACATATTTTTCCTTCTATGTGGCTGTTTGTCTTATAACTTTTTGCTGCAGGGAAATTAAACATTTTTACATGGAGACCTGTCCAACACTGCACTTGTCCTGGCTGGCTGGAATTCCGAGTATCCCAACCTCAGCTCTGAATGAACTCTGGTTTGGTTTGCTCAGCAGTTTTGTCTCTTTCCCCTAGGGGTCTGCCTGACTATGCTGACCAGAAGGCAAAGGCTCTGAAGCTGGCTGGACCCTTGTCTCTGAGAACCTGAACCTCTTATCTTCATGGGAATGGTGTGAATGCTCTCAAGGTCCCATTCAGTTGCTTGGAGATACGAAAAAGGGACAGCTAAAAACTCCCTATCAGTCCTATAGTAGGACATAAAATTTCCTGAATCAATCACCTATATTAGTTTTTTCACCTGAATTAGTTAATGAAATAAATTAATTCATGAATAATGAAGCATACCAAGACACACAAACATAGAGAACACACACAGAAAGATTCAGATATTGGGATGAAACTATCTAACTCTTATGTGAAAAATATTTTTTTCAAGTTTAGCTTCAGTAAGATTTTGTTACACAATACTGTATTTTAGGTATTCTTCTTAAAATGATCCAAAGGCATCACTGGGAGAGGAGTGTTTGAGTCTCTAGAACATTAAAGACAAAAAAAATAACAGAAATAGTATTGGATAATAACGTTATTTGAAGTAAGAAAAAATTAATTTAAAGTTATATCTCCTATTGCAAATATATTTATGAAAGCATATTTTAAAATAACTATGAAAAAACCAAGTGATTTGTAAGCAAAATAACATGAGATTTTAAAATTTCTATTCTCTTTTACACTATTATTTGTGAAACAAAAAAGTCAAAAACTAAGAAGCCAGGTGTGGTAGTGCACTCCTGTTAATCCCAGCACGGGGGAGGCTGAGGCAAGAGGGTCACGGTTGAGAGCCATTCTACATAATGTTGGGGACAAATCATTTCACAAGTTATGCTTAGGGCTGTCAGAGGCCTAGTCTTCTTGCCTGCGGGCGGGCTCTGGCACGTGGAAACATAACTGTTTTGCCTCCAGCCACAGCTGAGGCCTCAATGGTCCCGTGATGCTGTGGGGCTCAAGGGCAAGATTCCATCAGCTGGAAGACATCCTGGTTCTCTAAGAACCAAGTAGTAATTCAAAATGAGAAAGGTTTCACCTGGGGAAGAGCAAATTACCTACAGCTTAACTCATCCCGCCTACTGCTGTAAGAACGCTTTGCTCATCTCACTGTCCTAATCAACTTGAGCTCCTCACCGACCTAAGACCCTCAGCAACCTAAGATCCTCATCCTCATAGGATCACCGCCACCCACGAGCCATCTGATACTCCCTCCGATTATAAGATCCTCGTCAATTTAGGATTACCACCACCCTCTGAGTCAGCTGATATTCCCTAGGAACCCAATAAACAGCGGCTAGCTCAGAGTCTGTCTCGGCCGCTCTGAGGTGTGACCTTCTAGCCCCTCACATACTCAGAAATTACGAAAGTCTCTATTGTCCTTTTTTCTTTCACCCTCAACGTCCCCCTTTCTAGGCAGTCGGTGGATTGATTGCCCTCCCACAGATCACCAGCCCGGGCTACATAATGAGCTCAAGACTAGCCTGAACAACATAGTGTGACCCTGTCTCAAACAAACGGGCTGGGGATTTAGCTCAGTGGTTTCGCTGCCTGCTGCACAAGCGCAAGGACCCGAGTTCAATCCCTGGTACCAAAAACAAAAAAATCAAACAAACAAAAAACTAAAGAAAAAAATTAAAGGACACAAACAGAAGCCAAGAGCCTGACGGTAAACAGTGTCAACAGAATGTCACCATTGTTAATTTTGGCTAGGAATGGAGAGGGGTGGGGGATGAGTCTGCCCTCTGAGAAATGAGATATAAATGGCAGAAATGAAAATGAACTTACCTGGACTTTGGGCATTTTCTCCTCCTTTTTCTAGGGAAAAGCAGAGACCTGAGAAGGCAGAACAGGGTAACAGGAAAGAAGCCATGAGAGAAAGGGAAATGTACCCTTGTGCATATAGGGAAAAGGTGTCTGTCTGTTCCCTGCTCGAAGATGCAGCCACACACATCTGCCAAGCAGTGAGCAGGGTGGGCTGGCTTCCAGCTACCACTTGGCCACCAACAGCCTGCACAGCTGTACCCAGCGTGTCTCCCCGGGTGTTCACTCTGATGCCACGAAACCTGGGAAAGATGTGGCAGTGAAGTGCACGGGTTAAAAGTGGAGTCCAGGTACAAAACACCGGTGTTCAGAACCTGGCGCTGCTCTCTACTTGCTGAGTAACCACAGTTAAATCCATTATCCTCCCCAGTGATTCAATTCTGTCATCTGCAAAACGGGGATCATGACGGTGCCAACGTTACAGGACTGCTGTTAGGAAGACTGATAGTGCCAACATTATAGGATTGTTGTTAGGACTGCATGTGAGAAAGGTGGAAAGCTATCATAAAACACCAACATTCTCTATTTCCTTGCAGCTGCAGAGAAGTAGACACTATTCTGCATCATAAAACTGCCCTTGTGAGTGTATTTTGTGAGACATCTGGATGCAGTGATTCTTGCTCTGTCCAGGGAAAGTCACCCTTCACCCAAATGGTTGGTTAATATTCTTCCTGAAGCCAGAGGAGGTTCACAGCTACAACAAATATATCCCACATGGATACAACAAAAAAAGATGAAATCTGTTAGGCTTTTTTTTTTTGCAGTGCTGAGGATGGAACCCAGGGCCTGAGTATGCTAGGGGAGGTGCTCTACCACTGAGCTACACTCCCCCAGCCTGCTACTACCGTATAAACCCACCCAGGGTACTGGGGATCAAACTCAGGACTTTGCACTTGCAGCGCAGGTGCGGTGCCACTGAGCTAAATCCCCAGCCCTACTCCCATATATTTCTGATGTTAAAAGATGCGACCTTCTGCTTCACTTTGCTCGCACTCATGATAACACCAACCCACAGGGTTGTTTATGGGCTGAAGCGTGCTCACGTGTGTGAAGCCACTCAGCGCTGACCCTTGGAAGGATCTGGAAATCAGAAGTTTAATTTTGCGAGTTCTTCCTCAAGGTTTGTTACTTTATGAATGTTCTGGCGTAATTTCAAGGCCACCGGTGGAAGAGAAAGAAAGAAAAGAAAAAAAGCTAACTATGAACTGAAGATCAGGCAGAGCCTTTGAGCACCACCTTGGAGAGAGGTCTGCTGCACCCGTACCTCACCTCCTCCAAACTCCCTGCCCAAGGGCCGCTGCTGGGGAATCCATGGAATGTGCGCACAACTTGGTTGAGTAATAGCAGAGGAAGAATGGAGTTTTCTTTCACATATCCCATTTTCCAATCACCTACTAAAAGGGATATAGTTCCTGGATAAATGCCAGAGTGTGCACAGCCTCCTTTGGGGGAACAGGGAAAAGGCCACAGCCCAGGTTTGATGAGGAAGAGGGATGCAGGGTCTCAATGGGAAGTGGAGAGCTGATCTGACTCAGAGCTGAACTCTAAGACAGGGGCTCCTCAGAGTGCTTGAAAAGAATGAGAGTTAAAGAATACCTGGAGCAGAAGAGGAAACAGAGAAGATGGTGAGAAGCCAAAAGCCAAAGCACATGCTTTAGAGGAAGTGCCCCACTTAATCCTCACTGGGACAGTGGTAAGTACCTTCCTTCACAGATGAGAATACCAAGACATGAAGATTTTAAGTTATTTGCTCATAATTATCCACTTAGCTAGCAAAACAGCCAGGATAATTAGCCCGGACTCTGCTCTCAGTTTCTAGGACTGTGGCTCTCAGTATGCGAGGTCACTGGCATCCCCTGAGTTTTAAAAAATAGTATCAATGCCCAGAGTCCCATGGTGGATCTATAAATCAGGACCTATCAAAGCCTTTTTATGAAATCCCTACAGGTGACCAGAGTTTGCAGAGAAGTTGTAAACTACAGACTACAGGATGAATACAGGCAGTTTGCAAGTTGAGCCCATACAATTAACAGCCTTTAAAGGAACTGTCATGGAACCACAGCTAGGAACAAAGCAGCAGGGCCCGGGATCCAAGCCTCCTGATTCCCAGCTCCCTGTCTCTATTGTAAGATGAGCTGTCGCTAGGAGGAAAGAGTAGCAGGTGTGCTGTGGATGCCTTTGCAAGCACACACTCAGCATGAAGAAGGCTTCCAGTCAAAACCTGCCTCATCAGCTTTTCCAAGCAGGGCCTCACTAACCCCCCCGCCCCAGGGACTCAGAATTAAAAAGACAGGCTGGGACTGCAGCTTGCCTAGCACCTGCGAGGCCTTGGGTTCTAGTAATGCAAACCACAGAACCATTAAAAATAAAAGGCAATTCTTGTTTCATAAGCATTTAAACAATGGTCAACCTACATATTGTTCTTGGTTCTTTTCCTATTAGATACAGTTAATATCTGACTATGTTCCTTCTTGGTTAAAACATGTCATGGCTGCCTAGTGCCGCATCGGATCAAAGCAGCTGAGCTCTAACTGTGTGGCGCTCCCATTTCTCTGTACTGTTGCTAAGCACAATACAAATCACAGGACCCAGGACTGGGTTGACTCAACTGTGTTAAAATGCTGCTAACTGAACAGCATTTCAAGTACCACATGTACTGCTGTATCACGTATTTTAATTTTTTATTGTCAGTACATATTCATCACAAAAGAACAGAAAAACAGGGTTTGTCATACTTCTGAGGCATAATGGTGATGACATATCGAATTAGATGCCAAAGCCTTTGCTTATTATGCAGTGACAACATAGCCACACTGAAAGAATACGTGTCAACACTGTCAGCACTCATCCCAGTAACTCAGAATAAAGCAATACTAGGGAAAACTAGAAAAATTTCAGATGAAATGTTTCATCAGAGCGGAATTTTTTCACAAAAGCCAATAATGAAAATGAGGCTGCAACCAAAGCAAGATTTGGTTATTCAGATATTCAGCTTCTATTTCTCACCCAAGCAAAGAAAATTATTTACCAGTGGAGTTGATTAGATCTTGTTTGATTGCGGCAGGCAAGGAAATGTGTCCAGAAAAAAATAATTTTGTTTAAAATTATGGGACTTTGGGCAAGAATAGTTGCTGTAAGAGTTGATGACAATGGAAACAGCACTATAATCCATTAAAATACAAGAGAAAAGATTTTGCTGAATTATATTTGGCTCTTGCTGATTCCACAGATGTTATTGAGGTTGCTCAGTTGTTGTTTATTCTAGGAATCAATGCCAAGTTTGAAGTGCCTGAAAATGAGGCTCTAGGAATAGTCTGTAAGAAGAACCAAAGATGAAACATTTCCAAGGGAGTTGAAAAGAATACTAATTCAGTATAAACCCAAGCAGCATAATCAAACTAAATCTGCTAATGTGTGAAAAATGATAATGGTAAAAATATGTTGGAGCAGAAAATGGCCAAATGGACAGATTTATAAGGCTTCTTGGGAAGTGCATTTAAAGCCTATTGTTCACTGTGTTATTTATTCATCAGCAGCAATCTTGCTGGCAATATTTTAATCATGTGTGATTGACCCAGCGGTGTTGGTCAACAGTGAACTCCATTCACTCTCACGGACTTAACAATCATCAGTTTCATGAATTTTGTCAGAAATAGAAGAATTCTGGCTTGCCAATCATGCAAGAGTTCAATAGCCTGAGAAACAATAAAATTTATTGTGGTTTCCCCCACTCAGGGATATGACTGAAATGCTTCTGAAGATGTGTCCTCAATCATTGTTATTGGATATTGGATGGCTTTGGAAATTAGCATTAGCTACAGATTTTATAATGTTTTTTAATGAATTCACCCTAAACACAGAAGGCAAAACAGCCCTGGTTTGTGAAGATCGTAAAGTCATTTCAAAGACAACTAATGTTTAAATCTCAGGCAATGCCAAACTACTTTATAAATTTCCAGTGCTGTCAGAAACTAAAACAAGCGGGATCTCCATTCCCACATAAACTGGCATCTATACATTTTCTGAGCTTAAACTTCACAAATATAGCAGTGTTTTCAGATCCCGCTGCAAGTGCACAGATTCTCCATATTTCAAAACCCGATCCAATGCCCAATTGCAGCACTTCCTTCTGACCTTCCATTGGAAGTGATTACTGTGAAATGTAATGACACATTAAAAGGGAAATATCAAAAGAACCTACAAGAATTCTATAAGTGGCTTCTGCATTAGTTCCTATTGCGGCTGTATACAAATTACGACAAATTTTCTGGTGTAAGAACATATAATTGTCCTTGTTTCTTTATGGGGGGCAGGAGTTCAAAACCAGGGACAAAGTCAAGGTGTCAGAAGGCCTGTTCCTTTTGTAAGGGAAGGGGCAGATAGACAGGCAGGGAAATAACAGGCTAAAGGCCTCAGTAAGCAGTCTGGCAAATCCTGACTGGAAAGAGTTAAACCCTTGCTTGAGGGAGCAATTAAGAGGAGAAGCTGATAAGCAGAGTGGCTCTGTTAGGCGCCCCAACTGAAGTTAGTTGTCCCTGCTCACCATGGGACAAAGGTGGGGACTACATAACAGAAAACTCACTTAGTATATAAAACAGATACTCGAGCCTGGATATGTGTTTACCTTTACTGAATTGCTAACTTGACCTCATAAGTAAGGTCATTTTTTTCTTTTTTTAACAAACCCATAAATTTTAGTTTTTAGATAAGACTGACAGGACAAAAACAAGAGATGGTACCAAATTAAGGGGCTTATGGCCTGAAAACAGCCAATCAGGTTGTGAGAAGTTGGGGGGGGGGGTTGTCACTTGATAAAAGCAGCTAGGAACAAAGGGCCCTCAGGTCCTCCATCTTTCCAGAGGCCCCTATACTCTGATTTGCCAAGGTAGCTATCTACCATCTCCTTTTTCCCTCCCTTCCAATAAAGTCTCCAATAAAATGTCTTCCTTTCCTTAATCTCTGTATCTTTGATCCTTTACTGGTATGGAGTTTCAAATCCCGGTGAGCTACACATCCCCGGAATCCCACAGACACAACACTTCCAAGGAAGAATCCATTTGCCTGCCATTACCAACATCTAGAGGCTACGGAATTCCTTAGCTTATGGCTGCATCACTCCAATCTCTGATTCCATCACTACATCACTCCTAACTTCAGTCCTCCTGCTTTTCTCTTACAAGGACCCACTATTCAGCCCACCACATCTACTTATTAGTATGCACAACTAAAATCATTTGCCTATGGACTGATACTAGTATTTGGAAGTACTCATTTGTTTTAAAGTCATTTTCAAAGATAAACACATATAATTTCATTACATATCAGCTAGTAACAGGTGAACATTTGCAGTCAATTTTGATGATAGAGAATAGTAACCTTAAACTTCAATTAAGTGAAATTTTATCCCCCCAACAAGAATTCCACTGTTCTCATTAATATATAGAATACAAAAAATTGTATTCAATCATTAGTGCTTCAATTTTGTCAATAAAAAGCTTCTCTCAAGTTATAAAAGTACCTAAATAATAATATTTTTGCCAATGGAATGTAAAAGCTGAAATATAATCAGGGCATGTTTTATTTTGCTGTACCAGGGATCAAATCAGGGCCTTGTGCATGGTAGGCACATTCTCTGCCACTGATCTACATTCCCACTCCTTTTTATTTTGAGATAGGGCCTTGCTGAGTTGCCCGAACTGGCCTTAAACTTGTGGCCCTCCTGCCTCATCCTCTGAGTATCTGGGATTATAGGTGTGCACCACTGCACCCAGCACAATTTGGACTCTTAAGAGAAAATCTTTACTGACTCCTGAACAAAATCAAACCCACAGGTAGTTCTTTGATACAAACAAACAAACAAAATTAAACTTCTAGCCAGACTAACAAATGAAAAAATGGGGCTGAGGATGTAGCTCATGGTAAAGTGCACACCTAGCAGGCACAAGGACCTGGGTTCCAACCCCACCACCACCAAAAAAAAGAATTAAAGAGATATCATTACAGACTCAACAGATATTAAAATAATAACTTTACATTCATGAATTCAATGTGTTAAACACAACTACTAAATTCCTTGAAGGACCTAAAATATGAAATAGTAGTGAGAGATATCAAAGAGGCCCTAAATGGAAAAGTAATATGTTCTTAGATTTAAACATTCAATACTGTGAAAATACGAATTGCCCCAAACTAATCTATAGAATCAATGTAATCCCAATTATAATCTCAGCAGGGTTTCTTGGTACATAAGGATAAACCGATTTCAAAACTTCAATGGAAAGGCAAAGGAACTACAATTGTCCAAACTATTTTGAAGCGGAATTCTGATGGATTAACATTGACTTCAAGTGTGATACAAACCAACAGCAATCAAGACCATGTGGCATCTGCAAGTGGACAGACACACAGAGTAAGGCAACGGAACACAGAACCCAGCCATAGATCACAGGCAAGTAACTTTTGGTATTCTTTTTTTTCGGTACCAGGGATCGAACGTGGGTGCTTGCACTTGCCCAGCAGGCGGCAAAACCAGTGAGCTAAATCCCTGGCCTCACAGTCAAGTAACTTTTGCAAAAATGCAAAGGCAATTCAGAAAAGAGTCTTTTCAATACATGGTGCTCAAACAATTGAACATCCATATATATAGGGGTGGGGAGAAGATCAGGGCTATTCTTATAAATTTCCAAAGCAATAAAACACAAGGGAAAAATAAAACCTATCCTTAGGTAAAAATCCAAAACTAAGGGCTGGGATTTAGCTCAGTGGTTCTGCTGCCGGCCTCGCAAGCGCAAGGACCCGAGTTAGTTCAATCCCTGGTACCAAAAAAAAAATCCAAAACTAAATCTACTCAATAGGAAAACATGGAAATACTAATATTATCATCACTAGTACACCCTGTGTTCATGGGTAATTAAATGTCTTCCTTATATTTTATATATTTTCCTAATCTTTATAATATGTAATCATTTCTATAATCAAAATGTGAACCACATATATTTCAAATAAAATACAGATGACTACAATTGCAGATGATTAAAAAAAAAATTATCAAAAAGTCAAAGTTCATTAACATAGCTTTTGGGACTCTACAAAAACCCAAACACATCTTCTCAATCTGATACAAAACATGTTCATGACGAGACAAACGGCCTGAAGCACTGGTGGTACATACACGACTGTCCCATCTATGCCTATGTAAAACCAGCAGTACAAGCCACCAGATGGGACAGTCGTGCATGTACCACAGGAGGTTCAAGCTGGCAGGAATGTTCAGAACTAAAGCAATGTAGAACCAGGCATGGTGACCCATGCCTGTAATCCCAGCACTCAGGTGGCTGAAGCAGGAAGATCACCAGTTCCAGGCACCAGTTATGGACTACATAAGGAGGCGCCGTCTCACAACAAAACCAAAACCAAACAAAACAAACAAAAAAAATCACACACACACACCAAACAACAAAGGCAATGGAGCAAACTACCTAAAGTCAGCTTCTTCCTAGCTGCCTAGCTGTAAAAACTAGGACAAGCAACCAATGTGTTTCCTCATCTTTAGAATGAGCTGACAGTCCCCTCCACCGTAGGAGTCTTGTGATGGTTACTGATGGTAATTCATAAAATTATCCTACAATAATATTTAACACCATGTTTATATATTGTATTATTCATGCCTAAGCACTCTCTCATCCCTTCCTGCACTTATTTAACAAATACCAGGGCAGTTTCCTAGCAGATTTAGCCAATAAATAAAGAAAATATCTTCTCTCCCAAGAAGAGAAGACATTGGGGAAGAAAGGATGCCAAGTTCTAGTCAGATAAGACTCTGCTGCCTGGAGCCAAAGGGTCATTTGCTCCTCCTACAGCCTTTCCCAAGTGGAGGCTGGAAAAGTAAAAGAGGAGAGAAAGCAGAACTTTATCAGGACTTCCCCATAAATTACAATGGACATCCCAGACAACAGCTGGGAGTGACCCTCTCAACGAAAAGAATAAAGTCATTCATATCTGGGATTCTGGTACAGCCCCACTTCCTTCAAGGATCAGAGAGGCCAGCGAGGCTGCAACTGGAGTTCTGACCCCATCCTAAGTACACTGAAGCTTCCAGGGAACTGAGTGCTTCTCAAAACTTTACAGAGTACTAGTGACAACTGCCCTACCGTCTCTTCTACCACGCGCCTGACTCTTCTCAAACTCACTCTTAGGAGCCAGGCGTGGTGGTGCACGCCTGTAATCCTTGCACTCTGGGAGGCTGAGGCAGGAGAATTATGTTCATGTCCAGCCTGAGCAAGGTATCGAGGAGAGTATGGATGGGTTGTAGCTCAGTGCAAAGGCCCAGGGTTCAACGTCCTGTACAGTAAATACTTGGTAGGTACTAATACCATTTTAAAGAAGAGCAAAAGTCAACTAGTATTCTTTTGGGAAATGGCAAAGTTGGCTATGGTCAGCAGAGAGTTGGGGACGTACAGAGCCCAGAAGACACTTCATCCCCGTCCCGTACGACGCTGGTCCCGGCCCGAGCGGGGATGCGCCAGCCGCCCCACACTGTCAAAGTCCATTCAAAGGGACCACAAACCCCACCTTTCCCCGCAGGCGTATTCTCTTCCCCCAGGTCCCTCGTCTGGTTGCCACCGGCCCCAGGTAAAGGACGAAAGATCTGCACGGGCGCCGGGAGCAAATGCGCCGAGGGGAGGGCTCACCTTTCGGCGAGAAGCGCAGGCCTCGGCCTCGCATACCTGGGGCGGAAGTGGGCTCCGCCGCCGAGTGCATCTGGACTATGCTTCCCAGAATTCCCGACGGGAGCAGGGCCGCAGCCTCGGCCTCCGGTAGGGGAAATTTCGGCTACCCAGCGTTCCCAGACTACACTTCCCAGAATTCCTTGTTCCCCGTTAACTTCCCAGAGCGGAAGTAATAGCTGCTAGAAACCCTGAATTATTTCACAGGCTGCCCCTCAGGAATGGGTTCCCCGGCTCCGCTTACCTGCTGACAAAATCTTCCAAACACAGATAATGCTGACGTATTGTATACTTCTCTATATCCTCCTGCAGATTGCGCATTAAAGGCGCTTTTCCTAGAGCCTGTCTGTGACCATGTGAGTCTTCTGGACTACACTCCCCGGAATCTCCTGCCCGACAGCCCTTACAACGAGGCTGGATAGCGTTTGGATAATCACCGTAGTCTTGGATGGCCAATCTGAATTAATTCTAGACTACTAGTGGAGCTGAGCTGTCCTCACCCCAACCCCTTTCTTAAAAATTCTTTCAAACGTGCCAAACACCCAAGTAAACTCAATCAAAGCACACTACCTACCTATTCCAAGAAAATGCCCTATAAAAGAGAAAGAGGCTTGAAAAAGTAAAGCAGGTTATTAAAAAGGAAATGATGCATGAGCTAATAATGCAGATACTGAAAGGAAACTGGCTTGCACTAGGTGCTGAATTTAAGGAATGCAAGATCTCAACCTTACTTTGATTGGATTGCCTTTTTCATTCTCTTTCAACATGGGTGCATGGAGAACTCGACCATGGAACTGCTACCTACAATAAAGTGTTACTTCCAGAATCTTCAAGATTTGAACGTAGGTGCCAAGAATTAAAATACAACAACAAAACGCCCACAGATGGAACCGTTAATGGGCCTATAAAGCAGCAACAGCAAATTTTTCCCATTTTTCTTGGCTTTAACTGCTAATTATGAGATGTGAGTCAGAACGCAAAGGGAAAGGCTTACAACATTGATACAAATGTTACAACACTGGAAGGATATATCCTTTATGAAATCTTGAAATTTTTTCTTCTTGGAACTTCTACTGTCACATCACCTATTTTCATCCTGTTCTTGATAGAATAAATACTGTTAGTTGCTAATGGAAGGCAGGAGGATTTGCAGGACAGTGAATGAGGTCATGGCTCAATCTTGTTTAAACCATGTGTGTTCATAATTACTCAGGACAAGGGGAGGGATATAGGTGGAAGTGGTAAATAACTATATGGAGTCTAGATAACTACATCAAGTGAATCTACAGATAGCATGTATTTAACACTTTCTTCTGGGTAGGCAATACATTTTGATATGAAACCTCTAAAAATTATAAAAAGTATTGAGAATAGTGACATAAAACACCAAATCCACTCACCCTAAATTCAACACATCACCATTTTGCCTTTTGTTACCAAACATTTTAGATCAAATCTTTGACATAATTTCCTCCCAAGTACAAAATATAAATAGCAATATTGCAGGGCACGGTGGCACACATCTGTAATCTCAACACAGAGACAAAAGCAGGAGGATCGCAAGTTTGAGTCCAGCCTAGGCAACTTAGCTAAGACCATCTCAAAAAACAAAAACTAAAAAAAGGTTGAGGCGGTTAACTCATGTAGGGAAAAATGAACGGCTAACACAGCTACAATTGGGTTCAGGCTGTGGGGTGGGGGGTGGTGATTTTCCGTGGTCATTAAATCCAAGTCAGCAAGCTTTCACCAAAGGCACACCTCGGTGGTCTCAGTGTAAATAACTGATATAATCAAGGTCGATGGTGGCTGGTATAAATAACTTATACAACCATGGTTGTCACTGGCACATGGCCACTATTGTGTGTCTTCGTATAAATGTAGATTGGGCTGGGGATTTAGCTCAGTGGCTCCGCCACCAGCCTTGCAAGCTCAAGGTCCTGAGTTCGATCACCGGTACAAAAAAAAAAAAAAAAAGTAGACTGCCATGAGGGCTGGCAGGAAACTAGCCAAGGATTGCCACACCAGTGCATGCAACTGAGCAGCACCAGAGAATAAAGGCACATTCAGACATGTCCAGATTCTCTGTCTCTTCTTTGGGCTACCCAAATCTCATGTGAACCTCTCCAGTCTGAACTGGTGACCAGACAACTCAGTGTGAAGGCCCTCATTACCTTATGAAACCAAATTAACAATTTTTGGTCTTACCTAATAGGCATCCCAATTTGAATTCCTGTTTACTGAAAATATGCATAGTTTATCTCAACTAATGTCTAAATAATCCAAAGTATACTACAATTCTTTAGGAAAGTTGATATAAAAGTGTATCCTCTAAAAATCCTTTATCATCCAAGACTACTGAAAGGATTGTGTTGGTCTGCTTCTGACAAGGAACACTATTGGTCTTCTAAAAGTAGTCGCTCACTTTAGTGTTAGTTATATAATTAATTTTATCAAGATTCATTGCAGGGTACCTGCAATGTGAAATTTTTACTTTAGGTGTTAGCTGACAAATTTGTATGCCATCACACATTACAGAATTTCTCTACTGCATAGGATTTATGTCTGTAGACTGCACCTTTGTATACCACCTAGAACATCTTTCTTTTGTATATATACCAATGAATGATGATTCTCACTAAAGAAGTCTCATCCATACATCTAAAGGTTAGATAGCTTCAGTTCTACATCAAGCCTTAATGACTTAAAAGTTCTGAACTCTGAATTGTACAGTATTACTATCCAGTGATGGCAATGTGTTGCTATTAAATCCCTCTATATTAGTTAGGATAGCTCAGGCAATGTCATAGTTACAAATAAACCACCAGAAGATTTCAGTGGTGTAATGTAATACATGTTTATTTCTTATTAAAAGAAAAAATCCAACATGGATGAGACAGCAAGCCAGTGTGGAACAAGCAGCCTCCAGGGGCACCTTGGTAGGAAAAGAGAAACCTTAGGACATCACAAGATGCTCAGTAAAAGCCTGTTACGGCTTGTATCTAGATGTCCCCCCAAAGCCTCGTATGGTCATAGGTGGAGCTTTTCAGAGATGGCTGGATCCAGAGTGTGTGATGCTGAGATTAAGGATGTGATGCTGGGATTGATTCATAGTGATGCTAGGCTTAAGGGTGCTGTTGTGCCAAGTGAGCCGGTAAATCATCAAACACCAGGACCAATGACAAAGTTAAACTGAAAGGAGTTTATTCACGCACGTGGACTCCACTCCCTAAGTGAAGTGAAGTCCTGAGTCCTGGAACAGCACAGTTTATATAGGATGTTATAGCAGCATAGCTTTTATAGGTGTTATTTTAAGAAGACAAGTTCAAGGGAAGGTTAACATGTTTTTGACTAGTTGCAAAAATATTTTTCATAAGTCAGCTATCTTGTTATCTTGTCAGATTAGGGCACTTTACAGTAAAGGGAGGGCACCAGGCACTACCTCTTTCCGAGAAGCAATGGAGCAAGTTTACAGAAGCAGAACAAGCAGTTATGAATACATCTACTTTATAAGGGAGGGGTATGAGGAGAGTTCATCTACAGGCCAAGATGGAGTTTTGTAAGTTGGCGTTTCGTGGGTACATTCTGGTCTCACAGGTGCCCCAACCTGGGTATGAATATAAGGGACAGAAAGAGGACTGCTGTTGTCACTTGCTGCTTCACTGCTTTGGTGCCTTCTGCCTGCCCTTCCAGGCCATGAACTGTTTCTCCTCTGCACTGCTCCTCTGCCATGCCATGATGCCTTTGAGCTAGCCAACTATGGACTGAACCGTGAGCTGAAATAAACCTTTTTTCCTCTAACTTTGGGTGTCAGGTATTTTGTCTCAGCAACAAAAAAGTAATTAAGACAGGGCTAAAACTTTTGGAAGTGGCTTAAACTACTTTTGCTCACACTCCACTGGCTAGAACTCACTCTTAACTGAAAAGGTTGCCGGGAAAGAGCATCTTCTTAGGACTAAGGAAACAGAACCAGTATAATAAACACATAGCACTGTCTTTGCTATAACCTCCAAATATCATTTTACAGTGCTTGTCTCCTAGGTAGAAAATCTAATGGGCATGAAAACATGAGGATGGATGCTCTTACCAATTAGCATGGGTTTCATTTCTGAGCACAGTTTAGGATGTTTACATAAAAAGTATCTATTTAGTGGTGATGCTTGGAAAAATAAAAAAACCTAAAACCTTTGGGTGGACTGAAAACTTACTGTACTCATCCCAACTAGAACTTCCTTCCTGGACACATCCTTTAATGAAAAATTGACCTGTTTCCACTGCTACACATTTGTCAAGAATCACTTACTTTGCCACTGCAGTATATAGCAGTTGACTGGAGTTCACAGAGGTTCTTGAGACCCACAGTAGCCATGTGGCATGCTCTTAAGAACCTGCCCTGGTGCTGCTGGTTGACATCTCGGATGGCAGAGTCCCTGTGTTCTGCCCCCCAGGATCCTCTCAATGGCTGAGTAAGCCTCAGTCGTGTGGATGCAGAGTGGCTTCTGTCTTCATGATTGAATCTCAAGTTTCTACATTTATAATGTTTCTGTCCTCTTATACAGTCTTCCACGAGGGAGACGTTTTGAGCTGTAATGAAAGCCCTTCCCACTCTCATACCATGGATATCGCATTTCATCTACATGTACTCTCTGATGGGCACAAAGATAGGAGTTGTGACTGAAGCCCTTTCCACATTCTTTACACTTACAGGGCCTCTCTCCCATGTGGCCTCTGAGATGAACACGAAGATCTGAATTCCGACTGAAGCCCTTTACAAATTCATCACATTTATATGGTTTTTCTCTAGTGTGAACCCTCTGATGAGTGTGAAGAACCGAACTGTACACAAAATCCTTTCCCCACACATTGTATCTGTAGGGCTTCTCCCCGTATGCAACCTCCGTGCACCTGAAGAACATTTGGAGCTTGAACTAAAAAGCACTTGCCACACTTGCTGCATTTGTAGGGTTTCTCTCAGGTGTGGACTCCATGGTGGACAAGAAGGTCGGAGCTCTGATCAAAGCCTGTCCCACACTCTTCACATCTGTAGGGCTTCTTCCTTGTGTGCACTCCCTGATGAATACAAAGCAGTACGAATACAAATGCCTTCCCACACACATTGCATTTGTAGGGCGTCTCGCTGGTGTGCACTCGGTGATGGTTGTGGAGAGAGGAGTTGCACTGGAAGCCCTTGCCTCATTTTTTACATTTCTAGGGTTTGTCTCCAGAGGGGTCTTGCTGAAACCTGAGAAGGTGAGAGCTCTACTTGGGCCCTCAGCCCATTCATGGCATTCACAAGGCATCTCACCCACACGGGTTCTGTAAGGAACAAGATCTGGGCTCTGACTAAAGTCCTTTACACACTGGTCACATTTGTAAAACTTTTCTTCTCTGAGTGCTGTGATGAACATGAGGATCTGCAGCATCCATAAATCTAAATCCACGCTATTGCCTGTAAAAGATGGGAGTACTGTGTGGACCACATTATGCTGTTCAACTGTTGATTTTAAAACCAAGTTTTTCTCACAGTCACTACATCTACAAGGTTCCTGAGAACCATCATGATCAAGAGAGGGCTGGCTGAAGGTGTCCTCACACCAAGCACATCTGCACAATTTCTCTTCCACAGGAATTCTCTTATCTGTCCCCTGAGGCCCAGTCACTGTGTCACCTTTCCTCCAAGATTCTGCGGGAAGGGTCTGCGTCAGGCCCTCCCAAGCTGGAACATCTTGGTTCTCTACATGAAAGGCACTTACTACAAAGTTTTCATTTTTAGAAACCTGAACAGACACCCCTACCCACTCTTCCCAGAGGGAAACATCCGCTTCTAAGTATGGCGGACGGTCTTCCTGAAGGTCTACGACGATTCCCGTAGTCCTGAGTGGCAGTTCATTCACAGGCCTTTTGTTTCCACACCTGGCAGCAGTGGAGCACTTCTTGTAAGAGGTAACTCAACGTTTTTTTCCAAAGATTCAAGATAATGTTTTTAAGCCCATTTCCTAGGAAGAGAGAGAAAATTTAGCTAAGCAAACACGTGAATCATCTGTCCAGAGGTTTCGAGAAAATCAAGCAGGATAGGGTCAGAAGTTATCCCTGGCTTCTGTTCACTCATGAAGCAACTGGCATCACAGACATTCAAACCTGTGAGCTGCCAATTAGAAATGAGGTGTTGCAGGGAAATCAAAAGAAATCCTGGGAAGAATTTATATATGAAAAAATTTACCTCCGTGATGTAAGAATGGTCAATAAAAAAACCTTTAAACAATTTGCTATAAAAGGTAGGAGAAAAGCTTCCAAATCATTCCCACAGAATATATTTATGAAGAATCCACATAATGTAAGTCTATTTGCATAATATATATACAGAAATAATACATAATAATGGGGTGTTATATTTCGTACACGGTGAGACACACAAAGGGGCACAATGACTTTCCAAGGTTCCACATAAAAGGTTGCAGGCACAAGCAACAAATCCTGTCTCCTGATAACATCCCTTCTTTCACATCACTGTCCTATGGAACAGGACAATCTATACAACTGTCCATGGGGGGCTACATCAGCAGTGGGGGTTAAAACAGGGATAATATTGTGAGATAGCCCTGGGATTGAAGATGGGATATACATGTACACCTTTCAGACAGGCTTTAAGAAACATCCATTTTAGTTTCTATAAGGTTCTCTGTCTTCACGAAGATTTGAATTCCACTGAGATCCTGCAATCCATTTCCTCTATGTTTCCCCTTTTAAGTTCTTGCAGATTACAAACAGCCATGACTATGAAAAAGAGGAATGGGAGATGTGGCAATGCTGATGGCCTGGGACCAGGGAAGGAAGACAGTATCATTACAAATAGGGGGCTGTGGAAGAAGAGGGTGATCACATTCTTATGACCCTAAAATGGGCTTCAGAATGACTGAGTACTATGGCCAAGTCCATCTGCATCCTGCTTCTGGTTCAAGGCAGTTTCTGGGCGATTTTATTGCAAATGACTTTTGTTCATAAGGTGGTATCAGGGAAAGGCAGACTTTGATCTGCTCAGAACAGGCTCAGGGTGGTGGTCTCCCAAATGTTTTGACTGTAACCCACAACAGAAGAAGCAATTATATTGCAATTCAGTACACAGATCAAGAGATACAGACAGACTCTGGTCAATTCTTTTCAGTTCTATTAGCCCATTTTGCCTTGTGAAAATTGCTGGTAATGACACAGTACTATAACTTGATTTCAGGACTGATCCATGGGGTTATATCCTAAAGTTTGGGAAGTAAGTGCAGAGACATGCAGATTTAAGCAAATAGCCCTGCATCTCTAATCTGCAGACATAACTGTTACTTTAATTTCATATGGTTATTAAAGCCCAGGGTCTAGAGCTGAACTGGGAGGGCTCCAATCCTAGTTCTTCTTACAAGCTGAGTGATCAAAGGCCAGTTATTCATCTACTCTGTATCTCAGTGGTTTCATTTGTAAAAGGGATAAATAATAGCAAGTGTCTCATAAACTAAACGACAGTAGCTCACAACTGCATATGGACCTCCAGAAATCAAAATAAGCTTAGATATTTATCCAAAAATAAGTAAATAGGTTAACGCTTAGGTTACACTTACAATATACCAGGTACTATTATTGAATACGTGCAATCCATCCAAAATTCTCCCTTTTTTCTTTTAACACTTATTTGTCCAAAACCTTGGATTTTCTCCAGAAACAACCAAGGGATCAGGCCCTTGGTGGTAATGTGAAGTTTATCGATCTCACTCAGAAAAATACGAAGGGCAGGGGCGGGCTGGGTAACTGCTCAGAGGCCACAGGCTGGGCACACAGGGTTTGGGGAGAACCCCCTCTCCAGCACCCCGTTAAGGGCCACATGCATCTGGAAAAGCTCATTAACTACAGGATTTTTCTCTCCAATGGCCAAAGTTTCTCTCTGGACTCCAGCTGGAATATTCTATCTGCTGTGAAGCTCATCATTTGAGGAAAGATGTCCAGTGGTCAGATGCTCAGCTACTCACCCACCAAGATGAGGTCTCTGAGGTTCTCCAGCATCACATCCTGATACAGGTTCATCTGGCCCTGGTCCATCAGCGCCAGCTCTTCCTCCCGATGGTCACACTCATGTCCTTGAAGGTCACGTATTCCTAAAACGCCAAGTGCACACACGCCATCCACACAGGTGACTGGCTCTGCCTGCTCAAGCTACCAAAACAAGACAAAACAGACTGGTTTAAGAGACAGAAATTTATCTCTCACACT
Organism: Heterocephalus glaber; assembly: GCF_053883595.1. NCBI lineage: Eukaryota > Metazoa > Chordata > Mammalia > Rodentia > Bathyergidae > Heterocephalus > Heterocephalus glaber. The sequence continues at coordinate 1,700,110 of NW_028258450.1, forward strand.
TTTGGTGGCTGAGAAGTCGAAGATAAACGTGCTAGCAAGACAGGCTTCATCCTGAGACCTTTTCTTTTGGTTTCTCTTACTTTGCCTTTACACAGCAGAAAAAGAAAGAGCAGACTCTCTTGTATGTCCTTCTTACAAGGACACTAATCCTATAAGATTAGGGCCCCACCCTTATGACCTCGTCTAACCTAATTACCTCCATAAAGGCCCTTTCTCCAAATAGTCACATGTGGAATTGGGCTCTCAACATAAGAACTGGGGAAGGGGTGGGGGGGGGCACACAAACATTCAGCCCATAATTTGACTGCTGGAAGGAAAGCAGTTTGGAAGCTGTGCCACCTGTTGGGTACCTGTCTGCTCCAAACTGCCATCTTTAAACCACCCTGTCCTGTTGGAGCTGGGACTCTATCAATCACACTTCTAATTTGCCAGATGCCTCTGTATTAGCTTGAAACTTGAGGGACACCAGAGGGCTTTCTCAAACCTACCGGAGGAAGAAGGGGCTCACTCCTCTCAATTTGCTTTCTGTTCCTTATCACCCAATAATGCCACTGTGCTCTGATGGCAGCGATTTCTTTCTGCAGCAATGGTGACTCCTTTATGAGTTTTTCCAACACTTGCAGAACTGGTTTCACTGTGGCCCACACACAAACACCAGCACAGGCCAGTTGGTGTCCTCTCATTTGAAGTCTGGGCCCATGGCCACAGGGCTCCGTCTCTGAGCTCAGCAGCACCAGCCAGCTAGGACCCCGTCTCAGTGTCAGCTCCCTGGGCCCTTTCTCAAAGTGCTAAGTCCTAATGATTTGGTCTTTTTCCTTTATTTCCTTTCCTAGATGTACAGTTCCTCCTTGTGGTTGCTACTTCCATGACACCATACAGTCAGCTCGTTAACAACTCAGTACCTCATTAACAATTCTTTATATTGAATTCTCTGTGTTCAAATAGCTGGTACAGTTTTTGTCTCCTGAATGGACTCTTTCTAACACCAAGAAATGAGCAGCACAGAGGAAATTCAAAGTTGTGAGTGGGTCGACATTCCTCTTCTGTCCTCTGTACTGTTTATGTCACTCTTATCCGCCCATGGGCATCCAAAAGACATTGCAGTAAACATCCATGAACATCTGTCTTTGAGCACGTAAAGGAACCTTTCCACAGAATAAACCCCTAGAGCAGAGATGAGTGCATTTTGTGGGTGTACATACTTAATACTTTGATAGGTGTTGAGCCCAGGGGTTCGAGGCCAGCCTAAGCTATAATGTGAGTTCAAGGCCAACCTGAACTACCTAGCAAGACCCTGACTCAAAATAAAAAAGAACCTAATGAATCCATGGCCTAGGCCAAGATGGTTTCCAAACAGAAGGATGAAAGTGTGAGCTTGTTTGTTTTGGCTGCATGTAACAAGTTACTATAAGAAAGTGATGAGCCTGGCACAGTGGCATGCCTGTAGTCCCAGCTACCTGAGAGGCTAAGGCAGGAGGAGGCTCACTCAAGTCCAGGAAAGAAAAAGAGTGAGATTCATCTCAAAAAAAAAAAAAAAAAAAGGAAGGAAGGAAGGAAGTGAAGGAGAGAAGGAGGGGGAAAAAAGATAAGGAAAAAAAGAAAAAGTGACAAGCTCAGAAAAAATTGACACAATATGAAATAATGTGTGTCTGGGAGCTTTAAAATACACTAGGACAGATGAAAAAAATTAAATAGATGTGGCAATGTTAATCTTAGAATTGCACAAGTGATACTATATATAGATGGAGGCTCATAATACTGTTTGCTTTTTTGTATGTATTTTTTTGTCTTTAATCTTCATTTCATGATTAAAAGAAGTTCCTTGCTCTACACTGGGGTGATCTGATATGTCACCCTGGTCAGGCTACAGTTCTCAGCTACTGAAGCAAACTCCAATCTAGGTGTTGCTGTGAAGATATTTTGTAAATGTGATTACAATCTATAACCAGGTGACTTTAAGGGAAATTCTTCTCCTTAATCTAGCTGGGCTTGATTCAGCCTTAAGAGCAGGACGGAGGCTTCCCTGAGGAAGAAGTTTCCCCTGCGGACACCGGCTTCGGGCTGTGTCTAGGGGTTCTAGCCTGCCCTCTAAGCTGCTCTGAGGATTCCAGACCCGCCTAGCTAGCTCACAACCAGATGAGCTGATTCCTTGAATTCAGTTGCATCATCTCTGTCTCCCACTGGTTCTGCTTGGCTGATGGAACTCTGATCAACACGCACCATTCAAATCTTCCTATTTCTGTGAACTAAACTGGTGCTGCTCATCGTGTGGTCACACATATGGCCACGTGCTTGGGTGCGATGCAGTGTTACAGCTAGAAGAGTTTCCAAACTCTGACTCTAGCTTTCTGTACTTCTCTTCACATGGGCTGGCACCTGGAGCAGCATGAACTGGACATCCTGACATCTCAGAGCCTGTTTCTTCCACAACCCCTACCTCACGCAGCTGTTAGAAGCAAGGGAAAGTACCTACACATGGTGGTCACTTGGAAAACGCTGGCTTCCTTGCAGAAAACAGACTGCTGGCTCCTCGGAACAGACAGAATATTTAAAGAGAAAGAAAGGGAATCTCATCTTACCTGGAACTTAGTCACACTGTCTTCCTGGAAAGGGCAGGATCCTGGGAAAGCAGAGTTGCAGAGAAGAAAGCACCCAAGAGTTTAGCAGGAATGAGTGTTGCTTCCTTTTTATCTGTACAATTTTCCCACAGGTTCTCCTCCCCAGGATTTCTTTTCTTTTCTTGTCACACACATCAGACTTAACTCTCACATCCTCAAGACTCCCCCAACCCTGGACCCTAACCCTAGGCCCCTGTATAATTCTCATCTCTCTCCTCGAGCTTGTGGGTCAAAACCTATACAATCTTGGGCCAGGGAGTTAGCTCAGTGGTTCCGCCGCCTGACTTGCAAGTGGAAGGTCCCAAGTTTGATCTCTGGTACCAAAAAACAAACAAAACAAAACCTATACATTCTTGTCCTTTCCAGGCTTATGGCACATTGGCATCCTCTCCATCCTCATTACTCTGAAAGAGGCTCCAGGAAGACTGACTTGGAGCAATCTCAGGACGACCGAGGCCACTTGTGCTTCCACCTCCATATGCACAACCTTTTCCTATATGGCTGGGGCCTGTGGTCTAAAACCTTATCTAATACCTTAACTCTGAGCTCTACAACTCTCTCTCTCTCTCTCTCTCTCTCTCTCTCTCTCTCTCTCTCTCTCTCTCTCTCTCATTCTCTCCCCTTGAAGCCCCACTGCCTCTGCAAAAATTGAGGACACACCTAGGACATCCTTTGCTCTGAAAACATGCACACAGACTGAGCTACAAACTCAGGAAGACAAACTCCACAGGAAGACCAAACAGGTTGCAGAAACCCTCTAAAGTTGCTAGTTGGGAAACCTGGGCGCACAAATGAAAACACTCTGTACCTATCTAAAATACAGCTGAGAAGCCAGGCGGGGTGGAGTGAGGTTGCTTAGGCTTCAGACAGTTATTCCAGGAATGGCACTGCTAAGACAGTCCAGCACACCAGCCTGCCTTATCTGTAAGACTATTTTTTTCTTCTGAGCAACTAAGGATGAAACTGCCAACTAGGACCTTAAGGCTAGCTGTACACAGTAACGCTGCCACTCACCAATCAGACCCCACAAGTTCCCTCAAGCACTAAAAGTCTAATGAATGTTCTCTCATTAAAACACTCCAGCTGGGGCCGGGCATTTAGCTCAGTGGTTCCGCCGCCTGCCTCGCAAGCGCAAGGTCCTGAGTTCGATTCCCGGTACCAAAAACACTCCAGCTGGCTTTCCCCACCCTGTGCAAACTCTTTCCTCAGGCTAAAGGCAATAAAGACCAGGGTGCAATGGAGGCCTCTCTGGGAAGAAGGCAGGTAAGAAAGGTGGACAGTAGATCTGCAGGTGAGGCACTAAAGCTATCCACCACGGGACACCTCAAGACCCTTGCTTTTTCCCCACCTGCCGAAGTCCACACAACTCTCTCCCACAATTGCTTCTTTGATCTCTCAATCTGCTCACTACTCAGATTGGTGACAGGAATGTGACCAGGGAGCCATACCAACTTCTTGAGGGATGAGGACACAGAGGAAAAGTGCAGCTGCTGCTACTGCAATTGCCCACAAAGACAAATAGAAATTTAAGTCCTATGTTCTCCCCCAAACCCTGCTTCCTGATGCCTGCCCCTAGAAGTTCCAGAAGCTGCAGACAGAAAGAGAGAGACTAACACAAGATCTTCCCGATGTGCCTAGCAACCCCATGCCAGGTAAAGCCCATTTCTTTTGTGTGTGGTCATGTCAAAGCTGTATTTCTGTGATCTGTGAGGGTCTGAGCCAAAGGACTCTGTGAGATCAGTGTAGGCCCTAAAGGTCTGTGGCAAGACTGCAAAAAGGGCTCTTGCCAGTTCATGCAATGCTGGGCAAACTAGGAAAAAAACACATCCTTTCATCAGTGTACCTTTCTCCCACCTGCTGGAAACTTGTTGTACTGATTTTGCCAGCACAAGATATTTTTCACTATTACCCACTGAAAAACTTTGTGTTTGTGTGTGTGTGTGTGTGTTCTTCAACTTGAACAGCACAACTGAAATGTGGTTCCCCTTGTGTGGAACTCAACCTGCCCAACTGTACACTGCAGCAGCACCCTCAGAAATCGTGTCCAAAAACTCAGTGAGACATGGCTGAGTGCACTTGACAGAGTGTAACACTGCTCGGTTCAGGTAAGCCCAACCATGGGTGAGCTTTCCTAACGACCTCCCCACCCCTCAATGAACAGACCCCTTCAGCTGCCCCCCAGGAGGCTCTGCCTTGACACATGGAAATTACCATCACCTCTTGCCTGAAAGACTGTAGTAACCTCTTATCAAATCACTCCGCTTCTGTCCTGGCCCCCTACTTTCTACACAATGTCCAGGTAATTTTTTTTTTTTGAAATGAAGACTCACTATGTAGCTGAGACTACACGAATGTAGTGGCTTCAAGTGGATTTTTAAAAGTCTTATCACTCCAGCCAAAACCATCACTTCACACAAAATTTTTCACCAGAGTCCTTTCAATGACCAAAAGCTCACATACTATCTCACCTCCTAACACCTAATTTATGACTTATCTTTCCTCTTTCTCTCTGTGCTTAGCCCCTATGGCATCCTGTTCTTTTAATAGATGGTTATGCACCCATTTCAGGGTCTTTGTGGAGGTTCCCTTTGCCAAAGACTCTCTTTCCCTAGATGTCTACAGGCCTCTTCACCTCCTTCAGGTTCCTATTCAACCACCAGCTTCTTAAGTGAAGTTATCCTACTTAACATGGCAAGTCCTTCTGCTAGCATTCCCCAAATCCCTTCTCTGCTTCATTTTTTCTCTATAAAACTTATCTGACCTCCCATTTATTTTTCTTGCTTACCTGTCTTTCTCCACCCACTAAAATATGAACTCTATGAGGACTGCGATTTTAGTTTTCCCCAGGTACATAGCAGGTGCTCAATAAAATACTTAAATGGGAGAATGACACTAACCTGAACTGAAGCTGCTCAGAGCTGGATACTGGGTTCTTCTGATACCAACTTTAGACCAGAATGGATTTTATTCCCCAGTTTGTTCATTTCATAAGTTATATGCTAAGTGCATTCAGGGCCTAAGCACACCTTGGACACCACAACAAACACTGGGGATATGGCAGTAAATAAGATGCACAAGGTACCCATTCTGAGGGTGCTTGCATTCCGCCAGGTAAAGAAATCTACTAATGGATATCTTTTAATCAAAAAAGGGCATGGGAAAAATAAAATGAATGTGGCAGATTCTTATTTACCAACCAAAATGCAAATTCTATCAAATGGAATATATATAGCGGGTATAGGCAAGGCAACATTGAATCAGATTGTCAGGGATAGTTGCTAGGACTGCATGAAAATACAGCAGCTGTCAAGATCTGAGCTGAGAAGAGGGTAGAAGTAAGTGCAAGTGCAAAGGCCTGGATTTCTGGTCATAACACCTCCTATTCAAGTGTGCCTCTCGAATTTCTTAACCTTTTAAAGCCTTAGCATTCTCATCTGTAACACAGCACTAATACCTAACTTACCAAGTTGCTCAGCAAATTAAATAGAAGTATATCTATTCATTCAAATATTTATTGATGGGCTACTATGTACTAGGCAGCGTTCCAGGCAGCAGGGATACAGTATTGAAACCCCTAAGCATAATACAGACAGTCCTTGTTTAACAACTGAGTTCCATTCCTGAGACTAGTTTGTTCGATGAATTGGTTGCTAGTTGAGGAACTGCATATTGTACATTACAATATTCAGAACAAAGAAATGGCCAAAGAAAACTCCAACTTGGTGATTTTGCTTGTATTTGCATAACTCTTACATACAGTACTGTGTAGTACAATCAGCAAAAATTACAGTACTGTACTGTAGAAGAAGCTGCCGTAAGGCTGCACTGCTGTTCACATAAGTCCATGATTTACCATGTGGGTGGTAAATCTGAGCAGCGAGTTGTTAAGCCCAAACAGTTATTAAACAGGTAGGTCTTTAAATGAGAAATATCTGAATGTGACATGTAAAAATCCCTCAGTTAATGTGCACCACCAGAATTACTGCAATCATATCTTCTCCAGCACATCCCCCAAATGATATAAGCCCGAGTGATCTAATGAACCACCACTAGGAGCCAGGGAGCAAATACACTAAATAAAGACACTGGAAAATGGCTCAATCCATAGAAGAAACCCATTTCTGGGGGAAGGCAACTGTGGCCACGGGGCCCCAGTGGGCATTTTCAAAAACCATGGGATGAAGAATGAGGGCTGGAATGCTACCCTCCATTTAGGAAGACGATGGCATTGCTACAAAAAAAGAAGCCAAAATTCTAGTCACCTGGAGCCCCAATGCCAACAGCCCAAGGGTCATTTCTTCCTCTGTTCTGCAGTCCTCTCTAGGAACAGTCCCAAGAAGCCAAGTCTGTAAAATAAAAATAAGCCACAAAATAGCATGATTAATCACATTCCCAACACACTACAGGGAGAAGTCTCTGAGTAGCAGCTGGGTGTAATCTACCCCTTCCTTTAGTCTACCCTTCTTGTAATCTACCCCTATTACTTCATTCAAGGGTCCTCTCTCCCTACAGGACTAGAAGTAAAAGGCCCATCCTATTGTTGCTCCACCAAACAATTTGTCTACAGGCCTGCAATCACTGTAGCTTTCAGAGACAATGAGAATCAAGACATGCCAAGATTTTGAATTCTGAGTGGAGACTCATACGCTCTGAGACACAGAAAAGTAGAATTCCAACTTGATGCTGCAGATTCATCTCAAAAAAAAAAAGTGCTGGGGCTGGGGATCTAGCTCGGTGGTGCCACTGCCGCTGCCTGCCTCGCAAGCACAAGGTCCTGAGTTTGATCCCCAGTACCAAAAAGAAACAAAGAAACAAAAAAACAAAAAAAAAACAGCTGTCAATTTTACAAAGCATCACTTACAACTTGTAAGGGCTTAATAATTTTCAAAGGAATTCAATAACAGAAGAGGAAGACTCAACTTCTGCAACTCTTTAAAGAAATGATTCCATGGAAAACTCTGAAATTTGTGAAGTGGGTGGACAGCCACCCTGAAAGAATTTAAAATATCATGACTTCGCCTCTGCCGAGTCTACTCAACTGATTTGCTAGTCGCAAGGACAAGAGCTGCTGGCTTCAAAGTGCTCTTTCCAAGCCAGGTGTGTAAATCTGCCTCCAACCCTTCCTTGGTCAGCTGGAGTTTGTGAAACCCCTAGCTACGATCCTCTGCCACAAGCCACCCTTTCCACCAGCTCCTAGAGTGACAACCTTTGGCCAGAATGCAGACCTTTAAGGAGACTCTGATCTCTAACAGGCCTTACTATTGCATAAGAAACCACAGCAGACATGGGAGGCCAGAAGCTGAATTGGGCGAGTCTGGAGGGCCTGGACTACATCTCCCAGAAGCCTCTGCAGTGCGCAGTCTATTTAGAGTCCAACAGGTGATTGAAGCCCCAATGCCAACAGCCCAAGGGTCGTTTCTTCCCCTTTTCTGCAGTCCTTGGTAGGAACAGTCCTCTCTAGGAAGCGTCCTCCTGGAGGTAGCCCACGGCAGGCGGAGTAAGGCGCTTAGGCATGTTGTTCCTGCACTTAGTGCCGGGAAACTGCTACACTCATTACCTCATTACTAACATATTAATGGAGCAGGACATATGAGAACAGTATTATCGAACAAATCTATTATCCCATCACCAAGGGATACAAAGTGTTCGTGATGTTTTCTGTGTAAATTATGCTTAAATTTTTTTTTAAGCTAATGCATGTATGAAGTAAACCAAACGTTAAATTCCAAAAGCAAATTTAAAGTGTTTTGTAATCACTGAAATCTTGATTTATTTCCTGGTTTGTGTGAGTGAATATGGTACCTCTATGGCACCATAATATTTTGTTACTGTTTTGCCCTCACATTTTATATATCATGGATAGCTTTCTATGTCACTAGATAATAAAATAATTTCAAATGGTTGCTTAGGATTCTTTAGGTTTAGATAATGTTATGGCTTGTGTCTAGATGTCCCCCCCAAAGCCTCACGCGGTCATAGGTGGGGCTTTTCAGAGGTGGCTGGATCTAGAATGCGTGATGCTGGGATCAAGGGTGTGTGATTACCAAATTAGTCCACTGATTGGTTTGACCTAGTTCTGAGTGTGGATAATAGGAAGGCCTACCCTGGATGTGACTGCTATCTTCCCTAAGGTAGCTAAACATGTTGCCTCCTCATTGATTGGATTTCTTTGCTCATGGAGACATTGAATAGATGTTGATATCTCAGTGGTGGAAATTAATAGTTGTGATTTTACATAGTGTGATGTGAAAAACAATAAGGAGAAAAATTATCTAATATAAATATTAAAATTTATGAATAAGGTAGATTAGGATTAAAACAAACATTAATAATGATAAAAAGAACCCTAAGTACAATATGCATTACCAAATAACTAAGCTTCAAAATCTGTTGAATAACACTGAGAAAGCTAAAAGAAGAAATAGACAAGTCCAAAATTAAAGTTAGGAATTTCATTACCCTACTCTCAGCAATGTAACACTAGACAGAATATTAGCAAAGAGAGAAAATTAGCGACGTCTTATAGTAAGAATAATGCCATCAAGAGAATCTACTTGGAATCTCCATCAATACACCACAGGAGAATACACATTCATTTCAAGTGTCTGTAGAAGATTCACCAAGATATACCATATATGAGTTATTTAAAACCCCCCAAATTGATAATCTTGTATCTACCTCAAGGTACTGGGAAAGAGCAAAACATATTCAAAGTAAAAAGAGAGAAGGAAAGAAAAAATAAGAGCAGAAGAAATTAAACAGGAATTAAGAGAAGAAAGAAAAACTAAAACCTAGGTCCTTGAAAAATTCAATAAAATTTGCATGCCTCTAGCAAGATTGACAAACATAAAGAAGAGAGGACACAAATCACGAAAACCAGGGATGAATCGGAGGACATCATTACACAATCTGCAGCCATGTAGAGGCTAATAAAGGGGATATACTATTAAAAAACTTCATACTCATGAATTCAACAACCTAGATAACATGAACCAATTGCTCAAAACTATAAACAAACTCAAACAAGATGAAAGAATCTGAGTAGTTCTATACTCATTACATAATTTGAATTTTGTAGGTTTTAAAAAACAATACCCCCAAAAGAAATGCCCAGTCTAGGTGTCTGGGGAATTTTTAACATTAAAAAAATTAATGCCGGGCTGGGGACTTAGCTCAGTGGCACTGTGCCTGCCTCACAAGCGCAAGATCCTGAATTTGATTCCCAGTATGGAAAAAAAAATTAATGACAATTTTACAAATATTTTCCAAAAACCAAAAGAGGGAATATTTCCTAACTCATTTTATGAGAGCAATACTACCTTAATACCCAAAACAGATAAACACCACGTAAGAGTGTTGAGAATGGACATCCCTGTGTTACTCCCAATCATAGTTGGGAAAGTATTCAGTCTTTCACCATTAAGAACAACATTAATTGTAGTCCTTTTTAGATGATCTTTATTAAGTTGAGATTCCACTGTATTCATTTTCTGAGATTTAATCCATCATATCAGCAAACTTACAAAGAAAATTCATATGATTTTATCAATCAGTGCAGAGAAAGCATTTGCAAAAACCCAACCCTCATTCATGATTTTTTTAAAAAAAATCTCAAAGTCAGTGGTTTCGCTGCCTGCTGTGCAAGTGTGAGGGCCCGAGTTTGATCCCCAGTACCAAAAAAAAAAAAAAACTTCACAAAATGTATACAGAATCTGTATCCTGAAAATTAAAACTGATAAAGTAAATCAAAGAAGATAAAAAATAAATGAAGGCAATCAAAGAAGATAAAAAATAAATGCAGGCACAACCATGGAAAACTTAAGATAATAAAGATGTCAATCTCCCCAAATTGATCTCTAGGTTCAATACAATTCCTACTAAAACCAAAGTTTTTGTAGATACAAACCACCTTACCTAAAATGTATAAGGAAATGTACAATCCTTGGAATAGCTAAAATAATTTTGAAAAAAATAAAGTGGAAATGTTCATTCTACCCAATATTAAAGCTTACAATATAGCAGAATTAATCAAGTTAGTAATATTGGGCTAGGAATATGAATATAATGTAGAAGAATAAAGAATCCAGAAATAGATCTACATAAATACTCCAAACTAATTTTTTTAAGACTGCAAAAGCAGTTCAATTAAACAAGTATAAGCATTTTTGTTGGGCACAGTGGTGTATACCTACACTCCTTCCTACTCAGAGGCTGAACCGACCCCCAAAGTTACACACTGAATGATTCCATTTATGTAACATTATTAAAGTGACAAAAATAGATAGGGAGAACAGACTAGTGTTTTCCAGTGGGCTACATGGAGGAGGGGATGTCTTTATAAAAGGGGGACAAGAAGGATCCTTGTGATGATTCTGTATCTTGACTGTCATGTAGATACATGAAACACAGATGATAAAATGGCATAAAACTGTATACATTACACAAACAAATGAGTACAAATGGGAAAACAACATGATCTATGATCTATGTATTACATCAGTGTCTGTACTCTGGTTGTATTATGGTTGTTCAAGATGTTATTAGTGAGAGAAACTGGGTAGAGCATATGAGGGATCTATTAATTAACAACTGCCTGTTCATGTACAGGTATCTCAGGGTTGCTTTTTAAAGCATTACCCAAGTTTTCAAAACAGACTCTTTGGACCAAATGTTTCTAAACTTCAGTTGAATAAAATTTTTATGTACTAAGAAAAACTTATACGATGGATACTCCCTAGTTGTTTTCCACAATGGTTAGGGGAAGCATGGACTTTTATCTCATGGACTGAAGAATATTTGATATAGAAAATGATTAAATTTAAATTTTTTATCATAGAAATTCATTACAGGGCCGGGGATTTAGCTCAGTGGTTTCGCTGCCTGCTGTGCAAGTGCAAGGACCCAAGTTTGATTTCCAGTACCAAAAAAAAAAAAAAAAGAAATTCATTACAGAAAAATAAATACAAAAAATGAAAACAGACCTTTTGCAAATGAGAAAGGGATCAACATTTGGAAAGAGCAGAGAGGGAGGAAGGAATAGGAGATAAAAAAAAAGAATTAAAATGTATTATGTACCCATACCAACTCCCCATGATAATCATTAGGTACTGCAAACACATACTAATAAAAAATAAAAGAAAACTCAGATAAGAAAAGGAAAATATGGTGCGTTCAACAAGTGTGAATATTCTTTTTTGTTTTGTTTTTTGGTACCAGGGATCACTCAGGACCTTGCACTTGCAAAGCAGGCAGTGGAACCACTGAGCTAAGTCCCCGGCCCAAGTGTGAATATTCTTAATACACTTAACTGTACCCTTAAAATAGTTAAAATGATTATATGTATGTTTTACAAGAATTTTTCATAAAAAGCAGAAACATAAGATCCCCTATAATAACAGTCCATGATCACTTAGCCCCATTGCTGTGGGCCTGCATTGGCACATCATGGTGGGTACTCACGGCACAAGAGGCCTGATCATCTCAGGATAGCCAGGAAGTAAAGAGAGAGGCAGGGGCCAGAGTTCCAATATCCCTTTCAAGGGCATATTCCCAGTGACATTACTTCCATGCATTAGGGCTCACATCCCAGCAGCTCTACAGGCTGGCAACTATGCCTTCAACATATGGGCTTTAGGAGATACTCTGTATCCAAACTATAGCAGTCAGGTACTGTCATAATTTGACACTTGATTACTTTGATATTCATCAGATGTGATACTGACTCCATTTTGACAACAAACAAACAACAACAACAAAAACAGTCGCTCAGTAGTCCTTGTTTGTTTGGTACTTAATACATAAGCTAGAACTTCCTGATGCTGATTGCCTCATAACTCATTACCCTTTGCAGCCAAAACAATTTGTTTGGTATTCACCATTTTTGGTATTCATCACACTTCCTGGAACCAATTAACTATCACTACTGAGGTACCACTGTATCTTATGGATTCTATGATGACTTGGATGGATGAGTCCAAAGTTAACCAGTAAAATTACACCCACTATGAGTTGCTGTACAGATAGGAAAGAGATGCTAACAAAATGAATGATCCAGTGGTAATCCCCATATATGCTGCACCCAGGAGGGAGTAGCAAGATACTAATTATAGTCTAATTTGATCCTGATAGATGATTGTGCATTCTTTTCTATCAGAGAAAGAAAGTCTACATGTAAACCAGGTTCTAGTACACTGATCTAAGAGATGTGAGGTCTTCTAACCTTGAATGGGAACAACAGTTAGAAGCAATGGAATTATATTTAGATATTTGGTTCCTAGGTTTCCCTTGGCTACATACTTGATGTTGCTCTATAGTTAATGTCTGTAACTCTCCCCTTTCAGCTTTGTCTTCTGGATGATCAATCTATCTATATTTTTCCTGCCCCATATCCACCCCTATGTGATAGAAAAGGCCACTTTCATTGTTTTCTTCCTACACTTTAACAAAGCTCATGAGGACTGTATTAATCTTTTATCTGCTCTCTTCAATGATAAACGTGACCAAATGCTCCCAGAGTTGAGCCCATTTATTAAATGTGTCTTTATGTGTCTTCACACAGCCTGTGGGCTTGCACACGAGAGCCAAGTGATGAAAAGACCAAGCTGAGTGTTAGCAAGGGGCTCTATGTTAGAATTTTAGGTGCTCGCTTCAGTGATGACACTCATAGTTTGCAGATGATCAATCTAGAAAAGGTTCCATTTTCTACACAGACTACAGCTAAGTCTATTTTACCACTTTTTGTAGATGCTGATTAACATTTGCCTGCAGGACAATTTAGACTGACCAATATAAAACAAAATAGTCTTTATGAAGACTATTAGAAGCCCTTCACACTCAGCCCATTTTGTAGTTTTTATTTTGAGAAAGGGTCTTGCTAAGTCACCCAGGCTAGGACTGAAATTGTGATCCTCCTGCTTCAGTCTCCTAGAGTCCTGAGATTAGGGGTATGTACCAAAATACCCAGCTATCTTTAGCACTCTTGATACTGCATGTAACAATGGACCAAAGACTCTGCACAAACCTACTTGTTTCTTCTAATCATAACTAATGGTTTCTTGATAATCAAGAGAGTTCCTGCCTTCTTTGCTAGGAATTCTACTTATGCCAACGGGTCCTGTAGCCCGACACCACCCAGATGACACTGAAGGTGTTTTTATCTGTTGATCACAAGATATTACAAGCTCAGTTTTATTTTTCTGTCTTAGACAACTGGCCTAATAACCCTGGTCCCATATTGTTGCACAAACAATGAGCTCACAGGGTAAGGTGCACCAAGAGATTGGTTGCCCTGTCAGGGCATGAACTGATATTACACTTTCCAGTTCAACTGTAGTTGTAACCCAGGCTCCCCCTTTTACAATTTTTAATTCAGTTTCTGACCTATTGGAATGTTTCATAAGTAATCACAAAAGGTCACAATATTGTTTCACTTAAAGCAAGATGCTTTTGTTTTCCTTTATATTAAAAAGTACAGCTAGACTTTATCCAGAATTAACAGCGAATAATTTTCCAAATACAGTGTTATTCTATTTCCTCATGTGAACATAAGATCCATAACTGAATACTAGGCACTCAAAGGTAGAGGCTACACGACATGGGGATGCTGTGGTGACAGGATACTTAAATTCTTGGGGACACATCCTAGACCTCGCTGTCTTCATATACAGGTTTAGAGAAGCAACACTATCAACATCCGATTAAAGCATGAGGTTATAAAAAGAGATCTCCATGCCTTCTACCCCAATACAATATATAAGTAGTAAGTAAAATGGACAGTATCCCCAGTATCAATAATGGAACCCCCATACAATTAGTACAGAATATGATCAGAGAATAGAGATATGGATTTGGGATTTCACCAGGAAAAATATCTCCCCTGGTATTTCTATAGGTTTGGTTCTTTCTAAACCTAATTTCAAATACTAAAGTTTCAGTTCATTCCACTTATGATCACACCTACATATTACTTATTTATTTATATATATTTTTTGGTACTGGGGATTAAACTCAGGACCTTGTGCTTGTGAGGCAGGTGCAGTGCCACTGAGCTAAATACCAAGTCAAGTTAATGGCATGTTCATAACTTTTTTTTTTTTTTTTGCAATACCAGGGATTGAACTTGGGACCTTGTGCTTGCCAGGCAGGCATGGGGCCACTGAGCTACATCCCCGGCCCCCCACAACATTTTTTTTACGTACAGAAAATTCAGAAATTTACTTCCATAGAAAGTTTAGGATTGCCACAAAATGTCTTGCAGAGTTCTATCCCCGGTACCAAAAAAAAAAAAAAAAAAAAAAAAAAAGTCTTGCAGAAATAGAATGGTCTCCATTCTGCCAGATCAAGTTATGGTGGAGAAAACTGTTGAAAAACCAAATATAAAAGAAAAAGAAGTGCTTATGGACAGAATCACCCATTTGGTCCGTAGTCAGTTTTAAAATTTAGTATTGATTTACTCTTCAAAAAACTAGTTCTGGGAAACTATTTCTTAAGATCAAGGTATTAAAAACATTTTGTTCAGTTTTACTTCTAAATTTAGTGGAGTGTGGTGAAAGAAATCTGACCTGTAAAATGTATACATACAGTGTGAATAACCCTTATCCAAAATGTTTAGGACTAGAAGTATTTTGACTTTCAGAATATTATAGATTTTGGGAGCTGGGGGTTTAGCTCAGTGGTTCCACCTCCTGCCTCACAAGCGCAAGGTCCCGAGTTCAATCCCCAGTACCAAAAAAAAAAGAATATTATAGATTTTGGAAATTTGGAGATGCATTAGATATTTCGGTGACGGGACACAAGTCTAAATACAAAACTCACTTATGTTTTATAAACACCTTACACATGTAGCCTGAAGGTTGATTTTATACAATATTTTAAGTATGCCTGCACTTTGACTGTAACTTGTCATAAAACACAAGGTATGAAATTTTCCACTGTGGCACCATGTCAGCATTCAAAAAGTTGATTTTGGAGCAATTGGAGATTTCAGATTTTTGGATTAGGGATGCTCAACACAAGTGCATGTATATACATATACTCATATGATACATTTATATACATACCTATATTCATACATGTTATTAAAATGAAGCTATTGGTTCCTTTTTTAATACAAACTTTAAGAAGTTTAATTACATATTTGAGGCATGTTAATACTTCTTTTACTTTGGTTCACCATTTGGTAAATATGCCTTTTGTTTTTTGCAATGGGAAAATATGGAGAAAATGATAGAAATTAACATTTTTATTAGTGAACCTAATTTATTTCAAAACACTTGCCAACCATAAGTCATTCATTACCCAGGAGTGGATACATTTATGACATAGTACACACAGTCGATAACCTACCAAGGTTGCCAGAAACACACACACACACACACACACACACACACACACACACACACACACACTTTCTCTCTCACACAATAGATACTTTCAAATGGTTTTTCGGCAATTTTGCAAATTTCACATTTTCAATGAAGTATTTTCAACATTTACTGATGAAATTCCATTGGAATAAAAGTCATTTCCAAATATTCAAATTTTCAGAGCCCTATTTTTTTTGCCCACTTTTTATATTCATTTGTACAATCTTTATTCCTTGCCTTCAATGAAAGACGCAAAATCATCCAATTATATCAAGCACCAATACTAGTTTTATCTATAATTTTGGAGAAGTCTACGTAGGTCCCATTGTTAAACTGGTATTTTCCACAATTTCAAGCCCTCTCCAAAAGCCACTACATGGAGAACTCTTGCTGCTTCTCTATTTGTGCACTCATGGACTTGGAGGACATGATCCTAGGATGGGAGCCAGTTTTCCAAAGGTCAACAACTGTTCCCCCAGACCTTCTGTCACTGCCAAGTGTGCTAAACCCTGGGACTTAATTCTCAAAGACTGCTCTACTGGGCAGTTTCAAGGGAATGGAATTTCACCAAAAGTTGTATCAGATGTCATTTTGGGTTTTCCTTCATTTCTCCAGGGGAGATACCTCTATGCTCTGATCTCTCAGTTCAACTCTTGACTTTTTTTTTTTTTGACACAGGGTCTCATTTTGTAGTTCAGGCTGGACCTGAATTCACTATGTAATCCAGGCTGGCCTCAAACTTGTGGTAATCCTCCTGCCTCAGCCTCCTGAGTACTGGGATTACAGGTGTGTGCCACCAAACCCAGCCAGTGTTTGGGGTTTTTTTGGTACTGGGGATTGAACTCGGGACCTTGCACTTGTGAGGCAGGCAGTGGAACCACTGAGCTAAATCCCTGGCCCCAGCCAACATATTTTTAAAATTTCCTTTCTAGGATACTAATTCACATGATGAGAATTCATGACTTACAGAAAAATCCCAGAAAGACTGTGAACCAAATCTTAAAAATCAAAGAATACCTAAAAAGGTTGCCACACTCAATGCCTTCTCGCAAGCTTAATTCAGGTGAAGAACATTTATGCAGAGCAGCACATCCCCAGAGGACTCTCACATTAGGGAATATATCACAGAGAATAAAGACAATAGTACATGAGGGGAAAAAACCTTTCCTGAAAATGCTTATTTACACTACATTAAATATATTAAAGTAAGCCTTCATAACTTCTGTACTATCCATGCATTCTCATTCTCTTAGCAGAACCCTTTCAGGTCTAGATTTTAGTTATCCATTTCCAAGGAACTATTTTATTTTCTGTAGGTAATATCCCTAAGGAATCTAAGCCCTAAGGAGTGACTAGCTCATGTTAAGCCAAATGGAAATCTCAGAACCCTGGGTGATCTCTGCTATCTGATTGCTCAGTTTTTCCTAAATGGTTAAACAAGATGGCAAACTTTGTTTCTTTTTGGATTTAACTAATTTTTCTCATCATATCATTTATTATAGCAAAACACCATATATTTCTAAAAGAAAAAGACTTGATATAAACCAAAATATCAAATAGATACATTCATAATCTTTCAATTTTGATCCATACACAAATATAGTTCTAGAAAATAGTTCTATATTTTTCTCCAGCATTTTTCATTTTGTATCATAGCCATTTTCCATTTTTCCCCTCTCAAAATTATCATTTATAACAGAAAGTGCTATTTTTTTAAAAAGGTGTGTAAACTACCTAATGGGGAAATCATGTAGTAGAATGATATATGGTAACATTGTTTTCCAGCCTAAGTTCTAAACACTACAGCAATCTTTCAACCTTCTCTATAACAAGTACACCAGTGTTAGAATTTTGTGTGCTCTTTTTGAGAAGAGGTCCACACTTCATTGGTTTTTCTCTCCAATTCAGGACTGAGTGCTTTCTGCTACAAAAAGTACCCATATTTAATAATTTTTCAGGAATGTTTGTAAGGCCAAATTTGATTTTGCATGTGAAACTCCTAAGTTAAAAATGTGCAGTACATAGATTTTCCCCTTTTCTTCATAGAAATTTCTAGATACATAACAAGTGATCAAAGTTTGTCAACATACATTATCTAAAGTTATCTAAACACATATATTATCTAAACACACTCCTTTAAAATAAACTTCTATAAAGAACAAAAGTAGAAAGAATCAATTCTGGTTTGAAGATTTGTAAACTAGCTATATTCATGGGGTTTCTCTTCATTATGAGTTGCCTGATGCCTGAGAAGCTTAGAGCTATTAATGAAAGCTTTCCCACACTGATTACATGTAAAGGGTTTTTCTCCAGTGTGAGTTCTTTGATGTACTATAAGTCGAGCACTCAAGCTGAATGTCTTTCCACACTGACTACATTCATATGGTTTCTCGCCAGTATGAGTTCTCTGGTGTTGAGTAAGGCATGAACTCTGTCTGAAGGATTTCCCACATTGATTGCATTCATAGGGCTTTTCTCCAGTATGAGTTCTCTGATGTACAACAAGAACATAACTCTGGCTGAAAGATTTCCCACACTGATTACATTCATAGGGTTTTTCTCCAGTGTGAGTTCTCTGATGCATAACAAGGTGAGAACTGCGGTTGAAAGATTTTCCACACTCATTACACTCATAGGGCTTTTCTCCAGTGTGCGTTCTTTGATGTGCCACCAGCTGAGAGCTCCAGCTGAAAGATTTTCCACATTGATTACATTCAAAGGGCTTTTCCCCTGTGTGAGTTCTCTGGTGAGCAACTAGTTTATAACTTTGACTAAAGGATTTTCCACATTGATTGCATTCATATGGCTTTTCTCCAGTGTGGATTCTTTGATGTGCAATAAGTTTATAACTCTGGATAAATGATTTCCCACATTGACTGCACTCATAGGGCTTCTCTCCGGTATGAGTTCTTTGATGTGCAATAAGCTTATAGCTCTGCCTGAATGACTTCCCGCACTGGTTGCATTCGTAAGGCTTCTCTCCAGTGTGAGTTCTCTGGTGCACAACAAGGACATAGCTCTGGCTAAAGGATTTCCCACATTGATTACATCTGTATGGTTTCTCTCCTGTATGAGTTCTCTGATGGGAAACAAGGTGTGAGCTCCGACTGAAGGATTTTCCACATTCATTACATTCATAAGGTTTCTCTCCAGTATGAGTTCTCTGATGTGCAACAAGATGTGAGCTCCAGCTAAAGGATTTCCCACACTGATTACATTCAAAAGGTTTCTCCTCAGATTGATTTCTCATGTTTTGAGCAATGGATGAATTCTGAGAAATTTTACTACATTTATACTGACTCTCTTCAAGAGGAATTCTCTGTTGTTCATTAAGGGATAATTCATGGTTCAAAACTTCCCCACATTCCTTAAAATCAAAGCTTTTACCTCCTGAATGAATTTTCTCATTTATATTTATGGGTGTTGCTTGACTAAAACACTTAATACTGTCACTAAATTTATAGGATTTCTCTCTTTTTTGAGTTCTTGTAAACTGAATGAGATGTATGCTCTGAGGGAGTTTCCCACATTCATTATTTTCACATAATTCATCACTGTCATTAGTCTTCTGAAGTCTGTTTACAACAGAATCAGGTTGCAATTTTTTAACATGCGACACACATTTATGAAAATGGGTTTTAATGGGTACCATGGGAAGTGAAAGAAGACTGGAATTAGCAGCATTCTTCTCCTTAGATTCATCACTTTTGCAGATTCTCTTGTGAATAATTGCTTTCCTTTGAGTGAACTCCTCTTCCTGCAAAAGTCTCTCTTGCTTCTCCTGTTGCTTCTCCAACTGGTCCTTACAGCCATGAACTTCATCACATGAAGACAGCCAAGGATCATCTCTTGTTAATTTTTCTATCTTCACTCCATGAGAGAGTTCTTCATCAAAAATGCCCTGCTTTAAGGTTGATTCTCTTCTTCCAAATGCAGTTGCCAGGTCTGGAATAAAGCAAAATAAGACACCATAGACAGATTATGTTAGAGCTAGAATATTGGAAAAAAACTTCACAAGAATGTAAAATATATGAATTTGCTATATAATCTGGGTTTAGAAAGCAAACGGGTAGGAATAAGCAGTAAATATAGAACTACCACAGTCCAACAGTATAACAAGGCACTCAACTGGAACTATTTTTATCTCATTTTTGTTTGAATAAGCAAGATTTTGAACATCAAGTAGCCTCATATTCTGAAATAAGATCATGTATGCAGAATTTACAGAATCTTAACACAATCTTGCAATACTTAGTGAATAAATAAAAGGACCTTTTCACCTTTAGTAGTGCTAGACACATGTTCACTACAATAGATCATTGACTACATTGCTAAGAATTTATAGAGGCATGAAACTTGCTACAATAGTCTGTATAAGCAAGACTTGAACAAATTGCATTTACAAACCCAAGAAAGAAAAAGGGCACATGGGCCAGGATTTAGCTCAGTAGCACCACACCTGCCTGACCAACACAAAGCCCTGAGTTTGATCCCTGGTACAGAAAAAAAAAAAAAGAAAGAAAGAAAGAAAGAAAAAGGGCACAATTATCACAGTTCCCTAAATACCTCACAGGCAATATTGCCCATAGATTCCTGTGATTTCAACTGAGAAGGAATAGAAGTTTGTTCAGAAGAACAAGCCTGAATGGATATTAGATAATTCCATGATATGTACAACTGGAACAGTGGTGACCAAGAGGTGGGAAAAAATGTGGCATTCTCCTATAAAACAAACCTTTTATACCTGTAATGACCCTTGTGTGTCTGGTTCCCAATTGGGAAGTCCTTTTTACACTCTTCCCACTTTCTCCAACTAAGAGATTAAGTGTAGTTTGAAAAGCTGACAGAGAAAGATATTGGACTTTGGGTGTTTGGGCTAGGGACAAAAGAAATTACTGCCTTTGACCTTTGGAAGCCATGAAGACTGAATAAGCTCAAGACCAAGAAATTTTACCAATTCTACCTAACAAATCAAAATTAATCTTCACAAGGGATGTATGGTCAAAATCGTTCTGGCTGCCGAACTCCACAGCTCTTAATGGGGATGTGAAAACATTTCAAGAGACATACCTTCATTATGTGGGATGACACACTTACCCCAAGACACCAGGTCTCTGTGGTTCTCTAGGGTTACACCTCTGTCTGGGGTCCTTACAGCAGGGTTCCAAGTGCCCTGATCCTCATGAGTGAAGTCCACAGTCACAATTTTGAAGTTTACTCCTTCCTAAAACAGGACACATATTTATGCTCAACTGGGCATTATTTCATTATGAAGTAGGAAAATGTCTGACAGATGAAAGTAGAAAAATATGATGACCTGGGGAGACTGTCAGTGTCCAAAAGATTCTGGTTGAAGTGTATGGATGTCTTTGGATTTTTGATGCTGGACCTGTTTTTAAATCTCCAAAGAGGGACACCAGATAAGAAGTGATATAAATTGTTTTCCCTCTTGTCCACATTAAAGAAATCTTATTCTGAATTTTACACTGGTGAATTCTCACTTAAGAATTCCCTCCAGATTCACAAGAAACTAACCAGGGTGGGCACATTTTTTTCTGTCAATGATCAGTTAGTAAATATATTTGCAGTCCATATATTCTCTATCACAACTATTCAACTCTCCTGCTGTGACAAGAAACCAGTCACAGAAACCATGTAAACAAATGGCAAGATTATACTATAATAAAACTTTATTTACAAAAACAGGCTGTGAACCTGCAGGGTGGACTTTGTAAATGCCTGAGACAGATGATGATATATAAGCATCAATGAAAGGCAGTATATATAGGCAAAGAGCCCTGGATTTAAAAGAAAAGACATTTGGGGTTTGTACCTATAATAAACATATCTGAAATAGAATTCTGAATTGTGAAAAGTTTTACTACATGTATATTAACTGCCTTCAATCAGACTTCTATGGGTGTTTATTTGTAATTTGATAATTTATCTTTTAATGGTGAATTTATTCCATTTCTATTTATTAGGCATAGTCACACCAAACTAATTGAGTTCCTGACTGAATTGTGATGTTACACAAAAAGACTATCACTAGAGTTTACTAAACAAAACATAAGGCTGCCCATTATTAATAAGATTGTTAGGTCTGAGAACCCTGAAAGATTAAATGACAGCCAATGTGACTTTTATCCTAAACCCTTGGTCTTCAGATGACAATACTATTTCTTTTTTGGGGGGTGAGGTTTAAGATAAGGGGTTGAGTAGGTAGCTCAGGCTGGCTTGAACTCCCAGCAATCTTCCTGCCTCAGCCTCTTAAGTACTGTGATTACAAGTGAGCACCACCACACCCAGCTGACAGCTCTGTTTCTGTACACACTCAGCTTCAAGGCAGAGCCTTCTAGGAGACAATCACTGTCATTACCGACATATAAATGAGGTCTCTTGCCCTGCCTCCTCTAAACAGGAAAGGCCTGTTTCCAAGACAGGAATTCTGACCCCAAAAGGAAGGGTTGAGAGTGACCTGTCCTTGCCCAAAGACAGAAAACAACAGGGAAATCTAACACCTCTTGCCACTAAAGGGTCTTTATATAGACAAGGCATTCTTAAATTATGGTTCATGCACAGGATTCTTGGTCCTGAATCCCATGAAACTACATGTAAAATGCTGTTCTACATGCATTTTCCTAAGTCAGAACTCATTAAGTTTCACCAAAATCTCAGTTTTTCATGATTAGCCCAAAATAGGATTTGGACATATAATTTACAAACCACCACCTGTGTAGAACACTGATATTTAGGGTACTCTTTTTCAATCTCTAATCCATTCCTCTTTTCAATGAACACTCTCCTTCAATGTTTAATGCAGGTCCTTGTAGTATTGAGCTTGTTCAAATATCAAATAATCAACAGGAGACTAGATTAATATCTCTCATTCCATCCCTTTGCAATCATTCTCAAAGCTCCATGGAATTCAATCCTAAAACTCAATACACTTTCTCTACAAACCAGCATCTGTATCACTAGACCATGACCCACAAGGGCACAGAGAAGGCATTCATAGTTTACAACCATAATTCTAACACTTACCATAGTGCTAATGTATAATAGATACTAAATATATTAAATTTAATAAATTATTTCAATAATTGAATCAATGGTGTTATTTCTTTTTCTTTCTTTCTTTCTTTCTTTCTTTTTTTTTTTTTTTTGTGGTACTGGGGATTGAACTCAGGACCTTGTGCTTGTGAGGCAGGCGGCAGAACCACTGAGCTAAATCCCCGGCCCTCAATGGTGTTATTTCTAATAAATCAAAATAACCCTGGTGCAAATTCTGCTTTACATCCTCTCTTCTCACCTGAATCACAGAAGGCACATCACACACCCATGTGAAAAAGTCCTTCAATATGCAGATACTGGCTTTTCTGGACTTCCATCCCAGTTATTTTATTCTTCCTCTCACCTGTCCAAAACACCCCTGCTCTGATTCTCTGCCATGCAGTTTTCTGCCTTAGAAGTAGCCAATGCTGGGTGGAAAAACCCAGAATAAATCTGTCCTCCTTTAAGTTGAGGATGTCAGGTATTTTGTCTCAGCAATGAGAAAGTAACTAAGAAACCTCACTTCTTGAAGTTGTGTCCTTTCAACCTTCCAAATCCCACCACCCCTATCCAGAGGACTCATACCTAGGATTCATCCTGTACTACAAGAACTTGTATTGTCTTGTCTTGCATCATCTATAGCATCCACCTGTAGACTCCTCTCATAATACAGTGAACCCTCCAGTTACAACTAGCCTCACATACAAACAACCTGGGTTATGACCAAAATTTTAGTTTTAACTTACAACTAAAGTCTTGACCCAAATGCTAGCTGCATGTGTGGTTGTAAACAAAGACTAGCAATGCCAGAAAAGCATATGTAAGCATACGTAACCATCAATCTGAGCCCAGATATGTGTGTTTGTTGGCATGATTTTGGTTAGTACTTTACATAATTGCTACAATTACTGCTATCAAAATGGCCCCCCAAAAGCTAGAAAAGAAATAAGGAAGGAAGGGAAGATAAAGAAAGCAATCACAATAGAAAAGGAATTATGCAGAAATATGAGTGGCGTTCATGTGACTGATCTCGCTAATATGTACAGCATGTTCAAATCTACCATCTTGACAATCTTACAGAGAAAAGATTTATATAAGGAAGCTAGTGTTGCTAAAGTATTACTCAAATTAGTAAGTCACAATTAACAATGTTAGACAAGGTAGAAAGGCTATTAGTTAGTGTGGATAAATGAAAGGCAGATGGCAGGTTATAGCCTGGGTCTATAAATGCTATAAATGCACATCTCATAAAGGATAATCCATCAACAAGTGATAATAGTGAAATATTTTGTGCCAGTAAGGAGTTGTTTCACAATTTTAAAACAAGAGCTGGGGTTCATAGTGTAACTAGGCACAGTGAAGCAGCCAGTGCTGATAAAAGGGCTGCTGAAAATTACATATACCATTTCAAAATGATAACAAAGAGAAATGGTTTTTGCTCTCATCAAGTTTTCAACTGTAATGAAACTGGGCTTTTCTGGAAGAAAATGCTCAGGAAAACATACATTACCAAGGAAGAGAAGAAAATGCCAGGCCACAGCCTATGAAGGATAAGCTAACCTTATTGCTATGTGCCAATGCAAGTGGGGACCTCAAGATAAAGCCTCTCTTTATCACTCTGAGACCCCTAAAGTGTTCAGAAAACATAGTCATGAAGAACAGGATAGGGGTGATGTGGGAATTTAAGGCAGAAGCCTGGGTAACAGGAGTGCTTTTTCTGGCGTGGATCAGGGAGGCTTTCTGTTCTACTGTTAAGAAATATCAGGGCCAGGAATTTAGCTCAGTGGCACCATGCCTGCCTTGCAAGCACAAGGTCTTGAGTTCAATCTCTGGGACCAAAAAAAAAGAAAAAAGAAAAAAAAAAAAGAAATATCTAGAGGACAAAAGTTTACTACTCAAGGCTCTCATCGTCATAGACAATGCTCCTGCTCACCCATGAGATGTGGAAGAATTGGCTGAAGAATTCTCACGACTCTCAGTCAGGTTTCTCCCACCTAATATAACTTCTCTACTGCAGCCTATGGACCAGCAAGTTTATAGCTAACTTTTTTTTAAAAAATTCTTTTATTGGTACATTTTAGGTATACAGTACGTTTACATTTATCATTGGGTGCTTGTACCTGTACATGATGTACCTTAGTTCTTACTTTTTCCCCCATTACCTGTGCACTCTTCACCCCCTCCATCCTTCCCTATTTACATAGATTTCATTTCCATTTTTTCTTTCTTTTCTCATAATTTTT
Organism: Heterocephalus glaber; assembly: GCF_053883595.1. Classification (NCBI taxonomy): domain Eukaryota; kingdom Metazoa; phylum Chordata; class Mammalia; order Rodentia; family Bathyergidae; genus Heterocephalus; species Heterocephalus glaber. The sequence goes on from NW_028258450.1 coordinate 1,725,388, forward strand.
CCTTTCCCTTCTTCCCTTTCCCCTTCCCCTCCCACCACCCCTACACCATTGGACCTTTTCCTATTTCAGATTATCAATTATTCATTTTAATCATTTTAATCCTTATTTACACTTTCAGTTTCTCACACTAGAGAAACTATTCCGTATTTACACGTGTGTCCTATTTATTTCACTTAAGAGTATGACCTCAATATGCATCCATTTAGCTATAAATGTCTCTAGTTTCTTGTTCTTTATGGCTGAGTAGTACTCCATTTTATTTAAAAAATCACATCTTCTTTAGCCAGTTTCCAGTTGATGGGTACTTGGGCTGTTTCCAAGTTATAGCTATTACAAACTGTGCCACTATAAACATGGGTGCACATATATCGCTGTGGTATGATTCTTTTAATTCTTTGGGGAAGAAATCCAGCAGGGGAATAGCTGGGTCAAATGGGACCTCTAGCCCTAGTTCTTTGAGGTATCTCCATACTGATTTCCACAGCGGTTGCACCAGTCTGCACTCCCACCAACAATGGAGAAAGGTTCCTTTCTCTCCATGCCCCCAACCAGCATTTGTTATTGGTTGATTTCTTGATAGCAGCCATTCTTTCTGGGATGAGGTAGAATCTGTGTTGTTTTCATCTGCATCTCTCGAATGACCAGTGATGTTGAACATTTTTTCATATATTTATTTGCTGCTTTTACTTCTTTGTCTGAGAAATGTCTGTTCATGTCAGATGCCCATTTTTGAATTGGGTCTTTGAATTTGGGGGGTCTGATTTTTTTCAATTCTTTATATATTATAGATAGTAGACCTTTGTCTGAGGTACAGCTGCTAAAAATTTTTTCCCACATTGTAGGTTGTCTCTTAGCTCTGTTGGTGGTTTCTCTTGCAGTGCAGAAGCTTTTTAAAAAGATGAGATCCCAGTTGTTGATCCTTTGTGCTAGCTCCCGTGCTACTGAGGATTTGTTCATAAAGTCTTTTCCTATGCCAATGTCTTCAAGAGTTCTACCTAACTTATCTTCCAGCAAGTTTAGTGTTTCTGTCTTAATATTTAGATCTTTAATCCACTTCGATCTTAGTTTAGTGCATGGTGATAGGTATGGGTCTAGTTTTAATCTCTGGCCGGTTGAAATCCAGTTTTTCCATCACCATTTATTAAATAGTCTATCTTTCCTCCAGTGAGGGTGGTTGGCTCCTTTGTCAAAGATGAGGTGGCTGAGTATGTCTGGAGTTGTTTCTGTATCTTCTAATCTATTCCACTGATCCTCGAGTCTGTTTCTTTGCCAGTACCATGCTGTTTTAATCACAGTAGCTTTATAGTACAGTTTCAAGTTGGGGACTGTGATACTCCCTGCCAAACAATTCTGTTGCCTAGAGTTGTTTTTGCTATTCTTGATCTCTTCTGGTTCCAAATGAATTTTTGGATTGTTTTCTCTTGTTCTGTGAAGTATACTGTTGGAATTTCAATCAGCATTGCATTAACTCTATATAGTAGTTTTGGAAGTATGGCCATTTTCACTATATTGGTTCTTCCTACCCAGGAACAAGGGGTATCTTTCCATTTTTTTATATCCTCTTTGATCTCCTTTTTCAGAGTGCTGTAGTTTTCAGTGTAGAGGTCTTTTGCTTCCTTTGACTAACTTTAAGAAGCTATATACCAAGGGACCGTCCCTGAAGTTCTTCCAAATGGTCTCAGATACAGACTTAACCCTTTAAAAAGTTCCAGAAGGAAAATTATAACATTCCTATGTGGGGTTAACTGACAAATCCTAGGCCAGTGTCTCTCTAAGGACACTGAAATCTCCCTGGAAGAAAATGTGACCTAAAACTACACAGGAGAGAGACTTTGAAGGCTGTGTAGAGGAGCCTGAGACTTCAATTGATCCTGTGGTTGATGACACTGTCACTATAGCAGAGTCCATAAGCTTGCAAGCTAACAGTGGTGATGTTGAAGAAATGGAAGAGGAACACTCAGAGGGAACTGTCTACAGAGGAACTTCAGCAGCTTCTGCCTGAGCAACAGAGAATGGCAGCTGAAGTTTGTTCTAGGAACAAACTGCTGCTTCACTGCCTCCTGCCTGCTTTGCCATGGACTGTTTCTCCTCTGTGATGGCCCTCTGCCATGCCACTCTGCTTTGGAGCCAGCCAATTATGGACTGAAACCCCTACAAACTGTGAGCTGAAATAAACCTTTCCTCCTTTAACTTTGTGTGTTGGGTATTTTGTCTCAGCAACAAGAAAAGTAACTAAGACAATATACTTTTCCTTTCTATTCAGAGCATTCTTTTCCTTTTTCTCCTTTTTTTTTCAGTACTGGGGATTGAACCCAAGGCCTTGCCACTGAGCTACATCTCCAGCCCTTTTTAAAATTTTGAGATAGGGTCTTGCTAAGTTGTTAAATTGCCCAGGCTAGGCTCAAACTTGCAATCCTCCTGCCTCAGCCTCACAGAGTGCCGGGATTAGAGGCCCCAAATACCTTTTCTATCTTATTTACTTTAAAGTCCATGGATCATACATTTTAATCTTTCTATTTGAGCCATTTAAAAATTCTCTTTCAAGTATTACCTTGATTTATAGATCTTCCACTGACTGTACCTGGTAAATTATAAACAGAATGAATTTGATGATACTCTGCTGTCTACAGAAAGTGGGTTACAAAATGCCACTGAGAAAAAAGCTACAAGTACAGTTGAACAGAGTATTATAAATTAAGAATCACTGTCTTCTAATGATCCTTCTGGACCACCCAGAAACTATTATAGCTATGAGGACAAATTTTATGCCTTCTCCACTCCTATCAAACATTTCTCTACTCCAATTCCCATCCTCACCCTCATCTGATCTTTCATAGAATAAAACCAACTTCAACTTTACATCTCCCTCACCTTCATTCATCTAGTAGAAATCTTCCCTGCATATAGTCAATTTATTCACACATTTACTGAACTTGTTCTGGTACCAATCAAAGATTTTCTATAGTTTATTTCCTTTATTTTTTCTGTCTACTGATTAACTTCTTTTTTTCCACTAATTCATTCCTGTAATCACTTAAGTAGAGTTAAATCTTTTCAATCCTTTAAAAAAATAAAAACCAGTCTTTAATCTCAAATATCCTTTAAGTTCTCTCTCTTTTGATCTTTCAAGCAATAATCAAATTTCTTGGAAATTTCCCCAGTCTCATTTCCATTTCCTCACTTTCTACTCACTAAGCTCTCCTGGCTCTTATCACTGACTAGTCACATACAATTTTCAATGTAAAAAAAGAAGCCCTGCTTGACTCACATGGGATGGAGCGGTCAGTGGCCCAGCATCTTCTCCCTCCACCTTGATGATAATCTCTTGAGGAGGGAAAGAGTCCTGAGAAGGTGGAACAGATGAAAGAAGGAAAAAAATTAGGGAAATAACTCATAGCTCAAAACTCCCACTGTGAGTCAGCTAGAATTTAACATATGAGCTGTTCTAACACGTCCCACCTGCCAACCTTGGGCTCCTGGCCATCAGTACGTTCAAGCTGACCATATGGAGAAAGAGAGGGGCCACCTTGGGGGACACCGAGGCCCCAGATATGGGCAGAAGGTCCTTGTGGATCTTCCAGGCTGGCCCCACTGCCAGCTCAATACAGTTGTCGTGACCCCAGGTACTACATATAGCAAAAGAACTGGCCAGTTGGGTCCTGCATCGCAGAACTGGAGCAAATAAAATGGACTACAGCACCATTAAAGCCAGACATATAAAGGAAAGATAACAAATTAACTGAAAAAAAAATTTAGCAGAAAGCATCACCAATAAAGGACCTGTCAATAAAGATGTATGCTTTCGGTACCTGCCTCAAAAGCACAAGGTCCCAAGTTCAATCCCCAGTACCAAAAAATTTTAAAAACTGAAAAATTAAAAAAAATAAAGATGTATGCTATTAAGACTCTTCAAATCAATAAGAAAACGATAACCTCAAAAAAAATGGACAAAGGAAAACATGCAAACAACTCAATCAAGAAGAAATAAAATGACCAGAGGATATGTAAGCAGATTCTCACCTTTTTAAGTCAAAAACAATCAAATATCTATTACTATGTCTCTATAGAGGCCATGAATTCACACTGATACCTCTAAATAGAATTTAAAACACATTTCATTCTGCATTTCCTGGTTTCTGTAGTTATATCTTCTGTGCTAGCTTTTCATTACTGCCACAAAATACCTGAGATAACCAACTTTAAAAGAGGAAAGGTTTGTTTTGGCTCACAGTTTCAGAGGTTCAAGTCCATGAGCAGTTGGCCCTGTTCCTTTGGGCTGTGGCAGTACAATATGGCAAAAGTGTGTGGAGAGCCACCTGCTCACCTCATGCCAGTAAGGAAGCAAACAACCAGGAAGAAAACAGAGAGGACAAGACTGGGGTCACAAATATTCCCATCAAGGGCACAGCGCCAGTAGCCTACCTTCCTTCCACTGGACCTTACCGCCCAAAGGCTTCCAACAGCAACACAGGCTGGGACCCACACCTTTAACACAAGGCCCTTTGCGGAACACTTTTCTAAACTATATCATCTTCTCAGGTTCCTACTATACTCTTTATATTTACTAACTAGCTCAAACTGTTGTAACTGACCAACATTCTGACTACACAGAGTATTTGTTTACTGTTAATGATTCTTGACAGCCACTCTGACAGCCCACTTGCCATGCTTCATGTATTCTTAGTAGAAGTATAAGTTGGACAACCATCTTGGATTTGCTATGTTTATAAATAATCCTTCTTTCCACCCTTCTTTCTTTTTTCCTTCTTTATTTTTCAGTACTGATGATTGAATGAGGCTACATTTCCAGTCTTTTTTAAATTTTGAAACAGAGTCTTGCTATGTTGCTAAGTTTCTCAGGCAGGGCTCACACTTGAGATCCTCCTGCTCAGCCTCCAAGTGCTAGGACTACAGGCATGCACAGTGATGCCTGGCTAAATAATGTTTTATTTTTAAAGTATTGAAGACTTGCAAAAATAGAACTCCATGCAGCTCTCCCTAATGGTAATACCATACACGATCAACCACACTGTCGAAGACAGGAAGTGGACATTGGTACAATATTAACTCAGGTATAGATATTACTCAGATTTCCTCAGTTTTGTATATATTTTTGTGGGATTTTTACTTTTTTAATGTAATACTTCAAAGTATTTATCCTCGGGAAATAACAGAAAGTCTGTCTAGATCCAGGTACAAGAAATCTCATTAAAAAGTTAATCATCACTGTAAAAATGGGAGAGGGAATTAAATGTCCACTAGCAAGTGCCTGGTTGAATAAATTATGCTTTATCCAGACAACAAATACTATTTAGTACTGGTAGCCAAAGAGAAAAAAGAGATTTGCATGTACTAATGTATATAAATAACTGAAAGAGGTCTATAATAAGATGTTCAGTGAAAATATCAATGATTAATATACACAAGATGAATGATTCTCTTAAAATTTAAATATGCCCACAAGTCTGGAAAGACATTCTCAAAAGCATTAAAAGCAGTTTTTCTTTGAAGGGGTAAAACTGAGGAGCAAGCTGACTGTATGTTTCAATAGTACATCCATGTTGTTCTGTAGCATTTATTCTCTTAATTAGATATTCAGAAACCAACACAAGTATTTCCCTCATTAAAAAACCACCTTCACACAGATCATTCCTTTAGCTTCCTAAGGACTTTTTCTTCAGGATACAATCAACCTGTCAAATAGCAGTCCATTCAAATACGCATTTCTCCTTCTTAGGGTCAATCCCTAATACTTCAGAAAGAAAGAGAGCTATTAATAGAGAGAAATTTATAAATACTAGCCTGTATTTCAAAATAATTACATACTTTTAGTTAATTGGCTTTTGCTTTTAGAATGGCTAAGATCAGTTTTTAAAATGGCAAAAATTGAAAAACTTAATGATTTTAACTCAGCAGGTATTACACAGAAACAAAATTCCAAAATAATTCTTATCTAGCCCTATAATTGCTCACTGGGCTTATAGTTTTCATTCAAGCCAAGAATTGGGCTCCACTGATTTTACTCCATGAGAAATAAAATATCCATGAGATCCCTGCTAAGTACTGTGCATTCTCAGAGTTGAGAAGTGTGGTAGCCCGCTGCTAAGCTCTCTCACATCATTTGTCTGGGAGAAATCAGCTGCTGGAGTGTGAGCAGTCTGGAAAGAGGCTTATGGGGCATGGGTCTGAGGCCTCTTGCCAACAGCCACATGACCAAGTTTGCAGGCTGATTACCCACTGTATCAGGCTGTCAGGAGGCAGCAGCCCCAGCCAGCAATTTACTGCAACCTTATCAGGGGTCCACAGCTCCAGAGACGCCCAGTTAAGCTGCTCCCGGATTTCTGCCACAAGATCGAGGAATGAAGTTGTGAACCAAAGGAAGAAGTTAGAAGAATTTTATTGGAAATAAGGAAAGAAGAATAGCTCCTGAATTTTGAGGAGGGGTCCAAATGAGGTAGCCAGCAAGGCCCTTTGTCAGGGGTAATATATACAGCAAAGTCACAATGTGGGTACAATGTGGGTCAAATTACCATCAATCTATAGGATTACAAGTGTAGCTGCTTAGCTGATATTGATCCAATAGGGAAATAGTCACCTAGCAAAGATACATGGAAAAAAATAAAGGGAAGGGACTTTTTTTGAAAGGGATGGGTCCAGATGCTCTGGCCACCCAACTGGGCGACTGATGCCTATCCAGACTTACTGGATCAGGTGGTGCTGATTACAATATAATCTCAAGTTATTGTTTATTCCTTGGGGAGGCATGCAGGCCCAGCCACTGCATCTTTATCATTAGGTCTGTGCATCCATCCACAATTCTGATCTCTTTTTTGTGTGTGTGCTGACTTCTTGAGAACCAAGTCTCCCTCTGGCTGTATATTAATTTCTATCTAACTTAGCTGCCTATAATATGGTGACTCACACCTATAATGCCAGCACTCTGGGAGGGTAAAGCAGGAAGATGAAAGTTAGTAATTTAGCAAGATCCTGTCTCAAATTTAGAAAGGTAAAAAAGGGCTAGGGACATAGCTCTGTGCAAAGGACCTGAGTTTAATCCCCAACACACACACACACACACACACACACACACACACACACACACACACAAGCACATAAACAAACATACTTGGGTTGTTTTAAGCTGCTAACTTCTGGGTATACAATAACTGATAACTAGCACTATGTTTCTGTTTTTCCTGTGGGGCCTTGGAAAATATAAGAAGCACATCTCTGACTGTATGAACAAAGACAAGAAGGCAGGGCTGTCTGCCTTACCTTTCTCCTAGTACTTTACACAGGATATAATCAATAAATGTAACAGAAGTAATATAATAAAGAGATTCCTGATTCAGCATCTGACAAAGAAGAAAAGGACAAAGAGCGTTCAGATTCTCAAAAGATACTCAAAAGTCACTAGTTTAAAATACAGTATTGGGCCGGGGATTTAGCTCAGTGGCACTGTGCCTGCCTCGCAAGTGCAAGGTCCTAAGTTCAATGCTCGGGATCAAAAAAAAAAAAAATACAGTACTGATTGTCATATCAAATAAAATTTTGCTGATAGTTTTGATGAAGATGTTGTTATGGTTTTGATCTAAAACGTCCTCCAGGGCCGGAGATTTAGCTCAGCGGTTTCACTGTCTGCTGTGCAAGTGCAAGGACCAGAGTTTGATCCCTGGTACCAAAAAAAATAAAAATAAAATGTCCGCCATGTTCTTCAGAGCTGAGGCCTCGTAGGACAAGGCAGGTCACGAGTGGGGGCATGACCCAAAAGAGTGCATTCTGTCCCTGCCTCCCCTCTCTGCCTCCTGGCTGCCATAGTGTGAGGAGCTCTCCTCTGCCCTTTCACCATGTTGTTTCTGCCTTGGAGCCTGCTGGCCACAGACTGAACCCACTGAAACAGTGAGCCAAAATACCTGCTTTAACTTTCACCTGGTGGGCATTTTGTCCCAGTGATAGGAAAGTGACTAATATAGATAGAAATTTCTAACTGTAATTAACTCCCTACGAAACTCTTGCACATGTTCAAGGACTAATGTACAAAATACCTGCAACAGCACTGTTTGTAACAGCAAAAAGACTGAGCACTAAATAGCCATTAACAGTGAAACCATAAAACCTCTGGTATATTTAAAACTCAAAGTCTGGGCAGTTGGTACACACAGTGGTATTGGAATGTCCCCCAGGCCCCCTCAGAGGGCACACAGGGAATACATACGTGCACACAGAGGCACACGTCTCTCCATATTTCTACATCTATGCATCCTGAAAACCACGAGCCCACATCAGAACCTTCAATTCCCACTGATCACCATCAAGTGCATTCTTTTTCCATCTGTACCTCAATGCTCCGACAAGGGTTCCTGCTGCCCTCACTACAGTTCCTGACTTCATCAGCCCCCTGTGAGTACTTAATCTCCACTCCCCCTACCCTACCCTCCCTGACACAGACCTTTCTCATCTATGTTGGCTCTGCCACCCACAGGAGGCCACCCTCTGCCAAGGGACACTTGTCACCCAGCTTGGGCTCAGACTCCCCAGGCCAAGGCACCCCCTATCATGGACTCACTCCTTGTGCCATCTGGGCTTGGACTATGCCACTGCATGGATGCCCTCCATGTCCTGGTTGGCCCTGATATCCTATGCAGGCTTCCTTCATGCCCTCAAGCTCCTCTAGCTCCCACGTGCCAGCCATGCTGCACCCCTGCCCTGATGGGGCACATGTCTCCCCCTGCTCTGGCTCCAACACCCCCACCAAATTACCCCAGCAAGAACACCTGCACTGCCTCTATAGGAAACATCCCCTCTGTGGATGCCCTGTTCACCTGTTGGCTGTCACTCCACCCACATCCCCCTCCCCACATGCATACCAGCTTCACCCCACATGGGCTCTGTTTCCCCATGCCCAGCCACCACCTTGTCCAGACCCTGTCCTCATCCCCAGTGGGTTCTAACACCCACTCTGGGCTGCCCCCTACATACACAACTCCCTCCCTCCACCTGGGCTCTGACCCTGTACCAGGGTGCACTGTGGACATCCACAACTCAAGGTACCTACTCGCCTACCTATGGTTGTCGGGACTGGGTTGTTCAGGAAAGGAAGTTCAAGTTAATATTTTCAAGAGACTAAATGTTTTCAAAGAATATTTGCTGTAAGACAATGCTTTCAATTATTCATTTTTAACCTGAAAATGTACTGTACAAAAGTACAAAGCTATGGGTAAGTAATTTTTGAAAATCCCTTATAACATAACTGACAGACAACCTTTCTTAACTAGTGTATTTATGGTCTCTACCATATTTTCTACATGAACAACTTTCTATTTCAAAAGCCAATGACTTCTAGATACTATCTACTTAATATAAATCAGTATCTTTTTGCCAGTAAGATGCACTAGTATATCATATCAGTTTTAATATGGATGCCTCGGTATGTGCCATCTCATAATTTGTTGAACTATCTACAATTCATTGCACATTTAGGATATTCCAACTGTTCATTCTCCAACAAAGCTGTAAATTGCTGGAAAAGGTGAATCAGTACTCCAAAAACTTTTAACTCAAGAGTCCAAGTTTCTCCAAGAAAACACTGTCTCTACTAAAAAAGATGAAGAATTGCAGCCGAGAGACTCATAAAATGCAGTGTGTACATGTTAAAAGTCTACAACCGTGAGGGACCAAAGCCCCTGAAAAGCTACAGAGACCTCAGAGGGTGAGCTGTGGGCCTGGTGGGCAGAGGCCCCAGGGCTCTCAGGGGAGGGGCCCTGCTCTACGCACCTGTTCGTAGGCTTTCAAGGGCCTTGGGGGCTTCTCATCCCGCTCCTCCATGCTCCCCTCCAGGTTTGGCAGGTGTGAGCTGCTGGGAGAAGAGATGCCCTAAGAACATTCTCTGCAGGTCTACCCATCCCTACACCAACCTGCCCCCCAATCAGCCTCCGATCCCAGGATGCATACCCATGGCAAGGGTGCTTCTAGAGGTTTCTGCCCAAATACCTATGCATGAACCAAGAGCCCCCCCAGTCCTTCTTGGGCTGGCCAAGATCTTGCAGCTCCAAGCCGGCTCCTTCACTACCACCCACCCACAAGCCACCTCATGCCCAAACATGGCCTTCTCCCTACCACCAAAATCTGCAGCACTAGTCCCTCCCCTGGTCCACCGGATCCTGAGATCCACACAAACAACCAGCACATGGGGGACTCCGTGGTGTAAACCCTTTTGCCCCATCCCTAACATGCAACTCCAAACCAGCACCTCTTCCCAGGGCCAGCAGCACAGCTCTGGTACTAATGGCCCAGAATCACAGTCCCTGACATGTATGAACTGCATGAAGCTCGCCAGTTCCACCCCTAGAAAGTGACTCAGCAATGAGCACTGACCCTGCCCTTCCAGCAGCCTGGCCTGTCCTCCAGCAGCCCTGGGAATGTGGCCTCTACCTCCTGCTCAGACAGCCAAGCTGAGCTCAGAGCTCAGCTGCGGCCAGGCCCAGGTTCCTCCACCATCTTATCAAAACATCACTGGCTGAGATTCCCACCTCAACAACCTCCTGGGGCCCGAATGTGCAGCTCTGACCTGCTTCCTCCATCTCCCTGAGTGCAGCAGAGTCTGCACAGGACTGAGGACTGTGGCAGACACCAGCACAGGCCAGTCTAGGGCAGCCCCTCCTCAGCACAGAATGTGTACCTCGATAGCTCAGCTGCTTTTGTATTAATTAGATGTCTTTTTGTCTGAGACTAAAGCAAATCTACTCCATCCCTTGCACCCCAGCTCTCAGTTTTACCCACTGTTCTGCACCTCCAGATTCTCATTCAGGCAGTGCAGTGTGTGTTCCCAAGGGAGCTGTGCCTTGCACCTGCACCCAAGCCCATTCCCTCCAGGCTTCCACAGGTCCCATCTTGAGCTGCATCTGACTCCTGCCCTAACACTTTCCTGGGTAGCTAAGGCTCAGAGATCCTATCTCTCCACTAACCTGGGGACTGTCAGGCAGTGATCAGGGCAATATTGCATAAAGACACAAGCACTCTCTAAAAATCCATCTCCGGCCACCTTCTTCCCACCCAAACACCTATTCCTGTGCACAGAGGGTCACTGGAATGGCCCTGCCTCTCTTCAGCCCCTAACCTACAGCAGCTCTCTCCACCCGCCCAGGCATCCCCAGGCTGCACCAGGTCCCAGGCAGGACTGTGCAGGCTACCCCTGGAGCAGCCCCATGCCTCCTACAACCAGAGCCTGCAGATCCACACTGGGGCTTCCAGGCCTCCACTCTTGCAGCCACTGCACAGCGGCCCACCCTCTCCTTCATGGCACACACACCCCACCCCCACACAGGGCAGGTTCACACCCAGAATCTGCATCCAAGGCCTGAGTGCTTCACCAAGGGATTTTGTGCAGTCCCTGCTCCTGAGATGAGAATCTGCACACTTACCCTATGCTGCAAACTGAGATACCTCAGGCACCCGCAAGTTTCCATGAAAATCCTGGGGTCACCTACTCCACTGCCAAACACCAGAGTACCTAGGCGGTAGCCTGCGTACAGAGCTCAGGAATCTGTCACACTCGCCACCCTGGGAGTTCTCAAACTCATGCTGGTGCTGCACCCACGGAAACTGGGCCCTTCCCCTTCCTTCTGTCCAACATGACAGCCTGGGTGTCAGGCAGAGTCAGCTCCTTTCACATTCAAATCTGCAGCCCAGACTCTTGTCTCTCTACCAACCTGGACACTCTCAGGTCTGCAAGCTGAGGAGCCTAAGCGAAGGTCCCAGAACACCTGCTCATAATGATGCTATTATCCTGCTATCTCCCCCACGGAGCTGTCAATCTGACCACAACTGCTCAAACTCAGTCCTTCCCGAGCTGATTCTCTGCCTCCAACCCAGCATCTCCACCAAACCCGAATGCCCAAGAATTCTGCACTCTCCTACATGGATCAAGATCATAGTCAAGTTCCTGACTCCTATTCAGAGCACGTGGGGGGAGCACTCTGTCTAGGACCCAGAACTTGGCCGTCTATTGCAGAATCCCACCGAGGGTTTGCTGAAGTAACACTGCCTCTCCTGGGGTAAGAACCTGCAACTCCAACCTAGTGTCTCCACAAGTCGAGGGTTCCCACGCCTGAGAGAAAAACAATGTCTTCCAGAGTCCCCGAGGCAACTGCTCAGAATCTCACCTGGTGTTTCCAACCCAAATCCCTGCTTTAGAGTATAGTGAGAGTGGCACAGCCCCTCCTTCCAGGAACAGAAATCTGCCACTGTGCACTTCAAAAACCTGGGCACCCTCGAGCCCTCCACTACATAGATACAGCATTGGAGAAGGTCGTTCCCCAGGTTCTGCCCCATATCCGTGTCCCTGCCCTATCTTCCAGCAACATGAGCATCCTCAAGCCCCAGATCGGTGAACCACTTGCCCAAGCATCCACGCATGCGCGCCAAGCACAGTAGCAATTGCCTCAGTATCTCCACCAGCCTCCAGACGTAAGACTGAACATATCTAGCGATAAGGCGCCAGAACCCCCACCCACACACCACAGCTTACAGGTGTTGGCCTACATCCTGCGCATGCGCACACCGCACACCCAATGCTGTGTCTCCCCCCACCAACCTGGGCGTCCGAGCCCCGGCAGCGCAGGCCTGTCCTGTCCCTGCTTGGGATGCCGGCACGGCTCCGCGGCAAAACGTACTCGAGTTAAGCAGCCCCTTGCTTCGATTCTGCACCACGTCAGACTAGGGTTAAACTAGACAGATCCTCTTCCGATCGCTTGGGGTGAACTTCAAAAGGCTACGGTGCGGAACGATTGCAAGCATCCGCGCGCAGGACAATGGCTGCGCTTCGAGACGAACCCGGAAGTGCATTGGGCTGAGCGAGCCGGAACTCCAACTACCAGAAGCCTCAGCGGCGCGTGCGGCTTTAGGGTGGGCATTGCGCTCCTTGGTAAAGCAAGAGCTGGAGCGCTGCCCTACAGGGCTGAGCATCGTCCTTCAGGCTGTGTGTCGGAGGCTTTTGTGGGATGCTGAGACCAGTCTTTCGCAGGGAAGCGGTTGAAGAGCGGTGAGGTGCTCGACAAAAAGCTGGCCTCAGACCCGCTTGACGCCGGCAAGTCGCCCTGAAAATGGAATCTGAGTGGAAACGACAGTTTCTCCTGAGCTCTTACTGCCTGTTGGTTCTCTTGGTAAACCTGGTGTCCCTATTTTACAATTGAGGCGTTGCCATGCAGCCTTTCAAGAATCCGAAGTTTTTGTACTTGATAAAACAGGAATCCTTTTACTACCCAGGCCGTGGTGGCACACGCCTGTAATCCCAGCATTCTGTAAGGCTGAGGCAGGACAATCACACATTCGAGCAAAACCCTGCCTCAAAAAAAAAAAAAAAAAAAAAAAGTTACAAAAGAGAAAAGGCCGAGAATAAACAACTCATTTTTGAAAATGAGTTTATTTTCTGCCTGTAAGGCCTTGAGGATTAGGCAGATTCTTGCCACAGGGCATTTGCACGTGTTATTCCTGCTGTCTGGCAGGATGTTGCTCTGAGGGATCAACTTGGCTCAGTCTGGCCCTTAGGGGAATGTGACCTTTCTCTTGGGCCATTGCCTGACCACCACTGTAAACTTGCAAACAACCCTTCCCGTCTCCATAAGCTCCTTGCCTCCCTCTTCATCCTTATTTTTTTGCTCTAGAGAATTTTTCACGATTTAATACACTATACGTTTTAGGTATCTATATAAGAAAAATTTATGTATCCAACATCTAAAGAAAAAGAACAATTCAAAATATACTGGGCATGTGATAGATGCACAATAAACACTTGTTGAATTGCTAAAGGTTCCTGGCTCTGGGTTACACACTAACATCTAATCACCCTAGCACCCTATGTCATTGTGATGTTCACTTCCACCCTACCAGGGTGGAAGCTGAAAACTGGAGCCCTACTATATGAAAATGTAGGTTTTTAGCTTTTTGAAGATGATTGTCAAAGCAGTCATGATTTTCCTCACTTAAATTCTGATTTTTCAACAACAAATTATTGCTATTTGAAATGTACTCTCTACCCCCAGAATTTCTTGTCGAGAGCCATTCTATAAAATTTTGGGGGGGAAATGATTTCCTAAAGTGTGGTTAGGATTCATCTGACTCCTTGTGCCTCCTGTTACAGTTGAGGCCTGAATGGACCCACAATGCTGTGATGCTCCAGGGCAAGAGTATATAAACTGAAGACATCTTGGTTCCTTGAGAACCAAGTAGTAATAAAAAAGGAGAAAAGTTTTGTCTGGGGGAAAGGACAGATTCCTTATTAGCCTGCTGTCTCATCCCACCTACTATTGTAAGTGTTTCACCCAGCGAGAAAGAACCAACCAGAGACTGATATTAAATCTACACAGGAGTTTATTACTGGCCGGGACCGGAGCCAAGCATCAGACTCGAGGCTCGACTCGGGGAGATTGACATATTTTATACACCTTTGAGGCCAGCAGTTTCTAGGCCCCCCTATGGGATAGAACTAGTAAAGCAAGTAAAAGGTACAGAAGCGGAACGTCCTGCTGTTAGAACATTTGTAAAACAATAGTTGATTAATTGTTGTTTGTAAGAGACTCTAAGGGGAGGAGGTTTCTAAGCTTCCTCCTTCTGAGTTCATCTAAAGGGCAGGTAGGTCGTTCAGCAGCAATATGGAGTCTGTCTTGCTGACTAGGGTCCTTCAGTAATAATGCTTTGCCCAGCTCACCATCCTCATCAACATAAGATCCCCATCAACATAGGATTACCTCCAACCTCTGAGTCACCCAATACTCCCTCCAATAGTGGCTAGCTCCTGGTGTCTTCATGTTGCTCACTCTGGCATTGACCTCCCAGCCGCCCATGAACTTAGAAAGTCTCTTTGCCTTTCTTTATCCCTTGCCGTACCCCTCTCTAGGCAGATCAGAGGACTGATCCGCCTCCGATAATTTCTTATCACTTATTGTGGCTCATTTTGCATTTTTTTTTCTTTTAGTCTTCTGTGGTGGGACTAGTTTTACAGATGAAATAGAAATGCTGAGCAATGAGGAACTAAGGGAAGGGACCTTCATTCAACAAATAAATTGCTTTTGTAACTGCCTTGGGTATGCCTGCTTGCATAGTGAACACCCAGCTTTGCAATACCAAATTAAACCCTCGCCTTCACTGCTCTTGGGCCTGTGAGTCCACTCCTTGGGTCTGGGTAAATGAACGCATTTCTCATAGACTACCCTGAACCGCACAGTGAGACCTTGTCTCAAAAAACAAGGAAGAGGGGCCAGGGACTTAGCTCAGTGGTTCCACCACCTGCCTCGCAAGTACAAGGTCCCAAGTTTGATCCCCGATACCAAAAAAAAAAAACAAGGAAGGAAAGAAAGAAGGAAGGAAAAAGAAAAAGAAAAAGAAAGAAATTGAAGTCCAGGTTAAACAACTTACCCTAGCTGGTATTGTTAGGGTAGAGCTGGATTTGAACCAAAAAAAGCCTGAACCCTGAGTCCATACTTTTAACTTTTACATTATATTGCCCCTTGGTTACCCATTAATATCTTTTTCTATAAAAGTAACACCAGGTTTGCAAACAAAATAGAAAAAAATTTACATTTATTCATGATAAAAGAAAAAGACCCTACAAATAAATTTAGCAAGCTAAATACAAAACACAGTAAGAAACTTGAAAATGTTGCTGATGGAGGTAAAAGACAAATTCCTGGCTGTGTTGGAAAGTTATCAGATCTTTTTTTTTTTTTTTCCGGTACCAAAGTTGGGGACCTTGCACTTCCAAGGCAGGCGGCAGAACCACTGAGCTAAATCCCTGTCCTGAGATGTCAGACCGTACAGATTGATCTACAAGCACAAATACAAGAGAAATCACAAGATGCTTTGTTCATCTTCTTTTTCAATCATTTTGCTTAATTTTTTAGTTTAAGATATTCAAACAATAAAGTGTTAGTAATGTTTAAAACTGACGTCTCTTTTTTTTTTTGTATTGGGGATCGAACTCATGACTTTGTCTTTTGTTTAGCTTGTTCATTTTTATTTACAAGGTGATGAAGTTTACCTGCAGGAGTCCCCAATAGTCCTGGCCTAGTCCAAATACTTTAGGGGCTTAGGTCAGCTACCACTGAGGAATGGGAAGCCACTGGCCTCAGAGATTTCCCTCTCAGCTGTTTGGGGACTGAATGAGACCCACATTTCATGCTGAGGTCAGATTAACCAGAGTTGGATGAGAACTCAGCATCCACTGGAAAGGAGGGTACAAATCCAAGTGCTGGAAGACAAATTAAGAGTCCTCAAAGGGGAGGAGATACAGTATCACAGCTCCAAGGATAACAGCCCATTCTGGAAACCTCTTCTTGGTTTCCAGGATTTTGTTTTTGTTTTTCCTCCTGTCTTCTTCAGTCCCTTACTGTCTCCTTTACTTGATCTCTGCTATGAACATTGAAGAGACCCAGGATTCCGCTGTCCGCCCCATTCCACCTTATCCTCATCCCCTCTCCTTGGGGTTAATGTAGCAGGCCCAGCTTGTCCAAAGCCTGCACATTTCCAAGAAAAGCTGTGTGCTTCACTGACATTCGGCTGGCTTCTGAGAACTGAGCTCTTACAACGTTCTGTCTGAGAAGAGTGTTTTCACCCTCACGAGGCCTTGAGCAATGCTATGCAAGTTTGTCAAGATAGTGGGATTTATGGGGGGCACCTGATCTCCTGCTTGGGAGCTCTGAGACTTCAGTCCCTGAGGTCACTCACACAGGCAGTGGATGCCGATGAGAACGACCCCTCATAAAAACCCCAGACACCGAGGTTGGGGAGAGCATTCCTCACACATTCATACATGTCGTCACACAGCACTGGAGATGGAAGTCTCGTGTGACTCCACTAATCAGGAACACTTGTGAGTTTGTGAGGATGGCCCTGCTTAGCCCTGGCTAACTCAGACTCAGATTCTTCCGGGCTCCTGTGGCCACCAACAGTGTGTGCTCATCCAGGAGACAGCTATGGTGTCCTTGGCTGCCGGGTCTCAATTCTTGGCCTGCAACTTCTAATTCAAGGGCTGTCACTTTCACCTTTTTCTATAGCTTTTAAACAAATGACAGTCTAAGACTTGGTAGGAGACAGAGTCCTGACCCTGACCAACACACTGAAATAGAACATCACACAGTCTACAAAGGCGATGAGAAGTGATTGGATTATAGTATGCATTCAATAAATGTCATTAAATACATCGTGATGTAGCATGGTTTCTCTAGAACTTCTGGAGAAAGGATCTCTGCTTCTGTTAGGCTTTGGAGCCTATTTGGCAGTAAATGTCATCATCTGGATGTATGAGTGTCTGTTAAACAAAGAGAAAATGTAAGCTCTACTGGCTGGGTGGATGCTTCTGTCCTAGCTGGCTGTAGTCTATAGCTCAACCCGCACTCTCACATCCGTGGAACTCCCAAAGATCATCTTCCTTTCGCACTTCACTTCAGTCACCCTGGCAACTGTTGTTGGGAGATGGATTCTAAGATGGCCCCATTGTCCCCACCTCCTGGTTGTTCCCCTGTGGAATCCTCTCCCTTATGGTCAGGACCTGTGACTTCCATCTAACTAATAGAATATGTCAAAGGAGACGGGACGGGATGTATATGCTTGCATGGATGCAGTTCTGTAACACAAGATCATGGTTTCCATCTTGATTTTGAAGAAGCAAGATAGGGTGCTGTGAGCTGCCTATGGAGGGGGACACATGGCAAAGGACAAGGGCAGCCTCCCTCTGACAGTAGGAAATTGAGGCCTTCATGATGGTCTGCAAAGAACCTAATTCTGCCTACAGCTACATGAGCTCAGAAGTGGAGAAGAGCAAAAGAGGAAGACATGGAATTTCATAGACTCCAAAATATTGAAATGTCATGAATGGAACTGAATAGCAAAGCACAGAGTGTGAGAAAGTGTGAAGGCGAGTGAATGAAAGGGGCTAGAACGAAACCAAGAGGAATGAAGTGAAATGGGAAGGAATGGGGCTTGAAAATAAGAAATAGAAAGTAACATAGACAAGGAAAATGGAATGGAGTGAGGGGCATGAAAAGAGAGAATGGAAATTAAAAGAATGGAATAGAACAGAGTAGGTGAATCACAGAAGAATGAAAGGAGAACAGAATGAAAATGAATGGAAAAGAGTGAAATAGAACTGAATGGAAGAAGAAGGGAAGAGCAAAAGAACAGAGAGGAATAGAGGAAAAGGAAATGGATGGGGAAACCATGCATAGAAGAAGTGGTGGACTGCAGTGGGAGGCAATGAAAGCCAATCAAACAGAATGAACGTAAACAGGAAGGCTGAAGAAAAAAGAATGGGCCAATGGGAAATAGAATGAGTGGAATGGACTACTATATAACAAGAAAGAACATGAATAGAATGGGAAGAGAATTAAAAATACGAATGAAATAAAGTGTTGGGACAGAAATTCAGTGGACTGGAATAGAAAGATAATGGAAAGCAGAAGAAATAAATGGAATGAAATTGAAATACATAAAAATGAAGAAATGTTAGCATTAAAAATCCCTAATGTGTATATGCTTTTATATGACATCCAAATTTTTGGAGAGTGGTTCATCTGTCCCTCCAACTAAAAAGAATGGGAGGGAATGAAATAAGAAAAAGATGAAGAGGGTTGCAGTGGAACAGTTGCAGGGATGGAACAGTGGAATGGGATGAATGCAAAGAAATGGAAAAGAGTGGAGCAAATGGAAAGAGATGGAAAGGAATGGAATGGGAATAGATGACGTGTGGAGGAACTGAGTGGAACGGACTAACACTAAATACAGTGAAAAATAAACAGTTGAGCAAAGTGATAGGGAAAGACAGAAATGGAGAAAAGTTAAATGGGTAATATGGAAATGGGTGGAGTGAAAATAAATTCAGTGGAAACAGAACGGAGTAAAATGGAGTGCACTGGACAGCAATGGATGACATTAGCTAGAAAATGAAAAGATAGAAATGGATAGAATGAGACTGAAAATATTTTCAGGGGAAATTTTGTCAACAGTCTATCCTACAGACTCCAGCACAGCAGGAAAATGCAGATTGGTAACAGCTTCCCACTTGTCCAGAGACTCAGGCTGCTGTGAAAGTACCTGGTAGTTTGACTCCCTGTTTCTTTCTGGTAGAGAGGGGCCCACTGGAAGCTCTGGAAGTTTGGACTGTGGATTCCTGGGTCTGAGAGCAAAGCCTCCTGGGATTGCTGGAGGTAGTTTCGTCTGCAAGCGAGCAGAGAAGGCAGATGGGCCCACAGGTATAGCCTGCCTGGAAAATGCCACCTAACACCCAGAGAGGGAACAGGGTCCACCCAGGTTCTCAAAGAGATCAGAAATGGAGGGAGGGTTAGGACCCAGGCCAGCTGCTGGCTCAGAGTTCTTTCCTGTCTCTTGCTGGCTTCATAACCTCTACTCTCGATCTCCTCCCCCAACCCCATGCTGGGCCAGCACCACTGCCCTGGAACCCAATTCCAAGCCCCGGAGGTAGAAGGAACAAAATGAGAGCCAGAGTCCTGGAATCTGAGCCTGCTGAGGCCATGGGCCACTTTCTCCCCACCCCTTGCCCTGTGATGCGCAATGACGATTCAGATAAGGTGGCCTCTCGGCCTGGTGAAACATTCGATCCACTGCAGCGGGGCCGACATACCTCATAGAAGTGCTGTGGGGGTGCTGACCAGAACATCTGGGGAAATACAAAGTAGTAAAGAGGTTGTGGGGCCTGGGATGGGGGCGCCCCCAGAAATTCTCAGAAACAGCCTGAGCCTCAAAGGTAATTACATCCCTTCTGATTCCCAGGCGGCTCAAGGCTAATCAGTGTTATGTTAAAATGCGAGAATCCCAGGAGAAGGGATGGAGGGGGGCTGAGAGTAGAGCTCACAGAGTTGACAGGAGCAAGCAAAGAGTTCTGGGTTAGCAGCTGGCCTGGTTCTAACCCTCCCTTCGCTTCTGAGCCAGGGAGGGCCTTGAGGGCCTCAGAAAAGACGCCTCTGGAGAGGAGATGTAGCTCACCCACCTGATTGACTCTGGTGTGTTCCTGGATCTCAGGTATTCTGAAACTCAAAGGCCTCGGCTTGTCTAGAGAAAGCAAGCCCCAGCCCAGAGCTGCAGTTAGGAAGAGACCGAGGAAGGAGCTGCTTCCCAGGACCCTCAACCTCAGGAAATAAGGAGCAGCAAACCTCCTTCCTCCCCTTCATATCTCTGGTGAGCTTAAGCTAAGATTGTCTTGGAAATCAGGTTGTAGGTTACCTCAGGCTGTTTGGTGACATGGATGGGGAGGGAAACCCAAGTCCCAGCCCCAATCCTGCCCACAGGTCCTGTGTAGCCTTCCCAGGCTTAGTCCTTTATCCCCCGTGTCGTGGTCTCCCCCTCTGTAAGATGAAGCTGGATCAAACCATCTCTAGAGGCCCTGCCATATCATGAGGCTCATCCTTTCAGAATCCTAGGTTTAGAGATGGCGAAGACGCCTCCATTGCCCTTGGGTCAGCCCTGCCCACCAGCATGTGAGGCATCGTGCAGAGATGAATTATGGGATTGGGTTTGGATTCAACGGGAAGGGCCGAGCCCATGGACTTGCTCTGTCTACAGCAATCTGATAACAGGGTTTTCTGAGGCTGAGGAGAGAATGCCACCATCTTGTCCTTCTTTTCCCACAGCTGCTGGAACAGGTGGAACCGGTCAGAATTCTTGAGGCCAGTCTCATCCCTATCTCCACAGGGACCCAGGGCTCTGGGGCTCAGGGAGCTGGAACAGTGCTTGCCCACATCAGACAGTAGTCGGGTGGCAGAGCTGGGAGGAGAGGCCTGGGCTTCCACCCCAGCTCTTCCCCAGCGCTCATTACTGCCCAGAATGTCCGCCATGGGGTCACTTACCTGCGCTGGGCTCTGTAGAGTGCTTCCTCCCGGAAGTAGGTTGTGAGGCCTTGGACACGGGATCATCTCCTAATATCTTTGAGAGCCTGAAACCCCAAAGCCTCCTTATTGTTTGCTGAATTATCATTTCAAGTAAATTATCAGTGAACACTGCTAGTTCTTGCCCATCTCCACAGGTTCTGACCATGTCCCAAATGTTCTTGGATGATGGCCCCAAACACTGAATTCCCCAGGGGCTGGGACACGCTCAGCACCACGATCAGCAACCCTCTCACCAGGCGGCCCCTGCTGGCCACGTCCCATCCCCTCCCCAGTAATTACCATCCGGCCTTTCTGCTGTAATAGCCCAGTCCTGCCACCAGAGCAATGACACTCAGGACTCCAGTGACGATGCCAGCGATGGTTCCCGCAGACAGGGAGGGTGACTGGGAACCTGGCCAGAGAGATGGAGACCCAGCCCTGCTGTACTGACACACCCTCGTCCCTGCTTCCAGTCCTATCCCTAAACTTGTGGCTTTTTTTTTCCTCCAGTACTGGGGATATAATCCAGTGCCTTAGCATTGAGCTACATCCCCAGCGCCCCGACCCCCTTTTAAATTTTGAGAATGGGTCTCATTAAACTGCCCAGGCTGGGCTCAAACTTGCAGTCTTCCTGCTTCGGCCTCCCAGAGTGCTGGCATTACAGGCACGTGCCACCATGCCCTGCATTTGCCTTTATCTTTACTGACATTCCATGTGTCCTGCTTTTCCAGTTGCTGGGAAGCAGCAGTTCGTTAATAACACCATTTCTGGAGTCAATTGACCTGTGTTGAAATCTCAGCTTTGTAGGCATGCTACTTAACCTCTCTGTGTTCCAATTCTCTTTGCTGTAAAATAGGAACAAGAGTTCCTACTTTAAAGGGTTGCTGGAAAGATTAAACATATATGTATTCATGTTCAACATATGTTATGTTCAAAGTGATATATATCTATATATATGGTGCGTCCACGAATGGGAGGTGATGGTAAATATGTCAGCTGGGATGGACGCTGCGGATTTGGATTTGGATGATGGATCGGGGCCTCCAAATCCTCTCTCCCATGAACCAAAGAAAAGGGCTTTGGCACCAGAGCCCTGGCTGCCACTCAGAGCCCTCACTCTCTAGAGTCTTGTGATCCCGGACAAGTGAATTCCTTCCTGCAGGTGCACACTGAGGCAAACAGTGCCTGTGACTAGGAGTGGTGAAAATAAAATGAGATCACAAATTCAATTCCTGGCACTTAGGAGGTGGCTCATACATGGCAACTGTTCTCACTAATGTTGGCCTGCGGGTTTTGAATTCTGCTTTCACCCAGCCTTTCTCAAGGGGTGACACACAGCCATCAGGATCAAGAGGGCAGCCAGGAGGATTGGGGTGTGAGGAAGGGGCTCTGCTTTTGGAGGAGGGGACTTCCTGTGAGGCCCCTGGGGCTTAGCCTTAGTCTCTGAGTTTCTGTTTCTTTAGATGTCAAACAAACATAGTTTGATATAATTCTATAGGCTTCAGAGGGGCTAAAGATTAAATGAACTCATTCACAAAAGTACCAGTAAAGTGCCTGGCACATAGTAGGTGCTTGATTAAAGATGATGGCTAGCTGGGCATATTGATGCACACATATAATCCCAGTTGCTTGGGAGGCTGAGGCAGGAGAATCACAAGTTTGAGGTCAACCTACGCAACTTAGACTTAGTGAGACCCTGTCTCAAAATTTAAAAAGGGCTGGGGATATAGCTCAGTGGGAGAGCACTTACCTAGCAGGTGTGAGGCCCTGGGTTTCACCTCTAGTTAAGAAAAATAAAGATGATGATGGTAACAGGAGAAGGTACTATCTAAGCACTCTGAGCCCTCCGTACCTGATCGCCTTCAAATTCTACAACACACTGACCCACAGATGCCTCCTCTGAGCCTGTTTCACTCACCAAACCCTCTTCCCAAGACCACGGCACTGTTTTGAAGACTCAAAGAGGTGATTTGAGAAGCTGCCTGGGGTCCTAGGCTCAGTGAGTGACCAAGATCACTGCTATAAGGTCAGCAGCGGCAGGACCAGCGTCCTAGGTCCCAGTCCCTCCCCTGGGTAGCAGAGATACCAGCGGGCTCACCTCGTAACTGGCTGACAGACAGAACTCAAAAGAGAAAACCCACAAAGTGCTTATTGATTTATACTTGGGAGGCTTGGCTCAGGCATATGGCACAGACTCAGTAAAGAGTAATTGTAAAGGGCCAGGGATTTAGCTCAGTGGTTCCACCGCCTTCTTTGGAAGTGCAAGGTCTGGAGTTCGATCCCTGGTACCAAAAAAAAAAACCAAAACCAAACCCGAGAATAATTGTATTTGTTTAATGAACACAGTATGCCAGGAACAGCTCTGAGAACTTTATAAATGTTAATTAGTCCTCAACACCCTTAAAAATAGGCACAATTGTTACGTTTGCTTTACAGCTAATTAATCAGAGGCTCAGAGAGGTTAAGGAGCCTGTTCAAGGTCACACAGCTAATAAGCACTGAAGCCAGGGTGTGGATCATGGTGAACAGCAACACCATGCTGTCTCTCGAGTGCTCAGCACGGAAGTACAGGGAACCCTTGCAGGCTGCGTCCAGTGATTCCTCTCTGCTCACTGTATCTGCGACTTGTCCTTCTACATAACTCCGAAAGGTAGTCTCTCAAAACTCTATCTTTCTTCTTCTTCTTCTGGTACTAGGGATTGACCCTAGGGCTTTTGCTCTGAGCTACATCCCTAGCCCTTTTGTATTTTTTATTTTTGAGACAGCGTCTCACCCAGTTGCCCGTGCTGGAGTAGGACTTGTGATCCTTTTGCCTCAGCCTCCTAGAGCACTAGGATTTACAGGTGTGCGCCACCACCCAGCTGTAAACCTCATTCACACGAAAGAAAGCCGAGGCTCAGCACAGCCTGGAGTTGGCCAAGGTGCACAGCACAAGGAGGGGCTGTAGGGCCTGGGCACTCGGGGTGGGGATTGGTGGCTCTAGACTGGGACCCGACCCACGCACTTCACGCACAGTCACACTCCGGCCCCTGCCTCGGGGAGGCTGGGAGCTGGGATCCCAGGGGACAGCGACTCCCAGGGCCCGAAGACTCACCCACCACGTGGACCAGGATGGAGGCTGAGCGGGCCAGGCCGGTCAGAGGGTTGGAGGCTGTGCAGCTGCAGGCGCCCTGGTGCGCCCAGGTCACGGCGGTGATGACCAGCTGTCCCCCCGTGTACTCCCCACCCGGGTGCTCACAGCTCCAGCAGTACTGGGCGCCCGGCTGGGACTCAGCCCAACACTGCAGGGTCAGGTTGGAGTCGAGCTTCACCTCCACGGTGCTGAGCACCACTGACACCGTGTCCCTGGTGATGTCCACTCGGTCTGGGCCGTCTGCGGGCAGAGGTGAAGTCACACACCCCACACAGGTGGACCACCGAGACCCCCTTCACCCCTCTGCTTCCACAGTGCACAGTTGGCTTTTTGGCTTGTTTATATGTTCGTTTATTCCTCCTGCACTGGAACGAAGGCAATCCCAGTCTGCAGCTGGAAGACAGAGGCTCTTCTACCTGAGGCTGAAAGGAATCTCAGAAGGAGAAAGAGAAAACGTTCTCTTTTCCTCCTGCGCTGCCCAACAAGCAGACTGTGGTCCACACCAAGGGACAAAAACTGTCTTTGCCAAAGTGAATTCTTTTGTGTGAGTGGGGGAGTTCAGGCTGGCCTTGAACTCATCATGTAGCCCACGTTGGCCTCAAACTCACAGCCACCCTCCTGCCTCAGCCTCCCACAAGCGCTGGGATCACAGGTATGCACTGTCACTCCGGCGCCACAGTGAATTAACAAAGAAATCTCGCACAGCAGCAGGATTCCACAATTGTCACCATGAGGTGTGCGCATGGCCCCTACCTACTCATACTGTGGACCCTTCATGGTATGAGTCTGGGGAGTTTTCTTTGTAATGCTCTGCCTCTGGCGGTGCCCCTTCCACATTCTCCAGCCTGGGGCTTCCTCTGGGTTCCCAAATCCTCCTTTTGCCCTGGCAGTGGTCACCACACTGCGCGGTACTTGCTGAGTCCCTGTCCCCTGGAGGCCGTGGGTGCTGACATCAGCCTCTGATTAGCAACCGCCTGGCTTGTTCCTCAGCTCCAAACAGTTTTGGTTTAACAACTGAGGTAAGCAGGAAAGGGGGGAGAGCAACAGAGAAGGGGAAAGAGAGAAAATACCTGAGCCTAGCCCATCCCTGTAAGCCCCGCTACCTCACACAGGCAAAAGGGGGCCCTTCTCCCTCACCTCCTCGGGCTCAGCTCATGGCTTCCACAGCCTCCTCCTTGGCCTCCTGTGGAGCAGCAGCAAGTCCCAGGAGTCTGATACTCTGCAGCCACCCCCAGCCCCCATCACCCTCTGGAACAACCAGGGCCACTGTGAGAAACCCCCAAGACCCCCTATGGCAGCAGTGTAACTGGCCAAGATCACTTGCTGGGTCCTGAAATCCACCCCAGTCCTCCCATGGGCTGCCCTGGCCAGTTCCTGGGTTCAGGGGGAAACTGAGGCAGATCCTGTTCTGGGAGATGCGGAGGGCTCTGCAGATTTGTCAGGTGTCCTTAGATGCATGACTGTCTGGGGGCTTTCTCCTGGCCTTTCCCCCCTCTCCCCCATGCACATTTCAGTCTGATGAATTCCCAGCCTTCTGTGGCCGCTTCCCTGCTTCCCCTCCAGGGTGCCTCTCTCAAAATAAAATCCTCCCATGGATGGTGCTGTTGATCCATGCCTGGGGCTACGTGGCCAAGGACCCAGATAACCACAGCCCTGTTCTGACCTCTCCCACCTCTCTTGCTCCTGTCTTTCCCTTTCTGTAGCTGGGCCGGTGAGGCCCTGTGAAGATCTGTCTGTCTGTCTGTCCTGTCCCTGTTCCAGAGCCTCCTGCAGCTCAAGTGCCCTCCTGGTCCAGCGGAGCTGTGCGACCTGGCTCCCAGCCCTCCTCCTCCCTGGCTACCTCTTCTCCTTTCTCCCTCCCCCACTTCAGCCTCTCCGACCTCCTGTGGTTCCTCCCAAGCCCAGCGCTGTCCCGCTCCACATGCTGCTGCCTCCCCCGGAGCGGGAGCTCTGTACCCGCAGCCACCTGCCAGGCTTGCTTGCTCCTTCGCCTCCGTGTGTGTGTGTGTGTGTGTGTGTGTGTGTGTGTGTGTGTGCGTGTGTTGCTGGGGATCAAAGCCATGGTCTCTCTGCCACTGAGCTATGTCCCCAGCCCTTTTTTATTTTGAGACAGGGATTCACTAAGTTGCCCAGGCTGGGGTTGAGTTTGCGATCCTCTCCCTCAGCCTCCCAGAACTGCCCTCACCACCTTCTGCATCTGCACGAACATCACCTCCTCAGGAAACCCCTGGCCCCTGGCTAAGGCGGCGACACCTTCCCCGTCCTGGTACACCCCCAGTCCCCCGCCATGCCCCCCAGTTCTCCATAGCCTTAGAGGGTCTTATCTCTTACACCTGTCTCTCCTGTCCATCCGTTTACAGCCTGTCTGCTCCCCCCCACCCCCACCAAGGAGGGCACTAGGTGGTGTTCCGTGCCCACATTCACACCTGGCACAGGCCAGGCTCTCAGTAACAGCAGGATGAACCACCAGAAGAACCTGAAGAGAGATGGGAGAGGGAGGAGGAAGACGCAAGCAGCTCACAGTTGATGGTCAGCCAGAGGGGGTCGCTCCATGCTTCTCTGTCCCAGGTCCAGATCTCACACTGGTAAGGGCCTGTGTCATCCCGCTGGAGACTATGGATGACCAGGGTTCTGTTGTCCGTTGACAGCACCAGGCGCTCACTGGGCAGGAGGACCCGACCCTCCCGGAACCAGCGGACACTGATCCCCTCATAGGTGGACTGGCAGGTCAGGGCCACGGAGCTGGTGTTCTCCACGAAATCCATGCTTGGGGACACCACGCAAGGCTTGGCCAGACTTTGCTGGGACGCTGGAGATACAGGGCCAGGTTCAGGGGTGCCTCCCAGCTTCCTGCCCATGAGCCCCACGGAGCCTCCCCAGGGCTGGATCTGTGTGTGCTTCAGCTACAACTGTGCAGTGTGTGTGAGATGTGGGTGTCTTTTGTGGATGAGTACATGTACTGATGGTGTGACTACATTGTAGGTTTTGTGTGGCTGTAGACTGGGTGGTGTGTATATGTATTTTGTGTATTTTATATCTGCTATATGTGTTTCGAAAATGTGAGCTATGTAGGTAGTACACGTACTTGTGTGCACTTTGTGTGTGAATGTGCTACACATGTATGAATTCTCTGTACATGTGTGTATGTTCTATGTCTGTGGTACTGTATATATAATATGTATGCATTGTGTGTTATCTTTTATGTTTTGTTTGTGCCTGTACTGCGTGTGGTATGTGTATCCATTTCATGTGTATATTTTTGTCAGTTGTATGTTACATATGTTGAGGTGTTGAATGTGTGGGATACGGTGTGTTTTTTGAGTAGTTTCTTAAGTATCTATGATGCTGACTGGTTGTGAGGTTGGATAGACAGTAAGTGTCTGTGGTGTGTACAAACTGTGTCTCTGTTATGAGCATATATGTTCTATGTGAGAGTGTTTCATGTCTGTGAGTATGATTTGTAGTGTCATGTATGTGAGAGGCGTGTCTGTGTTGTGCATGTATGTCAGATGTGTTGTATATGTGTTATGAATATGTGAGTGTACAGGGTGTGTGCTGTGAGTGTGAGTGTACAGTGTGTGTAAGTGTTGTATGTCCCTGATGTGTTAGACACTTTGTGCTGGGTGTGTTGGGTCTATTGTGCACATGTCACGAGGATTTGTGTTGTGTTGTGTTCTAAATGTGCAGGTGTGGTTATTCTTTGTGTGTGCGCAGTGTGGGAGTGTTGTGTTAGTGTTTAGAAGCACAGACTGTCAGCCCCCTGGCTTCCAGAGGATCAGTTCATGGACCCTGTAGAGAGCCAGCAGTCTGGTGGAGGATGTGCCATGCCCGGCGCCAGGCCCTTCCCCAAGGTCACTGCCCGCTCAGCCCCCAGCCAGATAGGAAATCCCCACTCCTCTGGGTCCTTCTTGGACACTGAGCTGTTGTTGTTGCTCAGTGGCTCTTCACATTTTTCCAAGTTCCAGCCCCCCTTGAGAATCTGATGATAACCACTGACCCTTTCTCTAGAACACAGCATGAACATTTTGTGTGCAACCTGAACAACCCATTCAGGGATCCCAGGGTGTACAAAAGCCCCAGATGAAGCTCCGGGCCCTTCTGGACATGACAGCCTCTGATTCTCAGGGGAACCAGGACAGGAAATAGGAAGGAAGACTCACCAAGGACGAGGACTTTAAGAGCGCCCAGGTGGGACATGTGGGTGGCACTGTTGAACACCAGGCACCTGTAGATGCCCTCATCTTTCCCAGACACTGCAGGGATGGTAAGTGTTCTTGTGGTAGGAGGCAGGATAGAGTCATTGGGGAGGTACCAGGTATAGGTGGCAGCAGGGTAACTCTGTGTTTCCGCCTGGAAGTTCACAGTGGAGCCCTTTGTCACCTCAACTACGCCCCCCCTGAGGACGCCTGAATCCACCTTGATCTCAACAGGGTCAGGACCATCTGGGAGGACAAGAACAATCATAGTAATGACAATAGCATCTGCAACAGCTCTTTTACAAAGGATTTAGGGAGTCAGTAAACACTATATTTCCCTCCTCCCCATTCAAGCTCTGGGCCAATTGCAAAGGAGGCTAAATGTTGGCCCTGTGCCTGGGTGAAACACGATTAGAAGACACATCTAAAGTATGCCAGCTCTTTGCTCACCCTACCCAGGCAAGAATGTGGATCGAAACATTTGAGGTTTGGGATCTCAGGTTTAGACCCATTAATTGGATGTTTCCAGTAGAATCCAAGCAGAGGCATCAAATAGTTATCTATCTGGGGTTCAAAGGCAGACAAGTCTGGGTTTAGATGGGATTCGAAGCTGTGAGACTGAACAAGGGGCCAAGGAAGGGGCTGGGGAGAATGGAAGGAGACTCACAGTACACCTCCAGAAGGGTGATGTCACTGCTCTGGACCTCAGAGGCACCCCAGACTTCACATTGGTAAATCCCTGCATCCTCTCGCTGGACAGTGAAGATGGTGAGGCTCTTGCCATCTGCAGACAGCTGCATGCGCTCATTTAACACAAGGGGGATATTGTTGGAGACCCAGTGGATAGAGACATTGATGTTCACAGTGTAACAGCGGAAGGTCACCACTCCCCTGTGCTCTATGACAATACCCTGGCTGGTTGAAATGGTGGGCTTGGCCAGCAATTCTGCAAGGGAGGTAAACAGAGGCAGAGGCATGGATAGAAGATGAATAAGACATAGTCACAAAGGGATCCAGAGAAACAGAAAGAGACTGGAATAGCCAGAAGATATTCTGGAGCTAGAGTGCCTGGGCTCACAGGCTGGGCCTACTGCTTGTTCTAAGTGACCTTATGTAACTTACTTCCCCTCTCCAAGCCCCCTGTGTGAGTACAGCAGAGAGTCTGAGCCATAAGAAGGGGTCAATAAATATCACCTTCAAAGAGGATCAAGCTCATAACAAAGATGCCAGCAAGAACCCTCTACCCACTTCTCAGCCATCCTTCCCTGCCTCTACCATACAGCTACAGTCCACCCCTTTGCTCCTGTCCCCAATACAACAGACTGGACCAATCATTGGAGGCCTCAGCTGGACCAATAGGTTCATCCTCCTGGGACTTGGGGTAGGGAACCCCAAGACAGATCTCTGGGTAGGCAGCGATCAGAATAACAGCCTTGTTCTCTGTGTCCATCCTCTGAATCTTCCACAAGTCTGGAGTACCCAGGGGTTTCAAACATAGACAAATATCCTTCTCACTTTGGGTGTTAGGTGGGCCGGCCTGGAGGGCAAGCTGAGCTTCGGCTGGGAGATTCCATATGGTCAACAGGGAGGCTGTATGGAGAGAAAAGCAGTCAGTGTTCAGGGAGGGGCAGGTGAGTTGGGGCCAGTTACAGTGGTCAGCCACAGTTTTCAGAAGTGGAGAGAAGTCTGTGGTTACAAATGTGGCGTCCCATCACAGAGACTTGTCCTATCTGCTACTTACTGGCTATGTGACCTTGGATGTATCTTTATTCTCCCCGAGTCTCAATTTCCTCCTCTGTAAAATGAGCCTAAGATGGCCTGCATTCTAGTGTCGTTGGGTTGGTAATAAATATTGGCAAGCATCAGCTGGGCTGTGGTCACTGTGTACTCTTCACCGTTTTTATTCTACTGGGGATGCAGGGCAGTTCTCCTCATTCCACACCAAAGGAAACAGGCGCTCCAAGGCCAAGAGCACATAGTAAATGGCAGGAGCTGAGTTTGAACCTGGCCCTCCTGGCCCCAAAGATGGTATAGTTCCTCCCATCAACCCAGGGATGGGCATGGAGCCAAACTTGATCAACGGGAACTTCCAGTGGGAGAAATTAGCCTTCTGTACTTCCTCGGATTTACTCTCGGGATATTTGCCATGCATGGGACGGGAGGGAAAGCAGAACAAGGTCACAGTAGTTCCTAGTTTCCCATGTGGTCATTCTGCACACAGTCATGGAGGGTGGGCTTGGGCAGGTGGGGCCCCAATCCCAACAACCATGCTTATGTGCAGCTAAGCTGCTCACCCCTTATCTCTCTGAAACCCAATCTGAAACCCTCTCCACCCCTCAAGACTCCTATTTGAGCCAAGCACTGCCTACTTCCTGCCCGTCCGTGGTGTAGGGCAGTGGCTCCCAGGAGTCTGGGAGGAAACGTGGACCCTGATGCTTACGGCCCCATTGTCATGGCCAAGAGCTTTCTCTCTGAGCCTCCACGTCTCCATCTGCACATGGGAAAAGCAGGAGAACTTAGTTCGTTGGGTTGTTGTGAGGTATGAATGACACATCAGATATGACATGCTCAAAATGTCTCCCAGTCAGGGTTCAGTCACCGTTGTGACCATGGTGGTGGCAGCACTGGTGGCATCTGTGTTTCTCCATCCCCGGTGCCGTGGGAGTTCAGGGCCACTGTCTAAGCTTGGAGCAACTGTCTGGATTTGACCCCTAGCTTTGTCACCTATTTGGGCAAATGATATTCTCTGAATCTGCATCTCCATTTGTAGACTGAGAGTAAACATAGTTCCAGCCTCAAATAACTGTCATGAGGATAAACGGAATAACGTGAAGGACAGCGTCCTTGGCACGGCCGGTCTCCTCATCAGAGAGACAGAGAAGCCTCCTCCTCCAGGCCCCTGCCTGGCCCCTTCCCTCCTGTTTCCTTCTCCCGGGCCCTGACTTCTGTCCCCGTCCCCGGGGCAGAGGCCAAGCTTGCAGAGAAAAGTGCAGACACAGCCGATAACCCTTGGCCTCAGGAGGACATTGGAGTCTGCAGTTTTCCCCTCAATGAGGAAGCTCTGACCCAGAGAGGGGGAACTAGTCTCAGGGTCACAGGCCAGGCTGGCCTCATCTCTGCCCCTAACCAAGTGCAAATTCAGTTCTCCTCCTCCAAAGAGCCGTATCAAAATATTCTAGTTTCTCCCCTCTGTCTCAGATGTTCTTTAGGCGCGAATTTCATCTCCATCCCATCCTGCTGTGTGGAACACGCAGGGTCAGCACACCCTCTGCCTGCCTCACTCCTGTCTGTCTGCTGTCCCCTGGCTCTGTCTGCACCCATCTCTCTCTCCTCCCTCCCTCTTATTCTGTTTCTCTCTGAGTGACTTGGTGCTGTTTTCATGTTGTCTCTGTGTGTTCTCCCTCCCTCTCCTATATCTCACCCTGCTTTTCCCTCTGGTAGAGTCTCTACCATTATTTTCATTCTTTTTCTCCATCTCTCTTTGTATCTTTGTCTGTCTCTGTGTCCTTCTCCTGTGTGTATCTCTTTTGCATCTGTCTTTACTTCTGTCTCTATTTCTCCTTCTGCCTCTCTGTAAATACACACACACACACACACACACACACACACACACACACACACACACACACACACACACACAGTGCCCTCCACCCACCCACCCCGTCAGCAGGAAGCAGAGCCCTCACCTGAGAGCAGGACTCCTGTCCACCAGCAGCTCCATAAAGCAGCCAAGCCCATGGGTCCACAGCGTGCCAGGCTGTCTGACTCCAGAGCTCCCTCTCAGACTCAGTCTCCACTCCCGCTGCGGCCTCACTGCCTCCTGGCTCTCCCCTCCCACCCTGCAGCAAAGTCACACACCCTATGGTGACAGCTGACAGTGGCTCCACAGAGACGGGGGTAGCAGCAGGGAAGGAACTTTGGCCTCACCTCTGCACCTCACCCCTGGGTCTCACTTTCCTTTTCCAGCCAGCACAGAGAGAGGGAATTCCAAGAGCCCTGAGAACCAGGAACTAATATTGCGATGCCAACAGCAATGCTAAGAACAAAAACAATAATGGCAAAAAAAAAAAAAAACAACAATAATGGCCAGTGACCCAGAACTTAGCAGAATCAGGCTGGGTGCCAAGCTCACTGATTATAAATATGCCGTGAGATCAGAGCATGCTTGATATGGAACTTGGTGACAAGTAGTGGCCCACAAGACCCCACATGATTCCACCCTACACTCTGCCCTCACCGCCCAGTATCCCCCCACTCCTTCCACTCCATCCTCACGGTTTGCAAAGCCTTGGGGCACACTCCTGCCTCCGGGCCTTTGCACTTGCTTTTCTATCTGCCCCAAAGTGTCCCCTCAGACTCCTGTTCATCTCCTCAGGGCATCCGTGGGACAAAGGCTTCACCCTTTCCGCTCCCAGGAGCTCCCAGCCCAGATCTCAGGTGTGTTTATTTCTCTCTGAACCGTCATCATCTGACGTGCTCTCTACTTTCCAGTATTTGTTGGTTGCCACTGCTAACACCAGCTTCCAGAGGGCAGAGATTCCTGTCTGTTTCATTTTAATTTCCCATTCAATGTCCAAAGCCTAGAACAGTGCCTGGCACATGGTAGGTGTAAACATTCTGTGAATGAATACCCTGGACTGAGCAGCTTAGTGAATCCAAATTGTCATCCTCATGGCACACAGTCAGGAACAGAGACTGGAGGACATAAGATCACTTTCCAGCCCCATGGCTCAGAAGGGGACGGGATTCAGACCCCCGCCCAGGGCCGAAGCCTGTGTTCTTCACCACTCCTCTGGGTTCTGAAGGCCCTTGTGTTCACTGATGACTTCCACCATCCCTATGACACTAACCCTTCAGCTCCCCACCCTAAGGGAATTCCTGTCAAGTGGATGGAACCACACAAGTGGACAAATAATTCCAGGGAAGTTGGAACTCCTTTCAGCATGCACAGCTGTTCAAACCCCAGATACCCCTGAGCTCCCTATGCCCTCCAGCCACCTCCAACAACTCTGCAGAGGCCACTGGTTGCTAACAGCCTCCGAGTCCCGGGTGCCTTTGATAATGCAGTGAAAGTTGCGTGACCCTGGATGAAAGCTGCAGACCTTCCCCCTTGAAAAACCACAGTCACACATGACTCATTCCACCGTGCCAGCAAGCCTTTCCAAAGAAATCCATGCCCAGATCCATAATTAAGCTAGAAAACCAAAAACAATTTTAAAAAGTTCTGGATGGGCATGGTGGCACACACCTGTTTCCCAGCACCGAGGAAACTGAGGCAGGGAGGCTCTGTGAGTTTGAGGTCAGCCTAGGCTACATAGTGAGACCCTGTCTCAAAAAAAACAACAGTCTTGAAAGCATAGAGAAAAAAACAATTTTTTGGAGCCAGGATCTCATTACGCAGTTCAGCCTGGCCTTGAACTCACTATATAGTGCAGGCTGACCTCAAATATGCAGCGATCCTCCTGCTTCAGCCTCCCAAGCGCCACGATCACATGTGTGAACTGCCATACGCAGCATTAATGTGTTATTTATGGAGAAACAACGATATGAGAAACCATGAAGTCTGGCAGGAAGTGGCACAATTTTTTTTAATGTGCTGAAAGAAAAGACTGTGAGTCCTAATAAAGGTAAAATAAAGTGGAAATTGTGGGTAGTGCAAATTAGCCTTGAATCTTTCTTAAGTTTCCCGTGCACACAGTGCCTCTGCCTTTGTCGGTATGACGTTGTCCAGTAGTATGTGTATACCTGATGCGGACATGCTCAGTACACAAAAGGAAAGTGCAATTTCACAGTGGCACAGTAGGTGGCGCAGCTGCCTACGATTAGAGCCCTTGTCTACTTTAGTTGCCCAACAACAATCACTAAACGGAAGTGAGAACCGCTTTGGACTTTGCTGTAGCATGGAAAAACTCACCTGAAATATTTTAGGTTACAAAGAAAACTTTACAAGGAAGTGACAGGATATTCTGTCACTTGGAAAGTCCCATTTTGCTCCCCTTTGCCAGACTGATTTAGTTCAAACATCAGGGAAGTCCAGTTACTGAGAAAAAAAAGTGGGCCGAGGATGTAGCTCAGCGGCACAGCGCCTGCCTGGTGAGCGCAGGGTCCTGAGGTCGATCCTCAGTACCAAAAAAAAAAAGAAGAAGAAATGAAATGAACATCTAGACCTAATGAAACTGTGAAATACCAAAGCGAAAAAAAAGATTTTATGTAATCCAGATTCACTTTGAGAAGAAGAGACTAGTTCATTCTTGTGGGAATCTGAGTCTCAGAGACACCTCAGGATCATTGGGCATCCACGTGAGTTTTTCTAATTACATTTTTGGAAATAAAACGTGTATTACAATTCCTTCACTATAGAGAAGTGACGAGAACCAATGATTCCTGCCTCCCAATATCTGGGCCCTTATTTAAGTCCCTCCCTTTGGGTGTGGGTGTATCAAATGACTCGCTTGTTTTTTTCTTTGAGATAGGGTCTCCCTATGTAGTTCAGGCGGGCCTTGAACTCACAGTGATCCTCCTGCCTCAGCCTCCCTAGTGCTGGGATCACAGGTTTGCACCTCCACACCCAGTTCCAAATGACACTTCTAATGAGTAGAATACAGCAGAGTGTGGTAGGTGTCACTTCTGAAATTAGGTTACAAAGATCACTTCTCCCATGTGAGACCTCTCTCCCACTCTCTCTTGCATCCCTGGCCCTGGTAGAAGCTGCCTGCCAACAGCCAACACCATCTGAGGGACTGGGAAACGGGGTGCCCCGCCCCTACCATTCCACACTGAACTTCAGGATGACACTGCAGCCTCAGCCCCGCAGCATGACTGCATCTGAGGGAAATCACACGGCTAAGCTAAGCCCAGATTTTTGATCCAAAGTAACTGTCAGACCTAAAAACTATTTTATGGTTTTAAATTACTAAATTCTGGAGTCATCATTTCCCAGCAATAGATGAGTAATAGGGCCAGAGATTTAGCTTAGTGGTTCTGTTGCCTGCTTCGCAAGCTCAAGTCCCCAAGTTCAATTCCTGGTACAAAAAAAAAAAATACATGAGTAATACAAGTAGCCTGTGGGGGCCCAGGGAAGGTGGAGAAGGGCCGTAGACTTGGAACACAGAATCAAGCTCAGATTGTGACTCGGGCTCAGAAATATAACCTCTGTCACCTCATCAACGACACATTCCCACTCCCACCCCACCCCCAACGATCCTTCCAAAAAACTGGCTAATATTCCATTTGCATTTTTAAAAATTGTCTCCACCCAGGCCCCTCCTTTTGTGGAAAGGGAAAGAAAAGGGCTGTCACCTGTTACGAGCTTTGTGTGATGTGTGGAATTTTGCTTGAGGGCATGCGAACAAGACAAGGCCAGAGAGGTAAAATGTGAACCTCATCCTCACACAAGATCTAGAAACCACACAGTTCTGGCAACAATATCCATGTGAACAGAACTGCTTATATTCACCACCACAAACTGGCCACCCCCACCCCAGGAGGGGCAGGAGGGAACGTGGGACCCATCCCCAGGCCCCACTGTGCGGAAGCCACCTGGTAGTCAGAACCTGCAAGGATGCCTGATTTTCTTCAGTTTCCCTTCCTGCCAGCAATTCCTCACCAGGAAACCCCTGCTCCAGGCAAGAATGGGGAGCCCTGGGGTGTGTGGCTGCCTTGTATGGGGCCAGAACTTTGCTGATGGTGACTGTTTCTAAATTTGCCTTTACAGATGACCCTTCACTTGGGACTTCAAAACTTTCTGACGGTGTGAAAGCAGCACGCACTTAGTCGAAGCCAGACTTTGAGGTTAGAATTCCGCTCTTCTCCTGAGCTAGTGAGGTGTGGCAGGCAGTGGCCGCACCATCGGACACTCTCACCACAGTGTGCAGGGCTGCTAGGCTCTGTGTCCACAGAAGAGGAAGCAGCAAAGTAGCCCTAGGGGAGCACTTTTAGGAGAGGCCAGAGGAGCTGGGAGGAGAGGTAAGGAAGTGACTACTAGGAAAGAAAGAGAAGGCCAGGAATTTCGGGGGTGCTTAGGATGGAGCTGGTGAACTTGGTCAGTCAAGGTCACCCACTTCAGAGCTATCTATCAACTGAGTACCTTCTGCTCGCCGCAAACTGTGCTGGGTGCACATATCAGTGAACAAGATCAAGTCCCTGCCCTCAGGAGACAGCCAGTGAGGCAGATGAGCAAGTTATCAGCCAGTGTGAGAGGACAGTCAGGGATACAGCAAAGAGGGAGCCTGGGAGGGGGGACAAGAAGTGTTGGGAGCCGCAGAGCTCCAGAGAGGTTTTCTGAGGAGGTGCTGAGCAATTATTTATTTATTTATTTATTTTGGGGAGTACCCGGGATAGAACTTGGGACCTTGCACTTGTGAGGCAGGCGGTGGAACCACTAAGCAAAATCACCGGCCCTCTGAGCAATTATTAAAGGTGGGAAAAAGAAATACACTCTGCAGAGTAAGAGCAGGCCACTGAGAAAGTCCACAGCAGCAACAAGGTTAATAGCGGGTCTTTTGCATCCTGTTCCTCCAGCTGACGTCAGGCCTAGGCTGTCCTATCAAAAGCCTGCTTGGTTTCACACCAGATGTAAATGAAGAATTGAAGATAGCACTTTTTGATTGGTCCCAGGTGCAGGGTTTGGGAACTTTGTTCTGCCCAAGTGTTCTGGGTCTCCACAATCGACAGGCCACGCCCACTCACTCAGCCAGTTTCCCCCACCCTAATCTCCTATCTCAGGCCTGCATATGGCAACATGTAGAAGACAGTTCAAAGAGACTGCTCTGGGTCTCAGTGAAGAAGTAGGGACAAGGAAAGACCTCTGGGAACAGAGGAGCAGGGGCAGGGGCGTGTTATTCAATTAACTCTGAAAAAACTTACAAGCTGTAATTTGTAGTGTTTGCCAATTTCTTTTTTTCTTTTTTGGTACAAGGGATCGAACTCGGGGCCTTGTGCTTTCGGGGCAGGCAGCAGCACCACTGAGCTAAATCCCTGGCCCAGTGTTTGCTAGTTCTGTAGTGTAAGCCACCATGGCCGATTTTCAGCTACCAAGGGTTTCACAACTGGCTGGCATTTGGAAATAGTTCTCTGCCCAAACACACTGGTGTGAGTGACTCTGATAGTCACTGGAGGAAGTGGAGGTGGCAAAAATCCTGCTCCTGAACATCTGGCGAACACCTCCTCCTGTGCTTCACCTGGCTTGTTTCATCCCATCAACACAACAAAAGAGAAAACAGAGACTCAGAGAGCCCTCTGCTCAAAGTTACAGCCACCAGCAAATGGAGAAGCTGGGACCTGAACCCAAGGAGGCAACTGAATGCTGTAGGGTGCTGACCACATGATCTTGGTGCCCAGCAAGTTCCCTCCTCAGCCCACAGGCGCCTGTTCCAGGAGTGCTAATGTAACCGATCTTTCCCTAAAGGGAAAGAATAAACGTTGTCAAGTTGTCAATAGAGCTCCCTCCCTTCCCCAACTTCTTTTCTTGTATGATTCTTTACTCATTTTGTATTCTAATTCCTTTTTGTATTCTCTTTTCTAAAGAGAAGTCTTTGTAACAGGCCACCTCCCCCCAGCTCAGATGCACAGAGTCTGAAAAGATGCCAGGAGTTCAAGGTCCAGTTTCTTTTCACCTCCATGAGATAAGAGGAGAGCCGAAAACAGCCGCTAAACAGAACTGCACATTCTAAGGATCCTCTGCCCAGTGCAAGAATTTCCTTGCCCATTACCTCAGGTGTCCTCTTCATCATGTAAGGATAGATGTCTGTAGGCAGGGAAAGAAGAGAATAAGGCCTTTGTTATAGTCAGGGTTTGCAAAGGAATAGGTTTAATACAGGCCACATAATTTACAGGATTATTCTATAATAGTCACCCAAAAAGTCAAATGCAGAGGAGGGCAAGAGATCTGTCCACACGCTAGAGACGCGAAGAATCCAGGGCCTGGATCCCACCATGATGATGTCCAGCATAAGCCTGGCCTGAGGCCTAGAGCCCAATGCAGTGTCCTCCACGAGTCCAGCCAGTCCAGTCCCACGGCAATGTCTCCTACTTGTCCATATTGAGGATCTGCACCAGGAAGGCCCAAAGGCCATTGGCGGAAGCTAGAAAGCTTTCTTCAGCAGGCTGAAGGATTTGTGCCACCAAGCCAAGGGATCTGCACTGGAGCCAGGAAGCGATGCTCAGGGTGAAGATCAGAGCTCCCCTGACGAGAACAGCAGCCATTCCCAGAGACAGTGAGGAGCTGAGTTCCTCCTCCCACGAGAACAGCCAAGTTCGCATCAGGAAAACCAGCCAAGGCAAGCCTCCCCCGGAAAATCAACAGTCTACGATTTTCCCCTCCACTTCTCTTTTTATCCCATTGGCTACAATCCTCAGGTGGGCCTTCCACTCCTAGAACCATGCTGACTCTGTTCAGCTGAGTGTTCCCAGTTGACCATTAGTTAATCCACCTCAGGCCTCATTAGGCTTTATTAAAGAAATTAGTAGAAAATCTTTCTAAAAGCCACTTTTGCCTCTGCAGTTAGATTCAGTAGCTAACCCTGACTAAAGGAGTTAAAAACTTACTAGAGGAATTCCTTTAAGAGTAATTAAAAGGAAAGAGGTAAAGAGGGATAGAGAAAAAGAGAAACCAGATTTAGAAAGGCACCAGATAGTACAGTTCGTAGAAGAATTTACAACTAAGGAAGGCTTGCTCTCTAACAGATTTACCAGAGGAAAAGCTGATAGGCCGAGCACGGAGGAAGCCAGAAAGTGGAAACCAGGACAAATGCCCCCTCAGCTCCAATAAAATGCAAAGGAGGCCCGGGGATTTAGCTCAGTGGTTCTGGCACCTGCCTCGAAAGCGCAAGGTCCTAAGTTTGATCCCCAGTACCAAAAAAAAAGAACCAAAGGAGACAAGTGGCAGCTACCTAACTTTTTTTAAAAACCTCTCATTTAGTATATAAAAATACACAAACACACACACACTTGTGTGTGTGTGCATTTTCACTCTAGGGTCACTATATTACTGGACTAGATACACATGCATCCCCTTAATCATTAACTGTAAGCTGTCTTTTCTTTTTTCTTTTCTTTCTTTCTTTTTTTTCCTGGTATCAGGGATTGAATTTATGACCTTATGCTTGTGAGGCAGGCACAGTGCCACTGAGCTAAATCCCCAGCCCTAAGCTGTCTTTTCTATAAAGCTCCTCCTAACCAACCTACAAATCCCAGAGATAAGGCCCTGACAACAATAAGGGCAAGAGAAAATCAAACAAAGCCCACCAAGAGGAATGTGCATAAAGGCAATGGGGCCCGGTTAGGGTCTTATAATCCAGGACCCCTCCAAAGACAGCCCAGAAAACCAGTCAGACTGTGACAAGTTACAGGTACCCACCTAGGAGGAAAGGTCCCTATTCCTAATAAAAGAAACCAGGGACAAAGCCTCATGGGCATCCGTCTTTTCCCAGGCCCCCTGCCCTCTCTCAGGGCCAACTTGTTCCCGTCTACTTTTTCCTCCTTACAAAGAAAGCATCTTCCTTTCTTAAACTCCATCCCTCTAATTCATTTACTGGTGCTGAGTTTTCGATCCAGGCTAGACGCTCATCCTGCCACGAGACACTCACAATAAAAACCCTTCCCACACCTGAGCCTGGGTGGGCAGGAAGATCTGAAGCAGCAAAGGCCCCTTTCCTGCAGAGGTAGTGTTAAATAAGCCTTTTCCTTTCACCAAAATTCTGTCTCCTGTTTTGGGGGAGTGGAAGGCAGCAGTAATACAGATAACACAACTGGGGGCTGTGAGATCCCTGCCCTCTTACTCAAATGAACTTGAGCAGTGTCCCGGGCCCAACCACCCTGACCTTTGTCCTAAACCCACAACCTAGAGACAGGGATAAGAATAACAAAGGCCCCTGAAGTTTTCCAAAACTCCAAACAAGGGCACACGAGTACTAGGCCTGCTGGCATGACCTACAATGACCTTTCTTCACTTAGAGCTCGCTAAAAGCTCATACACGTGGACTGCATCTCATACACCCAATCATAACAGTAAATTATGGGAAAGGACATGCACAGTAGATACAGCTGACATGACTCACCACCCTGCCAATCACATTGTCAATCATGCTCTGAAAGATTTAATGGGAAGCACCCAAGCCCTGGAGCAACACTTCAAATTCTTCAGGCCAATGTCCTCGAGGGCTCATGACATTTTCCTTTTAGCACAAGCCCACTTCCTCTGAGTATACCTTCACCTTTTAAAAGTCATTCAAACTTAGGGCTAGGGATTTAGCTCAGTGGTTTTTGCCGCCTGCTGCGCAAGCGCAAGGACCTGAGTTCAATCCCCGATACCAAAAAAAAAAGTCATTCAACTAGATTTTTGTAATATGCTTTCTATATCCTTTTAAATTCTGTAAAATCTGTGGTAATGTCTTCTAGATCTTGATACTGTAATTTAAAAAATGTATAATTGACATTGTGTAATAGGAAGAAAAGATCTAAAGGAGTAGGGGAAGTGGGAGGGGTAGGGGAAAGGAAAGAAGGGAAAAGAAAAAATATGAGAAAAGGAAAAAAAATGGAAACAAAGTATTTGCAAATAGGGAAGGGTGGAGGGGGTGAAGGGAGGGCAGGGG
Organism: Heterocephalus glaber; assembly: GCF_053883595.1. Lineage (NCBI taxonomy): Eukaryota > Metazoa > Chordata > Mammalia > Rodentia > Bathyergidae > Heterocephalus > Heterocephalus glaber. The sequence continues at coordinate 1,766,180 of NW_028258450.1, forward strand.
AAGGGGAAAAAATAAGAACCAAGATACTCATGTAATGGTACAAGATCCCAATGATGAATGTAACTGTATTTTATACCTAAAATGTACCAATAAACTTAATGAAAAAAAAAGTCATTCAACTTAGCTGCTTGTTCTTTATCATTTCATCCTATGTCTAATTATTTTTCATCATGCATGAGAACCTGGAAACCTGTCTCCGGACCCTACCACCCATGATAACAGTTTGAATCTTAACCTCTAATAACATTAACCCTCCAAACAGTGTTAGGGGGTAGAATCTACTGTTATCCCCCATTTTACAGACAGGGAAACTACGTTTAGGAAGATCAACAGCTTGTCCAATGGCTCACACTGCCTAGCAGTAAATACAGGAATCAGGAAGGCCTGTTCCTGTCACTGGACAGGGCCTAAGGAAGGCCACCATCCAAGAGAGATGGGAACCTCAGTTCGCCTCACCTGTGGGGTAGGTTGAAAGTTCTTGACTTACAGAAAAGAACAACAGGATATGACAGGGAGAGGCACAGAAAAGTTTATTGGGCAGAGTGAAGAAGCCCACACTCAGGAGGGGATGTGGGTGCCCATAGTGAGGTGCATTATGGACTGGGTTGAAGGAGTTTGTGTGGTTTTGGGTGTGTCCTCAGGAGATCTGGGATGTGTACTCCTCCTGTGCGTCAGGTTACCCACTTGGTGGGCTGGATTAGATGCACTTGAGGTTTAGAGCTCTGGTTCCAGTGTCGGTTGCAGGGCTGCTTCCTGGAGGATGAAGAAGGCCTGGGGGGAAAAGCAGGCTGAATTTACAGGCTAAACACAGACCTGGTTTACAGGCTGACTGTATCTCTAAGACCCTTTGCAGGCATTTTGTTTGTTTGTTTTGGAGTTTCCTGAAAGAAAAAAGTCATTGTAACCTTGAGTAACTCTGTGTCCTGAAGCTATAGTTTTCTTAAAAGTAAAACTTTACCATGAGTGGCAGCAAAGGGGCTAAAACCCTCAAAAGCAGGCTCCACTGAAGCTGTCCAGGCAGGCAGGTAACACACACTGATGGAAACTTTGCAAACCTTCCATGTAAGGCCCACTCCTCCTCCCATGCATTCTGACTCACCTTCCCTAAGAGACGGCATCTAGGCCTCCTCATCACCTCCAGCTGATAGGCCTTCTATAAGGGGAGGAATCAGCCTTGTCCAATGCCAACTGCAAACATACAATTTTAAACACAATGCAGGTGCTCCTGGAAAATCTACAAGGTGCTAGAGGATCGGAAAAGGACATTCTTTAGATAATCATATTTGCCCCCTAGACCCTTTTTCCACACCCTAATCTCTTCCCCTGACTCAGACTCCTCTCCTTGACATGTACTCTGGCCTGGCTAAACTCTTATCTTGACTCTGATCCCTGCCTGGTAAATTCTTTCTCCTGCCTGCATCACCAGCATCACTGCCCTCCGTGTGCCATTTTGAAAAGAAAAGCCAGTGGACGATTTCCCATGAATTGCGACCCTTACCTATATTCTTCTGTGCCCCGTAATTACGAAGCCCATCAAATCTGTTTACTGTACAAAATAGTCCAGATCAAGGGGCGTTCAGTCTCTTGAACAAGAGACCTGTCAGGAACAGTAGGCCAACCCGTGACCACAGGACTCAAAGACCTGATCGAGAATAGCAGTCCGTCTACTTTCTCATTCCCTTCCACACCTTACAGACCCTTACAATGCAAGAGAGAGAAGCTTTAGCACTTCAGAGCCAATGGCCCCTCTCCCGTCTTTATCTAAATAAACCTGTCCTTGCTGCAAGATTTTCCTTCTCCTTTTATTTCTTACACATCTCACACACTTACCTCCTATCTGCCTCTCTTTATTATTTCCTTCCTATCTCAGTTCCTGCAGCTGCCGGCTCAGCCCCTGGGCTGCCCCATAGAGAGTCCCTTCATCTCCCCACGTGCAATACCTCCGTCCTCCCCCTAGGGAACATTTCCTGACAAGCTGAGCTCGGAGGGTTAAGGAATAAACAGTCTAAGCATCTTTCATTCCAGTGCATGTTACGTCACCCACGTCTTCTCACTCTGTTAAATCCATCTATGGGCCCAAGATTTGAATGGCTGATCACTTGTCCCAGTTGACAATCGAGTCAGCTGTGACGTTTCCTGATAGACATTCGTAGCACTGATTCCAACAAAACTTATCCACTGGGCCAGTGGCTGTCGCTCACACACCTGACAGGGCCCTGGGGAGGAGGCACAAAGCCAAGGAGCTGTTAATCTCCTCTTTGAACCTAGCTTTGTCCCTTTATATGAAGAGGGAGAACTCCCCCACCCCAAACAGGGCAAGGTCCCTGCCCTGCCCAGCTGGGAGCCCACACTAATCAATCCTTCCCATGAAGCAGCCGCGTGCAGTACTCAGCTGCGAGCCCCTGGAGCTGTAAATAGGGCGCTGGTCTCCAGCGCCCTCTCCCCGCAAACAGAGACTGGAAGTCCAGTTTGGCCCCTCATCTGTGGCAACCTTCGTCTCACCACCGTCCTCACTCAAAATGCGGACGTCCGCCGCCAGGGGGCGCCATTCGCACAGGATATAGTAAAGGGCTCCCCCACAGGGTTGTGCAAGGCAGTGGCCTTGTCCCTAGTCTACACCTCAGGGAGCAATAAGGGGCAGGAAAGAAGTCGATGGAAGGGAGCACTCCCACGTATCAGCAGCAGAGCAGGGGAGAGTGTAAAAGCAACAAGCGTTTCCATTTAACCTCCACACCAAGATTAGCTAATATTGTCCGCTAGAATGAAAGGGTCATAGCCAAGCAGCAGAAGAACACAATGGCCAACAGAGGATGGCATGGGGTGTGTCCTACGTCCACCCTGCAGCTTGGACACACTAGTGTTTCTATGTGGCCCAAAACAATTCCTCTCCACTGAGTGCAGCCCAGGTAAGCCAGGAGTGTTCAATTCTGAGGCCACAGTCTGGACACACCTGACAGGGTGATGGGGCCCAGGTATCACATCCTTGACCACCAGAACCCACTCTGTTGGCCTCAGCTGGCAGGGTGCTGATCAGTTCTCCAAAAGAAGAACTGGAGGATAAGGGTAGAAACCTTTGGGCATTCTTGGGACAGATGGAGAAAAGGGGAAGGGTGATGGAGAAAAGGGGAAGGGTGATGGAGAGAAATGGAACAGCAGGGGGGTAGGCATGTTGTAGTGTTCTCATTGTCTGTGCTGCCCTCTCATTGGCTATACAGTCTGCTCCACATTTTCTCATTGGCTACATTTCCTTCTCATTGCCCAACCCACAGGCAGGCACATGACCAGGAGCATTCTCTTTTCAAAGGCATAGACTGGATCCTAGCACTCATCTTACTGCCTTTCCCACTCAGTAATTGAAGTCATCAGGATTATGTTTAGAGGATAAATTTATAGGATCATAGTCTTGTGAGTTTACAGTCCCAGGCTTACAGCAAGGCTTCTCAACCTTGCTCACACATTGGAGTCACCTGAAGAGACTTTAAAAATACTGATTGATGGATAAACAAACTGTGGTACATCCATAAATGAAATACTGCCCAGCAATTTAAAAAATTAAATCCTGAGACATGAAATCATGTGACTAGATCTCAAAAACATTAGGCTGAGTGAAATGAATACTCAAAATGTACTCAAAAGAGTGCATTCCATGTAGTACTGTTGAGAAGAAATGCTAACAATAACAGAGCTAATTTTTTTTAAAAAGTGAGTTGATGGTTGCCAGGTAGGGTGAGTCTGCAAATGGATACAGTCTAATGGCCTTTCATTCCATTACAGTAATGAAAATGTTTCAGATGTTGGTTGTAGTACTGTTTACATGGGTCCAAATATCTCAAAGTGAATACTTTAAATGGACAAATTTTAGTAGATATAAAGTAAACCTCAATAAAGTTGTTTTTTCAATGGTATACTGGTGCCCTCATCCTTTATTTATTCATTTTCTTGTCCTACTTTTTTTTTTCTTCTCTTTGCTTTTTTTTCTAGTACCAGGGATCAAACTCAGGACCTTGTGCAGGCATGGTGCCACTGAGCTAAATCCCTGGCCTTCTCCAACTTTTAAAGATTATGATTTGAATGTTCTGGGGTGTCACTTGGCACTAGAATTTCTTTTTACTCTTTTTTTTCTTTTTTTTTTTTTGGTACCAGGGATTGAACTTGGGTCCTTGCACAGCTAAATCCCCGGCCCTGAAATTTCAATAAGCTCCCCCAAGTGAATACAAATGTGCCTAGGAATGGGACTTTTCCAGATGTTCCTGGCAGACACACATCTGGATCCTGGGAGTTTTTGCCCTGTAAAGGATACCAAAGGGACATACCTAAAGTCTCCTTAGGAAATCAGAAGGTTGATAGCAAAGTAAGACAGGCAGTCCTACAGCACCTCAAACCTTATTCCCAGTTCCATTTTGGTCCTTCCTCAAGGGACATAGTGACAAGCTATAAAAATCCTACATAGGAAATGGGCCTCGATCTCCTGGGAAAGTAGAGAGCTCCAACCAGACGGAAATTGAGCTCTGCAAAACTTTGCCAAGAGACGTCTGAATCTTGGCTCCGATTGCTGCCAATAATGTTCATGAGGGTTTGTGACATGCCCCAAACTGGGCTAAGTTTGAGCCCATTTGAAATGTTATATCAGAGGCAATTTCTATTCTCTGATATGATAGTAGACTCAGAGGCCATGAGGCTCTTACAATAGCTCATTAATCTGGGCCACATACAGCAGGCTATCCAAATGTGTGGGGATAGCCATATATCTGGCCTCCTGGAGTCCATCCTGGACTGTCCATCCTGGAGACCAAGTGCTTGCAAAAACTTGGAGAGAGGGAACATCTGCTGACCAATAAAAGCCAAAAATGGAAGGGCCCCTCCTCAGTGATCTTTGCCACACCACTGCAGTAAAGGTGGCAGAGATAGATAATTGGATTCATCTTTCTGGAATAAAGCCAGTCCCATCTGAACTGTCTGAAGAACAAAATCACCCAAGAAGAGAAAGCTACTCCTGTGAGGCCCTGGAAGACTTGAGATTTTCTTCAAAAAGCAAGACTCCAGTGTTGCTACAAGAAATGTGGAAATCTTACCTGCTCCTTATATTTGGGCTAATAGTGAAGCTCAATGGTCATTAATTCTTTTCTTACTATTTTCTGACAGATTTTTCTTTCTTCAACACAGCCAGTGAGCCACAGCACCCCAAGGTAGTTGGAGAGCACATAATCTCCACTAGGTAGGGTCTACAGCTCCTTCCAGCTTGAAGAAGCTATAGAAGACAGACCTCTTCCTCAGCATCCCATAAAGAATTATGGGGATTTGTGTCTCTCAGGGGGAAATGCGAAAAGAGATTAGGGTGTGGCAAAGCTGGCTGGGGAAGTAGGCATGACCTGTTAATTACAAGACTGGACACATTCACAAACAGTTCCCAGTCCTGCACATGGACTTCTCATGCAAACTCCAGCAGGTTTTCAATAGGACGTCCTAGACCCTAATGTCACCCCGAAGAGTGGGATCCCAGCACCACCTCTTAGGACCTGTATGTAGAAGTTCTCATGAGTTTTCTCTAGATTTGGAGAGTATAAAAGAACACAGAAGCCAAGAAGAGCATGCTATCGTGGCTTTCTTCACAATGCCTTGCCCTATATTCCCCCGGGTGTACTTTTATCTTGCTTTTTCCTCTTTTACTCAGCCCAAGTTCGCTCTATAGAGCCAGTTTCCCCCTCACTCTTCACTTTTACTTAAAAAAAAAAAACAACTTTGCCATTGCTAAAAAATAAATAAATAAATTTGCCCAAGCTACCCTCAAACTTGCAATCCTCCTACCTCAGCTCCCAACTAGCTGGAATTACAGACAAAATCTGAGATTTTTTTTGAATGCCAATATGATACCACAAGGGAGAAATTCTACACCTGGTCTTGTGATAGGTCACAGTCAAAACAAAGGCATACTAAAAATATTGTATAGAAGTATCTTTAACCTATGTGTGCAATGTGTATATGAAACATAAATGAATTTCATGTTTACATGTGGGTTCCATCCCCAAGATATCTGATTATGTATGTGCAAATATTCCAAAAGGTGAAAAAAATCTGAACTCCTAAATACTTCTTGTCCCAAGCATTTTGGATAAGGAATATTCAACCTGTACCTCATTGAATATGTTTGGTGTCCCTGTGAAGGCCTGCATCTATTGCTGTGTAACAGATTATTCCAAAAATAGCAGTTTAAAAAACATTTGTCATCACATTTTCTGTGTCAGGAATTTGGGAGTGGCTTATGTAAATAGACCTGGCTCAGTGTTCTTAATGAAAGCTTCTCCAGGTCTGGAAGCTTTGCTTTCAACATGGCTCTTCCATGTGGTTGTTGGCCAGAGGCTTCAGTTCCTTGCCATGTGGACCTCACCACAGTGCTGTTTTCAAGTATGAAGAAATGCACAGAGTAGAATTTGAGGCTGGTCCTGGGGTCTGTGATTGAAGAGCTGGGTGCCTGCCTCAGATATTGAAGGTTTGGAAGACAGGTAGAGGCTGTTGTGAAGCACCTGTGGTATCTATTCCTCCCCCTCTTCCTTGCTGGAAGAGTTCTAGTTTTATAATAGCCCCTTTTTCTCCCTGCCTTTAGTGGTGGCTTCCAGACAGAAATCCTCTCAAAAAGATAAATTCTCATTGGTGAAAAGCTGAGCCAATCATGGTGCTCCCATTCCCAGAAATGGGCATATGACCTGGTTCTGGCCAATGACAAGTGAGAGGGCATCTGCTGAGGCCAGATGGGAAAGATTTTATGGGCTCTTGTCAATAACAAGGATAGCAAGTCCTCTTATCTGTCTCCAGTTGCTGTTGTTGCATACCATCTTGCATGCAAAAGGAAGCCAGCCTGCAAGGACAACCTGCAATAGGAGAGCCAGAGGCCCAACAAATGTTGCAAAACCTGGATATTTGGTGTTTTCACTGGGCCACCATATTAACCATTCTAGGAAATGCCTTGTCATTGGAATGCCTGCTACATAGAATTATATATGTCAGAGCTTTAAGCCATTTTGATTTGAGTTGTCCATTTTACTTTGTGGTCAAAAGTATCCAAAGTGATCTTTTGGTGGCTGTTTCTCTTACCTAAACAAAGCCCAGGTCAGTTAGGCATGGGATGAGGCAAGGGTAAGGGATGCAGGAGGCAAGGAAGCATGTCTGTTAAGAGATTTTAAATGATTGAGTAAAACAAAAGAACCCCTGCTATCACCACTGTAGATATCTCGACTTTACAAGACAAGAGTTTTTCAAATGTCCCTCTCTCAGAGGTAATTGTGGACATGTGGATATTTTCCAAGATTTGAGCTAGCTGAATGTCACCATTAATCTCTGAATGAGATACAGTTTAAAGTGACAAGTTATTGAATCCAAATGACTTTCCCAGATCACTTGAAAACAGAATGTTTCTTACCTTTCCTACTTGGTTTCCTTATTTTGGCAGATGCAGAACATTGGACGATTTATGCTCGATTTTGGAGTAGTTCTGTTGGTCCAATTTCTGTCCAGTATTGCTAACTTTTTACAATATTGGAGCTGCTTCTCCATGCTTTAAAATAAATGTGACTGTGGGGCTGGGGATTTAGCTCAGCGGTTCCACTGCCTGCCTGGCAAGTGCAAGGTCCCGTGTTCGATCCCCGGTACCAAAAAAAAAAAATGTGACTGCAAGATTTTGCCTTGACACTCCGGGCTGTTATAACTCTGGCAACAAAATCTCAGCAGCATAAGAAAGAAAAAGTATCCCTCTTCTCCTGCGACTACAGCAAGGCAAAGGCTCTTTGCCTGGGTAGCTGTCCTTCTAAATGTGCTCCTGACAAGGACCCTTATAAGATGTGTAGACTCCAGAGCTTGTGCTGCTACATCCTGTGACAGCCAAGTTTAGCATCCCAGAGTGGACCAGTTGTCTTCATTCATAATCTGCCATCCCTGGCAATGACACCTCTTTTCCCAAAAAATACTGTACAAAGAATGACAAGTTTTCATTGACATCTCTCTCTTCTGTTCCCTTTGTGGTGCTCTTACTGTCCAGGACCCTGCTAAATCTTCTTATTTAAACATAGTACAACAATCTTGTCTCATTTTTTGTTGGCTTGCATTATTTTTGTTTTCTTTTTGTGAGATGAGGTCTTGTCATGTTACCCAAGCTAGTCTCCAACTCCAGAGCTCAAATCATCCTCCTACCTCAGCCTCTGGACTAGCTGGGTCAACAGGAAGGATTGTCTTGTCTCATTTAAATCACTCTTTTCCCTCCTGCTGATATATAAATAGTGGCTGAAAACAGCAAAATGAGAAAATGACTTTAACCTGGAATGCTATTGTAGGAAAATCTTAAATTTACTCTCTTCCTCCTGATGTTTCATAATTGTATTCTGTGAATGTGAACAAATGGCGGGAGCCCACCCAAGCAGGCAAAGGAAAGGCAATGAGGCACAGACTTTATTTACCTGGGTGCAGGTTGACTGAGGGTGAGAAGGCCATCAGCAGCAAACTAAGAAAAGGCAGGGAGTTTTATAGGGGACTTGGAAGGGGTCTGGCATGTCTGTCATACACAGGAGTTGGAGCGAATATTTGTGGTCAGGGTCCATGCAGTGGTCAAGGCAGTTATATGGATGTTACTGGGTAATGTGGCACTGGGAAGGTGCTGTACTATACTTTGTGGTCTTATCTCTTTTCTATAACATCCCATTCTGTGTTCTATCTCCCTGGAGAAGGCACAGCCCGTATCTGGGCAAAGGTGGCACAGCCTATGTCTGGTCTTTAGCCACCTGAAGGAACGGCTTGCTTTTGTTGAGGGCTGTGACTTTTTGTATCTGCTAAAACTGTAGCTCGGAATTAAACAACATATTCATGTAACCAGGTCATAGCCAGATCGAGCCTGACAAAATGAACTGGCAATATACAGGCAGCAAGAAAAGGCAGTCACAAATTTTATTACATACCTAAGCATGAGAGGTACATATTCAGTATGAGACGAAAGACTGCCTCTCACAGGAGCAGAGTAATGGGGCGGGGGGGGGGGGTGCGGCAAAAGGAGGTGGCTCACACTATGGGAGTTCGAGGGGAGCAGGTTCACAAGCAAAGGTTGCCTTTCTAAGCAAATGAAGTCTCTCAGAAAACAGATACCTGAGGTCACCACTATCTGGGCCAAGCTCCCAATTTCTTCTTCCTATGGAAGGAAAGATCTAGGCAGAAAGGTAGAGGTGGATATCAGAAAACCTGCCCTGCCTTTATCCTCTGTTAACTTCACAATGTAGACAAATATAAATTTATTTTTATAAAAGAACAGCTTGGAACTGGGCATGGTGGCACATACCTGTAATCCTAGCACTCTGGAGTCTGAGGCAGGAGGATGCTATGAGTTCGAGGCCAACCTGGGTTGCACAGTGAATTCAAGGCCAACAGTCTGAACTACATAGCGAGATCCTGTCTCAAGTTAACAAACAAACAATAATGAAAAAAAAGGGACGGCTTTTCCAAGCCATTCCTGTACCTGCAGAGGTCTGTAGTTTTGTCGCCAGTTAGTGTGGGTCTTTGCTTTAGGGATAATAGAAATTAAAAGTGACAATAAATTTATAGGCTGAAGTTGTGATTGGAGAATAGGAGGGGAAACAGGGAAATTACTCCAGCCTAAGCCGCTGGAGGGGCACATGTCATGAGGAGGATCAGCCAGGCTTGTTCACAAAAGAACAGATTTTATGGAATGCTGGGATGCTGGGAGTCGATCGTCATCTCTATCCTGGTTTCATAGCTTAGGTTGGCTCCTCAGGACTGGAGGGACAGCTCAGTTCCCACAGGGGAAACCTCGTGACCCAGGAATCTCAGTCCTGGGGCCTTTCCTGGAACCCAAGGTGACTGTAGGTCCAGGACAACGGAGCCTCCTGGGTGTAGCATCCCCAGCCTTGAAGTGCGGTGAGGTAAGCGAGGAAAGTTTAGGACTGATTAACAGACACTCCTTTAATGACTAACAGGCCGGAGAAGGAGTTGAAGAGTTTCAGAGAAAGGAAGTCAAGCTTTATTCTACTTTTAGTCACCACTGGGCATCCGTAGCCCCAAGTGAAGAGTCACAGTTTCTAGCAAAAAAGCACTTTTAAATTCCTGTAAGGAGAAAATACAAATCATGCTTTTAATGAGTAACAGGTTACAGACCTGGGAGTTGCTCCTCTGTCACCATAGTAGTCTCTGCCTGTGTCAGGACTGTGTCAGTTTCTCTGAATATCCAACTGAAAATACGCCCTCCTGCTGCAAAAAGAGGTACATTTTGAGTGAGGTGTTTCATTTTCCCATTCTGTTGCCCTTGAATTTTCCAAGCCCTGCAGGGGCAGGTCACATCCTGGGACCTTTGTGTGCATCTGATGGGGTAGGGATGTCCCAGAAGGACTTCTGGAAGCAATCCGGCAGGGAAGGAAAGGAAGCTTTGTCCCAGCTTCTCAAGACGATGCGAAGCTGGACCGGCCCTCCACGGTGCAGCTGCTCCCAGCACCATAAAAAGGTCAGAAAGCTGCTGCTGCCCCTGTAGGGCTCAGCTCCAGGCTGGAGCTCATCTCACCCAGCTGAGTGCCCTGGAGCTGGTCTGAGGATGCCTCGGGGAACAACCAGCTGTTCCGGAACCTGGTTCTCCAGAAGCAAGGGCGGGCACAGCCTGCGCACACTTCTGTTTTCCAAAGCTCCAGCTGGTGGTGGGAGGGGACACCAGGACAGTCCCCATACCCTACCCTGCGGCCATAAGGCCACTGAGGAAGCCTGTACCAATTAGCAGTACCATGGGGTTGAGATTTAGCTCAATGGCACTGTGCCTGCCTTGCAAGCGCAAGGTCCTGAGTTTGATCCCCAGTACCACAAAAAAAAAAAAAAGAAAGAAAAAGAAAAACTGGCCTAAATCACACGGAAATGTAGCTCTGTCTCCTATAGCAGTCCAAGTCAGTGTCCAGCTCTGCTTGGCAAAGGTGTTGGTAGTCAGGGCTCTAATATCTTGTTCTCAGCCATCTCTATGGTGTTGTGCTTATCCCCAGAGCCTCCTTACTACAGCCCTACTCCAGCCTGAAGGAGGAAAAAACAAAAAAGGAGGATTTCCTTGAAGTGCTTGACCCAGAAACACAAGTTTCTTCTGCTCACATACCAGTAACACAACCCGGTCACATGACCACCTCTGCCACAAGGGGTGCTGGGAAATGTAGTCTTCATCCTGGGTAACCATGTGCCTAGCATAAAATTCCACAACCATGAAAGAGAGGCTCATGGATTGGGGAGGCACCACTAGCTTCTCTGTCATATGAATTTACACCCAATAGTTTCTTTCACTGTGAGGGCATGTCTTTTATCATGTATTAGGAGTGAGCAGAGGAAAGTGTGCTCTTTCTGAAGACAGGCAAACCCCAAAACCAGGGAAGGATAGGATTGAACCAAGCAAGCTGTTTTATCTCACAAACATACCAATCACCTAAGAGGGAGTGGGGAGCAAAAGCCAAAAGCCCTTCTCCAACTCCAGGTTCCTAACTGGGGCACTATTGCCACTGTAGGTGAGATAAGTCTTTCTTGTAGGGGACAGTCCCCCCGCCATGATGGCAGCATGTTTAGCCCAGTACAGGTCAGTTCCATTTGTCCACAGGCTTTGTGACAACCAGGTTGAAGGCAGGCACTTCCAAAACCCCTGGAAGGGGCAGGGATGGCTTTGACTGGAAATGACAGTGGTGTCCTTGCCATAAGATGAGAAATGTGGGGTAAGTCTCCCCTAGGGCCTGGCAGGGCCTCAGCCTGCTTGACCACCAAGCTGCTGTTTAACAATTCATCTTTATCAAATACTGGTGTTTGCCCCTGTGTTAGTCAGCTTTTCCTCACTGTGACCAAATACCTGAGAAAGTCATCTTGCAGAAGGAAAGGTTTATTTTGACTCATGGTTTTGGAAGGCTCAGTCCGTGGTCAGTGGGCTCCACTGCTGTAGTCCTGAGGGGAGGCTGAACCATCATGGCAGAACAAAGCTGCTCACCTCCTGGCAGGTGAAGTAGAGAGTGGGAAAGAAATAGAGAGGAAAGGGCAGGGAACAATTTATACCCTTCAAAGGCATGGCCTTGCTCCAACTGGGCTCCACCTTCTAACATAATCTGGTCCCCTCTCTAACTGTCATGTCTGAACATTGTTATATTGAGGATCAAGCCCTCAAAACCAGAATCCCAAGAGACACCTCCTGCTTAAAAACCAAAATATTGCCGCCTGCTGCGCAAGCGCAAGGACCTGAGTTTGATCCCCCCTACCAAAAAAAAAATTAGTATTAAAAACCACAATAGCCCCATTCTTAGTAAAGTGCTGTTTTCCTGCCACCATCATACCTTACACACACACACACACAAGCATGCACACAAAAGAGAGGAGACATGATGTCTGGTTCTGCAAGGACTCAAGAGCCAGAACAGGGATCTGAACATGAACACCAGAGGTTTATTGAATGACTATAGGAGGAAGGGAGTAAGCCTGGTTTGGGATGAACTGAAGTGTGTTCAGAACCATCGGGTGAGCCAGGCAGGTTGGTCCAGCCCTGTACTCTGGGAAGATAAGGCAGGAGGACTGCAAGTCATGCCCAGCCTGGGCAGCCTAGCAAGACTCTGTCTCAAAATTTTAAAAATGTAAAAAATAAAAGAGGCTGGGAATATTTAAAATTCTTGGTTCAATCCCCAGCACTGAAAAGAAAAACGAAAACAAACCACTAGTAGGTGAAGTTTAACCAGGCAAAGCTGAGCCAAAAGCAATTTGGGCTTTTGCAGGGAGCAGTGAAGCTTCCGAAAGGCTGCAGAGAGGGGCAGAACCCAAAGCTAACTAAGGAGAAACGCATGGTCGGCCGGGGACCCATGTGAAGTTGGGAACATGGGTTCGAAGTGGTTCCAGGAATGTTTTTCCCCAGAGACCTCCACTTTCAGGCCTCTGAATTCACCACAGAGATGGTCTCCTCCAGATCCTGGTACTGCCACTTAAGAGCTTGGACAATTTATCTAACCTCTAAGTATTTTTGTTTCTTTGTGTAAAAACAAATGGAAATAGTGATATCTACCACCAGCTGGAGCTGTTCGGAGGCCCAAAAGGCCTCCAGGGTTGTTGCACTTTAGACCACAGGCTCCAGAGCCCAGTGCCTGGGTCTGCCCAGCCGTTCAGCAGCTGTGTGGCCTGGAAACCTCACTTGACATCTCTGCGCCTCAGTTTCCTCCCCTGCAGAACAAGGAGAAGGGCAGCACCCGCCTAGTAGAGCTGTTGAAGAGACAAGTGAGGAAATATAGACTGTAAATGTGGACCAATGTGTTTTATTTTCATTACCTTTTTTACCTTTATCTGCCCTGAAATAAATTACCAGATTATACAGAATTTCATAGATGTTATTGCTTAACAACTGAGTTACACTTATTTTAGATAGGTCTTTGTTTTTCCAGTCCTGGGGATTGAACCCAGGACCTTCTCCTTGAGCCACACCCTCGGCAGCTTTTTTATATTTTGAGACAGGGTCTCAAGTTGCTGACTTGCCCAGGCTGGGCTCAAACTTGGGGTCCTCCTACCTCAGCCTCCCAGAGTGCTGGGATCCCAGGCGTGTGCCACCATGCCTGGCTTTCAGATAGGCAGTTTTAAAGGACCATATTGAAAGAACAAAAGTGCATATGGTTTGCCCATAGGGAAAGGATTATAAATGTGTACAAGAGACGCTGAGGTTTGGGGAATGTTTAAAATAAGCAAGGGTAAGAAGATGTTGGTTTTTGCAGTGCTAGGGGTTGACCCTAGCTAAGTGTGGGGGTTGACCCACATGCTAAGCACGGAAGACAGATTTTATTCAGTTATAGCGACAGCTGACAGCTGGGCAAGGCTGAGCTCCACTCATACTTGGGCAGAGGCGATGGGCATTTGAAAGGGAGGGTGAGGGCAGGGCAGAGCCATGCACAAGTGCAGAACGATGAAGCTGAAGTGTTGCTCAGTGTCACTGTGAGAAGCAGCCTTGAAGTTCAGTCAGGAATCTGTGGTCCCTCAGAGACAGAGGGGCCCTGACTGCCTGATGACTCCATTTCAGAGAACAGTGCCCTCCCGGGGCTGGACGCAGAGCTCGGTGGTTGGGGTGCTTACTTAGCACAAGCAGGGCTGCAAGAACAAAAACCAAACCCGGGGTAGGGAGAGGAGTCAGGGAGACACACATGACCTCTCACGATTATGAGTTCTCTTTAGTGACCTCCTTTTCCCCCAAGAAAGGGAGGTTAGGAGTACAGTAAGTTCTCCTGGCAAGATTGGGTTCTCCAGGGCAGGCATTTTAGAGGGGGAGCTGCAGTCACCCCCAAAGACACAACTCTGCAGCCAGAAGTCACACTACTGTCTGGTCTTTAGTGCCCGACTTGGATAGAATCTGCAGCTCTCAGATATCTGCTAAATCCTTCTCTCTTCCCTCTGGGAGCAGAATAACCCTCGCTTCCTTCATCCAGCCTCAGCCTCTGCTAGATGGGAGTCATGTCCTCTCAAAACCCGGCTCTTACCAGGTACAGTGGCACACATCTGTAGTCCCAGCACTTGGGAGGCTGAGGCAGGAAGATCACAGCAAGTTCAAGGCCAGCCTGAACCACGTACTGAGACTGTCTCAATTTTGCCTCTTTGCTAGGCAGTTTCTCTACTCCTAGTAGAAAGGTGAGCCTGGCAGCTCCACACTAACACTTCCAGCTTAACAAATCCAAAAGGATGAAAATGTGTTACGCTCCAGAACCCCGGGAAAAGTCCTGGGATTGATATAATAAGTCCTTTCACCAAGGAGGGAAGCGAGGCACAGAGAGGAGATGGGGCCACCCAGCCAAAGGTGGGGCTTGTGGCACCTGGGGGTGCAGCACCTCTGCTCTGTTGTCCGAGCAGCCCACCGGGATCCTAACTCAGCCCCCGTGATAGAATAGAGGGGTGAAGTTTGACAAAACTTTATTTGTAAAGAGGAAAAGGAAGGGGAGAAAGGAGAAGATAGACAGCTGCCCTGATAAAGAATCTGGGTATGGGGCTCAGAAAGATGGAGGACCCGTGGGCCCTTTGTCCCCAGCTGCTTTTATAGGGGGTGAGTGGCCCTGCCCCCGCACCCGGAACTGACCATAACCAGGCTGGCTTCCGGGCACCTCTGCCTAATGTCATTTCTTCTGCTGCTCTACATGCAGCTTATTTCTGTCTGTTTTCTTGTCCTTGACCTACCTTTTAAGGCCTCTCTTTGGGGTGGGCAGCTAGTTGGCAAGGGTGCCCTATTCTTGGCTAGCTTAGAGTTAGTAAGGGGGCGTGTGGATGTCTGTTGTACTCTATGATGACCCTAGAGTGGATAATATAGTGAGTCTAGAGTGAATACACATGCATGTAAGTGCACAGGCATGTATGTTAGTGCACAGGTGTGCGTACACACTGCCTTAAAGTTAGACGGCCGCCCTCTTGCTTCTCCTACATTTTATTGCGGGGGGGGGGCTTATCATTTGTGCACCTGGCTTTCTCTCTGTGCCCTATTTGTCAGTATTTATTTTTCTGGCCTCTTGGCAGAAGTCCCAAGGCCATTTGGTGCCTCTCTTTATCTGTTTTTTTTCTCTTTTTCTATCCCTATCTTTGGCATGAGCAATGCTACATAATTTGGAGGAAAAGTCATTTGATTAGGCCTAGTTCTCCTGCCTACAGCCCAGCTACGGCATTTCAAGACAAAATTCCATTTTGGCCTCGGGTCACAACTGAGACCTCAATGGTCTGGAGATGCTGTGATGCTCCAGGACAAGATTACAGCAGCTGAAGATATTGTGGGAGGAACCAAATCTTCATCTGCATAGGTCCTCACTGATCTAGGAATTCTGCTGCTCTCCAGTCATCTGTTACATTTGCTTCCGGATGTACTGAACTCTCTGTCCTGACTCATTTGTTACATTTGTTTCTCCCCATGTACAGCAAGCTCTGGGGCTTTCATCTTTGCAGCCCAGAGCAGCACTGATCAGACCCAAGGCTCAGCTTCTTCTCCAAGTCTCATTTTTTCTACCTTTTCTGTATAATAAGTGAATTCTCCTTGTGCTGCCGTGGCTCACAGGAGACTAGGACTCACTGCAGAGGTTCTAGTAATGTCCCCTTTCCATGTTCCCGACAATGCTTCCCAGGGTAATTTCTCTAGTAAAGTTTTTTTAACTCCCTCTAGTCAGAATCAGCTAGAAGACCTAAGAAGGCCCCTATTTTATTTTCTACAGACCTCTGTTCCTACAAGGTGGCAAAGGGCAGGATCAGAATTCAGGACCCCAGTCCCGACCCTTTCTACCAGAACACCCTGCCTCACCCTGGCTGTCCCCACTCTGACAGGTTAATAATTAGATCATAACACTGATCGTAGTAGGAGGTCATCTGAATGAGTGTTTTCCTGTAGTAACATCTGACTCAACGCCAGAAACCAGGGACTGTGGAATCCCCATTTGAAACCACAAACTCCACCCAGTTTAAACCTCTGCTGGTTTCCAGCCAGGACAGCCTCCAGCTGGCTCCCTTATGAGGCCTCTGTCACCTGTTACAGGAATGCATGCACAGCTGCATCCCTCATGTGCTGGAGGGGTGGCCATTCCCACCCTGGCTTCAGGCTGCATTGAGGATACCGCGCCCCAAGCTCCAGCGAGCACCTCTCAGGCTCCCAGAGGCATGGGCCTCGCTTGGGGCAGCCCTCAGCCCCGGACCACTCAGCACCTTCTCCTCTGCCCCAAGAAGCCTGGGAAGCTACCCCTCCCACCCACCACAAGCTCAAGGCCACCTCCCAAGGCCTGGGGGCCTGGCCCAACCTGAGAGGCTTCTGGTGAACCTGCGTGCTAGGCCCTTGCTGTGAATGTTCTGTGCGTGACCCTTTCTTTTTTATTTTTTTCTTTCCTTTTTTTTTTAATGCCAGACAAAAGATGAAATTCCAGAGCTGGAACCACAGGGGATGATTCCAGATCTCATACTTTACAGGAGTATGGTTATTTAGAATAGCATTTAGGAAAAATAAAATAAAAGACAGAGCCTAGCGTGCATAAGTGTTGGCAGGTTGTAATCCCAACACTCTGGGAGGCTGAGGCAGGAGGATCCAAAGTTTGGACCCAGCCTGGGCAACTTAGCAATTTGTTTAAAAGAAATAGAAGCAATAAAACTAGAGGCTGTACCAAACATTCTGCCAGTCATCCAATCAGCAGAACTCTTATCAACGGCAAAGGCCAGGGGCCCCAACCATGCGGCTCAGAGAAGTCAGTCCTGTGGGAAGCCAAGGATAGTGGAAAGGGCTCTCGGTGACACTCATGGAGTAGCGACACATGCTGGGTGTGGCTGATATCAGGAATCGGTGACTCCATTACTTCTACACTGCTTTGCTCATGTCATCGCTGTCACCTCCCGCTCACTGGGCAGGTCAGGAAAGTGACTCGCCAGCCTCTGGTCTCACGGTACCTCTGCTGTGTTCCCCTCCAGGCGTCCTGCTGGCTTCAGGTACCTGCTCTGTGCTGGCCTTCTCCACGCACCTGGGCCTCCTGATGCAAGGAGCCCGTGCCCGTCTGCCTGCCGCCGGGAGCCTGGATGGCGATTTGCCTCTGCCTAGTCCTGGGCCTTAAGGCCTGGCCTGCAGCCTCGGTCTTCTTCCCAGGGACGCAGGAGCAAGACAGTGCAGATTCAGGTGAAGAGTGAGTGGGGTCCCCAGTGGGAAGGGTGAGTTCTCAGCGAGATCCCTGCACCCCAGCAGGGCCATCAGGACAGGGTCTGTGCCATCATCACTACCTGTCTGCATCCGCTGCCACCATAACAGAACACATGGGACTGGGGAACTCAGAGAGAACAGAGGTTACCCAGGTGGGATGGCGCACGCCTATGATCCCAGCACTCTGGGAGGCTGAGGCAGGGGCATTGTGAGTTTGAGCCCAGCCTGGGCAACATAGTGACTTAGTGAGACCTTGTCTCAAAATAAAACAAGGCTGGGGATGCAGCTCAGTGTGAAGGGCCCAGGTTCAATCCCCAGTATCACCAAAAAAAAAAGAGGAAAGAAAACCACGGGGTGGGGGGGTTCCTCCTACGAGCGTTGTGAGGATTAAATGTGCGAAACCCTCGGCTTCTGTGGAGTGCACCGCCGAGCGGCTCTCAGAGCACTTCCACTTCCGCAGCTCGTGCAAGGCCCTGGCCTCCGTCCCCAGCACGCTCTGCACACGCGGCTCATTTCCCACCATGGCTCAGGACATCCCATAGCTAACAGCACACTGTCCTGAGGCAGCAATCAGCCTTACTGTGGCGCGCTGTTTTCTGTAACATTTCTTCCCCGCTCCCAACGCCCCCTACGCCTGGGCACCTGGCTCTGTGTGTTAGCCCGCGTGGTGTGCGGGCGCCAGGCTCTCTGCGCCGTCCCAACCCCTGAGGCTGTTACGTTGCTGTTTTTCTCCTCCCTCCAACCTAGGCCCAGCTCCGCCTCTCCCAGAAAGCCCTTGGCGAGCTCCCCGCTGCTGCTGAAGTCCTTTCTGATGGTCACAGTTCGCTGAGGTCGGACATAATCCCACACGGAGGTTTCCGGCCCGCGCCATGTGTCAGGCCACCCAGCGTCAAACCCCGGATGTGCCCCTCTCTGACTGCAAGGCCTGGCCCTAAGGAGCCCTGGGCCTCGAAAACTTTTGGCTGAAAAATGTAAGGAAAGAGAACTATGGGCGCCTGGGGTCGCCCACTCACAAGCTCCAGGTTTCTACTCCTGCATCCTTACAGTTGATGTCTCACATGGTAATGGGCAGGTCCTGCTCAAGTTCAAGTTTACACGCTCCTTGCCTCTGCTCAGTCCTCCCATGGCTACCGTCTCACTCACAAAGCCCTCACCCAGGGCCGGGGCCAGGAGGTCCCGTGTGATCCACCCCCATTACCACCCCAGTCTCCTCCTTCCCTCTTCTAAGCACACTTAGCTCACACTCACCTCAGGGCCTTTGCACTTGCTGTTCCGGCTTCTTGAAGCACTTCTTCCCTACCTGCCACCTTCTTTACCTCCTTCAGGCCTCTGCACAAAATGCTGCCTCCTCAGAGAGGCCCTTCTTGACCTTCCTGACCACCTCCAATCCACCCCTCAACTCTCTTATTTCCTTCACAGCACTCATCCCACCCGGACTACATACATATGTGTTCATCTGCATGTGACTGTCCCCCCCCCCCACCAGAGTCCCAGGAGGGCAGAGGCTGCTTCTGTCCTCTCGCTGCTGACCCCAGGGTGCCAATTTGGTTCACCCGGAAGTCGATGCAGACTGCCAAGCGGTGGGAGCCACAGAGGCCTGGGGTGTGCAGGAGTGAGGCGGATGAGGCCGGTTACCACGCGGGAGCTCGCCCAGGGAGCTCGGCCCTGGGGTGGCACAAGCGGTGACGCAGGAACCGGTGCGTGTAGCGTCAAGGGCTGCTGCGGACATTCCCATCGGCCACCTGGGGGCGCGATCTCCGGTGCCACAATTACTGTGTGGTGACAAGGGACCCTGAGCCAGCCGGGGCTGGGCTGGACCCGCGGCAAGGAGCTCTGCGGCCAGGGGCTGGCTGGGCACCTCCGAGTGCAAAGGCGGCAACAGGGGGGAGGAGGAGGGGGAGGGAGAGGGGGAGGGGGAGGAGGAGCCGCCTCCCCACGACCTCCGCACTCGCACTCCGCAGCGGCCTTCCTGCCTCCCGTCGGCCCCCTTCCACGACCCAGAGTGTCGCCCCTTTTCCCGCCACCTGTGGGCCGTGGCTCGTGAGCCCGTTTTACAGATGAGAGACGGCGGCCCAAACAGGTGAACTAACAAAGCCCCGCTCGGGATCTGCACTGGGTTCCTGGGCTCCCGGCTCCCACCGCTTCACCTCTGGAAGTCTCAGCACAGGCAGATGGGCGTGTGAGGAATGGTTCAAAGAGCGGGCATTGGAATTTGAATTCTGGTCCCTTCCTGGCTGTGTGTCATTGGATCAGTGTCTTGACTTCTCTGTGGCTCAGTGTCCTCACCCATAAAACTGGGGAAATGATAGTGTCCAGGCCAGAGTATAGTTGTGAGCATTCAGCGAGACGAGCAGGTCCACATATTAAAAGAACAGGGCCTGGCACTGTTGAATACTAGTGACCCGGTATCTCTGTCACCACGAGCATTATCGTTGTTATTATTAATTCTCTGACTGTCCCCATATGCATATGTGGAGCCCCAGGAAGCAGCAGCAGGAACAGCAGAGTTTTATTGACAGAGGAGAAATGGCGTGGAGTGAGCTAGGCGGATGCCAAGGAGCTGGTGGGGAAAGAGGGAGGAGTTTGGGGCCGCAGAGAAGCGCTAGCTGAGGTGCTGAGCAGAGTGCGGAGGAGCAGGCCAGGGGGTGCTGGTGAACCAGCCTCGTCTCCCCAGCCAGGGTCCGGCACCAGCTTTGCGACTTGGTTCTGGGTTGATCCACCGGGAAAAAATAACTTTAAAATCTTATTGCCCCTGACGATTTGATACGTTCCATGGCGGCAAAAGGATCTCCAAGACTCCTGCTGTCCTTTCATCAGCTGCCTGGGAAATGTTTATTGAGCAGGTGCCAAGTGCCCAGCTCTTGCTGGGCCATGCTGGGGACGCACTGGGGACCCAGACCACAGTGAGAGCCTGTGGGGGCCATCCGAAGACCTTGACGGCCAGGATGTCAGGACGGGAGTAAAGGGGCCCAGGGAGCTGTGGGACCCTGGGGAGGCTGACCCGGGCTGAGGGTCCTGGCGGGCTTTCTGGAGCAGACATCCCAGCTAAATCACTAAATTGCTTACGCTGGACTCAAACTTGTGATCCTTCTGCCTCCGCCTCCCAGAGTGCTAGGGCTACAGCCCCTTATTGGGGCCAGGGATTTAGCTCAGTGGTGCTGCTGCCTGCCTCACAGCACCTTAACTGCAGGCACAAAGCAGTTCTAAATCCTGTTAAAAACTAATAATGCCCCAGCGGCCACATGTAGGTGACAGATTCCAGGGCTACCTTGGGCCTTGCCGGGTCCCCCCAAGGGTCAGACTGGCTCCAAAACCCCAGCATCTAGCGGCGTCCTTCCTGCCCCAGTGTCCTGCTGCCGCGCCCTCTCCTGTTCCATCCACTGTCAGAGGAAAAGTCACTCATTTCCGGTCTGGTGGCTGCAGGGAGGGGGGTGGTTTGCACAGCTGCCTGAGTCTTAGAGGTGACACTGCAGCCACCCCCTTAGCCACTGGCCAGCATCCAGGGCTCCTCTGGCCCAGGTTGCTGCAGAACCCACTTCCCTTTGGGACAGCACCGTAAGAAGCACTGTGACCACCCCCCCAGCCCCCCCAAAAGCTTCACATTTGTCAGAGACACCCTGGCGGTCACCTCTTTTGTAAATCCCACCCCCGTGACACGGCCTCATAGCATGTCCTTCATTTCCTGTTGTGTCATTAAATATTTCTTTGCATGATGATTTAATGTTCATCTCCCCAGACTGCCAGGAGCGTTTGTTGAGTGAATGAATGAGATTGAAACCGCGCTGCCCAGAGAACACAGACTGTGTTTGATGGGGTCCCACAGGGACCCCAGCTCCTTCACCGGTGGCCTCAGCCTCCTCAGGGCGTGATACATTCAAGATGTCCTGGTTCCAACCCGAAGGAAGGGGAGCCATGCAAATAGGTACCCTCTCTTCTTTTTCCTGTTTCTTTGTGGTAGTGGGGATGGAACCGCTCTCAGCGCTGAGCTACATCCCCAGTCCCAGGGTCTCACTAAATTACTTAGCTGCCCCAGCTGGGCTCAAATTTTAGATCCCTTGCCTTGGCCTGGAAGAGTGCTGGGATTACAGGTGTGTGCACACCACCCCCGGCTAAGTCACCTTCCTAGGAAGGCACAGCCTAGAAGCTGTTCATGTCACCCCCGCTCACATTCCCTCGGCCAGAGCCTGGTCATGTGGCCCCACAAGGCCCTGGGAAGTCTGCAGCTGCTCACGTCCCCGCCTCATCTTGCCCCACGAACCACCGTGCCAGCCACAAACTGCCTCAGGCTCGGCTGACTCAGAGCATCGGTGGCTTACCCCAGAGAAGGCGCACTTCTCCATCCTGTCACAGCCTGTGCAGGTCTTTGGGGAGAGTCTGCTCTACACAGCTGTTCAGGGATTCGAACTTTGTCCAGCCTGTGTCTCTGTTCCCCTCAAGGTCACCTGAGACCACCTGAGACCGGGTGTGGAGCTGAGTGGCTGGAAACAGGGAAAGAGTTCTATGAGCAACCAGCCAGTTCCCTCCTCATGGACTTGCCCAGGCCCTCCTGCCACAGGGCCTTTGCACATGCTTTCCCTACACCTGGAATACTTTGCCCTCCTTCCTTCACTCCATTTGCTTCTACTCATTGAAAAATCCCAGTGCAGTCAGCACTTGCCTGGGTCACACCCCCAGTTGCACCCACCTGCCCAACCTCTAAACCAGGCACAATGGGACATACCTGTAATCCCAGACATGCGGGAGGCTGAGGCAGGATGATTGGAAGTTCGAGCCCAGCCTGGGCAACTGAGCACGAATTTGTCTTAAAAAATTAAAAATTAAGGGAAAAAGACTGGAGGTGTAGCTCAATGCTCTCTGGATTTAATCCCCAAAACAAAACAAAACATTCGCCATTTTATAAGTGAATAACACTTTGATCATGTCTATTTCATGCAATCAATTCTGAGTCCCAACGGGCAGGAATGATGTGCCCCACTGCATGCCCTGACCCTGCAGCAGTGCTGGCTGTAGCAGACACTTGGTCAGCATCTGTGCAGTGGATGAATGAAACCCTCACCCACTTCTTTCTTGTTCCATGGTGAGACCCTCAAGGGCCTTGAGCGAGGTGAATGAAGAAGGAAGCCAAAAGCAGAGAGATTTCTAGCTATAACCTCTGGCGATCATCATTTCTCTCCTCCGATCTTATTTTACACATCCATTTCTGTCAGTGTAGACAAATATATTTCTTCTCCACTACTACTTTTTCTTGTTTGAGATAGGGGATCACTAAGTTCTCCAGGCTGGCATCAAACTGGGAATCCTCCTGCCTCAGCTGCCTGGTAGCTAGAAGTACAGCAGTGTGCCACCACACCACACCACATCAACCACCATTTTTATTTTTGTTTGTTTGTTTTTTGAGACAGTCTTGTTGTATAGTCCAAGGTGGCCTTGAACTCATTGCATAGCTGAGGCTGGCCTCAAACTCCAGGTGATCCTCCTGTCTCGGCCTCCCCAGTGCTGGGACTACAGACATGCACCATCATGCCCAGCTCCACGACCATTTTTAATAGATTGGTGGCGGCTGATTAAGAGTGCTATTTTGGGGGGGGGGGTACCGGGGATCGAACTTGGGTCCTTGTGCTTGCGCAGCAGGCGGCGAAACCACTGAGCTAAATCCCCGGCCCAAGAGTGCTATATTGAGTGTTCTATGAACCCATCTCTGGTCCTCAGGAAGGGTGACTCTGTGTTGATTATTGATGTCTTCCAGGATGAGGGGACAGCTCACATGACCTGCAGTGTGGGGACATCATTGGGTGGCGAGCAGAGGACAGGGGTTCCAGGCACCTAAATTGCTGTGTGTGGCAAAGCCTGATTTCTCCAGGCGTTTTTGTTGCTATTGCTACTGTAGTGTGCTATGACCTGTACACGGTGCTCTTCTGTCACCTCGGCACTTTTTGTCTGTGCCTTATCTTCCGGTGGCATGGACTCGCTCTGAGCCCAACTTCCTGTGATCATCAATAAACATGGCCGCTCACTCCTTACTACTGGGTGTACACGTGGCAACTCTCCTCATTGTACTCAAGAACCTGGACTATTACTGACCCATTCAATCATAACAGAAGGGCTGGGGTCACAGCTCAATGTGAAGATCCCAGGTTCAAAAAGAGAGTACTGTGGAACAAAGAGAAGAAGAGAGTTAAGAAGGAGAATGAAAGAAAGACGGGGAGGGAGGGAAAAGAGAAGAAAAGGAAAGGAAAAGAGAAGCGGTTGATTCAGCTCACAGTTCCAAGGCTCTGAGGTTTGAGGTCCAAAGGCCACAGCTCTGGGGCGACCTCACTGCATCTGACATTTCTGAACAATCACCAAGGTGCTAAATGAAAAAACAAAATGGAATCTCTGCCTCCATTCCTTTCCTGAGCTGCCAACACCCCCACAAGAACATACCCTGCACTTCTCTCCAGGCAGGCAGGCAGCCACACACGTACTCGTGCACGCATGCAACCACACACGCGCACATATGGTACTTTTGTGTCCTGGCTACTCCTTGGTGCCCTGCCAGCTTTCAGGAGGAAAAGCAGGCTTCCAGAAGGAAGCAGTAGTCAGGGCTCCCTGAATCAAGATGAATGGGAAACCATCCCAAGGCATACATTTTAGATTTAAAAAAAGAAAGAGGGGGAAAAAAAAACAGGAAGAAAAAGAACAATGCTACCGTGTTGTTTTTTCAACGCGAGTAGAAAGAATAAGGAAATAGATTCATACTTGCTTCCTTTGTTTTTGTTTTTGCTCTGTTGGTTTTTTGAGACAGTCTCACTATGAAATTTACGCTGGTCTTGAACTCACTATGTAGCCCACGCTGGCATCAAATTCACAGCAATTCTCCTGCCTCAGCCTCCCGAGAGCTGGGATTACAGACATGCGCTACCAGACTCGGCCATACTTGCTTCCTTATTCAAGTTTCCAGGGACTCTTTGGATCCAGAAGTTGGGGAACCACAGACTCAAATAGGATGAAGACCAAGAAGCTCTCCTGGACCCACTGGGAATGTCTGTTCACTTGGAGAATTCCATTCACTTCTGCTTTCAAAAGAATGAAAGGTAAAGTCTAGAACTGGTCCCAACACTCAGGGAATTTAGTCATGAAGAGAGATACACAAAAGCAGGCAGTATTAGTATTAGTAACTATATTAGTTATAGTATTAGTCTCCCTGTATTAGTCAGCTTGCATTACTACAATGAAATAACCAAGGCAGATAAAATACCACAGGGAGCCCCACAGCCCCTCCAAGGTTCGTCCCAACGGCTGGGAAGCTCCCACCAGACCCCACCTCCCAAAGGTTCCTCCACCTCCCCAAAGTGCCACCAGCCTGGGACCAACACTGTAATCTCCACAGGCCCCTGGGGGACACTCAGGTCACACCTAAACCATAGCAATGCTCCAGAGCAGATTTGCTTTGTGTACAGTCTGGCTCCTCCTACCACCTTTCCCACCTTAGGCCAGACCGGCAGAGCTGTGTGTGAGCCTCTGCTTCCTGTACACCCCTCATCCAATTGGAAAGCAAGTCCCTTTGTCTCCACCTGAAAAATAAATCTAGATGCTGGGCATGGTGGCATAGACGGTCAGCACACCACTTGGGAGGCTGAGGTGGGAGGGTTGCTGTGAGTTCAAGGCCAGCCTGGGCTACATAGTGAGTTCAGGGCCAGCCTGAACTACAAAGGGAGACCTTGCCTCAAACCCCACCCCCCAAATACAATACAATACAAGAGAATCCAATCACTCCCCCAACCAGGCCACCCTGAAATGAGCCCATCCCCTGCCTCCTCGACCAGCCCATTGGGCTCCCAGTTTTCACCCTCACCCCCTACAGCCTGTTTCCCACACAGCAGCCACAGAGGTTGCCCTCCAAAGTCTTCCCGTCTCTGTAAAACACCAACTCTTCACCATGGCCACAAGGCCCAGCCATATCTGATGCCATATCTGGCCACTTCCTATCTCCATGGCATCCTTTTTCACTGTCTCCATCCCTCAGTCCACTCCAGCTTCACTGGTCCCTTTGCTGTTCTTTAAGTCATCAAGTACATTCCTGCCCCAGGGCCTTTGCATTTGCTATGCCTGAAATATCTATGTGCAGCATTTTCACAGTTCACTTCCCTTGGATCTCTGCCTAAATTCTCCACCCCAGAGATAATTTTTCTGTCAGCTTCCACCAGATTCTGCTGCAGAAACAACCCCTAAATCTTGTCATTCCTCACTCGTGTTATGAACATTGACTGCAGGCAGGCTGTGGGTCTTCTCTACACATCTTTGTCCTGGGGTCATGGCGGAAGGAGTGACAATCCTTGGGACAGAAACTACGTTGACCACTGGGCCAGGGATGTAGCTCAGTGGTGCTGCACCTGCCTGGCAAGTACAAGGTCCTGAGTTCGATCCCAGGTACCACAGGGAAAGAAAAAGCTGTGGTGACTGGAGAAGCCAGGGACAGAGCAGCCCACGCTCATGGCTCACTGGGGACCAGGCCTGCAGTTGGGAATGTGGCAGGAGACTCCGCTTGCAAGAGGGAGCAACAGCTCCAAGAAAACGAAACAAGCACAGCTGGACGACACAGTGCTGCTCCCACCAGCTGTGCACAGATGACCCCGGGTTACTTCCAGGGGACCGGAGGCCGATTTTGCTGAGTACATGGGCTCTCCACTGACCTGCAGCTGTCTGGTGGGCAACTGGAATGGAGAAAAGGCCCACACTTGCAGCTTTGTCACACCTGTCCCCTGCACTGTCCTAGCCCCGGGGTCAGATTCCACTGGGCTCTGCATGTGGACTTGAAGGCCATTTAGGAAACGTTGTGTCCAAGACCCCGACCCAGGTGAGCTTGGCCTCCGCCCATGGGAGCTGGTCTGTGTCCATTTCCTCGGCAGCCCAAGCCCTGAACGCCCTCTCCCTGTCCCCAGGCTGGGCCATGTGGCCGGGAGAGGACGTCAGCAGTAGGAGGAGCTCGGCAGACCCTGAGCGAAGTGGACCTCGAGTCAGCCCACCAAGCACGAGACCAGGATGTGCAGGATGACGGAGCCAGACAAGCAAAAACTCAACGCCTCTAGGACAGGATGACCGTGACCACCCATGATCCAGGTCTGCCACATCTTTCAGATCAGAGCCTCTACCCATGGGAATTACTGGACTCCATCCTGTCCCAGCAAATCAATAAACACCTGCTATCCTTCCTTCAGCAAGTGCAGTTTGGTTGATCTCTTGACCAATCACTGGCCTCCTTCAGCTGAAGCCCCAGGGTGACCGTGGGTCAGAAGATCCTGTCTTCTGGCATCTGCAGCCTCCACCTTGCTGACAGAGCACCTGCCTCCCTCGTTACCATCGGCCTCTTTCCGCCTCCCTCCCCAGCAACCTCTTGCTCATGTGTCTTCTGCCCCTGGACAGGTGTAGCACGTAGTAGGTGCTCAATAAATATGTATTGGCTGAATGAATACAGGAGGCCAAAAGGCCCAAGATGGGGCAGTCTAGAGAGGTGTAGGAGCCGAAAGAGGGGCATTTCACTGAATCCCTCACACCCACCCTCAGGGCTCTGAGCTGGGGAGCCGTTAGCAGAGGAATCATACAGCTTCTTGGTTCAGCCCACCTATTCCAACCAATAGCAACCTCCATCCACCACAGGCTCCTCCCACCTATTTCCCCCCCAAGAAACAAGCATCTCACTTAATTCAGCTACGTCGGCAGCACAGACTTTTGGCCCTTCCCAGTGTATAGGAGCTGAATTACTATTTTTTCAAAGGAATATGGGCCACTGAAGCCCCATCTCCTCCTGCTGACTCTCACCACCTCCTAGTCCCTTCCCTGAGGCTTTCCCACTTCCTGACCCCTAACTCTGATTCCATCTCAAACTTGCCCCATCCCTGCCCTCAACCCTGCCTTGTCCCCACTCTTTAGTTTTGTTTGAGACAAGGTCTCACCAAGTAGCCCAGTCTGACTTCTGTGGTGAGCCTCCAGCCTCAGCCTCCTGAGATCTTGGATTATAAAGCGTGTGCCACCATGCTGAGCTTTGTATTGTTTGTTTGTTTGTTTGTTTGTTTGTTTGTTTGTTTTTTGAGACATTTGAGACAGGGTCTCACCGTGTAGCCCAAACTGGCCTCAAACTTGCAGAGATCCTCCTGCCTCAGCCTCCTGAGTGCTGGGATTACAGGCATGTGCTTTGTCACCATACTTGAGAGGCTGAATCATCTCATGACGTGAAATTGCTCAGGACCACAGCCTCACCTGTACTACTACCAAGTTCAATGCCCAGTGGGGAGGAGGTGGAACAGGGGTGATGTCAGGAGCAAGGCTACATAATTTTGGGGAAAAATCATTTCACAATTAAATTATGATTAAGCCTACAGGGTGGCTATGGTGTGTCAAGGCATAACTTCATTTTTGCCTCTGGTCACAGCTAAAACCTCAATGGTTGACACTCCAGGGCAGGATTACATCAGCTGAAGACATTCTGGGGAATTGAGCAGTAACAGAAAAGTTTCATCTGGGAAGGACAAATTCCTTATCAACATAAATTCCTCATCATCCTATGATTATTGGCACCCTCTGAGTCATCTGTTACTCCCAGTGAACCAAATAAAGGTGTGGCAAGCTTGGGGTGAACAACATTGATCAGCCCCAAAGCTCAGCTTCTTTAAGTCTCATTTCCTGTCTTTATTCTTTAATTCGCCTTGTGCTGTCATGGCTCACAGGAGACCAGGACCCACTGCAGAGGTTCTGGTCATGTCCCCTTTCCCTGTTCCCTACAGGGTGAGGGACCCCAAATGTGAAGTCAAACAGCAGCAGAGGGACAGCCTGAGAGGAGTGGAGCTCAGCAGGGCATCCCCTGGGAGAGGGGGACATCCCTGATGGTGACAGCATGACCCAGAGAAGGAACATAGCCACGGCCACAAGTTCCTAGTTTGGAAATAACTGAGCAGAACAAAGATGCTAGAAATTACAGAGATTTCCAAGAGCCCTGCCTGTGTGATTTCATTCAGAAATTCACCTGCACACGTCCAGGGCAAATACAGACACCCAGCATCCCAGCTGGCACCTGTGGCATCAGAGAGAGTGGCCAGGGACAGAACTTTCCAAAGGAGCCAAAACCCAAAGAAGGAGTTTCCTAGAAATATACTGGGATGTTCAGGATCCGGGACCAGAGCTGCTAGGGAGCCCCATGTCCATGGCGGGACACCCTGGGGACCAGGACACCTCTCGGGCTCTGTCTCTGAGCCTCTGGCTCTGTCACCTCTCCCTCATCTTTGTCTGTCTCATCAATCTGACTCTCATTCTCTGCGTTTGTGGCACTGAGGATCGAAACAGGGCCTTCCCACTGACCTGCAACCTACATCCTCACCCCTTTTTTTTTCTTCCTTCACTCCCTATTTTGGGACAGGGTCACACTAAGTCGCTGACTTGCCAGGGTTGCACTCAAAATTGTGACTGCTGTCTCGGCCCCCCAGATCGCTGAGACCACAGACCAGTGGCGTGCCACCACACCCGGCCCCTCTGCCATTCTCCTGTGTCAGTTTCTCTCTCCCGACTTCTCTCGCAGTGTGTCTCTCCCCAGCTCGGCAGGCCAGCCCCACACTGTACCTCATTCCCCATACGCCCTTCCCTCCAGACTTGGAGTTCATCTGTCCCCTCCTCCAGCACCCAGACTCCTCGGAGGCAGGGCTGCTCAGCTTCATTCTTTGCTGCTCTATCCCAGGGCCAGGAGTGCAAACCAGAAAAATTAAAGGAGGAAGAAATGAACCACTGCTCTCATGAGCAGCATTTGCTTGTACTTTATTATATCACGGCTTGATTTTGGGTGCTGGAGAAGAACAAAGGGCCTCACACACACTAAACACTTGTTCTGCCACAGAGCCACACCCCAGCCTGACCTCGCATTATTTACAGAACTGTACTGGGAGGACATTAATCACCACGGCTGCCACTCTGCCAATAGCATAGCTGCTCTTGGCTGAGTGCAAGCTATGGACAGCTGCTGGGCAGAGAGCTTCCTGTTCCAGCCTCACACACACCTCTGGAAGTGAGCACTGTTATCATGCTGGGTCTTCAGAGGAGGAAACCTAGGCCCCACAGGAAGCAACTTGCCTGGTATGTGCTCAGCTGGTGGGAGGAGCTGGTGGTCAAGAGCCCCCATCTGCCCCTTCTCCCTTTGGGGGATACTGGTGGCTGAACCCTGGGCCTTTGCACTGAGCTACATCCCGAGCCCTTTTTTTCATTTTTTATTTTGAGACAGGATCTTGCCAAGTTGTCCGGGCCAGTCTCCAACTTCCCACCCTCCTGCCTCAGCCTCCCAGAGGGCTAGGCAGGGATGACAGGCCTGCCCCACCTCACCCCCACACTGGCTTCTTATCTCAGCTCTGCCACTCAGCAGCCGCCAGCCTTTAGTACGCTGTGAATCTCTGCGTGCCTCGGTTTCCTCCCCGGGACAGTGGGATCCTCCTATGGGAAGCGTTAGTGTCCGCCTCACTGCCCAGGAGGAATGAGCTGCCCAGGGGGCTACCCCGCCCCAGCTCCAGCCCGGGAGGCCCCCACCCGCGGTCCCTGCCACCCCGCTGGGAAGCTGGAATCCCCGCCCCGCCCCAGGCCTGACCAACGGGGTGGCAGCAATGTCCCCTCCCGCTCCCCCGCAATCCACGCAATCTCTCAGTCGCGCTGAGTAACGCGGCTGCCAGAGGAGCGAGTAACAGGGCCGCCTGTGCCTCGGGCCGGCATCCGCATGGCCCACGCCGCGCTGTCGGTGCTGTCGCTGCTGTGGCTGCTGTCGCTCTCCTCGGTGCCCCCCGGAGCCGGTGAGTGTCCCCCGCTCGGGCCCCTACCACGGCCTCCTGGGTCCCCTTCGCCGTCAGCCCCGCGCCCAAGAGAGCAGGGCCCCGGCGGCCGGGCCAGGGCCTCCCTCTGTCCTGGGGAAAGTGGAGGATTTGGGCCCCGAGACTCACAGAAAGGGCTCCGCTTCCGGGAAGCGCGGCTGAGCCTGACTCACGGAGGTGAAATTAGTTCCTCTCCTGTCGCTCACCTGGGCCTCGTCCCAGTGCCGCGAGGGGGCAGGGTGGGGGTGGGGCCCGGGAGGCGGCCCCGCTGGCAGGCTTCAGGGGCCTTTCATTCATTCTCCCTGCTCCTGGTACTGGGGCCTGAACCCAGGTGCTTGGCACTGAGCTACATCCGCACCTCACCCTCGCTCTCGTTTTTAATTTTTTTTTATTTTGAGGCAGGGTCTTGTCAAGCGTAAAGTGCCCAGGTTGGCCTCAAACTTGTGATCCTCCTGCCTCAGCCTCCCAGAATTCTGGGATTACAGGTGTGGGCCACCAAGCCTGGCTTCATTCTTTCTTTCAAATTCATGCAGTCGTCCCGCACACACTCCCACCTAGTGTGCCTGACAGTGTTTCAAGCACTCAGGATACAGCGGCCCCCTGGGGTCAGCTTTTGGCATTTCATAGCCGTGACCTAGAGGGTACATTAGGGGGAAGTGGGTTCTGCAGAGAGGTGGGTATTTCACGTGGTGTGCCTGGGTCTGGCCGGGATGCGGTTATAGTGACAACAGCGATGGCCAGGACATGAACGGTAATAATACTGCATGCAGGGCCAAGTTCCTCTTTGTGGCCTTTCCCTGAAGGTGCCCGCAGAACACTGGCACTTTCCGGGCCGAGGGGCTCTGGGAATGCCACTGACCCCGCCCTGGGGAAATTCCCAGGCGGGGGTATGGGAGCTGGAGGAGAGGTGAGGCAGGAAGTACCCAAGCTGAATGAATGAGCAACTAACTCAGTGACAGGGCAGCACCGCCAGGACGGGGCAGGGCCCTTCCCTGCTGGTTATTCCCAGCCAGTGACCTCACCCTTCCACTCCTGCTCCCCTCTGTCCCATGGGATGCAAATACCAGTGTGGCTGTAGTGGGGCTGCGGAGAGCACTGGAGAGGGCTTCAGGTCCAGTCACCCCATCCCAATCCCCGGGGGTTGAACCCAGGGCCTTTGCACTGAGCCACATCCCTGCCCTCTACTTTTGAGACAGAGTCCCGATGAGTTGCTAAATTGCCCAAGCCAGGCTTGAATTTCCAGTCCTCCTGCCTCAGCCTCCCAGAAGGCTGGGGTTACAGGTGTGCACGACCACACCCGGCTGGCCTCATCCAATTTCATTCCCAAGGCAGTCCCGACAGGCAGGAGGAGGAACCCGGCTGAGAGAAGGGGACCCCTTTACCCAGAGCCACACAGAGCTGGGCGGAGTCAGGCATTCAAAGCCCAAGCCCAGGCCCCAGATCCACACATTCGCCATCCATCCCTAGTCACTTGTGCCCTGTCTGGTCCTCCTCCCAGCAGCTCCGGGCACCTCGGGGCACTGCCCCCGGCTTCCTCCGCTCCTCCTGACCCCAGTTCATATTCGCCACGATGGAGCCCCGAGGTTGTGTAACAGCCCTATGAGTTTTTCATCACCTCTCCCTCCTGATGCCGCCCATCGCCACCTGCCTTGTGTTACCACAGCAAAACCCTAAACCAGTCCGTTTACAGAGAGGGAAGGTTTACTTGGGTTCACAGGTTCCCAGGTGCCAGGCCAAACCACGCTGTTCGCCTGTAGGAGGGCAGCACATCTTAGTGGGCAGAGCCTGCTGGAACAAAACCACCGCTCATCTCATGGATCTAGAAGCAAGGGAAAGAAAACAGGAGAAACCAGAGTCCCACCGTCCCTCCCGGGTCACAGCTCCAGGGACCTAACCTCACCGGTCCCCACCTCTTTTTTCTTTCAGTACAGTGTTATCAGGTACTTTCTTAAGAAATGCCTGCCAATCAAAAGTATTCCATGTCTTTCCTCCCTCGAACAAAGAACTGGGTGAGACAAGCCAATAACGGTCCCCCAAGTTTATTTGAAAAGTGAGGGATGAATGGGATGGAAGAAACCAGCTCTGCAGGGCGAACTTGGGCAGAACAAGAGAAAAGGAAGATAAAAGCAAAAATAAAAGTACACGCTGCGTCTAAGAGATGCAGCACGGGCTATGTTGGGAGTCACAGCAGCGAGCTCTCCAAGGCATCAGGCCTTCTTTCCTGGGGTCCACATCTCGTGGGAGCCTGCGAGAAGTTCCACATACGGGATCCTGAGAATTATTTGGCGCTGTCCTGGGATCTTGTAATTGACAGGTCCCACTCATTTCCTCAGCGAGCTTTCCCGTGGACTATCTCCTAAATCGCTGGGGTTGAACTTAGGGTTTTACAGCCTCAAAGACTTTTTTTTTTTAGACAGTGTCTCGCTAAAGTGATAAATTGCCCAGGCTGAGCTCAAACTTGTGATCCTCCTGCCTCAGCCTCCCAGAGTGCTAGGAGTACAGGAGGGTGCCTGGGACACAGGACTTTAGACCTCACCTCTTACAGGGGCCAAGCCTCTACTGCATGGACCTTTGTAGGACACTTAAGATCCAAACAGAGCCAGGGATTTGGCACAGTGGCACGGCACCTGCCTCGCAAGCGAAAGGTCCTGAGGCCAAGCCCCGGTACAAAAAGAAAAAGAAGAAAAAGATCTAAACTACAGCATCCATGTTACAGGTGAAACTGAGGTTCAAAAGACAAAATCCACCTGCACCAGGGCCCCTGCTAGGAGGGCAGGGCCAGAGCTCTGAGAATTTGACTCCTTCCCACCTTCTCGCAGTAAAAAGAATGCACAGCATTATGTTTCCTAAAGTCAGTAAGATCTCAGACAGGCTGAGGACCTATTATGTGCTGGGATGAAGGACCAAAGATTTCCATAGGGCCTACTCGACAGACTACAGACAGCCCAGGTTCAAATCCCACCCTGCCTGCTCTCCCTGATGAGCTCTGTCAAGCCACTCTGTGCCTCAGTTTCCCCATCTATAATTGATGCCCTGTTTCCCCATAGGAACCGGAACCGTGAGTGTGCAGGTGCTTCCCGAGGTGCGCGGCCTCTTGGGCGAGTCGGTGACGCTGCCCTGTCAGCTGCAGTCCCTGGAGCTGGGCACAAATGTGACCCAGCAGACCTGGGAGCACCGGGAACTGGCAGGGCCCGTCCACACCGTGGCCGTCTTCCACCCTACGCGGGGCCCCAACGTCCAGGATCCCCAGCGGGTGAACTTCGCGAATACCAAGCTCGGCGCGGACCTGAGAAACGCCAGCCTGACGGTGTCGGAGCTGCGCGCCCAGGACGAAGGCACCTACACGTGCCGGATCGCCACATTCCCGCAGGGCACAGCCAGCAACAGCACCCGACTGCGCGTGCTCGGTGGGCCAGGGCCGGGGGCGGGACAAGCAGAGAGGGGCGGGGCTGCAGGCCAGGTGGGAGCAGAGGCCCCTACGCGGAGGCTTCATCTTGGGGAGCAAGTGGAGAGGGTGCTGAGAAGGAGCTGGGCAGGGGCCCTGAGGTTGCAGCCCACCTCCACCACTACCAGCTTACGCACTGGTTTCTTCCGCCTCCCCCTTTCTTTTGGGGGTTACTGGGTTTGAACCTAGAACCTTCACACATCCCCAGACCATTTTTATTTTTATTTCTATTTTCAGACGGGGGTCTCGCTAAGTCACTAAATTGACCAGGCTGGGCTCTAACTTAGGACCCTCCTGCCTTGGCCTCCCAGAGTGCTGGGATTACAGGCTCGCTAGTGGTTTCTTCTGAATGGGCTGAGCACCGGGGAAAATCTGACAGGCCTTCCTCTTGGAACTGGAGCAGGAAGCCTGTGTGCCCCCGCACCCCGTCCCCTGATCACCCTTCCCGGTCCCCTCAGTGCGCGGGACTGTCCTGGCCTTTGCAGAAGTCACTCAGGAAATGTTAAGCGCTGGGAAGAGTCCCAGGCACAGGGTGCCACTGAGGGAATCAAACACATCAGTGAGTCAAGAAGTAGTAGCGAGAGCTGCGGGAAGTCCGGGGCCAGGGCTTTGGAGTCAGCTGTGTGACAACAGGCAGGTCCCCTGCAGCTGCATCCCCAGGGTCAGCCCTCCTCTCCACAGCAGACTTGTCACCGAGCACTGTGTCCCCAGCACTGCCACCAAGCCATGTTTACTGAGCACTTCTCACGTACCAAAGGCCATTCTAACAACTTCCGCTGCATCTTCTCTTTGTAGCATCTTGTCTTTTCATTATCCAGGGTTGACACTTAGGGAAACCGAGGCACAGACTTGCCCAAGGCCACCCAGCTGCTGGGGGACAGGGCTGGGACCTGAGCCTGGCCATCCCATGTCCTCGAATAGCCCCCTCTGTGGCTGAGAGGTCTGTACCATGACGGCCAGCAGGAGGTGACCTGTCCCTGTCTCCCTCTCCAGCCTCTCCCCGGAGCACTGTGGAGCTGCAGGAGGTGACTCCCGACCTGATCTCCGGGAAGCCGGTGCCCGTGGCCCTCTGCGTCTCCTCGGGGGGCCGCCCACCCGCCCGGGTCTCCTGGTCTTTCGATGACTCAGACTTGAATGGAACGTTCATTGAGAGCCAGAAACCTGGGCCCCTGCCAGGCACGGTCACCATCACCAGCGTCTTTATTGTGGTGCCCTCAAGCCGCGTGGACGGCAAGAAGGTCACGTGCAGAGTGGAGCATGAGACTCTGGTGGAGCCGGAAGTGCTGCCTGTCAACCTCTCCATGCCCTGTGAGTATGGGCGACAGCCCTGCACCACCCCCCCGCCCCCGTCTTCACCTGCTTCCCTGGGCCACAAACAGCACTGCGCCTACTGTCTCCACCAGCTCCTCTGCCACAGTCAGCGCTGCACCTCGGTTGCCTACACCGAACCCCATACTGTCCACACCGCCTGCCTCAGCACAGGCTGCACTGCCCCCCGCCCCCGGCCCACACCTGTGTCCCTAGGCATCTGTCTACACTGGCCTTCCCCACACAGCTGTGCTGACGTCCCATCATCTACACCCACTCCGTGTCCCTTTTCTACACGGCCTTACCTTTGCCTATGCTGACTCCCCTGGACATCGGGCAGCACGGTCCCCGGTGCTCACACCCGCTACTTAGGCCATCAGCTGTGGGGAGTTGTCACTGTTTTCAGTTTTCCACTAACCATCCATTAAAAGACAATGAAAAGAAAGACATGGTGCTCACCATAGTGCTACACGCCTGTAATACTCGGGAGGCTGGGCCAGGAAGAGTTCAAGGCCAGCCTGGGCAACTTAGGAAAACCGCGACTCAAAATAAAATAAAAAGAACCAGGAGTGCAGCTGAGTGGCAGAGCATTTGTCCAGCATACAAAGGCCTGGGTTTCATCCCCACCACTGAGAAAGAGAGAGAGAGAGAAGAAATTTATTTTCATAGTGGATTTTATGTAAATCAATATAGCCAAAGTGTTATCATTTTAACAAGTAATTGGTTTTTCAAAACCATTCTTGAGCCAGGGATTTAGCTCAGTGGTTCCACCACCTGCCTTGCAAGTGCAAGGCCCCAAGTTCGATCCCCGGTACCAAAACAAAAAACAAAAAAAACCAAAACCCCATTCTTGACATCTTTTGTGTTCTTGCCATAGCAATCCTTCAAAATCTGGTGTGCATTTCAGGCCAGCCATGTCTGAAGTGTTCCAGGGTCACAGCTGGCTGGTGGCTTTGTGTTGGACGGCGTAGATCTCAGCTCCCCTCAGGTCTACACTGACCATCCCAGTGCTGTCCACACATACATGGCCTAGCTCCATTTCCCCAACTCCCCAGGACGCTCTCTGCTGCCGCTGTCCCCCAACATTGGCACGCTGGTTCCCCCAGAAGCAACTGTTCTCTCCACAACAGCTGCCTCTCTGCTTTCCCCGTGCTCTGTCCACACTGCACCTGGCAACAACACCCACCCAAGCCCTCCTAGGCACTCTGCATGCTGTCTCCCATCCCTGTCTACGCTGGCTGCTCCCACCCAGGCAGTTGATCGACAGGTTTCCTCGACAGAGTCCCAGGTCTGAGGGAGGAGGACATCTGTGGTGACTGGCACCCACCTCCTCCCTACTCCAGAGACAGCCCTGTCCCATTGGCCTGGCCCCTGAGGACTTAGGAAAGTGTCCCGTGCCATCACATTGAGGCAGAGAAGCAGGGGGCTCCTTCCTGCAGGACTTGTCAGACCCTTGACTATTAGGAGTATCCCAGAGGCCTTTGCTCACAGGACACTCAAGGCGGGCAGGCCAGGATGAGGAAAATGGGCAGAGAAAGGCAGGTCCTAAGAAGCCCCTTCTATGTGCTCTGTCTGAGACATCCAGGCCTGTGCTCTCTGAGGGAACCCGTGGCCCTGGACTCCTCCCAGTCCCTCCAGGTGGGTGCTCCCCATCCCACTCAGGCCTGTTCCTACTGTGAGGTGAAGCCCACAATCCTTCAGCCCCCCCCCGCCCCGAAGGCTCCCCATCCCTGAGCCTGTGTGTCCGTTCACCACAGACCCCCCTGAGGTGTCCATCTCCGGCTATGATGACAACTGGTACCTCGGCCGCAAGGAGGTCTCCCTGAACTGTGATGTCCAAAGCAACCCAGAGCCCCAGGACGTGGTCTGGAAAACGTGAGTTTAGTGACCTGGGTCTGGAGGAGGAGGCTGGGCCTGGACCCCTGGGTGTGAGGGAGGAGCAGAATAGAGGAGAGTAGAGGAAGTCTTTCTGCCTGGCATTGTTCTGCTGGGAGGTATTTAGTCCGGGCTGTTGATGCCCAGTGTCCATGCCACTGTTCTGAGCTGAATACCAGCCTTCCTCACATGACGCTGGCAGCCAGCACTGCAGCTGCCCAGTTAAAGTTCAACTACAGGTGTAGGCTAAGTGCCTCAAACGTGCAAGCCTCTGGGCTCAATCCTAAGCCCCACAGATACAAAAACAAAGATCAACAACAGTCTCAAATCCTGTCTGGCTCCAAACCCCTGGCCTGTACCACTTCCCTGTCCCCTGGTGGAAGCTGCCAGTCTGGTGTTTGGGAGGCACCCCAGGGCCTCAAAAGTGCTAGGCAGGGTGCCACCACAGAGCTCCACCTCAGCCCTAGTGGTTAATTATTTTACACGGTGTTTATTCCACCCTTTTCCTTATCACAAAAATAAATTAAAATGACCATTAATGGTCACAAAAATGACCACTGCAGAAACTTCAAACAATACAGTTGGGAGCAAAAAGAAGGAAATAGTTCCTCAGTAGCCAGTAAGTGTAGCCAGCCACCTCCTGAAGTACCTGCTATTATCTTTTGTCATAGGTTCTGCCTGTCATTTTTTTGTTCCCAAACAAAAACTAGAATTGTGGGGCCAGGGATTTAGCTCAGTGGTGCCGCCGCCTGCCTTGAAAGTGCAAGGTCTCGAGTCCGATCCCTGGTACCAAAAAAACCCACCTAGAATTGTGTTGTATGTGTGCTTTTGAAACCTTCCCTCTGTCTTGTGAACACCTTTCTGTGTCAAAGCACATAAATCCACTGCTCCATTTTTCCCAACACTTTGTTAGAGAAATTGTCACACATACAGAAAAGTCAGGAGAATTTCCCAGCAACCATGCTAGATGGCCCCCCTCTGGAACAACGGCTCCCCTGGGAGGAATGGCAGTCATGGGTTCTCAGGGGTGGTGCTGCTCTGTGTTCTGCCACCGAGTGCCACTCCCAGGTGGTGTCTGGATTTAGGTCCCACAGCCCACGACTGGGGCTCTGCTATGTGACTACTGTGCCCCACATCCTGTGTCAGGTGCCCAGGCCACTAACCACCCGCTCTGGTAAATGCAACAGTGCCACTCCCCTCCCCTGTGGACTCCCATTCTAGAGGAGAGAGAAAATAAGCAAGGTAGGGTCCTGGAGTACCAGAATTTGGTAAATGTCCTGGCAAAGTCAAATCAGGAGGGCTCGGGCCTCAGTTCTTAGAGTGCTTGCCAACTTCCATCCCCAGCACCACCAAGGGTAGGTAAATAAAAATTTGAAAAGTTGAGCCAGAGGAGGGGGATGGAGAAATGGGGGCGGGGTGATCGTGTCACGCAGGTGACTTCCCAGCAGAGGCCTGGAGGGAGGAAGAGCATTTGCAAACAGCCTGGAAGCACATGCAGAGGGTTTGAGGCTCAATCTAGAGGCCACTGTGGGGGCACTGAGGCACTGAGAATGATAGACAATGCGAACGGAGGCCTGGGGACCGATACAGAGGGCAGGTGGGGTCCGTAGCCGGCTTTACGCTGAGCAGAGGGATCTACGCCGACTCGGGTCGCGGGCGCCCCCTGGTGGCCATAGTGGGGGCAGACGGGGAGAGGGCGGAAACGGGCGGGGAAAGCCTCGCAGGATGGTGGCCGGTCTGCCAGGCCGGGATCCTCCGTGGGTTTAGAAGGCGAGGTCCGCAGAACTTGCTGATGGCTCGGACATGGCTGGGAGAGGAGGAGGGGCAGTGGAGGGAGGACTCCAGATTGCTCCCAGGTTGTGGCGCACACTGCGGGAGGCTGCATAGAAGGTGCCTGCCTGGTCGCTGTCACTGTAGGGCTCAGCAGAGGTCACTTCCTCACCTGCCCGTCTCCCCCAGGACCACGGGAACCCTGCCACTCTCTGCTGAGCCCCAGATCAGGCGGCTCCTGATCCACACTGTCGATGAGTCCATCAACACCACTTTTGTTTGCCTTGTCACCAACAACGTAGGGACTGGCTGGGGGGAGCTGCCGGTGCTGCTCAAAGGTGAGGAGCTGGGAGGAGAGGTCAGGGGGACCCGAAGGAGGGGGTGGCAGCAGGACCGCCTGCAGGTGAGGTCTGGGTTTAGTACCTGGCTATGGGAATCCCACTGTGACTCAGGAAAGAACTTTACTTCCTGTTAATCCAGCATCTATACCACCTACCACCGGTACCACTCTTCAGCCACCTGGAGACACTCCCTCCACCAGCCCAGGCGGGGGCAAGTGTGGGAGGCCTATTTCCTAGGGGCTCAGAAAAGGCCTTTCCTATGGTCTTAGGCAAAGCTCTACTGATTGCATTCGACAGAAGCCTGACTCAAAAGAATCCAACACCACACCCCCCCCAGAACATTAGTGAAAATACGCCTTCAGGGGTGGTTAGATCCAGGTGCTCCAAACAGGTAGCACAGGAATTTTTCTTTACATCGCTTACCTCTGATTTCTTTATGCTGGTTTTACTCTCAGATAAGCTCTGTTCTCTGAATCCTGTACCTTCAGCACTGTAAGAGCTAACCGAAATCCCAGGAGTAGAAACACCCCTTTCAGCAGCTCTCTTGCCAAAACTCCAGTGTCACTGGGGCACCAGGCCTGAATCTGGGTCCCAACTGTCTGGGTCCCTTCACCTGCCCACCATCAGAAGTATGAGGAAAGCCCACACAAGTGAGAAAATTCATTTACTTACAATTTGGCCAAAGAGGGAAGGTAGCTAGTCTACCCCATCGGGCACACAGAAGCACTCTGACTTTTAGGAGGAGTAGAAACAGCCAGGAAATAGGCATCTGCTGATCCCACCAGGCTCTGGACAGCAGACCCAGGAAAGTGTTGAAGTCTGGTCCGGTCGAAGGTTCCTGGCCTCCAGGGCTGGTAGTGGAAGTGTTACTGTCAGCATGAGGAAGCCAGAGAAATATCTTCACTTTTTAAAATCTCAACTTTTTAAACCGGATGTGCTGACTCACACCTGTCATCCCAGCACTCTGGGAGGCTGAGGCAGGAGGATTGCAACTTCTAGCCCAGCCTGGGCAACTTAGTGAGTTAGTGAGATCCTGTGTCAAAATAGAAAATGAGAAAAGGGCTAGGGATGTACCTCAGTGCAAAGGCCCTGGGTTCAGCCCCAGTACAAAGAGAGGGAGAGGGAGGGAGAGGGAGGAGGGGAAGGGGTGGAGGAGAGAGAGAGATTTTTAGAGATCGATTTCCACTTCACCAAACCTGCCTCTCATTGGCCCATCTTAGGTCACAGCCCACTTAGGAACCAATCACAGCAGCCAGAGAGAATGTACTGTTCTGATTGGCCAGGCCTAGGTCACGGTCCCACTCCAGGCTCCTCTGCTGGTTTCCAGTGCACCTGAGTCTTCTAGCCCGAGGCAGCCAAGTGGACGCTACCTAGAGGAAATTTGGCCCATGACAAGAATAAGGGTCTGTCTGCCAGGCATTTCTTACCTAACTGTCTGTTCCTTCCTCTCTTTCAGAGCCACCACCTGGGGAAAAGTCAGGCCACACCACAGGCATCATAATCGGGGTGCTGGTGCCTGTTTCTGTAGTGGTCATCTTGCTTTGCTGCTGGTGCTACAGACGCTGTGGTGAGTCGCCACCTCCCCGCCTGCCCCTGAGGACTCAGAACCCCGAGCCCCTGCAAAGCAGCAACCACTGTGGCAGCCTTGGTCCCACAGCCCCCACACGCAGTCTCTCAGGGAGCACTAGCCCCCAAATCCTGATGTTTCCCCCATTTGAGAAATAGAACTGGAGCCTAGGGAAAGAGGGCAGGTCACATAGGACAATAAGGACCTTGGCTTTCAATCCAGGTGACACAGCAGGGCTTTGATCATAAAGCTTTTCCCTCAGCCAAGAAACAAAGTCCCCCCCACATCCCAGCCAGATGCCCCTCTTCTAGGAAGTCCCCTGATGCCCCAGAATGGGCCAAGCACCCAGTCCTGGCTCTGCCACCAGCCTGGCCAGGTGGACTGTGAGCCAAGGGAGGCACAGCTAGGGCTGTCCAGGTCACAGCTGTGTCTCCAGCACCACCTGGTACCAGGATGGGCACAAGAAGAGCACTTAGAGGAATGTTTGCTGGAAGCCAGGCATGGTGCCACACACCTGTAATCCCAGCACTCAGGAGGCTGAGGCAGGAGGATTTCTGGGAGTTCAAGGCCAGCCTGGGCTACAGAGTGAGTTCAAGGCCGGCCTGAACTATATACAGAGACAAAATCCTAAAAAAGGAAACATATCCAAAGTGTAGCAATTGCCTTATAAGTATGTCACCATGGGTAAATGCCTTCATCTCTATAACTCAGCTTCCTCATCTGTAAGTGAAAGTAACCA
Source organism: Heterocephalus glaber (assembly GCF_053883595.1). Taxonomy (NCBI): domain Eukaryota; kingdom Metazoa; phylum Chordata; class Mammalia; order Rodentia; family Bathyergidae; genus Heterocephalus; species Heterocephalus glaber. The sequence goes on from NW_028258450.1 coordinate 1,807,693, forward strand.
CTTACTAATATGGGTGACACGTTAACACAACACATGTCACACTGCAAGCCACACGCTGAGTGCATATTAACTATGGTTATTATTGCTCTTACTAATACAATTATTATTAAAAGTCCACATGAGTGGGAAGTTTTGTGTTTCATTCCCAGTTGTATCAGCATCTCCAGTGCACCTGGTGCAGAGTGGACATTTACTGTCTGCTCAATAAGCCTGTTTGATAGCTGAGGAAACTGAGGCATGGAAAGGTTAAATGCCTGGGTCCAAGGTCACAGAGCTCCCAAAAGGCAGAGAGGGAACTTCAGTGCCTTTGCACAAAAAATATTTTATTTCTGTTTCATAACCAACCAAATAACCGGGTGCCGGCTCCTCAGAGAGCACACGTGCCATCCCCATTTAATAGCTGTGGGAGGTGTAGGATTGTGGGGCACAGACCCCCAGCACTGCCATCCTTCCTGACAGCTTCTCCTCCCTCTCCCCAGGACGGCGCCCATCCTGCTCCTCGGCGAATGGGGTGAACAGGGTGAGTGTGGGGGCCACTGTGAACCACAGACCCTCGGCGGTCACTCACGGGGCGGGGGACGGATGGATGCCCACAGGGCAGCATCAGGAGCCTGGATCTTTTCTCCCATTGCCTCAAGTAGCATCTGTTGCTGCGCAGGAGCCCCATAGAGTTCGCTAAAGCACAGCCCCTGGGAGCCGGGTCTGCTGCAGCCAGGGCTCTGCGTGTTATTATGTGTCCCCCACAGTCACTACTCCTTGGGGAGCCCTGCCCTGGCTTCCAGGGAGAGGGGCCAGGACACATTTCATGTGAGTGCAAAGACTCTGATTTTGTCCCAGAGAGCCCCGAGGCTAACGTGACTGTCCCCCGTCTAGGTCATCTATTCTGCAGTGGAAGCCCAGATCAGCTCCCGGGAGGACACCCCAACAGAGGGCACAAGGTGACAATGGGGACTGGCTGGACCCCGCCGCGATGGCTGAAGGTGCCTGCAAAGGGATGAAGGGCCACCTGCCCCCTCAGGCCTCAAGATATGACTATCTCCCAGGGCAGTGGGGGCACACGTTCCACTAAGGACTCACCGAGCTCAGAAATACCATCCACCCATGGGTATTGTGGGTCACAGGGAAAGGATGGGGTTAAAGTCAGCCAAAAAAGAAGCCACACGGGGCAGAGTCTGGAGGGGACCAGTGCCTGTCCCTGAGAAGCCACAGGAACACCACAACTCCGAGCAGACACCCGCAGCACGCAGGAGGCATCGGCAGCGAGGGAAGCTCACAGACCTTCATGGCCAGGCTCTGTGTTGGGGCCAGCACTGAGGCTCAGCTTGGCCCCGGGCCCGCCAGCATGGACACCCTAGTGTGGGAACCAGAGTAACCCAGGTCCCCAGGTAAACTGTCCAGCAGGCTGTGCAAGGGCTTCGAGGTGACCTCCCAGGCACAGGGACAAAAGGCCAGGTCTCCCCGGGGGCAGGGCTAACCCTTTACTGCACAGTGGCCCCAGCGCTGAACCTTCCTGCTGCAGAGATGTTTGGCCTCTGGCATTGAACTTCCAAATCACTATCTCAGTCTTGTCCCTGGAGTTACGAGGAACAGAGGTTGGAACCCAGGCCCCAGGCAGCTGCCCAGGTGATTGGAACAACTGGTGGATGGAAGTGAACTCCCAGGTGGGGGTCCATCAGCTCCAGCAACCTTCGCCAGTGCCCCTGCAGCCACAAAACTCTACAAGGTAGAGCTGCTCAGATGCTGCCGATAATAAGGACTTGCTTCGGAGACAGAAGAGAGAGGGCACAACAGAGAAGGGTGGGGACAGCAGGAGGGCAGGGATGGGAACCTACAGAGGGACAAGGCCAGGGGGGTGCTGCAGGGCCAAGGAGATGGGGAGAGATTGGTGGGTTTTCTAAGTGATTCTCTGGCTGCCCCAGCATCTCATTAAAACCTATTTATTTATTTATTTATTTATGTATTTATTGTGCTACTGGGGATCAAACTTGGGTCCTTGCACTTGCACAGCAGGCAGTGAAACCACTGAGCTAAATCCCCGGCCCTAAAACCTATTTATTTTTATATCTCAGGTGGCTCCCTGCAAGGGGTCTTTTGTGGGAATCAAGGGGGACTGAGTTTTGTGTGGGAGGTCACCATGTGGGGCCAGGGGTGTGGGTGTAAGGCCCTGAATCAAGAGGAACTCCAGAATCCACCTCCCCAAGATGCTCCAATGCCTCTCTCCCACCCTCTCCCTCCCCCTTCTTTCATATTTCAATTGGATAGACAGACAAGTTAGAAAAACCCACCAGGGATTCATTCTGAGTTCACTGTTTTGCAGGAGGGCATCCAGTTCCATACAACCTTGTGAAGGTCATTCATGCCACCAAGTTCTCCATTTAAAAATGGCTCACATAGGGCCCGGGGATTTAGCTCAGTGATTCTGCCGCCTGCCTCACAAGCTCAAGGACCTGAGTTCAATCTTCAGTACCAAAAATAAATAAATAAATAAAATAAAAATGGCTCACATGGAAGACGGGAGCAGTGCCATACACCTGTAATTCTAGCACTCTGGAGGCTGAGGCAGGAGGATGCCAAGTTCAAAGTCAGCCTGGGCTGCAGAGTGAGACCCTGCCTCAAAAAACACCCAGCCAAAAAACCAGGGCGTGGTGGCACAGACCTGTAATCCCAGCACTCCAAGAGGCTGAGCCAGGAGGATTGCAAGTTTGTGTAGTGAGAAACTGTCTTGAAATAAAATTAAATAAATAAGTGGCCTGGGAATGTAGCTCAATGTGAAGACCCCAGGTTCAATATCCAGTACAAAAAAAAAAAAAAAGCCAACATGTCCAATTTTGTTTTCTCTATTTTACCACAAATTTGCGGGGGGGGGGGGGGCTACCAAGCGTCGAACTCGGAACCTTGAGCTTGCAAGGCAGGTGGCGGCACCACTGAGCTAAATCTCCGGCCCCTTACCACAATTTTTTAAAAAAATGAATTGTGTCATACCAATAAACCAGTGAATCATAAACTGTGAACCAGCGAATCAATCTTATTAGTGCAAACTCAGTAGCTTGAAAAACACAGAATCAGCGCTGCTCGTGTGGCTCACAGCGGAGCACTTGCTTAGCCTGCGTGAGCGAAGCCTGGCTCCACCCTAGCCCCAAACAACATCAATTCCGCCCCGGCCCTGGAGGCCGGAAGTCCGAAATGAGTCCTGCGGGCCATCGTCCTGGTGTCAGCAGGCACCCGCTCCATCCCGGAAGAGCGAGGGGAAAATCCGGTCCCTGAGCCTTCCCGCTTCCAGAAGCCGCCAGCAGCCCTCAGTTCGCCGTCCCCGTCCAGCTGTGACCCTCGGGGGCCCTATAAGGAGACACACACACACACAGTCACTGCAGGGCCCACCAGGTGACGCGGGGCCATCTCACCACTGCCAGAGCCTCAGTCCCATCTGCAAACTCTCTTTGCCAAGTTCCCTAACAGAGTCACAGGGCCAGGGATGGGGGTCCCGATATTCGGAGGTCATTAGACTCTGCTGCCCGCCCTAGGCCTCTGCTCCTCCACTCAGGACCGAGGCGGCCTCCTGCGGGGCCCAAGCACACTCAGGCGGCAAACGTGTACCGCGCATGCCCAGAACGACGTTGCGGGCAGCGTCGGGCAGTGTGCAAAATGGTCCTCTTGTGAGATCATGGTGGCGCTGAAGAATTCCTGTCACTGGTGACAGCATAGCCTTTATAACTCCACAGTGCAACCAGCTGTATCAAAGCACAGCCACAAGCTGGGCATGATGGCGAGAGCCTGTAATCCTAGCGCTCGAGGAGGCTGAGGCAGGAGAATCCCAAGTTTAAACTCAACCTGGGCAATTTACCAACTTAGTGAGACCCTGTCTCAAAAAAATAAGAAAAAGGGCTGAAGATGTAGCTCAGTGTGGAGGTCAGGGGTGCAATCCCCAGTACTGGGAGAAAAACAAATACCTATTTGTGGGACTGTGTGATTCAAAAGTTAATTACTCCCCTAGGTTCTGTTGTAAATTCGATGGCTGGAGTGTGTTTGCCTCGGGACAATGGACAATCAGTAATAGGGCGAGGTTACTCAGCCATCTGTTTGCCCTAAATCCAAATGTCCCGGGGCCCAGTATCTATAGGACAATCTGTAAACAGGGTGGTCCTAACTGTCAGTCAGGATGTCTGCTGAACATCAGCATGTGACAATGAGCCACTAACCTTTGCTCTTTTTTTTCTGTGAATCCACGTTAACCCCCCCCCCCCTTAACCCCCTATAAAACAACCTCGGACTCTGAGCCAGGTGCCTCTCTGAGCTATTTTGCTTCGGGAGTGCCGTCTGGCCAGACTAATAAAGGTCTGTTTCCCAACATGGCCCGTGTGTTCCTTCCCGGGTGTGCTCCACTCCAGCTCCTTGGAGCATTTGGTAAGGCCTTTGGTCTTACATTCTGGAGGCACCGCTGGGATCCCCGGGTGTGCTCCACTTCAGCTCCTTGGAGCGTTTGGTAAGGCCCTTGGTCTTACATATTGTATGATTCCATTTTTATGAAATATACAGAACTGGCAAATCCATAGAGACAGAAACAGATCAGCAGTGGCTGGGGCAGGAGGAGAAGGAAATGGGAAGCAACTGCTGAATGGGTTGGAGATTTCCTTCCGGAAGGTGGAAATGTTCTGGAATGAGAGAGCAGTAGTGGCTACACAACGTTTCAACCGTACTGAATCCTTCAGAATTGGATCCTTTTATCAAAATAGTATGTTTGAGGTATCCTTTACCACAATGAAAAACAATTTTTAATTTTTTATGGAAAAGATTATCTTCCTGGTTCCTCACTGACTGGCTGAATTTTTAGGAACAAATTAAAGTCATGAGCTAAAGGATGAATTTTTTATAAAAAAGTGATGGTGAGGAAACTTCAGCCACAACGGCAGAAAGCTGCAACCCCCGCCCCTCCCCCTGCAGGCTGGTATTAAAGACAAGGACCTGGGTCGAGGATTTAGCTCAGTTGACACAGTGCCAGCCTCACGAGTGCAAGGTCCTAAGTTCAATCCTTCATACCAGAAAAATAAAATAAAAACAAGGATCTAGATTTTCTGGTTCTCCCCAGGTCCCCTCTGTGAGCTCAGCCCTGCTTCTCTCAGTTTATTCTGCCCTCTTCCACATCCTGGCATCATCTTCCTGTTGGTGCCAAGATGGCTGCTGCATTCCATGCATTGTTTCTTGGCTCACATCAGAGCAGCAGCCCATCCCTTCCTGGGTGAACCTCTAAGAGTAGGAAACCCTCCCCAGCAGCATCCCTCTGATCTCATTGGCCAGCACTGCCCACCACTCAACCAAGCCCTGGCCAGAAGAATGGGAAGGGCGGAAACCAGGATGAAGGCTGTTAGTAACACCCACCTCTGGGTGGCTGGAAGATCGAACTCTGTTCTGTTCTTTTGGGTACTGTCTATAAATGTGCTGTACTAAATCTGGACTTTTTTTCATACTTGGAATTGAACCCAGGGTGTTCACAGTGAGCTACATCCCCAGCCTTTTTTTATTTTGAAACAGAGTCTTGGTAAGTCGACTAGGCTAGCCTTGAACTTGCAATCCTGGCTCAGCCTCCCAAAGTGGTCGGATAACAGGCAGCTGGGGCTCTTCTTTTTAATAATTCAAAGGAAAGCAAGAGAGAACATGAGCACGAGAGACAGACAGGATTCTGAGAGAATCTCCAGCAACTGGAAAATCTAGAACAGCTGGCTCTGCTGGGGTGCACCAAGCCCTCCCCAGCAGACACAGGAAATCGTAGGACTGCAGCAAAAAGGATGGAGGGGGATGGTGACCCATGGTGACCACCAAGAAACCTTGCAGCTGCTGGGGAAGGTGGGGTGGAGGGCCAGGCTCTGGGAGGTGGGGCAAGTCCCAGACCAAGGTCCTCGGGGTTGTCTGGTTACTGCTCCCACAGCCCTGTGAGGTGGCCGCCATAGCTCCACGCTCCAGGGAGGAAACTGAGGCTCACAGAAGTGAAGGAACCATAGAGTCTGCAGCTGTTGCGTCCCCCTGGGCCACATCAGCACTCGAGGTTCGAAGTCGAGGGGCCTCACCTGCCCCAACCTGGGGACAACATGGCGCCATTACCTCTGACCAGTGGATGACACGTCCAGGACACACACAGCCTGGTGCTGACACCCTGCACCCCAACCCCATGTGCTCTTCCGCTGGGCTACACATGTCACCCCTAACCCCATATAAACTGCTGGAATAATGAAGGCAACATTCTCCATCTATGCCGGCCAGTGTGACAGCCACTAACCACAGGGCAGTAGGAGCAGTTGAAAGTTTGAGGACTCAAATTGTTTAATGCATTTGGTGGTGCAGACCTGTGATCCCAGCACTTAGGAGGCTGAGGCAGGAGGATTGCTGTAAGTTCAGTGTCAACCTGGGCTACATAGTGAGTTCAAGGCCAGCCTGGACTATAAGCAAGACCTTATCTCCAAAAAAAACTATACTTAAGTATGTAGAAAGCATATTAACTATATTAAGTAAAATACACATTTTAAATGACTATTTATATTTTTTTGCATTTTAAGTGGCTATTTAAATTAACATTACATTTAAACAGCCAGTGTGGCTGATGACTACAGTATTAGACAGCTCAAGCCTGGACCTTCCACCACCCAAGGTCTGTCGCAACAGAGCTCAAAGCCTGCCAGGGCACGGTGGCAGGTGATTATAATCCCAGTTACTTGGGAGACCCCTGGGCAGCTTCACCAGACCCTATTCCCTGTCTCAAAAATTAAAAATAAAGGGCTGGGGGTGTAGCTCAGCACTCTGTAAATTCAAGCTCCAATATTTGGGCGAGGAGCAACAGGTGCAATTGATCCTACCTACCTCCCCAGCCTAACACACACATGGTGTGCACACACACACGCACGCACACACACAGACATGTACACACCTAGGCCCACCTGCTCTGCCTCCCAGGCGCCCAAGCCCAAGAGTTTTCAGCTTGCTCAATGCCCCTGGCCAGCGGCTCAGCTCCGCCTCTGCCTACACTGCACACAGCCTCCTCACCCCACCCTGCCCATCATCTGCCTCATTTCTGTGCCATTCCAGGTCTCAGCTCAGCTGTTGCCTCCTCCAGGGAGCCCTCACACCTGTCAGGCCAGGTAGGCATTCCCTTGGCCTCTCCCAGGCCACTGGGATAACCCTTCTGGGTCCACATTTTCTGGGGACGGGTCTGCCACAGGAGGGCTCCATCATCACTGTGCCATGTGAATAGGCTCAGGGAATGTATGCTACAATGAATGAATGATTTTGAAAAAACTAAGAAGCCAGGCATTGTGGTGCATGCCTGTAATCCCAGCACTCTGGGAGGCTGAGGCAGGAGGATCACAAGTTCAAGCCCAGCCTGGATGACAGCAACTTAGCAAGATCCTCTCTCCAAATAAAAAATTTTAAAAAGGCTGGAGGGGTAGCTCAGGGCAAAAGCCCCGGGTTCAATCCCTACTAAAGGGAGAAAAAAAAAATAATGAAGTGCTGTAGAGTGAGCCAGCCATGGGTGCAACACCACCTCTACCTCTGCCTACCAGAAGATGCGCCTGTCTCCCTCGGCCTCAATCTCTCCGACTGTGAAATAGGCACAGTGCTGTGCGGCAGCTGCCATGTGAGGCTGTACCGGAAAGGATTGCTCAGCCAGAGGCCGCTGGACAATAGCCATGATCACCCACAGTCATGCTGAGTGGGAAGAACAGGTTGAAGGGACCAAGGAAGAGCCCGGGGAAGCCGGCAAGTCCCCAGTCACCCTGGGAAACCGGTCCAGCCAGTGTCTGCCCTGCCATCTGGCACACAAATCGGGCTGGGCGAGCCTCGGCAGTCTCGGGGAGCCACCTCAGACAGTCAGGACCGGCGCTCGGCTCCTCGGCATCTGGCTGGCCCTTTGGCATCCCCATAGGGCCCAAGATGGAGACTCCAGAGGGAACCCGGGGCTGCTTCTCATTGGTCCTGCTGTCGAGTAAGGAGGGGACAGCCCTGGAGGGCTGGGGAGACGGGGACTTAGCAGGGCAGAAGTTTCCCCAGAAGGAGGGGAGATGATGAGGAGAGGAAACGATGAGAGCAACGTGGGCGGGCAGTAGAATCACAGCTTCCCCCTCTTTTTCTGTTTTTGCTTTTCTGAGAGAGAGTCTATGTAGTTTAAATTGTTCTTAACTCTCTTCATAGCCCAGGCTGGCCTAGAATGTGTGGGGATCCCCCTGCCTCACCCTCCCGAGTGCTAGGATTATAGGTGTGCACAACCACACCAGCTATTCTCATTGTATTCATGGAATTTTCTTTTTTGGTACCCGGGATTGAACTTGGGTCCTTGCGCTTGGAGCAGGAGGCGGAAGCACTGAGCTAAATCCCTGGCTATTCATGGAATTCTCCAGGCTATCAGGACCATGAGGACAGATATTTATTTGTTTTCATTTCTCTGCTGTATCCTAGTGCTGAGAAATCTAGGGAATTTTATGACATATATAGCACTGGTATGGTTGGTTGGTATGGTAGTTATTTGTATTATTATAATATATAATATATATTATATACATTAAAAGTATTGGTTGCAGGGATGGATGGATTCAGAGAAACCAAGCATTTCAAGGCAGGCCACACAGCATCTCAGAGCAGAAGAATCTTCTGCATCAATGAGATGGGAAATCTGTGGCATCTATACCTCTTTTCCCTCTCCTGCACCCAGGGCAGATATCACTAATCGATCCCTGCACTGCTCTCAATACACAGTGCTCAGAGTCCTTGCCCCAGATGAGGATCTATGGGGAGGAGAACGCTGTGACCCTGCCCAAACCCCTCCGCCTCAGCCTGTCCCCATAACTTCCTCTAGCCTCAGTCCTGGCCCTCTGGCTGCCCCAGGGTGCCCAGGCAGCTCTCCATATCCAGAAGATTCCAGAGCAGCCTCAAAAGAACCAGAGTCTCCTCCTGTCCGTCCAGGGTGTCCCTGACACCTTCCAGGACTTTGTCTGGTACCTGGGGGAGAATGCGGATGGAGGCACGAGGCTGTTCACCTACATCCCTGAGCTCCAGCGGCCCCAGAGGGATGGCAGTGCTATGGGACAGCGGGACATTGTCGGCTTTCCCAACGGTTCTATGCTGCTGAGGCGTGCCCAGGCTTCCGACAGCGGCACCTACCAAGTCGCTATCACCATCAACCCCGCCTGGACCATGAGGGCCAAGACAGAGGTCCGGGTGGCCGGTGAGTGTCAGGGGCCTGGGGAAGAGGTAGGAAAGCTGAGGGCCCCAGGCAGCTGCCATGAGCCAGGCCCAGTACAAACCAGCCTTCAGCCCATCCTCCCACACTGACTGCACACCCAGTTGGTCCTTGTCTGTATTTTGAGACAGGGTTGGGCTAAGTTGCCCATTCTAGGCTCAAACTTGTGATCTCCCTCCCAGCCTCCCAGGGTGCCGGGACTATAGGCATGGTGTCCAGCTTAGATTCGAATCCTCAGCACCCTGATATTTCCAACTAGCAAATATTTTGGAGCAGAGAGCTGCACACTGAAGAGAGGGTGGGCAGCACCCACGGCCTCTGCTCACCGGATATCAGGGGCACTTTCCTAACCAAGACCACCAAAAACATCCCCAGATTTGTCTCCCAGAGCAAAATCACTCCTATTGAGAAGCACTGCCCTTGATTAATTTACTTTTACCTTCAAACAACTGCCTGAGCCAGGCATGGTGGTCCACACCTGTAATTCTTGCACTCTGGGAGGCTGAGGAAGGAGGACTGCCACAAGGACCAACCTAAACTACATAAGGAGACCCTGTCTGAAACCAACAAAAAACTACATGGGCCAGGTTCCATCACTGTATCCATTTTATAAATGGGGAAATTCAGGCACGGGGAGGTTGTGATTTTTCTCAGCAAAGAGAATTAAATAGGATGATGTGATGCCAAAAGGAGGCCATCGGAGAGGCCTCACTGAAGAGGTGACAAAGGGTCAGGGATTTAGCTCAGTGGTGCCCCGCCTGCCTCACAAGCACAAGGTCCTGAGTTCGATCCCTGGTACTGGGGAAAAAAATACTTATGAAGAGGTGTCACGTGAAGACAGACCGGGAGAAAGGGGTTGAGGGAGGGAGGTGTTATAACCTGAATGTTTGTCCCCCCCAAATTCATACATTGAAATCCTGCCCTCTAGGTGGTAGCATTACAAGGCAGGGCCTGTGACCTTTCTGCCTTGTTCCTTGGTGCTGCGGACCAACCGCAGGACCTTGAGCATGCTAGATACGCACCGCACCACTGAGCGGCAGCCCCAGCCCAAAAGATGGGGCCCTGGGAGGTACTCAGATCAGGGGGGTGGAGAGCTTGTGACTGGGATCAGTGCCCTTAGAAAAAGGCCCACTGGGCCAGGGAGTTAGCTCAGTGGTTCCGGCGCCTGCCTCACAAGCGCAAGGTCCTGAGTTCGATCCCCGGGACCAAAAAAAAAAAGAAAAAGAGAAAGACCCAGGGGAGCCAGGCGGCCCTGCTGTCGCGGGAGGCCACAGTGAGAAGGTGGCAGCCCGCAGCCCCGAAGAGGGTCCTCAACAGGACCCGGATCACGGCACCCAGTTCGCGACGTGTTGCTATAGCAGCCCTGCGGGGCCAAGGCAGGAGGATTGAAGTGAGTTTGAGGTCAGCCTGAGGTACAGACATAGCGAGACCCTGTCTCAAAACCCAACAGAATAAATAAATACTACTAATAAAAAGGAACCAGCCTCAGCAGTGCCAGGGCATTCATGGTCACTCCCAGCTGTGTCTGTGGCCCTGCAAGTCTGGTGGCAGTGACTTGGGGTCTTCAGGGGCCCAGCACAGGCTGCTCCGAGCCTCGGAGCCCTCTGACACCCAAGGCGCTTGACCACAGACCTGACTCCCCTCGCCTGACCCCCATGTATCCTGTGTCTTCTCAGCCATGCAGGAGGACCCCATGTCACAGATGGGGAAACTGAGGCACAGTTTCAAGAGCTCACTCAGGCCAGTCACTAGAGAACAGCAGACGCAGGACTTGAACCCAAAGCCCACCTCAGGACTGGGCCTTCCGCCTGCCTTGCCCTTCCTGCGCCAGTGAGCGCCGGCTGGGTGGTGTCTGGGCTTCCTGTGGTCTTTATGGTTGAAGTGAGACACAGCAGGGGTGGCTGGGGAGCCTGGCAAGAGCCCTGGGAGCTCTGGGCCAGAAACAGGGACCCGCACATCAGTGCCCCTTGGACGGTCACATGTGCACTGGCTGGAGTGTCACACGGGCCTCTCACCGCAGAGAAGCAGGAGGGCCTACCCGCCACTGCTGCATACCTGCCCATGAACGCTGGCATCATGGTGGCCGCCATCGTGGGGCCCCTGGCCACCGGGGCCCTGCTCATCGGCGGCATCGTGTGGCTCCTGGTGACGAGAGACCGCAGGGCTCAGGGCCCCAGGTACAGCTGCCCCGCGGAGGGAGGGAGGGAGGGAGGGACCTCGGCCGGCCGGCACTGCCCACCCCTCCATCCCCGAATCTCACTATCCTGATGCGGCTCCTTCCGTGCACCCCCAGAGAGACCATAGAGAAGCTGGAGCTGAGCCCCCAACCCAACACTGGTAAGCAGGAGCCAGGGTCTCGACCCCCAGCCCTCCCCAGGCCCTGTGCTGCCCACACCTGGCTCCCATCCCCTGCCTCAGCCAGGCCTCCTGGTCCCTTCAGACCCAGCCCTGAGCATACAGCATGGCAACGCAGTGCCCCCCCCAAAGCTGCCTTTCCCCCCTTCTGTCGCTCAGGGGCTCCCATCCACCCCACAGGCCACAGCCAGCCCAGGATCCCCCACACCCGACCCTCTGCTCCAACACCCTCCGTGGCTCCCCAGTGCCCCTGAACTGAGCTCAGCCTCTTTAACCGGGTTCTCAAGGCCCTCAAGGCCCTTCACACACCACCCTCACCATCTTTCCTGCCTGCCTGTCTCCCGTGTGACTTTCTCCTCCTCCATACACTCTGGGTATTGCGCGATCCAGACCACACCCAGCTCCTACAGCCTGCCCCAGCAGCTCCCTCCCCCCAGGCCTCCACCTCTGCAAGGCTCTCTCCTCTCTCCTGCTTTGTGGTCCCCTCCTCCCGGAAGCCCTCCCTGACCACCGGGCTGCCAGAACCCTGTACACTCTGGGTTCTCACTGTCCACCATCACAGTGGACTGGGAGTCCCTCGTCACTGCCGTGTCCCCAGCACATGGTCCAGCCGTAGGAGGACCCAGTGAAGAAATCAGTGACTGCACACGCTGTGTGTGGCCTGTGGCCACCACCTGTTAGCTGGTCCTTCCCCTTGTCCTCTGCTTCAGGTGACAACATCTATGAAGTGATGCCATCTCCAGCCCCCCTGGTGTCCCCCCTCAGGGACATGGGGACCACGAACTCAGCTGCGGTGAGTCCCATCACTACCCTCTTCCCTAAGCCAGCTTCCAACAGTGGCCTCCCCTGAGTTGCTGGTAGCACCCTGGGGTGCCTTGGCACCTGGTTTGTTTAAATCAAATAAGAAGAGAAGCTTACCGCGCAAAGGCTAAGAGCTGAGAACCCAGATGTCGCCGGGGAGGCCACTGAGCTGTGAACCTCGTGGTGGGGGGGCAGTACATGGAGGGAGGTGACTTCCTTTGCCCAAGGGCCTCACAGCTGGGGGCAGAGGAGCCATGGGGACTTTGAGTGCAGGCATGGTAATCTCAGAGGTCAGAGATTGGAGGGCAGCTGGGCAAATGTGGTGGCAAACACCTGTGATCCCAGCTATTCCAGAGGCTGAGGCAGGAGGGTCACAAGTTTGACCCCAGCCTGGGTAACTTAGCAAGACCCTGTCTCAGAATAAAAATTAGAAAGGGCTGGGGATGTGGCTCAGTGCAAAGGCCCTGGGTTCAATGCCCAGCACCAAAGAGGAAAAAAGAAAAGAAAAGAAAAACCACCGAAGGGCAGAGGCGGTCGGTGCGGGGCTCAGCCTGCTCTTCCCTTGCAGGCCCCCGGCCCGCCCCCGCCCCTGCATCCAGAGCCGGAGAACCACCACTACCAGGTGTGGGGGACTCGGGGGTCCCGGGACCCAGGGAGGGGTGGAGGGGAACCACAGGGAGGGGCTGTCCTCACATCTCCCCACTGCCCCCAAGCTGGGGGATCACAGCCTCCTGGGAACACCCAGCGGTCTCACAGGGACACGGGGCCACACAGTGGACCAAGGCCCGTCAGTCCCTGTCTCAGGGCCCACTCCCCCTTCTTCCCCCAGGACCTGCTGAACCCCGACCCTGCCCCTTACTGCCAGCTGGTGCCCACATCCTCCTGAGGGCTCCAGGAGCCAGGCCGTCCAGGAGGGGGTGCTGCAGAAAAGACCCCTGAGACCCCAGGACATGGCCCTCAGGATCCCGTGAGCTAGACCCGCCCACACACCCAGCGTCATGGAGCACAGGAGTTGAGGGGACAGGGCAGTGACAGGCCCAGCTCCTCACACAGCCTGTGTCTGTGGAAGACGGCACCACCTCGGCCAGGGCACAGCCCCATCCGGATGTCTGGGGCCCCTCAGGTGGCCTCATGCTCAGCCCCTTGTCCGGCTCCAGCTCTCCATCCTCAGCGTCCCACCCCCTCCCCTGGGGACAGGGCTGCCACCACCCGTGTCCCGGGGCTGGCCCCAGAGGACACTCCTGGCAAACCACCTCGGCCGCTGGCCCTGCTCCACCAGGACAGCTCCAGCCCCTCTCAAAATTCAGCCCCTCAGAACTTGCTGCCAACTTCTGGGTGTCGACACCCGGCCCACCCCAATCCCTCAGGGCAGTGACATGCTCTACCCGTCCCACCCCTGTCCCAAGTATGGGCTCCCGTGTCACCCTTTGATTCATTCATTCACTCAACAATAAATGAGCCCTCTCTGTACACAGGCTCTGGAAGCTTGGGCAGGGAACACAACAAACGCAAACTCCTGCTCTCCCGGAAGAACACGGGCAGGGGAGAGAATCCCAAAGCAAAATAACAACCTGACAACCGCACCAGGGAAAATAGAGGAGGAGGAGGAGGGCAGGGAGTTGGGGGTCTGAGATTAGAAGTAAGGAGAGCAGAGAAAGTGACAAATAAGCAGAAATCTGAAGGAGGAAAAGGGGAAGCCACAGTGTTCTAGAGGGACAGCATTCCAGGCAGAGGGTCTAGCAGGCTCACAGGCCTGAGGTAGGAGTGTGCCTAGCATATTCAGAGGTCAGCAATGGGACAGTGTGGTGGAGGCAGAGAGGGGAAAGGGAAAAGGATAGGAGATGAAGTCACAGAGAGGGGAGGGGGCAGATCATGCAGCGCCATGTTAGATGCAAGCCTGCATTCCCAGCACTCAGGAGGCTGAGGCAGGAGCATCCCAATTAGCAACTTAGATAGACATTGTCTCAAAATTTAAAAACTGAAAATGGGTTGAGGAGGTAGCCCAGTGGGAAGGCCCTGGGTTCAATCCTCAGTACTGAAAAAACAGTCAAAAAAGGGGGCGCTGTTGGGTTAGAAGTAACCCCACATAATGATCACCCAAAACTGTCCACATCCTAATCACCTGTGACTGTCACCTCAGATGACAAAAGGCTGCAGCTGTGCTTGCACTCGGGTCCGGAGAAGGGGAGGTCATCCTGGATTGCCCAGGTAGCTCCCATGTGTCCTCACGGGGCCCTTAACAGAGGGACAAAGGAAACGTGGGGGCTAGAAGGAGATGTGACAGCAACAGGAGCAGAGCCTGGCAGGATACACTTTCACGATGGGCGGGGCCACCGGCCAAGCCGCACCCCCAGTCAGAGCCGAGTCGCGGGACACAACTACCATCACTCCTTGCGAGCCGTGATGATGCAGTGGCCTCTAGAAGCAGAAAAGGCAAAAATACGCTTCTCAGGCCGGGGATTTAGTTCAGTGGTTTCTCAGCCTGCTGCGTAAAAATACGCTTCTCCAGGAAGCCCCCAAGCCTGCCAACACCTTCACCATACACCAGAGAGACCCACTCTTGTTTGTTTGTGTTTGTTTGTGAGACAAGGCCTCACTATGTAGCTCAGGTTGGCCTTGAACTCACTGTGTAGTTTAGGCTGGCCTCAAAATCTTGGTGATCCTCCTGTCTCAGCCTCCCAAATGCAGGGTTTACAGGTGTGCACCATCACACCCAGTGAGATCCACTTTAAACTGGAACATCAGAGCTGTAAGATAGTAAATGTGTTGTTTTAAACCACTTAGTTTGCGTCACTTTGTTACAGCAGCTGTAGGAAAGTAATATAGAAGATGAGGGAGAATTCCCAGGAGGGGAAGTCATGACTCAGGCTGACACAGCACAAAGATGCCTGAGTAGGGGACATCTCCATCCTCAACCTCTTAAACAGCTGGCGTCTGCCCCTTGAACCTCCTCCTGGCTAAAATGGCCAACCAGGACTCAGGGCTCCAGACTGTTCATTTTAACCCCAGACAAAGAGACCCATATGGCTCCCTTCTTCTATACCAGCCACTGCTTATCAAACTTCAATACACATTCATACTATATCATAAAAACTACATTTCCCAGGTGTCCTTGCAGTTATATGTGGTCATATGACTAACTGCAAGCCAATGAGGTGTGAGCAGAGGCTACACAAGCAGTTCATAGGTCCTGTTTTTCTTGGGAGGGGATCCTTCCTCTCCTGGTTCCCCTTTCCCTGGGGCTGGAGAACAGATCAGGTAGTGGGAACCCCGGTGGGTCATGTGGCTGAGGCCAAAGCCCTGAGGGAGAGCAGAGCCAAATGAGAGGAAAACCTACTGTTATTTTGGGATTCTGTCACACCCAGCACCTTCTAAATTCTAATTCATACAACCCCACCTACAAGATAGCACTTTCAATGTAGGACTGCATAACCCTGTAATCATAAAACTCCCCTAGCCCCAACTGTGATTGAATGTGAGTAAATAGATAAAGATGCTTCTTAGTTCCAGGACACTAGATAAGATCCGTATCAGCCATAATTATCCAACTCTTTGTTCCGGACACCACTATCTATAGAACAATCTACAAAGCATCTGCTGACTATCAGTACATGTCAGGCTAATTAACATACAAATGTAAGACCACTAACCTTTGTTCCTTCTTCTGTAAATTTCACCTGTTAACTTCCCTGCAAGCCCCTATAAAAAGAGCCTCGGACTCTGGATTGAGGCCTCTCTAAGCTACTTTGCTTTGGGAGTGCCGTCTGGCCAGACTAAGGTCTGTTTCACTTTCCAACTTGTCCGGTGTGTTCCTTCCTGGGTGTTCTTCACCGCAGTCAGCTCCTTGGAGCATTTGGTAAGGCCCTTGGTCTTACATTCTGGAGGCACCGCTGGGGTCCCTGGGTGTGCTCCACTACAGTCAGCTCCTTGGAGCATCTGGTAAGGCCCTTGGCCTTACATTCTGGAGGCACCGCTGGGATTCCTGGGTGTGCTCCACTACAGTCAGCTCCTTGGAGCATTTGGCAAGGCCCTTGGCCTTACATTCTGGAGGCACCGCTGGAATCCCTGGGTGTGCTTCACTATAGTCAGCTCCTCGGAGCGTTTGGTAAGGACAGCGGTCTTACATCAACACTCAGTTCTCTGAGCCTCACTGCCACTCACATTTCATTGGTCAGAGCAAATCACATGGTACAAGCTAACGTCAGGTGGGCTGGGCAAGTGCGATCCTACCGTATGCCCGGAAGAGGGCGCCCTGGAGTATGGTACAAGAAGCTCAGTAACTAAACCATCAGGATTCAAACCCAAACCCAGGGGCCTGCACTCCTTTCTGGAGACATGTAGCGGCATCTGTCCACTCCCTGACCCTTCACTCATGCAGCAGACGCCGGACTGGGGCAGCCAGGTACACAAGAATGAAAGGATATTTGGAACAAAACATTGGCAGAATTTGGTTCCGGTTTGGCTGTGGGGGTTAGGGAGGAGGAAGGTGTCGATAATTCATTCATTCATCAATTCAACCTGCTGGGACAGCGCTGCTCCAGGGAGGCAGAGATGGTGGAGAGCGGACCTCCCTGCGGGGGGAGCCCACAGACCAGAGACCTGCGTGGAAGAGGATGCCACAGGGTGAATGAAGTGGGTGCTGGGGACCCTGAGGGTCTCGCTTACAAATGGTCACAGCAGCATCACCACAAGTGCCCAAGAGTAGGCACAAGCCGAGTAGCCATCAGCAGGTGGGTGGATAAACCAAATGTTGGTGGGTTTGGCACAGGGGATCCAACCCAGGGCCTTCTCACGGAGACACACACAGTCCTTTTTGGTTTGTATTTCGAGACAGGGTCTCGCTGGGTCACTGAGTTGTGCAGGCTGGGCTGAAACTTGCGGTCCTCCTGCCTCAGCCTCCCAGAGTGCTGGGGAAAGTGTGGTAATATGCAGAGGGATGGTCCTCAGCCCCAGAAGGGAGCAAAATGTGGACACACCCCACAGCACTGATGAAGTTTGGAAATATCTTGCTAAACACAAGAAGCAGCAAGGGGCCAGGGATTTAGCTCAGTGGTTCTGCCGCCTGCCTCGAAAGCTCAAGGACCGGAGTGTTGTGCCCAGATTGTGAAGTCCCAAAGACCACCAGGAGGCCGTTTCCGATGTAAGCACACGAGGGTCGTTTATTTAAGCTTAAGCAGGGACTCTCAATTGTCACCGACACAGCGGATCGAGATTGAGAGCCCTGAGTCCCAAACTAGCAGGGTTTTTATTGAGAATACAACAAGCTTTGGTTATTAGTAGCCAGGTGATTGGTTAATACTTAATACATATGAAGTGTAGGGTTTTGGTTGGCTAGGCTTTGGGGGTCGAAGGGGATTACGTATTGGTTTTTGTAAGGGAGAAAGGGGCAAAGATTAACGGCCGATTGTCACATACTGATCGTTAGCAGACCCACTGACTAATGGCCGCATCTATCTTGTGTGGACGGTTAGCTCATTAACTGCTTATCTTATAGATAGTGTGCCTGGAACGCTCTTTCCCCGGGTACACAGGTGGTTGGGTAATAAACTCAGGAATTTTAAGTGGTGAATTCTTAGTTTAAGCACAAATTTGAGAGAACAAAGGAGACGGCTCCAAAATGGAGTCATTTTGGTCCCACATTCCCCCCTTCTCATGATGTTATAGAGGGCCAATCATGGGCCTCTGGGGGTTAATTCTATCAAGTCGGTAGGAATTGGTTGGTATTGGGACCTGAGCACCATTAACTGAACAGCGTTAATTTGTTTTTTGATGAACGAAACTAGTCTATTGAGTATACAAGGTCCAAAGGTCAACAGTAGTAACACGATAAGCAAGGGGCCTAGCAGGGTAGAGATTAGGGTAGTTAGCCAAGGGGAAGAATTAAACCAAGATTCGAACCAGTTTTGAGATAGTTCTCTTTTTTGCTTACGTTTGGCGATGTCCTCCCTAACTTTAGCCATGGACTCTTTGACCACTCCTGAATGATCTACATAGAAGCAACATTTTTTACCTAAGGCAACGCAGAGTCCTCCCTGTTGAAGGAAAATTAAATCTAGCCCCCTTCGGTTTTGGAGGACTACTTTTGTCAGTGAAGTTAAAGACTCTTGGAGGTAGGAGATGGAGCTTTCTAGTCTTTTAATATCTATATCTATGGCTGTCCTTAAGTCATTGTAATGTTTATTGTGTAGTATTAGCGATGAAACTCCCGTTCCTGCCCCAGCTAGCCCCAAACCTAGGAGAACGGTCAGAGTAATGGCCGTTACAGGTTCTTGTTTAACTCTGATTTGGGTTTTAGCCAGGTGGCTGGAGATGTCCCTTTTTGAGTGATATAACAGCCGGGGGACCAATTGTACAAGTACACAGAAATCTCTAGTCTGTTTTAGCACTAGTCCATGTACACAAGGGGTGAGTCCAGAGGAGCAGGCCCACCACCCGTCATAAGGGGGAATGAGATATTTAGGTCTAGGCCGAAGAATGGTTTTGTTACAAAGGTGTTGGTGGTAGGCCGGGACACTGCCAACACAAGTTTCTTGTCCAGTTACCGACTGTAGGGTCAGCCTAGCTGTCCCTTTTTGTTGTCATCTACACTGAGTTGGACTGTCTGATTTAGTGAAATTGTCTAGATAAGCTATTGTCTCGTAGTATGGGGGCTTGGTATCATAACATAGCCAGCAGGACTGAGTGAGGTCTGGCCTAGATGTATTTAGGGCCTTAAAGGTGTGGACCATCAGTTTCCAAAGGGGGTCTTGGTCCTGGCTATGATCGACTTTTTCTGTCTGGGTGATCATTTGAACCAAGGGTAGGAATGTGGAAGCGGAGGTTAAGTTTGATGGCTGTATGGAGGTATTTGTTTTTGGTGGCATGGGCGAGCTCTTCGGGGGAGGGGGCTTAGTAGGTCTGAAAGGGGCTATTGGGGCTAGTGCCAAATTTGGCCCTATCAATTGGGGAGGCCCTATTGCGAGCGGCTCCATTTTTAGTTTTATAGTAAAAAGTAATCCATTATCATATCCACTTTCATATAATCGCAACCCCCAACTACGGCCTGTTTTCCAATTTGTGAACTGTTTGCCTGGGTCCGTAAAAGTAATACGGATGGGGTTACACAGAAATTGGGCACAGCGGCCAAAGAGAGGATTGTGTGCCAACTTCTGTTGGGGAATCTTGTCGACTGAAATAAAATCAGTTGTAATGGAGGGTTTCTAAGCTATGGCCCCCGTTGACTCACAACCCCAATTTTTGCAAAAGAACTGTTCAGCACCCCCACAAGTTACAATTTGACTTCTAGTACGCCCCCCCCCTGGACAGACGTAGAAGGGGGTGTCTCGTAATATTGTCCTGTGAATTACATAGTTGCAACCCGGTGTTCTTGAATCGACCGGGGGGGGGGGGGTACACCCCTTTTTTGTTTCCCCACATTCAGGCCTTCCCCGTGACTCTAGGCTCCAGTGTCTGATATCCCAGCTGCCAGTGGCTAGCCGACAGAGATCAAACTCTAGAGCAGGCCACCAGGTTAATGGTGGGCTCACTTTGGACGAGCTGTTAATAATGTCACCTGTGGCGGTACTGATGATCATCCAAGTTAAATTTAGGGGAGCATGTGGGTTCTGTCCTCCTAATATCGGTGTCAAAAGTACAGTTACCACAATCATGACCGTCGACGACGCAGCTTGAGTTTGAGGGGACTGTCTTGGTCTTTGGACACCTGCCATGATGGAACGAAGTCCTCTAGGACAGCGTGAGGATCTGCAGGGCGAACGTGGGTGTAGTGCACCCACGAGGCAATCCCGTCGACCTTGAGAGTGGTGGGCGTGGTCAGGACTGTGACGTAGGGTCCTTTCCAACGGGGCTCAAGGTCCTTTTGTCGGTGTCTCCGGACGAAGACCCCGTCTCCTGGTCGATAGCGATGGGGCTCGGGAGGCGGTCCAGTTTGGTATAAGGCTTCTAATTTAGGCCAGATGTCCTCGTGCACACTTTGGAGGCTTTTTAAAGAAAGTAACAACTTTTGGTCATCAAATTTAACAAGCACATTTGATTGAAGGTTGGGAATAATGGGAGGGGGAATTTCAAACATAATTTCAAAGGGAGTTAATCTCATCTTATAGGGTGAATTGCGTACCCTATAGAGGGCGAAGGGAAGGAGAGTCATCCAGTCACCGCCAGTCTCTAAGGTTAATTTAGTTAAGGTCTCTTTTAATGTTCTATTCATCTTCTCTACCTGTCCTGAACTTTGGGGTCTGTATGTACAATGTAATTTTCAATCCGTCCCCAATATCTGTGCTAGGGTTTGACTTACCTTGGAAATAAAGGCGGGTCCATTATCTGATCCTAGCATTACTGGAAAACCATACCTTGGCAGGATGTCTTCTAGCAGTTTCTTAGTCACACTTTGCGCTGTTTTATGTTTGGTAGGAAACGCTTTTGTCCATCTTGAAAAAGTGTCTACAAAAACTAACAGGTACTTATAACCATACCTTTCAGGTTTTACCTCGGTGAAGTCCAATTCCCAATAGGCTCCAGGTCGGCTTCCCCTCAGCCTATTTCCTGGGTTGGCCCTATTGTGGGTGGCATTTGTCAATTGACAGGCTTTGCAGGTAGCAACAATATGTTCAATTTTAGAATTAGCATCACGGATCTTAATTTTAGCATGTCTCAGGAGATCTTGCATTTTTTGAGTGCCCATGTGGGTGGTCCGGTGCATCTTGGAGAGAACTTGTTCTCTCAGCACTTTAGGCAGGATGACTTTACAATCAGAAGATTTTCACCACCCGTTGAGGCACTGAGGCATAGGTAATTGTTTTATCCAATTTAAATCTTTTTCAGTGTACTGGGGTTTTTTTGGTAGGGCTGCACTTCTCGGATCGGGCAGCTGAGTGGCCAGTGTCAGATTAATCTTTAAGGCTATTTTTCGGGCTGTCTGGTCAGCTAAATTATTTCCTCTGGCAATTGGAGTGTCGCCTTTTTGGTGTCCTGGGCAATGGATAATGGCTAATTTTTTAGGTAGCCAGAGGGCTGTTAAGAGGGCAAGGATCTCCTCTTTGTTTTTAATAGTCTTTCCTTCAGCTGTCAGGAGTCCCCTTTCTTTGTAGATGGCCCCATGGACGTGTGCAGTGGCAAAGGCATACCGGCTATCTGTGTATATATTTAACTTTTGGCCCTGTCCTAGAGTCAATGTCTTGGTCAGAGCTATGAGCTCCGCCCGTTGTGCTGAGGTCCCGGTGGGCAATGGTTCTGCCCAAATGACCTCAGTCTCTGTCACCACTGCTGCTCCTGCATACCTGCGGCCATCACAAACAAAGCTGTTCCCATCAGTGTACCAGGTATCATCTGCATCTGGCCACGGTTGGTCGCTCAGATCTGCTCGAATTTCATGTACCTGGGCTAGGATGTCTGTGCAGTCGTGAAGCGGAGCCTCTAAGCTCGGGTCTGGCAACAGTGTGGCTGGGTTTAAAGCAGCCGGGGCCTGAAAGACAACTCGGGTTGGATTTAGGAGTAAGCTCTGGTAGTGGGTCAGGCGAGCATTACTGAGCCATTGATCCGGAGGCTGTTTTAGGACTCCCTCAATAGCGTGAGGGGTGGTCATGCACAGTTCTTGGCCTAATGTCAACTTGTCAGCATCTTTAACCATTAGAGCCACTGCTGCAATCATTCTTAGACACGGGGGCCATCCTGATGCAACTGGATCAAGTCTTTTTGATAGGTACGCCACTGGGCGGCGCCATGGCCCTAGATATTGGACCAGGACGCCCTTAGCGACTCCTTTGTTTTCATCAATGTAAAGGTGGAATGGCTTAGTAATATCGGGCAAGCCCAAGGCTGGTGCCGTCAGCAAGGCTGTTTTAATTTGATCGAAAGATTTTTGTAGCTTTTCTGTCCATTGAAAAGCCTGATTGTCTTTGGTTGTCTCGTAAAGGGGCCTTGTGAGCTCTGCGAACCCCGGTATCCATAGGTGGCAGAAGCCCGCCGATCTCAAGAACTCTCTGACTTTCCGAGGAGAATCTGGTGTGGGTATCTTAAGAACTGTCTCTTTTCTAGCATCTGACAGCCATCTCTGCCCTTCCCTAAGCATGTACCCCAAGTAGCTTACCTCGGGTTTGCAGATCTGGGCCTTTTTGGCGGACGCCCGGTACCCCAGTTCTCTTATGACTATCAAGAGTCTCTTGGTTCCACTTAGGCAGTCTTCCCGCATTTCAGCTGCTATGAGGAGGTCATCTACATATTGTAACAGAGTTAGTTGGGGGTTCTGGAGGCGAAACTCACCCAGGTCTTCATGTAGGGCCTCATCGAAGATGGTGGGAGAGTTTTTGAATCCTTGGGGTAATCAGGTCCATGTCAGCTGTCCGTTGAGGCCTTGTTTTGGGTCACTCCATTCAAATGCAAAGATGTGTTGGCTTTTGGGTGCTAGCGGAAGGCTAAAAAAAGCATCTTTGAGATCCAAGACTGTGTACCATCGATGGCTCGGGGGAAGTGAACTCAAAAGGGTGTATGGATTAGGCACTGTGGGGTGGATGTCCATAACCCTCTTGTTCACTTCCCGGAGATCTTGTACTGGCCGATAGTCATTAGAATGAGGTTTTTGCACTGGCAACAAGGGGGTGTTCTAGGCTGATTGACAAGGCCTAAGAATCCCCTGAGCAAGCAACCTCCTGATGTGTGGAGTTATTTCCTTCTGGGCCTCTAGGGGCATAGGATATTGGCGAACTTGTACAGGATCTGTCCCAGGTTTTATTTTCACAAACACTGGTGCTCTGTGTGCAGCTAGCCCCATGCCTCTAGTCTCCGCCCATGCTTGTGGGAACATGGTGAGCCATTGTTCCATGTCAGGATCAGGAGGGGCCCTCTTTTGATGTAGCAGATATTTATCTTCTAGGTTTATGGTTAGTACCTGAATGGGCCTTCCCTCTTGATTAAGGACTTTTGTGCCCCCGGGTTGGAAATGAATTTGAGCCCCTAATTTAGTAAGTAAGTCTCTTCCCAATAAGGGGTAGGGGCAGTCTGGTATAATCATAAATGAGTGGGTTACTTGGCCCACTCCCAAGTCTACTGTTCTTTGGGTTGTCCATGAATACTTTTTCATGCCTGTAGCTCCTTGAACCCAGGAGGTCTTATCAGAAACATGGCCACATGGTTCAAGTAGGACTGAATGTTGAGCCCCTGTATCCACTAGGAACTCGATAGGTCTCCCCTCCACTTTTAGGGTTACCCTGGGCTCGGGGAGGGGTGCCGAACCCCGTCCCCCCTAATCATTTAATTTATCCATAGCCCGGATAGGGGCCTTGGGGCGTCCTTCCTGTTGTTTTTTTTTGGGACAGTCTCTGGCCCAGTGTCCATACTCTTTGCAATGAGCACATTGATTTTTTTCTAACTGGGGGCGCTCTCTGTGTCTCTCTTTGTTTTCTCCTTCCACCACAATCTTTCTTAGTCTATGTTCACGTTTCTTTTGTTCTCCCGCAGTGGCAGCCAGAAGGATCCGAGCTAAGTTTCGGGTCTGGCGGTTATCAGCTTTTTCTCGTTTCTCCTCTGCAGTTTCTCTATTGTTATACACTTTCTCTGCCACTGTCACTAAGTCCTGAATACTCTTTTCTCTTAACCTATCTACTTTCTGTAACTTTCTCTTAATGTCTGGCGCCGCCTGGTTGACAAAATGTATTATCACAGCTGCCTTTGTCTCAATTGCTTCCGGGTCCATAGGAGTGTACCTACGAAAAGCTTTCTGAATTCTTTCTAGGAAAGCAGCAGGGCTTTCATCTAACTTTTGTTGTACATCCCCTACCTTAGCCAAATTGGTGGGCTTCCTTGTCGCTGCTTTGAGACCTCCCAATAGAGCCTGGCGATAGACCCGAAGCCTCTCCTTACCTTCCGCCGTGTTGAAGTCCCAGTTGGGTTGGGACAGAGGAAAAGAAGTGTTGATAGTGTCAGCATTGGTGGTGGGTTGACCATTGTCACCAGGAACCAATTTCCTGGCCTCATTCTGGATCCTCTCTCATTCCTCAGTGGTGAACAGGACCTGAAGAAGCTGTTAACAGTCATCCCAAGTGGGCTGATGGGTAAACAAAACAGTTTCTAACAGGTTAATCAAATCTCTAGGGTTATCAGAGAAATTGGCATGTTGTCGGCGCCAATTATAAAGATCACTTGTAGCAAAGGGCCAGTAATGGTGAGGCTGGTTCCCATGCTCATCAGGGGGCCCTATCGCTCGCAGCGGACAAACAGTAGAGTCTGCTGGTCCTGCCGGCGAGGCGGCGCGCCGGTGACGAGTATTTTGGGCAGGACCATCACGGTTGTCAGCACCCGGGGCAGGCTCTTCTTCCCTAGCCCCGGCTGGGACTGGGTCATTTTTTTCAGCCTGCTGTTGCGGAAGAGAGGGGAGAGAGTAAGGGGGAGGGAAAATAAGATCTTCTTCGGTCCCTCCCTGGAGGACAGGGTAGAGTGGCGCGGTCGGCTTGGTTTCGGTCTGCTTCTCGTCATCGCGCCCTCTAGGAGTCTTCTTGCTGGCTGTCAGGATTAACTCTGGCTGCTGTTGCTGTGAAGGCAAAAAAAGCTTAACCCATGGGGGTGGGCTAGAGATCAGAAATTTTCAAATGGCAATGTAGGGTACCTGGTCGGGATGAAGGATGGCTTTACGAACTCTGCATATAATTTGTAAATCAAAAGCTTCCTTGGGGGGCCATCCTACCCCAAGGGTGGGCCACTCCGAGCTACAGAGGGTGATGAACTTAGCCTTTTTAATTTCTAAACTTAGGTTATGAGCGCTCTTCCTAACTTTCTTGAAATGATCTTTCATGAGGGAAAGAGGGGTAGTCACAGTCTGTCCCATCGTCTCAGTCCAAGTCAGCACAACAAATAGACAAATAAACACAACAGAAAAACACAAGGTGAGACAAAACCGTCCTCCGCCTGATCGGAGGCAATGCAAATGGGACGACGGCCTCGTGCCGTGCCGCGGGAGCAACCCGCACCGTCCCTCCAGGAGTCTCACTGACTCGTACTCTTGGGGCACTCCGTCCCCACCAGCGGAATCCGGAACGTCTTCCAGGATCCCAGGTCGGCGGCCCTTGCAGCGCGTCCACCTAGACCGTCTGTCGACCTTTCCAGAAAATAGGCCCAGACTTTACAAACACAAAAAACACTCACCAGCTGGCATCGACCCTCTGGTACGGGAGTCCTGAAGGTCTTGGGATCCCGGATGAGCCCCCAAATGTTGTGCCCAGATTGTGAAGTCCCAAAGACCACCAGGAGGCCGTTTCCGATGTAAGCACACGAGGGTCGTTTATTCAAGCTTAAGCAGGGACTCTCAATTGTCACCAACACAGCGGATCGAGATTGAGAGCCCTGAGTCCCAAACTAGCAGGGTTTTTATTGAGAATACAACAAGCTTTGGTTATTAGTAGCCAGGTGATTGGTTAATACTCAATACATATGAAGTGTAGGGTTTTGGTTGGCTAGGCTTTGGGGGTCGAAGGGGATTATGTATTGGTTTTTGTGAGGGAGAAAGGGGCAAAGATTAACGGCTGATTGTTACATACTGATCGTTAGCAGACCCACTGACTAATGGCCGCATCTATCTTGTGTGGACAGTCAGCTCATTAACCGCTTATCTTATAGATAGTGTGCCTAGAACGCTCTTTCCCTGGGTACACAGGTGGTTGGGTAATAAACTCAGGAATTTTAAGTGGTGAATTCTTAGTTTAAGCACAAATTTGAGAGAACAAAAGAGACGGCTCCAAAATGGAGTCATTTTGGTCCCACAGGAATTCAACTCCCAGTACCAAAAAAAAAAAAGAAGCACACACACAAGGGCCATGCATCACAGGACCCGTGTCTGTGAGATTCACAGCAGGCAGGTCCATAGAGAAAGTGGAGCGGTGCCCGGGCTGGGGGGATACGGGGAGGGGGCTGTTAATGGTGGTGGGGTTTCTTTCTGGGTGAGGACAAAGTTCTCAGTTGGTTCCGGAGATGGTTGCACAACTCTGAATTCATGGAAAACCACGGGAAGTGCACACTTTAAGTCAGAGGATTGAACCATACAAGAATTACACCTCAAAAGCTGGGTGTGGTGGCAGGTGCCTGTCATCCTAGCACTCAGGAGGCTGAGGCGGAAGGGTTCAAGGCCAGCCTTGGCTACATAGTGAGTTCAAAACCAACCTGAATTGCATAGTGAGACCCTGTCTCCAAAAAACAGGAAAAAAATGAATTATATCTCCATAAAATTGTATTTGGCTGTTTGGTACTGAGGATTGAAGCGGGGGAGACTCTACCGCTGAGCTACATTGGCAGCCCATTTTATTATTTTTTACTTTGAGACAGGGTCTCACTAAATTGTCCAGGCAGGACTCGAACTTGTGATCCTCCTGTCTCAGCCTCCTAAGTACCTGAGATTATATGCATGTGCCACCATGAATGGAAATAAAACTTTTTTAAATGAGGGAAGGAACTTGTAATCCCAGCACTCAGGAGGCTGAGGCAGGAGGATTGCCACAAGTTTGAGGCCAACCTGAGCTATATAGTGAGACCCTGTCTCAAAAAACAAAATAAATAAAATAAAATAAAATAAAATAAAGGAGGGAAGGACAGGGGTAAGGAGAAGACCACTTGGCTGGTCTATCTTGAGGAAGGAAAGAGGGACAGAGGGGAGGAAGGAGTCTTCGAGCGAGTCTTGAGTCCCGGCGCCTGCTGGAGGGAGGGGGTAGCTGGAGGCCTGGGCCAGGGTGTGGGAGAGGAGACAGCGTGTTTTGCAGCCCCTGACGCACTGACACCCCAGGAACGTCACCGTTTATCCCTGGGTTCTGGTTACCAGGACAGCCGGCAGGCTGGAGTCCATGCTGGCCACCAGGGGGCGCCAGAGAAGCGCCTGGCGCGCCGACCGCAGAGCCCATCGAGGTCCACCCGGCCCCACCCTCTGACCTGACCCACAGGTGCCCCCAGAGAGCGCAGGGCACCTCCCTCACCTACTCTACACTGCAGGCACAGCGGGGCCTCCTGAACCTGACTTCTGTCCCTGCACCCAACCCTGGGGCAGGTCTGCTCCCTGCCTCAGCCTCCTGCCTGTCTCTCGCCCCCTCGGACCCCAGCACCAGGCCCAAGAGATTTTTCTAGAGCCCAGGCTCGACCTGCCTCTCCCTGCACAGAACCATCCATGGCTTCCCAGTGCCCCAAGGAGCCAGGCTCCTCACCGCAGCCCACACCCCGTGGAGGTCAGGCTCCTGGGGTCTCAACTTCAGCCCCTCAGCCCCACTCTGTGGTCCACAGTCCACAGGAATGAACTGCTTCCTCTGCTGTCCCACTTCCAGGCCCCTGCGTCCTCTGTCCCTCTGACCCCCAGGCCACACCTCGCTCTTTCTGCTCCACCTCCTCATATGCCAGGCAGCCTCCACGTATCCATTGGCAGCTTTAATTCAGCAGCTACTGCACACCAAGCTCTGTTACATGAACCTGAGGACCAGAGACGTGAAGACAGACCAGAGCAGCCCTCCTTGGAGAGCTCATGGCCTGGGCGGTGGGGACAACGTGACACCCCATGTAATGAGAAGAATGGGAGAAACGCAGGTTCCCACTGTGCTCTGAGCCGGGTGCTTCATATTCAGCAGCTGACTGTAGGCTCACAATAGCTCTGTGAGGGAAGCACAGTGAGTGACACCATTTGACAGATGAGACAGCCGAGGCAGAGAAAGGTGACGACGTCATGAGTTGAGGGGTGGTGAACATCTGTAACCCCAGCATTTGGGGAGGCTGCGGCAGGAGGACCCTGGGTTCAAGCCCAGCTACATAGCAAGACCTTGTCTCGAGAAAGGAAGGTGAGGTCGCACAGGGTCTCGATGGAAGAGCTGGGAACAGGACCCAGACTTTTATCTTGTTCACTCCGCTCAGATGTTGCGGTGCACCCGTGAGGGGACACACGGGGGTCTGCCCTCTGCAGTGGGACACGGGGAGGCCAGCGCTGGCCCACATGGGTCCGGAGGGGGATTTCAGGCTCTGCGTCTGCACTGGGCCCAGTCAGCAGGAGACCAGTGTCCCGGGCCGGAATGGCGTCCTGGACCCCAGGCTGTGTCCCCCCAAAATCTGCCCACAGGGGCCCCTGCTTCCTGCGTGCCCGCCCCGGAGCACCACCAGCGTCTCAGGGCTCCCTCCCGGGTTCTGGGTTCTCGGAGCTGTGGCTCCGAGCTGGAAAATGAGGAAG
This sequence comes from Heterocephalus glaber, assembly GCF_053883595.1. Classification (NCBI taxonomy): domain Eukaryota; kingdom Metazoa; phylum Chordata; class Mammalia; order Rodentia; family Bathyergidae; genus Heterocephalus; species Heterocephalus glaber. Next base: position 1,836,243 of record NW_028258450.1, read on the forward strand.
TGGTGGGGAGGAAGAGGCCGGGTGGGGGGGACCCAGAGTCATTACGGCTCACTGGGGAAAACCCTTCCCTTCCGGATCCCGCGCCTCTGTGTGCCAAAGGGCTTGTGCAAGCTCTACGGCCCCCACCCCCACCCTCCGGGGTGTTGTTTGCAGCCCTCGAGGGGCGCAGTGGTGGTGTGGGTGAGCTGGCACCGCGTCTCCAGCTGGAGGGGGCCTTGGGAGGGTCGCAGTGGAGCCCCTGGGTCGTGTGTGAACTAAAGGGAAGAAGAAAATTAAACCAGGCATGAAGGTGCACGCCTGTAATCCCAGCACTCGGGAAGCTGAGGCAGGAGGATCACCACGAGTTAGAGGCCAGCCTGGCCTCCATAGTGAAATTTTGTCTCAAAAAAACAAAGGAAGGAAGGAAGGGAGAGAGAGAGAGAGAGAGAGAAAGAAACCCTGCCATTTCTGAGGCAACCAGAAATCCAAGCACTGACTGGGCATTGGACGACATTAAGGAAGTATTGGCTTTATTTTTACTTTTTTCATGAAATAATGGTTTTGTGAGTGTGTTTGGTTCTTTCTTTGTTTCTTTAGTACTGGGAATGGAACCCAGGGCCTTATACATGCTAGGCGAGCACTCTACCACTGAGCTACACCACCAGCCGTTCTCGATATTTTTTGAGACAGGGTCTCACTATGTTGCCCAAGCTGGCCTGAAACTCATGACCCTCATGCCTCAGCCTCCCAAGTAGCTGCTATTATAGGCGTGCACCACTGTGCCTGACCCTAATGTGCCTTGCAAAACGAGTCCAGGTCTTTTAGAGATACAGTCGGAAATATCGCTACGGATGAAAAATGTGCAGTGGCTGGAATTTGCTTTCCAAATACCTCATCCACTGGACCAAGCAGGGGTCAGAAATATTTGGCAAAAAAGGTCGGGCCTGTGCTGAACATGCAGAGACATTGTTCCCTGAACAACACAGCGTAACAACTGTGGACACAGCAAGTGCTTGTATTAGGTATCATCAGTCACCTAGGAATGCTAAAGTGTAAGGCGGGGCGGCCACGGATCTGCGCAGTCCCCATTTATACAAAGGCCTGGAACATCTGGGGATATCAGCGTCTGAGGGGTCCCCGACCAATGCCCTCTGGCCACGCAGGGACGACTGTACCCCAAGGGTAACTTACTCCAGGTGTGACTGTACCCAGGGGTGCCAGCTAGCCAGGTCCCATCCCAGGGCCTTTCGGTCCCTAGAGACCCTGGCTGTCTGTTGCCTCCACACCCCCACACTGCCCTTCACTTCCTGTCCCCCATACCTTATGGAACAGCCCAGTCCCCTGGGGCCCCTCAGCCCAAGCCTGGACCTTCCCCTGGGTCCCCAGGCTGGGCCTTCCCACCGCTCAGACCAAGGTCAAGGGGCTGCCAGGAGCTGGGCATGGTGACCCACGCCTGTAATCCCAGCACTCTGCAGGCTGAGGCAGGAGGATCACTGTGAGTTCGAGGCCAGCCTGAGCTACATAGTGAGACCTGCTATGGGGGCATCTTCCATTCAGAGACCTGGTACCTCGGTGACCACCTCCTCCTGCTCTCCCCACCTCCCTTGAACTCCCCAAAGACCTCCTGCCTCGGGGCCTTGGCACGTGCTGTGCTGCCTTCTCCCAAGTCCCCTCTGCCCCACAGATCCAGCCAGAGGCATCCTGTCACCACCCTCAGCCCCAGCTCCCCCCTCCAGCAAGGCCCTGACCTCCTCCCTGAAGGAGCAGCCGTTGCTTATCTCTGCCTGACCTGGCTGCTATCTCACTGTTTTATTGCTGCCTGTCTCCCTCCCAAAGGACCCAGCCCACAGGGGAAGCAATACCTCTGTGGTCTGTGTCTCCAACACAGCTTGGCAAGGAATCAGGGCTCAATAAATATTTGTTGAACAATCGAAAGACTTGGAAAGCCCCGGGCTAAGGACGTTCAGGTGGGGACTGGGCTAAGCTCACCCCCTGCCCGCACCCTCTGCTCTTTCCAGGGTGAGGACTGGGGGGCACGGGGTCCTGTCTGTCCCAGCCCAGCCAGACCCACCCGGATCTGCCAGGTGGCCCGGCAGCCACACGCACGGCAAATATGGCCACCAATGCCACCTCTGTGCAAAGGGAGGGGACCTGGGGCCAGAAGCTGCGACAGCACCGAGCCCTCAGCCCCGCTGCCCTGTAGGGCAGGATGGACGAGGTCCTGCGAAGCCCACATCCTCAGAGCCAGCTGGCACTTGCTGGGTGGGCAGGTGGCACAGAGGGAGAGAGGGAGGGACAGCAGGGACAGTGGCCTTGGGTTCCCCAGGGAGGCAGTGATTCGGCTGGGAGATAAGAGACCTGGGGATGGAGGAGATAGAAGAAAACGAGGTCACTCAAAGCAAGGGCACAGGGCCACCGCATCCCTAGATGGCTGTGTGGAGAAGGCAAGGCTGTGACTTCGCCAGGTGGTGTAGAGCCTCGGTTACCTCACCAGCAAAGTGAGCCAGGGAAGGGGGAGCTGGATCCAGTGGCAGGAAAAGCCAAGAAAGTACAAAAAAAAAAAGTCACAGGTCCCGGTGGGGTGGCACACACTTGTGCTCCCAGAGCTCTGGGAGGCTGAGGCAGGAGGATCACAAGCTCCAGTCCAGCAGGAGCAACTTAGTGACTTAGCAGACCCTTTCTCAAAAATAAGAAAGGCCTGGGGATGCAGCTCAGTACGAAGGCCCTGGCTTTGACCCTCAGTATCCCAAAAAGTCATGGGCTGGCACAGTGGCACACACACATAATCCCAGATACTCAGAAGGCTGAGGCAGGAGGACCATAAGTTCGAGCCCAGCCTGGACAACTTAGCGAGACTCCATTTCAGACAAAAGAAAGAGAGAATGAAAGCAAAAGGAAAGGTTGATATCAGTGAACTATATCTACACCCCTATCCCTTCCCTGACCCAGCGCCACCAGCGGAAATACCATGTGAGCCCTGTGCACAATTTTCAACTTTCTGGCGTCACATGAGGAAAAAGTAAAAAGAAACAGGTGAAATGAATCGATTTAACTCAATGCGTGCAAAATGCTAGCATTTCAACATGAAATCAATACCAGAATGAGCTATTTCACCTCGTTTTGGATGCATAAGTTTTCAATATCGGGTGTGCATTCTGCACTCACAGCTGATCTGGGTTTGGAAAAGCTATAGGCTGGTGGCAACCGTAGGGGACAGGATGGCCGGCCAATCACAGCTGCCCCTTCCCGGCTCCAGCAGCCTCTCCAAGGCAGCCAGACCCGATTAAGACCACAGTCAGGACCTGGGCATGGTGGTACATGCCTGCAATCCCAGCATTAGGGAAGCTGAGGCAGGAGGATCTCTGTGAGTTCGAGGACAGCCTGGGCTACAATAGTGAGGCCTTTTCTCAAAAATAAATAAATGAATAAATAAAAGATCCAAGTTGATTCACATCTGTCCTCTCTTCAGAAACCTCCCAGGGGCTCCCATCTCAGAGTAAAAATAGCCAGAGTCCTCTGGGTGACCTGTGAGGCCCTGCAGGATCCCTTCAATACGGTCTCAACCCTCACTACTCAAGTCCAGCCTCACTCACCACCCCTTCCCTCTTCCTCACTTTTCCCCAGACACTCCTGCCCCAGGGCTTTTGCACCTACTGTTCCCCCAGCCTGTATGGCTCTTTCCCCAGATTTGCCTCTCACTGAGGGGCTACTCCAGTGTGGCCTCCTGCGCTGAACAATTCTCCCAGCTTCCTGCTACTGTGTCTGTGCCAGTCACCTCCAGCACTCTCCCTGCACTGTTTCTCCACAGCATCCTCTCTGCCCGATGTACTGTCACCCACTGTGTCTATCAGCCTCCTCACATCTCCCCAGCCAAAAGATCGGCCCTGGCTCTCTCCTGTCCAAGGCTGGAACCCCAGCACCCGGAACAGAGCCGGCACACAGGAGGGCTCAATAAATGAGTCAGCGCACATGTGCGATACCAGCACTGGGAGCCTGAGGTGGGAGGATTGCCATGAGTTTGAGACCAGCCTGGGCTACGTAGCCCTTCTTGTCTCAAAATAATAAAATTTATTTATTTTTTGTTTGTTTTGTTGTTGTTTTTTGTTTTGTTTTGTTTTTGGTACCAGGGATCGAACTTGGGTCCTTGTGCTTGCGCGGCAGGCACCGGAACCACTGAGCTACATCCCCGGCCCAAAATAATAAAATTTAAAAGGGCTGAGGATGTAGCTCAGTGCAAAGGTCCTGGGTTGTTCAGTCACCAGTACTGGAAAAAAAAACCAAACAGATTTCAGAAACTGTTCCTCCCACCTGGACCAAAGACCCGGCCTGGGGAGCCGCAGTGGGAGGCACTGCCGGCCAGGCATGTGATGCCTGGGGGACAAAGCCTGGCTCTGCTCCAAGCCTCTCTCAGCCCAGCCTGTGAGCTGCTTGGCCGGACGTCACCAGAAACCCGGCCTCCCCTGGGACTCCACCTGCTGCAGGCTCCCTGGTGTCGGGTTCCACAAACACCCTGAGCCGAAGGGCGGTGGGGACACAGTGGCCATAGCCTGGCCCTGCCCTCTCGGGGGTCACAGACGGGGGCCCAGGACAGACCTATCCCAGGGAGAGCACAGGGCGGCCAGCCTGGGATAAGGAGAGCTGGGGCAGCCCCCGAGGGTTTCCTGGAGGAGGAAAATGGGAACCAGAGCTGGGGGAGCAGACTGCGGTCATCTTCTCCTGAGCACCCAGGGCATCAAGGCAGGCTCTGAGCAGGGTGGGCAGAGCCAGGCTTAGGTTTCAGGAAGACCCTTTGTGCCATATGAACAGACCAGGGGAGCGGGGGGGCAGGGGTGGGGTAATGGGGGAGCTCCCTGAACAGGTAGAGGCCAGGGTAGGGGTGCACAAAGACATGTTTAAGAGGCAGTCGCTAGTTGGGTGTAGTGGTGCACACCTGTTATCCCAGCACTTGGGAGGCTGAGGCAGGAGGATGGCTGTGAGTTCAAGGCCAGCCTGGGCTACACAGCAAGCGGGTGACTTACACACAGAAAGAATGATACACACTTGACATGCCAACTACTCAGGAGGCTGAGGCAGAAGGATCAAAAGTTCAAGCACAGCCTGGGCAACTAAGCAAGACCCTGTCTCAAAATAAAAAGAAAAAGGTCTGAGGATGTAGCTCAGTACGAAAGGCCCTGGGTTCCACCGGGAGGGCTGGAGGGAAAAATGGCAGAAGCAGCAGTGTGGGTGTGAGGGTGCTTGGGCTGATAAGTCCACGTCCTGGTCCCAGCGATGGGGTGGCCCCGCCCCCGGAAGAGGACCAGGGCTCACCTGGGAAGACGCTGAGGTCAGTTTGGGGCAGGTGAGAGAGAAGCTCAGAGAGACACTGAGACACCAACGTGACACCAGGATGCTGTCCCGGGCCTTGTTGACAGCGGATCCAGGACAGAGCAGGGTGAGGTGAGGTCTGGGGGGGGGGGGGGGGGACGGGACAGCGGGCACCTGAACAGCCCCACGCAGCAGAGCCCTGCCCTGAGGGCAGCCTGGGACTCACCAGGTACAGGGAGGCAGGGGACAGGGGAGTGCAGGGACGGCCCATCCCCACCAGGCTGCCGGGCCTCAGAGAACCGGCACCTGTAGCCCTCGAGACTCGGGAGGCTAAAGCAGGAGGATCACCACGAGTTCAAGGCCCGCCTTGGCTACACAGTGAGAGCCTGTCTCAAAAAACAGAACAGTAGGGCCGGGGATTTAGCTCAGTGGTTTCTCTGCCTGCTGTGCAACCGCAAGGACCGAGTTCAATTCCCGGTACCAAAAAAAAAAAAAAAAACAGAACAGAAAGACACAGGAAATAATAACACAATTGTCAGGAGGCCCTGAGGCCTCAAACCCCTTCACCTTCTCAAAGATGCCTTCCTAGGCCCTCCACCTCCTCCACACCCCAATGTAGGAGGCAAACAGAATAGATTTCACCTTTTCCTTGTTGATTCCATGAATGCCAGGGCCCTTTTGCCTCCACCTGGCAGGGATTCTTTTCATCCATCTTGCCCCGGTTCTCCCCAGCACCCAGGCTGGGGCTGGCACATAGCAGGTGATCATTAAATATCTGTTAGGTGAGTGACAAGCTGAGCAGTTACTCAGCTTGGCTTTTGTTTTGTGGTGCCAGGGATTGAACCGAGGACCTCTGACTGAGCTACATCCCTAGTCTTTTTTTATTCTGAGGCAGAGTCTTGCTGAGTCATTCTGGGCTGGAATGTGGATCCTCCTGCCTCCCCCATGCTGAGATTTCAGGGGTGTACTGAGACTCCTGTGCAGGAGCCCCAGAGGCCATACTCCTCAGTGCTCAAGTCTTCTCTTCAGAATGACTCAGGCTGGGCATGCTGAGCCCCACAGAGATTCCGAGGCCAGCCTGGCCTGCATAGGGAGACCCTGTCTGAAAAACAGAAAAAAGAAAAGGCTCAGTATTTGCATAGATACCTGACACTTCCTCCCACAGACTGAGTCACCTTTCTGTGATGAGTCCACTGAGCCACGCAACTTTGTGTACGCCCTGTCGCCTGCGTTGTTTAGGGACAATGATGAGGACCAAAAGGCTCTGTATGTCCAGCATGTGTGCAGCTTTCTGTAGAATATTTTGCTCCAGGATTTGTTGAATGAAGGAGTGCAAAGTCCACAGATGCAGGGGGAAGTGCGCCGTTATTACTCCCACCTCCCAGAGAAGGAAACTGAGGCCCGTAGCTTCCATGCTGAGCTCTGGATCAGGGAGGCAGGGAGCAGGGCAGCCTGCCCACAGCCTGAACTTTTTCTTCCCCAGTACTGGGGTTTGAACCTAGAGCCTTCACACTGAGCTACCTCCCCAGCCCTTTAAAAACAAATATTTTTTGATACATGGTCTTTTGAGTGCTGGAACTGTAGGTGTGCACCACCACACCCGGCTCAAATTTTTGCTTTGGGTCAAAAGACAGCCAAGGCCCATGGGCAGAGAGGGAATCGAGCCCTCAAGAAGGGGGAGAAGAGAATGTGGGTGCCAGGTCCTTCGCAAGAGGCCACTAAGAAGAGTCCAGATGTCCGCCCCTTTGGAGACAGAGCTGGACTGAACTCGGCAAGTCAGAGTCTCTGCTCGTGCCTCAGGTTCTCCAGATGCAGACGGGGCCCTGAAGGACGCTGCCTCACAGTGGTAATACCTGGTGGGCGCCTAGATCGCCGAGGCTGGAGTAAGGCCAGGCCACCACTTCTGGGTTAATTCCCTAGTGACCCCCGAGCTCGGGGGGCCAGGGCCCAGGTGGTCAGGGACAACCACCCTCAAATCCTCCCTGGCCTCCTCCCCCCCCCCCCCGCCCCGTGACCTGCTTCTTTTCCCAAACCAAATCCAGGCCTTTGGCACAATGAGGGTTAGGCAGCTGCCCCAGGAGTCCTGACCAGGTCGTGGCCCCTGGCCGGTGCCCGCCACACCCACCCTGAAGCCCAACCAGGGCCCCAGTGCTTGGTGACTCGATACTTCCAAATTCAGGTGATCTCCCCCAGCTCCAAGTCACCAAACCCTCCTGGGCCCGGTGGCAGACGGAGCCAGGCACCAACCAGGAAGGACCTCCAAGCTCCAAGCACCACACACCAGTGTCCCTGTCCCTGAGACCCAGCCTGTGCTAGAAGATGGTGCCAACCGGGTGCAGCTGGCTTGTCCTCAGTGGTGAGCGAGGGTGGCACCCCAGGCCTCAGGGAGGGGAAGGGACCCCAGGCTGTGACAGGGAAGGTGTGAGCCAGAAAGCCAGCATGCTGTGGAGGGAGGGCAGCACACAGATAATGGAGAGGTGTGCAGGGTGGCTCTAGGGACTCCCTCACGTGGCCACCCCATAATAAGTAAGCTACAGAAGCCATCACCAGTCCTAACCTGTTGCCCCTCTGCCCTGAAGACGGAGCTCCAGGCAGCTGCTGCCCCTTCTCGGCCTCAGTTTACCTCTCTGTGAAATGGGTCCTTTGTAGTCCTCATGAGCAGCACCGATGACCACTCACTGTGCGGCTGTTCCCAGTGCTGTGTATCCACATCCCACGGTGGGGGTCCCACTCGTGACCCCACCTCACAGATAAGAAAACCGGGACTCAGAAAGGTGACATCAGCAGCCTGGGCCCCACAGCCAGAAAGTGGCAGGGCCCATGCTAGACCAGAGCCATTAATGCCGGCCACATTCCTTCAGCGGGGAAAGCACTGGAAACCAGGCCAGGCCTGTGAGTGCTTCTGCGTAACCAGGGCCACAGCCACCAGCTCTGGCAGCAGCACACTTCCAGCCCCAGCAGCCCTGACCAGCTCTTGGCTTGGGGCTGATCTGTTCTTTGAGGAGGAAAGGGGATCCCATGGCTGCTGGGGGTGGGGTTGGAGGGTGGACAGGAACCTGCGTGGGGAGACCCTGACGTCTCACAGTTATCTGGACTCAGCCAGGCATGGTGGCACACGCCTGTAATCCCAGCACTCTGGGAGGCTGAGGCAGGAGAAATGCAAATATAAGCCCAGCCTGGGCAACTCAGCAAGACCTTGTCTCAAAAAATAAAAAAAAGCTGAGATGTAGCTCAGTGTGAAGACCCTGGGTGCAATACCCACCACCTAAAAAAAAAAAAGATACCAGAAAGGTCATGTGGCTGAGATGTTGGGAGAGAGAAGGCTGCAGGTTTGAATCCTGCGTTGCCGGACCTCGGTCCCAAGCACCTGGGCTGGGAACGCCTCCTCTGAGTCCGGTCAGCTCTGCTGTCCTGCGGGTATGTGATCGAGCCTGCCCTGGCCAACCCCAGCTCCTCTTCCTCAGCCGCGGTCCTGAGTGTGGGCGCTGAGATCTCCATCACCCCCGAGCCCGCCCAGCTGGCCCCGGGGGACAATGTCACCCTGCTGGTCCGCGGGCTCTCTGGGGAAGAGCTGGCCTACACCTGGTATGCGGGGCCCACGCTCAGCCTGTCCTACCTGGTGGCCAGCTACATCGTAAGCACGGGCGACGAGACCCCCGGTCCGGCCCACACGGGGCGGGAGGCCGTGCGCCCCGACGGCAGCCTGGACATCCAGGGCCTCCTGCCCGGTCACTCGGGCACCTACATTCTGCAGACACTCAACAGGCAGCTGCAGACCGAGGTGGGCTACGGACACATGCAGGTCTATGGTGAGACACCCTGCCACCCTGCCCCCTGACCGGGCCTTCCCAACTCCCTCCTGAGCCCTCCTCTAGAAAAAAAAAAAAAAAAAACTAAATCAGAAAAAAAAAGGTGGAAAATAATATTCACCTCCTTCCGGATGGCTTCCAGGATTACATCAGCCTCCACACCCCAATCTCTGCCCCTCCAGCCGGCAGGGAGAGCAGGGCACCGCCCCATCTGGCCACGCCCCTTCCGGGACCGAGGCCTCGGAGCAGGTGGTGCCCGGCCCCCTCCCCCTCTGTCTCCTGCGCCCACAGAGACCCTGGCCCAGCCCACGGTCCTGGCCAACGCCACGGAGCTCGTGGAGCGGCGCGACACCCTGCGCCTGCTGTGCAGCAGCCCCAGCCCCGCGGAGGTCCGCTGGTTCTTCAACGGCGACGCCCTGCCGGTTGCGGTCCGCCTCGGCCTGTCCCCAGACGGCCGCACGCTGACCCGGCACAGCGTCCGCAGGGAGGAGGCGGGGGCCTATCAGTGCGAGGTGCGGAACCCGGTCAGTGTGAGCCGCAGCGAGCCCCTCAACCTGACCGTGTACTGTGAGTGCTCCTGGCGCCGCCACACACCCGGGGTGACCCTTGCCGACAGGGAAACAGGCCAGGAGAAGAAGCCCGAGGGCATGTAGCCAGTCAGGCGGGCCGGGATCGGGAAGCGGGGCTCCCTCTTAAATGCCCTTGGCCTATCTACACCAGCCAGGCAGGCTGGCCCACACCTGTAAGCTCAGCATCTGGGAGGCTGAGGCTGGAGGATCTTGAATTCAAGGCCAGCCTGGACTACGTAGTGAGACCCTGTCTCAAAAAACAAAAACAAAATGTGGAACTTTGACATCACCTTTGACACTGAGTGGCCCTCCAGTCAGAAGCAGTCCCCGAAGAGAAAGGACACAGGAGTGGTTGGCTTTGAAAGGGAGCAGGAGAGGGAGTAGTGGGGAGCTGGGAGGGGACATAACCAAAAAGCATAACCAAAGCTCACAGTCACAGTTGTTCCCAGGGCAGCCGGTGCTGTGTGGAATCCTGGGAAAATAAGCCACTGAGATGTACGAGAGCAACGATATAGAAACACCAAGAACCCAGAATCCCAGGGCCCTAGGACACCAGAGAATTCTAGATTCCAGAAGCTCTGCCTTCAAGACTCTGAGACTCCTGGAAACTCTAGTAAAAGAGATGCTTAGAGGGCCGGGGATTTAGCTCAGTGGTTCCACCGCCTGCCTTGGAAGTGCGAGGCCCCGAGTTTGATTCCCAGTACCAAAAAAAAAAAGAGAGAGAGAGAGATGGTTAGAACTTTAGGATCTAATGTTAAAATCTTATTCTAGAAACTTAGCCACACAGATTTTCTAGAATTTTAGAATGCTGTAACCTAGAAGCATCTTGAAGCCTTAAAATTCTAGACTCTTAGAATGGTTTGCCAGGGGGGAAAAAAGATCACCAGACATTGGGCTGGGGATTTAGCTCAGGGGTTCTGGCGCCTGCCTCGAAAGTGCAAGGTTCCGAGTTCAATCCCCGTTACCAAAAAAACAAAACAAAATAAAGATCACCAGGCAGGCACCAGCACTTGGGAGGCTGAGGCAGGAGGATCACTGTGAGTCTCAAAAAACCAACCCCTACCCCCAAAAGAAGAAAAATCCCTTAGAACTTTCATTTAATAAAGCCATAGATTTGAAACCTCCCTTGAAATGTGCTGGCCCTACACACTCTTCACAGAATACTGAGATTTCCCCCGGAGGGGAAATAATCCTCAAGATCCCAGAGCAAATTAGAGATCAAGGTGGGTTTCCACAGGCCCGAAGTGTCTCTTCCCTCCAGGGGCTGAGATGGGCCGGCCTGGTGGAGAGAAATCGGGTGCCACCTCCCCTCCCGCCCTCTACCGTCCCCGTCTCTCCCTCCTGCTCGTAGTCGGCCCGGAGCGTGTGGCCATCGTGCAGGACTCCACCACCCGCACTGGCTGCACCATCAAAGTTGACTTCAACACGTCCCTCACCCTGTGGTGTACATCCCGCTCGTGCCCGGAGCCTGAGTACGTATGGGCCTTCAATGGGCGGGCCCTGGAGAACGGCCGAGACCACCTCAACATCAGCGGCATGGCGGCCGCCCAGGAGGGCACATACACGTGCATTGCTAAGAACCCCAAGACACTGCTGTCTGGCTCTGCCTCGGTGGTGGTCAAGCTCTCCGGTGAGTCAGGCCCTGCCCGCCCACCACCTCTCCCCTGGAGGCCCTGCTGGACAGTTAGGCCACCATGTGCCCAACAGAGGATTGGAAAGTGGTGAATTCTAGACCTCTTTGATGGCCAAGTGACCATGTGGCCCATTAGGTGGTCTCCTCTTCACCCAGGTGCCAAAGGAGAGCACCGATGCCCTGTCACGTGGACACCACATGGCCCATCAGAGCCTCTTCCCGAGGGCCGGCAGAGTGGGGATGGGTCACAGCCCCACTTGGGGTGGCAGAGTGGGGTTACGGATGTCCCTTCATGGGGATGCCACTGTGGCCACCAGCAGCTTGGGGCTGGGCATACCCATCCCTGCCACACCATCTCCCAAGCTTCCTTGCTGCTGACCAGACTGTGGTCGCGGCATAGGTGGCAACTGGAGAGTCACCGCCGATGGGTGGTGGAAGGAAAACACCATGGGGAGGCCTTGTCTCCCTGCCTCTGTCCTAAAATGACCTAGTGGCTGAGTGCAGACTGAGCCAGTTTCAGACTTGGTTCTAAGGGAAGATGTGTCCATGCCCTGGGGATGACAGCTTTGAGCATTCAGGCCTCATTAATTCCACCTTGGTTCCTTCCCAAGTGCCTTCATCCCCTGGGGACAGTGGGGACCGTCCCTCCCCCCTCCCCCTTCCTCCCCTCCCCCTTCCTCCCCTCCCCCTCCCCCTTCCTCCCCTCCCTTTCCCCCTTTCCTCCCTCATGCTAACAGGTGGGTCTTGTACAGAGGGTGGATACTCTTTCACCCCCAGCAGGAATGGCAGCCCCCTGAGGTAAGTGGACCTCCTGCCCGCCTGGGGCTTTGGAGGTCATTCTTGGCGGGAAACAGGGTATGGACCAGACATGGCAGTGTCCAAGGTGTGCAGGCATGACAGAGAGCGGATATACAACCCTGAGGGCCTCCAGAAGCATCAGCAGCCCTGTGGCAGGTGCCAGGCGAGAGAGAGGAAGGAGACACCATCACTCCCCACTGGGGAGACACCAGTCAGATGGAGGAGACGCGGTCCCTGCCCATGGAGAGAAGACTCGAGCACAGGGAAGCACTACCCCCCCGTTGGAGGAGCTGCCAATCAAAAGGAAGAGGCAGCACTTCCTCCCCCAGGACCCCCAGGCAGGGGTGGGGAGCAGGACACTCAGGCTCAGTGAGCCTCCAGTCAGAGCGGGGAGGCAGAGGAGCAGAGTTTCCATTCTTATAGGAAGAGAGGCCTGGAGGAGACAGGACCTTGTTTTTTGAAAATTCCTAGTCTGATGGAGAAGACAGGGCCCTATCTTTAGGGAGTACAGGCTCCTAGTTTCTAGGAATTTCTAATCTGAGGAGAAAGATCTGCCACCTAATTTGTGGGGTCCCCAGAAGATCTGCCCAGTCATGTGCGATTTCCCAGTCTGATGGAGGAGACATGCCCTAGTCCCCCTAACGGGGAGTTAAAGAGTCCCATATTCTGGGACCCCTTGATCTGGCAGAAGAGAGAATTCCCAACCATCCGATGGGGGAAACATGGCCCCCCATACTCTGCAATTCCCAATCTGATAGGGGAGATATGGCCCCTGTATTTTGGAAATTTCCAATCTGATGGAGGAGACATGAGCCAGTCCTCTAGAATGTCCAGTTTGATGGCAGAGACACCAGTGCCCAAAGCCTGGAAATTCCTAGTCTGATAGGAGATACGCATCCCAGGCAGGCTCCGCTGGGATAGAGCCAGCACCTCCACCACCACGTGTCCCCCACCCTCTGACTCCTCCCCAGCACCTGCACAGGCTGTGCCAGCCAGCGGAGGCCCAGATGCGCCAGCCAGGTGGGGGGGACCCATCCTGCCTGTGCAGTCCCCTGACCCAGCCCTGCTGTCTCCCCAGCGGCAGCCATCTCCATGATGATCGTGCCAGTGCCAACCAAGCCCGAGGAGGGCCAGGACGTGACCCTGACGGTCCAGGGCTACCCCAAGGACCTGCTGGTCTATGCCTGGTACCGTGGGCCAGCCTCCGAGCCCAACCGGCTGCTGAGCCAGCTGCCATCAGGGAACTGGATCGCGGGCCCGGCGCACACGGGCCGGGAGGTGGGCTTTGCCAACTGCTCACTGCTGGTACAGAAGCTGAACCTCACGGATGCTGGCCGCTACATGCTCAAGACCGTCACTGTGCAGGGCAAGACCGACACGCTGGAGCTCGAGCTGCAGGTGGCCCGTGAGTGTGCGGGGGGGGGGGGGGGTGCTGGGCCTCCTCCTCCCTCTGACCTGGGGTCCTGAGCCACAGGCTCTCGCCTCTTAGACTGACAACCCACCCAGGGGCGGAGTGCCTCCTCCATCAGAGGGGGCCACTGAGGGGGCTTCAGGCCTTCTCACCCTCCCACCGCAACGGGAGACAGTTTAACGGTGGGTGCCTCCCTCCCCCATCAGACTGGACAGAGTAAGGGGAGTCGTGCATCCCTGTTCACACTCAGATCCTAGGGAATGGAGCTCATGTGTACCTTTTCTCCTGGAGGTACAGACGGGACAGCGTTCCTGCCATCAGACACTGGAGTTTATCTCTACAAATGAAATAGCGATGATCTCCACTAAGACAGAGGCTTCTAGGTGTGGGATTTGTGTCTCCTCCATCAGACCGGAGGTCCCAGAGTCAGGGTCTGTGTCTCCTCCATCAGACTGGGGGTCCCAGAGGTGGACCCTGTCTCCTCCATCAGACTGGGGGCCCCAGAGTCAGGGACCCCGTCTCTTCCATCAGACTGCATTTCCAGAGGCCTGGAGCCCTGCTGCTGAGCCAGGTGCACTGGACAGGAAGCTCTCAGACTGGGAACGAGGTCACTTCCTGGGTCTGGAGTCGCCTCCACCATCAGACTAGGCACTTTCAGGAGTCCTGGGCCTGGGTCAGGAACGGTGCTGTCACCCTCAGACTGGCACCCTTCAGGATCAGGGACCCAGTCACCGCCCCAGCGCCCATTCTCTTCTGGGGTCGCCTCAGTAGTAGGCCCCTGGTCTTCGTCCCTGTCAGAGGGGTGGCTGCCCATCCCTTTGCCCACCCTGGCAGCAGGTGCCACAGAGCCGGGAATCCTTCTCACCTGTCTCTCTTCTCACATCCAGCTCCCTCCCTCGCACGACGACCAATGCCACCCTCCTGACCTTGAACCTGGCACAGGCTGAGCGCGGGGCGGGTGGGGCTGTGGGGTGGGCAGGGCAGCAGGAGGGCCGGGGGACTGGGGCCCTGGGCCTGCAGCTCGCTGAGGTCCCCTTTGTCCCCTTCGCCCCCTTGCCCGTCCTCCCCACAGCCCTGGAGTAGCAGCGTGGCCACTGCTGAGACCTCCAGAGAGAAGAGCAGTTCCTGTCACTCCCGCCTCCAGCAGGACGTCGCTGAGGCCCTGCTGCCTGTCTCCACCTAGAGTTAGAGCCCAGGGGCCCTGCTTCCTCCTGTTACAGAGCCACTCGGGCATAAACGTCTTGGTCAGCTCACGTGTGTGTGGCCTCTCCTTCTGCGCCGCCCACTGCCATCCCGGCGCATGCACACCCGGTCTCCGTGCCCACGCTTCCGGCTGGGTGGCCTGGGCTCGGGGTGCCCTGTGGCACCCCAGGTTCTATCTGAGGGTCCTGCTCCCGAGGGCACCAAGCAGCTGGTCCCACCATGTGATCCAAGATGCCCTGCCTACCCGGGGTCCCCTTGTGTCCCCTTCAAACCTCACCAGCACCTCCCAGACGCCTGACCTGAGGCGGAGGCCCTGGGGTCATGGGTCAGAAGCAGCCAGGGCAGAGTCCAGGCTGGGGGAGGAAGGGGCCTTGGGCGGGGATGGAGCTGCCCTTCTGCGTTTGGCCCTTGGAGTGGGATGCTGGGCGGTGAAGACCTCCAGAATGAGGGTATAAAATTGGGATTGTAGCCAGGCGTGGCTGCGCAAGCCTGTAATCCAGCACTCCAGAGGCTGAGGCAGGAGGACTCCAACTTTGAGCCCAGCCTAGGCAGCTTCTCTATTCAGTGAGACCCTGCCTCAAGAATAAAAAAATTTTTTAAAACTTTTCTAGGGCCGAGGATTTAGCTCAGTGGTTCGCCACCTGCTGTGCAAGCACAAGGACCCGAGTTCAATCCCCGGTACCAAAAAAACAAACAAACAAAAAAACTTTTCTAAAGGCCTGGGGATGTACACGAAAGCCAAGGCCCTTGGTTCAATCCCAGTAACAGTACACAGAGGCCAAGGAGCACAGGCAGTGGTTCACACCTGTATTCCTAGCACACAGGAGGCTGAAACAGGAGGATCTTGATTTCAAGGCCAGCCTGGGCTACATAGTGACACCTTGTTTCCAAAAAAAGGGGGGTGCTGGGGATGTGGCTCAGTGGTACAGCGTCTGCCTCAAAAGCACAAGGCCCTGAGTTCCATTCCAGGTACAAAAAACAAAAAGTGGGGGACAAAAAGCAAAACTCTCCAAGTCACTTTGTGGGCTATGCCACTTTGAGAGAAGTTTCCCCAAAATTCAGTGCAACACCTCCCACTTACACTGGCCAGTGCCAGGTCAGATCATCACCCTGGCTTCAGGGGGCCTGAGAAGTGCAGTCTTTCTCTTGGGTTTGTGGCTGCCCCAAATAACACGGGTTCTGGCATTCAGGAAGGCAGGGAGAACTGATCTCGCTGGGTGGGGCCTTTCTCACCTCTGCCAGGGGTGAGGCAGGGCTTGGGGAGGCGGGAGGAGGCGGGAGCAGGGCCAGGCATGGGAGAGAGCAGCAGCTCAGGTTTCTAGGTCAAGCGGATTCCGTGTCCTCAGGGCCCAGTGGCTCAAATGTCCCCAGTCTCAGTCCCCATCCCCGGGGTGTCTCTGGGCTCATCACTGTCCCAGCCCCAGCCTGGCAGTCAGGACAGAGTGACTTAACCACAGAGCAGCAGCCCAGTGTGATGCCGCATACCTGTCACTCCAGCACTCGGGAGGCTGAGGCAGGAGGATCGCTGTGAGTTGGAGGCCAGACTGGGCTACCTAGTGACACTGTCTTAAAAATCCAAAAACAAACAAAAAATCCAGACACAGCAGTTTACCGGTTCCCCCAAAGAATTCAGCATCAATTTCTTTTTTTGATGCCCAATTTCAGTGAATTCCTGCAACCAGCCCTGGAGGAGTTACCGCCAGTTCCTCCACTATACAAGTGAGGAAACTGAGGCACAAAGCTGAAGACCCCCCCCTGCACGGCCGCCCGGTGGGGGCGGTGCTCGAGTGGGCGCTCAGGCTCCGGCGGGGCCTGACCCTTCTCCAGAGCGCGCTGTGCCCGAGGCCCGGGTCGGGCGCCCTCGCCTGCCGCTGAGGGTTTGGCCTTGGCCTTGCCGGCGGAAACCCGGCCTCCACGTCCCGAGCCCAGCGCGGGGGACGCAGCCGCTTTCTGACTGGCCTCCTTCTCCAGGGCCTCAGCCAACCCTCCTGAGCTGGTCGGTCTCGCCGTGTCACCGCGACCCCGCGGGAGGCTTCGCAGGAATCCCGGCGCGAAGATTGAAGATTGCGTCCGGTTCTGCAGCTCCAGGGCAGGAGGAGCTGAGCGCAGCTGCTCTGACAGCGCCTCAAGCCTCCCTTCGACTTCGCCGCCGCCCTCCCAGCTCCCCCAGCTGCTCATTCAAAATGCAAGTCTTTAAGTAGGCATGGTGGCTCAGGCCTGTAATCCCAGCACTCTAGGAGGCTGAGGCAGGAGGAGCTCAAATTAGAGCAATTTAGTGACAGTGAAACTGTCTCAAAATGAAACAATAAAAAATAAAAGGCTGGGGTTGTACTCGGTGCAAAGGCCTTGAATTTCATCCCCATTGCAATCCCACCTCCCCAGCCCCTGCCTTGGCCCAGGAAGCTGCCTCTCCAGGGAAGAGAGCGGGAAGGGGCCAGGGACTTAGCTCAGTGGTTCTCCCCCGCCTCATAAACTCAAGGTCCTGAGTTTGATCCCCGGTGCCAAAAAAAAAAAGAAAAAAAAAAAGGAAAACCAGTCAAGGAAGGGAAGGTGGATTTTTAATAATTGGTCTAGGTGATTGGGTGATGATTTTTTTTTTTTTTTTGGTACCGGGGATCGAACTTGGGTCCTTGCAGTTGTGCAGCAGGCGGCGAAACCACTGAGCTAAATCCCCAGCCCCTTGATGATTTGTTTTGTAGACAAGAGTCTCACTGTGCAGCCCAGGCTGGGCTTGAACTCAGGGCAATCCTCCTGCCTTAGCCTCCTGAGTGCTGATTACAGGCTTGAGCCACCATGCCTGTCTGGTCTGGATGGTTTTTGTGATTTGGAAGTTAAGGGGCCCAGAGGCAGGGACTGATTGAGACCCCCCTCCCCCAGGCACAAAAACAGGAGGCCACTCACCTAGTTACTCAGCCAGGGTTTGGGCCAGAGAGGGCAAGACCCGGCCTCTCCTACCTCCCCCACAGCCTTGAGTCAGTCTTGGGGCCCTCACACACAGCCCCATCCCTCCCTGGCTCCAGACGCCCTTTCTCAAGTGGCCAGCGTGACCTTGAAGCCAAGCACACAATGGCCGTCCCACTGGAGCCCCTCCAGGGCCAGGAAGGAAGCTGCTCTGCTTCCCCAGGACCAGAGCACTGATGGGTGGAGGGGGCAGAGGAGAGGGAAGAGGGAGCCTGCACCCCGGGCCCCCCAACACCATGCAGGGACCCCAGAGGGTGTCCCAAGGCAGGCACAGGCGGGAGCCCTGGGTCCCACAGCCACCCTGCCTGTAGCTCAGAGAGGAAACTGAGGGCCCAGAAGGAAGGTCTCCTTTCCTCTCCCCTCCAGATTAAAGTCCAAAGTCCCCACTGAGCCCTAACCACCTGCCCGGCCGCACGCCCTCTTCCCCTCCCTCACAGCACCCACACGGGCCTCCTGGCTGCACAAACCATCAGCAACACCAGGGCCTCTGCACTGCCCACTCCCGCTGCCCCGTATTCTTCCCCAGACTCAGGCGTCACTCCATTCTGGCATCTGCTCATATGTCACCTTCTCAGAGGGGCCTTGAAACATGAAGTTGGCTAGCTTTATTTTTTGCAGTATTTATCACATGCACACACCCAACTTTTACACCTTTTTTTTTTTTTTGGCAGTACTAGTGATTGAACCCAGGACCATTGCCCTGAGCTACATCCACACAGTCCTTTTTTATATTTTTGTTTGTTTTTGTTTGTTTGTTTCTTTGTTTTGGTACCAGCGATCGAACTCGGGTCCTTCCACTTGCGAGGCAGGCGATGGAACCACTGAGCTAAATCCCTGGCCCTTTTTTTTATATTTTTGAGACAGGGTCTCCCTAAATTGTTAAGTTGCTTGGGCTGGGCTTGAACTCGTGATCCTCCTGCCTCAGCTTCCCAAAGTGCTGGGGTTACAGGCGTGTGCCACCACACCTGGCTTTACGTCCTATATTTTTTCTCACTTTTTTGTAATGGGGGGGTGGTTGTTTTTGGGTTTTGTTTTTTGAAAACAAGTCTCAGTATGTATCCCAGGCTGGACTCAGACTCACAGTGATCCTCCTGCCTCAGCCTCCTGAGTGCTGGCATCACAGGTGTGCACCACCATGCTTGGCATTTTTTTCTTCCCTTATGGTCTGTTTTCTCCACCAGACTGGGAGCTCCACAGAGGTGGGAATATGTGTGCTCTTCTGTTCACTCTGATGCTTCTCTCTTCTAAGCCAGTGCTCAGCACACAGAAGGTGTTCAATAAATCCCATTGTAGTGGTGGTGGTGGTAATGATGAGCAGACTTATCCTGCTTGGTAATGAAACTGACTGTAGAGCACTTGTATCAGTTATCACTGCTGTGTAACAAGTAACTCTCAAAGTTACCAGCTTGATTATGACACAGTTTCTGAGAATCAAGAATCTGGAGCCAGGCATGGTGGTGCACATCTGTTATCCCAGGACTCTGGGAGGCTGAGGCAGGAGGATCATAAATTCAATCCCAGCCAGGAACTTAGAAACTTAGCGAGACCTTGTCTTAAAACAAAAACAAAAAATAAAACAAGCCTGGGAGATGGCTCAGTGTGAAGACCCTGGGTTCAAGCTTCAGTGGTGGGGGAGGGGGATAAGTTTCCTGCATCAGCTGTAACACATTACCAGGAACTTAGTGGCTTTAATGAGTCTTCCAAGAGGGGCTGGAGATTTAGCTCAGTGGTTCTGTCGCCTGCCTTGCAAGCACAAGGACCTGAGTTTGATCCCCGGTACCAAAAAAAAAATGAGTCTTCCAAGGCTAAAATCCACAGTCTCTTCCTCCAGGAGGGAGAATCCACCCCTGCCCTCCTGCAGGTGCTGGTGGCTCTGGCCTGACCCAGGGGGAGAGGCGGGAGACCCGATAGGGCACAGCCTGTGAAGGGGAGGGGAGGCAGCATGGAAGAATGGAGGAGGTGGGGACAGGGGCACAGTGCAGGGCCTGCGGCCCCAGGGACACTTCAGCCATCACCGAGGGAGGTGGGAGCCCTAGAGGGTTCTGAGCAGACCCGGGCCAGGCTCAGCCCTAGCAGGATCCCTCTGGCAGGAAGAGGGAGTGGAGGTCTGGACACAGCCCCCGGGGCCTCCCGGAGATCACACGGCACTGCCTGGAGAAGGCACAGGCTCCAGGGGAAGGCAGTGGGGAGCCACGGACTTCGGTTTGCAGCCATCTCTCAGGCCCCGCATGCTCTCCCGACTTCCCCTCCGGGGCAGCGCCTCGGTTCTTCCCCGCCATCGGGGCTGCGATGGGGAAGGCCGGTTTTCCCCTAGCCTGGCCGCCTCTTCCCTCCGCCTGGCCGGCCCTCCCATCGTGGGAAGTCCCAGACCTCGGGACGTCCCGGCAGGACGGTACCACTGCCCCTGAACCGGCCAGGCTGGCCCCAAAGGGGAAGTGGAGGACCCACAGACACCTGGCAGGTGGTTGGCAGGGCAGGGTTCAAGGGCTTGTCCTCTCTGTCCCGCCAGGGAGGGGAATCAGGGTGTAAACCCAAGTCTCAGGGTGACCCTTGGTTTGGTGGTGCTGAGGAGAGAAACCCAAGGCCTTGGCACTGAGCTACATCCCTAGCCCTTTCCTAACTCTGTTTGAGGCAGGAGCTTGCTAAATTGCCCAGGTAGGATTCCAATTTGCAGTCCTCCTGTCTCAGCCTCCCACGTAGCTGGGATTACAGGTGTGTGCCACCATAACCGTGGAGGATGGCCTTGTCATAAGCTCAGAAGGGAAGGCCAAGGCCCAGCAGAGCCCAGCCCGGCCACCAGACCCAGCCAGACACACAGACCTGCCCAGGCCATCACGGTGCTGCAGTGGCCAGGGCCCAGCCAAGGGCTTCCTGGAAGAGGGGATGGGAATTCTGGGCCTTGCTGCGGAGAAGGTGCAGGGGAGCTCAGGAGGGGCCAGACATGGTAGAGGAGCTTCTCCACAGGGCACTGGGGAGCCATGGCAGGATGGTGAACAAAGGAGAGGCAGGGCAGACTTGTGGTCCAACCATGCCTGGTGGTGCATGCCTTGTAATCCCAGCACTCGGGAGGCTGAGGCAGGAGGATCGCTGTGAGTTCAAGGCCAACCTGGGCTACATAGCGAAACTCTGTCTGAAAAAACAAAAATTTAACCCAAAGATCCCCCACCTTGCCGCCCACGGGGAACGAACATAGCAACTCCACGGGATCGGCAGAGCCGGGAGGAGGACCCAACTGTGGGGCCGGCTCTGGAGAGCTAGTCCGGCCGACGAAGGCAGCTAGGTGGCGCCCACGCTCCGCCCGTGGGTCCGGGTCCGGGAGGAGGTCAGACCCGGCCGCAGAACGACCCCCTGTCGGCCAGGCCGGGTCAGGCCCTCTGGGTCGCTCCAACCACCGCGCTCAGAAAAGGGCTGGCATCTTGGGAGCGCCTGGCCTCCTCCTGCAGACGAGGGCGTCCCCGCCTCCCTCGTCGGACTCGCAGGTGCCTGTCTTTCCCGCAGAGTGAGGGCTCCGCATTCCCAGGAGGAATCTGGAAGCCATCAGGTCTCTCAAAGGCGCTGGAGCCGCTGCCCCCTCCGACTGGGGACTGGGACTCGCTGCCTCCCAGACCGACCGGACTAGAAAGGCATCGCCTCACAGGTGGAGAGGAAGCCTCCTCGCCTCCCCTGACAGATTGGAAATCGAGGCCCAGCGCTCACTCTGGCTCCACGGAGGCTGGGGTTGCCCCACCCCATCCCACACTGGGGACTGAGCCCAGGGCCTTTGCACTGAGCGACACCACCAGCCCTTTTAATTTTTTAAATTTTGTAACAGGGTCTGGCTAATCGCTAAACTGCCAGGCTGGGCTTGAACTTGCGATTCTCCTGCCTCTGCCTCCCAGAGTGCAAGGATCTCAGGCATGCGCCTCCACACCTGACTAGGCCCTGGGTCTTCTTATCTGCTTTGTTCCTTTTGGGAAGTCATCTCCCTCCTCAGACGTGGTGAGGTTTCTTATGTTCCCCACAGTGCTGGGGCCCCTGGCCTCCTCCACCAGGTTGGGGAACCCCTTGTCTTAACCATCAGACCAGAGGGGAGGATGCCTCCCCCCTCGCAAAGCTTTCTGGGTAGGTAAACTGAGGCACAGAAAAGCAAAGCCCGGTTGCACCCCAGCCCCACCCCTGGTAACTCCCTTGGCACAGGGAATAGGGGAATTTTGCCCCACCGGCCTCTGCCCCATGCCTGCCCTCATCGGCACCAGCACTGGCCAGGGTCAAAGTCCGGCGCCGACCTGGGGCTCCAGGCGGATAAGGTGGGTGTGGCCAGGCTAGGGATTCCCCGGGAGCTCCAAGCCGCCACATCCGTCCTCCCACAGACAGGACACGTGGCGACTTGGTCCTTTCCTCCAGTTACCGTTCTGGCTACCTCCTCAAGCCTCACTTTCCCCGGCTGTAAGGGGTGGGAGCCCAAAAGGCTGTGGAGCCAGATTTTGGAAGTGTGAACTCAACCCAGACTCGGTGGCCTGCGCCTGTAATCCCAGCACTCTGAGAGGCTGAGGCAGGAGGGTGGCAAGTTTGACCCTGGCCTGGGGCATCTGATAACTTGGTGAGAGCCTGTCTCAAAATCAAAAATCAGGGACCAGGGATTTAGCTTAGTGGTTCCAGTGCCTGTCTTGCAAACACAAGGTCCCAAGTTCGATCCCCTGTATCAAAAAATTAAAAATTAAAAAAGAGGGGGCCAGGAATTTAGCTCAGTGGTTCCGCTACCTGCCTCACAAACTCAAGGTCCCAAGTTTGATCCCTGATACCAAAAAAAAATTTAAAAGGGGCTGGGCACATAGCTCAGTGCAAAGGTCCTGGGTTTAATCCCAGTACTGAAAAAAATAACAAGAATAAATATTAAAAATTCAAGGTGCATCCAATGTCACAAATAGCTGGACTTCGAGGCCAGGAAGGCAGGGCCAGGCCACATGGTCACTGTTCTGTCCCCAGGTGAATGTTTGCTCTTGTTTCCTGTTCTCCTCTGAATTACTGGGAGGCGCTCCCTTCAGTTTATTCTCTGAACCCCTGTCCCCAGCTAGGCCACCTTCGCCAGCCACCGTGTCCAGGGGGGCCTCACCCTGCAGACAGAAGGGCCTTGGTAGCGGAACTCTCCCTGGCTCCCCCCTGCCAGGGTGTGGTTGGCCAGCCGAGTCCACCGGCTCTGCCTCAGCTGACCCCAGACCCATGCCCGTCCCGAACACACACGGACCCATGGTACAGGACACCAAATATTTGCAATGTTTGCATCGCACTAGGCACTGTAAGGCACCACACGTGTGCTGGAAGACATACATTTACATGCAAAGGCTACGCTGTTTACATATGGGACTCTGAATTTGAGGATCCTGGTATCTGTGGGTGCTTCCCAGAGTGGATCCCTAAGACTCCAAAGGACAACTAGAGAGGCTGGAGTGAACCCCAAGGCCCTGAATGATCTGCTCCCTTCCCCCATCTCCCCATCTCCCTTCCATTTTCCCCCTTGTTTATTCAGCTCAGGACCAGCACAACCTACCCCAGGGCCTTTGCACTTGCTATTCCCACTGCCTAAAACTCTCTTTCCCCAGATCTCCACAGTCTGGCTGGCCTTGAATACAGGATCCTCCTGCCTCGGCCTCCAGTACTTAGGATTATAGGTGTGCACTACAAACACCAGTTTAAAATTGATTTTTAAATCTCCGCACTCCTTTCCCCTGGTTGACTGTGTGACCTTAGATAAATCTCCTGACTTTTCTGTGCCCGGGGAGAGGAGGAGGTGGGGGCGGTACTGAGGTCCCAGTTGTCACTGTGGGTAAAGGCAAGAAAGTTTACAAACAAAACAGGAGTTTATGGGCCCAGGAGGGCCTGGCCAAAGACAGAGAGGGCCATCTGTGGGTGAAGACAGGCGGGCGGGAGGGGAAGGCTAAGCGAGGCAGACAGGGCGTGGGGCGAGATGAGGCGGACTGAGGGGCGGGACTTTCTCCGGTTCCACGGAATCCTGGGATCCGTGCACGCATGCGCGGGAGGTGTGGCGGGGTCATAGGAAGGAGAAGGGGAGCGAGTCTCCAGGAGGGGTGCAGGAGGCGAGGCGCCGGACCTAGTCCCCTCTCTCTCAGTTCCCACGCCGAGCTGGGAGGCCTGGGCTGCAGCTTCCGATTTTCGATTTTCGAGAGTTCAAGAGAGGGACTCTGAGGTTGCCCGGGATGCACTTTGAGCGCTCGTTCCTTCCTGCATTTCTGGGTTTGGGTTTGGGCTTTGGGGGCTGGGTTTGGAAGCAAGAGGCTGAAATGCCAGGCCCTGAGCCACAGCCTGGCCTCTCTTCCTAAGATCTCCATCAAATCATTCTTTTTTTTTTTTTTTTGGTACCGGGGATCGAACCCGGGACCTTGTGCTTGTGAGGCAGGTGGCAGAACCACTGAGCTAAATCCCTAGCCCTCTCTGATCATTCTTTTTATTTTGTTTTGTTTTTGTTTTTGTTTTTTTCTCTCTCTCTCCGATCATTCTTAATGTTGTCGGTTGCAGCCCAGTATGGTGAAGTAAGCCTGGCATCCCAGCTACTGGGGAGGCTGAAGCAGGAGACTTCGAAAGTTCAAGCCCAGCCTGGGCAATTTAACAAGACCTTGTC
The DNA here is from genome assembly GCF_053883595.1 of Heterocephalus glaber. Taxonomy (NCBI): domain Eukaryota; kingdom Metazoa; phylum Chordata; class Mammalia; order Rodentia; family Bathyergidae; genus Heterocephalus; species Heterocephalus glaber. Next base: position 1,860,526 of record NW_028258450.1, read on the forward strand.
TAAAATAAAAAAGGGCTACCGTGGGCCATGGTGGTGCACATCTGTAATCCCAGCACTCAGGAGGGTGAGACAGGAGGATTGTTGTGAGTTGCAGGCCAGCCTGGACTACATTGCAAGACCCTGTCTCAGAAAAACAGACAAAAGAGGTGGGCTGGGAATGTAGCTCAGGGCAAAGGCCCTGGATTCAGTCCTCGGTACTTCAGGGGAAAAAAAACAAGATTCTCTTAGGCTTGGATGTGAGCAGATGGTGGGTGTAAGAACGATGTTCTGTTTCAGCACTGACACGAAGGACGCGTGTGGGAGCCAGCTTGAGAGCCCAACACACACACTTGTGCACGCACACCGGGATGACTTGCATTTGAAAGTCTGGAGGATGCAGAGCAGAGGAGGGTGTGAGGCACGCAGCAGTCAGAGCAGACACTGGTGAGGAGAGTGACAATAGCCACAGCCATCCATCATATGCACAGCTGGACACTCTCTTGGATAAGGCAGAGAACTGTGTGTTCACGGGCACCAGGAGACAAATGCAGCATTGATCAAAAGTCAGAAACTAGGGGCTGGGGGTTTAGCTCAGTGGTGCCGCTGCCTGCCTCGCAAGCACAAGGTCCTGAGTTTGATCCTCAATACCAAACAACAAAAACAAAATGAACCAAAAATTAAAAAGCCAGAAACTGGAAACAAGACCCTCAAGAAAGAATGGGCTCAAAAGAAAGAAAGAAAGAATGGGCTCATAAAGTGCAGGATGTCCATGCAGAGAAATCGTATACAGCAAGCAAAAAACATGGCAGTAGGACTGGAAATCTGACCATCACAGACATTAAAATTGAGCTCAAGGAGCCAGATCCCAGAAGTGGCACTCTAAGATTCCCTTTATCGAAAATGTAAAACTGTGCTGGGTGCAAGTGGCACACAACTGTAATTCCAGCTACTCAGGAACCTGAGGCAGGAGGATTTCAAGTCCAAGGCCAGAGTGGGCAATTTAGCAAGACACTGTTTCAAAATAGAAAGCAGGCCAGGTATGGTGGCACATGCCTGTCATCCTAGCACTTGGGACACTAGGGCAGGAGGATTACCTCAAGTTCAAGGCCAGCCTGGACTACCTAGTGAATTCAAGGCCAATCTGAATTACACAGGGAGACTTTGTCTCAAAAAACCAAAACAAATAAATAAATCTTTCAAAACTAAAAAGCCCACAGTGCTCTGGCATGTATTCATAGTAAAAGTATAAAGAAAAGCAAAGAGATTATTCCATAAATTTAGAAAACAGGTTTCCCAGGGGAAGGGTGGGCATCGTTTTTGGAAAAGGCATGAAGGGGTTCTCAAGCATGGGCCACACTATTTCCTAACCTAACTTGCCTCACAATAGTTGTGGAGTCCAGCATGGTGGAGTCCACCTGTAATCCCAGCACTCTGGGAGGCTGAGGCAGGAGGATCACAAGTTTGAACCCAGCCTGGGCAATTTACCAAGACCCTGACTCAAAATAAAAAATGAAAAGGGGCTGGGGTGTAGCTCAGTGCAAACGCCCTGGGTTAAATTCCCCATACCGGAGTGGGGTGGGGAACGTGAAATGGAACACTACTCTTTAATTTGAAGCACTTCTCTGAGTTGTTTCATGGTTTTAAAGGGTTTTTGTTTGTCCTTTTTGAGGGCTGGGGATGGAATCAGGGCTTCCACTGAGGCTCAGCCCCCAACCCCAAAAGATTTGTTTTCAATCCCTCAATTTCCAATTTCTCTGCCCCTGGCACCAGGCTCCACGGGGGCCAGAGTCTCTGCCCTGCATGGAGGCTGGGGACACCGGGCCCCATGCAAAGAGAATTCAGGATCTGAAACCCAGAATCCGACTTGATTTTCCCAGAAGTGAGCAAAGCGCCGTGACTGTGTGACCACAGGGGGCTGAAGGGACAAGTTTGGGGTCAGATAGCAGAGGGCACTGCTGACCTCCCGACCTCCTGCAGAGTGGGACAAGGGGAGGCTGGGGGCTTCCACTCCTGGGCGGGCACGGGGTGGGGGTCACCACTGTCACCGCCCCCAGGCCAGCGCCCACGGTGAGAGGCCCCCAGACAACCCAGCTGGGACACCAGGGGACAAGGCTGTGGGGAGGCTCGGGCTCGTCCCCAGGGTCTTGGGAATGTGTGCAGGGCAGGGGGCGCCCCACCTGGGACAGCGGTTAGGGACAGGGGGGTGAGTTGGCAGCCGGGCTCAAAAGAGGAAGGACTTGGTGTGACCCCGGCTTCCCCGGGGCTTTTGGGTCTGTGTTCTGAGGCTTGGAGGCTGGGGCAGGGGAGGCGCCGCCCAGACTTCCAGGGAAAAGGTGGGGGCTCCGCTCCTGGTGCCGCCCCAGCCTCTGCGGGGTGGGGCTTCCAAAGGGGCTCAGGGCTCAGGGGAGGCCTGGCCCACTCCGAAGGCCTCAGCAGCTCTGGGCTCACCAGTGAGCAGCAGCTGTCCACAGCCGCCATCCTGGCATCTGGGAGATTGCAAGTTCAAGGCCAGCCTGGGCAACTTTGCAAGACCCCATGTCAAGATAAAAAATAACAATAAAGGGCTGGGAATGTAGCTCAGTGTGAGGTCCTGGGTTCAATCCCCAGTACCTGACTGCTGAGCTGATCGGATGGGGAGGCATGACAGCTCCCTCCTGGGGAGTTCGTGACCCTCACCCTAACGCTGAGGACTGGACCAGCCTGGCTCCTGCTCCCATGGAGGAGGCAGGGCCCTGGCCCTTCCTGGGGCGCTCTAGGATGGCGGTGGAGCCACACCCAGGCCTTCATCCCATCCGTACTCATCAAATAGCAGCCAAGGAGACAGCTGAGCCCACTGTCCTAGACCCACGGGGCCACGCCACTAGCCTGCAGGAGCCCCCAACCCAGCAGCATGGGATGGAACTCAAGACCTTCGCATTGAGCTAAACTGGCCACCCTCCTGCCTCAGCCTCACACACTGCTGAGATCACAGGCATACGCCACCCTGCCTGTTCATCCCTCACTTGGGGACACAGCCTGACCTTGGAGAAGGCCCGCCCCTCTCTGGAGAGCTGACGGGATGGAGGAGGAAGAGCCATTCAGAGCTGAGGGAGCTCCAGGGCCCCCAAGTCTGATGGCAGAGGCCTCTTCCTCTTCCTCCTCCTCCTCCTGCCAGTCTGATTAGGGGGGCAGGGCCCTCTCTCTCACACTGTCCCAGCAGAAGCGGGGCCTGGGGTGTCCCAGCCACCTTCCTGGTGAGGCCCAGAGCAGGGAACTCTGGGTAGCACCATGGCACCCCACCCGCACCACCCGGCCTTACCCCTGCCCCCCCACCCCACGGGCCCCTGCTCCTGCCACCTGCCTCTGCCATCGCCTGGTTACTGAGTGTCCCGCTCGAGCGTGCCAGATACCCCGGGGCTTTCCGTGCCTGACCTCGCCAGTGCCCAAGGGGAGGAGGAGCTGTGGCCTCAGGAGAGGTACAGAAATGGGGAGCAGAGGGCGGCCTGGAGCCCCGTTATCATGGGTGATGGCCAGGTGACGCCTGCTGGCCTCCTTCGCAGCAGGGGCTTGTCACTGACTTGAAGAGTCTCTCAGTCATTATGCCATGACTCGGGAGAAACCGAGGCTGGGGCCCATCGCACAAGGAGGAGGCAGAGCTAATACTTCCACAGCCCGTGGTATGGAGTCCTCCAGAAAGCAGCACAGTGAGATCCCACCCCTCAGGAAGCTGAGGCAGGACGATCTCTGTGAGTTCAAGGCCAGCCTGGACTACATAGCCAGACCCTGCTTCAAAACAAACAAACAAACAAGCAGATGCTTATGTCGAATTAGGGGAGGAAAGACTGATGCGGAGCAGCGCCCTAAAGACAGAGGGCAGGACTGGGGGGTAGTGGCAGCCTTCCCCATCAGAGCCCCACAGTGGGCAGAAATGGCCGGGCCCTCCGGGCCCACCAGGCTTGGCCATGGCAGAGGCTGTGCAGGACACTGTCCCAGCTGTGAGCAAAGGCCAAGGTTTGTTTCTTTGGAACTGGGGATTAAACCCAGGGCCTTTGCACTGAGCCAAGTCCGCACCCCATCTTCGTTTTTTTTTACTTTGACACAGCGTTTCACTACATTGCCCAGCCTGGGCTCCAACTTTCCATCCTCCTGCCTCAGCCTCCCAGAGGTGTGTACCAACACACTGGGCTCAGAGGCAGACCCTAAAGGGCTCACCTTTGGAGGCTGTCTATGGCCTGCAAGGCTTAGCCGCTGGACCACAAGTGTTTGGTTTTGTTTTGCTTTGTTTTGTTTGAAGACAGATTTGAGTAGCCACTGCCACATTCTGTGTTAATAACAATAAATAACAATGGGTTGTACATGGCATCTCCCATTTACTGAGAACTCTCGCTGTGCCAGGCCTGGGCCACAGGGTGTAGCCCACTCTGACCCTCACAGCACCGGGAGGCGTGCGTTGTTTCTGCCTCCATTCTATAGGTGTGGAAACTGCAGCTCAGAGAGGGCAAGTCACTTGCCCGAGGTCCCACAGCTGATCAGCAGAAGAGCTGGAATTTGAACCTAAGCATTTAGGTAGTGTCCCACATACACATGAGGGTGTTGAGGCCCAGCAGCCCACTGCCCTTTCCCAGACCCGATCTCGGTAACACCCAGCCCACCCTAGGTAGCCAGAGGAGGGGCCCTGGTGTCCATGTCCCAGGCCTGCCATGGGGACTGGTTGTCGAAATCCTCTGACTCAGTGTCATACTGCGTGTAGACCCAGTGAGAGGGAGAAAGGGGAAAATTAAGCCTTGATTTCTTTCTCTTTTTTTGTGTGTTTTGGCTTTTGATGGGGGGGGTGGACCAGGGCTCAAAGTCAGGACCTTGCACATGTAGGGCAGGAGGCAGCACCACTGAGCTAAATCCCCAGCCTGGCTTTTGATTTTTTGAGACAGGGACTCTCTTTGTAGTTCAGGCTGGCCTCAAACTCACTATGTAGCCCAGGCTGCCCTCGAACTTCCAGGGAGCCCCCTGCCTCAGCCTCCTGAGTGCCAGGATTACAGGGATGCGCCACCATGCCAGGCTTTCCTTCTGTGTGAAGGACTCCCCAGTCTGACATTCAACTCTCTTGCTGCAGTGGGGGCCTCTCTGCCTGCCCAACCCCACATTCTCTGGAGGCTACAGGCACAGAAGTGTGGATTATGCTGACTGATCCCAGAACACAGGATTCTGCCCCTCTGTGCCTCAGTTTCCCCATCTAAACCATTCTTTCCCAGGGAGCAGAGGTCTAGAATGGGAGCTGGAAGGGCAGGCCTACAGCCTCCATAGGAAAGCCCGCCCTCCCGGGGTCACGGAGACCTGGCCTACAATGGCAACTCCTTCCAGGACCCCCAGGCAACCCTGGGCCAGTGACTTCTGCTCTCCCTGCCATTTCCTCCTCTGTAAGATGGGAAAGTGTAGCAAAATTTTCCTCAGGAGGTGCTAGGAGGGTTAAATGGGCTGTTCCCTAGGGAAAGCTGTCCAGAGTGAATGGACCTGTTTTGTCCCATGTTGGGTTCAGAAGGTGACAGGGAAGACTCGGCCTGGTGGCTCCGCTGAGCTGTGAGGCAGACAGGGTGAAGCTAGGAATGGATACCTCTCATTCATTCATGTCGCACCCTGGCCTCACTTCATCTGCTCGCCTGGCTGGTGAGGCAGGACCTCGTACCATCTGCAACCAGTAAAGCCCTAGTGAAGGGACAGAGAGGGAAAGCCATCTGCTGAGGTCACACAGCTGGCACACAGCACGCAGGTCAGTGAGCATGGTGTGTCCCTAAGCCCACCACATTGCCTCCTTGTTTCCCCAATGAAATGGGTCCTACTGCTACAATCACAGACTGATTGATAAGAATAGTAATAGCATTTTTATATATTGTTATTCTAACAATAATAATAGCAACTACGCTGTTCTATTGAATGCTTTCTATATTATATATTAGGTCCTGTAGGACAGTTCTCCCCTGAACTCCCTGCCAGTACTGGGGACTGAAGCCAGGGCCTTCACACTGAGCTATACCTCTAGCCTTCTTTTCTATTTTGAGACAGGTTCTTGCTAAATTACTAAATTGTCTAGGCTGGCCTTGACCTTGCGATCCTCCTGCTTTAGCCTCCTTCATGCCCTGCAAAAAGCATGTTTTCTTGACTTGATCCATTTTACAAGCGAGGAACCCGAGGCTCCAAGTGGGGAGAGGACCCAGGACTGGCAGCTCCCTCAGCCTGAAGCAAAGCAGAAGGTCCAGGATGGAGGCAGCCATCCCTTCTCCTCCAGCAGGTGAGATGGAGGCTCAGAGAGCCAGAGGGCTGCTCCAGGCCCTCAGCCTTCCTTCCCAGCTGGGCGCTCCACTCCCTGTGAGCGCCCCGGAGAAGAGCTGGGAGGAGGCCGCAGGCCGCAGAACAATGGGAGGCCTGGGGAAAGTGCCAGAGGTGGAGCAGCACTTCCGGCCTCCTCTGGGAAGTTTCTGGGACTCATCCAGGGGCTGCCCCTGCCGCGGAGGGACCTCCAGAGCTCCGGGGGACCCTGGTCCTGGGATGCAGAGAGGAGGGGGGAGCTGGGGGCTGTCCTGGTTCCTCATCCTCCATTCCCGCCACCGGAGGGAGGCCGCCTCGGGAGCCGGGACTTTCCTGCTCCGCAGAAGGTTCTGGGAAGTCAGACAGCTGCCGGGCGGGGCGCTCCCGGCTCCCTTCCCTTCCGTCCCCGCCCTGCGGCGCTGGGTCCCAGGCCTCCCCACAAGGTGGCCCCTCAGGCTTCTCCTCCTGCACCCTCAGCGCCCCCTCTCTGAGCTGCTTCTCCCCACTTAGTCCTTCCTCCCTCAGACCCTCTTGTCTGCCATTCATCCTGAGCCTGGGAACCGTCAGCACCCAGCTCATGAAAGCCCCCGCTGGGCAGACACTGCCCCTGTTGAGTCCTGCCTGGCCACCACACGGTCTGCCCCAGGGTAACGGAGTAGGGGACCTTGGGGTCTTTCCAACCCATCTCTCAGGAACACCATCATAGGCCCCGCCTCTGGCATCGCGTTCCTTTCAGTACAGTGGTGTTTGGGGGTCCTCAGGGGAGCTGGACACCGCAGGCAGACATCTACGCAGTTTTGCAGAGGAACAGAGTCTCAGGCAGGGGCTGCCTTGTCCAGGGTCCCACGTGGAGTAAGGGGTGGAGGTGACATTGGAAGCCAGGCCCGTGCCCCCTCCCGGGGCTCGGCATAGCCAGGCTCTGAGGGTAACATCTGGAGAAGGAGCAGGAGGAAGGGCGGAGGCCTCTGGGCATGGGCTCCCCACACCCCGGGTTAACCATCCACCGGGCTGCTCAGCAGGCGGCCAAAGTCCTTCCTGGGAACCGAGACCACACACCCAGTCTCAGGGTCAGAGAGACAACAAAGACTAGGAGATCCGGAGGAAAAGGGACAGAAGGCCTGTGCGGCAGCTGGCGAACGCCTGTAATCCTGCACTCTGGAAGGCTGAGGCAGGCAGATGGCATGTTCGAGCCCAGCCTCAGCAACTTAGCAAGACCCTGGCTCAAAATAAAAAATAAAAAAGGAGCTTGGGTTGTAGCTCAGTGCGAAGGCCCTGGGTTCGAACTCCAGTGCTACAAAAAGGGGGTCTGTCTGGAAACGGAGAGGGAAGTTGAGGACCTAAGGACAGAGTGGCAGAGACCAAGGGACACCCAGACAGGAATCCAGAATCCCTGCGTGCCCCCCAGCAGATCTGGAGTGCAATCCCCACTGCCTCGGCCCCTGGGTCGCCAGAGCCTCCCCTCCCCCTCCCATGATTCAGTGACCGGGACTCAACCCCGGCCCAGCCCCGCCCCCAGGGAAATCCGGGAAAGCCCCGCGGCTGGGGCCCCGCCCCCGGGGCGGGGAGGGGAGTGAGGGGATGGGGCGGGGTGCTGTCTGAGTCACCTCCCCAGCCCGCCGGGCCTGCTCCCCACCCAGGCAGCCCCAGACCCGGGAGAGGGAAGTGCGGGAGGGGGGGGAGTCCTGTCCCACCCCCACCCCATCTGCTGCTCCCCCCGCCCCTTGATCCCGGGGTGTCTCTGCCTTGTCTCTCGGATCTCTGCGTCTGTGTCTCTCATCTCCTTCCTGCTGTGCACCCAAGGGTCCCCCAGCACCACCCTGTGCCCCGAAGTCCTGACCCGGTGCAGAGGCCCCCCAGGCAGGAACCACACAGTCTGGACTTCTTTCTGAGTGCATCCCTGCCCACCCCCGACCCCAGCTGATGGGGACCAAGGAGGCGGCGGAAAGAAGGCATGGGGCAGAGGGTTCCCAGCTCTGGGTGCACCCCTTCACTCCCACAATCCCAGCACCCAGGAGGCTGAGGCAGGAGGATCGCCAGGAGTTCGAAGCCAGCCAGGGCTACATAGCGAGACTGTCTCACAAAACCCTAAAAGAAGGAAGCGGCTCTGAGAGGGGAAGTTCCCGGCCAAGGTCACCCAGGGAGGAAGTGGGAATAGGAATTCGAACCCTTGTCCTAGCGGCCCGTGGCCTCCAGGAATGGGGGGGGACAGCGAGTGAGAGACAGAGACCTAGAGACGGTAGAGAGACCGCACCGGCGACAGTGGAGACACAGGACCAGAGAGGGTGGCACCCTGGCACCTGCCTTTGACCGGCCAGACACAGCCGGGCAACTCCAGCGCAGCCGGCCTCGGGGAGGGGCGGGGCGGGCCTTGCTCCTCCCCGGACGGCCGCGGCGGGGGGCGGGGCGGGCTGGGGGGGGGGGCGGCTCCTTGGGTCCAGGAAACCCCTGGGGCTGCCGGGCGGGGGGGGGGGGGCGCGGGAGGCGGGCGCCGGCACCGCCCCGGCGACAAAAGTCCCTTCGGCCGAGCCGGCGGCAGGGGAAGTCCCTGCGCCCGCGACAGCGCCCTCCCGTGCTGCTGCGCAGCGCTCCGCCGCCTTCCCGGGCGGCCCCATGCCCCGATGCCCCTCGGGGGCCATGGACGACGGGCCGGTGGACCTGCGCACCCGGCCCAAGGCCGCCGCGCCCGGCGCCGCGCTGCCTCTCCGCAAGCGCCCCCTACGGGAGCCCTCGCCGGGCCCCGCCGCCCCCCGCGCCGCGCCCCCGGACCCCCCGCTCGGCGGCTGCGACGCCCCGGTCGTGCCCGCGCCCCCCCACGGCCTGCCCAGGCCCGAGGCGCTCTACTACCCGGGTGAGTGGCTTCGCGGGCCAGGACACAGGGTCACTGCTCCGGGGGACAGCGCCGGGGACACCAATGCATGGGGTTCCGGGTAGCTGGACGACAGCTGAGTGGAACCTGAGGTCCCAGGGACACCGATAGGAAATCAGGGAGCAGCCAGCAGGGATCTGGGACAGATATGAGGGTTCCAGGGAACTGGGAGTCTGGGAACCCTCAGGACAGAGTCCCAAGACCAAGGGGCATACATAATGGGGACTCAGGGAACAATGCCTAGTGATGCAGATAGGGTGTCAGAATCTGGGGGCAGAGCCTGACCTTGCAGGGACATGGAACTATAACCACTGAAGAACCAGAATGCTATGGCTCATGCCTGTAATCCCAGCAGTGAGGGAGGCTGAGGCAGAAGGATTGCCAAATCCGGGTACTGCCTGAGCAGTTTATAGAGACTCTGTCTCAAAATAAAAAATGGAAAGAGGGGGGCCTATAGCTAGTAGCAGAGTGCCCCAGGACCAGGGGGAAAATCATGTATGTATGAGGAATTCACACTGGGGCCAGAGAAATTGAGGTTTGTGGTATCTAGATATGTGGGTTCAAAGGGAGTCAGCCAAATGGACTGGGGCTCTAAGGAGGCTGACACTAGGGATCACAGGAAGTCAAAAATCTCAGGGACTAACATATCAGGAGATGTGGGAATTAGGAGGAGAGTTGGGGGCTGCACACCCCAAAGTCTGGGATCAGGAGGATCCAAGCAGGAAAAACTGAAGCTCCAGGGACCAGAGGTTGGGTTCTGAGGAGCCCAGGAGCAGAGGGCAGGGCTCTGGGCCCGGGTGTGTGCGTGCTGCAGGGCATCCGGGTTCTACGTGGGGCCAGCAGGCCAGGTGCTCAGGTACTGGGGAACTCTGCTACTCAAGGATTTAGGGCCAGCAGAGGGGTTCGGGGCTCTTTGTGGGAGGCCTTAGGGCCTCAGGATCTGCTATTGGAGGTCCAGGAACCTGAAAATGAGAATTCAAGGGCTCAAGGATGGACAGATGGCAGGGGAAGCCGCACTCTGTCCTCCCTCCGGATCTGAAGGAGGGGGCATCGTCTACCACAGCCGCCTTATGACCCAGGGGACCCCAGGGCCATGCCTTTCCCCAGTTTCCACAGCTCCCACCCCATCGGTGCAGCAGGAGAGGAGCCTCTTCCCCCCTCTCCCATTCCCTGGGTGAGAGTTAGGCCTCAGTTTCCCCCATCTGTGTGACAGGTGGATGTGGTTTCCTGTTACCCAGGCCTCTTCTGGCACTCGGCCCAGGCTCTGGGCCCCTTCTGACCTCTGCCACTCCACCCCCACACCCAGGTCTTCATGCATGCTCCCCTCAGCCAGTGTCATTCAGCAAACAGGCCCTGGGGACCCTGGCTGGGTGGAGACAGGGGCCCTTGCTGCCCAATTTAAGAGCTTCGTGTGGCGGGAGACTGAGGTCAGGCTCCCAAGAGACAAGTGACACAGAGGGCGACCAGAGCTGAGGAGAGGAGGCTGCAGGCCCTCAGGGCAGGGATGTGGGCCAGGGGATGGCCTTGGAGCTGCAGGACCAGTTTAAAGTGCAAAAGGAGCTGGGGTGTTGACACACAGGAGGCTGAGGCAGGAGGATCACCTGAACTGTATAGCAAGACCCTATCTCAAAAGCAAACGAAAAATAAGGTGCAGTGGGGACTTGGGAGGAGGACAGTGACATTTTGGTAGCTGAGGCCTGGAGGTGGAGCAGGTGGAGGGTCTGCAGGCTCAGCTGATCCATGTCCTCTCTCTGTCCCCATCCAGGACCCTTACTGCCCCTGTACCCCACCCCGCCAGTGGGCTCCTTTCCGCTGCTGAACCTGCCTACACCCCTGTACCCCATGATGTGCTCAATGGAACACCCGCTGTCAGCGGACATCTCCGCAGCCACCCGCGCAGATGAGGACGGAGACACGTGAGTGACACCCCTTCTGGGTGGGAGGCACAGGGGGCACCACTCAGCTCGGGGGTCTCAGTCAGAGTCCTGTCTTCTTGCTGCCGCTGTGGAACCTTCAGCAAGGCCTTGCCCTCTCTGAGCTTCAGCTTCCTCCTCTAAGGATTGGGCTCTCCGAGAGTGCTTACCTCCTAGGCCTGTTTCTACAGCAGTGGTCTTCAAATTTTTTCAGAGCTGGGATTTGAATCCAGGTCCTCATGCATGCCAAGCACCCTCTACCACTGAGTAATACCCCCTGGCCGCTCAAACTTTTTTTTTGTTACAATCCAAAAGAAGAAATCAGAAATGTATTTCTGATCGATTGTCTATTTGAATTATGCATATAAAGCCCCTAGCACTAGCCCTGGTATAGTATGTGTTCAGTAAGTGTTAATTAATATTACAGTTATTGCTACTTTATGTCTGTCCCAGCATGCATGCATACACACAAACTTGAAGTAAAAATTGCACAAAACTAGTGACAGATATCTGTAATCCTGACACTTGGGAAGCTGAGGCAGGAGGATCTCGAGTATGAGCCCAGCATAGGCTACATGAGTTCAAGTCCATCCTGCCTGCACTACACAGCAGACCCTGGCTCAAAAAAAAAAAAAAAAAAAGCACAAACAAAACAATACTATTATTTCACAGGACTTATTTTAATCTTTGCTCTTCTAGTCTACTTCATTATCTTGTGGTCATAGCCGGCTAACTTAGATGGTCCCCTAAACTGACTTCACAGTTCTCTGGCTTGTCACCTGCAGTTCAAAGAACATGCTCGCAAGGCTGCTGGGACTCCTGGCTTTGGTCCTGTGCCAGGCACAAAATACGCACTGGGTACAATTGACCAGGATGTTTATTGTTATTAGGTGGATCTGGGTTTAAATTTTCGATGGCCGATGTCTTTCCCCTGTACCTCCCATTCCCCTTCTATAAAAACAGGAACTAAACAGAAATGGTTTCTCTGAAATCATTTACTCTCTCAACACTGAGGGAGGCTGAGGCAGGAGTATTCCAAGTTCCAGTGCCACCTGAGCAACATATCGAGAACCCATCTTAAATAAATAAATAAAAGGTCTGGTAGTGTGGCTCCGTGGTGTTGGCTCTGGGTTCGATCCCCAGGACCGCAGACAGAGGAAACCGAGAAGGGCCCCCTGAGTAACTTACATCCCCAGCCTCATTTTCCCTGTTTGGAACCTGGGCCTTATCCTAGCACCCATCATGCTTAGGGTTTAGAGCGATGATGTACACACGTGTAGTGTGCAGAACGGGGCTGGGCAAACGAGGCTCGGTTCTTGGAGGTGGGCAGCGGTTCTTGGAGGTGGGCAGCGTGCAGGCGAGGTGTTGGTTGGAGACCACCTGTGGGCCCTAGTGGAGAAAGTGCCTGATACCTACAGGGCCCCATCAAGCTGGCTCCTCCCACTCTGGGTGCCTGGGGTCATCTGGAGTCAGGTTTCCTTTGTATCTGTCCCCTGGGGTGAGGTGTTTGCGGCCTGGAAGCCGGCGCAGGCTGAGGCCACCGGGCCCACAGGGCCCCAGCCGCAGCCCCTCACCCAACGCTGCCTCCTGCCCGTCCCCAGCGCAAACACTCCGGCCTCAGCTGCCTGCCGGGGAAATCCCTTCCCGCGGAGCCCGACCGCAGCCCAGCTGCTCGGCTCCCCACGTCAGCACCCTTCACTCACAGCCTCCCCGCCCGCCTGGCGCTCCCTCCAACCTTAACCCCTTCCGCTGGGGCCGCGGCTTTACTGGAACGGGCAGCTGGCGCAGGCCCAGCCTGCGCCGCCCAGCTTGACACCGGCGGGGGAGGGCGGGGGGCCAAGTCTGGGTCCCCAAGGAAGCAAAGGTGGGGGCTGGACTTGCAGGGCAGCTATACCCCCACAAGATTAGGGACCAGGGAGCTCGAAATCTTGCTAGAGGCAAACGCAACCTTTAGTCTCAGGGCAAAGGTTGGGGTCCGGGGTTCCTTGATCCTGGGGGAGTTATGGAACGAGCTAAGCGGCAGCTTGGCAACCAGGCATTCAGAGAGCCTTAGCAGGACCAGCTACATTGTAATTTGCAGGGCTCTTTCGTCAAAAATTAAGAATTGCGAGGTAGGCATAGTGGAATGCACTCCTGTAATCTCATCACTCTGGGAAGCTGAGGAAGGGGGATGTCTGTTCAAGCCCAGCCTGGTCAATTTAGCAACTTTTAGTTGCTGTTTTTGTTGTTGTTCTCAAAAATATTTTGTAAAAATTTAAATTAAAAAAATTTTTTTTCAGACAGGGTCTTGCTATTTAGCCCAGGCTGGCCTTGAACTCACTGATCCTCCTGCCTCAGCCTCTTGAGTGCTGGGATTATAGATGTGCACCACCACACCTTGCTAAATTAAATTTTTTAAAGGGCTGGTGATGTAACTCAGTGGGAAGGCCCTGGGTACTGGAAAAAAAGAAAAAATTAATAATTTCAAGACAGTGACAACAGAAAGTTAAGCTGGGTATCGAGGACAGCCAGGGTTAACATGGTCCATGTATTTGGAATTGCAAAGAGGTCACATGAATCTGGTCCTGCCTAGGGGCCTGGAAGGCCAGGTCCCCAAAGGGGCAAGTATTAGGACACTTTATCCCTGGATCTCCAAAAGGACAAAGCAGAAAGGGGCATGTGGAGACTTAGACCTCACAGGAAATGGGGAAGTCTTTATTCTTATGGAAATTAGGGATCCCAAGAGATCTTGGGGTGGATGCCAGGATGTTTGGCACCAGGAGCCCCCTGCCGTCTGAACCCTGTGGGGTGGAGTTCCCGAGGGCCCGCATCGCTGGAGGGAGGCCTCAGACTTCTGCATCCCAGCCTCAAAGGAGCTAGGTCTCCTGCCCCCTCCAAGGACGGACGTTGGGGTGCCGGGGTTGGCCGCGTAGATCCCCGGCGGGACCGGCTTCCCTCCCCCGGGAGCAGGAAGCGGAGCCCCGCCCCGGGGACCTGTTACTGGAAGTCCGAGGGCTGGGCCGCCCCTCCCATCCCCACTTCCTCCAGCCCCGCCCCACCCCCTGCGGCCCGCGCGTTTATGGGAACTCATGCCTGGACGGTTTCTCTGAAATCATTCTCTGCCTCTGCCCTCGATTAACCCCGGCGACTGTGAAAGGGACCCAGCCAGGCGTCCAGGGACGCAAGGAACAGGCGTTGGAGGGGGAAGAGGGGTTCCCAGGGACCCCGGCCCGGGTCTGGCCCCTTCCCTGACAGCTCCTATTTAAACTTGACTTGTACGGGTTAGGATCCAACTTCAGGAATCCACCTGAGGTCTGGCCCGGCATGCGGCGCTGCTGTGGGTTGTGCCTTACAGGGGAGGAGAGGGGAGCTCCTTCAGCGCGCGCCCTTACCCTAGCGCACAGCTAAGGGTGCAGCAGTCCAGTTTGCACCCTGGGCCCGCTGGGCCCCCAAAGGTGGCCTGAGCCCCAAGATTTCTGCGCTCAGGCCAGAATGTGCTGGGAAGCTGCTGGAATTGAGGATTCTAGTTGGGTGAGCGGCTGTCTTTGTGCATAGCACAGCGATCCCAGCTTAGCAGGGGGCAGGTGGCACGGAGAACGGCTGTTCTAGTGAATGACTTTAAGTAAAGGTCATGAAGCCCGTGCACGGTCAGGCAACCTCATGCCTCAGCCCTGTCCCCACTCCTCGCCAATGCATGCTTGCACACGCACACTTGCACCAAGTCTCCCGAGATTGTCCTCAATCCCCCCACCCCTTAGTGGGAATTGAACCCGGGGCCTTTGTGGCCAGCTACATCCCCAGACCTTTTATTTTTAATCACCCAAGGCTGGGCTGGAATTTTTGATCCTCCTGCCTCAGCCTCCCAGAGCACTGAGATTAACAGGCATGTGCCACCATGCCTGGCTGCCCTCAACTCTAAATGACTGTGCCCAGGCTGGAGTCCCTCGGGGCTGAGTCGGAGGTGCAGTGGGAAGTGCGCCCCTGAGCTGCACATGTCGGGTGGAGGACGCAGGTCTGCACCTGGGAGAAGATGAGCTGCTGTTTATTTTGTTTATTTTTTTAATTTTTTGGTATTGGGATTGAACTCAGGACCTTGCACTTGCCAGGCAGGTGCAGTGCCACTGAGCTAAATCCCCAGCCCTGCTATGTAATCTTAGGGGGCCCCAGGCATCCCATAGGGAATGCCAGTGCTGATCCAGGGGTGGCTTCGGGGCTGGGGCCTCCTGTCGCTGGTTGACACTGAATAGAAGCTGCCCCCACCCCATGGGGTGTGACATTGGGCCAGCGAGCAGTTCTCTTGAGCAGAGGGTAATTCCCAGGGTGTCCGAAAGAAAGCCTTTCTAGATACTGGGGGGATGGGTCCCTCAGTCTGGAAAGGGCTTCTGGGCCCCAGAGCCCAGGCCCAGAACAGGGTCCTCCCCCTCCCCCTACCCCCACAGGTAGTCCTTGTGTCTCTCTCAGATTGGAGGCCGAGACCTTGAGAGCATTAAGTTCACCCCTTCATGTCACAGAAGAGAAAGCTCTGGGCAGAGTGGAGGGAAGCGGTGGCAGCTTCCCGGACAGCCAGGACAGTGGTTGACGTGGTCCATATATTCAGCTCATGCCCAGGGACACTGCTCAGCGTCCTGGGCTCTTCTAGGCTCTGGGCACTGAACACAACTGGCAAAACGCCTGGGGGGGGGCGCTTCCGACAGGAAACAAATGCTGTAAACTACAGTGTGCCAGGCCAAGCGAGGGTGGGGAGGAATACAAGGCAGGGGAGGGGCGGGGAGTGAGCAGCTGGCCCACCATTCTAGCAGGGGCCCTGCAGACCCCTGGGGAGACTGTTCAGGCAGAGGGAAGAGCCAGCACAGAGGCCCTGGCAGGCAAAGGGACACAGCGCAGGCTGGTGTGGCCAAAGAGAGGAGACACAAGGAGAGGCAGTCAGAGAGAGTCCTAGAGGGAAAAACCAGGTCCCATAGGGCCTCATTGGCCATGCTGAGGTCTTTGGGAGAGGATGCCTCATCTAAAGGGTTGCTCTGTGCTGGGCATGGCAGCAGGAGCCTGTAACACCAGCATTCTGGGAGTCTGAGGCCTGAGAACAGGGAGTTTGAGCGAGCCTATGCAAGTTAGTGACTTAGGAAGACCCTGTCTCAAAATTAAAAGAGGAGAGGCTGGAATGTAGCTTGGTGAAGAGGCCCTGGGTTCAACCCCCAGTACCACAATAAATAAATACATTAAAAGTCTCTCTTTGGCTGTTTTGGGGGACAGACGGTGGGGTAGGGTAGAAGCAGGAAGTCCACAGGAAGGGGACTGGAACAGCCAGGAGGGACAGAAGCAAGGTGGAGGGAGGAGTGAGAAGCCGGGAATTCTGGTGATGCGCCTCTAGCATCCAGCTTGTGTTGGAGCTGGCAGGGCCCACAGCACGGAGGAGAGAGGTGACGCCCCTTATGTGTGCGATTGTGCCCCTCCAGGCCTCTGCATATTGCTGTGGTGCAGGGCAACCTGCCTGCTGTCCACCAGCTGGTGACGCTTTTCCAGCATGGGGGCCGAGAGCTGGACGTCTATAACAACCTGCGGCAGGTGAGGCGCTGGGGCTGGGGCTGGGTAGAGTGGGGAGGTGCTGCAGACTTGGTGTTCCTGGGGCTGGGCCCCTTGTGACTGGGACTGAGAGGATTAAAGGACCTGATTCCTGGGTGAGGGAGGTGGGGGGCCCAGAACTCTGGGTCCTCACGGAGGAATCTGGGAGAGGCGCCCCAGAGGGAGGCAGGCTGGGATGCCGGGTGGGACACCTGTCCCTCAAGGTCGCTGTTCCCCAGACCCCGCTCCACCTGGCTGTGATCACCACTCTACCGTCTGCGGTCTGGCTCCTGGTGTCGGCTGGTGCCAGCCCCATGGCGCTGGATCGCCATGGCCAGACAGCAGCCCACCTGGCGTGCGAGCACCGCAACCCGACCTGCCTGCGGGCCCTGCTGGACAGCGCGGCCCCCGGCTCCGTGGACCTGGAGGCCCGCAACTACGACGGTGAGTCCTCCCCTCTCACCGCGGGTCATGCTGGGGCTGTCCCACTGGGACCGAGAATCCACTGAGACTTCAGAGCCCCAGGCCCAGGTCTGACTGAGTCTCCCCCCTCTCCCAGGGTTCACCGCCCTGCATGTGGCCGTGAACACCGGGTGCCACCAAGCGGCGCTGCTTCTGCTGGAGCGCGGCGCGGACATCGATGCTGTGGTGCGCTGAAGAGGCGTGGTCTGGTGGGGGCGTGGCTAGGGGAGAGGCGGGCCTAGGGTGGAGAGGCGCGTGTCCTTCAGTAGGATGGGAGGGGCCTGGAGTGGATATGGGCGTGTCCTGGTTGAGAACAGGACCTATTGGCGGGTGGGTGGGGACTGTGGTGGGACTTGAAGTACCTAACGGGACAGAGAGGGTGGACCCAGCCGACGAGATTCGGGCCTCCGACTTTTTGGGGAGTTTGGAGAAACTACAAAAACCTGTCTGTCCTTCCTGGCTCAGGACATTAAGAGCGGCCGTTCCCCGCTCATCCACGCCGTGGAAAACAACAGCCTCAGCATGGTGCAGCTGCTGTTGCAGGTGGGCGCTGTCCTCCCCGAGCCCATTCCCAGATGCGATCCAGACCCAGGACCCTCCCCCAGCGCGCCCCCGCCCGACCACGCGGCTCCTGACCCCCAACCCGGTTCCCCGCAGCACGGCGCCAACGTGAACGCGCAGATGTACTCGGGCAGCTCGGCGCTGCACTCGGCGTCGGGCCGCGGGCTCCTGCCGCTCGTGCGCACCCTGGTTCGCAGCGGCGCCGACAGCGGCCTCAAGAACTGTCACAACGACACGCCGCTCATGGTGGCGCGCAGCCGCAGGGTGAGTGCGCCCCCGGCTGGGCGACGCGGGGAGGGGCGGCGGTGGCGGCCTTGTGGTGACGCCCACCTTCCCACAGGTCATCGACATCCTGAGGGGCAAGGCCACCCGGGCTGCCTCCGCGACACAGACCGAGCCCTCCCCGGACCGAAGTGCCACCACCTCCCCCGAGAGTAGCAGCCGCCTCAGCTCCAATGGTGAGCGCCCCGCATGCTCGCGGCCCCCGAAGTCCCCACCCAGCGCCTGCTCCCGGCCCAGCCTCTCGGCCGCTCACCGCCCTGTCCGCTCTCCTCCCACAGGTCTTGTTTCCGCCTCGCCGTCCTCCTCGCCCTCCCAGTCTCCCCCCAACGACCCGCCTGGATTCCACCTGGCTCTCCCCAGCTTCTTTCTTCCTCCTCCATCTCCACCTGCCTTCCTGCCCTTTCCTGGGGTTCTCCGAGGCCCTGGCCGGCCGGTCCCCTCCTCTCCGGCTCCAGGAGGCAGCTGAGAAGGATGGGGGGGCAGATCTCGGACTCGTGAGGAGGGGCCTCCCTGCGCTGGGGGGGTCTGCCCTTCCGGAAACTGTGAAGATCTCACTCTGCCCCCCCCCCCCCATCTTCAGGACCAGGATTTGCACCAAAGCACGCGCACCTACTCCTGAGCCCCTCTTCCGTGCATAGATCGCCCCTGCCTTGTCCCGCCAACCAAGGACTCTGGCACCCTCAGGCACTGGGCCCGGGTCTGGAACTCCACCCAGATGTTCATTTCCTGTCCCCTCCTTGAGCTGGTGGAAGCAGGGAACAGTCCTTCCCCTGCACCCTCTATCCAGACGGATGAGGAGAGAGGGGCTTAGGCAGGCACTGGTAACAATGTAAATTATTAGGCAAGTGGGTTAGATTTCTTTTGTAATAAACTATTTTTGTACAATATCCCCTGCTTGGCTGGTGCAGTCCTGAGGAGGTCGGGAGAAACCATCTCTCTGTGCACGCCTGTGTCAGACTAGCCTATGTGATGCTGGGACTTCTGATGTGTGTGGTCAGGAATTGTCCCTGTCCATTACTTCCTGCATCTCCCCAGGGGACCCTTTCACACACCACAATGTCCCGGGATATGTGTTTCTGGGGACCCACAGCAGACTACAGTTCTGAGCCTCCCTGGGTGTCACAGGGGAGGGGTTTCCTAGCACTGCCTCACAGTGAGGATCACATTTTACTCAGTGGCTCCACAGGGCCCCCTGGGACACACAGCTTGTGTGTCGACCCTGGAGTGGGTCTCTAGGTGACAGTCAGCATTTGTAACACATCACCACAAATTCAGTGGCTTTTTAAAAAGGGCACAAATGTTGCCAGGTGTAGTGGCTCATGCCTGTGATTCCGGCACTAGGTGGCTGAGAAAAAAGGATCATCTCAAATTCAAGGCCAGCCCGGGCTACACGGCAACACCCTGTCTCAAAAAAATAAAATATGATAATAAAAAGGCACAAAGGTATTCTCTTACAGTTCTAGAAAAGAGCAAAATCTGCTTCAGGCGGCCTCAGTGCAGGTGTGAGCACGCAGGTTCCTTCTGGAAGGAATCCTCAATCATGCCTTTCCCACCACTCTGAACTCCTGCTTCCATGTCCCCTCTCCCTGGGGTCCCTGCCTCCCTCTCACCAGACCCTTACAATGATGGTAGGCCACCTGGTCCTCCAGGATCCTCGGCCCATCTTCTGGGATGAGAACGGAGCTATGTGAGGAGCTTTCTTTTCAGTGTGGCACAATCAGAAAAGCACATGCACATCTGGGTGTTGGTGATGGGGTCACCCGTGTGCACCTAGGCTCCTGATGGGGTTGACTGGGTCGCTAGTGTCTGCCCCTGCCTTGGGGCTTTGGTGTCCAGGTAGCTGCCTGATTGGAGGGATAGTTTCCTGTGGCTGCTGTAACGAATCTCCACCAACAAGATAACTTAAAACAATAGAAAATTAGCCTGGTCTGGTGGTGCACCCCTGTGATCCCAGCACTCCGGAGGCTGGGGCAGGAGGGTCCCTGAGAGTTCCAGACTACATGGTGAGTTCAAGACCAGCTTGAACTACACAGCAAAACTCTGTCTCAAAGCAAAAAACAAAAAGGGGGCCGGGGATTTTGCTCAGTAGTTTCGCCGCAGCTACACAAGTGCAAGTTGCGGAGTTCAATTCCCGGTACCAAAAAAAAAAAAAAACAAAAATTATTCTCTCCCAGTCCTGGAGCCCAGGCCATGCTCCCTCCACAGCTCCAGACAGGGTCCTTCCTGCCCCGTCCAGCTTCGAGTGGCTCAGGCCTTCATCGGCTTGTGGCCGCGTCACTCCCATCTCTGGCTGCTCCTTCACACGGATCCCCTCTGGTGTTTGTGTCCTTGCCTCCGCTGTCTCTTCTAAGACTTGCTGGATTTAGGACCCATTCAAGGGATCCAGTATGATCTCAGCTCCACATTCTTAGCTTAATTACATTTGCAAAGACAATCTTTCTCTTTTGTTTTTTGTCTTTTTGGACCAGGGATCGAACTCGGGTCCCTGTGCTTTTGAGGCAGGTGGCAGAACTACTGAGCTAAATCCCCGGCCTTGACAATCTTTCTTTTTCTTTGAGACAGGATCTTGCTATGCAGTCCAGGCCAACCTTGCAGTCACTGTGTAGCCCAGGCTGCCCTCGAACTCACTTTGATCCTCCTGCCTCAGCCTCACAAGTGCTAGGATGGCAGGAATGGGCCACCACATCCAGGAAAGACGGTCTTTCCAAACAGGGTCACATTTTCAGGTTGCAAAGGTAGAATATGGGTGAGGGTTGTGCTACGCAAGCAGCTGTGTATGAGAACCTCCCTGTCCCTCCTGACATCCACCACAAATGTAATGTCATTTCTGTGAGCCCCTCCCCCCTTGCTGCCACCCTCCCCATGTGTCAGGAGCACAGGCCATGGAGGCAGAGTGAGTTCAAGTCCTCCTCTTCCACTTCTTGGTTTTGTGGCTGAGGTCAAGCAACTTCATGGTCTTGAGCCCCCAGTTTCCTCATCTGTAAAAATGAGGGCACAATGATAGGGTGCACCTGAAGGGGTGCTCTGATGACTAAACATGAGTGAATTGAGCAGGTGTGGTGGTCACACCTGTAACTCCTGCACTCTGGGAGACTGAGGCAGGAGGACCCCAAGTTCAAGTCCACCCTGAGCAATTTAGGGACTCACTGAGATGCTGTAAAACTTTTTTTTAATTCTTCTTTTTTTGGTACCGGGGATCGAACTTGGAACTTTGTGCTTGCGAGGCAGGCAGCGGAACCACTGAGCTAAATCCCCGGCCCAAAACTTTCTTTAAAAAACCACTGGGAATATAGCTCTGTGTGAAGGCTCTGGGTTTAATTTCCAATACAAAGAAGGAAGGAAGGGGAGAGAAAGGAGAAAGGAAGGGAGTGAGGAAAGGAGGAAGGCAGAAAAAGTCAGTCATTAGTGTGCCTCTACCCTTTAAAGCTACAATCCAGAAAACCTATTGGCCAGAATCTAACCGCACTTATCCCAGGGAAGCCTGGGAAATGTAGTTTTCTCTGGGCAGTATGTTCCCAGTTAAATTCAGAAGTTTCTACTTCGAAAGGAAAGAGAGAATGGTATCAAGGACAAACCTATCTGTCACACCAAAACTCTGACAACAAATAACTACATGACCCTGGGCAAAGTGACCGTGCCATACTGAGCCTCGATTTCCTGACTGTACAAGGGGAACACCCACCTCTCAGGGTTAGCAAGGTGATGAAGATTTAATGAGAATGGCTGGCACTCAGCACAAGCCCTGGTCCCGAGGTGTGTGTGTGTGTGTGTGTGTGTGTGTGTGCAACTGTCCCTGCATCTGAGGGCTGAACTCAGCACCAACCCTGCTAAGTTACTTCCCTAAAACAAGGGATCTGGCTTCTCCCCATGTGGAAATCCCCTCAGCCTCCATACCTTGGGACCCAGACTGTGTCCTTCCACCCCCTCCTTGCTCGCAGGGACAGACAAGAACTCGGAGGAGAGGGGAGATGGAGGGCTCTTTATGGGGCCTCTGTCCGCCAGGACCTCAGAATTCAGCACTCGAGCCAAGGTCTAAGACATCTTTCAATGGCTGCCCCAGCATTTTGGGTCATCGCTAAAGGCAGATATCATCTCTAGTGCCTTTCTCAGAGACCCCAGCCCCTGCTGCACAGTGTCACTGCCCTCACCATCCTGGGTAAACCGGAGAGTCAGAGGACATCACTCCCAGGTGCATGCATGAAATCTAGCAATCCTCAATGTTGGCCATGTTTCAAACAAAAATTGTAAGAGCATGAGAGCCGGACGGAACACACGTGCTCTCTAGGTGTCTGCAGAACCTCGTGTAAGCCAAACCTTTGTTTTGTGGAAGGAAAATTGAGGCTGAGAGGGAAGACACTGACTTACACCCAGATTCCATGGTTCACCATAACAAATGGGGCCAGGGATTTATCTCAGTGGTTCCGCTGCCTGCCTCGCAAGCAGAAGGACCCAAGTTCGATCCCCGGTACCAAAAAAAAAAAAAGGAACCATAATAAACGGACCAAAGTCATCACCCGAGACCCCACAACGCCATGTGCCTCAGGCTATGATGCCCTCAGAAAGTTGCAGCATCACTTCTATAATATTCCTGCAGCCAGAATTGAAGCCCAAGGAAGCACAGCTAGGCTCACGCCAGGGGAGCATCCTAATAAGAAGTGGCCTGGAATCTCAGAACTGTCGCCATTCCAGGAAACAAAGAAATCCAGAAATGGAAAGAAACCAAAGAGATAGGAGAACGGAGCACAACACACCATCCCAGAGTACCTGAGGCAGGCATGGTGGTGCACACCTGTCATCCCAGCACTCTGGAAGGCTGAGGCAGGAGGGTTCCAAGTTCAAACTCAGCCTAAAGAACTAAGCAATTTAGCAAAACTCAGTCTCAAAATAAAAAGGGCTGGGATGTAGCTCAGTGTGAAGGCCCTGGGTTTAATCCCCTATGCTGAAAAAAAAAATATCGTACTGCCGCCTACCTCGAAAGCACAAAGTCCCAAGTTTGATCCCCGGTACCAAAAAGAAAAAGAAAAAGAAAAAAAAAGATCCTAGACTGGGAGAAAATTTTTGCCACAAGGCAGTTTGGAGACAACTGGCAATTTGAGTAGTTTTAGATTCCTCCTTGTGTCACTGTGTCATGTCTGCAGTTAAACTGCATCAGGACTGTGGGAGGAAAACGTCCTTAGATCTGCAAATACAGCTGAAGTATTTGGAGGCAAATGTCTATGATGGGAAACCTGTTCTCAAAGGGCTGGTGGCAGGGCTGGGGAGATGGCCCGGCAATGATAAAGCAGTTGGCACCGTGTTGACACCCGCAAATCTGGGGGAAGGGTGTAGAAGACCGCTCTGCCCTGTCCTTGCAACTTCTAAGTTTCAAGTGACTTCCGAAACAGCATTTCATAATAGAAGTCAGAGTTTAACCGCCCGCTGGGTTTTTGTTGTTGTTGTTTTGTTTCTGTGGAGCTGGGAACAAAGTCTAGGGCTTTTAAGGATCTGTGTTGCTAAGAGTTTCTAGGTCTGCAGGCATCTGTGGTCAGTCTGGGGAGTACAAGTGCGAGCGTGCTGCTTCAGACTGCCTTCGGGTGTGCCAACGGCGGGGGCGGGGTCAGAGCCTTAGGGGCGGGGCCAGAGAAGCCCGCTAAACTCCCGTCCCAAGGGAGGCTAGTCTGTGCCCGGCGCGCCCTCTAGTGGTTACTCTGAAGTCCTAGCCTCTGCGTTTCATTTAACATATTGGGTTACAACGTATGTGTATTACCACACCATTTACCTAAACTGTACAATTTCATATTTTCAGTGAATTCACAGAATTCTGCAATCATTAGAATCCATTTTGTTTTATTTATTGGGTTTTTTGAGATAGGATATCACCATGTCATTCGGGCTGGCTTTGAACTCACATCAATCCTCCTGCCTCAGCCTCCTGATTGCTGGGACTATGGGCCTGTGCCACCAGGCCGGATAGAATCTATTTTAAAAGTTATTTTCATTCCTAAAAGAAACCTACTAGTAGTCAATTCCTATTTCCCCACACACTTCCCCTCTCCACCCCAGCCCTATTTCACTGTACTTTGTGTCTCTATGAATTGACTTATTCTGGTTGTTTCATAGAAATAGAGTTACACAATATGTGGTATTCTATAACTGGCTTCTTTCACTTAGCATCATGATTTCTTTTTTTTAAAGTAAAAGTTTAACATCTATTTAAAAGTAAAAGAAGAAAAAGAAATACTAAAGAAGAGGAAGACGGGCCGGGCGTGGTGGAGCAATTCTGTAATGCTAGTACTCAGGAAGCAGAGGCAGGAGGATCTCTGTGAGTTCGAGGCTAGCCTGAACTACATGGTGAGACCCTGTCTCAAAAAACCAAAAAAAAAAAAAAGAGAGAGAGAGAGAAAGAAAGAAGAAGAGGAAGAGAACATAGGCCCTGCAAGAGCAAGACAGAGGCCTAGCATCCTGTTTTCTAGGTTCATCTATGCTATAGCATGTATCAGAATTTCAATTTTCTAATTCCCAAGTAATATTCCATTGTATGGAATATTATACACCACTGTACTTATTTTTTTGTGTGTGGTACTTCAGATTGAACTCAGGGCCTATGCACTGAGCTATAGCCTCAGCCCTTTTTATATATTTTTATTGGAAGACAAAATCTTGTTTAGTCACTATGTTTCCCAGCCGAGGCTCAAACTTTTAATCCTCCTCCATCAGCCTCCCAAAGATCTGCACCCTTTACAGATATACACCACCACACCCAGTTTATTTATTCATTTAAGTACATAATTTTTTTTTTTCTTTTTTTGGAGACAGGGTCTCACTATGCAGTTCAGGCTGGCCTCAAACTCACAACAATCCTCCTGCCTCGGCCTCCCAAGTGCTGGGATTACAAGCAGGCGTGTACCACCACACCTGGTTTCAAACGGTTTTTCAGAGCAGCTTCAGCATGCAACATTACCATTAGCAGCATTAAAGGCTCCAATGTCACCACATCCCTGCCAACCCTTGTTGCATCTGTCTTTGGTATGATGGCCAGCTTCGAGGATATGAAGGGAGTTTTATTTTATTGTGTCTTATGGTATTGGAGATGGAGCTCAGAATTTCAAACTAGGTCAGCTGATGCTACAGTCCCAGCCCGAAGTGAGATTTCCTAGCAGTTTTGATTTTTACTTTCCTGACTGACAATGGCTTTGAGTGTCTTCTCATGCCATCCATTTCTTTTGTGCCCAGTATACAACCATGTAAACTATTTTCCCAGCCACGTGTGGTGGTTCATGCCTGTAATCCTGTCACTCGGAAGGCTGAGGCAGGAGGATTGCTGTGAGTTCGAGGGCAGCCTGGGCTACATAGTTCAAGGCCAGCCCGGACTACATAGTGAGTTCCTGTCTCAAAAAAACGAAAAATAAAATATTTTCCCATTTGTGACCCAAGTTGCTTAAATCAAAGATTCAACAGTGTCTTTGAAGCCCGGTAGGTGCTCATATCCAACCCCTTCTCAGCACCCTGTGTTCGATGGTCAGCATCACCGCGCATGCGCTTACACCACGCATGCTCTCACAACTCTCACACATAGGCAACCCCAAGTAACACTCGGCACTCTTTTGCAGGTTTTCACATTTGACGTAAACAACGTTGTGCTGTAGTAATCCCCCTGTTCTTGCTTTTTTTAATTCATGGTATCGGTTTCCTAGGCTGCCGTGTGACAAAGTGCCACTGGCTAGGTGGCTTACAATGACAGAAATTCATTGGCTCACAGTTCTGTTTGCCGGAAGCCGAAATCAAGGTGTTACACCCCACGCTGTTTCTCTCTGAGGCTCTAAGAAAGGGTCCATCCTTGCCTCGTCCCGGCTTTTGACAGTTTCCATCATTTCCTGGGTGCTCTGCGTGTGTGTGTGTGTGTGTGTGTGTGTGCGCGCGCGCGCGCGCGCGCTGGCGTGCCTGTATCTGTGCCCCAGGTCCCTTCTTCTAAGAACACCCGTCACATTAGATTTCAGGCCCACCTTAACCCAGCGTGACTTCATTTCATTAAACTGCTTACATCTGCAAACACCGTTTCCGGATGGCGTGATGGCGCACGCCTGCAGTCCCAGCTACTGCCCAGCTACTGCCCAGCTACTGCGGGAGGGTCAAAAGTTCGAGGCCAGCGCAGGCAACTTAGTGAGACCCTGCCTACAAAAAAGAAAAGAAAAGAAAAGAAAAAGATGGACCTGGGATTTAGCTCAGTGGTTCCACCGCCTGCCCCGTAAGCTCAAGGACCCGAGTTCGATCCCCAGTACCGAAAAAAGAAAGAAAGAAAGAAAGAAAGAAAGAAAGAAAGAAAGAAAGAAAGAAAGAAAGAAAGAAAGAAAGAAAGAAAGAAAGAAAGAAAGAAAGAAAGAACATCCATTTCCCAAACTGGTCCTGTTCATAGGTTTCCGGGGACATGGACGGGGAGGCGGAGGGATATACCATCACCCGGTGTGGGCCTCATTACGCCTTAGGTCTCGTGCTGCTGGTGTTTGTCTCCATCATTCATCTCGAGGGCCGTGCGGGATCCCGGTGAGTCTCACACCACAATTCACTCCTTTCTCCTCCCGGGGACACTTACTTTTTCCCACTTTTCTCCATTTCCGACAAGACTGCAGTTAATATCCCTCGTTAGGTCTGTTGGAATTTCTTACGGCAGTATTTTTCAAATGACCAACCAGGATCCATTAGTGGGTTATGAAATCAATTTAGTGGCTGGCAAACGTGATTTTTCCGTTAATGAATGGAATTAAATAGCGGATACTAAGATGCATGTGCAGAGTCAGGTGAGGACTGTGCTCGATTTCATGCCCTGTGGAGGAGGCAGCTGGCAACGAACTTGGCCAAAGGGTCAGTGGCGGCGCCAAGTTCTCCCTAAGCGTACAGTCACCGCACTTGGCGTAAGTTACAATTTTGAACTTTTGCCAGGCCCTTGGGTTTTTCATTCCATTTTCTGGCAGAAGATACTGCGAGGCTCAGAGATCAGGAAGCCGAGGAGCTGCGAGGTGATTCCGCCAACCACGGAGGATTCCACCAGTTCGAGACTCCCGGGTTCTAAAATGGGGCCGTTCATCTCTGGTCCTAAGCCCCCTCCCCTCCCACCTCAGAGAGAAATCAGTGAGTAAATGTTTATAGAAGGCGACTGTCCAACAAATGCTACATACTGTATTCTTGTTTTGTTTTTTTGAGACAGGGTCTCACTATGTAGTTCAGCCTGACCTTGACTTACTATGTAGTCAAGGCTGACCTCGATTTCTCAGTGATCTTCCTGCCTCAGCCTCTGGAGTGCCAGGATTACAGGCGTGCACCACAACGCCCGGCCGATAGCTATTCCTATCATTCTCGTGTTTGAAACTGCAGGGTTTGAGATCAGAATTTGGAGCCGTCTTCTGGGGCGTGGCCTTCGTGCAGGGGGCGGGGCCTGGCACTCTGGGGCGTGCCCTGCGTGCCCGGCCCACAGCGCCCTCCCGCGGCTGCCCCGAGCTCTGCCGAATCAGATTGCGGTCACAGGTTCAGCTGGTTGGAGTGAAAACCACGCCCAGCCAGCCCGGTGCGTTCTTTTTCGCTGTGCCAGCCACTGAACCCAAGGCCTCCTGCAGGCGTTCTACCCCTGAGCTGCATTCCCAGCCCTTATTCTGAGACAAGGTTTTGCTAAATTGCCCAGGCTGACCTGAAATTTTGATCCTCCTGTCTCAGCCTCCCGAGCAGCTAGGATTACAGGCGTGTGCCACTACGCCCAGGCAGCTCTGCAAATTCTTGTTCTTGGGTCATCTAAACTCCAGCCTGATTTCCTGCATTCCTCTCCGCTGTGGGGAGACAGGGATCCTCGGTCTCTGTGCCTTCCTGCTGAGGGTCGCCCTCTGACCAATCCTCCTGGGAAGCTCGGCTCTCTGACCTTCAGTGCCACGCCACGACCAACACTGCAGACTTTCAGCCTTGATCCAGGGCTGCTGTGCTCCAGAACAACTCCCTGCCCTCCCTGCCTCCACCTACCAAGAGCCCGAGGCCCTCCGAGGCCCTGCCCCGGCGCCCACCCCTCCCCGGAGGAACCAGGCGTCCTACCTTCAACCCACCCATCAGAAGTCCCCTCTGTCGCCCGGCACCAAAGCCACTGAACTGCTCTCACAGAAGTCAGACGCCGCACCCGCCCTCTGAGGAAGCCAGGCGCCCGGCCCCCAGCCCCGCCCCCGAGGGCTCCCTCACCTGCGGTCCCGCCCTGCCCCACCCCCGCCGCGGCGCCCTTCGCGTCGCACCAGTCCGTGCCCGGGCACCCGGGGACCATGGCAGCCGCCGGCCCGCGAGGGTGGCAGTGGGGAGAGCAGCGCTCGCTCGGCCGGGCGGTGAGGCTGCTGCAGCGCCTGGAGGAGCAGTGCGGGGACCCCCGGCTGGCCATGGGGCCGCCCTCGCTGCAGGACCTGCTGCCCGGCACGGCGCAGCTCCTGCGGGAGGTGGCCAAAGCCCAACGCGACGCCGGCCCCGAGGGTCCCGGGGGTGCCTGGGACTTTCTCCACGTGTACCTGGCCAACCTGGAGGCCAAGGGCAGGCAGGTGGCCGCTTTCCTGCCAGCTCGAGGCAGACGGGGAGTCAACGAAGAGCTCTTCCGGGAGGGCTCCATGCTCAGGTGAGTGGACGGCCTCCTCCCAGAACAAAGTCCTGGATGAGTCCGCGGTCATGCTCCCAGCCTCCTCCCTCAGACCCAGGAAAACTGAACCACCCATATTTTTTTCCATCCTTGGTCCCGCAGACCCTCAGCCCTCATCTCCCCTTTTCTGGGTCACAGTGAAGTTGGTCCCAGGGCCCTTGATGCACCGCCCTGGGGATGTGGGGTCGCTGGGCATCCTGTGGAGAAGGACAGATGGTCGCATCTGGAGACTCTGAAGACCAGGCTGGTGGTCCCTGCCTGGGCTACCTACCGTCCTGGTCTTCAGTTCCTGAGGAACAGCTGGCCCAGGACCTTGGACTTTTCTGTCTTTTCTGCTGCTCTGAACCCGGAGGACAGGCAGCTGAGGGACAGGCAGAGGAGGCTGGAGCCACAGCCAGAGAGAGGTCTAAGCCTGCACTGCCAGACTCCACGAGCCTTGAGCATGCACATACTTGTGGTTTCTCCTCAATTTATCCTGAAGTGAAACACACAGCTTTAACAACCTGTCTGCCTGTATTTTTTAAATCACTATAATGCCCAAATTATATTATAAGACAATGATCAAAGGAATGTTATTCATAATATATATTTTGCTTCAAATTGGCAAGGCACAATTATCCTGGGAGGTCAGATTGACTAGTCAGACCCTGGCACCCATCATTAAAACTGCCACGAGGTGGAATCAAATGGTTTTACCTTAATATAGAGGAGTGTTTGATTCCTGAAAAATTCAGTATCAATCTTTTGTTGGTACTGGAGACTGAACCCAGGGCCTTCACCCTGAGCTACATTCCCAGCCTTTTTTAAACTTTGAGACGGGGTCTTGCTAAGTTGCCCGGGCTGGGTCACTTGCAATCCTCCTGCCTCAGCCTCCCAGACTATTGGGATTATGGGCTTGCAACACCATGTCCAACTCAGTATCAATTTAAATGTTCAAAAATGCTTGTGTAAAATGCAAGCAGATTCAGGGCTCAGGTAATTATAGATGGAATTTCTGCCTTCACATGTGTCAGATGGGTCTCTGGAAAGTCAGGTAGGATCAGGACAAACTTCACTGGAAGGCACTGTCCCCCTGTCCTAATCACCATGTCAAGCAAATTTCTAGAAGCTCCTAAGAAAGGTGGCAAAATTCCACTGGGAACCAGAGGGCTCTAGAAAGTCAGAAACTTAGGGGCTGGGGGAGGGAGGTCCGCTGTAGTCACAGGGGGCCTGGAACTGATCAAAGTAGGTTCTAGACCAGCTGTGTCCCTGACAACCTAATCCGACCCATGCGGGTAGTTAGAATTTTCTCGTAGACATATGAAAATTATCTTTTAAAAAACAGGTGAAATGAGTTTTAATAACATTTTCTTTAACTCACTCTATCCAAAATATTACTTCAACTCGTATTCTTTTCTTTTGCGCTAGGTTCTTGTAATCTGGTGTGCATTTCATTTTTTAAGTTTTTCTTTCTCTCAGTACTGGGGATTAAACCCAGAGACCTGGGCCAGCTGGGCAAGCAGTCTACTACTGAGCCACATGGCTGACCCATTTTAGTTTTTTGGGGTTTTTTTTTGTACCAGGGGTCGAACTCAGGACCTCAGGCTTGCAAGGCAGGCACTGCGGTGCCACTGAGCTAAATCCCTGGCCCTTTAGTTTTTTATTTTGAAACAGGGTCTCCTTAAAGGTGCCCAGGCTGGCGTCAAACTCGCCGTGTGCACCCAGCAGTTTGTCACATTCGCAGTACCTCTCAGTATGGACTATCCGTAAAACTACTCACATAAAATAACCACGCTGATTTTTTCTTTTTTTTTTTTTTTTTGAGACAGGCTCTCGCTATGTAGTGCAGGCTGGCCTTGTACTCCCTATGTGGCCCAGGCTGACCTCAAACTCTCAGCGATCCTCCTGCCTCAGCCTCCTGAGTGCTGAGATTACAGGCGTGACCACCATGTCCGTGATAAAATTGATGTGTACTCTCCCAGCGCTCTGCCCAGGGTGCTATGACCCCGCCTGCTCATAAGACATCAGAATCCTCATCGATCCCCCATGAGGGAGGGACAGTCCTTATGCTGACCTTATCCCCATTTCACAGTTGAGGAAACAAACTTAGGAAAAAGAAAGAAAAGACATTAGCCAAGAATCACTGAGCTGCTAAGGGCCAGTGTGGTCCTGTCTGCCCCTACCTGGTGCTCAGGAACCTGGGAGGCTGAGCGCAGCCCCTGCACCGGTGGGGACCATCTGAGCATGCGCCGTGACCGGCAGGCAGGAAGCGGCTCCACCTGCTGGAGGCTGATTTGGGCCCCAGCTGCTTCTACACTTCACAGATCCACTTCACTGAGGTCCAGAGACCAAGCCTCAGCACTGAGACTATTTCAGGATGCACTCAAATATGTCACTGATGTATCAGAGTCGGGGGGAACTCCAGGGGGGCACCAGTGGGAGCCCCAAGGTCCAACCCAGTGCTCAGAGCTCACCCCTGCAGGCGGCAGCTGGCCAAGCTGGCCCTCATCTTCAGCCACATGCACGCAGAGCTGGGCGCGCTCTTCCCTGGGGGAAGGTACTGCGGGCACAGGTACCAGCTCACCAAGACCGCAGCTCATGCCTTCTGGAGGGAGCACTGTGGTGCCCGGTGAGTGGCCCGGACCTGGGGTTCAGGGTACTGAGGGGTGTAGGGGATACACAAGGGCCCCCCGGGCTCAGCCAACTCTCCCCACCCAACTCCACAGCTGTGTGCTGCCCTGGGCTGAGTTCCAGTCACTGTTGAGCACCTGCCACCCCGTGGAACCTGGGGCCACTGCTCAGGCCCTGCGCTCCACCATCGACCTCACCTGCAGTGGCCACATATCCATCTTTGAATTTGACATCTTCACCAGGCTTTTCCAGGTCAGGGAGGGCAGGCAGAGCCCCCAGTGCCCGGAACTGAGGGAGGAGGCTGGGCCTGGATTCCTGGGTCTGAGGGAGGAGGCTGGGCCTGGACCCTGGGGCTGAGGGTGGAAACGGGGCCTGGGATATAAATGTCTAGGGACTTCCATGTAGACATTGCCCCAGAGCCACTAGGGCTGTGAGCATCTGGCTGGATTCTTGCCTCTGGGAGGCACTAGCAATGTGAGCTTCCTCTTGGTCTCTCCCTGACACCAACCTTGCCCCCCAGCCATGGCCGACACTGCTCAAGAACTGGCAGCTCCTGGCCATCAACCACCCAGGCTACATGGCCTTCCTGACCTATGATGAGGTGCAGGTGCGCCTGCAGGCCTGCAGAGACAAGCCAGGCAGGTAACTGTAGTGGCGGTGCCTCAGGGTTCTGGGCCAGCCCTCATGGGGAGGGCAGAGAGCCTCAGAGAGGAAGGGCTGAGGCTCCTGGAGCCTCAGAGAGGGGAGATCCGAGCAGAATACCCAGGGCCCTCTCCACAGCTCCCACGCCACCCCACAGTCCAGCAATTGAACAATCCCTGGCCTAGGCAGGGCCTTGAATATCCTGCCCTGGGTGAGGTCCATTTCTGATGGGTCAGAGCCCATGCTGAGCCATGTTAAATATTTTGTTGGTGCAGATGACTGAGAAACCAGATACCTAAATCCTTAAATTATTTTAAACCGGGAGTTTTGAGCTACCCACTGCCCAGGCTCAGAACTGAAGAGCTGAGCTACATAGAACATGAGAAAGTTAAGAGAGTTAGGAGGTCAAGTTGGTGAGTACAGGAGCCTAGGAAGGCAAGCGTGTTAGCACTGTTCCAGTTCTTCCAGTTAACTTCAAGCCTGGTTAAGGGAAAAGAAAAGGGAATGAATTAATTCCTATAATTGAAAAACCAAGAGTGTGAGTTGCAGACATAGTTGGATCCAGGTGTCCAGGTCCTACTGCCAGAAATCTGTTTCTGTTCCTACCCATTCTGTATTGTTCTCAGGCATGGTCTGTCCTCGTGGTGGCAAATGGCTTTTAGAAGCTGCCGCTTAGCATCCGCTGTAGAACAGAGATAACCTGGTTCTGATTCTTTTAGCAAAAGCCCCAGAACCGACTCCCATCCCTGTGGTCAGGGTCCCTGAAATGCCCTCATCAGCAGAGCCGGAGTCAGCTTCCTAGATGTCAGATGTGCAAGTTCCTGGTCTCACAACATCGAGGAATGAAGTCAAAGGAGGAGGATAGGAGAGTTTTATGGGAAATAAGAAGGAGAATAGCTCCTGGGTTTCCGCTGAGGCACTTTGTCTGTGGTAATTTATACCGCAGAGTCACAAAGTGGGTATGGGGATCAAACTGCCATCGGCCTGCAGGATCACAAGTACAGTCACTCAGGTGCTGTGGCTCCGGCAGGCAAGCGAGGGCGGACGGAGGGTAGGTGGTGTGCGCCATGACCACAGCTTATCTGTAATCTGTAAGGTGGGAGGATCAAAGGTGACAGAGCAGGGGCCCAGATGTTCTGCTTGCCAGCCCAGGGGCCCGATGCCTATCTGGGCCCAGTAGGACCAGTAGTGCTAATCTCAGTACAGCCTCCAGCCGCCTGGGTCTCCATAGGGAGGTCTGCAGGCCAGGGGCTCCTGAAATCCGACTCCAACCGAAATCCTGGTGTCCCTTGAGGGCCTGTCCCTCTCTGGCTGCCTGCTATTGTCTAACTTAGCATCTCCATCAGAGGGGCAGAGGTGACCCCCCCACACACACACACACCGCCCACCTTTCTCCCTCCAGCTACATCTTCCGGCCCAGCTGCACCCGCCTGGGGCAGTGGGCCATCGGGTACGTGAGCACGGATGGCAGCATCCTACAGACCATCCCTCCCAATAGACCCCTGTTACAGGTGCTCCTGGAAGGACAAAAGGACGGCAGGTGAGTCCCCATCCCCGCAGGAAGAGGGAGGCAAAAAATCAACCTGGTAAAATCACGCAGAGGACGCCACCACCTGTGACTCTACATACGTCCAGCAGGTGGCGGTCGAGGGTCGGAGTGGGGCGCCTTTGTCATTGAGGAAGCTGCAGAATGGGCCACTAGGGATAGGATAGGTACATGATAGACAGGTAGACAGGCAGATGGGGTTGACGGTAGACGGGGTTGCTTCCCACTCACAGTAGGTATATGTTCTTTTTTTTTGGTTTGGTTTTTGAGACAAGGTCTAACTTTGTAGTAGTTCAATCTGGCCTTGAACTCACTATGTAGCCTGGCCTCAAACTTTCGATCCTCCTGCCTCAGCCTGCTGAGTTCTGGGAGTACAGGCATGCCCCACCACATCCAGCTTTAGCACTATTCTTTTTTTGGTATCGGGGATCGAACTCGGGTCCTTTCGTTTGTGCAGCAGGTGGTGAAACCACTGAGCTAAATCCCCAGCCCTTTAGCACTATTCTTGGAAGCCACTTAAAACAGCAAAAGCAGAGCCTGGGATTTAGCTCAGTGGTTCTGGCACCTCCCTCAAAAGCGCAAGGTCCTGAGTTCAATCCCTGGTACCTAAATAAATAAATAAAACAGCAAAAGCAGCCTCTCTCTGCCTGCGTGGGGCAAATTTTATTTTAATTTTTGGTTTTTTTGAGACAGGGTTTTGCTATGTAGTTCAGACTGGCCTTGAACTCATTTTGTAGTCCAGGCTGGCCTCAAACTCACAGCGATCCTCCTGCCTCAGCCTCCCAAGTGCTGGGGTTAGCAGTGTGGGCCACCACGCACAGCTGGGGCAAATTTTGACTTGCCTGATCCACTGCTTCTCAGCTGAGGTGGAAGAGAGCAACACCTTCTGGTTTCAGCTCCCACACCACAAGAAAATGTCTGTTCCATGCCCTTTTCTCCATTGTTATGCTTTCTGTTCCTGTGTGTGTGTATGTGTGTGCGTGTGTGTGTGTGTGTGTGTGTGTGTGTGTGTGTGTGTGTGTGTGTGCTGCAGATTGAATACAGGGTGCTCTACCACTGAACGACATCCCCAGTTCTTTTTATTTTAGGGCAGACTTTTGCTGTGTACCCCAGACTGGGCTCCAACTCTCGATACTCTTGCCTCAGCTTCTCAGAGTGCTGGGATTACAGGGACGGACCACCAAGCCGACTAAAGCTTTGTCTTATTTGCCCTGGGCCTGATCCTGTTCATTTTACAGAAGGGGAAACTGAGGTCAGCTTTGGTCACACAATGTGACAGTCGCCGTGGGGCCCCAGCCAGGCGTCCTATACTGTTTACAGCAGTTGCCTTTGCCCCAAAAAGCAAGAAGTGGTAAGAAAGGTCTTGGGGGGCCGGGGATTTACCTCAGTGGTTTCGCCACCTGCTGCGCAAGCGCAAGGACCTGAGTTCAATCCCCGGTACCAAAAAAAAAAAAAAATGAAAGGTCTTGGGAGGGCCGGGTACTTAGCTCAGTGGTTCCACTGCCTACCAATCCCTGGTACCAAAAAAAATGTCTCAGGAAATGTTCCCTTGCTGACAGCCTAAAATTCAAGAACTCAGTTGAAGCAACAATCTGTGACTCTGTCATGACCAGGCCTAAAGAAGAAAAGTGGAATCGTAGCCCAGCATGGTGGCACATACCTATAATCCCAGCACTCTGGGAGGCTGAGGCAGGAGGA
The DNA here is from genome assembly GCF_053883595.1 of Heterocephalus glaber. Classification (NCBI taxonomy): domain Eukaryota; kingdom Metazoa; phylum Chordata; class Mammalia; order Rodentia; family Bathyergidae; genus Heterocephalus; species Heterocephalus glaber. The sequence continues at coordinate 1,895,532 of NW_028258450.1, forward strand.
CCACATATTCAAACACAACATAGGCAATTTAGCAAGATCCTGTCTCAAAATTTTAAAAAAGCCAGGCATGGTGACACACACCTGTTATCCCAGCACTCAGGAGGCTGAGGCAGGAGGATCAGGCTAGCCTGGGCTGCTTAGTGAATTCAAGGCTAACCTGTCCTACAAAGTGAGAACCTGTATTAAAAAAACAAAAAGTTTTTTAGAACATTAAGGGCCGGGGGTGTAGCTCAGCGCAGAGACCCTAGGTTCCAGGAGGGCTGCCTAAGCCTGCTTCCATCTCCTGGCCCAGTCTAGCCCTTGCCTCAAGAGCTGGAGTCACTGAGGCTTCATGGGGCCACCTTGGGGGGCCTGGGGACACTACTCTGCCCTTGGGGGACCTGAGGACACCTGCCCTGAACAGACCCAGGTGAAGCACAGAACCAGCAGTGGATTCAAGCAGGTCTCTAATCCTAGGGGTGCTGTGTCCAGTCCTTGTCACTTGATTTGCTACCTCATAACCCCGTGTCCCTCACCCAGCTTCTGCTACCCAGATGGAAAGAACCGCAACCCAGACCTGACGGAGCTCTGCCAGGCAGAACCCCACCAGCGCATCCACGTGTCAAAGGTGAAAACCAGGAGCCCAGCACTCGGGAGACTGAGGCAAGAGGATTGCTACAAGTTTGAGCCCAGCCAGGACTACATAGTGAGGCCCTGTCTCTAAAATACCCAAACAAGGGCCGGGGATTTAGCTCAGTGGTTCCACCGCCTGCCTCCCAAGCGTAAGGACCTGAGTTTGATCCCCGGTACCAAGAAAAAAAACCAAACAAGGGCCAGGGATTTAGCTCAGTGGTTTCACCGCCTGCTGCACAAGCACAAGGAGCCGAGTTCGATTCCCAGTACCAAAAACACCAAACAAACAAAAAATACCTCACCTTGGCCTAGAGCCCATGGGCGGCTGTGTGACCTCAAGTCAATCCCTTGGCCTCTCTGCTGCCCAGTTCGCCCTCTGGAAACTGCAGCTCTTCCTGCCTCCCTCCCAGGGTTATCGTGGGTCTTGGAAGAGGAAGTGGTACTGCTGAGATCATCAGAGCAGCGAGTGCACTTGAGCGCTTGCCAGTGAGAGATTCTATTCACTGCTTATTGGAAATTGTTTTTTATACTTACAAGGGATGGAATCCAGGATCTTCACACAGAGCTACATCCCTAGTCCTTTTAAAAATCTTTTTAAAGACAGACTCTGGCTAAGTCACTACGTCCAGGCTGGACCCAGACTTGCAGCCCTCCTGCCTCAGCCTCGAAGAGTGCAGGCGTTACAGATGTGCGCCACCACACCCAGCTCAAAACTCAGATTTAATAGGGAGCCCTGCATCTTTATTTGCTAACTCTGGCAACCCGAGAGTAGACAACCCAGGGAGAAGCCTCCTGGCAGGCAGCGAGGATCTGGGGGTGGCAAGGGGCGGTGGCTTCCTGTGCTGCCCATCCCCCACCCCTACCTTTTGTTCTTGCTGCCTGCTCACCGCCAGGAGCAGCTGCAGCTCTACTGGGCCATGGACTCCACCTTCGAGCTGTGCAAGATCTGCGCCGAGCGGGACAAGGACGTGAAGATCGAGCCATGTGGACACCTGCTCTGCAGCCACTGCCTGGCTGCCTGGCAGGTGGGCCCCTGCCCTGCCTCCTTGCCCCAGGTCCCCCCTCCACAATAAAAGCTCCCCACAGGATCTCCCTTGGACCTCATGGGTCAGATGGAGAAACCTAGGTCTGGAGAGCAGACCCCTGCTGGGGATTAGCAGGCCCACTGTGTCTGTGCCTCCTTCTCCATCTCGCTCTGCCCACATAGCCCCTGTGGCCGTGTTCTCTGGCCATGTTAGCAGTGGGCACAGTGCCCTCCTTCCCTTGCTGGGTGACCTGGAGTTGGGAGCTTTGCCTCTCTGAGCCGTGGCCTCTTCCTCTGGAGAACAGTGCTAATGGTGGGAGGCTCCAGGATGGGTGAGGGGCCATGTGGGCCCCTCCTGGTCCCCCTGCCTCCCCTCCAGCATTTCTGTGCCACAGCCCTCCCCATGTCACTGTGGTGGAGGTGACATCCTTGAGTCCAGGAACATGGTGGATGCAGGGAGATGCTGACCTCTTCCCTCTCCACCTGGCAGAACGAGGACAGCCAGATCTGCCCCTTCTGCCGCTGCGAGATCAAGGACCGGGAGGCCGTGAGCATCTATCAGCTCTCAGGGGACACAGCGGAGGGTGGGGCCACTGCTGTGGACACGGATGACAGCAGTGACCAAGAGAATGTGGAGCTGGAGCTGGAGCAGGTAGGAAGAGCTGATGGGGGGACCAGACCCCTGGGTCTGAGGGAGGCGGCTGGGCCTGGACCCCGGGTCTGAGGGAGGAGGACCAGAACAGGTATCTTATGATCCAGCGGCCTGGACATTTTCCTACCCAGGGGTCTGGAGTGGCTTCTCTGGCTGACACCATCCTGTGGCTGGGACTGTCTTCCTTGTCATGTCTGTACCTGGAAGGTTGCTGTGTTTCCTCCAGGCAGAAGCTGGAGTGGACAAGAAGAACGTGGCACTCACTGAGCCCCCATCTTTCTCTCTAGGTGGCCCCCTCTGCTCCCCCTCTGCCCCCTCGGCTAGATCTGCCCCCCAGGAGGCCCAGAAGCGAATGCCAGCTGGAGGCAGTGAGTCTGGCGTCACCTGAGGTGGGCAGCTGGGTGTCACACAGCTCCGGGCTCCCTGGTGTGGCCCCTAGGCTCAGGGGGCCCAGGGGGCCCTCATCCTCGGCCCCATGTCCAAGGCATGGTGTGGTCTGGCAGCCACCGCCATGGCTGTTTCTCGGTTTTCATCTTTACTCCTCTTCTCGTTTGTTTCCTTGCTCTCCTCCCAGCATCTCAGGCACATCCTACCCCAAGGCCTTTGCACCTGCTGCTCCCTCAGCCTGAGCCTCCTCTCCTCACTCCCTTTCCACCCTCCTCTCACGGATGCTTTCCCTGAGCACCTATTGAGAAGAGCAGCCATGTCCCTCAGCCCCTGCCCCACCGAGTACCCACAGTCCTTTCCCAAGGCCATGGAGCATATTTCTTTTTTGTTGTTGTGTTGTGTTTGAGATTGGCTGTCTCTATGTAGCCCAGGCTGGCCTTAAACTTGCAGTGATTGTCCTGCTTCAGCCTCCCAAGTGCTGAGATTACAGGTGTGCACCACCGCGCTCAGCATGTCCAGTATTTTCTGTCTCTAATGACCCCTCCCTGGGTCAGGACCTTGTCTCACTCTCTGTGCCACCTCCAGAGTCTAGAACAGTGCGTGGCACCTACCCGAGGCCGGGGCTCAGTAAATGGGCAGTGGATAAAGAGACACAGCTGAGTCTTCCCACAGCCCCTGGAAGTCAGTGATGTTCCTCTCCCCTTTGTCCAGGGGAAAAAGCTCCCAAAGCCACACAGCCTGAATGAGGACAAACCAGCATCAGGGCTTTTAAGGCACCCAAGGCATCTGTTGGGGTTTTGAGGGGGGTTTTTTGGAGGGGTTTTTTTGGTGGTGGGGGGGGGTTGCTTTGGTTTTTTGCAGGACTGAGGAATGGAACCACCCACCCCCTCCACACTGGGCGGGAAGTGCTCTGCTCCTGAGCTACAGTCCCAGCCTCCATTTGCAGTTTTCTTTGTTTGTCTGGAGTTTTGTTGTTGTTGTTCTTTTATTTTCTCAGTCCTGGGGGTTGAATCCAGGGTCTTCTCACTGAGCTACATTCCCAACCCTTTTTTCTTTTCTTATTTTTTGAGACAGGGTCTTGCTAAGTCTCTTAATTGTTCAGGTTGGGCTCAAACTTGGGATCCTCCTGCCTCAGGCTCTCACACTGTTGGTGTGGGGTGTGCACCACACCTTTCTGCTATTTGTTTTGGCCTTTTGGTTGCTATTGTTCTGAGACAGGACCTTCCTAAGTAGTTCAGGCTGACCTTGAATTCACTGTGTAGCCAGGCTGGCCTTGAACTCACAGCGATTCTCCTGCCTCAGCCTCCTGAGCGCTGGGATCACAGGTGCAGGCCGCCATGCCTGGCCATCTGCTTATTTTTCAAGTGCACTCTGGTCATGCTTTCTTCTCCATCCCCCTCATTTCCGTCCTTAGATTTTCTGAGCTCAAGGGGCAGATCTGTTAGGCTCTCCAGCCCAGTACACTGGCAGCTTTAATCAATACTGAGCAGACCTCAAACAAACAGCTCAGGAAGTCCGGAGCGTTATTGGACCACAGCAAACGAGAGCCAGCAGGAAGGGGGGTGCGGAGACCAGCGAGGGAAGCTAAAAACAGATCCCGCCAACCTGCAGCCAAAAGCAAATGGAAACATTAGGAGCACTCAGCTGACTCCCTGAGGACAATGAGGGGACACAGCCAGCAGCGGGCTGACGGGCACCTCCAGCCAGAGGGGGGCACCTCTGCCAGGGCCAGCCTGCACCCCGCACGCCCTCCTCTCCTTTCCCAGACCCCGCCAGCCTCAAGCGCCAGGCACCTCCTGCTCTCACTTCTTCAGAACCCACCGCAGCAGGGACAGCAGGCTCACTCTGCTACTTCTCAGCAGGGTGGCTGTTCCCAGAGAGCAGTTCATGTGTGTGTGACATTTGCTCCATGCCTCGCACTACTTTTTTCTTTTCTTTTTTTTCCCAGCATTGGGCATTGAATTGAGCACTGAACCTTTGCACTGAGCTCCATCCCCAGCCCCTTTACTTTTTTATTTTGAGACAAGACCTAGCTAAGTTACCCAGGCTGGGCTCGACCTTGCCATCCTCCTCCCTCAGCCTCCCGAAGTGCTGGAGTTACAGGCATGTATCGCTGTGCCCGGCTTGTTTTGCTTTTTTATTTTTTATTTTTTGGTACCGGGGATCGAACTCGGGACCTTGTGCATTCAAGGCAGGCAGCGGAACCACTGAGCTAAACCCCCGGCCCTGTGTTTCTTTAATTTGTATTTATTTTGTTTTGTTTCGGCTTTTTGTTTTATTTTTTTAGACACAGCCTCACTTTACTACCCGGCCTTGGCACTCCTTGTTAACTCCCATTGTCATGACAACCCCATTAGGTGGGTACCATTAGGGCTTCCATTCCACACAAAGCGACACTGAGGCCCAGGAGCTGGAGATCTTGCAGGAGTCAGGACCATGGCACCAGGGCTCAGCCTCCCTCCCGCTCCACTGCCTCGGTTCCGCTGTCTGGACAGTGGGCCAGTGGGCATGAGGCCTGTCCCTGCCCCCTGAGGCTGTCCAGTGCACCGGATGCGGCAGAGCTGTGTTCCTGGTCGGTGTCACTTTGGCTGTGACTGTCTCTAGGAATGCTCCCCGCATGCCACTGCTCTCCTGAGAAACCCACCTCCCTAGGAGACACTGCCACACGCTGGTCCCCAGGGACCTCTCTGACCCCCTTGTCTCTGAGTGAAGAATGGCGACAGGTGTGACACAAGCCCCACCACACGCCCTGACGAAGCCTGGGAGATCGGGCTGCTGAGACCTGAGTCACATCCCTTCCCCATCCCTTTCCTTCTCGGAAGCCCCCACTGCTTCCTCAGTACCAAGAATCCAAGCCAAAGCCCTCGGCACCGCCCCCAGTGCCTGGGGACCTGGCCCCATCCACCCCCAGCTCCTGAGTCTGCCGCCCTGGACTTTCCAAGGAGCCCGAGAGCCCTGCCTACTTCCCAGCCTTGGCCTCAGCCCGTCGTCCCTGCCTCTCAGAGGCAGCCCCTGTCCCCACGTGCTCAGAAGAACCAGGACACCCTGAAACCTGAGCTTGGGCGTTAGCTGATGACTTAGCACAAGCCTGGCTCGGCAGATCCTCAGCTCCATGAGCAAGGGGAGATTTTTCTGCTTTACTCATGGCTGTGTCCTCAGAGCCCAGAACAGTGAGAGCCTGATGCACTGGATGCTCAGGGGATGATTGTGGGATGGGTGGGTGGGTGGGTGGGTGGGCGGAGGATAGATTGATAGATGGACGGATGGGTAGATGGGTTGATAGATGAATGGGTAGTACACTGACAGATGGACAAACAGAACTTCATCCTACTCAAGGGAAAGGAGCAAGGGGAAACCAGCTTGGATTGGGGACAAGACCCTGCATCACTCCTGCCTGGGCCTATGAAGCCTCACCCAAGACAGCTCACCTGGGACATTTCTGAATCTCCTCTCCTCCAGGCACCTCTGGCCCTCCCCCGACTCCGGGGCCCCTTTCCCTTGCCGAGAATCAGGACTGTGGCCTCAGCCATGTGGAATGCCACCTCCAGGGCCCAGGCCACAGAAGGGGCCACAGAGTAAGTGGAGTGACAGTGAGGGCATCCTGGGTCTAAGGAAAAGGGGTGGAAGGGAAATACCGGGTCCCAGGAAATTGACCAGCCCCAACTCCTCCATTGTAGAAACTCCTAAAAGGAAGCGCATCCCTCCAGCTGCCCCTGTGGGGCCCCATGATGGCTCCCCCAGGCCTTGAAGCCATGTGACTCCACACCACCCAACTTGCATCTCTCCAGCTCCCTCCCTGCTGAGCTCCATCCCCTCCCTAACACACTTCTCTCCTGCATTGCAGGTTGCCCGGATGTGCTGCTACAGGGGCCCTCAGGGGCTGGAGGGGGTTTGTGAAGCAGAAATAAAATGCCAAGCCTGATCAGACCTCTAGTGTGTGAAGGAAGAGGGCAGCAGCCACCAGGGGGCAGCTTGGCACTGAGAAAGGGTGGTCCCCAAGCCTGGTGACCACATGATCACCGCAGTAGACTCAACCCCACACCCCCTCTGCCCACAGCCCCCCACATGGAGCAGGGGCACCCAGGCTTCTCCTTCAGTCCCAGGACTCCTGGGTCCCAAGTTCTCAGCGAATCTGGCAACCAGCCCCACCCCATCATGCAGACATTCCTGAGCCCAGAAGCCCAAGTTTGACCTGGTCCAGGGGACCCCACACTTCCTTGCAAGGGAGGCTCCTATCTAACCACAGTCTTCCCCCCCCATCCCTCTCTTATTCCTCCCTTCTTGGTCCTTCTCCCGGGAGCAGCAGTAATGGCAGCCTAACTCATGCTAGGAACTGGCTTTCCACCTGGGGACCATCCTGAGGGCCCCAGGTTCCCTCTGCTTCCCATTAGAGCACCCCAGACCCTGAACCCCTGCCTGTGCCCAGCCCTGGGCTCTGAAATGCTGGTGATACAGGGGGAGACAAGACCTGAGAGGGCCCGGGGTGGGCAGACTGGGGTGGGGGAGCCCCAGGTTTGCAGGGGCGCAGGGGGTATGTGTGACCCGGCCTGGGAAGTCAAGGAGAGCTGAGAGGCGGGAACATCTGAGCTGAGATGGAAAAGATGAGAGGAGGAATCCACAGGGAGGAAGCTCGAAAGTTTGTGTCAGGGATTTCTTCCCGAGCCACAGAAGCCGCCTTGGAGACAGAAAGGCACTTTACTGAGAGGGTTTGGGTCACTCGCAGAACCGGGATTGCAACCTGAGTGGGAGTGGCTGTTGGCCATCAGCAGTCACCAGCCACAGTCGCTCCAAAGAGCCGTTCTGATGAGGTCACCCTGGTCCCCTGGTGAACGCTGGCCCCAAGCTTACGTCACTGCCTCGTTGTCCCGGAAGCAGGGTCCAGTTGCTTTTCTCGTCAGCTGGTGCTCATGACACATTGCTCCGAGATTTAGCAGCGGAGGACAGAGCTGGCTGCTTCACTGCTCGTGGTCGCTGGGGGCCAGGATTTGGGGCGACCTGAGATGAGTGGCTCTGGCGGAGGTGCAATCAGAATGTATAAACTAGTGGCACTCGGAGCAGGGATGCTGGGGGCCGGATGGCCTCTGGACTGCTGGGCCTGCACTCGGGGATCCAATCTACTGTGAATCGATGTTTGTTTCTTTGTTGAAACAGGGTCTTTCTATGTAGTTCAGGCTGTCCTTGAATTTGAGGCAATCCTCCTGCCTCAGCCTCTTGAGTGCTGGGATTATAGGCGTGTACCACCATGCCCAGCCAATTATACTTTTTAAAAACTTACATGTGTACCATGTAGGCTTTTTTTCATGACATAATTCCCTAAACAATACCATGCAATGACCCTTTACCTAGCATTCGCATTGTATTAGGCATTGTAAGTCTTAGGAGATGATTTAAAATTTACAGGACGATCAGGTACAGTGGTATACATCCATAATCCCAGCTACTCGGGAGGCTGAGGCAGGAGGATTTAGATGTACTACCCAGTACTACCAAAACAAAAAATATATATATACATGTGTGTGTATATATATGGGTGCACATAAGCTCTGTGTCAACACAACATTGTTTTATTTAATCATCTTGAACATCTGTGAACTTTGGTGTCCCTAGGGGTTCTGAAACCAATTCCTGCAGATGCCAAGTGATAGCTCATTTCAGTGACTCCCGAAGAAGCTGTGTGGCTTTTACTCCCTCATCTTGGGGGTCATGTGGTGCTGTCACTTCTGCATTGTGAAGTTATATGCAAGCCACACAACTATGCAGTATGGTGAGACACATGTCAGGCTCTGATTGTGGACAGGCACATGGAACCAGCCACCTTTGGAAAGCAGGATCTGCCCCAGCTGCAGACCTGGAAGAGCTTTGCCAAGTCCTGCTTCTCCTGTAGTATTAGCTCCTGGTCCAAGAGCGGGGAAGGATTTGCCAAGCTGAGTCACCTTGGCTCCCACAGAGGCAGGGAAGCAAACATCTGCCTTTGGCTTCTGCAGAGGACGCCAGGCTTTCAGACAGTAAAGATGGCTCCATGAGTGGGGAGAGTGCAGGCGTTAGGCAACTCGGCCTTACAATATCCAGTACAGTCCACGCCTTACAACATCCAGTACAGGCCACCCCTTTCCACACTCTGTGCAATCGCCCTTTGCTCTATGCTAACGCTCTCTCCCCCAAGCAGTTCTCCCAGACTCTCTCAGCACTCCTGACTCTTGATGTTCAACCAAAAGTGCACAGCACACAAAATGTCAATGCTTCCACTTTCCACACCATGCCTGAAATCATGGGTAATTCTCCATTCTCCTCTGAACCTGTCATGATCCTGTATTCCACAAGCTGTGAAGTAGTTTGTTTTGGTTTTTGTTCTTTTTGCTGCACTGGAGATCAAACCCAGGGACTCGTGCATGCTAGGCAAACTGCTCTACCACCGAGCTACAGCCCCAGCCTTTTTTGTTTTTATTTTGAGAAAACATCTCACTAAGTTGCATCTGGAGGCCTTGACTTGCAATTCTCCTCCCTCAACTTCCCAAGTAGCTGGGTTGTAGACTCATTTTAAAGCTAACTGTCAGGCACTGCATGAAAAATAATGGGAGGAAGGTAGAGAAAAGGTAAGCCTTATTCATTAAAAGGCAGTCAGGCCTGGGGATTTAGCTCAGTGATTCCACTGCTTGCCTCACAAGCGCAAGGACCTGAGTTCAATCCCCAGCACCAATAAATATATAAATAAATAAATTTTGCTGGGATTTACCTCAGTGGTGCCACCGCCTGCCACACAAGGACAAGGTCCCGAGTTCGATCCCCGGTACCAAAAATAAATAAATAAATAAATAAAAGGCAGTCAGTCCCCCATATCTGTGAGTTGTGCAAATGAGGGTTCAGCCAACCTCAGGTCAAAGATACTCAGAAAAAATAATTGCATCTGAACTGAACGACAGATGTTGTTTCCGTTGTCATTATTCCCTGAACAATACAGTGTAAAGACTATTTCCACAATGTTTCCAGGGGATTAGTCATTATCATCATCTAGAGATGATTTAAAGTTTATGAGACGGGTGGGGCGTATGTCCCTGATAGGAAGTATGTTTAGTTTAGCGCGCTGGAGGGTCTGGATCAAACCCCAGCACCTCTCAAGAATAATAATACAGGGGCTGGGGATTTAGCTCAGTGGTTCTACCGCCTGCCTTGAAAGGACCTAAATTCAATCCCCGGTACCAAAAAAAAAAAAAAAGAAAAGGAAAGAAAGCATACAGGAGGATTGCACAGATTATACTCACTACTGAGCTTTTTTTTTTTTTTTTGGTACCTGGGATCGAACTCACGACCTTGAGCTTATGAGGCAGGCGTGGTGCCACTGAGCTAAATCCCTGGCCCTATACTGAGCTATTTTATGTAAGGGACCATGCATCCTTTGGGGATGCTAAGGGACATAGTTCTGCTTCAGCAGACTCTAAACTTCAGGGACCCGTGTGATCATATCACCTGAGGACATTGTGCTGATCTTAGTTTGTGTAAGTGTCCCCTTGCTACTCACACAATGACAACACCACCTAACACCTTTCACAAGAAGTCCCTATTGTTAATTGACACATGCCTGTAGGTCTATCACACGAGAGGGCAAGGATGGAATTGGAAAATTATTTAATCCGGTCCATAAATATTTTCTCTTCTCATTCCAAGCACTGTCCTAGGCACTGGAGATCCAGTAGTGAACCAGAAATTTCCTGTTCTCTTCAAGCTTAGATTCTATGCAAGACAAGTAATTTTAAAAATAAACAAAATCACTTTGGTGCTATAATCCCAGCACTTGGGAAGCTGAGGCAGGAGGAACAAGAGTTTGAGGGCATCCTGGACTATACAGTGAGATCGTGTCTCAAAACAGAAAAATAATAATAATAAAAAATAAGTAAAATAAAAAAATAATTTCTGGGGATTTAGCTCAGTGGCACTGCGCCTGCCTTGCAAGCGCAAGGTCCTGAGTTCAATTTCCAGTACTGGAAAAAAAATATTCAAAATTTAAAAAAATTGATTTGACAGCAATAAATGCTATGGAGGAAAACTATAGTAAGGGAAGGGAAGTAGGAGCTGCTGGGACAGCACAGTTGCTATGGAGATAGGATGGCTCAGGAAAGCCATTTAATGAGGTGAGGAGGAGATGAGAGATTAGAAGCAGGTGAGAGAGGAAGCTCTACAGAGAATGTCCCTGCAGAAGGAAGAGCAAATGCAAAGGTCCTGAGGCTGGAACCTGCTTGGTGTGCTAGCAGAACCGCAGGGGAGCAGAGACCAGTGTGACAAGACCGAAGCTGGCAAGGAAAAGTGGGGTAAATAACGAGGGTCAGCACCAGGACCTCGTGAGCCACGGAGAGAACATCAGCTTTTACTCTGAATGAGTGAAGAACCATGGAAGGACTCGGAGCAGAACCGTGGTGTGAGCTAACTCATTTTAACAGGATCCCTCTAGCTGTTTTATGAAACTAAATTGTAGGGGACCAGGGAGGGCAGGTCCCCTATTACTGCTGTAATACGAGTTTCTGCAAGTCTATGCGAGCCAGGCCGGGACTTATGGCTCCCCTCTTTCCTGTACATCCCCCTGGGCCTCCTCCTCAGGCAGCACCTTGGCTGGGTGGACAGGGACAGCAGATAAGAGTGCACACCACCCCGTCCAGCATAAGGAAGCAGGAGCACAGGCTGGGGACAGAGCAGTCAGGGTGAACTTGTCCCCAGGGCTTGCACTGTGTCCTGCAGTGACCCCCACCCTGTGGAATTTGCATGGGACCCTGTGTGCCTGTGTTTGCCCTTGCAAGGCCTCACTGAGCACCTGCTCTGGGTCTGGGTGGCTCCCAGGACACAACAATGACTAAGCAGCCTTGACCCTTGCAGGGGCTCACAGTGTGTGTGTGCGCAGGACAGGCCCATCCTCCATCCTCAGGCAGGGACTGCCCAAGGGGTGCAGAGCTGAGGTGGGGGCAGGAGGCTGGGGAGGGCGGGAGGAACCCAAAGGAGGCCTTCCTGGAGGAGAGGGCACTGCCCCATACGAAAAGGTCACCTTCTGAGCTTAACAATTGTGCTCCTGTATGACCAATGGGTAAGTAACTGGGCCAGTCTGGCCAACAGCCGCACAAACCTGTAATCTAAGCCTTCCCTTTGGGCCTACTGGCAAAGCTGGGCTCCAGGGGATCCCAGTCTTACCAGAGACCCACAAGCTGACTGCAGACCTGAGGAATCTCTCCCAGCAGGACCAGCGACCCCCACATCTGACCAGTGTCATGGGCTGGCTTCTCCCAGCTAATCCGTGCTACCCCCCTCCCTCCAAGCCCCAGCCAGCACTCCGGGGATTTGGTCCCAGTCCGACCTGGCTTGTGAGGAGACTGGAGCAGCCTGATCGGTGACCCCTTCAAAGTGACCTGTGACCCTTCCTTTCAACCAGTGGCTGGCTCCTCCCCTCCCTCTCCACTCACCTGCCCTGCCAGCCCCCTCCTCCTCCCCTCCCCCAAAGGTGGGGTGGGAATGAAGGGGAGAGGAGGAAGGAGGAAGGGGGGTGACATTCCTGGGATTCCCTGGATGGGGGAAGAGAAGGCGGGTCTCGGGGGAGCGCGGGCAAGGGCACCCCGCGCCGCACCCCCCCGGCGGAACTGGCGGGCGGATTGAAAGCCATCAGAGATAAGAGATGAGCGGGTCCCTAGGAGGCCACCGAGGGCCCGCGCGCGCACAGCCAGCGCAGGGAGGCATCCCCGGCAGCCCGGGGGAGCTGTCCCGGGCCACTGGTCACCCGGGGCGAGGCCGGCGCAGGCCCGCTGGTCACCACCCGGATGAGAGCCCCGGCTACCTGCCACAGCGGGAAGGAGCCTGCGAGGCCCCAGGCCGGAGCGACAGGGACCCGGGCTGGACTGCAGGGGTGACCCGGGCTGGACTGCAGGGGTGCCCAGCGCGGGTGCCGCTCCCGAGACGGCAGGGGCTGGCGGGCACCGAGTGGGTCTGCGCGCGACGGTGGGAGGTGCGCGCCGGGCAGTGGGAGGTCCTGGCCCCGCGCCCGGGCTGGGGGTGGGGGGTGAGGGGCCAGGGGCGGGGCCTCGCTGCTCGGCGCAGCACAGCCTCGCCCGGCTCAGTCGCCGCCGCCGCAGCCAACGCCGCCGCCACCTCGTGAACATGGAGACCCCGGGAGTCCGCGCCGGGGCACGCAGGACTCCGCGGCTGCTGTGCCTCGCGCTTCTGCTGGCGGCGCACCCAGGTAGGGCCCGGGCCGAGGGGGGCGGGACGCGGGCGGCTCCGGGGAGCCCGGAGGGCAGGGGCAGAAGGGGCTCCCACCCTCCCCAGGAGGCCAAGGCGGGGACTCCAGCTAGGGAGGACAGAGAGCTGGGGACACCACGGCGTGGATCAGACAGGACCCGATCCACTTGCCCTTTCCCACGCAGGACGCTGGAATCTGGGCCCAGCGCCCTCTGCCTTCTCAGACCCAAGAGTCCAGGTCCCCAAGTGGCTTCCCTAGGACATAGAAGACCCAAGCCCCTGGGCTGTCCCCTCCAAGGTTCTCAAGTTTGAGGGAGCTTGGCTGCCTTCAGCAAAGCTACGCCGCAGCCAAGCAAGTGGTTCCTACAATATGAGAGTTTCCCCAGCCAGCATTCAGAGTCCAGACTCCATGGAGAACCCGCCTCCCTCGGAAAGGGCCGAGTCCCAGCCCTGGCAGTGAGGGTGGATGGAGCAAAGTGTTTCCGAGTGACAGTGCCCCCTGCCTGGGGCCCCCATCAGTGCACACACCTGCAGGCGGTGGGAGGGACAGGGGCAGGGACATGAAAGGGGCCGAGGAAGAAGAGGGCATCTGGCCTTCCTCACTGCCTGCGCCTCAGACCCAGGCGGGCACCAGCCCGCCGCTCCCCTGGATGCTTGGGAATCCAGGCCCCTGGCACAGCATGGTAAATAATGGGTCCCCTGGGGTAGGCCTGGGCCGGGCCAGGCAGGGCCGGGTGGGGCGGGGAAGGGAAGGGAGGCTCTCTAAGAGCTGAGCGTGGTGCCCAGAGGGTAGAGTGCGTGCTTCTCTGGCACTGTCTGCCAAGAGTCAGGACCCAGCCTCTCAGGCCACAGGAGTCTGGGCCCCCAGCCCCTCCTCCCCCATGACCCCAATCCTAGCCTCAGCTCTGTCCCGAGCCAGAGCCAGGGTGACACACCTTACCTCCTAGCTCTATGAGAGACAGGAGACGGGGGCACCTGGGGGTCTCTGACGCCAACCTGGGCAGGTCTCAGCCAGCCTTTCCCTCCCACATTCCTGAAACCTGCCCAGCCCTGTCCCCCCTCACCGCCCCACACACCTATCCCGCCTGGGCCCTCAGCTCCTGGCCCAGCCACAGCCCACATCCCAGGCCCCCATGCATGAGAGAGCAGCGCCTGGTGCCAGGAGAGATGGGGGGGCGGTTCAGGGAAGGGTGCGGGAGGCGGGGCAGGCACTGAAACCTGGGTGGAACCAGGAAGGAGGGAGCCCGCCCTGCCCAGACAAGGTGTTTGCTCTGGTGGGAGAACCGGGCCACAAACAGCAGCCCTACCCCCAGGACACTGAGCAAAGGCCACCAGGGTGCTGCAGAGCCCAGGGGGAGCATGGCTCTGCAAGGGAGAGTTGGGAGGAAGGCTGGTGGGGTCCGAGGCGCAGAGATGAGAGATGGAGAGAGAAAGGAGCTGAGTCCGAAGGAGGAGGGCTGGAGCTGGAGGACAGTCCGGTCGGTGGCAGTGGGAGGGAGCTCAGGTGCTGTCCCCAGCTGTCCAGGCCGAGATGCACGTGTCCGTGCCCCCTCTGGTGGAGGTGATGCGGGGAGAGCGGGTCAGCCTGAACTGCACCCCCTCAAAGAAGCCTGACCACTTCGTGCTGGAATGGTTCCTGGTGAGTGCCCGGGACAGCGCAGGGCTGGGAGGTGCAGGTGCTGTCTGTCGCCCACATCGTGGCCTCCTCAGGGCTGGGAAGAGTAGGAGATCGTCCCGCTGCATCTTGCTTTACAGATGGGGAGCTCAAAGCCCAGCAGGTGTCAGGCGGGCTGAGCAGGATTGAAATCCTCCTTCAGAATTTGGTTCTTAGGAGAGGGCCCCCTCGGGAGCCACGGGGGAGGAGGGCAAGAGGCAGACAGAGGAGGAGACACAGGGACAGAGTGAGCTGCAGAGAGGGATGTGGAGAAAAAAATCAAGAACAGGACAGGAACAGAGGGGTGAGAGCAATAACAGGAGGAAGAAGCAGACCCAGGGGACACCAGGAAGAAAAGGCCCAAGGGAGAGACCCCGGCTGGGTGTCGGGGAATGGAGCTGAGACCCGGCCCTCGCCTGCTGTGTCCAGATCGAGCGCTCCGGGGCCCGCCGCCGCCTGGCCTCGGCCGAGCAGCAGGGCTCCGAGCTGCAGCTGCAGCGGACCGTGCACGACCCCCGGGGCCGCAGACCCCCATACCAGCTGGACCCCCAGGGGAGCCTGGTGCTGGCCGAGGCCCAGGTGGGTGATGAGCGGGACTACGTGTGCGTGGTGACGGCTGGGGCTGCGGGCACTGCTGAGGCCACCTCAAGGCTCCGGGTGTTTGGTGAGTGTCCCAGGGACCCCTGAAAGGGGCAGGGCAGGTGAGGTGAAGAAGGGGCTCCTGACATGAACATCGTCCCCATAGCCCAGCCAGAGGCCGCCGAGGTGCTCCCCAACACAGGGACGCTGTCCGTGATGGACAGTGCCCCGCAGGTACCTGGGGGCCAGGCCCGGATTCCGGGGCCCGGAGGTGGGCTGGGGTGGAGGCTTGTGGCCCTCTTCGTCTGAAGAGTGGGGCCCGGGGGCCCAATGTCTGCTCGGGGGAGAGGCTGGTCTGCCTTGCGGGAAGAGGGGCCCCGGGCTTCAGAGTCCTGGCTCCCAGCCCACGGCCCGCCCGTGTGCCTCAGATTGCCACCTGCAGCAGTAGGAACGGGAACCCAGCCCCACAGATCAGCTGGTACCGGAACGGGCGGCTCCTGGAGCTGCCCACGGAGATGAATGAAGGTGAGCTCTGAAGCCAGCAACACCTGGACCAGGGTGGGTGGCACTGGGGCCCCGCTGACACCTCTGCCTCTCTCCAAGAGGGATATGTGACCATCCGCACGGTCCGGGAGGCCTCGGGCCTGCTGTCCCTCTCCAGCACCCTCTACCTGCGCGTCCGCAAGGCCGACCGCACCTCCAGCTTCCACTGTGTCGCTCAGTACAGCCTGCCCGGGGACCGGCACGGCCGCCTGGACAGCCCTGCCTTCAACCTCACCCTGCACTGTGAGTCCCAGGGATGCCACCCCTGGCCACACTGAGGCCCGACACCCCCAAGGCAACATGGCCTCACATTCCCTGTCAGGGCTGACTGTATGCTGCTGCTGGCTGCTGACCTGTGACCTCACGAGGTAGTGCAAGCCCCATCCCGACTCTGAGCCCTGCGTAGCTCCCAAGGGGCTCCACCCTTTCCTACTGAATCGAGCCCCGTAGGACATCTGGCTCCAGGTCTCACACTGATGCTCACTGACCTCTGACTCTTGACCTGTACCCTCCACTCACGTCCACCTCTGACCTCCAGTGCCCACTCTCAGAATAGGTGTGACCTTGAGCCTTCAAACATGACCTCTAACCTTTGACCACCCACAGCCTTCCCAAGCGGTACAAGGCTGACCTCTCTCTCTTAGTCCCTCCCCGGCCCCTCCCCAATTGTGACCCCCATCTTTCCTGTCCTTCCCGCAGATCCCACGGAACACGTGCACCTCTGGGTGGGCAGCCCATCCACCACGGAGGGCTGGGTGCGTGAGGGCGACTCTGTTCAGCTGCTCTGTGAGGGGGACGGCAGCCCCAATCCGGAGTACACGTTTTTCCGTCTTCAGGTGACACAGCCTGGCCCCTCTGGAGCCCTCAGCTCTGCACCAATTGCTAATTTTTTGGCGGTGCTAAGGATAGAACCCAGCCCCCAAGTGTGCCCGGCACATGCTCCACCGGGCGCCATCCCCAGCCCGGGGGTTTGGGTGTCTCTTGGCCTGGCTGGTGACCTGTGAACAAAAGGACCTCTGACCTGGCTTTAGAGTCCTGATTGAGCTCAGTGCCCGACTGGGGTGACCCTGAGCCCTGACTTGAGTGGGCTGTGGCCTAACTCAGTGTCCCCTGAGGGAGCGAAACCCCCGGGGCCAGGGTGGCACCTGAGCCTGGCCTATCACCTCGGGTCACAGGACAAGCAGGAGGAAGTGCTGAGCACAAACTTGGAAGGGAAGCTGACGCTGGAGGGCGTGAACCGGAGCCAGAGCGGGATCTACGGCTGCCGAGTGGAAGACTTTGATGCTGCCGAGGATGTGGTGCTCACTCGGACGCTGGGGGTGAACGTGTCCTGTGAGCACGGCCCGGCCTCCGCACCCCGAGTACCCATCTATCCCACCCTGCAGCTGCCCGGCATCCTGGATATACCACGTCCAGCGCCTGCTTTTCTGTGTGTCTGCCCTTTCCCCTCTCCCCTGCTCCCTGCCCTACCTCCTCTGACCCAGCAAGATCATAAGAGAGCTTTCCTGAGCCTCCCTCCCTAGAACCTGCCATGGATCCCCAGTGCCCTCAGGAGAAAGCCCAGGTCCTCCCCCCAGCCCCCATGGCACACCTGGCCAGCATGGCCATCAGTGGACCCTTCCTTCCTTCCCCCAGTCAAGACTGTCTCCTCGACACCTCACTTCCTCTTTTCACTCCTACCTCAACTCTTTTACTACCGTCTGTTCCTGGATCCTGGATTTCTTCTCCCTCTCTCCCCCTGCCCCTCCCTCCCTCTCTCTCTCTCTCTTTGCTTTTGGGCAGTACTGGAATGGAACCCAGGGCCTTATACATGTTAGGCAAGTGCTCTGCCACTGAGCCACACCCCCAGCCCTTTTTATTTATTTTTATTTTTGTAAAGTTTGAGACAAGGTCTTGATAAATTCCCCAGGCAGGCATTGAACTTGGGTGATTCTCCTGCCTCAGCCTCCCAAGTATCAGGTATTATAGGGGTGCACGACGGCACCTGGCTAGTGGATCCTCGCTTTCTAAGCAGGCTTCCAGTTGGATTTGCAGGGTAAAGGCTTCGCTCCTCCTCCTCCTCCTCAGCCCTCCATAGGGGTAGACCCTGTGGCAGGAATTGGGGACACACCCATGCACACAGACCTTTCCCTCCCCCTTGTGGGGGAACCAGATGGTAATGGCTAAGCAAGATGGACACAGAGCCAGAGGGACAAGGGATGGCTGCGAGCAGCTGGCAGCCCAGGATCAGGCTGCCGTGGAGGCCTTCGGGTAGAAAGTTTACAGGGAGCCCCCTGGGGCCGCATCCCCTGGGCCCGGGGAGGTGACAGAGCAAGGTTGGGCAGGGGAGGAAGCTCCACTGCAGCCTACAGAAGGCTTGGCTGGCCCCACAGGTGCTGGATGCTGGAACAGCCCTCAGTTGTGCCCACTTGGGGTGAGAGGGCTAAGCCTACCCCCCGCGCCAGTCTGTGCCACCCCAGGAAGGGGCACGACCAAGGGTGAGGGGTTGTGCAGCTGAGGCACTTCCCAGAGAGGGACAACAGCTGAGGGCTGGCAGCTGCCACCCCTCTCTCAACAGCTGGGGCAATCAGTCCTGCAGAGGGGGCAGGGAGCTCCGTCCACCGAAGGGGTCCGGGAGGCCACTGCCAGAGGGACAGGCGGATGGGAAGCTCAAGAATGCAATGGGAAGGCAGAGAGCTAGAAGCTGCAGGCAAATGAGCAGGTGCAGAGGCCCTGGGGCAGCACAGCTCACTTGGGAGAAAGGAGCAAGCAGGCTCTCCGGGACTCAGCCAAGAGGGGAGGCAGGAGATGTGCAAGAGGTGGGCCAGTGCCAGGCCAGGCAGGGGCTGACAGGCTGCTAAAGGAATGTGACCCTGGCGTCCAAGGAAGTTGGGAGCCACTGCAGTTTTTAAGCAGAGAGAAGGGCTGCTCCCTGGAGGATGGACTGAGGAGATGAGCGAGGGTGGACAAGCAAGGTGCTGGTCAGGACTGTTGGATCCAGGGTTCAGGAATAGCGGGGAGTGGAGGAGCC
This sequence comes from Heterocephalus glaber, assembly GCF_053883595.1. Lineage (NCBI taxonomy): Eukaryota > Metazoa > Chordata > Mammalia > Rodentia > Bathyergidae > Heterocephalus > Heterocephalus glaber. Next base: position 1,914,202 of record NW_028258450.1, read on the forward strand.
ATCTTTTTTTTTTTTTTTTGGTACCGGCGATCAAACTCGGGTCCTTACGCTTGCGAGGCAGGCGGCGGAACCACTGAGCTAAATCCCCGGCCCAATCTTTTTGTTTTTGAGGGTCCTGCTGTGTAGTTCAGGCTGGCCTCGAACTCACAGCGATCCTCCTGCCTCAGCCTCCCTAGTGCTGGGATTACAGGTGTCCACCACCAGGCTTAGCCAGAAAAGCCATCATGAGGGCACAGCGATAAAGTCTTAAATAGCCAGAGCCTGGCATGGTGGTACATGCCTGCAATCCTAGCACTCGGAGGCTGAGTGAGGCAAGAGAATTGCCATGAGTTCAAGACCATCCAGGGCTATATAGTGAGACCCTGTCTCAAAAACAAACCAAAAAAAAAAGAAAAGGCAGAAATAGGCAGATGCTCTGGCACATGCTTGCAATCCCTGCTACTCAGGAGGCTGAAACAGGAGAATTGCAAGTGCCAGCCCAGTCCAGGGCAATTTAGATAGACTCCTGTCTCAAAAATAAAAAAGGGTTGGTGCTGTAGCTCGGTGGTGGAGCACCTGTGGGTTAGATGCCCGAGGCAGGGAAAAAAAAAAAAAGGAAAGAAAGCAAAGAGAAATAATGGGTGCAGCGTGATAGGGAGAAGGCAAGGGTTTGGGCAGAAGCCCAGGGTCTGTCTGGGTGGAGGCTGGGGTGACTCAGTGGCAAAGCGCTTGTGGCAGGTGCAAGGCCCTGCATTCCATCCCCAGCACCGAAAGAAGAAAAACATGGGTTTGGATGGTAAATCACAGGAAGACTCCCCGCCCAGGTTACCCATTAACCTGGGCTCCTGTGAGGGAAGTGGCCGCAGGGTGTGTATCTTGGCATCAGACACCTGGATTTGGGCTCGAGGTCCCAGATGGGAGAGTGGAAGCCTAGATCTGGACCGTTGTTCCTTGATGTTTGCCAGCCCTGGAGAGCCGCCAGGGCGCGGCGCCCCAGGGCGTGGGGCTGGGGACACTGACGCTGACGCCCTGTCCCCTCCTGCAGACCTGGACCCCCTGGAGCTCAGTGCGGGAAAGGAGCTCTCCGTGTTTCTAAACAGCAGCCGCATGGCGGTGACCTGCTCTGCCAGGGCCCAGCCTGCACCCACCCTGCGCTGGACCAAGGTGGGAGGGAGAGGAGCCCCGCTGATCCCCGCCTGCTCCCCTCACCCACCCACAAGGCTCACACCCTGCCCTGCTTCTCCCGGTCCCCTCCAGGACTCCGTCCCTCTGGAGAATGGACCCACGCTGTCGCTCGGCCCCTTCACCTTCGATTCCGCTGGCACCTATGTGTGTGAGGCCTCCATGCCCAGTGTCCCCCTCGTCAGCCGCACCCAGAGCTTCAGGCTGCTGGTCCAAGGTTCGGGGTGCAGGACGGCTTGGGTGGGGATGGTGGCAACTTGGGAACCGAAAAGGGCAGGCCCTCTGCGCTGCCCTTTTCCTCTCCTTGCCTCCGCTCTCCCTCTCCCGCCTGTCCCTTCCTCCGAGTGGCTCCTGCTCACTTTGTCCTGGTCCGCATCGCCCACAGGGTCTCCAGAGTTAAGGGCAAAGGAGCTGGAGCCCAAGGCTGAGGGCAGCTGGACGGAAGGGGACGATGTCGAGCTCATCTGCTCCGCCCGCGGCTACCCGGAGCCCGAGCTCACCTGGAGCCAGCCGGGTGGCAGTGTAAGGGACCCTCCTCTCCAGCCCCCTGCTCCCTGTGGGGGGGACCCTGCCCCACGCTTGCCCAGGGACCAGCCATCCCCACCTCTGCCCGCACCCCCTGCCCTTGGTCCCCAGCGCGGGCCTAACCGGAGCCTCCACAGCCAGCAGAGCGGGCCCAAGGCGGACAGGGCTGGGTGAGCAGCTCGCTGACCCTGCGAGTGACCAGCACCCTGGGCCGTGAGGGAGTCTCCTGCGAGGCCTCCAACTCCCACGGGCGACTCAGCCACGTCTTCCACTTCGGCATGGGTGAGGGATGCGGAGGCACTGAGGGAGGTGCCGGGCGCAGGGCTGGCTGAGCCCCACTGCACGCTGAGCCCTCCTGTGTCCCTGCAGTGGCCCCCCAGGCTGCCCAGGCTGGAGTGGCCGTCATGGCCGTGGCCGTCAGTGTGGGCCTCCTGCTGCTCGTGGTCGCCGCCTTCTACTGCATGCGACGCAAGGGACGCCCAGGCTGCTGCCGCCGCAGAGAAAAGGGGACCCCGTGAGTGGCCCAGCCCCAGCACCAACCTCATTCCCGCCCCCCTGGGCCACCTCCTGGGCCCCCCCGCCCTGACCCTAGCCCCAGCCCGCCACCCCTGTCTGTACCATACGAATCCTCATCCCCATCGCCGGGTCTCCAATCCCAGCCTGCCACAGCCCCATCCCGCCCAGGTCATGACACACACACACACACACACACACACACACCCCCATCTCGTGTCACCCTTGGCTTCCCTCACTGGTATCCCCAAGGCCAGCCCCAGCCCCATCGCCCTCTCCCATCCCCGCAGCATCTTCCACCCTCTCCCGACTCCTGAGCACCCCCACCGTGCCCCTATACTAATGCCAGCCGGGCTCCCTCCCCGGCCACGACTATGCCCAGCTGCCACCCTCTCCCCGCAGGCCACCTGGGGAGCCAGAGCTGAGCCACCCTGGGTCGGAGCGACCAGAACAGACGGGCCTTCTGGTGGGAGGGGCCGGGGGAGGAGCCCAGGGCGGCAGTGGGGCTTTCAGAGATGAGGTGAGTCGGGGGCCAGGAGCCCGCTGGGCACAGGGACAGCCTCCTGGGCACAGGCTGAGTCACCTGTTTTCTCTGCAGTGCTGAGCCCGAGACCTGGAGGCTCCGGGCACCGACCCTGAGCTGTGGGCACCTGAGAAGCAGCCCTGTGCCCCCTGCCCCTCCTTCTCCAGCCCGGCTGGCCATGTCCCTCCCTTCCTTCCTCTGCCTGTTGGCCAGGGACCCACTGCCCGGCCTGGCCTCCGGGAGGGGTGGTGGGAGGTGGGTGGCCGGGAGGCTGCCTTCCTCAGGGAGTGTCACTCTCCCAGGCCCCAGAATAGCTGCTGGACCCGAGCCCAGGGCCGGCCTGGGACGAGGCTGGAGGGTCGCTGGCCGTGGCTATTTTTACCTCCTCCCCCAAGCGGGTCCCCCCACCTGAGTCCTGCTACACAGTCTGACACTGGATCCCCTCCGCCCTCGCCCCCGGCCCTCGTCTGTGGACACTGGAGTCTGGAATAAATGCTCTCTGTCACATCCACACCGTCCAGAGCTCCCATGGGGGCAGAGGGTCGAGGAGGGACGCAGGTGGCTGTCCCCTTTCAGTGCCTCTCCCTGCCACTGCCCTGCAGGGCCTCGGGAAAAGCCTGACGTCATGGAGAAAATAGCAGGGAGAGAGCAAGGGTGTAGAGGCCGACTCGGCTGCCCAGGGTGGCAGGGAGAGATGCCTGGCTGGGGCACCAGGCCTGGCCCCTGAGGGCCAGCGCCAGGGCCTGCGTGGGTTGAGTGCTGTCCACTTAAGGAAAAATTCCTCCTCTCTGGAGCCCCAAGGGAGCTGAGCTGGAGGGGAAGAACTGTCTGTCTGTCTGTCTGTCTGTCCGTCTCTGCTGTAGACTTAGATGGTGGAACTATGGCTGGGCTGCCTCCTCTCAGGAGATCAGAGACCCTGCAGCGGAGGATTCCCTGGGAAAGAAGTGGGCCGGATGAGGGGCCTGGGCCAGAGGGAGGAGACAGAGACTTTCGGAAGCTAAGGAAGAGAACTTTGAAAGAGAAAAGGCCGGGTTTGGTGGAGCATACCTGTAATCCCAGCCCTGAAGGAGGCTGAGGCGGGAGGGTCTCAAGTTGAGTCCTACCAGGGCAGTCTAGAGAGAGCCTGTCTCAAAATAAAAAATAAGGACCAGAGCCGGGGATTTAGCTCAGTGTTTCCGGCACCTGCCTCGAAAGTGCAAGGTCCCAAGTTCGATCCCCAGTACCCAAAAATAAATAAATAAATAAGGGCCAGGGATTTAGCTCAGTGGTGCCACCACCTGCCTCAAAAGCACATGGTCCTGAGTTCGATCCCCCGTATCTAAAAAATAAAAAGAGCTGGGGATATAGCTCAGTGATAGAGCCCAGCCTGGATCCCATCCCCAGTACCAAAAGAAAAAAGACAGAAAAAGAGAAAGGGAAAAACTTAGGTAGGTGGGAGGACAGATGGGCTTCGAAGCTCTGAGATAAGAGAAAGATTTAGGGGGACAGAGGCGAACAGAGACAAACACAGAGAAGGACGAGCTGAGTGTGTGGGTGCACGCCTATAATCCCAGGACTCGGGAGCCTGAGGCAGGAGGTCACCTTGAGGGCGGAATGTGGGCACCTGTGGCATGGCTTTGCCATTGCCCGAGGGACTTCACCTCCCAAGCCTCTGCTCTGGGGCACCCTACAAGACAGGTAGGTCACACGTTGGCCCCTAGGGGGCTCTGCAGTGCTGGGGAGCTGAGGCCGGGGACTGGGGGGTGGGACGGGCAGCCCAGAGCTGCTAACCCAATTTTCAGGCAGAGGCCATCCTCCACCCCGCTTTGCCCAGTCGCAAGTAGGACGTGGTGACCGCTGGGCAAGCCACCTGCAAGGCGACCGAGCAATCTGCCCAGAGGCCCAGAGCCAAAAGCTCGCAGGCCAAATGAGAAGCTGAAACCTCACTCGCTGAATCCATTTAAAACACTGGATTGTGGTGGCTGAGGCAGGAGGATCGCAAATTCGAGCCCAGCCTGGGCGATTCAATGAGAGTTTGAATCAAAATTAAAAGGGGCTGAGCTCTAGGTTCAATCCCTTCTAACAGAGAAGTCAATCAAACAGACGAAACAAGAAAAAAGATGGGGTTATCTTAGATCCAAATACTTGTGACCAAAGGCCCCACTGGAGTCTGGAACCCCGTGCTGTCCTTGCTCCCTGGCCCAGTTCCGGTGAGTGAGCGGAAGCCCGGCCCACAGCAGGCGCCTGGCTGCCCCTCAGCTGCCTGGGTCTGCTTGGCAGCCTGGATTTCTCCTGCTTGTTGCCAGTGGGCAGGGGCCCATGGACCCTTCTGCCTCCACCTACATGGACTGTTTTCTTGTTCTTTCTTGTCTTTTTCTTTTTTCAGTACTGGGGCTAAAATCCAGGGATGTGCTACCATTTGGATACATCCCAGCCCTTTTTATTTTTTCAGGTTAATTTTGCTTTTATGTTTTGTTTTATTAGCAGTGCTGGGGATCCAACTCAGGACCTCACATACACTAGGCAACAATTCCTTGACTGGGCTACATCCCCAGTCCTCCTTTTTATTTTTTGAGACAGGATCTCAGTTAAGTTCCCCAAGCTGAGCAACCTTCCTGCCTCAGCCTCCCAGAGTACTGGAATTACAGGCATGCACCACCATGCCTGGCTTAGTTCATATCTTTTTTTTGGGGGGGGTACGGAGGATCAAACTCAGGACCTCGAACTTGCCAGGCAGGTGCTGTGCTGCTGAGCTAAATCTCCGCCCTATAATTTTTTTTTTTTTTTTTTTTTTTGGTGCTAGGGATTGAACTCTGCTCCTTGCTCTTGCCCAGCAGGCGGCGAAACCACTGAGCTAAATCCCTGGCCCTCTGTATTCTTTTTTTGTTGCTGTTGGTGCCAGGGATCAAACTCAGGACCTTGTGCTTTCAAGGCAGGTGCGGTGCCACTGAGCTAAATCCCCACCCTACATTGTTAATACAATAGACCCTCTCATCCACCAGGGACATATTCCAAAACTCCCAACAAATGCCAGAAACCACAGATAGTACTGAACCTTTGATGTTATGGTTTTTTTCAGATAGATATTGATATAGTTTGATTTATAAATGAGGTACAATAAGAGATTAATAACTATTAATAGATTAGAAAAAAATTTTAAAAGCCAGGTATGGTGGCACAAACTCGTAGTTCCAGGTACTTGGGAGGCTGAGGCAGGAGGATCACTGCAAGCTTGAGGCCAGCCTGGACTACATAGGGAGTTCAAGGCCAGCTTGAACTACATGTGAGACTGAAAAAACAAAACAAGAAAATTAAAACAACATACTATAATAACATTATTTTAAACATACTAATTATATCTGTAATGTTCCATTTAATAATTTGGACTAAGATTGACTGTAACTATATTTATAACCTTTTTGTTGCTGGGATAATAAGGTTTGTTGCCTGACATATAAGGTATGATCAAAATATACAGTGAATGTTTAAATTAAAATTTTATTACAGCCAGGAATGGTGGCACATGCCTGTAATCCCAGCACTCAGGAGGCTGAGGCAGGAGGATTGCTGTGAGTCTGAGGCCAGCCTGGGCTACATAGCAAAACCCTGCCTTGAAAAAAAGGTATTACAGTAAAAAACACACTACTATTAATCCCCTCAAAACAGTCCCCCTCACTTCAAACACGCTTATTCCATCCTTCGTGCCACTTTCTGAAGCAGTTCTGGAAGTCCTCTTTCATGAGCATCTTTACGAAATGTGATAAAAATACAGTGATTGCTGCTGCTCAGTGCCATCCAACAGAAAGGCAGCTCATAAAGACATCCCTGTGTCTCCCTGTAACCTTCTTCACCGGATCTGGCACTGTGCAACTTCTGGCTCTTTCCCCAAATCAAAATGACTGGGAAAGGTAAATGTTTAGAAAAAGTTCAGGACACTGAGGCACCCAGGACAAGGCAATTAAGGACATGTCCAATGACACAACTTCAAGGACGAAAGTTTTATTCTGGCTCACTGTTTCAGAGGTTTCAGTCCATGGTCCTGCCCCCAAGGCTGGAACGCCATTGTGAAGGACCTCAGCACTGCATGGGCCAGGGTGGGGGCTGATGCAGAGAGAACAAGAAAGAGCCAGAGCAAGGGACGCTCCTGCTATGGGCAGCCCAGAGACTGCCTCCTCAGTGGCCACAGTCCCATAGCATGTCAGCAGGAACTCAGCATGGGCAGGATCTGAAGAGGTCAGGGCCATGAGTTACTTTCTGAGCCCACCTCTGAACACAGGGGCTTTTGTTGTTTTTGTGACAGGGTCTCCCTATGTAGCCCAGGCTGGACTCAAACTGGTGGCAATCCTCCTGCCTCAGCCTCTTGAGTGCTGGGATTAGAAGTGTGTACTACCATGCCTGGCTACAAGAGCCTTTTGAGGGGGACAGTTTTGATCCAAACCATAACAGTAAATGAAACCATGGATAGGGGAGAGACTACTGCACGTCAACAGGTCTCATTCTTTGTGTCACCTCTGTGTCCCTGCTTGTATGGTTCTTGGGTCCTCTATATAGCAGAACTGAATACCATATTATTATTATTATTATTATTTTTTTTTTTTTGGTACCAGGGATCAAACTCAGGTCCTTGCGCTTGCAAGGCAGGCTGCGGAACCACTGAGCTAAATCCCCAGCCTACCATATTATTTTTTAAAAAATACAGCCAGGAGTGGTGGTGTAGCCTGTAATCACAGCACTGGGGAGGCTGAGGCAGGAGGATCACCATGAGTTCAAGGCTAACCTGGGCTACATAGTGAGTTCAAGGCCAGCCTGAACTGCATAGGGAGACCCTGTCTTAATAAATAAATACACAAACAAACAGAGGATGCAAGTGTAGGTGGGAGAATTTGGTGAGGCGCCCAAGGGAAGTGCTCGGGAGGAGGCTGGGCAGAGTCTGCGCAGTTGTTCCGCCATGGAAGGAAATGGGAGGGACACAGAGAGAGGCCGGGGCTTCCCTTGGTCTTGGGGGGCGGGCAGAAAGACGCCCCTGACTACAGACCCTGGGGAGTTGGAGGGGAAGGGGGGAGGGAGACCCCAGAGAGGAAGGGGTTCTCTGCTCAGCACCTGGTCCAACATTAATGAGAAGGTCTGGGGCTCAGCCCCCCAAGAGGGCACACATTTGCATAAGGTTCTGCCCCTGCCTGGCATCACAGGCAATTTGCGTACAGATGGCAGCCTGGGCCCACTTCACCGGGACCCCTCCTCCCACCCTGGCCAGGGCCTGGAGGAAGAGGATGGAGGGAAGGGTGAGCCATGGCATCTGGGACTCCAGGAGGTAAAACAAGTTTATAATGAGCTTCCTTCACTCAGCAGCCTTCTGTGGCTCCCTATTGTTCCCAGGAGCAGGACCACCCTTCACAGGGCATTCAGGGCCCTGGGAGACACTGCTCCTCACACACACCCACTGTTCCGTCTCCCGCCATGCTTGGTGATTGACATCACTGTTCCCCTTCCCAGGAATGCCCTTTCCCATGGCCCCCACTATAACTAAGAGGCCTGGACATCTAGGCTTTTGAAAAGTTTCATCATCACCCCTCTCCTGCGCTCAGGACATTGCAGGAATTTGTATCTCTTCTGGACTTGGACAGATTTTATCAGTTAGGCTATGTTTGGTTACAAATGACCAAAAAAAGGAAAAAAATAACTCAGTAAAAATATGATTCTGGGCAGGGTGACACATGCCTGTAATCTGAGCACTTGGGAGGCTGAGACAGGAAGATCATCAGGAGTTCAAGGCCAGCCTGGGCTACCTAGCAAGATCCTGTCTCAAAAAACAACAGGGCTGGGGATTTAGCTCACTGGTTCTGCCGCCTGCCTTTAAAGTGGAAGGACCTGAGTTCGATGCCTGGTACCAAAAAAAAAAAACCAACAACAAACACACATACACACACAAAACAAACAAAAAACTGATGTAGGTGAAAAGGGATCAATTATTTAGCATATAACTGGGAAGTGCAAAGATGGGCTACCTTCAGGCATAGCTGGATCCAGGGGCTCCGATCCATTCCCATTCCTGAACCAAAGCCAGGGACATCAAGTCCTCTGTTTGGCCCAGCTCAGGTGAGGCCTGCTCTGTCCCAGAAGGACTTGAGTGATAAGGAAAGCCGCAGAGTGTGGCAGCTCCTGGCAGAAAAAAGAGGGAGGTTGTGGGCAGGTGAAGCACCTGCTGTTGACTCCGAGGCCCCTTCGGGAAGCTGCCCTGCCCTAAGTCCAAGGCTCTTCAGCCAAGTGCAGCCTTGGGACTCATTAACACCGGAAGTTGACCCCCAGGCATGGGACCCATCTAGTCATTTGTCAACAAAGCTCACGCTTGTGACCTGGGGACTCCAGTCTGCACTCACAGACTCCGGGGGCTCACCCCACCCACCTGGTGGTGGGACAGAGGGTGGGTGCTGGGGACCTTCCTACTCCCTGCAGCCAGCAGTGTGAGCTTTAGGAGCCCGAGCTCCTGGCCAGGTCAGGGAGCCCCAGCGCACATTTTCGATGCCCTTATTTGTTCAGCCGGACTTTCGTTCACCGGTGGGGAGCCTGAGACATTTCTTTTTTTTTTTTTGGTACTGGGGATCAAACTCGGGTCCTTGTGCTTGCACAGCAGGCGTCGAAGCCACTGAGCTAAATCCCCTCCCCGGCCCCCTGAGACATTTCTTATCTAGAGGTAACGGAGCAAAGACACTGAGAGCAGAGAGGACCAGGTCCTAATCCCAGCCTGCTACTTCCTCTCAGTGAAATGGGGATCATGATAGTGTCCCCTTCGTGGACTTTGGGGAGGAATAAACTTAGACAAATAATGCACATAAAACAGTTCCACAACTGCCATTTTTTTTCCGTGCTGGGAATTGAATCTAGGACCTTCCCACTGAGCCACACCCCTATCCTTTTTTTAAATTTTGTGTTGTTTTTTTTTTTGGTACCAGGGTCGAACTCGGGACCTTGCGCTTTCGAGGCAGGCACCGGAACCACTGAGCTAAATCCCCGGCCCTCCTTTTTTTTTATTTTGACACAGGGTCTCCCTAAATTGCCCAGGCTGAGCTTCACTTTGTTTTCCATTTGTTTGTTTGTTTTGAGGAAGGGTCTTGCTCAGGCTGTCCTTGAGTTCACTATGTAGCCCAGACTGGCCTTGAACTACAACCCTCTTGCCTCAGCCTCCCAAGTGCTGGGAATTACAGGAGTGAGCTACCAAACCACACTAGTCACATCCGACTTTTTTTTTTTGGTACCGGGGACTGAACTCCAGTCCCTGCTCTTGCAAGGCAGGCTGCCGAACCACTGAGCTAAATCCCCAACCCCTCACATCTGACTTTGTAACTAACTCTGGGGCAAGTCACTTTATCTCCGGGTGCCTCAGTTTCCTTATCATGTAAGGCACTGTGTGGGTTGAGATAACACTTGCAGTGCTGGGCATGGTGTGCACACCTGTTATCCCAGCACTTGGGAGGCTGAGGCAGGAGGATCACCCAGAGTTCAGGGCCAGTCTGAACTACATAGTGAGAAATAAATACATAAGTGGAGATAACAGGTTGTGCGTTTAGATCAGCACCTGCGCACAGTGAGTGCTAAGTTAATTTATCAACAGTACCTTTACCAGCTCTTGGACGTGGGTCAGCGAAAGCCTGCGGGGCCAGGGACTGCCCTCTGGGGAGGAGAGCCAGGTGTGTGGCAGGTGGACATGAGCCAGCCTGCAGGACAAGAAGCCCTAACATGCCAGCCCCTGCTGACCAGCTCAGCTCGCACCCCGCCCGCCTGAAGGCTCCGGGTCCAGCGCTCAAGGCGTCCCCGCCTCGGCCTCCAGCCTCTGCCCTCACCGGCCCAGGGCGCCTCCCCCGGTGGCCAGGAATATGAGAGGCAGGTGGGGGCGGGGAGGCGCGGGCCAGCGGGAGACAAAGGGGCCGAGTCAGAGAGAGACACAAAGACGCGGGGAGGCTGGAGCGGTGAAGTGGGACAAGGACACGGGGAGGGACCGCAGGGTCCGAGCCGGCCAGGCCAGCCCCGCCCAGCCAGCCCGGCCCAGCCAGCCTGGCAAAGCGCGGGGCGGTCTGTGCTGCCCCCTGGCGGGCGGCCCTGGAACGGGGACCGCAGACCCTGCGCGGGAGAGGGGACCCGGGCAGGCGGGGAGAGAGGGACACCGAGAAGAGCGAGGTAGAGGCGAGGAAAGAAACAGAGTCACAGGCATAGTAAGACACAGAAAGAGACAGGGACAGTGAAACAAGAGACACAGGGAGAGAGAAACAAGAAACAGCCAAAGGGTTGGAAAGACATGGGAACCAAGCGACACAGAAACACTGACAGAGACCAGAAACACTGAGGCAGTAAGACCGGAAAGACTCCGAAACAGGAACAAAAGGGAGATGCAAAGGTGAGAGACACTAAGAGAGAAATCTAGAAAGGAACGAATCAGGACAGAGACTCAGGTGTGCGGAGGGATACCCAGCTGGCGGGACTGACGCGGGACACCTGGAGACTGGGAAACCAGGAGACTGGGAAACCAGGAAACCTAGCGACCCGGGAGAGAGGGCGGGACCTGGTTGTGGGCGGGGCCCAGACGGGGCGGGCCTACGAGAGCCCATATACCCCAGGCAAGCATGACGAGAGGGGCCTGGCTGCCCAGAAGGGGGCGGGACAATGCTGTGGGCAGGGGCGAGGCCGAGCGGGACTGGGTTCCCGCAGAGTGGACAGGCTATTAGGAAGGCGGGGGGCGGGTCCGGGCCTGGGGCGTGGCTTCACGGGGGGGGGGGGTGCGGCCGGAAGTTCCCAAGGGGGCTTGGCAGAACCTTTGTAGAGCGTCCAGTAGGTGGGGACCTGGGCGCTCAGGGACACCCCTGGAGGGGGGCGTGGCTACATCCTAAAGGGGCGGTGTTTCACCTCAGAGAAAGGCGGAGATAGAATCTGAGGGAAGAGCGATCCTGGGCGGGATCCCAGAGAAGTGCTGGTAGAAAATCCTGGGAGGGGGCGGGCACAGAACCCTGGGGAAGGGAGGGGGCGTGTCCGAACTCCAGAAGGGGGCGTGGCCGCAGACCCGGATCGGCTCCGCGGGGGAAGGGTAGGGGATAGGTTCAGTGACGTCAGCGAGTCCGAGAGGCCGGAGCTCTGTGAGGGGCCCGAGGCGCGGATCCTAAGAGCCAGGCGGGGAAAGCTGGGCCGGGAGATCCGAGCAGGGAGAGCGGTGAGCGGCGGGAACCTGCCCGGAGCCGCACCCCTAGGCACCTGCTCGACTGCCCAGCCGATCGGCCATCGCGGAGTGGCCCGCAAGCCCCCGCCCGGGCCCAGCCCCCTCCCGGGGCCCCATGGCCCGGGACGCAGCCCTCGCGCAGTCGAGACTGTTGCCGACGCTGCCGCTGTTGCTTCTGCAGCTCCTAGAAACAGGTAGGAGACCGAGACCTTCCCTTTCCTCCCCGCTTTCAGCTCCCCAGGCCCCGAGGCTCCTCTCGCGCCCCCTTCCAGGCTGGGCCTATCGGCCCCTATACGGACGCACCCCATCCTCTCCGAGCCCCCAGCCCCTCCTCTCGGTGTTCCTCATCCGTCACACCCAGTACCCTACCCGCCCATCCTGCCCCGCACTTCGCGGGGGGCGGGCTTGGATCCTCGAGCCCAAGGGGTTAAATCTGAGGTCTGCGGAAGCCTCGCGCTCCCTTCCTAGTCCCAGGATCTGTTCCTGGCTTGCTGCCCGCCCCAGGAATGTGGGGAATGTGCCTCCCCCAGAGGGAGGGTCCTGATGATGGAGGAGCCCCCCGCCCCCGTGTTTCCTTCTTGCCAGGGTTGAGTCTGGGCCGGGGAAGACTTGAGGGCAAGGGGCAGACGTCGAAAAGAAAAGGGCGGAGAGCTCGGACTTTGGGGTCCTGGGTGACTGAGGATGAGAGTTGGGGCGACCTGGAGGGAGAGGGCCTGAGCTTGGAGCTCCAGCCCTGGTCGGGAGTTTGCAGACTGAGACCACTAAGTACTGAAAGGTGAGGGGCTGGGGTCCCGGTCCTGTGTCCTGAATCCCGGCTAGAACAGGCTAGGGGCTGTTAGTAATGGGTCGAGGTAGATTTGGGGACTCGAGGGGCTCCGATTTGTGGTTTAGGATTGGATTGTGGGCCAGGTGCTCCGTCTCCTGGGTTCCTGGTGGAACTGGGGGGCCTCAGATCGAACTGTGGCCAGAGGAATGTCTTCTGAGAGCCAGGCACTGGGCAGGAGGGCGGTGTCCCTTGCCCTCTAGATAGAAGCAAGAGCTGGCCGCTGTGTCCAGGAGTTGGGCCTCAGGAGGCCGAGTCCGGGTGGGTCCAAGGCTGAGATCCTGGGGTGTTCGGAAGCTGGAGCTGCCTCCCCGTCCCGGTCCTGAGAGTTCCCCAAGTATCGCCTTCCCCCAGCCAGGGTGGGGCAGCAGGGCGGGAGCTGTCCTCTTCGCTGTTCCAGCTCCCGGTTTCGGGACCTTATCTTCCTCCTGTCGAGCCTTTGTCCTCGAGCTGCTGTGGGGGTGGAGCCGCTGAGCCAATCCCCGCACCTTCCCTGTCCCCCACCAGGGGAGGGGCGCAGCCCCCAGCGGAGGGAGAGGCTGAGAGGACACAGGTGAATGAGCTGGTGCCGCCCATTGCAGGTGACAGATTGTTCCCAGCTAGAAACTGGAGGATGCTGGAGTTTCCCAAGGGTTTGCCCAGAGGGGCTCAGGAGGCTCTTGGGGGAACCTGGTGACTCCTCTGGCCTCAAGTTCCCGTGATGTCTCGAGTTTTTATCTGGGCTCAGCCCCAAACCATCGCCTGACTCTTCCACCCCCTGCTTCTCCCTCTCCTGGATGAGATCAGAACCCCCACCTCGGGGTGAACCCCGGACCTTGAGCCAAGACCCGACTTGGTGCTGGCCTCACAGAAGGTTCCAGATCGCCCTAAGAAAGAGCTCCTCCTCCAGTTTCCATGTTTCGAGCAGGGAAACAGAGGCTTAGGGAGGGCCAGGTTCTCTCCCAGGGTCCCACTGCAGTCCCAGGCAGCCAGACTCCAGAGCCTGCCCTCTGGATGCCCGCTCTTCAGAGCCCTTGGCTGGGTGGGCCCCAAAGGGCCTCTGAGCCTCCTTCTCCTCCTGTGTAAAACTGAGTGACTTCCCTTCCCTGCAGGACCACGCGGGGGGGGGGGGTTCAGAGGGCCCACGAGGCCTTGAGGGGACTGGGAAGGGGCCTCCCCTCCCACCAGGCTCCTCCTTCTGCCCCTGCTTGCAAAAATCTCAATCCCCCTTCTCTCTCTCTCCCTCTGTCTCTCTCCCCCTCTCCCTCTCTCCCTCTCTCCCTCTCTCTTCCTCTTTTCCTCCCTCCTTCCCCCTCCCCTCACTCTCTCCCCTCTTCCTCTCTTCCTTTCTCACCTCTCTCCCTCCTCCTCTGGCTCCTCTGAGTCCTCTTTCTCCTCCTCCCCATCTCTCTCTCCTTTCCCTCCACCCTGTTTCGAAGCCCCTCTGAGGCCCCCTGGGAATGAGGGTGCCCCCCCTGGAACTCCACCCAGCCCACCCGCCCCTCCACTTCCTCCGCTCGTCGTGTCAGCCAGGCAGCCCCACGCAGGCAGGAGGGGGAGGGGAGGAGGGGACTGCCGGCCGCGCTGTCTCTTCTCCTTAGGGAAGGGCACTGAGCAGAACCTCAGGACCAGGGACCAGATCCGCAGAGAGGACAGAGATGCAGGGATGGGGACAGAAGTCAACAGAGGGAGCGGGCGGGACCAGATCTAGAGAGGGAGCCTGATCCACACATAAGAATGGCACAGAGATGGGGGGTGACATCCAGCCACAGGGAGGGGCAGAGACACTGGGGAGGGAGGAGAACTCTGGGGAAGGGAGGCAGCTGAGACCAGAGTGAGGGCGGGGTCAGCCAAGGAGACAGAGGGGCTTGGTGACAGCCAGGGAGGGCAGACCCCAGCCGAGGGAAAACGGGGATCCAGTGACTCCCGGAGGTCAGGGCACAGGGAGCCACAAGGCCAGCAGCGTGCGGGCCACAGGGAGCTGTGACACGGGAGGGACAGGGAGGTGTGCACTGGGCCAGCCAGCCCTCCCCACCTGGGATGCTGTTACTTTTTGTGTGTGTGTGTGGTACCAGGGATCGAAGTTGAACTCGGGACCTTGCGCTTGCGAGGCAGGTGGTGGAACTACTGAGCTAAATCCCCGGCCCTCGCTATTACATTTTTAATGTCCCAGCAATGCTGAGAAATGGAGCAGGAGGGGGAGGAGAAGGGACCCAGAGAGGTGGCCAGGCAGCGAGAAAGCATGTCAGGGATGTGGAGAGATAGGCGGCAGGGAGACCCCAGGTCAGAGTCACAGAGACACCCTGAGAGATTCAGCCCAGAGACATGGAGAGACCAGAGCCCCCCGGAATCTCAGGCAGAAGCAGATTCCAGAGACAGGAGACCCAGACCCAGAAGAGAGGGGAAAAAATGAGAGAATGGAAGCCTAGCTTGGTGGTGCACACCTGCAGATCCCAGCATTTGGAGAGGCTGAGGCAAGAGGATCTCAAGTCCACATTCCAGCTCAGTCTAAGCAACTTAGTAAAACCTTGTCTCAAAATAAAAACATGATAAAAATTTTTGGCTGGGGAGCGGGTAGTTCAGTGTGAAGGCCCTGAGTTCAGACTTCAGTACCTTAAAAAGGAAAGGGAAGGGAAAGGAGGGAAGGAGGGGGGAAGGGGAAAGGAACGGAGGGAAGGGGAAAGACAGAAAATAAGAAAACAATTCAGGGCATGAGTGTGTTCATGATCAACACGAAGGTTCTAGCACCGTGGTGATGGATGCACAACCCTGTAGACATGCTAAGAGGAGTTGAACTGGATGCATCGGTGGGTCGCACGGCATGGAAATTACGTCTCCATGAAGTTGTTCCAAGGAGCGAGAGGTGAGGGCAGCTGAGGCTGAGCCCTGGTCCCTGAGAACCAGCAGGAACCAAAGACCAGGGACACTGAGAGGGAGGAAAAGCCTCCGCCCGGATCCCCAGGACTGGGCTGTGAACTCCCACTCAGGATGTGAGCTGGATCTGCCCACCCCCCAGGAAGGGCTGTGCTGGATTCTGACCCAAGAGTCAGAACTGTGGCGAGGGGAGTGGGGACCGGGTCCTGCTCTGGGAGGGAACTGGGCAGGCTGGAGGGCTGGAGGGGGCCACCCTTGACCGTGAGTGGTGAAGGCCCCAAGGCAGGCGGAGAAATCCAGCCCCAGGCCCACAGTCGTCCAGGCTGCTGCTGCTCACTCCCCAGACCGGCTCCGGATTTCTGCTGCGGGGGTGGGCACTGTGATGAATGCAATTAATTAATTAATTAACCAGGCGGCTGAGGCAGCAGCTGAGGCCTGGGCTCTGGGCACGCAGGACTTCAAGGGGCCCCTTCCAGAGTCCTGCCCCACCCTGCCATGGGCAGGGGGTCAGACCGTCATATAAGCTACGAGGTGGTGGTGGCAGGGAGAGGCTGGAATCCCTGAGGAGGTGTCCAGGCCGGAATCCCAGAGCTAGATCCAGCCTCCTCCCTCAGGCCCAGAAGTTCAGGCCCAGATTCTAGCCCATAAATCACTCTATCTGTCCTCCCTGCCTTGGTCAACCCCTGCCTGCATCTCAAGGTCTCCAGCTCTATGTCCCTGTCCCCTAAAGTTCCCCCTAGGCCTTCACCACCACCCCCCACGCCGCCATGGACGGAAGCCTGCAGGTCCAGTCCGCAGGGGCAGGAAGTGTGTTTGGGGACCCAGCTGACAGCTCCATAGCACTGTCACCAGTCTGACTTGCCCTGGGAAGCGGAGGACAGCCGGAGCTGTCACAGCCACTCTCCCCCGGCGTGGTGCTGGCCTTGTCTCTGCCAAGGTCAGGGAGAAGCAACCGCCCGCACTGGACTGGACACAGTCCTCACTTGGGCCCAGTGCTCCTCCCGCTTCTACCCCTGCCGCGCTGACCTGCCAAACCCCAGCCGCACACTCCCTTCTCTCCTAACTCTCACTCTCCGCCGCTCCCCAGTGCCCTCAGGACAAAACCCTAGTTCTAACTCAACCTCAGCCTGGGCACCACAATTCCTATCTCCCTCTCTTTTGCTCCGTGCACCTCTCTGTGGGGCTTCTGACAGTGGGCAGCCCTGTCTGGACTCTGGGGACACTGATTTCTGCCCCTGGGTCTGAAATGCCAGTGGGGGGGGGGGATAAGCAGGGTTCTAGGTGACAGATGGTGGTCAGTGCTGTGAGACAAAAGAGAGCAAGATCTAGGGATCCTTGCTGTCCATGTGGTGGTCAAGGAATGCTTCAGTGAGCAAGAGGCCTGGAGGGAGGGAAGGCGGGAGCAGTAGAGACTGGTGCAGGAGTGCGAGCAGCAAGTGCAAAGGCCCTGGGACAGGACTCAAATGGCATTTAAGGAGCAGTGGGAAGGCCAGCCCAGGGGCGAAGAGGTGAGGAAAAGGGTAGATAAAGGCATGCAGCCTATTTGAGCAACCGTGAAATCAAGCTTTGTCCTGAATGAGGAGAGAGCTTCATCAGAGCAGAGAAGGGGCACGTGATCTGCCATAGCCACCCTTCGGGGACATCCCGAGGGGCCCCTACCATCTTCCTAGACCAGGGTGGGGCCCAGGGAGGAATCCCACATGGTCCAGTAGATACTGTTGCAGATAGGGCCTGCAGGATTTTCTAATGGGCTCCCTGTGGGGGAAGGGAGAGACAAGTCAGGATGACTCCAAGGTTTTGACCCTGCACTCTCTCCTGAGACAGAAATGCCTTAAAGTTGGCCTCCTTGCCCCTTCCCCTGGCTGGAACTGTCCTGTTCATTCATTCAGAACTGGAGACTGAGAAAGGTGGCATCAGGGGATGTCTTGGTTACTCTTCTCACACTGAGACAAAGCACCCGACACCCACAGTTAAAGGAGGAAAGGTTTATTTGGCTCACAGCCTGTAGAGGTTTCAGTCCCTAGTCGGCTGGCTCCAGGGCAGGGTGGCGTGGCAGAGGGGCTTTGCAGAGGAGAAACAGTCTATGGCAAGCAAGCAGGTGAGAGCACATTGGCCCTCTTTCTGTCCTTTATATTTTATGCAGGTTCCCCTAGGCAGGGAACCCTTACACCCTTAATCCTAGCATCACACACTCTAGATCCAGCCACCTCTGACTAAGGCCCACTGATGACCACGCAGGGCTTTGGGGGACATCTACACGCAGCCGTGGCAGGTGGGATTGAGCAAATGGAACCTAGGGCCGCATTCATTCAGTCCTTACACACTGAGCATCTGCCACCAGTCTGTCGCAGACCTGGTAGTGGCTGTGAACAGACATCCCTGCCCTGGGGTGCTGGTGTCCCAGGAGGACAAGACACCAGGTGGCTGAAACAGGAAACGCAAGGAGACCCCACCCTGGGGGGAGAGATCTGCTTAGGAGATTTGCCCCAGGAAGTTGAATGGTTCCGTTTGATTTCTGGTGACACCTTCGTAGGCCACCTTGCTGTCTGCAATCCATTCTGTTCAGCTCACCCCCTGCCCTCATACCTCCCTGGCTGAAATCAACTCATTCTCCAGCTGAAGAGCCATCTATGGCTCCCATGTGCCTCCCCCACACCTCCAGGACCCTGAGCTCCTTGGCCCCACGCTGGTTTGCTATTTCTGTGATGGCTCATGAAAGCACACAGTGGCTTTTCCCGAGTGCCCTTCCCTTTGGGCACCCTGAGGTGACAGGTCCTAGCATCTAAGGGCTCTGGCAGGAGCTCAGAGGAAGCCCCTGTGTGGGAGGGAGCCTCTTCCTCAGCCCACCTGACTGACCCCCAGGAGCCCCATCTGCTGAGTTTTGCCTGGATTTTATTTTTTGTTTTTTGTGGTGCTGGGGCGGAGGGCACACACCTGTAATCCTAGCACTCTGGGAGGCTGAGGCAGGAGGATCCCAAGTTCAGACCCTGTCTAAAAATAAAAAAGAGCTGGGGATGTAGCTCAGTGTGAAGGCCCTAAGTTCAATCCCCAGTGCTAAAAAAAAAAAATCAGTAAATGAAACCCCTGTGGGCCCCAGAAAGTGCAGGCAAAACCAGATGTGGCCCCAGGGGGCAGTGCAAACCCCTGGGGCTGGACCCACCCTGCCGGTCTGCAGAGAGTGCCCGGGGCCCCTGTCACATGGAGGAAGCTGGGCTGGGGAAGCGGTCACTTGGCTGGGAAGGGAAGGAGGAGGGAGAGCCCTCATCTGTCTGTCACAGGTTTGAGGCTCAACACCCAGCTTCCAGCCTCTTCAGAGGGTGCGTCTCTTTCCTGAGGTGGCTTAAGTGTGACGTGCTGTGTGTGTCACTGGAGGCCTTCACTCATGGCCCCCTGTCGATGTCCCCCAGCTCCCTGGAGATGGGGCGGCACCCTGGGCCCTGGCGCAACCCGAACCTCATCAAGGGGCACTTGTAATTACAACAACCTCCATGGCGTTTGTTTAACAAGCTCTGATCTCCAGCTTCCTGTGGCCCCATTAGTGCTTCACAAATATTCTTGAACCCTCATAACTACTCCTAGGACACAGGGCCCTGTTATTATCCTGATTTTATAGCTAGGAAACTGAGGCACAGAGAGAGTAAGACTTGGGGAAGGCCACAACGCCAGGCAGTGGCAGAGCCAGGATTCAAAAACACAAAGTCTGTGCCTGTGGTCATCGTGCTGTACTGTCTTGCACGGCCCAGAAACAGTCTTCCTTATTCCAGTTTTATTAAAAGGGAGAACACGGAGGGGATATAGCCCAGTGGTACAGCATTTGCCTGGGATGCTCCAGGCCCAGGATTCCACCCCAGCACTGCAGAAAAGAAATGACGAGAAAAGAAGGGAAAAGGAAAGGAAAAGAAAGAGAAAACTGGGAGTGGTGGCACACTCCTGTAACCTCAGTGCTTGGGAGGCTGAGGCAGGAGGATTACCAAGAGTTCGAGGCCAACCTGGGATATATAGTGAGTTCAAAGCCAGAATGAACTATCTAGCCAGACTATATCTCAAAGAAGAGAAAAGTGATGTCAAATGAAGGAGCCAGGTGCTAAAGGCCATAGGTGGTATCATATGACAGCCAGCTGGTAGATGAGAAGTCGGGATCTATAGAGACAGAAGGCGAATCCCAATTAGGGGTGAGGGTTTCTTGTGGGGACACCAAAAGTGCCCTAAAACTGACTGTGGTAGGACTGCACAGCTCTGGGACTAGACCAAAAGCCACTGAATTGTACGAGTTCAGTGGATGACGGAGGGTGAGGGTCTTGTTCTTGCAGAAGTGTCTGAGCGCGTTGCAGATGGGACGCTTCAGCCCTGTGTCTCTTGGCAAAGGTGCTCTGCATAACCACAACTTAATTTCTGTGCCTAAGAATATTACCAGGAATTCCACAATAACATGTAATCTAATTAAGATTTTATGAAATTATTCCTGGCATGCAACTCCTAAAATCCTTCATCTCTCCCAAGGGACAGCAAATAGTGTCTTTTTTTCCTTTCTTTCTCCTCAGTATGGAGGACGAGGCCCCAGATCATTCCACTGAGCAACACCCCCAAGCCTTTTTTTTTTTTTGAAACAGGGTCTCACTAAGTCAATAAATGGCTAAGGCCAGACTCAAACTCAATCCTCCTGTATCAGCTTCCCTTGATGCTGGGGTCACAGGCGGGCACCACCACGCCCGGCTCTGTGTATTTTTGAGACAGTGTCCCTGTGTGGCCCAGGCTGGTCCTGCACTCCTGGGCCCAAGGGATCCTCCTGCCTCAGCCTCCCACATACCTGGGGCTACAGGCCCACGCTACTGTGCTTGGTTTCCATTAATTTGTTAACCTGCCCACAGAACTCAGGGAAACATGTTCACTGGTTTGTTCTAAAGGATATTCTGAAGAATAACAGGTGAAGAGGGACTCAGAGCAAGGCCTGGGAGAAGGGGCCTGGGGGTTCCTGCCGTGTCTGGGGGGTGCCTCATCTCTGGGAGCTCCATGTGTTCAGCTGTCAGGAAACTGGCCCAATCTTGTCCTTTTTCTTCCCTTCAGCACTAGAGACTGAACCCAGAGTCTTTGCACTGAGCTACATCCCCAGCCCCTTTTGTATTTTATTTTCTTTTGAGGCAGGGTCTCCCTTTGTAGTTCAGGCTGGACCTGAACTCACTATATACCCCAGGCTGGCCTTGAACTCACAGTGATCTTCCTGCCTCAGCCTCCTGAGTGCTGGGATGGCAGGCATGTGCCACCACACCTGGCAATTTGTATTTATTTTGAGACAGGATCTCACTGTGTTGCTAAATTGCCCAGGCTGGGTTCAAATCTGCTAATCTCCTGCCTCTGCCTCCCAGGGTGCCAGGGTTACAGGTAAGCACCATCACCCCCAGTTACTTTTGGCTGTGCACGCCTGTGATCCCAGCACTTTAGAGGCTGAGACAGGAGGATCTTTTTGAGTTCGAGGCCAGCCTGAGCTACATCGTGAGTTTATGGCCAGTCTGGGCTACACTGTGAGACTCTCTCAAAACTACCACCTTCCTGGGGCGGGGGATTTAGCTCAGTGGTTCTGGCACCTGCCTTACAAGCGCAAGGTCCCAAGTTCGATCCCCAGTACCAAAAACAAAACAAAACAAAAAAAACTACCACCTTCCAAAAAAAAAAAACCACAACCAGGTGGCTGCAGTGGGCACCTGGGACCTTCAGGATCCCACGCTGTGTCCAGATAGCTGTGCCCAGGTAGAGTAGAATGTGGGGCTCCCCATGCAGATTTGATGTTGCTCCATGGGGGACCCCGTGTTCTGGTGTCAGAAGCACAATGTGAGAGCGTAGCGGAGGAGGCACCGGAGTTTGCCTTCCTGTTCACTGGCCCAGACTGGGATTCCCCACTCTTCCCCGAACTGGCCTTTCCAGCTGGCTCTCCAGACACCGCTGCCCGGGCGCCTCCCTTGTCCTCGGGCCAGATCTCCCCGCCAGCTCCACCCGGCCCGGAGGTCTCGGTCCCCCCAGCCTCGGCTTCCTCTCCCCTCAGGAGCCCAGGATATGCAGGTCCAAGTGCTTCCCGAGGTTCGGGGCCACCTGGGTAACACCGTGGAGCTGCCGTGTCACCTGCTGCCGCATACCCAGAATGTGAACGTCACGCAGGTGACCTGGCAACGCCTGAACGGAATCTCCGTGGCTGCCTTTCACCCCAACTACGGCACCCACTTCCCCAACCAGCAGCCTAGCCTGGAGCGGCTGGCCTTCGTCAGAGCCGGCCAGGGCACCAAGACCAACCTGTATGACGCCACGCTGGCCATCCATGACCTGCGCCTGGAGGATGAGGGCAACTACACCTGCGAGTTCGCCACCTTCCCCAAGGGCACCCGCTCGGGGGTGACCTGGCTCCGAGTCATAGGTGAGCATCGGGGTGCTGCTGCGAAAGAGCATCCCCTCCCACCCTTTCCTTTCTGCCCCAGCCTCGAGGCTGGCTTTCCCTGTGACATCGCTCAGTTGGCAGGTGTTCTCTAACTACCTACTGTGCACCAGGTGCTTCTCTGCATGCTGAGGATACAGCAGGCAACAATGCATTCTCGGCACATTTTTATTGAGCACCTACTAGGCACTTTCCTGAGTTTTCGGGATGATGCACTAAGACAGAACTCCCTGTCCTTCTGGAGCTCATGCTCCAATCAGGAGGCACCAGAGAGTACGCAAATACGGAGCTGGGCGTAATCCACCAGCCCGTAATCCTATCACTCCGGAAAGCTGAGGCTGAAGGGTCCTAAGTTTGAGGTCACCCTGGGCAATTTGGTGAGACCCTGTCTCAAAATTTAAAAACGAAGAAAGGGCAGGCAGGTGTGTAGCTTACTGCAAAGCTCCTGGGCTCAATGTCCAGTATCACATAAACAAATATAAAAAACCAGAGTAAGCTGGCTGTGGTGGTGCACACCTATAATCCCAGCACTTGGAAGCCTGAGGCAGGAGGATTGCCATGAGTTTAAGGCCAGCCTGAGCAATATAGTGAGTTCAAGACAGCCAGCCTGGACTGCATGGCAAGACCCTGTCTCAAACACACACACACACACACACACACACACACACACACACGCGCGCGCGCGCGCGCGCGCGCGCGCGCGCTCACCCCAGAGTGTAAGGCAGGCAGTTTTAGGCACTGTGGAAGGTGAAGGGGACAGATTGCAGTCAGCTTGGAGGTCTGGTGATTCTTAAACAAAACTAAAAGGAGGGACTAGAGCCCTGTGGTACCTGAGAGGAGAGATGGGGGAAGCGGGAGGGTGCATGCAAAGGCCCTGTATCAGGACACATCAGGAAGGCAGGCAGGGAGGGAGGGGCAGAGGGACAAAGGTGGGAGAAGAGGGAGGGTGGGTACAGCCATGTGAGTAGGAGGTGGGAGGAATAGAGGAGACAGAGTCATGAGTGATCCCAGTGAAGACTTCAGTTTTGCCCTGGGAACAAGCTACATAGGTGCTGAGTGGCAGAGGGACAAGTCGGCCTGGGGCCTGGGAAACCATGGAACAGACAGTGGCTGGGAGAACAGGATGCAGGGCCTGGTGCAGGGCAGATGTCAGGGAGGCTCCTGAGTGAGTCCTGGACGCAAGCAGAGGGCCCAGTGTTCGAGGGAGCTAGGAGGTGGGGACCAGCCAGGTGTGTTTCAGGGATGGACGGCAACTGGGGTGGGGGGAGAGGCTGGGGCTGGGGGGCCCTCTCTGAAGTGGGAAAGCACTCAGGAGGCTGAGACAGGAAGATCACTATGAGTTTGAGGCCAGCCTGAACTGCATAGCATGACCCTGTCTCAAAAACCAAAAAAATATATAAAAATATGAACAGCTGCCAGGTACCAGGCATGGTAGGTACCGAGAGTAAAAAGGCCAGCCTCTGCCTTCCAGGGGAGTGGGTGACCCCTCAGACACTACAGGCAAGCTGATCAGAGGACAGGGACGTCCCCTTGAGGAAGCAAGGCTTGGGCTGGCATCTGGGATCCCGCAGTGGGCAAGAGAGTGGACCAAGCCTGCAGTTAGCCGAGGGCAGCCTGTGCCGGCTCCCTGGGCTCTCAGCGTCCTGAGGGCTCTGGCAGGGCAGTCGGGGCACACGGCCACAGCAGAGATGGGGGGGCACAAGGACAGGCCTGGAAGGCAGCAGGAGGCTCGAGTCAGAGCCCTGGGGACAAGCAGGGTTTCCCCCTTCTGTGTTTTCCAAGAGGACTGAGTGAAAGAGACAAAGATAAATGACCATGCTGAGCACCTCCTGTGCCTTGTCCTGCATGGGGAGCAGAGGGGAGGGGACAACATGGCAGAATGGGCAACACTCGGGTAGCGTAGTATGTGCCAGACCCGAGCCTAAGCCCAGACAGGTGGAGTTCTTTACTCTGCAAAGAAATGGTTTGGGCCTTGAACTCACAGTCATCCTCCTGCCTCAGCCTCCCAGAGTGCTGGGAGACTATAGTCATGCAGCACCACACCTGGCAACGGGTTAGACATTTATTGTCTCCATCTGACTGACTAAAGCTGCACAGCTGCTGAGCAGCAAAGCTGGGATCTGAGCAGCAGAGCTGGGGCCGGACTACCCTCTCCCTGTGAAGTGTTTGTTGAGTGACTGCAGGACAGGAGTAAACTTCCCCCCTTCTCCCTAGCCCAGCCCCAGAGCCGCGCAGAAGCCCAGGAGGTCACGCTCAGCCTGGATCCCGTGCCTGTGGCCCGCTGCGTTTCCATGGGGGGCCGCCCACCTGCGAGGATCACCTGGATCTCAGCCCTGGAAGGGGAGGCCAGAGACAGCCAGGAGCCAGGGCCCCAGCCGGGCACAGTCACCGTCACCAGCCGCTACACCATGGTGCCCCTGGGCCGAACGGACGGTGTCAAAATCACCTGCAAAGTGGAGCACGAGAGCTTCCAGGAGCCAGTGCTGCTGCCTGTGACCCTCTCCGTGCGCTGTGAGTGCACCAGGTGACCCCACAGCACCCTTAGTGTCCCCGCTGTCCCCAGACATGGTCTGCACGGCTCTCTGGAGCCACGTTCTGCCCTGCCTCCTTGCCTGGTGTCCACACCGGCTCCCTCAGGCAGCGTCTACACACCTCCCCCTCGTTGTCTACACTCACTTGGCTGGCTTCTGCCACGCTGCCCCATCACTGCTCAGCTGAGATGAGCCTCACAAGAGCCACTGCAGCCAGGCCTGGTGGCGCACAGCTGTGATCCTAGCACCTGGGAGGCTAAGGCAGGAGGGTCCTGAGTTCAAACCCAGCCTGGGCCACATAGCGGGACCCGGTTTCAAAAACAAAACAAAAAGAGCCAGTTTGCAACATTTCTTCCTAATTCTGCATCCAGCCACATCTTGCTGGTAGCTTGACGCTGGTGGGGGGTTCATGACCCCTAGGAAAGGAGCAGACACTGCCTGTCAGGCTCCTCCTCAGCAGCACACGGCTTCCTCCAGGAACTTCCTGTGAAAACACCCCATATTGTCATCCCCAGGCCACCTCCCAGCACTGTTTCGTTTTTTTGATACTGGGGATCAAACCCAGGGGCAGTTGACCACTGAGCTACATCCCCAGCCCTGTTTATTTTTTATTTTGAAACAGTGTCTCACAATGTTGCCTAGGCTGGGCTCAAATTTGCCATCCTCCTGCCTCAGCCTCCCAGTTAGCTAGGAATGCAGCCATGCGACTCCACACCTGGCCTCCCAGCGCTCTTCACTGGGAGCCTGGTGAGGGTGAACTGTGTCAGGCACCACCACAGTTGATCCCTTTGTGCACACTGAGGCCCCAAGCCTGGTCCACACTGGCTCCCTCAGGCCGTTTTCACTTTGTGCAGTACACGTGACTGGCTCCCGAGCCTCGTCTATACTGATTTCCTCTCAGAATCTATACTGGTTGCCAGACACTTGTTTGAAATCCTCCTTGCCATATCCTCTACTCTGGGCACATCACAGATAACACACACCTCCACAGTCACACACACAGACCAACTCTCAACTCTGCGCCCCCTAAGTGATAACACCCTAAAAGTTGGCCACACTGGCCAGGTGTGGTGGTGCATCCCTGGGAGCCTGAGGCAGGAGGATGGGAAGCCCAAACCAGCTAGGCAACTTAGGAACTTGGTGAGACCTTCTCTCAAAGTAAAAAATAAAAAAGGGCTGGGGCTGTAGTGAAGTGTGAAGGCCCTAGTTCAACCCCCACACTGCAAAAACAAACATACAAAAGGAGATGCCTGGAGTGGCTTTCCTGGACAGGGTCTACCCTGTCTCAGCACACAGCGTGCACCAGCTCGCCTCAGACCATTTCATCCAGTGGGCTTCCGGCCACCCACCATGTTTTAGAATTCCTGTCCAGCAGCTGAGCTGGCCGGCCCACGGGGATTCTCCATCCCTGAGCCCACGTGTCCGTTCCCTCCAGACCCGCCTGAGGTGTCCATTTCTGGCTATGATGACAACTGGTACCTCGGCCGCAGTGAGGCTACCCTGAACTGTGATGTCCGCAGCAACCCAGAGCCCACAGGCTATGACTGGAGCACGTGAGTACAAGGGACTAGAATGAGAGCCTGAGGGAGAAGGGGCCAGGATTCCTGGCCTCAGGAGGATTCCTGGGCCTCAGAAAGGAGGATTAGAGGTTTCAGATTCCTTCTTCTCAAGCTCCTAGATCTGAGGAAGAAGGAACTTGGGCTAGGACCCCCAGATCTGAGGGAAGAGGGCTGGACCTGGACACCCCCCCACCCCGCCCGGGTCTGAGGGAGGAGGATGGGCCTGGATCTTAGGTCTGAGGGAGGACGGCTGGCATCTAATGTCTCCAGGGTGAGTACAGGCCCTGGCACTGGGCTCCAAGCATGTGTCATCAGGATTGGCCTCTTCCCCTTTGTGGACCCTTCTGTCCCCTTCACCCCACACCCAGGCCTTCAGGCATCTTCCCAGCCTCCGCAGTGGTCAAGGGCCCCCAGCTGCTTGTCCACTCAGTGGACCGACTGATCAACACCACCTTCATCTGCACGGTCACCAACGCTGTGGGCATGGGCCGCGCTGAGCAGGTCATCTTGGTCCGAGGTAAGCGGGTTGGGGCCGAATGTGCAAAGCCCAGTCTGCCCCCGGTCATCTCCCCTTGAAGCTGGGCCACACTGAATAAAAAGGGACTGTGACCACCTTGCTGACAGAGGAGCATGGTGCCCCTTCCTCCCTTGGCCCCAGGCTGGGACTGGACTCAGGTGCCAGGGCAGGATTAGCACTGGAGTTAAGAGGTCGAGGCCTGTGCTGGGCCTGCAGGGAGAATCTCGGGACACTAAACTACCTGCCCCAGTCACAGGGCCTGAGAGACAGAAACCCTCACCTCTTCACACCCCACTCAGAAACTCAGATGAGCCCCGA
The DNA here is from genome assembly GCF_053883595.1 of Heterocephalus glaber. Classification (NCBI taxonomy): domain Eukaryota; kingdom Metazoa; phylum Chordata; class Mammalia; order Rodentia; family Bathyergidae; genus Heterocephalus; species Heterocephalus glaber. The sequence goes on from NW_028258450.1 coordinate 1,941,127, forward strand.
GTCACGGAGGTGGGGAGGACAGGCAGGAACTGGCCTGGGCCCACGATGGAAACAGGGTCCAATCCCAAGCATGGGGCCAGGCACCTGCTGGGACGCAGCACTTTCACGGCTCCCGTGATGTATGGCCCCCGAGCTGGGCATAGTGAGCCCTGGGTCAGAAACAGCCAGCAGGACCCGATCCAAGAGACACCACCAGGGTGGAGAGTTCTGACACAGAGAAGCGTGGGAATCCAGACAGACTGGACTGATGTAACCCTACACACACAGACCATTGTCACCAAGGCACACACCCAGGAGAGGGCGGCTCCGCCCAAGACACACGGAACAAAGCAGGTGACACTGGCCAGAGCCCAGGAGAGCCACACAAACCTAGAAAGAGCCATTCTCAGTACAGCCTCAAGGGCGACCAAGAACCCTGCCCTCATGGGCGTGTGGGAACACAGCCCCAGAAATGGCACCCCCACAGGCGGAAACAGTGCTCCTCAGAGCCCAGCCATGGGCCAGAGACCCAGGCTACCGGGAAACAGCCTCAGGACACCGATCCTCAGTCCCAGGCACATACAGATCCAGATGCACGCACTGTCACTAAGATGCAATTAGGGCCCACACTGGGAAAAACATAGGCCCACATCTGTGCCAGGGGACAGATGTCTCTTCAGGGAGCTCAGCACAGACCCTTGAGCAGACTCAGACCGTAGGTCCAAAGCAGCACCTCCTAGCAGGAAGTCTGCAGGAGTTGCTGACTCAGATTCGCACTAAGAAACCTGTTTCCCAGCTTGAACTGGATGTAGGTGTAGGCAGTGAACTTCTGTGTCATTGTGGACTGGACTTTTCCTTTCTTCTTATAAGACAGCATCTTGCTATGGAGTTTAGGCTGGTCTTGAACTCCGTATGTAGCCAAGCTGGCCTCAAATTCACTGTGACTCTCCTGCATCAGCCTCCTGAGTGCTGGGGTTATAGGTGTGCACTGGCCACAGAGGGACTGGACCTTTTCCAAGATGGTATTTGCATAAACCCCCACACTCCTCCTCCTGTGGGTTCTAAGTTATCTTCAGATGATTTCCCAGACCTAATGCAGTGTAGCTGCTGTGTAAATAGGTGGTATTCGGTATTGCTTAGGAACAAAATCTATACATTTCCATACAGAAATATTCTTGATCCAGAGGGTGTAGAAGGCCCGGTTTATGCCCCCCCTACACACACACCCCAGGCTAAAGTTTCTGTCCTCTTTTTTTTTTTTTTTTTTAAGCTGTTTGAGAACCACCAAACAGATCTGGCAGCATGCTGGATCATGAGTCCTTATTTGAAAACCACACTGCCAGGCCAGAGGTGTAGCCTGGGGCAGAGACCTCGCCTAGCAGGCAGCAGGCACCAGGCCCTGGGTTCCATCCCAGCATAACCAAAAAAAAAAAAAAAAAAAGTTGAAACCATCGTTCTAAAAAAGGTATACTCGGGGCCAGGGATTTAGCTCAGTGGTTCCACCCCTTGCCTCCCAAGCGCAAGGACCAGAGTTCAATCCCTGGTACCAAAAATAAATAAATAAATAAATAAGGTATACTGTAGAAAATGGTTCGAGCTTCTAATCCCAACTACTTGGGAAGGCTGAGGCAGGAGGATCACTTGAATTCAGGAGTTCAAGACCAGCCTGGGCAACATAGCAAGACCCTGTCCCCAAACAATATACATAAATAATTTTTTTTAGTACCAGGGATCATAAATAAATTTGAAAAAGAAAGGAATGACCAGAAAAGGAGGTCCTCAGGAGCCGAGTTGAAGCCCCCAGGTCTCCCATCACACAGTGGTGGGGGTGGTGAGAAGCTCCAGAGTAGCACTGTGGAGGGCGGAGCTCACTCCTGTCTTGGCCACCCTGTCCCTCCTGGCACTCCCTGGTCTCCTCTCTGCCTCCCCACGCCGCCACCCACACAGCCGCTGCAGGGGAAATCAGGTCACCAAGGCCAGAGAGGAGGCAGGGAAGCTGCACACAACGCTGTGTCCTGCCCTGGACGTGAGAGGCCCCGCCCTCAGTGTGCCGAGAGCTGCAGCCCAGCTGGGCCCCTGGCCCAGGCATCTGTGAGGACTTTGACCTCCAGAGTGGACACAGGGAGGGGGGTGACAGCTCGCCCTGCCCTTCAGTCATCTGCGGAGAGGAGTCCCGCATTGCCCGACCTGATGTTTTCCCCTTCTTAAGAGAAATCTGAAGCCAGGCTCCATGTGGCCCCGCCTGTAACCCCAGCACTCTGGGAGTCTGAGGCGAGAGGCTGCAACTTGAAGGCCAGGCTGGAAAACTTAGCAAAAACCAACTAAAAATACGAAAGGGCTGGGCTCAGTGGTAAGGCCCTGGGTTCAGTCCCTCGTACCACACACAAATCTGAATTTTGTTTTTTGTTTTTGTTTTGGAATTCTTTTGGTACAGGGTTTGAACTCAGGGATTCACGCCTGCCAGACAGACGCTGCACCACTGAGCTACATTCCCAGCCCATGAATCTGAATTTTTTTTTTTTGGTACCAGGGATCAAACTCAGGACCTTGCACTTGTGAGGCAGGCGGTGGAACCACTGAGCTAAATCCCCAGCCCTACCAATCTGAATTTTGAAGTGAAATTGCCTGATTTTTGAAATGTTGGCCAGCAATTGCAATTTTTTTTCTTTTTTGCGGAGCTGGGGATGGGACCCAGGGCCCCACGCATCCTAGGAAAGCGCTGTGCCTGAGCCCCAGCCTTGGTGCAGCCGTCAGAATTGAGGGCCAGAGCAGGTGCAGCTCCGCACCTGGAAGCCCTGCTCTGTGGGCCCAGCCTGAAGGGAGGGGTCGGTTGGCTGTGGTGCACCGCCCCCTCCCCTACTCTTCTCCCAGTCAGTCCCCTTGCTCATTCTGTCACTCACCCCCGGTCCTGTGTGCTTCACCCTGTACGCCCTCTTGACCTGTCTCTCTCTTCCTCCTCTCTCCTCAGACACCCCCCAGGCCTCTTCCCGAGACGTGGGTCCGCTGGTGTGGGGGGCTGTGGGGGGGACACTGCTGGTGTTGCTCCTCCTGGCTGGGGGGTCCGTCGCCTTCCTCCTGCTGAGGAGGAGGAGGAGGAGGAAGAGCCCTGGAGGAGGAACAGGAGGAGGCGGTGGCGGTGGCCATGACAGCGACAGGGGATCGTATGATGCGAAAACTCAGGTGTTTGGGAATGGAGGCCCCGTGTTCTGGACGCCCACAGACCCTGGTCCCTTGAGGCCGGATGGCAGGGAGGAGGAGGAAGAGGAAGAGGAGGAAGAAGAGAAGCCAGAAGAAGGCCTCATGTTGCCTCCACCCTCCTCACTCAAGGACGACATGGAGTCCCACCTGGACGGCTCCCTCATCTCCCGGCGGGCGGTTTACGTGTGACCCAGGGACACTGGATGGACTGCAACACGGCCTCCTGCCCCACCCGCGGCCCGGGAGGGCTGCAGACTGGTTGGACGGGTCTGTCTGGCCGGCCAGCCAGGGCTGGCCAGCTGGATGCCACCTCCTGCTCTCGGACCGAGGGAGGTGGAGTCACACACTGGACTTCTCCACCTCCAGGGCTGCATGGGAAGTGGGAGCTCAGGCAGACAGGGACCAGAGGGGACCCTGAGAGACTCGTTTGTGCCCCCAGCCTGCCCTTGGCCCTGTGGCACTCAGGAGTTAATAAATGCCTTGGAAGAAAACCTTGGGGTGTCTTGTAATACATCAGACCCCCTCTCTTCGGGTCTTGGGAAAGAACAGGCGGGGCAGGGACTATTAGGGATGGGGAAGAATGAAGAACCCAACTGGGCCTCTACCCGGGACTGGGGTGTCTGGCCCCCGGGGCCCAGGGCAGGTGCAGTGCTCAGACAGGTGGGAGCCCTGGATTCTCCAGGGAGAACAAGGTACCCCGACTTAGGCCCCTGCAGTGGGGGTGACAGGCTAGGCCCCTGCTTTCTGGGAACAGCAGCAAGGCCAGACCTCTAGGTTGCTGAGGACCTTGGGGAGGGAGGGCTGCTCACCCTGCTGAATTCTTGGGGTGTGGGACAGGTATGGGTGCCAGGGATGCAGGGAGAGGCCCCCTTTGTCATTCAGTGGCCCCTCCCAGCCTCCCTTCTCCCCCTTGCGCCAAGCCTCAGGGGATTGTGGGTGATTTCAGGCACCTCCCCACTTCTCCCAGCTTCAGAACTAAGGACCAGGAGGGGCGCCTTAGGGAGAAGGAAGAACTGGCTTTGACCCTCCCAAGCCTCTGGTCCTGAGCCTGGTGGGGAGGCACCTTTGATCCACCTTAAACTGAGGGTGCCCTGGGGGGATTTCATTCGGTGGGTGCCTCCAGAATCCCAGGAACTTCAGCCCCAGGGGTGGATCGTGCATTTCTTCAGCCACTGACTTCCACGGACGAGCTGCAACACGCCAAGCTGGGGACCAGGTGGTAACCCTGATGGATCTAGCAGTGCCTTCTCTGCCAGTGGCAGCTACAACAACAGGAAGAGAGAGACCTATCTCCAGGATGACGGTGTGTGAGAACCGAGCACCTTTGCTCTGGAACCCCAGCAGTCTGAAGCCCTCGAGAGGAAGGAAGCCGGCTAGGGGCCCAAAGCTGGAAATGGGGTGCAGACAGCATCTCCTGGGGAGCTTCCTCTCCTGCCTGGATGGTGGGGTGGTGTCAGGGGCCCCTGGGGCCTCTCCCACTCCTGCACTTACCATCCCCTGGCTGGGAGGCAGGGCTTGGGTGGCTCATCCATCTGATGCAGTCCATCCCTGACCCTCAGACATCTAGCAAAAGCCTACTGTGTGCATGGCCTGAGCAAGTACGCAGGTAATTGCTCCCCAGGAGAGGCAGGAGTGAGAGTGCAAACCGGAAATAGGAGGTGCTACAGAGGAGAGGCCAGCAGTGAGCCCTCCACTCCTCCTCCTGTCAGTCTGGGGGAGACACCCCAAGCCCTATCGTGATGAGGGGCTCTGTTTTCTCCGGCCAGACTCCTCCGATTCTCCACCTTTTAGCTAACCCTCCAGCCCCTCCCTTCATCTCCTGCCTCTTCACTGCCCCAGCCCCATGCTTTCCTTTTTCCTTGCAAACCCCATGAGGCTGCCTCAGGACCCTGGCACCGGCTGTGCCCTCTGTCTGTGACATTCACAGCTCTCTCCTGCATCTGCCTCGGGTCTCTGACCAAATGTCCCCACACAGCAAGCCCTGTCTACCTTTGGGGGTCTGCACTTTCTTATCTCCCTCCCCACTTTGTTTTTATCCTTTATCACTGACTCCCACCTGGTAGGTCAGATGTCCCATTTGTTTGTTTGCTCTCGGCCTCCCTGGCCCCAGCACCTCAATTCCATGAGGCTCACCACTCAGTCTCCCATGCCCCATGCTCCTCGAGGATTAGTTGAATGGGAGAGGAGGTAGGCAGGTGAGGGTGACTTAGGGGTGGGGCTGGGAGTGAGGCGCTTCCTGCCCAAGACCCCTCACACTGTGGTTGTCCTTGCAGAGACGGCCAACACGGCAGGTGCGGGCGCCACCGGAGGCATCATCGGGGGCATCATTGCAGCCATCATTGCTACCTCGGTGGCTGCCACAGCTGTCCTCATCTGCCGGCAGCAGCGGAAAGAGCAGAGGCTGCAGGCGGCTGAGGAGGAGGATGAGTGAGTGACAGTGACGGGTCCTGGGCAGTGGCTGGGAAGAGGTGGCAGAATTGGAGGCCCCTTGGGGGAGAATGGAGAAAATCATGCATAATGGCTGTGGGAACCAAACAGCCAAATAACGAGGCTGAAATGGGATTGGGAGGAAAGGCTTTTCCTCCCATAAAGTACAACTGTGACAGCTGTGCCCTGGGAAGCCATCAGAAGCCAGGCTCCTTTGAGTTTGATGGCCGGGGATTTAGCTCAGTGGCAAAGCGCCTGCCTTACAAGTGCAAGGTCCTGAGTTCGATCCCTGGTACCAAACAAAAAAAAAAAGATAGGGTGAACAGAAGCCAGGCTCCTGCTGCCTGTGGCGTGCCTTCCCTAGAAGATGGCCTCATTCACACTCCAAGATGGTGTCCACTCTTCCCTCAAGCTCTGCGCATGAGATAACTCGACAGGGCCATCCTGTCTTATCACCTGCACACCCAGGGTGGAAAGGGAAGAGGCACCTGAGAAGCTACCCATTACTTCTTCTCACTTCCCTTCAGCCACGACCTAGTCACATGGTTATCCCAGTTTCAAGGTTTTTGGTTTGGTTTGGGGTTTTTTTGGTACAGGGATCAAAACTCAGGATCTTGCACTTGTGAGGTAGGCTGCGGAACCACTGAGCTAAATCCCCGGCTGCCTTTTTTTTTCTTTTTTGGTTTTGGGTTGTTTTTGTTTTTGTTTTTTTGTACCGGGAATGGAACTCGGGACCTTGCAGATTCGAGGCTGGCAGCAGCACCACTGAGCTAAATCCCCGGCCCTGGTTTGGGTATTTTTTTTCTTTTTTTCTTACTTCTTTTTTTTTTTTTTTGGTGGTACCGGGGATTGAACTTGGGACCTTGCGCTTTCAAGGCAGGCTGCAGAAAGCACTGAGCTAAATCCCCAGCTCCTTTTTTTTTTTTTTTTTTTTTTGGTACCAGGGATTGAATTCGGGTCCTTGCACTTGCAAGGCAAGCGGTGGAACCACTGAGCTAAATCCCCAGCCCCTGGTTTGGGGTTTTTGAGACAGGGTCTCGGTGTGTAGCCCAGGCTGGCCTCAAATCCACAGTGATCCTGCTGCCTCGGCCTCCCAGAGTGCTGAGATTACAGGCATGGGCTACCACGCCCAGTGGGAAATGTAGTTGTTATTCTGTGTGCCCATGTGCCTGGCTAAAATCTCCACTACTATGAGAAGCGGGGAGAAAGTGTTGGAGGAATCTAGCCACACCTCTCTGTAGGGTGCTTATGGGCTAGACTTGATGAGACACATTCTATATGTGTGACCGCAAGGAGGTCTCACAGCCATTCACTGATTCAACAAGGATTCAGAAGTACTGGGCCTGGAAGTCAGGGACACAAAGATCAGACAAACATTCAAAAGAAAATAAGTGACAGCTGGATGTGGTGGCATACGCCTATAATGCCAGTACTGGGAGGCTGAGGCAGGCAGATTTATCAAGACCCTGTCTCGAAATGAAAAGGACTGGGGATGTAACTCAGTGTGAAGGCCTTTGGTTCAATCCTCAGTATGGAAAGGAAGATGAAAGGGAAGCAGGAGGGGAGAAAAAGAAGAGAGGAGAGGCAGAGAGGGGAGAAGGAAGGGTCCACACAAGTATATGTATCATGAAAGCCTAAGTTCTGAGAAGGAACTAACAGTACCCACGTTATAAGAAGAAACAGGCACAGAGAGCTGAAATCTCTTGCTCAAATTCATCCAACCAGTGTTTTTATGTTTGTTTGTTTTGTGTTCAGATCTTTCTCAAATAACACCCTTGTCGGGGTGGGGGGCACCTTCCTGGGCCTGTCCCCAGATGAATCAGTCTGTATGTATAACAGGTTCCCACCTATAATCCTAGCTACTCTGGAGGCTGAGGCAGGAGGATTCCAAGTTCAACAGCATGGGCAACTTACCAACATCTTGCCTCAATTTTTTTTTTGGTACTGGGGATCGAACTCGGGTCCTTGCGCTTGTGCAGCAGGCGGCGAAACCACTGAGCTAAATCCCCGGCCCTTGCCTCAATTTTTTAAAAATACAAATAAAAAAGGGCTGGGGATACAGCTCAGTGGTAGAATACTTGGCCTCACAAGTGTGAGGCTCTGGGGTTTCATTACCAGTGCAGGAGGGTGTAGGCCTAAAGGGTGCCTGACATGGAGGAGACAGCACCAGCCCAGCATGGCCATTAGGGGGCTCTGAGAGGCCAGGTGGGGCCCGTGACCCTGCCTGGAGGGACAGAGGCGACAAGGGGGCTGAGTGAAGGCACAGTTAAGTGGTTCTGTCTCCCGGTGCTGTGGTCTCTGAGGGTGCAGAATGAGGGACTTTAGCCTGGGCAGGAGCGCTGTACTGTTACTCATTAACAAGTGACCTCTGATGGCATCCTTCAAAGGGGGTTCTGGGGTCTCACTCTTCCTCACAGCCGACCCTGTAACTCAACAATATTATTACAAACAGCATCCCCCGAGGGGCTGGAGTGACTGGAGTTCCTGATCCATCTAGAGAATCTGGGCCGGCTTCCTGGGAGGAGAGGGATGAGTAGGAATTTGCTATGCTGGAGGCGGGGCCATAGAAAGGGGGATCCCTAATGGGCAGAGTGGGAAGGCATTCTTGGGATGCAGCCTCCTCTTCACCTACCTCCTACCCCATAGCCTGGAAGGACCGCCCTCCTACCAGCCCCCGACCCCGAAGGCAAAGGCAAAGCTGGAAGAGCACGAGATGGTGAGCACTTCCCCCAGGCCCAAGCGCCACACTTTCCTTTGGGGGGGGGGGCCTCCCAGGAGAGGCCAGTGGGGCATCTTGACCTGCTCTCCCCCTCCTGCCTCAGTCCTCGCAGCTCTTCACTTTGGGAGCCTCAGAGCACAGCCCACTCAAGACCCCTTATTTTGATGCTGGTGTCTCATGTGCTGAGCAGGTAGGAGCTCTGGGAATAGGGGGGAGGGGGAGTTCAGAGCCAAGGTTGAAGGGCGGAGCCTCAGAGAACAAAGGTCACCCTCAAGGTTGGCCCTCAGAACACTAGGATGTGTTCAGGATTCAGGGTAGAAGACCAGGAACAAAAATTCCAAGGACAAGAGGTTAAAGCCACTGGGTCTGGGAAGATAAGTGTAGCAATGACACATGTCAGCTCCTGAGCCTGGAGATGGGAAGACAGAACAGACTTACCACTGAAGGTCAGGGCTCAGATACTCAGGGTGAGACAGGTCTTGGTTCAAGGGGCTATTTACGGTTCAAAGTTAAAGAGTTGAAGTCAAGATTGAGATCAGAGGTTCATTAGGTAAAAGACTTGGGGATCAACAACAAAGGTATGGCCCAGGAATGACAGACGGGGTAAAGTCCATGATCTGGGCTTTGGGTGAGAGACAGTTTGTATGGCTGTCCCAGTGCAGTATTGATTCAGGGTAGAAGGATGACAGACGGGTAAGGTTGGGTAAGATTGACACGCAGAGGGTGTGCCCAAGGGCAGCTTGGGGCTGTGTCATACTCAGGAGATGAACTTGAGTCCCTCTCCCCGCCTCCAGGAAATGCCTCGATACCATGAGTTGCCCACCTTGGAAGAGAAGCCAGGGCCTCTGCTGCTGGGGGCCACAAGCCTAGGGCCCCCCATTGGGGTGCCTCTGGGGCCACCTGGCATGGAAGGGGTTTCCCTGGATCTCGAAGACGAAGAGGAAGAGACGGAGGAAAACTATCTGGACAAGATCAACCCCATCTATGACGCCCTGTCCCATAACAGCCCCTCTGATTCCTACCAGGACAAAGGCTTTATTGTATCCCGGGCCATGTATGTGTGAGGGCCCTGGCCTCTCACCTGTCACCTTCAACCCCTTATATTTAGCCAAGGACCTGGTGTCCCATGTCTTCTGGCCAAGCCACTGTCAGTTAACACATGGGCATTCACCTGTGACTTTTACCGTAGTGTCTCCACCATGACCTCTAACCCACGATCTAGGACCCATAGAAACTTGCCAAGACAGTGGAAGGCTGGTAACTTTATCTCATAAAGCTGCAGATAGGGAGGATGTTTCTGCACAACCTCTGAGCACAAGGACCCCTTTCTCAAACCGTGACAGACCATAATGCTCACCTCTGGCTGGCCCACGTCTCAGCTCCTTCAGACATCTCTAAGACTCCTGACCTCTGATTTGTCCTCGGGCAGTAAGTCCTGACAGGTTTCAAGCACAGGCATTTAGGGATTCTCTGCTGCTCAGACTTGAGCCCTCCAGGTGGCAGAGCCTCTTTGTTTCCTCCCCACCATGCCCCCCAAAGGTGGGAGGGAAGGGGATTCCCAGCCCTCCACAGAGCTTTCCCATCTCCCCCTCCTGCGGGCAGGAGCCTTAAGGTCCAAGCTCTTCCCTGAGCCCCACCATCCCAATTCCTGTGTACAGTGCATAAGCTCCAGCCCAGTGCTAGAGGGACAAGCTCCATGCATGTGCCTTGGCCGCCCAACCTTGAGAGAATTTGCTGTTATTTTGAAGACTACTGAATCCTCTTACCTCTGCCCACTGGGATGAGACCTAATCATACCCCTTGGGGGAAAAGTGGGTTACCTGGGTTGGGGGTGGGGGCTATGATACTGTTTTGTAACCTAGCGTTTCCTACAAAAAATGAGTGTATACTTTGACCAGACCTGTGTCTTCTGTGGGCTGTGAAGAGGGTGGAGGTGGGCTGTGAAGGGACTGAACTGGGTTCCAGAGTTTGGGAATCAGTGAACTAGAAATCAAAATGGATTACAAAAGCAAAATGGACCAGAGGCACAAGGAAAAGGAAAAAAAAAATTAGTGACAGGGTAATAAGCAAAGGTTCATCAACCAAAAGCATGATGGGTAATGGGAGGAGATGGGGAGCATTCCAGGGTATGCATGGTGGTAACGAAAAGGGATTTGTGCAACAAGTCTAATAGGCAATGCATAGAATTAAATGTAACAGATGATTAGGTAAGAGGATCTCAGATTTAATAGATAATGGCAAGTAGGGATAGGATAAAGGCAAAATTATGCATAATGTTTTAATAGGAGCCAAAGGCATGGTGGGTAATATATCTGAAAGAACAAGCCAGAGGCACAGCGATGAATAATGGAGAAACGGGCCGCGAGCATGATGGGTAATGGCCAGAGTTAATGGACCCGAAGCATGACACTTAATTAGAGAAAGTCCGGGAAAATGATGAGCTGAGGCGGTAGCAAAGGGCTAAAGGCAGTTCAGACAATGAAGCCGAAATGAATGGGGCAAATGCATGCTGGGAAATGGGACAGGAATGAATGGGCCAGATATAGAAGCCGCAGTGACGCGGGGAGCCGACGGTATGATGGGTAACGAAGGGGTGGGTCTAAGGCTACAGTTGCGTTGAGGTAATGAGGGCATTGTGGGTAACGAGAAGCAGAGCAGAGTTCACAGAATTGATTAGCCTTTTCCCGAGGCACTGTGGGAAAACGCAGCACTTCCGGTTTTCGATCCGGACTAGAGACGGTGCCCCCTCCGCCGCGATGCTTGGTGGGACGCGAGGCCTGACCTTGCTGCCTAGCAGCCTCTACGGTGCAACCCATATTTACCCGTGTCCTTCGACCCTGGCACATTAGCCAATAGAGAACAGGCTAATACGTCACCAAAATTGATCCCTCTACAACCCAGAGCCAATAAGGATGCTTCAAGGGCCAAACAGACCACTTATCTCGGCGTTCGTCACGGGGCGGAGTCAAAAGCGAGGACTCCTTCAGGAAGGGGCAGGGCTTCGCGTCAATGGGCGTTGCAAAGTGCTCCGCACAGGCCAATGACGAGCTAGGACCAGAACCCGCGGCACCACGAGCCAATAGGCGAAGGCGCCCCAGCCATAGAAAAGGGAAAGGACCCCTGACTTACCGCTTGCAAGTGGGGACCAATAGAAAAGAAGTTTGAGAGAGATGGGTGGAACTTCCAGCCATGACTCCAATAGAAAGGCCGGGGCCTCAGGGCGGTGGGTGGACTCCAGGACACACTGAACCAATGGGCTAGATAGGGCGGGGTGACAGTGGCAGCGGCGGCAGCAGCGGGTTAGGTTGCGTGCGGCGCACGGGGTGAGAGCGGAGCCCAGGCTGGGAGCAGGCACCGCAGCCAGTGAGAGACGGGGTCCCGAACAGGGCGGGGGCTGCCTAGGGCTGAGCCCGGGGCGAGAAGGGCCTGACCCCCGCCCTCTGACATCTCCTCTCGCAGGCGACCATGGGGAACGTATTGGCTGCTAGCTCGCCGCCCGCAGGCCCGCCGCCGCCGCCTGCTCCAGCCCTCGTGGGGCTGCCGCCGCCTCCGCCCTCGCCGCCCGGCTTTACGTTGCCGCCGCTCGGGGGCGGACTGGGCGCCGGGCCCAGCGCGGGCCGAGGGTCGGAACGGACTCCCGGGACTGCAACCTCCAGCGCCGCTGGGGCCGCTGAGGATGGGGCCTGCGGCTGCCTGCCCAACCCGGGCACATTCGAAGAGTGTCACCGGAAGTGCAAGGGTGAGGGGCGAGGGTCCCGCCAGAGTGTGACGGCCCAGATCTCTTGGGAAGGGGGGACACGGGGGAACCTTAGCAGTCGGCGTGCACCATTGGAATCGTTTAACCGAGCTTTAGGTGTTGACGTTGGGATCGGATGGTGGAATGGCGAGGCTGGGGCTTAGAACTGTGGAATCGAATGGTGCAGTGTCAGGATGGAATGTCACAGCAGTAGAGAAAAGTCTGAGGGAGCTCAGGAGGCCCGCGCTCACTAAGCTCGATTCATGGGTGTGATCAGGAAGGGAACTGATGCCCAAGGTCACAGGGTCAGCAAGGGTCCCAAGAGGGGTGGAACCCAAGGCCTTTGGGTCCTGGCTTGGCATGATTATGACAGCAAGAGTGGTAGGAGCTTATTAATGTGCGCTATTGTGGTATACAGCACGTGTTAAGTCATTAAATCTTCGGATCAGTTTCGTGTGGCGGATCTCCATCTAACACATGATGAGTTTGACTTAAACCACATGGGTCTTGGACTTAGGCAGAGGCCCTGGCCCTGTCCACTAGGCAGTACCTCCCCTGTCTTGTTCGGGATACTTTTGTGAGATGTTCTGTGGACGTGGAGAGAGCTGGGGGTGTGGCCAGGAACGAAGAGGCTTGTGTAGAGTGTGGAGTGTGACAGCGTTTCTCTTCCCTAGAGCTGTTTCCGATTCAGATGGAGGGTGTCAAACTTACAGTCAACAAAGGGTTGAGTAACCATTTTCAGGTGAGCCTTCCCAGTGCCTCCCCTGCATCTGCAGTACAGCCCGAGTCTCCTAAAGGGCCGTGTTCTTTAGTACTTGCAAAGATACAAGGTCAGACTGACTACTTAATGGGGCCAGTGGTAGGGTTTGGGGACCCAGAATCCAGGCGTGCCCTTTACCCCATAACATCCTGAAAGAGTGAAGTGCCAGCTGTCCGATCCACTCCAGCACAACTTTTCTGAGTCTCATAGGCCACACCTCCCAGCTAGGGAGTGGTGTGGCTTCGGTGGAACACAGGGCTTTGCTCATGCTAAGTACTCACTCTGCCACTGAGCTGTGTCGCTAGCCCCACGCTTTCCAGTCTCCATTCCTGCCCAGTCCAGAGACCCCATCTGCCAGCTCAGACTGGCACCTACTCCACAGCCCCTCCTCCTCCTCCTCCCAGGTGAACCACACGGTAGCCCTCAGCACAATTGGGGAGTCCACCTACCACTTCGGGGTCACGTACGTGGGGACAAAGCAGCTGAGTCCCACAGAGGTAGGTTCTTTTGTCGCTCATTGTGTCTTTCTTAGAATAAATATGTAGCCAAACATCCAGCTAAGGAGGCTTCATTGGGAGGTCACTGCTGCTGAGGGCCCTGTGGGCACTGGGGGTTAGGGACAAGGTGTACTGGGCCTCAGGTAATTCCTCCACCGGTGTCCCCTGAACCCCTCCTGTCTGTCTGTCCCTGTGCTGAGTCATGCTGGGGAGACAGGGCAACTGCCACAGCATTGTCACCAGTGAGTACCTGTAGTGGGCAGGCCTGGGCTGAAGATTAGGCAGCTCTCTGGGTGCCAAACTGGGTGTTCACACTTTCTCTAAGGGGCGCTGCAGAGCCATGAACAGATTAGAACAGGAAAGAGATGCTCTCATCTGCTGTACGCTTGACATGTAGACCTCGGGCTGCCCTAAGGAGGGTGGATATTAGAGTGGGATGGGGGCACTGCAGGCCTGGATGGGGAGGGGTGGTGCTGAATTAGGTCCTTCTAATTATTACTGAATTTTTGCTTCCCTTCAATAAATGTCTGCACTCAGCAGATCTTTGCATTGGACCCCTAGTCCATGCCCGGCCTTGTGCTGGGACACAGCAGTGACTGAGATAGCCATGGGACTCACATTTCAGTAGGACGGGACTGTCCTGCTCCTAGAGAGTAAAAACCCAGAGTCGACAGGGTTGTGATGGGGGGGACCCAAAGGCTGTGGGGGCTTCAAGGGGGTGGAGCACACCAGTCAGGGGCCCACCACCTAGGCTGCCACTCACGTCCATAGTGAGACCTCTGACCCTTGACCTCTGACCTGCCCTCTACCCCCCAGGCCTTCCCCGTGCTGGTAGGCGACATGGACAACAGCGGCAGCCTCAACGCTCAGATCATTCACCAGCTGGGCCCCGGCCTCAGGTCCAAGATGGCCATCCAGGTGAGAGGGTGCGCACCCTGCTGCCCCACAGCCCGGCGCCCCACACACACACCCCTCTGCTCACACGGCCCTCCCCTACAGACGCAGCAGTCGAAGTTTGTGAACTGGCAGGTGGACGGGGAGTACCGGGGTTCAGACTTCACCGCAGCTGTCACCCTGGGGAACCCAGACGTCTTGGTGGGTTCAGGTAAGAGGTCAGGTGTGAAGGGCAGTCACAGAACCCCTGTTCCAGCTGTACCCACAGATCCATTCTTTTTTTTTTTTTGGTATCAGGGATGGAACTGAGAACCTTGTGCTTGTGAGGCAGGCATGGTGCCACTGAGCTAAATCCCCGTCCCCCAACAGATCCATTCTGACCTCTTTTCTTCCCTCTGAGAAGTGGCTGAAGTAGGACTGACTTTTTAAAATATGGTAGCGCCAGCACTCTGAGAGGCTGAGGCAGGAGGATCACAAGCTCAATGTGGGCAACTTAGCAAGACCTCAAAATGAAAAATTACAAAAGGGGAGTTCAATCCCCAGTACAAGGAGAAACAAAAGAAAAAGGAAATGGAGCTATGTAGTGTCTGGGGTAAGGACAAGGGTTGGATCCCCAGCCCTGTGCTGTGTGAACTGTGAAGTGGGCCTGTTTCCTGCTCGGTCCAGGCTGCCCACCAGGTCCTGAGTAGGTTAAAGAAGTTCACATGCGCTCCAGGCTTTGTGTGATGTTGGACACATGACGGGCACTGGCTTCCCTCGAGCTGTGGCCAAGGGCCGTTACTCCGGGAGCTGGGGTTATGACGGGGCACAGAGCACATCCCAGGGTTACAGGCCGAACACAGCTGGGGAAGCAGGCAGCCTGGGATGGGGCTGAGGGTTCATGTTTGGGTTCCGTCTGGAATTGTGGTCTCCTTTCAGTTCCTTTTTTTTTTAGTACCCCTTGCAGTACTGGGCATTGAACCCAGAGATGGCTCTACCACTGAGCTATATCCCCAGCCCTTTTCAAAATTTTTATTTGAGAAGATCTCGTTAAGTTCCTCACACTGTGCTAGAATTTATAATCCTCCCATCTCAGCCCTGCACCACCACACCTGGCTCGTCATTATTTTTCCTGTGTTCATTTTTTGAGTATTTACGGAGCATGGACTATATAGTAAGTATTCTAGGCACTGAGAATAAGATGGTTAACAAGAGAGCTAAGTTTGTCCTTGGGGAGCTTCCGTCCTGCCGGACAGACTCAAGTAAAGCAGCACCTGCAGGTGTCAGAGGGGGCTGGTTGGGGCTTGTGGGAGAGCACTGCACAGCACACCTGAGGCCCTGGGTTCCAGCTCCAGCACTGTGCAAGAAAACATGTCAGGAGGCTGGGGATTTAACTCAGTGGTTCCGCCGCCTGCCTCACAAGCACAAGGACCCAAGTTCAATCCCTGGTACCAAAAGAAAAAAGAAAACATGTCAGGCTGGTTGTGGTGGTGCAGGCTTATAATCCCAGCACTTGGGAGGCTGAGGCAGGACTATCACCATTCCATCCCAGTCCAGCCTGGGCAAGTTAGTGACTTAGTGAGACCCTGTCTCAAAAAAAGCGTCTGAGATGTAGCTCAGTGGAAAGGCTCTGGGTTTAGTCCCCAGTAATGTGAAAAGAAAGGGGCTCTGGGAAAAGACTGGGACCTGGGAAGGAGTGGGCAGTCCTGGGAGAAGGCCTCACTCTGCAGGCGACATCTGAACCAAGCCTGAAGGACAGGGAAGGAGCCAGGCGGGTGGCTGGGCAGACAGCTCTTCCGGGTAAGGGAGCGGAAGGGGCAGGGCCTGTAAATGTGTTAGGAGAGGATGGTCACAGGGCCTTTCCTTGAGCAGGGCTGGGGCGGCTCGAGGGTCTGACGGCTTCTGATGAGACTCTTGTGACCCCAGGGGCTTCTGCTCCAAGGGCAGGGAGGAGTGAGGTGCAGGTGGGTTCTCAGCGGAGCTGATGGGCTTTGCTGACAGTTGGGTGTGGAGGATAAGAGAGGAGGTGAGTGACTCCAGAATTCTGGGCCTGGACAACTGGAAGGACACGGAGCCACCAGTCACGGGGTTTGGCTCTGCCCCACCATTTCCTGTCAGCACACAGACTGTCACTGGGTAGCAGAGGCCACCTTCGGTTGTGGAGGGGCCAGGCCCTGAGATAAGCTGAAGAGCACCAATTACTGTTTGGGTTGCATGGGGACAGGCACCTCCTGACTTCTGTCCTCCTGGTCTCTCCCTTGCTGTTCCTGTTTTGTTTTTAAGTGTGTTTTTGTTTTTTGAGACAGTGTCTCACTAGGTAGTTCAGGTTGGCCTTGAACTCACTGTGTAGCCCAGGCTATCACATAGTGATCCTTCTGCCTCAGCCTCCTGGCTGGGATTACAGGCATGTGCCATCACACCTGGTTCTGGGTGTCTTGTCTTTAGCAAGTACTTATTGAGTGTGTACTATCCACACAGTATTGTGCGCACTAAGGGTATAGCGGGAACCAGAGCGCTAAGGCAGGCAGCCCTTGGGGTACTTCATCCAGTGACAGGCACAGCAACTATCTGGCTGTCAGCTGGGGACCATGCCAGCTGGCCGGAGAGTACCTGCCCAGCGGCGTGTGCCATAGCCAGGGCTGTGGGGTAGGCTGGGGGCCTGGGGAGTCCTCACCTCTGGCTAGGGCGTTGTCTCAGGGCACCAGGCAGCGTCCCTCCAGGTGAGGTGGCCCCAGGTGGCATCTTCCACTGTTGCCACCCTTGGCATGGGCAGCCTTCACCCTGGCCTGGCCCTGGCTGAGGGAGCAAGTAGCAGCATCCATGCCAAGCCAAGGCACCTGCTGACCACCCACCCAACAGCTTAGCTGCCGTGTCCACCCCCAGGGCAGGCTCCCAGTGCCCACGGCCACCCTGGCGCTTTGTCCCTCAGATCCCCCAGGCGTCACCTCAAGCCTAACAGAAACAGGCCCTTCCGTGCCGAGCACTCCAGTCACTTGTCAACAAAAACTTCGCCAGCCGCACTGAGCCTCGGTGTCCTCTGTAAGTGGGCACAGTGGGGTCACTGGCCACCTCTTGGCGAAGCAGTCGATGAAAGCTGTCTCTGGCCCTGCATCCGCAGCTGGAAGCATCACTGTGTACTCAGGTTGCCTGATGTCCTGCAGTGGGCAGGACCCTCTGGGTTTCGTGGCCCCCCTTTCACCGAGGAAGGGAGGCCCAGGGTAGGTCAGCCGCACAGGTTGGTTGGGAGCCAAATGTGGCCGGACCCTCGGAGCCTGTGCTGCATCGCTGCCCCAGGTCTTGGCGCCCTGAACGCCCCGCCCAGCCGTGTGCCGTGCCTTATGCAGTATGGGGCTGCCAGGCCAATGGGAGACATTTCCCCTTTTCCCCCCAATATTGGGGATCCAACCCATCTACCACTGAGGTACATCCTCAGCCCGTCCCTATTATCTAGCCCGGGGTGACCTTGAACTTGGGGTTCCCCCTCTGTGGGCCTCCTAAGTAGCTCGGATTACAGATGTGTACTACTGCACTTCGCTAGAGTCATTTGCCCTTTTTTGTTTCTCATTTTTTGAGATTAAAAGTCTCATTGTGTATTGCACACTAGCATTGAACTTGGGCCAATTCTCCTGCCTCAGCCTCTTTTTTTGTTTTTGGTACCGGGGATTGAACTCGGGTCCCTGCACTTGGGCAGCAGGCGGCGAAACCACTGAGCTAAATCCCCAGCCCCTGCCTCAGCCTCTTGATGCTGAAATTACAGGCATGTGCCACCCCGCCTGGCTTTTGTCTTTAAAATCGTATTGATGCAATGTGTTCCTGTTACGAAATCCCACCTGGGACCCAGGGGTGATGACACAGGCCTGTAATCCCAGCTCTCTGGAGCCTGAGGCAGGGTGGCTGCAAGTGGAAGGCCAGCCTGGGCTACATAGCGAGACCTTGTCTCAAAAAAACCAAACAAATCCCACCTGGAAAAAACTGGGGTTGCTGTGAAGACTTTAACAAAGAGGGACAGGGACAGGGACCAGGGACAGCCTCTGTAAAGTGGCAGTGTCCAGAGGGAGGCTTGGGGAGGTGAGGGAAAGATGAAGAGCACATGAAGAAGGCACCACAGGCCAGGCATGGCAGCACGTGCCTGTGATCCCAGGGACTGGTGGCTGAGGCTCGAGGGTCCACGTGCTAGTCCAGCATGAACAACTTAGACCCTATGTCCATTAAATTCATTCATTTTTGGTTTTTGTGAGACAAGGTCTTTAATATACCAGGTTGGCCTTGAACTCATTGTGTAGCCTAGGCTGACCTGGAACTCCCAGCAGTCCTCCCACTTCAGCCTCCAAAGTGCCGAGAGATAGATTGGGGCCGGGGATTTAGCCCAGTGCTTCTGGCGCCTGCCGAGCAAGTGCAAGGTCCCGAGTTTGATCCCCAGTATCAAAAAACAACAACAAAAGTGCTGAGATTATAGGCTGTGTCACCACGCTCAGCTTCAAAGTAAAATTTTTAAAAATGGGCTAGGGGTGCAGCTGAGCACTGGGGGTCAGGAGGTCAGGAGCAAGGCCCGTGGGCCTGGGTACACCTCAGGCAGAGCACGTGTCAGCCTTTGTGAGGCTGGGGTTCCACCCCCAGCACCACAGTAAAGGAGAATGGGGCTCCTGAGCTGGGATGAGCTCCACAGCAGAGAAGGGGGTGCCCTGGGGTTGACTGCTGTGTGCCACAGAACGCTGTTGCTTACCCGCCCCATTGAGGGCTGAGGGGAATCTGCCATTGCAGGTGCCTGCTACGAGGTTACCGTGGGGCCTTTGCGGGTCAGGCCCTCTGTTATCCACTCAGTGCCGTGGCAGTGGTGGCTCCGGGGGTGGCATGCTGGAGGGGAGGGCCAGATCTGGGAAGCACTAGTGCAGGCCAGGGCGAGTGAGGTCGCCTGGGTGGTGGGCTGAGGATGTGGCCCTGCTTTGATGCTGGCCCTGGCCCCAAGTCACACTTGGGGCTTTGCAGCTGCACTGGCGACCCATGGCAGGCTTTGCATCTAAAGTCAGGCCTGTGTTTTAAGCAGATCTCTGCCTATCGGAGGTCCCTTGAAGAGGCCCAGAGATGAGCTAGGGGTGCAGCTCAGTGGGAAGCCGGGTCCTGTTGGTCAGGGTGTCCTGGGCCTCAGTCCAAATACTTACCGTAGCAGGGATCAGAGATTCTAAGCTGACAGCTCCATATCAAGCATAGGTGGCTCCTCAGTCCCCCTCAGCTGGACACAGTGTCCCAGCAGAGCGGTGCTGGTGGGGTTCAGCAAAGAGTTCCCGAGGCAGGGTCTGCGAAGCTGGGGGGAGAAGGGGTTGGTAGCTTGAGCTGGCCAGGCCCTGCAAAGGGACTGTTGGTCCCCTCAGCCCCATCTGGCCCCATCTTTGGGGGTCCCTGCCAGTAGGGTGCCCCTCGTGCATCTTGCACCAGCCGTACTTGTCCTTCTGGCTGGGTGGGTGTCCTGACTGGGGAGCCTTCAGTCTCTGTTTCTTCTTTTGTGCAGTGTGGGGGATGGAACCCCGGGCTGTGTGCATGCCGGGCACGAGCCCTGCTCCTGAGCTGCGGCGCAGCTCTGATTTCCCCCATCTCCCTGTCTCATCTGTGTGTCATTCATTTCCTGTGTCTGTCACTTGCTTCCTCCCTGTTTTTTGAGGCTCCAGACAGTCAAACCAGAATCAGGCCTTGGTCCAGGGGTGGCGTCCCTGCCACTGAGGGGGAGAGGAGCCCTGGCTTGGGCTTCAGTGTGGCCGCCCCAGTGTAGTGAAGTTGTCATTTAGCCTTCATCACAAGCCCAGCAGCAACTGGGCTGTCAGAGAAGTGGCAGGAGGTGGCAGAACTCCAGGGATGGGGCCAGGACTTGGGCCCCAGCTGTTGCCTGGCCACTGTTCCTCCTGACTACTTGCAGCGAACGGTGGCTCAGAGCCCAGACCCTGCCCTCCTATCAGTGGTGGGGAATGGGTGCTGGCTGCTGGGCCATGTAGGGGGGATGAGCTCCCAGCCCCAGGCCTCGCTCCAGGGATGTGAGGGGCCAAGGAGTGGGCGTGGGGCTTCTCCAAGGAGCACACAGCACAGCTGGGCCTGGTGTGAACCAACTGTCTGCCCCCACAGGCATCCTCGTGGCCCACTACCTCCAGAGCATCACACCGTGTCTGGCCCTGGGCGGAGAGCTGGTCTACCACCGGCGGCCCGGGGAGGAGGGGACTGTCATGTCTCTAGCTGGGAAATACACACGTGAGCTGGGCCTGGACCCCTGGGGCTGGGGGGCGGGGAGACTCCAGAGTGTGAGGGTGCAGCCCAGCAGCCCAAGTCCCCATGTGACCTGCCCCTGCCCCCACCCTGTTCTCTTTCAGTAAACAACTGGCTGGCCACAGTGACGTTAGGCCAGGCGGGCATGCATGCAACGTACTACCACAAAGCCAGTGACCAGGTGAGCAGGTGGGGTGATTGGCGATACCTCCCACCCTGGGCTGGCTTGCCCAGAGCCCAGGTGGGCGGCTCACCCCTGGGCCTTGTCCTGGCTTCTCCAGCTGCAGGTGGGCGTGGAGTTCGAGGCCAGCACAAGGATGCAGGATACCAGTGTCTCCTTCGGGTACCAGCTAGACCTGCCCAAGGCCAACCTCCTCTTCAAAGGTAAAGGCCTCAGTTTCCTTGCAGAGAAAATAGATAGGAGGTGACAGAAAACAGCAGTGTGAGGGGCCTTCTGTGGGCCTCTGGGTTGCCCTGGAGACCTTGTCAGGACGTGGGCTGGGGACCCGGCCTGGAGCTCTGGCGGATGTCAGCCAGCAGCCCTCTCCCTTCTCTGTCTCCCACAAATGGAAGGCAACTGGCGAAGCTTCCGACCCAGCCTGCTCATCTCACATTAGGGTAACAGGCTCACAGAGTGTTCACAGCCAGATGCTTCACTGCAGGTGACTCTCCCACCTGGTGGGGCCCCGGTGTTTCAGGTCGGGTGTGTAAAGACCACCACACACCCCCCTTGGTCAGCCAGGCCACGACTCAGCTGCTGCCGAAGCCACTCCCCCTGCCCGCCTCAGGAGGGGCCACCCCTAGAATCTAGTTCTGTCTCCCCAGGGCGTACTCACTCATCGGGCAGGGCTCAGTGGCGATCCTTAGAGGAAATTTCAGTCTGGCAACAACAGATCCTGAGCACTGCTCTGGACCCGGCCTGTTGCTGTGGTGCTGGGGATAGCGGTGACCAGGCCTCCTTGTCCCAGCAGAGGGCCTGGTGGGGGAGATAGTGACTCAGCATGAGCAGGACTTGGGGGCGGGGACCCTGGTCACCAGGACGAGAGCTGGGGCACATCTCATCCTGGCCGCCCCTCCCCCAGGCTCCGTGGACAGCAACTGGATCGTGGGTGCCACACTGGAGAAGAAGCTGCCGCCCCTGCCCCTGACGCTGGCGCTCGGGGCCTTCCTGAACCACCGCAAGAACAAGTTCCAGTGCGGCTTCGGCCTCACCATCGGCTGAGCTTGCGCCTCAGATCCCGCCTCCGCCCTCTCCCCGCGGAGGGCGCCCCAGCCCCCCTCCTTTCCCTCCCTCCTGGGGGTCGGGGGCAGCGGAAAGGAGGGGGCCACCACCACCCAGCTGAGGAAGGGTCCTGGGACCGAGGGTCCTGAGGGCAAGGGGCAGCGAGCCCAGTGGGCCTGGGGTGCCCGAGGGGATTCGGCGTCCAGGAGCGTGGATCCTGAGCACCAGGGCGGAGGCTGCAGCACAACCTCAGGGAGAAGTGGCCTGGCGTCCCGGCCGGCCTGTGGAGCCAGCCCGCCGGCCAGCAAGAGGAGCTCCCCGCCGACAGCCCGTCCCGCCCGCTCTCCCCTCTACTCCTCGGTATAAATCATGTTTATAAGTTATGGAAGAACCGAGACATTTTACAGAAAAAAAGAAAACGAAAAATACAAAAAATATACGTGAAACAAAACAGTGGCAATGGGAGGCCTGCTTTTCTCCAGAGTCCTTGCACATTGCTGCCCAAGCTTCCGACGGTCGCCGGCAGGGGGCGCGGGTATCACAGGACCGGCGCCGGGCGCCCTGGTGGGGGGAGCCTGGCCGGGGATCACAAGGGCGCCCCATGATTTCTGCCCTGCCTAGGGACATCACACGCCTTTCCTCGCCCGAAGAGCGGGCTCCTGAGGTCACTCACCCCTTGGTGACCTGGCCAGAGTGGCTGCAGAGGACTTTGCCCCGGCAAACTGAAGCAAAGGATGACTCAGTGTGGAGATCCCCGGGGGCAGAGCTGACTCTTGGTCCTCAGGTCCCAGGAAAGGCAGGATGTAGAGAGGGGTCTGAGTTTTCAGGAGCTTCAAAAAGGATTCAGGCAATCCGCAGAGCTTCAGGACCATTAAGGGATGGGTGGGGCGGTCCACCCCCACCCCCCCGCCCCGTCCCCCCTCTCGGCTCTGCGGAGTCAGGATTTTTCCGAGTGGGGCTAGGTAACCAGGTCCCTGACCGCTCTGCAGACGGGAACTGACACCCTGCCCGGAGTCTGGTGGAGCTGGTGAGCACCGATGACCCCTAGTAACCCCCCGCCTGTGCTCTTCCCGGCAGGGTGCTCTGAGTTCAAGGCAAACACAGGGCCTGGCCCGAGGCCTCCCTGGCCCTGCAGTCTATCGTGCCTGCCCGCTTTTCTTCGTGAGACCTAATCTGGTCCTCCTGCTCCGGCCTCCCAGAATGCTGGGATTACCGCCTTCCGCCACCACGCCCACTGCATTTCACTTTTAATGGATAAAGAAACTGCTCAGAGAGACTGGGCCGCTGTCTGCCCACAGTCGCCCTGCGGGGCTTTGCTGCTTGGAACCCAGAGGAAGGCGCGGCGTGGGCGGCTCCTGGATCCAAGCAGCCCGAGCCAGCAGGGTGCTGAGCTCCCATTTCACAAGTGGGGAATGGGGTTCCCCGAGATGCTCGCCTGAGCCCTAGAGAAAGTGGGGCTGAAACCCACGTCCTCCTCATCCCTTTCCCGTTTTCCTCCCTCTCTCCTGTGTCTGCCCACGACCAGGCCCCTCCCCAGCTGTACTCATCCGCACGAAGGGAGGGCCAGGACACCCCCAGCACGGGGGGGGGGGGTCACAATGCCTCCCGCCCCACCCTCCGCCCTCCCCTGCGGGGGGGGGGGGGACGGCCGCCTCGTGACAGGGCTGGCCCAGCCCTCCCAGGCCGGTGGAGGGGCGGGGCAGGGGGGAGCCCTATAACTGGAGGAATCCGGGATCCCGCAGCCCTGCTCAGACCCCTGGGAGCCCCTGGACGTCCTTCTGCAGCAGCTGGTGAGAGAAGCCGTCCTGGCGCTGGGACCAGCGAAGGGACCTAGGGACGGGACCCCTTGGGCTCCAGGAAGAGTCGGAAGCAAGGAGGAAAAGGAGGGAAGCTCGGGAGAGCCCCTTGGAACAAGCTAAGAGAGGAAGTGACTGACCTTGGCCTGGGTCAGGACCCATGGGAGCTGGGGAAGGGCCCGGGGCATGGGCGTCTAGTCCGGCTAGAAGGCAGGGTGGGGCCCAGTTGTTGGGTGTGGAGCAAGAATTGGGCACCTACTGGATGCCCCTATCGTCATGAGACCTCCATCACTGATGGCGCAGGGATAGCGAGGATAGAGAGGACTTTTATGCGAGCGTTAAATTGGCCCCTAAATGGAAATTTGCGCTCAGACACCGGCTTGGAGCTTCCAACGCTCGGGCAGAGGATCGTGGGGCTGGACCGCGCCGAGCCCGCCCGGCTCCAGAGGGAGCTGGGGTGGGGGAGGAGTGGAATTTGAACCCTGAGAGAAGGAGATGGAATTTTGGCAATAGAGGTGTGGGGGGGGGGTGGAGAAGAGATAGTAGAAGACAAAGAGATTAAGTAGACCCGGGCAGGGAGGGGGACAGCTGGTGTTTTGTGATTGGACTAGGCTGGCCAGTGGGCCAGGTGAGTGTTTGTGATTGGATTAGGGTGGGGCAAGGGCCAGGCGCTGGAGGCGGGGCCGGCTTGGGTGGGCGGAGTCTGCACTGCAGGGATTGACAGTTCCTCCCTCCCCAGGCTGACCAATCGCAGGCGGGAAGATGAAGGCCCTGTGGGCTGTATTGGTGGTCACCCTTCTGGCAGGTATGGGTGGGGCCTGTTCAGGGGCCCTGAGCCTCACTCCACTCCATTGAAGCCCAGGGCCCCTTCTTCCTGTGGCCCATGAGAGGGAGGCCCAAGTCTGAGGCTCCCCACATTCATCAGCTCTGAGCAGCTGTTTTACTCTCTCTGGGCCTCTTTTCCCCACCCATATTGCCTGCCGTTGTCCATGTTACTAGCACCTCCTAAGGCTTTGTTGTCCAGTGTGTAGTGAGTAACTGCCAAGTGTCATCGATGTTGGGTTTTTATTGTCACCCCAGCATAGTCCTGCATGGGACACAGAAAGACAGTATGTGCTTGCTGGGTGTGGTGGCGCACACCTGTGATCCCAGCATTCGGGAGGCTGAGGCAGGAGGATCGCTGAGTCTGAGGTCAGCCTGGCTACATGGTGACTTCAAGGCCCTCCTGGACTACATCTCAAGACCCTGTTTCCAAAGCAAAACGAAATGAAAATACATGCTTGACAAGTGTGATTGCACTCCTCCCCTCCCTTCCCACTAAGGCCTCCAAAAGGCCGAGGGGCACTTGGGGGGCACCTAGCCCGGGTGGAGTCCTGTGTGTAGGACGTGCTCAGGGACCCTGACCCACCCTCGAACTTGCCCCACTAGGATGCCGGGCAGATGTGCAGCCGGAGCTGGAGATGCAGGAGCCAGCCTTGTGGCAGAGCGGACAGCCCTGGGAGCTGGCGCTGGGCCGCTTCTGGGATTACCTGCGCTGGGTGCAGACACTGTCTGACCAGGTGCAGGAGGAGCTGCTCAACTCCCAGGTCACCCAGGAGCTGACGTGAGTGCTGGCGCTGGCCTGGGACCCTCTCGGAGTTCGGTGCCTCTGGGTCTTGCCAAGCTCTGGTTTCTCTTGTCACTATCTCTTGGAGGGAGGGGTCTGGGTTTCGGTCCTTTTCTTCCTCCCTCTTTTCCTTTCCTTTCTTTTATTCCTTCTTTCTTTTTCGGGTACTGAGGACTGAACCCTGGGCCTCTGCAGTGAGCTCCAGCCTTAGCCTTTGGGATTAAACCCAGAGTCTTACAGGCACTAGGCAAATGAGCTACTGCTGAGCCACACCCCAGCCTCACCAGCCCCTTACTTGCAGCCTGGAATCCTCCTCCCTCAGCCTCCCAGAGTGCTGGGATCACAGGAGTGCTCCACCACACCTGGCTTCTGTCCGGTAGCTTTACCCCTCTGTTTCTCTCTGTTTCTGCACCTGTCTGTCACCTTCTGGGCCTCTCCCCTCCCTTCTAGACCTCCTCTGGGTCCCCTTGACCCAGGCCTCACTGCGCCCGCGTCCTCCCTCTGGGTCGCAGGGTGCTGATGGAGGACACCATGAAGGAGGTGAAGGCCTACAAGAACGAGCTGGAGGAAGAACTAGGACCGGTGGCAGAGGACACGAAGGCCCGGCTGTCCAAGGAGCTGCAGGGGGCGCAGGCGCGGCTCAGGGCAGACATGGAGGAGGTGCGCAACCGCCTGGCGCATTACAGCGAAGAGATGCAGGTCATGCTGGGCCAGAGTCCCGACGAGCTGCGCGCCCGCCTGGGCTCGCACCTGCGCAAGCTGCGCAAGCGGCTGCTGCGGGACGCTGAGGACCTGCAAAAGCGCCTGGCTGTGTACAAGGCCGGAGCCCGCGAGGGCGCCGAGCGTGGGGTGAGCGCCATCCGCGAGCGCCTGGGGTCCCTGGTGGAGCAGAGCCGCGTGCGCGCAGCCCTAACGGGCCAACCGCTGCGGGAGCGCGCCCAGGCCTGGGGCGAGCGGCTGCGCGGGCGGCTGGAGGAGGTGGGCGGCCGGGCGCGCGACCGCCTGGACGAGGTGCGCGAGCAGATGGAGGAGGTGCGCGCCAAGGTAGAGGAGCAGGCCGAGGCCTTCCAGGCGCGCCTGAAGGGCTGGTTCGAGCCCATGATGGAAGACATGCGGCGCCAGTGGGCCGATCTCATCGAGAAGGTGCAATTGGCCGTGGGCGCAAGCACCCCCGTGCCCAGCGAGGACCACTGAGCACCCAGCACCCACCCCGACCCACCCCTGCCCCTCGCCAACAGGAGGCGCTGACCCAGCTCCCTGAAGGGCCCTCACTTACTTAATAAAGATTCACTGAGCCTCGCAGCACCCACTGGGCCTCCGAGTATGATTCTTCACGGCTCTGCCTCGGTTTCTCTTTCCTTCCCCACACTGGCCACAGGGTTCCCGGTACTGTGGCCTTCACCTGTGTGTTGGGGGGGGGGGGTCTTCCTGCTTTTGTTTCAGCTCTCGGTTGTGATTACCTCTGTCCCTTTCTAAGTCTTATTTTATTTATTTTTTTATTTTTTTATGGTACTGGGAATTGAACCCAAAGCCTTCCCGCTGAGCTACATTCCCAGTTCGTTCTTTTTTCTTTTTTTTTTTTTTTTTTGGTACCGGGGATCGAACTCTCGACCTTGAGCTTGTGAGGCAGGTGGTGAATCCTCTGAGCTAAATCCCTGGCCTTTAGTGTTCCCTTAACACCTGCAGCACAGAGTCAATGTGACCCTAAACGCTGGGAAAGCAAAGCCTTGTTATTCCCTCTCCCTCCGCCCGCCCACAGGTGTGCTGGGACTCCGCCTCCTTCCCTCTCCAGGCTCTCTGTCCGCTGCTCCCCTTCAGGCTCATTTTCGGCTCCTGCTTTTTTCTCCCCTGTCTTATCTCTTCCTCCTGCGGTCTTCTTGCCTGGGCCTTGCTTTCTCTTTCTCTTCCCGCTGTCCTTAGTTATCCCCTCCACCACTGCCTCTTTTCTTCCTTCCCCGGGCTTAGCTGGGCATCGCTCCCTCACTCCCTCTGGGCCCCACTTCCTGCCTCACCCTGGTTCTTTGTCTTCAAAGTGTTGTCTACTTTGTTATCTTGTTTTTCTAGACAGTTTTGCTATGTAACCCAGTCTGCCCTTGGGATCCTCCTGTCTCAGCCTTCCAGAAAGCCAAGATAACAGATATGAGCCACCATGCCCTGCTGTTGTCTGCCCCTTCCAGCTGTCGGGTCCGGTGGCCAAGGGGCAGGGAAAACAGGAGTCAGCACCCAGTGGAGGTCAGGCTGAGAGCTGGGCTCAGGGAGGTGGGGGCAGAACCTGGGCGTCCTGCTCATTCCCCTCCCACCCCCTCAGTTCTCAGCCCTGGGCAGGCCGGGGCTTGAGTCTGGGGGCCTGGCCCAGCTCCTGCTGCCTTTGGCACAGCTAAACTCCGAGATTTCCTGGCAAGCTCCAGGCGCCTGCATGGAAGTGGCACCCCTCCCAGAGATGACTCACAGGTCTCCAGACCTAGTGGGCTGATGCCCAGGGCTAGGGCCGTGCCCTCAAGCCTCAATTTTCCCAGTGTCACTGAGGAAGGTAGCTGGTAGCCTCAGCAATTTTTTTTTTTTTTGAGACAGGGTCTCTCTATGTAGTCCAGGCTGGCCTTGAACTCACTGTGTAGCCCAGGTTGGCCTTGAAGTCGCAGGGATCCTCCTGTCTCAGTATCTTTAAGTGCTAAATCTTGAATGCTCCAGAGTAGAGAGGGGGTGTGTGTGTGTGTGTGTGTGTGTGTTACTGGGGAATGAACTCAGGGCCTTCACACTGAGCTGCTTCCTCAGACCTTTCTCAAAATTGTTTTATTTTTAAGACAAAGTCTCCCTAAGTTCCCCAGGCTCGACTCAGCCTTTCTGCCTCAGCCTCCCAAGTAGCTAGGATTACAGGCTGCACCACCATGCCCACTGTGAGTGTTGAATTGTAAGCAGACATGGGGTCCACCTTGCAGCAGGCCCAGTCAGACCTCAAGGAGGTGGAAGGGGGCTAGGGAGGGACGTCAGGGACAGGGACTGGCAGAGGGTGCTGTAGGTGGGATGGACAGGGCTGACCCCAGCAGGGAGCCCAAAGAGACAGCCAGGAGTCTGAGAAGTGAGATTACCTCTCACTAATCCCAGAATGTTCTTGTCTGTGACTCAGTTTCCCCATTTATACACCAGAAACCCATGTGGCTGAGGAGGATGAGACTGGCAAAACAGGGGGGTGCCACTCTAGCCTTGTGAGGTCAGGACTTCAGAAGCCAGGTGTGGGGATGCAGGCCTGTAATCTTAGCACTCAGGAGGCTGAGGCAGGAGGATCACCTAAAGTTTGAGGCCAGCCTAGTCTACATAGCGAGTTCAAGCCAGCCTGAATTATTTATCAAGATGCTGTCTCAAAAAAACAAAGAAAAAAATTTAAAAGGACACTGCCTGGATGTCTGGACCGTGCTGGGCTCTGTGGAGAAAGCAGGTCATCCAGCCAGGGGCCCTAAGGGACTGGAAGCTCGGAGCCGGCCCAGGCATGTTGCAATGCTGCCAGGCTGGCGTCTGTGCGATCCTTTTCACAACCACCCTCTACTCCAGAGCTGGCACAGTTGCAGGGTCCCAAGGCCAGCCACCCTCCCCACCAGCTTCGGGGTCACTGTTGGTCAGAGGAAGCCCCTCAGAAGGATATGCTGGTGGGGAGGAGGGTGGGAGCCAGAAAGGGGACGAGAGCAAAGGCAGTGATGGGGCATGGAGGGGGCAGGCGGAGAGGACTGGGTGGGGCTCCCAGCCCGAGGTCTGTGCTATCCTTCTGCACCCCAGACGGGGAAGAGACCCATCCCTGACAGGAAGAAGGGAGACTGGGGGAGGTAAAGTGAAGAGCACAGAGCCCAGGAAAGGGATGTAAAAAGAAGTAAGACCCATTATATACGTCCACCAACTCCCCTGCCCCCATGAAGGGAATCATTAGTAATGCCAATTAATAGAAATGTAAATGAGAAAGAAATAAACCCCAGAACCATGCACAATAATGTGTTCCTGGAATCCCTGGAATCCCAGGAAGCAGAGGCAGGAGGATGGCAAGCTTGAGCTCAGCCTGCACCATTTCGGGAGACCCTCTCTCAAAAAATAAAATATAAAAAAGTGCTGAAGATGGAGCTCAGTGGTAGAGTGTCCCGGGTTCAATCTCCAGTATGGGGAGGGGGGAGGAAAGAAAAAAGTTAGGACCCCCCGGAAAGCGCACAGGGGTGGCACTTCAGGGTATGGGGGCAGGAGGAGGTCCTAGGGTCAGGGGAAGAGTCTGAGCTGAGGGGAGGAAGCCGGGTGCGGCACGGCACACCTGTAACCCCAGCACTCCAGAGGCTGAGGCAGGAGGATCACCATGAGTTCCAAGCTGGCCTAGGCTACACAGTGAGTTCAAGGCCACCCTGCACTACATAAACTACATAGTGAGACTCTGTCTCAAAAATAAAAAGATAGAGGGAAGGGCAGGTGGAAGAGGTGCCCTGGGGACCCAGTGGGAGCTGGGCATGAGACCCATGGGGCTGTCACTGAGAGCCCCAGGAAAGGAGAGGGCTAAGGGGGGAGGGGAGGGACTGTCCCTGAGAGGCCCAGCGCCTGGTCAGACCGAGGTCGCAGTCCTGCGGGTGTGAGGAGGGGCTGCGGAGCAGCCGCCTCCGGGAAAGGTCAGGGAAAGGTCAGAGGAGGAAAAGGGGCGTGGGGCGGCTGGCAGGGAGGCTGGGAGGTGGGCCGCCCCGCCCTCTCCCTGCCGATAAAGACCGGCACGCAGCGCCCCCCACGGAGCCGTCCCGTCGCGCACTGGCCAAGGGTCCAGGTGGGTGCTGCGCGCCAGGAGGGTGGGGGTCCCCAAAGAGTGGGCTGGAGGGGCCGCGGTGGGGAGGGGAGCAGCCCACTGACCCTCCTCCGCCCGCCCCCAGAGTGCCCTCTGCAGACATGAGGCTCTTCCTGTCGCTTCCCCTCCTGGGGCTCGTCCTGTTCATGGCTTTGGAAGGTAAGAGTGGGATGTGAGACCCGAAGCCCCAGCCCCTCAGAAGGCCGAGGCGGGAGGATTCCAAATTGGAGCCCAGCCTGGGCAATTTAGTGACCGTGTCTCTAAATAAAATATAAGCCAGGCATGGTGGTGCATGTCTGTAATTCCAGCACGGGGGAGGCTGAGGCTGGAGGATCGCATGGAGTTCAAGTCCAGCCTGGGCTACAGAGGGAGACCCTGCCTCAAAAAAAAAGACTCAAGAAAAAAAAAAAGACTGACATTTCTGTACCCTCTGCTCCTCTCCCGGCAGGCCCAGCCCCGGCGCAGGCGGCCCCAGACTTCACCAGCACCTTGGAGGGGCTCCCCGCCAAGCTGAAGGAGTTTGGGAGCATCCTGGAGGACAAGGCCCTGGCAGCCATCGAGCACATCAAGCAGAGTGAACTTCCTGCCAAGACCCGGTCAGGACCCTTCCCAGGGCCGATGGCGGTGCTGTGGTCCCAGAGCTAGGTCTCAGGGCCCTCAGATACTGGGGTCAGGTTCCCCGACTCCCAGCCGAGCCCCATGGCCCAAGTGGTGCTGGCTGCTGTAGAGACCGTACTGTCCCTGTGCTCTTGAGAAAGGAGCGCCACTGTGAACCTCAGTCTCCTCACCTGTAAAGTGGGTCTCTCAGGAGGACAGGAAAGGAAAAGACCCACACACATGTGCCTGGCAGATTGTAAATGCTCGACCAGGCTGGACTTCAACTCACTCACTATTCGACCCAGACTGGCATCAAACTCACAGTGATCCTCCTGCCTCAGGCTCTGGAATGCTAAGATTATAGGCATCTGCCACCAGCCCCAGCAGGAAGGGACTTTTGGGGGGGCGGCGGCTACAGGGGATGAACTCAGGACCTTGTGCTTGTGAGGCAGGCATGGTGCCACTGAGCTAAACCCCCCAGTCCAGGAAGTGACTTTTAATTTGAGATCTGAATGATTGGGAAAATCCAAGCAGAACTAAACTGAAGAATGGTCCCAGTGGAGGGAAAGTGCAAAGGCCCTGAGGCAAGAAGGGCTTCAGATAAGGAGGACTTGGGCTTCCAGCCAAGAGAGGTTTAGGCAAAGGAGCCCGGCTTTGAGGTGCCCTTGAGGGAGTAGCATGGGCAGGAGCTCCCTCAGAGGGTCAAGAGAGGAGAGGAGTTGGTGCCAAGTGTGATAGTGCGCACCTGGAATCCCAGCTCTCAGGAAGCCCAGGCAAGAGGACTACCACAAGTTTGAGGCCAGCCTGGCATACATAGCAAAACCCTATCTCAAAATGACAAAAAATAAATAAATAAAAAGAAAGAAGATACGGTAGACCTTGAAAGTGGGGATGGGATTTTTAGCATCGGTTGCCCTGGTCCATCCGGGGAAACTGAGGCACAGGAGTCGTCCCACTCGGGGGTCCTCTTCATCCCACAATGGGGACAGAAATCCAGGACAGGGAAGATGAGGGCCTGGGGGGCACCCTGGGGGTGGCCACATGCGGTGACCCCTTCCCCACATCTCCCGACAGGAACTGGTTCTCTGACGCCTTCAGCAAAGTGCAGGAGAAGTTCAAAGCCACCTTCTCCTGAGCACCTGAGGGCAGCACCTAAGGGAGGACTCCTCTGTGATGCCCAGGTCCTCCCCCAATAAAGATCCTACCAAGATTCTGCTGTATGCGCTTCACTTGGGCCGAGAGCATGGGGCCACACCTTAGGGACCCTTGTGGGCACCCCCAGGTGGTTGTTTTGTTTTGTGGTACCGGGGATCGAACTTGGGACCTTGTGCCTACAAGGCAGGCAGCGGCGGAACCACTGAGCTAAACCCCCGGCCCTTGCTTTTGTTTTTTTGAATTGACAGTCTGGCTATGTAGCTCAAGCTGGCTCTGCACTTACGAAGTCACAGTCATCCTCCTGGCTCAGCCTCTCCAGCACTGGGATCACAGGTGTGCGCCACCATGCCCAACTAAAAGGCTGTCTTAACACACTGCATTTCTACAAGCCCATGTGAGAGAGGATGGCACTTCTTTTATTTTTATTTTGGGGAGGTTCACCCTGTGCACTGAGCTGCACCCCAACCCCTCCTAGCTTTTTATCTCCTTTCTGCCAGTGGTTACTGCCCTGGCCTGGCCTGACCACCTAATCAATTTGTCTGCCTGCTGTCTGTCACCCACTAGCACAGGGCAGTTTCCTCCAAGCTGTCTTGTTCCCTGCAGTGCCCCCAAGTCCCTAAAGCAGAGCCTGGCACATAGAAGGTACTCAGTAAACACTCCTTGCAGACTGGGGACAGAGTTCTCTGCTAGAGCCTTTCCCCAGCCCCCCAGCACAGGCCTGGAATCCCAGCTGTCTGGTAGGCTGAGGCAGGAGGATCTCTAGTTCAAGCCCAACCTGGGCAACACAGGGAGCCCCTGTCTCAAAAGAAAAAATGAAAAAAGGGGCTGAGGATGTAGCTCAGGGTAGAGGCCCTGGGTTCAAGCCCAAGTATTGCCAAAAAAAAAAAAAATCCCCAAAACATTGAATCCATGAATGAACCATTCATTCACTTCCCACGGAACAGCTGCAGGGCAGATGTGGATCACACTCACTACCATTCATGAATTCTAACCGCAATTTCCCGTTCCTGAATCGGACTTCACAGCCCACACAGCTGTTTTGGGGTTTGCACAAAGGGCCCCATCACACCAAGGCAGAGCCCCAGACTTACTGCAGTGGAGGTGGCACTCAAAGCCCCACCCTGACGCACACATGCAGAGGCAGCTGGGGAGGAGGACTCTAAAGGGCACCGGCCCAGCCAGGGGTCTCAGAGGGTGCCTAGAGGAGGGGTGATTGGGCTCTAAGTTTTGCTAACTCCAGTTAGCCAAAGAGAATTGCCGAAGCATGTTAGAACTCTACAGTGTTTGATTTGGTTTGGTTTTTTGAGACAGGGTCTCACTATGTAGCCCAGGCTGGCCTTGAAGTTGTGGTGATCCTCCTGCCTCAGCCTCCCAAGTGCTGGGATTACAGGGCTGTGTGTGCCAAGACCCTCTAAGAGCAACGCAGTGTCTTCCATGAATGTTTATTATACAAACATTAACTAACAACTTTGTATAAGAATGGATGAATGGGGCCGAGGATTTAGCTCAGTAGTTCTGGTGCCTGCCTCACAAGCACAGGGTCCCAAGTTCAATTCCCGGTACCAAAAAAATAATAATAGTAACTACTTTATCTGGCTTTTAATGTAAATGTATTGTATACCTAAAATGTACCAATGAAAGAATTTTTTTAAAAAAATGAAATAAATAGGACAAAAAAAGAAAGGATGGATGAATGGAACTGCTTTGGAAAACAATTTAGCAGTTCCTCAATAAATTAAACCACAAGCTGGGTGTGGTGGTGCCACACCTGTGATCCCTGCACACTGGAGGCTGAGGCTGGAAGATCCGAGTTGGAGGCCAGCCTGGAGTATATGGCGAGACCCTTCCTCAGAAAAAAAAAAAAGTTGAAGGAGCTCAGCAAATGGTGAAGCAGTTCCTCTCCTAGGATCCACTCAAAGAGCTGGAAACATCCATGTAGTGCCTTGTACAGGAATTTTCACAACAGTGCTACTCTTCAGAGCAAAATGTAGGATAACCCAGATGCTCACCAGCGGATGACTGGATGAACAAATCCACATAGTGGTACCTGTCTAGTGTATGCATCTAGACAGAGGAATATTATTCAGTCATTATAAAGAAGTATGGCCAGGTTTTTGAGAATGACAAACTGGACACCAGCCAGTAGCCGGGGAGGCTGAGGCAGGAGGGTCACAAGTTTGAGACCAATCTGGACAACTCAGCAACTTAAGACCCTGTTGCAAAATAAAAATAAAATGCCCTGGGGATATAGCTCAGTGCAAAGCCCCTGGGTTCAATCCCAATGCCAGAAAAAAAGAAAACAAGTGTGGACACATGATACCAGAGGGGTGAGTCAGGAAAACCATGCATGGTACGAGAGAGAAGCTGGATTTTGTATGAGTCCATTCTGTGAAAGGTGCCGAACGGGAATCCACAGAGGCAAAAGCAGAGTCATGGCTGCCCACACTGGGGAGGAGGGGAAGAGCCAGGACTGCTAGTGTTTACAGGCTTCCTGTGGGATGATGAGAATGTTCTAGAATTCCGGGTGATGGTTACACAACCTTGCAAATGTACTAGACCCTGGGGAGTTGCACAAAGTGCATGACTTTATTTATGGGTTTTGTAGTGATGGGGATGGAAGCCAGAGTCACACACATGCTAGACAGGCAAGCACTGTACCGCTGAGCTGCATTCCAAGCCCTAAAAGAATGAGCTTTATGGAATATGAATGAGATAAGAAAATGAATGAATAGAAGGAGATCTCCCGGGGGAGAAGGCAGGAGGAGAGGAGCATTTAGCTGAGCATGGTGGTTACGGCTGCTATCCTGGCCCTCTGGGAGGCTGAGGCAGGAGGATTGCAAGATCAAGTCCAGCCTGGACAAATTAGTGACTTAGAAACACCCTGTCTCAAAATAAATAATAAAAAGGGGTGAGGATGCAGCTCAGTGTGAAGTCCTGAATTCAACCCCAGTCTCCCCCAACACACACACCAAAAAAAGAAGACCATTTCAAACTCGTTTTCACCCCGGACTTCCCAGCATAACCCTGGGGAGGCAGATGGTTCAAGAGGCTTCTTAGAGTGTCCTCTTTAGAGACCTCCATAGAAAATGATCAAGGAGAGCCCAGCATGGTGGCACACACCTGTGATCTCAGCACTCGGGAGGCTGAGGCAGGAGGATCCCCATGAGTTTGAGGCCAGCCTGGGCTACAGAGTAAGACCTTGTCTGAAAGAAAAAACAGCACGAAAGAAAATGATGAAGGAGGCATGTATGGGGGTCCTGACTGGGGCCCAGAGGACCGTGGATTCTAGAGGAGAGGAGTGATTTTGGGGTTCGGGGCCGGGCCCTATGACTTAGAGGGTGCAGCCTGCAGGCTCCCAGATGCTCCCTGCCCTTGGATAGACATGGATCTTGGGGTGTACCCTCCCGGCCCCCTATCCTGATGGCCTCGGCTCCCATCCCCCTCTGCTCCACAGTTGTTGTGCTGCCTCTGAGGTCCACCCTGATGACCTTCAGTCTGTCCCTGTCCCTAAGGTGAACAAACATTGCAGGCAGCAAATAGCAAACACCCCACAGCCCTCCCTGTGCCGACCTTGGAGCAGGGGCAGAGGACAGAGACCTCACTACCTCCTGCCTCCCCCTGCCCTCTCGGGTGCTGATGGGGAGGGACAGAGGTTGTCCTGGATTGGCCTGGTGTGTGAGAAGGTGGCTCAAACCCATTGCCGCCCCTGCAGCCTTGCTTTGCTCCTCTGTGGTGTTTTATTTTGTTTTGAGACAAGGTCCAGGCTGGCTGAGAACTCACTGAGATCTTCCTGCCTCGGCCTCCCAAGTGCTGTAATGACAGGTGTGCACCACCATGCCTGGCTTTCATCTATAAAATGGGAACTCAAAGATGCCCATCTCACAGGGCTGTTGGGACCCCCAATGTACACAAGGAGCATAGGGAAGGGAGTGTTAAAGAAAGAACAGCTGACAAACCAGGGTGGTGGCGCACATGTGTTATCCCAGCTACTCAGGAGGCTGAGGCAGGAGAATGGCAAGTTCAAAACTGACCTGGACTTACCTCAAAATTAAAAAGTTAAAGCTGGCCAGGGATTTACCTCAGTGGTTCTGGTGCCTGCCTCACAAGTGCAAGGTCCTGAGTTCGATCTCCAATACCAGGAAAAAAAAAAGTTAAAGGGGTTGAGGATGTAGCTCATGGCAGAGCAGATGCCCGGCACTCGTGAGCCCCAGGGTTCCATCCCTAGCACCAACAAAAAAGAAAAGGAAAAAAAGCAGGAGGTGATGACGGAGCATGCAGGGGCATGCGGGTGTCCTGCTGGCCTTCATCTCCCGAGGCTGCTGCTCAACACAGCATGGCCCTCTTGGCCTTTGCTTCTGGCCACTCGACCTAGAATGTGTAGAATGTGCCGTGGGAGCCTCATTCAGGTGCACAGCTCAGTGGTGTTGACGCCCTCGAGCTGCTATGCAGCCAGCACTGCTTCTACTCCCTGATCGTCTTCATTGTCCCCCACACAAGCTGGCAGCTTCAGTTTGTTTTTGTTTGTTTGTTTGTTTTCATTTTCATGTGATTGATTGATTTTTTTTTTTTGAGATGGGGCCTACCTCTATAGTCCAGGCTGGGCTTGAGCTCACAGGGGTCCTCCTGCCTCGGCCTCCCGAGTGCTGGGATTGCAGGCCAGCATCACCATGCTGGGTGTATTCAATCAATCCCCTCAAATGTGGCTTTTGGTCCCATTGTACAGAGGAGGAGACTGAGGCGGAAAGGGGCTGTCTGGGAAGGTGGAGCTGGGATTCAAGCCTGGTTGGGCAACAGAGCCTCTGTCGTCTCTGACAGCCTCTGTTGTCTGTCAGGCCAGGGGTGGGAGAGTGGTAAGGAGGGAGGCTGCTGGTGGCGTGACCTGTGACTGTCACTGTCGCCTGCGCCCTTCTCGCTAGAGTCCCCGCCAAGGCTGTGGGTGGTGGCCAGGGGGAGGGCTCAGCTCCATGCTGCAGGGCCGCTCCTGAGGCCTGGAGTGCCTGGTGCAGTGGGACAGAGGGACGGAGGCCCCAGAAATGTTGCTTCCGAGACATGGGTCCCAGGCTCTGCCCGCCCTCAGCCTCTGCATCCTGGTCCTGGCCTGTGCTGTGGGTAAGGCTGGGGGGAGGCAGCCGATGTGGGGACCCGCGGGACTGGGGACATGTGAGGTGGGATGAGCTCATGTGCCCGTGGGCCGTGTGCATGTGCCAGCATGTGTCTGGGGGTGAATGTGTCGGGGCTGAGTGTGAAGTGCAAATGTGGGTGGGATTGGGGTGTGTGCGTGTGTGTGTGTGTGTGTGTGTGTGAGCAGAAGTGTATGCAGTCATAAATGTGTGTGTAGAGAATGTGCGTGTGTGTGCATGCCTCCACACGGGGCACCCGTAGGCACCGTTTGAGTGTGAGGAATCTGTCAGAGTGTCCTGGCTGGTATGAAGGTCTGTGCTTTATATGTGCACTTATTTTTATTTACTTTGTGGGGCCGGGGATTTAGCTCAGTGGTTTTGCTGCATGCTGCGCAAGCGCAAGGACCCGAATTCGATCCCCGGTATCAAAAAAACACACACAAAAAACCTGACATATTTTTATTTACTTTTACTTTTATTTATTTTGAGACAGGGTCTCACTATACAGTTCAGGCTGGCCTTGAACTCACTGTGTAGCCCAGGTTGGCCTAGAACTCACAGAGATCCTCCTGCCTCAGCCTCTGAAGTGCTGGGATTATAGGCATGCACTACCATGCCCGGCTGCACATGCATTTAAAATGTTAGCATGGGCCAGGCTGGTGGTGCACATCTGCAGCCCAGCACCCTGGGAGGCTGAGACAGAAGAAGCACAAGTTTGAGGATCAGCTGGGAGAGGGGGCGTTGGACGGGGAGGGGTGCACTGCAGACTGAGAGAGAGTCACATAGGACAGGAGTGAGGAAGGGCCGGGCACAGGGAAGGACAGGGTGACTGGTGGAAGTAGGAGAGTGGTCAGAGGGATGGCTGAGGAAGGTAGGCACTGGGGGACAGGCAAGGGTTGCCTTGGGGCCCCAGCAGTGACTCAGGGACGGAGGAATGAGGGTCTGAGGCTCCAGGTTGAGCTGCTCTCTGGGCCCACCCAGCACACACATCTGCAGAGGATCCAAGCCCCCGGACAGGCCCGGAGCAGAGCAGCTGGGGCCTGAGCAGGCTGAGGGGGCTGGTGGAGCCCATGGTGACCAAGACCAGAGAGAGGTGGCAGTGGTTCTGGTGAGCGGGTGCTGTGGTGGGTGGGGAGGGCCCGTGACCTGGACCCTGGGTCTGAGCCAGGAGGCTGGGCCTGGAGCCTTTTGTCGCAGGGAGGAAATGTAAATGGGGCAGGACCCCCTGGTGTGGTTGGGGGTCTCAACTGTCCTGTCCCCTCTCCCACAGGGGCCCTGAGGCCTTCCAAGGCTTCATGCAGACCTACTATGATGACCACCTGAAAGACCTGGGTCCCCGCACCCAGGCCTGGCTCATCAGCTCCAAGGACAGGTTCCTGAACAAGACCCTCAGTCTGTGCCCCAGGGTCCTCTGCAGGGACCCCGGCCAGGACTAGCACGCCCTTGCCTCTCACTGCCCACAATAAAGATTTCCTATCTGTGCCAGTCTGGATCCCTCCGCTCTGCCCCCTCCCCATACACACCTAGGGATTCAGGAGTGGAAGAGGTGACACCTGGCTGGGGAGGGACACTAGGGGCTCTGGGAGCAGAATCAGAGAAATCACACAAACAGGCACACACACACACACTGTGGACTTGCAAGGGCAACAAACTTCAAAGCTTCTCAGTGCAGAAGTGATAAGGCCTGCTGGGTGTGGTGGTGCACACCTGTAATCCCAGCAGTTGGGAGGCTGAGGCAGGAGGATCACTGTGAGTTCAAGGGCAGCCTGGACTCCATGGTAAAAACTTGCCTCCAAAAAAAAAAAAAAAGGGATGGGAAGGCTGGAGAGCAGGTAGGGCAACAGGTCCCCAGGGTGTCCCCTCCCTGGTGGGTGCCTGGAACCCCCAACTCCTCTCAGGGTGTACTTACCGAGAGAGGTTCCCTGAGCTTTGGCCTGGAGGGGACATTGGTGTCCCTCCTGCCCCACCTGCCCTCACCACCCGCAGCTCTGTTGGCCAGGACTTTGGCCAAGGAGAACGGCCGCGTGGTGGGAGGTGGGTCCAGAGCTATAAAGCCTGTGCGCCCGGAGCTGGGGAGGACACCTGGCCGAGCTGGAGTTGGGTAAGACAGGGACAGGATTGGGGGTCCACAGGGAGGGTTTAACAGGAAGTGGCAAGAGACGACATGGTGGAATCACGGAATTTAGAATCGTGGAGTTGCCCAGCCTGGCCCTTCTCCCCTGAGGGTTCTCCTCTCCGAAGCATGGGTGACAACTCCGTACTCTGGTTAGTCCTAGAGTCCCTTCCTGGCCTGTGCTGGGCAAGGATTTGTGAGTGAAGCTGTGGGAGAGAAGGACCCTGCTCAGGCCGAACCGGGGACCCAGGATTCAGGGCCAAGAGTGCTGGGTTTGGCTGTGGTGTGCATCAGCACAGGGTGGCCCTTCTTGCCACAGCTGGGCTTCTTGACTATAAGCATGAATGAGCAGATGTTAGAATGAAGATGCTGGAGCTGGGTGCGGTGGTGCAGGCTTGTAATCCAAGGCTCCGGGAGGCTGAGGCAGGACAATCGCCATGAGTTTGAGGTCAGCCTGGGCTACATAGTGAGACTCTGACTCAAAAAAAAAAAAAATTCTGATGTTGGTTGTGGTGGTGGGGATTGGAAAACTGTAATCTCAGCTTCTCAGGAGGCTGAGGCACGAGGATAGCATGTTTCAGCCCAGCCTGGGACTGAGCAGGACTCTTAAAATTTTTAAAAAATAGGACTGGAGGGCTGGGGATTTAGCTCAGTGGTTCTGGTGCCTGCTCTGAAAGCGCAGGGTCCCGAGTTTGATCCCTGGTACAAAAAAAAAAAAAAAAAAAAAAATAGGGCTGAGTATAGTGGTGCATACTTGTAATCCCAGCACTCAGGAAGCTGAGGCAGGAGGATCATCATGAGTAAGGCCATCTTGGGCTACATAGTTCAAGGCCAGCCCATACTACATAGCAAGACCCTGGCTCAAAAAGCCAAAACAAAAAAATTAATAAAATAAAATGAGGCTCAGTGGTATTACGCCTCCCTCGAAAGCACAGGGTCCTGAGTTCAATCCCTGGTACCAAAAATAAATAAAATAAAATGAGCCAGGGATATAGCTCAGTGACAGAACACCCTGGGTTCAATCCTGTACATCGCCCCCCCTAAAAAATCGGGGTATAAACTGTCAAAATTAGGAATAGAATTTCAGAATGTTAGCATTGGAGGCCCAGGGAAGACGTCTCATTCCAGGAAGTGCCTTAGGGACTCAGGTCAGGCAGGAGGGGACATGGAGCACCTCTTAGCCCCTACCTGAGAGGGGTGGGATCCAGCAACACGAACCCCCACCCTGTCTCACCAACCCCTTCCGCGTTCCAGGTCTGCAACACCATGGACACCCGGTTCCTGCTGCCCCTTTGTCTCGTCCTGCTGCTGCTGGGATGTGGTGAGCAAGTCTCTGAGGAGGGGTCAGACCACAAGTGTCTTCCCAGCAAGGCCTTCTGACCTGGTCTCCACCACCTCTCTCCACACCTTCATCTCCACCCCACAGCCTCATTAGCTCCCTAACACTAACCTTCACTCCTGTTCTCCGACAGAAGTCCAGGGTACCCATCTGCCTCAGCAGGACGAGCCTACTAGCCCACATATGCTGACCCAGGTGCAGGAGACCCTCTTCAGCTACTGGGACAATGCCAAGGCAGCCGCCCAGGGCCTGTACGAGAAGACGTGCTTGCCTACTGTGGACAGGAAGATCAGGTAGGCCCATGTGTCTGAGACACCTGCTGTATCCTGGCCTCAGGAGTCCAG
Source organism: Heterocephalus glaber (assembly GCF_053883595.1). Classification (NCBI taxonomy): domain Eukaryota; kingdom Metazoa; phylum Chordata; class Mammalia; order Rodentia; family Bathyergidae; genus Heterocephalus; species Heterocephalus glaber. The sequence continues at coordinate 1,981,655 of NW_028258450.1, forward strand.
GCCCAGCCTCCTCCCTCAGACCCAGGGGCCCAGGCCTCTCTTCTGCCACCCTTCTCTCTCTTTTCTCTCCAGGGACATGTACAGCAAAAGCTCAGCGGCCATCAGGACTTACACAGGCATCTTTACTGACCAAATCTTGACAATACTTCAGGGAGACCAGTGACAGCCAGGTAGCAGTGCTGCAGGGGGGGGAGCCCAAGCTCCCCTGACTGCCCAGGATGGGGCTAAGCTCACCCATCCCAGCACTTCTCAGCTTTCTGCCTCCAACTCTGGCCTGAATCTTATCAATAAATGAATAATTAAGAAATTTTTAAAAATAAGCTGTCCTTTGTTCCCTTTGATGTAGCTGCTTTTCTGACGCCCCAGGAACCAACAACACGGAGGGACTGATTCAGTCCAACCAACATTTTAATGAGCACCTACTGTGTGTAGGTAGCCCTGACCAGAAGCCTGGTTCCTGGGAGCATAGAAGAGGTGAATATTGACAATAAATCATCAGAGGCACATGGAGTCACCTTTCCGCACTAAGGTCTGGCTTTCTCACGTGTAGGATGACAGATCACGGACACAGGTAAACTGCAGTGGACTTTGGTGGCAAGCAGACCCTGGGGTGACAGTTTTTCTGTTTTGCTTATTTTGCTTTTTTTTTTTTTTTTTTTTTTTGTTACCAGGGATTGAACTTGGGACCTTGCACTTGCAAGGCAGGCGCCGGAATCACTGAGCTAAATCCCTGGCCCTTGGTTTTATTTATCTTTACAATGCTGGAGATGGAACTCAGGGCCTGACACATGCTAGGCAAGTGCTCTACTACTGAGCTCTACCCTAGCTTTTGGGTTTGACACTTGAAGGTGCCACCTCTGGGAGTTTTCTGACACTGTCCTGTAATGGACGGAATGCTGGCATCCATAAGTCCCTGCCAAGCTTAGGAAGTCAGTGCCCAGGGCAGAAGGGTCCCACGAAGACAGATGGCTAAAGCCTGGGCTCTCTGACAATTCCAACCTTTCACCTCACACACTGCCCTACCAAGCCCCAGGGACACAGCAGGGAAGATAGATCTGTCCTCACCTGGCCTTCCAGTCGGGGCCTGGCAACAGTTGTGGTGACACTTGCTCTGTAGAAGGTATTGTAACTTCTTCTCTCCTCATGTGTGGTAGAAATAATGCTTCACTGGGAGGTCATAGAGAAACCCTGGCTTGCAGGGAGCGAGAAGACAGCTGGAGAGCATTTCAGACCATGCAGGCCATGAGCAGGAGCAAGTGGAAGAGACCCAGGCCCGGGGTGTGGCCACCCTCAATAGGTAGAGTTGTTGGGGCCCAGGAGGGACCCTGAGATGACCAAATGAGCACGCTGGGACTGATCGAAGGGAACGTTGTGCTGCTGGTGGGTGGGTGTGAGCAGGAAGGTACTGACTGGGCTGCAGGTTGGGGTAGGGTGGTTAGCAAGTAAAAGAGGGTATCTAGCAGTGGGGAACAGCAGGTAAAAAGCATAGGGCCATACATGCCTGGAATTCCAGCTACTGGAGGAGGCAAGAAGATCACAAGTTCATGGCCAGGCTGGACCACAGTGAGAGAACAAAACAAAAAACAACAAATAATAAACAGATGATAAGGGGATGTAGCTCAATTGTAGAGCTCATAGGTTCAATCCTCTGTGCTGAAAAAGAAAGAAAAAAAACCCAAGGACGCACAAATAAACGAGGAGACTCCATGGCCTGAGGACGACCATGCTGAGCCCATGGGTGCAGGGTCTGCGGGCCTGAGGCAGTAGAGGGTTCTCCTGGCCCCCAAGTGCCACGGCTGGGGCTGCTGTTTCTGGAGAACACCACCTGCATCTCTCTGATTCTCTTGGCATTAGCTCTAGCCAGTCTTTCAACACTCTTGGGGCAGCTTTCCCAGTCCTGAGGCTGGGGAGCTGTGACCCAGGAGAATACAGGGGCCCGGGAGGGGTTGTGGGCAATCCCCCAAAGTCCTCAGGGCCTGGGAATTACTGAGGTTGCCAGGCTCCAGGAGGGGGAGACCCTGCGGGAACAATCCCGGCTCTGTCCACTTGTTTTCCACGGACTCAGGCCAAACCAAACCACTGCCGAGGCCAGTTAGGCTTCCAACCAATCCGGGTGGCATTCTCAGACTCCTCCTCCCTTTCTCAGACCCCTACTCCACTCCCTGAGGACCCCAGTCCAGGCCCCCAGACTCCTCCTTCCGAAGAACTCAGCAGCTTGAACCCTAGAATGCTCCTCCCTTAGACTTGAGTCTGTGCCCTAATTCCTTCTCCTTAAAACCTAGAAGTTCGGTCCCCAGCCCTGTCCTCTTACAATCTGAGCTCCAAACTCCTGGTTGGTAGTGGGCGCCCCCTGGTGGAGGCCAGAGTGGTCCATCCTGTGCCCCGGTCGAAGGCCACAGTCTAGCGAGAGACACTCAGGCTGCAAGAGCGTAGGAGATCCGGAGGGTAGATTGGGACATTTTGTAACTAGAGGTGGGAATAGAGGAAGCTGAAGGCAAAGGTGACGCCACTGAAGGTTAAGCTTCAAAACCTCTCCTTGCCTGGCTTTCTGTGGTTCTCTACTTAAATTTGCACATGTAATTTTTTTTCTTTTTCTTTTTTTCTGGGGATGGAACCCAAGGTCTCCTAAGCAAGCCCTCTACCACTGAGCCACACTCCTAGTCCCTAACTTTGCCCCTCACCCTTCTGGCACAGTACTAAGGATTGAACCTAGGGCCTCTGCACTGAGCCATATCACTAGGCCTTTTTTATTTTGAGACAAGGTCTTACTAAGTCATTGCGTTTCCCAGGCTGGGCTTGAACTTGTGATCTTTCTACCTGAGTCTCCCAGAATGCTGGGATTACAGACCTCGACCTCCACATCCAGCTCCCTAATTCTGTACCTCTTCAAAAGAGGACTACAAAAATATATAAGGTTCAGATCCACCAAATCATCACAATCTCTGAGGGACTTAATCAGTATGATCACTTCATCCATGAATTTAAAGAGTGGGCCTATGGCTAGGTGTGGTGACGCACACCTGTGATCTCAGCACTGGGGAGGCTGAAGCAGGAGGACCCCTGTGAGTTTGAGGCCAGCCTGGGCTACACAGTGAGTTCAAGGCCAGCTTGAACTACAAAGTGAGACTCTGTCTCAAAAACAAAAACAAAATAAAGGAACAAAAGCCATGAGGTATTTCTGTTTTGTAATAAGAAAGGCAGTGATTATTACTCATTAGTAGCTTGTTGGTGTTGTTTGGTGGTGGTGGTGTTCTTTGGTGATGGAGGACTTGGAGACTCCCAGTGAGTGGATACTATGAAGTGTACGTTTGGCAATTCTTTCCTTGTTGTACACAAGAACTTGGGACTATTTTTTGGCCCACTCAATAGTAACAGGGGGTACTGAGCCTCGAAGAGCTGTCACTTGTTAAGAACCAGTCAGCAGTCAGTACCGCTTTGAATCTAGGTGAGATCTCCACCCAGCTCACTGGTAGCAAAGTCTCAAGTTTTTTGTCTTCTTTAGCCTCCAAGGCATCCTGTCTGGGGCCACCCTCAGAACGTGTACAGGTTTGGAGCGGCAGGAAGCTACACTGCTAATGAAAAACCCTGGAGTTCCTAAAAGCCCTCGAAGCACAGTCATGAAGGACCACTTGGGAAACATGGAAGCTCCCAAAGTTAGGCTGCCCCAAAGTATGGGGAGTTGGGCATGAGAACCCTGAATAGGAACCCTCAATGGACAAAGACTCCTGGGACTTGATGGAGGAAAGGTGGTGTGCAGAGTTACCTACAGGCGTTGGCCAAAGTTCCTTATCTGCGAATGTGGTGGCCAGAGAAGTCCCTTTAATGCAGGGAGGCATGGTTCGAGTGGGACCTTTTCACACGTTACGGTGGCTGGAAAAGCTCAAGAAACATGGAATGAAAAAGACTGAAAGAATTCGCAGGTCGAAGCGGGCAGGATGGCATGGAAGGCTCAAATAATTCGAAAAGGCTGTTACTTAGAGGAGAGTGAATGAATAGAACTTGTGGGAAACGCATATGTTAGTTCAGAAAATTCAGGGACTTCAGAGGACTTAGTATCTTTACCAGCGAAAACAAATTGTGGGGGCCGGGTGAATACGGTGGCCAGGTTGGTCCTTTTGTAGCCGGAAGTGGCTCTTCCGAAAGGCGTGGGTGAGGCATTTTAGCCAGATACGGTGGCCCAGTGGCTCGGTCCATTGTGAAATCTCGCGCGATCGCGCTGACGCTATCAGGGACGGGGCGGGGCTGGCGGCGGGGGCGGGGACCCGGAGCGGGAAGATGGCGGCGGCGCAGGAGGCGGACGGGGCCGGCAGCGCCGTGGTGGCGGCCGGAGGAGGCGGCTCCGGTCAGGTACGGAGGCCGAGAGGGGCCTGAGGGGGCACTTCCCCAGGAGGGGGCCCTCCCAGGGAATGTGTCTTGCCCCTCTTCGCGGACTCTGGTGCACTGGAGTCTCCTTGCCCAGAGGGACCTTGAATATCGGGCCCAGACGAGGCCGGGCCGTCCAGGAGCGCGGGCCGTCCGGGAGGCCAGACAGTGGCGGGAGCCGTCCCTGTTGCGAGCCTGGTCCCCTGCACGCTCGCGCCGAGGTCCACCAGGCTCAGTGCTCGAGTCAGGGAGACAGTGGCGTGGAGAGGCGCAGACTTGTACGCAGTGGATCTGGGTTCTTGACTCTGATTCCATGATCTAAAGCAATTCTTAGAGTGGTCTGGCGTTCAGGCTCGGCTCACATGTCTGAGATGTGGGCGCTGGTTAACCGCGAGCTTTCTAGCTCTGGGGAAATCAGGTAATCATCGTGGGTGAGGGCACGGACTGTGGAGACCGACGGACCCATTTTACAGACAGGAATCCGAGTAACAGCGAGACTGTGGTGCTTGCAGGAGGTCACCCAGGATAAGTTTGGCATCCATTCCATGTAGAAGCTGACCCAGGCTGGTCCGGACTGGGATGGGGTAATGAATGCTTTCGGCATAAACTGGTCCTTTGGGGAACTGGTCCTGATGCAGATGACTTTTGACCAGTTGCTACCTAAACTAAACTGAGACTGCAGAACACACCAGTTCAAGCAGGCACCATTCAGGCATCTGGGGAATCGATGGAGTGACAGCAAGGTGCTGTCGATCCACCCACTGGGATGTCGCTTACGTGGGAGGCAGCTCAGGGAGAGGAGTGCGGGTTGTTGGGAGGGGAGAATGAAGCTGACTCTGTGACCTTGGCCAAGTTCCTTTTCCTCTTCGGGCCTCCATGTCTCCAACGGTTAGTGAGTTGGACAGGAAGGCCAGTCCCGTCTGTGATGGGCCACAAAGATGACTCCAGCCATGCCCCTGCTGACAGGGGAGTGGGACAGGAGACTGCCATGTAAACAGTTATAATCTTGACGACTAGGATGGTGACAAAATTCTGAGTCAGGGACTCAGGGAGTCCAAAGAAGAGACAAATAATACCTGGGATGGACACCAGGGCGAAGTTAGGGTGATGGAGCCTAATACACCTGGACTGAATCTTTTCAGTGTTTCCAGCCCGGACTTGGCCTGAGGGGCAGCTCAGGAAAAGATTGTTGAGCTTGTTCTGGAATGAAGCTGAAGGCCTTCCCTTCCGGGGCTTCCCAGTCTTTCAAAAGGGAGGTCTTTGCTCCACTAAGTTCCTATTGGTATTAGGAGTGGAGTTGCCCAAGAGACCAGGGTTCAAGTTGCTCACGCTTCCGGGTCCGCCCCCCTCTTTTTGATCCAGGGTTCTCCATATGTAGCCCCCGCTGGCCTCAAACTCAGGACATTCCTGCCTCAACTTCTGAGTGCTGGGACTGGATCCCTTCTTGTCCTGACTCTGAAATTTTTTTTTTGGTACTGGGGATCGAACTTGGGTCCTTGCGCTTGCGCAGCTGGGGGCAAAACCACTGAGCTAAATCCCTGGCCCTGACTCTGAAATTTTTTAATGCTCATCCCTTTGTCTTCAGGTTAAAGTACAATTTTTATTTATTTATTTAATTAAGCAGATCAAGGCCTCACATGATCTGACTCTTCAGACTAGACTAGGATTTCTTTTTCTTTCTTCCACTTTTTTGTTTTGTGAGACAGGGTCTCATTATGTACTTCAGGCTGGCCTTGAACTTGTTGCTATCCTCCTGCCTCAGCCTTCTGAGTGCTGGGATCACAGGTGTGCCACCACGCCTGCTTTAGATAGCACTATTGACATTTTTGGGTTGGGTAGTTCTCTCTCTTAGGGGCTGGCCCGTGTACCTTAGGATGCATAGCACCATCCCTGACTTCTTTTCGGAAGATGTCAAAAGCATACATACCCCTCCCTGGTTGTGACAATCAAAAATGTCTCCAGATGTTGCCAAGTGCCCTGGGGTGGAATCACCCTTGCTTGAGCACCAGTGGACAGAGGAGGGTCAGCCATGCCGACTTCTCATTCCCAGTTGCACTTCAGCTCCCTTTCCTCAGTCCTCTGTACACGTTTCTTCTCTACTTGGCTGCTCTTCACTGGTCCTACAGATCAGAGACATCTCTTACCCCAGAAACCCTTCCCTGACCCTCATACTGGGGCCAGGGCCCAGCCTCCCGCCCTGGGTTTCCTGCACTGGACTGGGAGCCCCAGGAAGGCAGGATCAGGCCTGTCTTGATGATCACTGTGTTGCTGCCACTGCTCAGTTCAGTGCTGGGCACAGAGGAGGAGCTCAGAGTTTGTGGAATGGACGAGGTGGGTTCTCTTCTGCCCATGGCAGAGCCAGGCAGTGCCAGGCTGGGCTGCAGGCCAGCTTCCTTTGGGGATGTGCAGCCCTGTGGTCCCAGCTGCTTCCCCACATCCTCGGGTGCTGTTGCTGGGGGTCTCATGTGAGACCGGACAGACAGGTCAAGAGCAGGGGCTGTGTCTTGTCACCACCGTGTCCACAACTCCCACCATTCTCCCCTAGCCCAGGGGCTTGGCACAGTGGGAAACCCTTGCCCAGTCCCATGCCACAGACAGTCTGCTCCTTTTTTAGCCAGGAGCCCAGACACCGAGCCCAATGCCACCATTTCTGCCTTGATGTGGATTGAGTTGGTACTGCATGCTGGAGGCCCTGCCTTCTTGGAAGTCAGGTTCCATCTGGGCTTTGGGGTTGAGGGAGGCATGGGTGGGGACACACAGAGTGAGGTAAAGAAGAAGAATATACAGCCCCAGATGGGAGTGTTGTGAAGTGAAGTAGAGCTGGGGTTGGGATAGGAAGTGAGGGGTGGGTCTGTAGAGAGTCTGCAGGTTAAATAAGGTGGTCGGGGAAGGCTTCCCCTAGGAGGCAGATTTGACTGAAGACCTTAGGAGGGAAGGGAGGAGTCACAAAGGTAGCTGAGGGAAAAGCCTTTCCGGTGATGGGAACAGCCAGTGCAAAGGCTCTGAGGCAGAAAATGCCTGGTTTGATGAAGAAATGAGCTGGAGGGGAGAGGGAGCAGAACTTGGCCTTTGCTCTGCAGGCCAGGGGAGCCACCACAGGTTACTCTTGATGAAAATGACTTAGATTCCATCACATCATCTGTGGTCCATGTGGAGTGCAGCAGCTTTTGGTACATTTGTGTGATTCATTGCAACCAGGACCGCAGTTCAGTTTGACATGGCAGCTGTCCCTCAGTGTCCATGGGGGACTGGTCCCAGAACTCGCCTCCCATTAGCAAATCTTGGGTGCTCAAGTCCTTTATGTAAAACAGTGTAGTGCCAGGTACGATGGTGCAGGCCTATGATACCGGCACTCAGTGAGGGAGGGGGAGGGCTGAGGCAGGAGAATCTCCTCAAGCCCCAGGCCAGCCTGGGCTCCATAATGAGCTCAAGGCCAGCCTGAACTACATAGTGAGACCCTGTCTCAAAAAAAAAAAAAATCCCAAATGGTGTAGCATTTTCATATGAGCTGCACAGGATCCTTTCTGGATGACTCAGACCCAGTGTGGTGTCAATGCTATATCGTATTGTTTAGGGCATAATGAGAGGGAAAAGTCCGTGCATGTGCAGTACAGATGCAGTTGTCGCTTTCTCTGAATCTTTTCCATCCACAGTGCATTGAATCCTTGGATACAGAATCTGTAGATATAGGGGCGATGCTACTTCCATCTCCTCAGAAAATTCCCATGGTCCTTTTGTTTTTGTTTGTTTTTTTCATCTTTTTTGGGGTGGGTACTGGGGATTGAACTCGGGACCTTGTGCTTGCAAGGCAAGTGGTAGAACCACTGAGCTAAGTCCCCAGCTGTTTGTTTTTTTGAGGCAGGGTTCTTGCTACGTAGCCCAGGCTGGCCTGGAGCTAGCAGTAATCCTGCCTCAGCCTCCCAAATATTGGGATTACTGGTGTGCACCACCATGCTTGGCATACTTGTTGCTTTTACTGCTGAGCAGTGTTCCTTAGCCACATCAGTTTATTCATTCATTCAATTATTGAAGAACCTTGGGTCGTTTGTAGTTTAGGGCTGTTACAAATAATGCCGCCGTGAAGGTTTGTGTACGAGCTGTGTGCAGACATATGTCTTCCCATCTCTTGGATCACAGCCCAGTCTGGGTTTGCTGGTTTGTAGGGTAGGTTCAGGTTTAGCTTGTTAAGTAACTGCCCTGCAGCTGTACCATTTTGCATTCCTATTTCTCCCCATCCTGCCAGTGGTTTTCTTTTGTCCCCCAGTACATACTGAGGATTGAATGTAAAACCTTTGCAGGGGGTGGGGGGATATCCCCAGCAACCCCTGCCCCTTTAATTTTTTTTTATTTTGAGACAGGGTCTTGCTAAGTCACAAAGTTGCCCAGGCTGGGCTTGAACTTTCGATCCTCCTGCTTCAGCCTCCCAGAGTGTGGGATTTCAGGCTTGAGCCGCCACTCCCGGTACTGCCAGTGCTTTTGATTATCTGTCTTTGATTGTGCTCATCCTACCGGGGCTGAAGTGGCCTCTGGTTGTGGTTTTAGTGTGCCTGTCTGTACCAGGTTGTCCATTGCTGTGGGTAAGAGGCGAGACCTGGGAGGCAGCCAGCGTGTGTTCAAGTCCTGGCCCTGCCCCAACCTCTGTTCCTGTCCCTGAGTCAGTTCAGATGAGCTGCAGACCTGAGTGTGGCTCCCACACTCCCGGAGCCAGGCCAGGCCCAAGGTGGCCCTGTGTCCCTGTGGCCTCACTCACTTGTGCACCCTTCCCTGGGCTGCTAGGCTGAGGGTCCCACCCAGATGGCAAAGGGAGCTCCTCGGGGGACCTCCCTGACAGCCAACCCATAGTGGGCACCTGCCGCCCCTGCCCTGTTGCTGTCTTCTCCCTGCTGGTTTTTCCAGAGTACGTTTTCTGTTTACCCTTCTGTTTACTTTTGTTGTTTTCTGAGACAAGGTCTTGCTGTGTTGTCCAGGCTCCGTGATCCTCCTGCCTCAGCCTTCTGAGTCCTGGGATTACAAGTGTATGCCACTGTGCCCAGCTGTTGTTTTTTTATTAGTCTTTTTTTTTTTCTTGGTTACCAGAAATTGAACTCAGAACTCTGCACTTGCCAGGCAGGCACTGTGTCGCTGAACTACATCCCCGGCCCCCAACTGTTGTTTTTTGAGGCTGGGGCTCACTGGGTAGCCCAGGCTGGCCTTGAACTTGCAATCCTCCTGCCTCAGCCTCCTGAGTGCAGGGATCACAGGTGTGTGCCCTGGTGCTCAGCTCCATTTACGACGTTTAATTGTCTTGTTTACCATTCCACAGGCTGGTTTCCCCATAGACCCCGAGCTCTGGGCAGGTGGGGTCCCAGGCTGTGTGGGTGTTGCTGCTCCTGCCCCTCAGCATGCACAAGGAGTGCAAGAAACATTTTTTCAGTGTGTGAAGGAAAGCTTTTCTGATTTGTATTTTCAGCGTGGTCCTCAGGTTGGGTCAGAGGGGTGAAGTGACATGCCCAAGGCATCACAGACAAGAATGGTGGAATTAGGGCCCCAGAGCCCCCACTTGACTGCTTTGCTGTTCTGTTCTTTGGGAAATGACAGGAAAGAGCTCTTGCTGGTGATGGGGACAAGGAGGTGACAAGTGATGCATTTAACAAATGCCAGCCTCAGCTCCATAGCAGCCCTGTCTGGTAGCAGGGCCTTCGCTGCCTTCGCTGTTCCCCGGACGAGTGTGCTGTGAGCGAAGGGGACAGAGAAGACATTGCAGAGGAGTGGTCGCAGACCGTGGGGAAGTGGGCGTAGACCTGGTACCCCTGGCAGTCCCTGCGGGGAACCCCAAGGAGCTGTGTTCGCCGGCTCTGCATGCTGGCTCAGTACTGGTGTGGTGCTGCTGTGCCCGTGCCCGTGCCCCTGCCCGTGCCCATGCAGGTCCTGCTTGAAGGCTTACATGTGAGGGGCTCTTCCTTACCTGAGCCCAGAGGTTCTGCTTCTGAGCCTCTTTCTTCTGAGTGCAGGCTCCTCCCTGGCTTCCGAGCCCCTGCCATCCTTCCTGGGTGACCTAGACAAGTGTCATAAGTTCCCTGAGCCGTGTGTGTGTGTGTGTGTGTGTGTGTGTGTGCGCGCGCGCACACACACGTGAGCATGCAGTGTTCTGTCGAGTCATGTGACTCGAGAGGCCCACACTGTGGTTGTGCTTTTCTGGGTCTCTTGCCTGCTGGACCAGCAGCCCACACAGGCTGGCAGCTGCCACAAGACCCCCCCTGTGGCTGTCCCCCAATAGCTACTTCCTCCCTGCTAGCCCCAGGGAGCATTGGCAGTCTTCAGCCCCTTTGTCCCCTGCTGGACCTGCGCCCTCCTGCCTGCTGTGTCTTTGCTGGTGGCTCTCGACCCCTCAGCTGGGCTCCTGCAACCCAGCCCTGCCCGCTCTGGGCTGTGCCTGTCTGGAGATGGGTCTGACTTCCCACAGATTGCAGGGCAGAGGGCAGGACGGGGGCCCGGTGGGTTACCACTGTGTCCCTGCACAGAGGAACCGCTTGGTGGCCATTTCCTCCTGACAGAGGGGACCCGGCATACCTCTTGGGTGATTATGTCAGTTCAGTCTCTGACTGTGCGCGCACCTGTCTGTGCCACGGTGCACAGCGGGGCCGGACAGGGTCCTTTGTCTCAGGCCCACTCCCCTGCCTCACCCTGGCCTCTGTCCCCCACAGGTGACCAGCAATGGCAGCATTGGGAGGGACCCGCCGGTGGAGACCCAGCCCCAGAACCCACCACCCCAGCCGGCACCCAATGCTTGGCAGGTCATCAAAGGTGTGCTGTTCAGGTGAGCAGGCGGCCTGGGTTTGTTCCCTGACAGTGCTCACGTGAGGAAAGCATGGAAGAACCAAAAAACTACCCAAGGGCCATGATCACTGCTCTACTGGTCAAGCTTTCTTTGTGTATGACTGAATTTCCTTTTTAATTTTTTTTTTTAACAGTATTAGGGGTTGAACCCAGTGCCTGACATGTGCTAGGAAAGTGCTCTACCACTCAGGTGAATCTCCAGGCCTTTCAAATTTTTTTTCTTCATTTAGAGACAGCATCTCGATAAGATGCTAAGTTCCCCAGGCTGGGTTAGAACCTGAGATTCTCCTGCCTCAGCCTCTTGAGTATCTGGGATTATGAGTGTGTGCCACCATACCCAGCTACTTGCTTTTTACTGTTCTAAATGATACTGAAATTAGTTTGCTGGGGCTTCTGTAACAGATTATGTGGGCGGGTGACTTAAACAACAGAAACAGAAACTGATGTCCTCCCTGTTCTGGAGACCAGCAGTCCCAGGCTGGGGCATTGCCAGGTTGGGTCCTTCTGAAGTCATTCTCCAGGCATGTAGCTGACCATCGCTTGGTCTTTCCTCTGGGTGTATCTGTGTCTTCGTTGCTCATAATGACAACCAGCTATAGTGGATTGGGACCTCATTTAACTTTAATTGGTTCTTTATTTAAAAAAAATTTTTGTGGGCTGGGGATTGAAATTAGGGCCTCACTCGGCTAATCACATGCTCAGCCACTGAGCCACACCCCTGTGCCCTTAATGACCTGTTCATTAAAGGCCCTGTCTCCAAAGCAGTCACTGACGCCCCTGTTCTATAAGCATAGGAGTTAGAGGAGAGAGACCTTTGATGTAGAACTTATATATAACATAACATTGGCCCTTTAAAAGGTTTTGGGGGGTTTTTTTTGTACTGGGGATTAAACCCAGGGCCATCCCTTTTTTATTTTTTATTTTTATTTTTTTTTCCCGGTACAGGGGATCGAATTTAGGACCTTGCGTGTGTAAGGCAGGCATGGCGCCACTGAGCTAAATTCCTGGCCCTTTATTTTTTATTTTGAGACAAGGTCTTACTGAGTTGCCTAGGCTGAGTTTGAATTTGCTATCCTCCTGTCTCAGCCCCCGCAGTGCTGGGATTACAGGTGTGCTCCACCATGCCTGGCTGTTTGTTTGTTTTTGATACAGTCTTGCTGTATTGTTCACCCTGGCCTTGAACTCATGATCCTCTTGCCTCAGCCTATGCAAGTGCTTTTTCTTTATTTTTTTGTTTTTGTTTTTGGTCCCAGGAATGGAGCTCAGGGCCTCATACGTGCTAGGCAAGTGCTCTACCACTGAGTTATAGGCCAGTCCTGCAGTGTTTCTGTTCTGTGGTTGGTTGAGTCCCCGGATGTGGGCCCTGTGGATGTGAGGGCAGAGACTGCTATTTGCCATCAGTCTGGAAAAGCACATGCCTTTGTACTTGGTCCTGAGGGGATTATGGAAGGGTGCTCAGAGACAGGAGTGTTTGTTTTGTTGGTTTTTTTTTGGTACCGGGATCAAACTTGGGTCCTTATGCTTGCGCAGCAGGCAAGGAAACCACTGAGCTAAATCCCTGACCCCAGGCGTGTTAATGGAGAGGAAAACGGGGACCCGCCTGCTTGTCCACAGCTCTCAACATGGTGGGGTGATCTCAGGTAGCAAGGAGAGTGTGGCTGCACCACATCTCAGCCCTGTCACCTCTACGCTGTGTCAGATGACCTCACTTCTCATGCCTCAGTTGTACTGCACAGGTAGGACATAAGCTCAGGGATCATCAGAACAACTCCATGAGAATCTGTCACTGCGTGTGACCTGCACAGACTCAGTCCATATTGGCCACAATTGCTTTTTTAGATTGGTTTTGTTGTTCAGTGTTTCAAAAAAAAAAAGTCTGAAAACATAAACAGCTAAAGAGTAGCCATGACCTCCAGTGAGGCCACCGATCCCATTCTGGTGTAGGACAGCAAGAGCACCTGCCTAGGACACCGAGAGGCTTTTCGGGAAAGAAACCTCCCAGCTGTGTGCAGCCCCAAAGCTGGGCGTGGTTCCTATCTATGTGCCCCACCTTATCAGCCACCACACCCTAAGCCCTGACCCTCTTCCCTTCCCCATGGCCACATAATGAGTTAGGACTCTGGTTTATGTCACTTTTTTTCATGCTTCGAGTGGCTCTGCATAATGATCGGTTTTGTCCTTCCCTTCATTTTACATAAGCAACAACCTGTTTCACACACTGTCCTGCACCATGGTGTTTTTCATTAAGCTCTATATGAGAATCTTTCTGCATCAGTACATGAGGCACTTCCTTCAGAGAGTTTTAATACAGTCTCAGTGGAGGCTCATTTCCTTCCTTAGAACTAGCTGGCGCCCAGATATCAGTTCGGGTGGATGCTCGAAGACCATCTTGTCTGGAGTCTTTTTTATTGTTTGTTTTTGTTTTTTGAGACAGGGTCTCCCTATATAGTCCAGGCTGGCCTTGAACTCACTGTGTAGGCCAGGCTGGACTTGAACTTGTTGTGCTTCTCCTGGCTCAGCCTCCTGAGTGCTGGGATTACAGGCGTGTACCACCATGCCTGGCTTGAAGTCCTTTTTTTGTTTGTTTGTTTGTTTGTTTTTTGTTTTGGTTTTTTTTGGTACCGGGGATTGAACTCGGGTCCTTGCGCTTACACAGCAGGCATGTCCTTTTTTTTTTTGAGACTGGGTCTTGCTAAGTTGCCCAGGCCGGCCTTGAACTCACTATATAGATCCTCCTGCCTCAGCCTCCTGAATGCTGGGATTGGAAGAATGCACCATAGAGTTTCTGTCTGTCTTTCTTTCATTCTTTCTTGTGATGCTGGGGACTGAATCCAGGGCTTGGACATGCTAGGCAAGTGCTCCACTGCTGAGACACATCCCCAGCCCCTTTGGAGTTGTTAAAGGAGATTTAGGTTTATTTTCAGGGACTTATGAAATCCCCAAAGCTTCAAGCTGATTGTGTGACAGTGGCTTTTGGTGGGGGGTGGTGTCCAGGGGTTTGAGCAGGGCCTCAGACTATGTAATGGTCCCTGGAGTGGAAGCAAGGCAGCAGCTGGGTGTAGAAAGGAGCAGGCTGGGAGGGAGAGTTCTTAGACATTTTTCGAAACTTATGAATGTGTTTGGGGGGATAGATTTCACATCAATTTTATCTCCTTATCAAGTAGATTGAAAATGTGAGGACGGTCCCTTCTCTTGCAGGCCTGGGGGCATGGAAGGCCCATGAGCCCTCCAAAAGGGTGCCTGAAACTGGGTGCACGGGACCCCACATGTTCTCCAGGGGCTTGGGCATCAGGAGCCCAGGAGGGCTGGTCTCTGCATGGTTTTACACAGGGACCGGGTGCCCACAGACTGCCCCCTTAAGCAGGGCAGATCTCCAATCCCTGCTTCCACTTGCTTCCTTGGAGCACAGTCTCCAATGGGAGCCTCTCATGGAGGCAGCAGGGTCCCCAGAGGGCCTGGTCCCAGACCTTTGCCAGCCACGAGGTATACAGATTCCTGGGAGGCAGTAGATGGCTCAGCTGGGCCGCAGCCCCTGAGACCCCAGGCCCCAGGGTCCATGGGTCCTGCAGGCAGAGGCAAGTTCCTGCGCCTGATCCTACTCTACTGGGCTTGGGGCCCAGCTGGGTGGCACCCTGCACGCCGGCATCCACCGAAGTACTTTTCAATAGCAGAGCACTTACTTTCATCTTTGCAGTGCTAGAGCTCAAACCCAGGCCCTCGCTCACTAGGCAGGCACTCTGCCACTGAGCTGTGCCCCTGGGCCCCAGAGTTTTTCATGCCTTTTTTCTTTGTTTTTTTTTGGGGGGGTACCAGGGATCGAACTCAGGACCTTTCACATGAGAGGCAGGCATAGTGCCACTGAGCTAAATCCCCAGCCCTTATGCCTTTTTTCTATGATGAATATGAAAATAACAGTAATAGTGAATACTTCTGAAGCACAGACTGCTATGTACTAGGCCATTCCAGTGTTACACTGTGTGTGTGTGTGTATGTGTGTGTAAAACTTTCAGTATTTATAAATGACCCTATGAGAGTAGTTACTGTTATTACTCCATTTCTTTTTTCTTTTTTTCCCTGGTACCGGGGAACAAACTCAGGACCTTGCGTTTGCCAGGCAGGCATGGTGCAGCTGAGCTATATGCCTGGCCCTACCACATTTCAACCTTTGAGGAAACAAAAGTCTAGAAAGATCAAAAGTCTCCCCTAAGGCTACAGGTTCAGGTTGGATATCCCTTATCTAGAATGTTTGGGAACAGAAGTGTTTACAATTCTGGATTTTGGAGGGTTTTGGAATATTTGCATATACATAATAGATCTTGGGGATGAGACCCAAGCTCAACAAATCCATTTATGTTCAAATCTATTTTATACACCCTATGGTAAAATTTTGGAGGGTTATTTTTTATTTTTTGGTACCAGGGATTGAACTGAGGACCTTGCACTTTTGAGGCAGACGGTGGAACCACTGAGCTAAATCCCCAGCCCTTGGGTTATTTTTTAGATAGGGTCTCACTGTGTAGTGGAAGCTGGCCTGGAACTTGTGATCTTCCTGCCTCAGCCTCCCAAAAAGTGCTGGGATTATAAGTGTGTGCTGCCACGCCTGGCTCTGAAAATAATTGTGTTTGTTTCTTTTTAATTACTTTTTTTTAGTCCTGCCAGGGAGCAATCCTGCAGCCTTGTACATGCTAGGCAAGCGATTTCCCGCTGCTGCACCCGCAGCCCCTGGGGAGTGCTTTCAGAGGGCCTGTGTTTTCACTGTGACCAGTCATGTGAGGTCAGGTGTGGAATTTTCCACTTTCGGCTTCATGTCAGTGCTCAGAAGTTTTCGCATCTTAGAGCATTTCAGATTAGGGATGCTTAATCTGTGTTATAGCTTAGTGGCTGGGCTCTTAACCTCTTGTGTGTCACTTTTCTTTTGTAACTACACAGCTGCATTCATCACCTACAATAACACAACAGCAGTTTCTTTCTCCTGTGCCAGTCTGAATGCAGGCAGATGAGGATTCCTGTGCCCCAGATTGCTTCCTGCTTTCTCTTCCACCCTTGCTAGATTTTGTGCCCCTTATCCTCATGGCCTAAGATGGCTGCCAGAGATGGAGTTATCACATCCATATTCCAGGGAGATGAACAGTGGAAAAAAATCAAAAGACACTGTTTCCTTTTTTGTGCAGTTCCCAGACGCCCATGTAACACATTGATTTCACATTTCATTGGCCAGAAGTTCTCCACGTGGTGACAGCTGGCTGTACGGGGGATTGGAATTGTAGTCTTATTCTGTGTGGTACATTCAGACTCCTAAAATGTAGGAGTTTTTCTTACTGAAGGAGAAAGGGAAGGTGGATATGGGGAAACAGCTAGCAGTTTGGCACAATTTCTGGAGCAGGGAGTGTTTTGTTCGTTAAACTTCACATAAGGAGAATGTAAAGAAGTGAGAAAAATTATCCAAAGATGACCTGCATGCCTGGGATAGTAGCCCACGGCTGGAATCGCAGTGCAGAGGGAGGGGGAGGCCGAGGCCAGTGAGTTCGAGTACAGCCTGGCCAACCTGGAGAGATCCTGTATCAGAATAAGATTTTTTTTTTTGGTACCGGGGATCAAACTTGGGACCTTGCGCTTTCGAGGCAGGCGTTGGAACCACTGAGCTAAATTCCTGGCCCCAGAATAAGATTTTTAAAAAGATTAGGGATATACCTCAGTGGTGGAGTGCCCCTGATCCCTGATATTGTGAGGGGAAGGGAAAAAAAATACCTCATTAACTGTGTTGGTGGTGATGTTTTCCATAGTGATCAGTACATGCTGGTTTCATTATGCACAGGGCATTTTGTTTGTTACTGGTGTGTTCACACTGGGGTCTGAACTCAGGCCCTTGCATGTGCTAGGCCAGTGTTCTCCACCAGCTGTATCCCAGCCCTGTATTAATGAACTCCAGTAAGCCATGCATTTCCTCCTGCTGAGAGAGTGGGTCTAGCCCACTGGGACCAAAAATAAGGACTAACCTGCTTCCCACCTGGTTCTCCGATTTTCTATTGATTTGAAGTTTGAAAAGGTTGCTCTTCCTAAGGTTTCATGCCTCTGAAATGCAGGATTCCAGATTTGTAGGCAGGCTTCTTTAACTTGGGGACCCAGGGGACTAGGGCGTTAGGTTTTCTAGGCCTGAGCTTCTGGGAGCTCCTGGAGGACCCAGGGTGGGCGTCCTGGTGACCAGTTCAGTGCCAGGCCCCACGGCACCCAGCAGTGTTGGGCTCTGTCCCTGGAGAGGCACAGTTAGGGGGTGTCTCAGCTCCCCAGCCCAGGCCTGGAGTCCATGAGCTAGCAGGAGCCTAGGCGGAGGAGGCAGGCGCCTGGGGAGCCAGAGGCCGGGCCTCGCAGCTGCGCCCTCCCTCTGCAGGATCTTCATCATCTGGGCCATCAGCAGCTGGTTCCGCCGAGGGCCGGCCCCTCAGGACCAGACGGGCCCCGGAGGAGCCCCTCGCGTCGCCAGCCGCAACCTGTTCCCCAAAGACACTTTAATGGTAACCACTGAGTGGGAGATGTCGTGCAGGGCAAAGGAGGAGCCATAAGTGACCAGGGTGGGTGGGACAGAGAAGGTCCGCTGCCACTGCCAGCTCTGGGAACGTCACACCTGCAGCCTATGTGACCCACGTGACTGTGCAGAAACTCACTGGGTTTGGTGCTGGCTTGTGTGGGAGGAGGGACAGCAGAGGTCTCGCGGGTTGTTTAAAAACTCTGGCGGCAGGATCTTTGGGTGCTCTGTGTATGTTTGGGTTTACAGGGTACAGAGGGAGGAGGAGGGCGGGTGGGCTCCCCCCTTTCTCTTCTCTGAAGCCATGTTTCACAGAACTGTCAGGAGGTGACCCCTGCTCAGTTGTGCATGGTCAGAGGCCTTGGAGCTCTGGACAGAGATGAGCTGAGGAAGGAGGTGGCTCTGCAGAGCCTGATGCCCCTCTGGGTTGCTAGCTCCCTCCATGCCTTACTCCCAGCCTTGGAGCTCCCTCCCAGGAGGCCAGAAGCAGCAGAGGGAGGAGACTCAGGGGCCCCCCAAAGTCTGACCAGCAGGGTGGCCCGACCCCAAGTTACTGGGGTTCCAGGCTTAGAGCCAGACAGCTGCAGGGGCGGTGAGAGTTCATTCTCCCCACTGTCCCCCACCTGGTGGCAACCGTGCCCGTGAGCGTGGGACTGGCCCTGCTGCCACCTCCTGCCCTGCAGCGCTGAGCCCCGGCCTCCTCGCAGAACCTACATGTGTACATCTCGGAGCACGAGCACTTTACAGACTTCAACGCCACCTCCGCGCTCTTCTGGGAGCAGCATGACCTGGTATACGGCGACTGGACCAGCGGTGAGAACTCTGATGGCTGCTACGAGCACTTCGCCGAGCTCGACATCCCGCAGGTGGGCCCCGTGGTGCCCCGGTTGGCCTCCAGGCTCCGTGACTGCGAGCAAGGCCCTGAGGCCTCTGGGTGGGATGGCCTGGGTCCCCCCACTGCCTCCATGGTGACGTATCCTGATTTTATTCATTTATTTTTGGTACCGGGGATCCAACTCGGGACCTTGTGCTTGTGAGGCAGGCGCCGGAACCACTGAGCTAAATCCCCGGCCCCTCCTGATTTTATTTTTATTTATTTATTTACCATGTCCAGCTGTATCCTGGCTTTATTGTATTTTATTTTTTGTTACCGGGGATCGAACTTGGGACCTTGCGCTTGCCGAGGCAGGTGGTGGAACCACTGAGCTAACCCCCCAGCCCTGTATCCTGACTTTAAACTTGGGAATGGTTAGTAATGGTCCAGAGGGCCTGGTCCTCGAGTTTGGCAGGCAGCCCTTTTTCAGAATAGCATTGACGGTGATGAGTCCTTGCTCTTGGTGCAGGGTCAAGCCAGGCCGGCTGACGGAAACCTCCCTGCACTCCATAAAGGAAGAACATCTGCCTGCAGATAGATGGGGACAGGTGGGGAAACAGGTACAGAGCAGCATGGTGACTTTCCCGAGGTCACCCAGGGAGTGACTGAACTCCGGCTCTTGGGCTCTAGACTCTGGCAGCTGGGGTTCAAATCCTAGCTACTCCAGGACACCCTCCCTGACACGTGGGCCTGGTTAAGTGCTGTCTCTGGCTCCTTCCTACCCAGCCTTGTGCTCAGGCTGCGGAGAGGTCTTTCTCCCTGTGACGCTGACGCCTGGGAGGGTTAGGCCGAGGTCATCAGTCATTTCTGCATCCCCATCAGCCCCCACCAGGGGACCAGGTGCAGGATCGGTGAACGCTGAGCCATGAGAGGGATCTCCCGGAGCCCTCCCGGGGCTGAGCCCAAGTTCCTTCCTCCCCATACCCCAGGAGGGGTTGCAGGGGCATCTCTGCCCTGTCTGTCTGGGTGGCTGGGAGGGTGTGGACACAGCCACTCTGAGGCAGGTGACACCACCTGTTGAGATGCCAGCCCAGACCTCGCCCAAGGCCCAGGGAAGGCTGGAGACTGGCCCGGCCCATCAGGAGAGCTGGTCCCCAGGACTTTGGCCTCACCTCCTTGAAGCTTCAGGGTAGGGTCAGGGTGCAGTGAACGGCAGGATGTGGTGTGGCCCATGAACCCAAGCCCCGCTTGAAGGACAGAGGAGACTCATTTCTGGCCTTCACCTTCCTTCTGGTGTCCTTGGGCAGCTTGCTTCCCCGCCATGCCTCAGTTTCCCCATCTGTACCCAGTGAGAGTAGTCCCCTTCCTCCGGAGCTGGGAGACTTAAGGTGGCAACAGGGGAAAGGCTCAGGAAGGAGTGTGGGAGCTGGGGTCACAGAGCCTGTGGACTGGGTCCTGACCTGCTTCCTTGCCCTGTACCCCGTAACTCCATTGTGTGAGCCCCAGTTGACTCCTCATCTGCAACGTGGAGTCATGACATGACCCATGCACTGCACAGGCCCTACTCGGAGTGGCGCTGTGAATGCGCCAGGGTGGAGAGACCGTGTCTGTTGTGCCTGGCTCACATGGGCCAGCCCCCTCTTCCTATCTGCTGGGTGACACTAGCAATGGGACAGTGTGTCCCATTGCTGTGTCCCTTGGGCACCGTGATCTCCGGTTAGCGCTTAGTGACTCGCACCCCGCAGATGGGCCCCTGAGGCCAGAGAGGAAGCCCGAGCCCACATAGCGGGCAAGCTCTGAGCAAGACCAGAATCCAGTCCGAATCTGAGGCTGCCTGATTTGGCGCTGGGCTCTTCCCTGCCCACTGCAGTCCCACCCCAAGCACACTGTATGCAGCCGTAGAGTTGGGGCGGTGCCGCCCCTATGGCCCACCCCGTCCTCCCCCCTCCCCTAGGCTGCCTGCCCACCTGTCCATCTGTGCCTTGCAGAGTGTCCAGCAGAATGGCTCCATCTATATCCACGTCTACTTCACCAAGAGTGGCTTCCACCCAGACCCCCGGCAGAAGGCCTTGTACCGCCGGCTCGCCACTGTGCACATGTCCCGCAGTAAGTCACTCCCTGCGGCCAGGCCCCACTGTCCAGGGTGCTGGCATCCTGGGGTCCCTGGGCTGGAGTAGTGGACAGTGATTCCTAGGTCCACAAGGGCAGGCAGGAGCCTTGTGCTCTGGAGCGCCTGGGTCCAAGGGACAGGCTCAGGTGCCACCCCCCCTCTGCACTCCAAGACCCTCAGCTGGCCCCAGAGGAATGGCTGAAAAGAGCGAGCACATGGGGACTTCTGGGGGCCTGGCAGGCGTGAGCCTTACAGTGACCTGAGTGAGTGGGGATTGCATGCGCGGGGCCACCAGGAGGGCCCTTGATCAGGACGCTGTCTCTAACTGCATTTGTGTCCCTCCAGCCCCCAAGTGAAGGGTTACAAGCCTTGGGGGAGTCGTGTTTGCACCTGTGTTTTGTGGACTGGTGGCCATGGGTCCCTGTATACATGTCCTCCCCGGACAAAGGCAAGGTGATGGGGGGCCTTGTCACCAGGTGAGGTCTTGCCTCAAGGACTGTCTGTTCCCATTTTGTCCTGGCTGCCGGCCTAGATGGTGCCGGGTGCCCCCTGGGACTGTCCTGTATGGGTACACAAACCCCCAGGGACTGTAAGTGACCCCAAGAACCTGTGGGTCAGGGATGGATATCCGGAGCTGCTGACACAGCCTGGTACTGTTAGGATAGGTGTTTCTAAACCTCTTATTGTACCAAGACTGTACCCAGGAAGCTTGCCCCGCTCCCCGGGCTGCTGCTTTCCAGGTCCCTGGGCCGCTCCGCCACACCCTCACTGATGCATTGTCCTGCTGTTTCTAGGGAGATAGGGTCTGGCTATACAGTCCAGGCAGGCCTTGAACTTCCATGTTTCCCAGACTGGCCTCAAACTCCTGCCTCAGCCTCCTGAGTGCTGGGATCACAGGTGTGCGTTACCACTCTTGGCTGGGCTTTGGGTTTTTGTTTTTTGGTTTTTTTGGTACCAGGGATTGAACTCGGGTCCTTGCGCTTGCGCAGCAGGCGGCGAAACCACTGAGCTAAATCCCTGGCCCTGGCTTTGGGCTTTAGATATCACTTATTGACTTTCTACTCTGCAAGGGGAAATCCCAGTAGAGGAATGAAATTTTAATTAGTTTAATACTCAGTGTTTAAATGCTGCGTGTGTATGTGTCTGTGCGCGTGAGGATACCCATGGTGTTGGGGATCAGATCTGGGGCCTTATTCTCTCCCACTCAGTTATATTTCCAGCCCCTTAAATGCCTTTGAGGAAATGATTGGTATTCTGACCGGAAGCACATAGTGAATATGGTTATTTGGTTATATTTTATTTCCTTTTTTGTCTTTCTATTTACCTGGCTCCTTGTGACATTTCAATTTTTTTTTCCTTCTTTTTGGTACTAGGATTGAACCCAGGACCTTTGTACGGAGCTAGATTCCCAGCTCTTTTTTTCTCGGTAGATTGCCCAGGCTGGACTCGAACTTGCAGTCCTCTTGCCTCTGTCTCCCAGAGTGCTGGAATTACATGGATATGATATGTCACTGTGCCCAGCTTTTGTGACCATGAATCCATGGCTGCCATAGAAGCATCTTACTGTGTGAGTTTCAGCAGCCCTGGAGAATGGCTCCCTCCAAAAGGCCCCACTCAGGCCCGGGGATTTAGCTCAGTGGTTCTGCCGCCTGCCTCGAAAGCACAAGGACCTGAGTTCAATCCCCGGTACCAAAAAAACCAAAAAAACAAAACCCCCACTCTCCTAACTTGAATATTATGTCTTCCACCTGGCTACTATTTTGTTGAAAACTATGCCCAGCACCCCTTTGGACTTGTTAGACCCATGTGGCTGTGTCTGGGTGACACAGTGACAGATGTCACTACTTATATGGATTAGGTCTTCCCTACTTCTTTGATATGGAAATATCCTAAAGGATGGTCAGTTTTTGTTGTCGCCTACACTAGATGAGGTGAAAAGTCCGTGAGCCCATCTCAGTCCTCAAAACTAATCTGGAAAAGTCCCAGCCACATGCTGAGTAGGCATGCCATGAATGTGCCTGGTGGGAGGTGTTGCGGCTGATGTCACAGCTGAGGGATGTAACGTGCAGGGATGGTCCCCACCAACGTGTGGGGTCTGGGTGGGCATTGGGGTCTGGGGTAAGTTGCCTGAATGTGATCCAGGTGAGTGCCTGGCAGTTGGGTCCTGTGTCCCTTCGTCTGATGATCGCTTCGTCATCCTGCTGACCCCTGTTCGATGCCAGCATTTTCTGCCGTTTTGACTTTGGTGACTGATGTGTGTCACTGTGTGAAGAGGTCCAGTGTGACCGATATCAGTACAAAACAGACTGCAGCCAGTGGGCCTGAGAAGTTTCTCCCCCCAGATCATCCAAGTCTCCTTCCTCAGCCTCAGTGCAGGGACGTGGGGGGACTTAGAGTCACCTGCCTGAGCAGGGTGGAGAACAAGAGCATGATCAGTGGCGCACGCCTATGATCCAAGCTCTCTGAAAAGTTGAAGCGGAAGGATGAAGCCCATCCTAGGCAATTTAGCAAGACCTTATCTCAAATTTTTAAAAAGGGCTGGGGAGGGGCCAGGGATTTAGTTCAGTGGTTCTGCTGCCTGTCTTGAAAGGGCAAGGACAGAGTTCGATCCTCGGTACCCCTCCCCCCAAAAAAGGGCTGGGGATGTAGTTCAATGTGAAGACCCTGGGTTCAATCCCTAGTACCACAATTTTTTTTTTTAATCGAGACAGGGTCTCCCTATGTAGTTCAGGCTGGTCTTGAACTCATGATGATCCTCCTGCCTCAGCCTCTCGAGTGGTGAAATTACAGGCATGGGCTACTACACCCAGCCCCAGTTCCACAATTAAAAAAAAAAATTAAAAAACCAGAAATCACAATAACCTTCCTCCTCAAAGGCCAGGAATCAGGCCTAGAGTAGCACTGTCTCTGCAGATAGAAAGCAAACCAGAGAGGCCATTTACTGGGTCCCCTGGGAAAAGGATAGAGAGTAAAGCAAGCTGGGTGTAGTAGTGCATGCCTGTGATTCCAGTACTTGGAGGCTGAAGCAGGAGGATCCTGAGTTAGAGTCAGTCAGTTAAAAAAAAAAAGTAAATTAGAAGGTTAAATGAGCCAGGCATGGTGGTGCACATCTGTAGTCCCAGCATTCAGGATGCTGAGGAGGAGAATCCCCACGAGTTCAAAGCCAGCCTGAAACACACAGTGAGACCCTGTCTACAAAAAAAACGGTTAAATGAAACAATCAAATTAACTTTAATAATTTTATGGCATTCAGCATATTATATTTCAATAAGGAATCTGCATAAAATAATAAACATACTTTCTTTTTTTCTTCTTTTGAGACTGCCTTGCTATGTCGTTCAGCGTGGCCTTGAACTCACTATGTAGTTCAGGCTGGCCTGGAACTTGGCAGTCCTCCTGACTCAGCCTCTGGAGTACTGAGATTAGAACACATGCACCACCACACCCAGCTTGGAATAGATTTTTTTTTTTTCTTTGGTACTGTGGATCAAATTCAGGACCTTGCGTTTGCCAGGCAGGCGCAGCACCACTGAGCTACATCCCTGGCCCTGGAATAGATATTCTTTACTTTGATATTTTTTCTGGCACCAAGTTTCATAGTCTGGTGTGCAGGTCACACTGACAACACATCTCCAGTTGGGCCAGCTACGTTTCAGTGCCCGGCGGGCAGCAGCCCCCCAGCTAGATGACATGGCTCTGCTGACCTCTGACACAGGGAGCTCTTTCCTCCCCACAGCAGCCACTCTGGATTGTGATGCCTCCTGTCTCCCCCTGAGCCAGGGCCCATCTCTCCTGGGCTTCCCCTGCCCAGCTCGCAGCCCCTCCTCCCTTCCTGAACCCCCCAACTGAGGGTGTCCCCCCCCCCGCCAGTCTTAGGGCCCAAACGAGTTCGTGTTAGTAAGAGCAGCAGGCTCTGGGGCATGAAGAAGTAAGGCTTCTGTCCCCAGTCTCCAGAGGAGGGCTGGAGGCCCAGAAAGTGACAGAACTCACCAGAGTCCCAGGTTTGTAGGAGACAGAGCCAGGAGCTGTTGGCCAGGTCCCTTGCCCATCTCCCTTCGCCTGACGCAGAGGCAGCAGGACAAGCAGTTTCCTTCCCTATAAGGAAGCAGAAAGGGCAGAGCCGGGCACACAGGTGGGCGATCCTGGGGGCACCCGGGACATGTGTGCTGTGCCTGTGGCCAGCCTGGCCTTGGCAGGAGAAGGAAGGGCAATCCTGGCTGGGAACTCTCGGCCCTGAGTTTTCTCACTCCCGTTTGGTCCGTGGTAGCTCCGGGCGTCTCTGGAACCTCCACAACCCCGTTTGGCTTCGTGTGCAGTGGTTGCCTCTGAGACTGTGTGGGCAGCTGTATTCAGGACAGGCTCTGAGCTATGGCTTTGGAACTGGCCAAGTGGACAGGGAGCATACAAATGACCAGGCCTGGTCTGTTTGTGTAGTGACAGACAGCTGTGGAGGAAATAAAAGCCGTTGGGAGAAGGCTAGAGCCACCCCCTTCAAGAGGGTGCCTGGGAGCCAGGGGGAAGAAGAGAAACCAGTGCCGCAAAGGCTGAGGGAAAGCCAGAAACGAGGACTGTGCGGGGGGACATGGTCTGTTCCTGGGGACACAGCTCCCGGAGGACAGAGGCCCTGTGGAGCAGTGGCATTGAGAGCAAGGAGTGTGGAGAGGGCCACTGGGAGCCAGTGCCACTTGGTTAGAAAGAATCGTTGGTTGCCCTGTGGAGAGGAGATTGTGGGGCACGAGTGGCTGCGGGGAGCCCTGAGTCAGTGACCACAGCTGTCCTGGAGGGAGGGGATGGCTGGCTCGAGTGGCTTGGGGGTGGGAGGAGCAGGCAGCTGAGAGGTGGGCAGAGGATGTCCCCTGCCGGGCTGCTGGTAGGAGCGCAGGGTCTGCAGAGGGTAGACTCCCAGGAGGCACTGTCCCTGTGTAGGAGGGGACAGGGCTGCTGAAACTCCAGGTAGGGGCTCGCCAGTGGGAGGCCAGGAGCAGCTGCTGATGGGTAGAGGCCCAGCATCTGGATCAGTGGGTACCCCACGTCTCGTGTCTCTCCCCGCACCCCACCCTCAGTGATCAACAAGTACAAGCGCCGAAGATTCCAGAAAACCAAGAACCTGCTGACGGGAGAGACAGAAGCTGACCCAAAGATGATCAAGGTGACACCAGCAGGGCATCCACAGCCTGGCTGCCAGGGTTTGGGGCTCATGCAGGCTTGGTCTGGCCTCTGTGCCGTCCTCAGCCTCCGTTCTGTCCCTGGGGGAAGGTTTAAAAGTCAGAGGGACTGGGAAGACTCCAGACGCGGCCATTGTAGCCAGCGCTCACTCACGACTGAGCCTCTGGTCAGGCTGGGGAGGTGGGTCTCACCGCCAGCCCTGTCCTAATGATGACACTGCCGGGAAGTGGGGGGCTGGATCCACACCCACAGCCAGCATGGAGTGGGCAGCGAGCCTGTGGCTCTCAGGCAGTCACAGGCTTTGTCATGCTGTGACTCTTGGTGGGCTGGGTGTGGGCTGTCACCCTGGAAGGCACAGTGTGGTCCCCCGCATGAGGCAGGGCCACCGTGTGAGGGGGCTGCCTTCAGCTCCCAGGGTGGGGACCCATGGGCGGGGCGTCTGTTGAGCCATATGTGGTGGCCACAGTGGCTGGCGTGCTGCCCCCACGTCACGCAGGGCTGAGGCCTACCAGGCTCCTCTGCCATATCTGAGCTGCTGCCCATCCCCATCTCCCTGCAGAGGGCTGAGGACTACGGGCCCGTGGAGGTGATCTCCCACTGGCACCCCAACATCACCATCAATATTGTGGACGACCACACGCCGTGGGTGAAGGGCAGCGTGCCGCCTCCCCTGGACCAGTGTAAGTCCCCGCCCACCTCAGTGTCTTCCTGTCACCGTCCTGGGCCCCAAGAGGCCTGTCTCCACCTGCACTGAGCCCCTGACCCTGTCCTGCCCCCTCTCTGCTCTCCCACAACTCCATGCCCCTGGTAATCCAGGCCTGGCCGCTGTGTGCCAGGATCACTGTGTGGTGGGTCCCCTTCAGCCCACAAGCTGCTCTCCAGAAATGTGCTCAGCTGCCCACTCAAAACTCTGCTTTCCTGGTGCTTTTGTAACATGGAAGTAACATGGAAGTTTCCTAACTGTGTTGTCACCCAGGTGGCTGTGACAGGAGTCGAGCCGTGGCCGCCTCCGTTGTTCAGCTCACTGCCCTTTCCACCTGGTCCCCCCACTGAGCTCCTCGCATGCAGCCCAGAAACACTTCCCCCTCCAATGTTGGTCAGAGGGCCCCATCAGGGCTGCAGCCACTGGCCAGGCTGAACAGGGTCCTGCCCTCCGTCGACAGACGTGAAGTTCGACGCTGTGAGCGGCGACTACTACCCCATCATCTACTTCAATGACTACTGGAACCTGCAGAAGGACTACTACCCCATCAACGAGAGCGTGGCCAGCCTGCCACTGCGCGTCTCCTTCTGCCCGCTCTCACTGTGGCGCTGGCAGCTCTATGCTGCCCAGAGCACCAAATCGCCATGGAACTTCCTGGGCGATGAGCTGTATGAACAGTCAGATGAGGAGCAGGACTCTGTGAAGGTGCGTGGGGCGGAGCGGCTGCGGAGGTGAAGGGGAAGTGGCCTGATGGCCGGCCGGGAACTCCTGCCTGATGCTCCCCTGTCCCCCGGTTCACAGCCCCCTGGCCCTCACACACTCCCCACAGTGGGTAGGAAATGGGCCCCCAGCCCTGCTGATCCTGAGTGCTTCTGTTGTCTCTGTCACAGCTTTCTGTGTGGCTGGCCTGCCCTCTAGGTCTGGACCTGCCCCTCCCTGTCTGCCTGACTTCTTGTCTCTGCTCTCACTTCGTAGTGACCTTGAGTACCTTCCCCTGTCCCCGTCTCTGGCCCAGTGTGTGACAGCGAGACTGCTTTGCTGGCCCAGAGCTGGAGTTGCTGTGCGTTCGAATTCCTCACTCCCCTGTCCCTGCACCTTTCTCCCTGTCTCCCTCCATCTCCATGCCTCCCTCTCCTCTTCCCTGGGTCTCTCCACATCACCGTCCTCTCTGCACTTGATCTTAGCCAAAAGGCTGAGAAACGATCATCACTGTCCTCTCTGTCCCTGTGTGCCCTTCCCTGACCCGCTGGCCTCTAGCTGGCGCACTTTCTCCCGTCTGGGTGGCCAGGGCGTGTGAGCAGGGATAGGAAGGGGCTGGCTCCCAGGCCGGGGAGGGCAGTGCTCACGTGTGCCCCTCCTGCTGCCCAGGTCGCCCTCCTGGAGACCAACCCCTACCTGCTGGCACTCACCATCATCGTATCCATCGTCCACAGTGTCTTTGAGTTCCTAGCCTTCAAGAATGGTAGGTGTGGGGCTGTAGGACTGTGAGACACTCGCCCGTGGGAACCTGGGCTGAGGGCGCCTGGCGGGGAGAGCTCCCCATACCCTTCCTCTGCTGGTGTCTCTCAGCCCCACTCTCCAGAGGCCTGGTGAGCTGGGGAGGAACAATGGCCCTAAACCTCCCAGCCTCAGAGCTCCCTCCCACCACACATACAGCTAAGGGAGGGGCTGGGCCTGGGGCTTGGACAGAGGCCCTGCTGGCACCACCAGGAAGCAGGGCCGGGAAACTCCAAGGCCAAAGGCAGGGAAACCCCAAGCTCCTCCTGTCACCTGCTGGGCAGGCTGCCTGTGGGGAAGGCTCCCTGGGCTGAGCAGGCAAGGCCCAAATGGAAAGGCTGGAGCCCTGTCCCCGAAGGCCCCTAGATTCTAAGGCCGGCCATGCTGATAGGCTGCATTTGAGGAGTGGCCACGTGCCAGGCCCTGTTTGGAGCCCTCATTAGCCCTTCAGTCCTCAGCCTCAGCAGCACTGCCTTGGGTACAGTGAGGTGGCAGAGGCGCCCAGAGATTAGGCCACTTGCCATGGTCATGGAGCTCTGAAGGGGGAGTGGTTCCAGGGCCTCATTCACCGTCTAGTCAGGAGGTTTCTGCAAGTGAGGAGTGAGGGGACCATCATGATGAGGACACTGCCATACTGAGAGCCACCTTCCAGCAGTCCCTCTGTGCCCTTGGCGATCTGTTAGCTGTTTAGCTGGTGTGATTGCCTGACTGTGCCAAGGCCAGCACCGATTTCCTGGACCCCTCTGCCGGCCCTGGGAATTGGCCTGGTTGCCTTCTGTCCAGATGAGAGATGAGGCACACTCATCCATGGTCAGAGCAGGGGGTGTGAGTTTTGCTTCCCCCCGAACCCCGCCTCCAGACTGTCCTGGGTCAAGAGTAAGGGGTCAGTGTGATGAGTGGGTGGGCTGTGAGTGGACCCCGGGATTGGGTCAGGTGAGCCAGGCTTGTGACTGCCACCTGGCCTGTGTGCCGTGGCCCGGTGTCACCTCCAAGCCAGGCCTGATGGGTCAGGTCAGTCCCCCATGGCTGCAGTTGGCAGGTGCTCTGCCTGGTCAGGCTTGGAGATGCCCAGGGGAGAGCAGGGGTGGGAGGGGCAGCGCTGCATAGGGCCCCCAGGGTTGTCTGAATGGAGACAGAGCCTGGGGCTTGTCTGCACCCTAAGGGTATTCACAGGTCTGTTCCTTCTTGGTGATGGGGAGGGGGCTGGAGGAGGGGATCCCAAACAGGTGCCCCAGCGTTTCCCATCAGGGCGAAGGGGACAGGATGGCACCATGACATGGCACAGACCCACCGTGTGGCAAGGTTCTGCCATGTCAGGCTGTGCAGCTCAGGGAGGCAGCTCCACTGATGAGCTCTCGTCACCCTGGGGCGCTGGGTGCGGCTGTGCACCTGGGGGCCACAGAGGTCTTGCCTTTGGGGTGCTTGGATGGGTGCCCTGGGAATAAGAGCCTTGGCAGGAGAGAGGAGTGGGCCCCCCACCACCACCATGGGTAGCTCCTCACACTCCGGGTCCCGTTCTGTGCAGACATCCAATTCTGGAACAGCCGGCAGTCCCTGGAGGGGCTGTCTGTGCGCTCCGTCTTCTTCGGCGTCTTCCAGTCTTTCGTGGTTCTGCTCTACATCCTGGACAACGAGACCAACTTCGTGGTCCAGGTCAGCGTCTTCATTGGGGTCCTCATTGACCTCTGGAAGATCACCAAGGTCATGGACGTCCGGGTGAGTCCGGGCCGCCATGGTGTCGCAGGGGCGGGTGGAGAGGTAAGGGGGGATTGTGTGGCCCAGGCTAACCCTGGAGCTGGTCCCTGGGGGTTTCCTGACGCCTGCCTCCTCCCAGGACCTAGGGGATTTTTCACACCAGGGGATTTTCTGGGTCACACATAGAGCAGGGGAACTGGGAACAGTGGGGAAGGGCAGCAGCGGGTTCTGGCATAGGGGGTGGCGGCAGCCAGTGCACAGCTGACCGCAGCCTCTTCCTTTGGGGACAGCTGGACCGGGAGCACAGACTGGTGGGAATCTTCCCCTGCCCGACCTTCAAAGACAAGTCCACATATATCGAGTCCTCCACCAAAGTGTATGATGACGTGAGTGTCCCCACAGCCCACCAGAGGGGGTCCCCAAGCACCCACATGCTCCTGAGGGAAGAGGGCTGGGCTGTCTGCCTAACTGCTGTAGGCCCCCATGTCACACCCTGTCTCCTGCATGCTGTACCTACTTCCTGGCCAAGTCCAGAGTTCCCAGGGCCACTTGGAAATTCCCTTGGCCCAGCCTACCATACCAGGTGGGGGGGGTAGGGGTGGGGAGCAAAGGTGGCAGGTGGGCCTGGAGCCAGTCCCAGCCCCGTGTGACCCACAGATGGCCTTCCGGTACCTGTCGTGGATCCTCTTCCCGCTCCTGGGCTGCTACGCTGTCTACAGCCTCCTGTACCTGGAGCACAAGGGCTGGTACTCCTGGGTGCTCAGCATGCTCTACGGCTTCCTGCTGACCTTTGGTGAGCATGTGCGAGGGGCCGGATGACAACAGCCCTAGTTCAGGCATGGCTCCAGGGAGGGGATGAACAGCACGGTTCCAGTTTTGTCCCCAGAGGAGCATTTTCTCTCGTGGGGAACCCAGAGAGCATAGAGCAGCCAGGCTTCAGGGCAAGGGATGAGTCCGTGAAGGGCAGAGCTGGGGTGCACGTGAGAGCGGGGGAAGGAGATCTCTCTGAGGAGGCGATGTTCAAACTGACACAGGAAGGTGCCAGGGAGGGAGCCATGCAAAGATCTGACAGATGACAGAGGGCGGGACAAATGCCAGTGCCCAGAGGTAGCTTGTGCCTGAGTTGTTGGGGTAGCGAGGGTGCCAGTATCCCCAGAGCAGAGCAAGCTGCGGGTCGGTGGGACACGCAGTCGGAGGGCACAGGGACCTCCCTGTACTCATGGGGCCTTTGCCCTCACTGCCGTGCAGGCTTTATCACCATGACCCCCCAGCTGTTCATCAACTACAAGCTCAAGTCCGTGGCCCACCTGCCGTGGCGCATGCTTACTTACAAGGCCCTCAACACCTTCATCGACGACCTGTTCGCCTTTGTCATCAAGATGCCTGTCATGTACCGAATTGGCTGCCTGCGGGATGGTGAGGCCCGGTGGGCGGTTGGGTGGATTGGCGGGCAGGGCCTGCGACTGCCTCCACATCTGGCCAAGGGCGGGCGGCCTCCCTCACACCTCCTGTCCCCACAGACGTCGTGTTCTTCATCTACCTCTACCAACGGTGGATCTACCGCGTTGACCCCACCCGTGTGAACGAGTTTGGCATGAGTGGAGAGGACGTCACGGCAGCCACCCCTGTGCCCCAGGCCCCCACGACAGCAGGGGTGCTCACATCTGCGCCTGCCACCACAGCCAGCAAGGAGGCCACCCAATCCGAGCCCCAGGAAGCCCCTCCAAAGCCAGCAGAGGACAAGAAAGAGGATTAACCACCGTGGTCCTCCTTGTCTCTTCCGGCTCCTGGTGACCACACCCTGCCTCCCTGGCCCACTTACCTCCCTTCCCCTGTGGCCCTTTCCCTGGACAGATCAGGCCGGGCGGTGGGAGATGCCCTCGGCCAGGGCCCGGCATGTGACGTGGGGGCCAGGGAAGGCCAGGCTGGCTGTTAGTGGAGGTGCCTTCTGTCCGCCTGTCCCTGTGTGTCTCCAGCCATTCGCCCTGGCCCCCAGCACCACTGGGAATCATGGTGACGTGGACTCGGCGCTGTGGGGGGCCGGGCAGGGGAGGGGCCGGGGCCGGGGCCGCCTTCGGTCATCCATCATCTTGTCCCTTGCCCCCGACCCCTCCTCCCAGACCGCCACCCTTTAACACAGTCTGGATTTAATAAATTCATAGGGGTGTTTAACTTAAACTCAACCGACCATCCTCCGCCTGCCTTCCTTGCCTGGAGCAGCTTCAAAGGGGGCAGGTGGCTCTGCTGTGGGAGGGAGACCCACAGGTACAAGTCATGGGATGCTGGGACAGTGGCCTCTGTTCTCACTCCCTCCTGCCTACTGTCCTCAGGGGGCTCCCCAAATAGTCCCCATTCCACAGACCCTGGGGTGCCAGGAGCCTTGCATGTGTCCCATGCCACCAACAGCCCAGGAGCGTGGGTTGCACAGGCCCAGTTCATGAGTGCAGCGGCTACCACCCGAGGCTTGTGTTTCACCTCTGGCTTCCTCCGTGAGCACTGGCACCTGAATGGGTGCCTTCGCTCCAGCATCTGGGGATGGGCGAACCCCAAAGGCACTGTAGTGCCCCAAAGGAATAGGGTTGTCACTGGCACCAAGGACCCAGCCAGGCTGTCAGCAGGTGGCCCTTGTGGTTCCCTGGCCCCTCCCAGCAGCAAGGACTGTGCACCTACTCTGCAGGTGAGGTGATGGCGGCCTAGGGGCTGGGAACCCCACATCCCAGATTCATTTTCGGGGTGGTCTTATGTGCCCTGCAGATGCCCCACTCTTGTCAGCTCCAAGTGCCACCCACCCTGCAGAGCCAGGTTGGGAGAGAGGTCCCTGGGGGATGCGGGTGCTTACGGAGCCCAGGTGTATGACACCCTCACTCTGCCTGCTCTGTGTCACCTCACTTCATGGCTCCCCACTGCCCTTGGAGAAGCCCCAGGCTCGGCAGCATGGCTGTGCAGGGCCCCTAGGAACCCAGGTGGGGTGCACAGGCAGGCTCTAGATGGGTGCAGGCGCTCAGGCCACCCTGACTCACAGCCCCCATTGGCCCTGGCTCCTCCTCCCACAGCCCCACCCCCAGGCCTCTGGCAAGGCCCCATAGCTACACTCCTGAGTTGCCCCTTGGCTTCCCCCAGAGCAGCTGGGGCAGGCTCCCCACCTCTGCGGCCTCACCCAGCCTCCTCCCTGGGCTCCTGGCACTCCCACGCCATCCAGCAGCTGAACACCTCTCTCTTTTTTTTTTTTTGTGGCACTGAGGATTGAACCCAGGGCCTTTTGCACTGAGTAACAACCTAAAAGCAGCCCTTTTTTATTTTTACAGACAGGGTCTCATAAGTCACTAAGTTGCCCAGGCTGGGCTCAAACTTTTGGTTCTCCTGCCTCAGCCTTCCAGAGTGCAGGGAGTACAGGTGTGTACCACCACACCTGGCTAGGACAATCTCTGAAGCACAAAGCTGCCAGCCATTGTGGTGCATGCCTGTAATCCCAGGACTCAGGAAGCTGAGGCAAGAGGTTTTCCATGAGTTCAAGGCCAGTCTGAGCTCCATAAGGAGACCCTGTCTTAAAAAAGAAAAAAGTTTGAGGCCAGCCTGGGCAACTTAATGAAAGCTCATCTCAAAATTTAAAAAAAAAAGGTACTGAGGATGTAGCGTAGTAGTAGAGTGCCCACCTACCCTGCACAATGCCTTGGGTTTCATCTCCAGCACCCCTTCTGCCCCAAACCTGACACTGGCGATCCCCTGCCCAGAGCCTTCTGTGACTCCCTGTTGTCCTCCGGAGAAGAGTGTAGGCTCCTGACTGGAGAGAACGTCTACCTCTTAGCCCTCCAGCCTTGGCACCCCACTGTGGCTGCACACAGCCCCCCAGGCATGCTCCCAGGGCATGCACCCTGATCTCCAGGTCCTTGGGCTCTCAGGGCAGCCCTGCCACCCTGGGTCATCACAGTAAGGCAGTTCAGTCTTCCTCCACTGGCCTTAGACCTGTGAGGATACAGCCAACGCTGCCCTGGTGACTGTCATGTTCTCAGCCCCTCTGGTGCATGTGAGCCGTGGTGACATTCACAGAGCCACAGACATGTCCGGAAACGGCGTTTTGAGGGGTGCACATGGGACACAGCAGGGAGAGACGACACACAGCCTGAAAATGCTCTCTCAGCAAGGGTACCTGGGCTAGGGCTTCTGTGTTCACAGCTGGGACCAAGACGGGCCCAGGCTGGCCCTGGTGAGCTCATGGCCCGGCAGGAGTCAGGAGGATATCTGACTGACGTGTCCTTCAGTTATTCACTCAACAAACTTTATTATTTATTTGTGGTACTGGGGATGGATCCTAGGGCCCTGTGCCTGCAAGTGCTCTACCACTGAGTTCCATCCCCAGCCCAACCTTTATGAGACTGGAAGCAGCAGAGGGCAATCAGGTGGGCTCCCGATCTATCAGAGTCACTCTTTGTCACTCCTGACCATGAGCCAAGCTCTAGTCTGAGCACTGTATGTGGTCTGCTGTATCCATTAAACTTCACATTACTGTGTCCCTATCACCTTGGAGGCCACCATTCTGGCCTTCCATGCCTCCCCAGCAGTAGTCACTGCTACTTCAGGTCCCTTGCTATTCCTACCTCAGGGCCTTTACACTCGCTGTGGCTTGAACATGTGTCCTCAGATACCCACATGGACCCCTCTCCTTTAGGTCTCTGCTCAAATGTCCTCTCCTCCAACCCTCAAACTCCAAATTCAATTCATATTTCCTGTTTTATTCTTCTGTAATCCCATCACCACCACACATCTTTGCTCATCTATGTTCCAGCTGTCTCACTTGGATTTAGGATCCTTGGTGGCAAGGGCTTTTGTCACAGACCTATGGACATGAGCAGAAACGTGGGCTTTGAGGGATGTACAGCTTTTGATTGTTTGGTATTGGGGATCGAACTCAGGTCCTTGCGCTTTCAAGGCAGGCAGCGGAACCACTGAGCTAAATCCCTGGCCCTGTGTACAGCTTTTGAATAGTGCAGGACACTGTTACACTGTAATAATTCTGTAAATTGAATGTTTACAACAATCCCCTGAGGTATGGTTGTTTATCCCCGCCTAGCAGATGAGAAAACTGAGGCCTAGAGAAATGGAGGAATTTGTCCAAGGTCGCAAAGTAATGTGACAATTATTTAGGACTTAAAGTGGTTAGGACAGTGCCTGGCACATGGAAGAGCTATACTGTATACAAGTGTCACCTATTACCTTATTTAATCTTCATGACCATCCTATTTTCAGATCCACCTTACAGCTGGAAAACAAATTCAGAGAGATGAAGTCAGTTGCCTGAGGTCACACAGCTGTTGAAAAGGCCGAGGCTTTGAACCCAGACAGTGATTCTAGACCCTCAAATCACAACCTCTGGCAAGACTCCTTTTTGGTTTTGTTTTGAGACAGGGTCTCTCTGTAGTTCAGACTGGCCTCAAACTCACTATGGAGCTCAACCTGGCTTCAAACTCACGGGGATCCTCCTGCCTCAGCTTCCCCAGTGCTGGGATTGCAGGCCTGCGCACCACACCTTCAGCAAGACTCTTGCATTATGCAGAACACAGCCTGAAGGCCAAATACAACATGCCACCTGTTTTTGTGTGACGTTTTACATTTTTAAGTGACTGTAAAGATCTAAAGAAGAATGTCGGGCCAGGGCTGGTAGCTCAGTGACACCGTGCCTGCCTGACAAGTGCAAGGTCCTGAGTTTGATCCGTGGTACAAGAAAAAAAAAATACCAAAAAGAAAAATTTGAAATTCAGTTAAAGCTAAATGCAGTGGTAAAAAAGAGCAGTGATTTTCTAATAAAAAAAAAAATGCCAGGCATGGTGGCACACACTTGTAATCCCAACAATAGGGAGGCTGAGGCACAAGGATCAAGGCCAGCCTGAGCTATATAGTGAGTTCCAGGCCAGCTTGGACTACAAAGAGACCTTGTCTAAAAAATATATATATACACAGTGATCCTTTTGTGGTTCATAAACATGATGGTGAGTTTTCACCCCATGCTCTAAGTCTTGCCTCCCTCCACCCAGCCTTGTTACATCAGACATCAGCACATTACCCATCTGGCAAGAAGAAAAAAGAATATAGTTTCATATGAAAAATGAAATTCCAATTTCAATATCCAGAGAATAATATTTTATTTGAGCGTAGTCACACCCTGTACTATTTTTGTCTGTTTTTGTGGGATAGCAGAGTGAAGATCCCCTGGTCCTCAAAGCCTGAAGCCTAACATATATGCTATCTGACCCTGTGTAAGAAAAAGTTTTCTTTTTATGTTTTTTTGTTTGTTTGACAGAGGATCTCACTAAGTACTCCAGACTGGCCTTGAACTCATGGTGATCTTCCTGTCTCAGCCTCCTGAATGTAGGGTATACAGGTGTGCACTACCACAGTTTGCTCTTTATTTTGCTCTCTGCTAGTAGTTGTCCAGCTTGAGTCATCACAAGATGCCCTCAGACTGGAGACCACGTTGGGAGAATCGCTGCTGTGAGCACGCAGCCAGCGGAGTCCTGAGCCCGGGTGAGTGTGGTGCCCAGTATGTGTATGTTGAATGGATCAATGAGGCCACGTGGACCACGAAGAGGTGCGACTCCAAATTTTATACAGGCAAACAGGGAGGATGCCAAAGTCTAGGATCCTTGGCCTCTCAAGTTAGTCTTGGATGTCATTCTCAGGAACACAGGAGGCTTAGGAATGTGATCGAGCCAACGGCTGCCCCTCTGAGCCTCATCCACCTCCCCAAGAGTCCCAGTCCTAACACTTGTTCTTCAGGTGAGCCACCTGTCCCTGGCTTGGGCACACTGCTGCATACACACGACGGGGCCACACTATCAGCCACACTATCAGGCTCAGTTACTGAGCTTTGGGCTGGAAGCGCTCTGGGCTACGAGGTACAAAATAATAAATACAGCGTCCATCCACTCACTCCAAAACATCCACGGGCACCCACTCTACTGTTCTGAGCGCTGGGGACTCAACTGACCAAACAGGAATCTACATTCTGACAGTATAGTTTTGAGCGTTGGTTAAATATCTTCATCCCTTATTTACAGCGGAAGAGACCGAGGCGAGGAGCGACCTTGAGGGTTTGGTGAAGATCCCTGTCATCAATGGCAACAGCAGGGGCCTGGAAACTTCCCTCTCTGAAGCTTCCCTTCAGCCTGAGAGACAGCAGGTTCACGTCCTACTGGGAGAGCGAGCAGGTGGGGCCTCAGTTTCCAGGCTTGCTCAATGGGTCGGGCAGGAGCGGCCCTAAGCAGCCCTCAGCTGTCTCGGCCCCAATACTGGGCAGAGATGCGCGCCGGCCCCTGCACAGAGCCCAGCCTCCCCTTCCCGGCCGGCCCGCCCCCAAAATCACGTGATGCGCGGGGTTTTCCCATTCCCCTGGCGTGACGTCACGAAGGGGTGCAGGCCAATGGGCGCTCAGGCCGGTGGCGCCGGGGAATTCCGCCGCCCCGCCCCCTCCTGCCGCCCGCCCGGCCCGGCCCGGCGCCCCCCGCAGCCCCGGGCGCCGCGCGTCGTGCCCGGCCTGCGGCCCCGGCCTTGCGCCGCTCGCCCGACCCGCGGACGTCCACTAGCCTGTGCCGCCCGGCTGCCTGGCGTGCCCGCGTGCGTGCTTCTGTCTGGGCCGGCCTCCGGGCCGTCTGCCTCCACTGGCCGGGCCATGCCGAGTCGCCGCGTCGCCAGACCGCCCGCTGCGACGGAGCTGGGGGCCTTGGGTAAGCGGAGTTGGCGTTCAGGCGGGGAGTCTGGGACGGGGCTGGGGATGTGGGAGTTCTGGGGATCCCGGAGTAGTCTGGGGGCTCCTACAGGAGCCCAGGCATTTCTCGGGGAACGTGTGAGCGTTGCGGGTGTACTGGAGGGGCGGGAGGAGGCAGAGGATGGGGAAGGGTCCGGCCTGTGGCACAGGCGAGGCGTCCAGCTGTGGAGTGAGGAGGGGGCGGGGCCTGACCCTGAGGCAGAGAAGGGGGCGGGGCCCGGCTGCCAGAGGGTGAAGAGGCGGGGCCTGACTCGGAGAAGGAGGAGTGGGAGCGGCTCCAGAGGAAGAGAGGGTCGGGGCCAAGCTTGGAGGAGAAGAGGCGGGGCCTGGCTCACAGAAGGGGCGGGGCACGTGCCTGAGGCTGAAAGGAGGCGGGGCTGAATACGAAGAAGCGGAGCCAGACTCAGAGGTGTGAGGGGGCGGGGCCTGGGGTGAGGGGGCGGGGCTCAGAGGGGCAGAGAGAAGGGGAAGGGCCCTTTCTGAAAACTGAAGGGCGGGACCTGACTCGGAGAATGGGGAAGGTGGGGCTCGCCTGGAGAGGGACAAGGGGCGGGCTTGACGGCGGGAACATGAGGGAGTCGGGCGTGGCGCTGGGAGAAGGGGTGGGGGCTTTCCTAACTGAGGTTGTGAAGGGGTCCAAGATGAAGGGTAGGGTGAATGGCAGGAACCAGAGTTAGGGAAGGAGATGTGGCGGTCCCGCCGGTGGAAAGGGGGAGGGGCCTGACCCAGGGGGCAGGGCTAGAAGAGCACCCAGGTGGGGACCCCCTGAGACCCGAGTTCCTCTCGCAGGGCCTGCTGCTGCTGACCTCTCCTCGCTCCCGCTGGCTACTGTGTCCAGGACCGCAGGTGAGCAGCAGTGAGGGATGGGGTGGGGAGCCCCTGTGGAGACGCCATTGGGCAGACCTCTGTCTGGGGGATTTGCCGGGGTCCCTTTCAGTTTTCCTGTGATGGCTGTGTCCCTTCCTGCCTGCTGAGACGGCCCCCTAGGTGTCCCTACTTCCTGAACAGTTAGCTTGACAAGTAAAAGTAACCAGATGCTGGCATCTAAGAGGACTCCCGAGGCGCAGTCGAGTAAGGTTATGACTGCCATCTTGGCCTTTACCGCTGCCGCCGCCACTCATCCCCCCTCCAGTGTCTGCAAGTCGCTTCCCCAATCGGTGCCTCCGTTGTCCTAGTCTGTCAGGTGTGCATAATATCGGTGACCACTTTACGGGAATGGTTGGGAGGATTCAATGAGTTGATACAAGTTAACTTGCAAAGCAGGGTCTGGCATCCAGTAGAGACTCTTAAGAGTTAACTGCTAGTGGTGTAATCTAATGGTAATAATAACTAGCATTAGCATATAACATTAAACAGTATCTTTTTGTTTGTTTTTTGAGACAAGGTCTCATTCTGTAGTCCAAGCTGGCCTAGAACTCCCTGCGTAGCCCAGGCTGGCATTGATTGGACTCATGAGCCTCCTGCCTCAGCCTCCCTAATGCTAGGAACACAGGTGGTCACCACCACGTGGTAATGAAGCTTATATCATTGGTTCTTTAAAAACCAAAGACAGGGCCAGGGATTTAGCTCAGCGGTTCCGCCACCTGCCTCGAAAGTGGAAGGACCCGAGTTTGATCCCCGGTACCAAAAATAAATAAATAAATAAAAACCAAAAACAGGGCTGGGGATGTAGCTCAATGGTGCCAGCACCTGCCTGGCAAGCAGAAGGTCCTGAGTGCAATCACCGGTAAGGAAAAAACAAACAAAAGAAAGTGGTACAGAGGATTTATGAAAGCAAACTGTCAGGCCCTACTTCTGGAGTTTCTGATTCAGTACCTGAATCAGGTGGGCCCTGAGAATTTGTACTTTTAAAAAGCTCCCAAGAGATGCTGAGAATGCCTGGTCTGTAAAGAGCTCTGAGCAAACAATGACATCTTTTCTCTCATCAGTTTGTTGGGATTTGGAAGGCAAGGTGAGAGTCCTACTGTGAGTGGCCCCAGATAGCTGAGTCCAGGGTCCTCTCTGGAAGGAGAATCTGGATAGATCCCCAGAAATTCTGCCAAGTGTGGTGGTACATGCTTAGAATCCCAACACTCATGACAAGGTCTCGCTATATAGCCCAGGCTGGCCTTGAACTCGGGAGACAACTGAGGCAGGAGGATTGAAAGTTCAAGCCCACCCTGGGCAGCTTAGCAACTTAGTGAGCCCCTGTCTCAAAATAAAATAATTTTAAAAAGGTTTGGTTGCTCATCACAAAGGCTCTGGGTTCAGTCTGGGGGTTGGGGTGCTGGGTTGGCCATTGAGGAGGCACTGCAGCTTCCACAACAGGTCTGAAGGTTTGCATGGTGGTTACGAGATGGTTAATGGCAGCAGGGATAGATGTGACCCACACACTGGTTCCAGGCAGAAGCAAGGCTAAGACTATGTGCCTGACACCAAGAGACCAAGGTATTTGGTTTCGAGTGGGAGTAATTCTGACATCATCTATTTACTAAATATTTATTGAGCACCTGTTGTATACCTGGCCCTCTGCTGAGCAGAGCTGGGGCCGTAACAGTGGCAGAGGTAGGCCCAGTCCTTCCCTGGTCAGGTTCCCTACTTAGATGGGGAGGCAGATATGTTTTTGGGGTTTTTTCTTGGTCCCACAGATTGAACTCAGGACCTTGTGTTTTTGAGGCAAGTGGCAGTACCACTGAGCTAAATCCCCGGCCCTGGAGGCAGATATTTAAACAATAAATGTGGGATTATAAAACCTAATAGGGGCTATGAAGAAATCTTGGGGCTAGTGATGTTTAATAGTAGGGTGGAGCCAGACATGGTGGTACACACCTGCTATCCCAGCACACTGAGAGACTGAGGCAGAAAGATCACAAGTTTGAGCACAGCCTGGGCAACTTAGTGAGTAACTGAATCCCAAGCTCTGAAACTGTGCCTTCTTCCAACTTCCCCATTTTGTAGACTGACAAACCAAGCCCTGGAAAAGGAGAGAGATGACTCAATTCCATGAAACAGTGTTTCCCAACACCTTGTCCCACAGCAGCCAGCGTTTATGGGGTGCCTAACACCTGACAGTTCTAAGTCTTCCACACACCAGTTTTGAAAATTACTTAAGCCCAATGAGGTAGGCATTGTTATTGTGCCTCTTTCCTTCTTCTTCTTCTTTTTTTTTTTTTCTGGTACCGAGGATCGAACTCAGGACCTTGTGCTTGTGAGGCAGGTGGCAGAACCACTGAGCTAAATCCCCCGCCCTCTTCTCTTTTTTTTGAGACAGGGTCTCACTGTGTAGCCTAGGCTAGCTTTGAACTCATGGAGATCCTTCTGCCTCAGCCTTATGAGTGCTGGGATTACAAGCATGCACCACCATGCCTGGCCTATAACTAAGGGCCTGCTGGGATTTTTTTTTTTTTTTTTTGGAAACAGGGTGTCACTATGTAGTTCAGGCTGGCCTTGAACTCACTGCAATCCTCTTGCCTCAGCCTCCTAAGTGCTGAGATTACAGGCGTGCACTACCACACCAGGTTTGTTGTCCCCATTTCATAGATGAGGAAACCAGGCACAAGAAGATTTAGTAATGAGCTCAAGACATTCAGCTAGCAAGTAGCATTGGAATGGAAGCCATTGGTCCCGAGGCCCAGCACTGCTGCCCAGGACTTGGCCTCCCTCCATAGCCGTGGAGTCTCTTGGGGGCCCTCGTTTAACTTGTCCTTGGGTCCCCAGGTCCATCCAGCACAGGTGTCTAGGAAGGATTTTCCAAGTCCCCTCCTTTCCCCTGGTCTCAGTATCCCTGCATCATAGCGGGGACTGTGGCAGGCTCTGAGTTCAGTGTCACATGTGATGGGGCTGAGAGACTGGCAGAGTTACCCAGGGGCAAAGTTCTGGCTATGGGAGCCACTCCCTGGTGCATGAAGGGCAGATCTGGCTGATCTTGGGGAGGTCCTCACTGTGCAGCCGCCCTGGGTGGGGCTCAGCTGGGTTGTGCTTCTCTGCTGTGTGACTGCGGCCTGGCCGTGTCCCTCTGGGAGTCCCCTTGTCCTGCCTGTGCAATGACGGGAGGTTGGTTTCGGCTTCTCCACAGCCCCTCGAAGGGCCCAGTTTTACGGGGGAGGGGACAGAGGGCTTCCCTGAGGACATGGCTGTCACTCCTTCTGGGATCTGAGATGGGCACCTGGGGACTAGGCCGGGAGGCACACACAGCTCTGGGTTCAGAAGAGCAGCACCCTCAGGTGACAGCAGCCAGTGACCTTTTCCTGGTGACAAGACCCTTTGCTTTTCCACGATACCCACCATGTGCTTCATGACCCTTGGTCTAAATGTTTTGGTGGAGCACTCCCTGATGCTGGGTCCCCAAGGTCAGGGGCTGAAGGGACATGGTGGTAGGAGCGGACACCCCAGCACATCATCCAGGGTTCCCAGGATGGAGGAAGCTAGAAGGGCTGCCAGGGGGATGGGGTTGGGGAATCTGTCTTGAGCGTGACAAGTCCTGACCCCCTCTGACCTCTCCTTTTTCTTCTCTTTCTTCCACAGATGAATTGGGTGAGTATCCGGGGCAGGTTGTGGGGAGGCCCAGGTGCTCCAGAGGGTGCTGGGTATGGGGCCAGGGCACCATGTGACTCCCCAGACTGCACTCCCAAGGCCCCAAGGAAATACTTACTGGGTGTGTGTTGGTGGCCTCAGTGTTACTGTGACTGTGACGAGCACCATTCATTCAGTGGGTGTTGGGGAGCCCTCCTGGGGACCAGCGCTGTGCCAGGAGCTGAGATTTGGGGGTGGGGGGAAGAAGCAGAGAATGGCTGAACCTGATGCCCCAAGAGAGGCTATGACTATGAAGAAATGAACGAGGGGGAGGTGGCCGGGGAGACACCACACATCGCCGCTTTCCAAAGAGCCTACATTAAGATCGGAAGGATGAGAAAGCGCCAGCTGGGGGTGAAGGGGGAAAAGTGGGGATCAGGCAGTGGGAGGAGCAACTCTGGGGGTGCAGGTGACAAGGGGCTGGAGCTGTGTTTTGGAGGTGAATGGAGTTTGGAGAAGTCTTATGTGGGGAGGGCACTGGCTTTGACCCGAAGGGAGGTGGGAGCCACAGGAGGCTTCTGAGCAGCTGAGGGACAGCAGGGACCAAACAAAACTCGGCTGCTGTGTGGACAGGTGCAGGCACAAGGCAGGAATGGGGAGCAGTGAGCTGGTGACGGAAGTGGTCCAGGTGGGAGATGGGGGCAGCAGTGGGCGTGAGGAGGACAGAGGGAGAGTAAATCTATTTTGTTTTTGTTATTTGAGTTAGGTTCTCGCTATGCAGTCCAGGCTGACGTTGAATTCGGAGAGATCCTCCTATCTCAGCCCTGCCATGCTGGGCCAATTTTTAAAATAGAACAAAGAGCCAGGGATTTGGCTCAGTGGTTCCACCGCCTGCCTCGAAAGCGCAAGGTCCCAAGTTTGATCCTCCATACCAGAAAAAGAACAAAGAGGTAGACAGATTTAGCAGGTACAGGCTCATGAGCAGTGAAGAGGGTCCTTCCAGATGTGCCACGCACCTGGAATCCACGCTCCCCGGGACAGGTGGTGGGGCTCTCAGGGTTTCCCAGAGAAAGAACCTGGGCAGCTGGAGCACCGGGTCGCAGAGCAGCTGTAGGACAAGGGCGCGTGCGGCAGGCAAGAGAGCTACTGATGTAGCGATCAGGTGACCCCTGACTTCTGGATTCAGCATGGGGCTGGGGGAGCTGCACTGTGCAGGTCACAGGGCAGGGCTCTGTCACCTTCAGAGCTGTGGTCCCTGCGCCCCAGCTGTAGAGTGGGGCTGGACAGTAGTGGCGCACACCTGTGATCCCAGCACACTGGGAGGCTGAGGGAGGAGCATCGCAAGTTCGAGCCCAGCCTGGACAATTTCTCATTTTCGGGAGGCCCTCTCTCAAAGAATGAAAAAGGGGCCGGGGCCGTGGCTCAGTGTGAAGGGCCTGGCCCCCAGGGGGCAGGGGGCAGTCCAGAAGAAGGGTTGGGATGGACAGAGAGGTGGGGACTCCGCCTCCATTAAGCGGGTGGGTGCGGCCTTCTCTCTCCCACAGAGATCATTGACGAGTACATCAAAGAGAACGGCTTCGGCCTGGAGGGGGCGCCGCTGGGCCTGGGCGAGGGGCCACGCCTGGTGTCGCGCGGGCCTGCCTCGGCCTCAGCCTCAGCCTCGCTGAGCACGGTCACCCTGGGCCCCGCCCCCGCCGCAAGGCCTCCTACCGCACCTCCGCCCTGGGGCTGCGCGCTGAGCCGGCTGGGGGCGCCCGGGCCAGGCACCAGGCCGCACCTGGTCATCATCGAGCAGCCCAAGCAGCGTGGCATGCGCTTCCGCTACGAGTGCGAGGGCCGCTCGGCCGGCAGCATCCTGGGCGAGAGCAGCACGGAGGCCAGCAAGACGCTGCCTGCCATCGAGGTGAGCCGAGCAGCGTTCGCGGGGTTATCACGCTGCCCTTGCTGTGGCGGGTTAGGAGTAGGATCACTTGGCTCCAGTCTGGACGAGCATTCACAGAAAGGCCTCTTTCGTGGCGATATGGACCCATTTATCCAAACTGGGAGGCCCAGCAGTGGCACACACCTGCAATCCTAGCACACAGGAGGCTGAGACAGGAGGATCTCCATGAGTGGAATTTTAGGTAGCCTCTTAGTTCACAAAAGAGGCCTGGCGAATCAGAGTACTTGGGTTTATATCCTGCTGTCATTTGCTAGTGGTGCCCCTGGGCAGGTGGCTGGGTCTCCCTGTGCCTGTTCCTCTTCCAAATGGATCATAGTAATAACCCCCCCACACACACTGGTGTCAGGGAGGGAGTGAGCGACGTGCGCTAAGGGCCTCTTCTGCTGTGAGCACTCAGCAGAGGAGCCACTGGGGTGGTCAGCCTTCTCATTGTGGCTACCACACCGCCAGGCCTGGCCGTTCCGTCCAGGGGTCTGTGCAGTAGCTGTGCCTGAAGCTGGTCGAGCAGAGTCCAGGTTGCCTGGTGGTGTGGCCGAGCTGGGAATGAGGGCTCACCACCAGGGAACT
This sequence comes from Heterocephalus glaber, assembly GCF_053883595.1. Classification (NCBI taxonomy): domain Eukaryota; kingdom Metazoa; phylum Chordata; class Mammalia; order Rodentia; family Bathyergidae; genus Heterocephalus; species Heterocephalus glaber. The sequence continues at coordinate 2,026,100 of NW_028258450.1, forward strand.
ATGGGTGTCTACACAGCAGGAGCCTGTGCGTGTGTGCACACAGGTGCAGTAGGTGCAAGCTGCGGCCTAGAGGTGAGGATGCTCCATGGGTAGCGCTGTGGAAGGGACTTTCAGATAAGCCCGGGACACTGAAGTGGAGAGCCCCGAGTAGGCATTATGCTTGGTGCTTTCCTTTTCCTTCCTTCCTTTTTTGCAGTGCTGGGGATGGAGCCCATACATGCTGGGCTTCATGCATGCTGGTCCCACGCTCTGTGACAGAGCCATACCCCCAGCTCTTGTTTTAATGTACTGAATCATTTCACATCATATTGTTGTATATCTAGGCTGGCCTTGAACTCACATGTAGCCCAAGCTGACCTCGAACCTGCAGTGATCCTCCTGCCTCAGCCTCCTCTATGCTGAGATAATAGGCATGTGATGCTATGCCCCCCTGAGATAGAAATTTAACATTCATACAGTGTTAGCTAATATGAGTCCATATGCTAATTACCCGCCCCAATGTCCTCGAAGGCTGTTGCTTCTGTTCTTATTTAACACCCAGTCCTGCATCCTAAGATCATGTGGAGTGTTTTGTTTTGTGTTTTTCCAGTACTGGGGATCGAACTCAGGACCTTGTGCTTGCAAAGCAGGCACAGTGACACTGAGCTAAATCCCCAGCCCATGTTTTTTTTTTGAGTCAGGGTCTCACTGTATATTCTAGGCTGGCCTTTACCTCACAGCGATCCTCCTGCCTCAGCCTCCCGAGTGCTGGGATTACAGGCATGCACCACCACGCCCAGCTAGGTGCAGGTTTAGTTGTCTGGTCTCAGCAGTCTCTGAGCCAGGTCGGTCCTTCAGTCTGTCTTCCGGTTCTGACCTAGACGTTGTGGAGAATGGGGCGGAGGCTGTGCAGATGTCCCACACTCCGGGTCTGTCTGCAGATCAGAGCGGGGGTACATTTGGGGGACAGACGTTCCAGTGAGCAGGCCACGTTCTCAGCGAGTCTCGTCACAGGAGAAGGATGCTACTTTGTCCCAACTGTGGGGATGCTGAGGTCTCCTCGAGGTCTCTCTGTGCTAGAGACGCAGCTCTCTGTTTGAAGTTAGTCATTTCCTCAGTTTTCTTATTGCTGTTAGCCTGGCAGTTATTCTTGGGCAGGGTTGGCTTCCATTTCATAGTTAGGACTATAAATTCCCAACAAGAGGGAACGGCTTGTCTCCAAGTGTGCATTTGTGGTGTTTATCTCCCTCATTCCTTGGAGAGAGCCGAGGCTCAGAGAGGTTGAGTTCCTTGCTCAGGGCTACACAGCACATTTCTTCTGTCACCACTTACTGTGCCTGAAGTTCAAGTGGTGATTGAGGCTGGAGAAGGTGCTCAGTAGGTGGCCGTGATGGAGCCTAGGCTTGGTGCCCGCCTTGTCTAGAGTCCCATGTGACAGCTCAGAGCTGAGACTCTGTCAGTTCTGAGGCTGCCGACTCTGAGCCTGGAGAGTCCCTTAAATGTGTGGTTTTAACCTGGTCTGACTCAGATTTATAGCATCGCCTACCTCACAGTCGCCCTTCAAATCCATAATGCCACACTTGCCAGGCGTGGTGGTGCACACACCTGTAATCCCAGGAAGCTGAGGCAGGTGGATTGCTGTGAGTTCAAAGCCAACCTCAACTTCACAGTGGGACCCTGTCTCAAAAACCAAATACAGCTGGGGATTTAGCTCAGTGGTTTTGCTGCCTGCTGTGCAAACGCAAGGACCCAAGTTCTATCCCCGATACCAAAAAAACCCCCCCAAATACAGAAAATAACAAACATACTGGCATGCTGTAATAGGAAAAATAAAAGAGCCGGAAGTGGTCGCACACACCTGTAAATTTAGCACTCCAGAAGGCTGAGGCAGGAGGGTTGCAAATTTAAACCCAGCCTGGGGCAGTTTAGCAATTTGCTAGACCTCAGTGTCTCAAAATACAAAAATGGCTGGGGTATAGCTGAGTACTGAAAAAAAAAAAGCATAAAAGAATATTACTGCAGCATCAGTGAGCATATTTATTCCCGTGTGTCAGTGAGCGAGCACAGCCCCTGGGAAATCCCCAAAGGCAGCAGTTGTCCGGGATCCTCTGGAGACTCCTTACTAATGAGACCCAGCCTTGTGTCCCCGGTAACCTAAATGGTACCCCTAGGGCCACCTTGATGAGGGTTTCCCGGAGTGTCAAGCAGCTCTTGGTCTGCACAGAATCCGGTGTTTCTGTCAGCTGACATGGCTGTGGCACCCTTGAATTCAGTGTACCGTGGCAGGGAAAGGCTGTGTAAAACAAGAGGGTGTGGTGGTGCACGCCTGGAAGCTCCCCTCTCAGAGGCTGAGGCAGGAGGAGCGCAAGTTCCAGCCTACCCTGAGCAAGATCTTGCCTCACAATAAGAAAATCAAATGGTCTGGGAATGTAGCTCAGGACAAAGGTCCTGGGTTCAATTTCCAGTATAAAAAAATTTTTTTTAAAAAAGGTAGAACAGTTCCAGGCTGTGATCATTTTAAACAACTTTGTTCCTGACGCAGGTTCCTGGCAGCACGTTTAGAAGCCATGGAGGACATGGTAGGGCAGTGTGGGACTGTCCCCGCCTGACAGAGTGGCTCCTGAGGTCCTGTTGACTTCGTGCTGTGGGTCCCCAGGCCGGAGTCAGCCAGTCACCCTCATTGTCCCATCAGGCCGCTAGAGGGCAGCATGCCCTCACTGTGGTGCATTGGTGACCATACTTTTGGTTCATAGATTTGGATTTTTTTTGACACAGGGTTTTGCCAAGTAGTTCAGACTGGTTTTGAACTCACTATGTAGCCTAGACCAGTCTCAAACTCATAGCGATCCTTCTGCCTCAGCCTCCCCAGTGCTAGGATTATAGGCATGTGCCACCATGTCCCGCTAGTCCATAGATTGGGCTCTAGAAGTTCAGAGGTGGCTTCAGAGGGACTTTGATACTAGCAGGGGCCAGCTGGTGACCCCGAGTTGCTAACTGGCCAGCTGAGTCCGGCACTGACCATAGGGACTGGCTGCTGTCAGCTGTCACCTATGGCTGCTCAGCAAGAGTTGCAGCCCCGGTAGCCATAAAGTACATGCTTGTGACACATAATAAATACAGTCACTGTGAGGAATGGGTACAGACACATAGCACGTCTTATTCCTTGTTCTGTGTTTTTGAGACAGGGTCTCACTATGTAGTCCAGGCTGGGCTTGAGCTCCTGGCTATCCTGCCTCAGCCTCCTTGTTCCTTTTTATTTTTTATTTTATTTTATTTTTTGGTACAGGGGATCGAACTCAGGTCCTTGCACGTGCGCAGCAGACGGCGAAACCACTGAGCTAAATCCCCGGCCCCCCTTGTTCCTTTTTAATTCCTCTTCTTTTTCCTTCCCTCATGTCTCCCCTCATCCCCAGAACTTTCCCCATCCCCACAAAGGCTGTTTCTCTTTTATTTTGCTCTTTATTTTTATTTTCAAAGAGGAAAGGTTTATTTTGGCTCATGGTTATAAAGGTTCTTTAAATTATTTATACTTTGGAGCTGGATGTAATGGTACATGCCTGTTTGGAAGCCTGAGGGAGGAAGATCGCTGTGAGTTAAGAGGCCAGTCTGGGCTACACAGTGAGTTGAAGGCCAGCCTGAACTATAGAGTGAGACCCTGACTCCAAAAAAAAATTATGCTCTGATATTTGATATTTAAGCTTGTGTCTCTAATTCATTTCACTTAATATTATGGTCTCAGAGTGCATCCATTTTCCTGCAAATGACTCAAGTGTGTTCCTCTTTGTGGCACAGTAGTACTCCATTGTACATATGTACCAATTTTCTCTATCCATTCATCTGTTGATGGATACGTAGGCCACATCCAAGATGTAGCTATCATAACGTATTTTTTTTTTTTTGGTACTGGGGATCGAACTGGGGTCCTTCCACTTGTGCAGCAGGCAGCAAAACCACTGAGCTAAATCCCTGGCCCCATAATGTACTTTTTAAAAAAAAGAATCTGAATCTGGGTGTGGTGGTGCACACTGTAATCCGAGCACTTGGGAGGCTGAGGCAGGAGGATCACAGTGAGTTCGAGGCCAGCCTGGGCTACATAGTGAGTTTGAGATCAGACTGAACTACATAGTGAGACCTTGTCTAAAAAAATAAAAAATTAAAGAAGAAAATCTGAAAATTTCTGGGGATTTTTGAGATTTTTAGTTTTTTCTTTTTTGAGATGGGTCAGAGGCCTCAAACTCCTGGGTTCAAATGATCCACCTGAGTAGCAGGGACTACAGCAGGCATGCACACGGCTGCCTTTTCTCTCTTTGTTTAGATTTTGGTTTTTTGGGGTTTTTTGGTACCAGGGATTGAACTCGGGACCTTGCACTTATGAGGCAGGCAGTGGCACAACTGAGCTAAATCCCCAGTCCTATGTTGTTGTTGTTGTTGTTGTTTTGAGACAGGGTCTTGCTGTGCAGCCCAGACTGGCCTTGAACTCATGGTGATCCTCCTGCCTCAGCCTCCCAAGTGCTGGGACTACAGGCGTGCGCTGTCATACCAGGCTCCGTTTCTTCCCAGGAAATTAGTAAATTATCTGAGTGTGATATTGGGAGACTCCGTGTATCTAATTTTCTTAGTTTGACCACAGAAAACACAGTAGTAGAAAACTTTTGAGCCAGGTGTAGTGGCGCACTCCTGTAATCCCAGCATTCTGGGAGGCTGAGGCAGGAGGATGGCAAGTTAGTGCCCAGCCTGAGTAACTCAGCACTTAGCAGTACACTGTCTCTGAATGATAAAATTTTTTTTTTTTTTTTTTTGGTACCGAGATTGAACTCCGGTCCTTGCACTTGCGAGGCAGGCAGTGTAACCACTGAGCTAAATCCCTGGCCCTCTGAATGATAAATTTTAAAAGCCAGGGCTGTAGCTCAGCTGTGAAGGCCTTGGGTTTAGCCCGTGGAACCGCAGCAGGCGCACAGTACCATCTGTGGGGCCTCAGCAGGCCCTGAGTGGGTGCCGGAAGCCAGCCCCCCTCCCCGGCCCTGCCTGGGCGCGGCGGCGGGTCCCCCAGGGAGGGGAGAGCTGTGTCCCCACCAGCGCCTGTCTTCCTGCAGCTCCGGGACTGTGGCGGGCTGCGGGAGGTGGAGGTGACCGCGTGCCTGGTGTGGAAGGACTGGCCCCACCGCGTGCACCCTCACAGCCTCGTGGGGAAGGACTGCGCCGACGGCGTCTGCAGGGTGCGGCTGCGGCCCCACGTCAGCCCCCGGCACAGGTACCCACCCCGCCCCGCCCGAGGGAGAGAGAAGTCAGCCGGGGAGTCTCCCGAGAGCCTCTGGGGAGCCTGCTGGATGGGGAAACTGAGGCCCGGGGCCCGCCCTGTCCACGGTCACATTCTGTCTGTGCCCATTCTGTAGAGGGGGACACAGAGGTTCACAGAGGTTACGGAGCACCGATGGTGAGAGGCAGAGCTGGAATTTGACTCCACGCTGGATGTAACTGCAGCCCGTTCCTGCTCTCGCTCTGCAATTTATATTTTTTTGGTACCGGGGATTGAACTCAGGACCTTGTGCTTGAGAGGGAGGCAGCGGAACCACTGAGCTAAATCCCTGGGCCTCCTACATATTTTTAATAAAATTTAAAGATTCAGGGCCGGGGATTTAGCTCAGTGGTTCCGCTGCCTGCCTCGCAAGTGCAAGGACCCAAGTTCAATCCCCGGTACCAAAATAAATAAATAAATAAATGAAATTTAAAGATTCAGCTGGGTGTGGTGGTGCACCCCTGTAATCTTAGCTCTTGGGAGGCTGAGGCAGGAGGATAGCCTGAAGTTCAAGGGCAGCGTGGAGTACACAGTTCAAGGTCAGCCAGAACTACATAGGGAGATCCTGTCTCAGTAAGGCAAAAAAAGAAAAATAAAAAAAGATTCAAAATGGAAATCTTTGGTTCTCCAGCTACCAGGGCTTTTTCCTGGAAACAGCCAAAGATGTGCCTTGAGCCAGGCATGGTGGTGCATACCTGTACTCTCAGCATTCTGGAGGCTGAGGCAGGAAGATCACAAGTTCCAGGCAACCTGGACTGCATATTGAGACCCTGGCTCAAAAAACAAAAAGCATCTGCTCTGCAGTGCACGTGACTGTTTACCTGCACCCACCTGTACATGGGTCTTTTTTGCTCCCCTCATAAATAGTAGTCAACATTTGTACCTTGTTTTATTTTGGTTTTTTGTGGGTGTGGGGATGAACCTGAAGCCTCGTGGATACCAGGCAAGTTTTCTACTACTGAGCCATGTCCCCAGCCCCTGCTCTTTGTGTTTGCATCACAGTCATCTTGGACATCATTCCCTATCAGTATATGTACTGTTACCCTATCCTTTTACTTGGCTGCATAATATTCCAAATGCATGGATATACACAGGTAAGCCTTCTGCTAACGGGCACCTGTGATGGTTCCAATTGCTTGCTGTTCTGTGACAAATAGTGTTGCTGTAGCAGCTTTACATGTATGTCATTTCTTCTCTAGGATCAGTTCTTAAAAATGAAACTACTGGGTGTAACTGATGTATTTATACTTTTAGTGATGTATTAATTGGTGAAAATGTAAGCTCACGAGAGCAGGGATTTTCTGTCTTCTCTTCTGTGTGGTATCCCACAGCCTAGCCCCATGGTGGGCAGATAGAGGATGCTCAGGAATTATTTGCGGCCCTGTGTCATGCAGTTGATGGTCCCCAGCCACAGGAAGATGCCTCGTTCCCCGCTGTCTCACTGGCGCAGGCTGTCCTGAAATGTTTCCATCTTGCTGTTGTTTTGTTTTTGCAGTATTGGAGATCAGTCTAAGCAGTGTTCTACTCTTGAGCTACATCCCCAACCCTTCTGTTTATTTTGAGACAGAGTCTTGATAAGTTGTCTAGGCTGGTCTCAAATTTGCAGTGATCTTCCTGCCTCAGCCTCCCAAATAGCTGGGATTACAGGTGTGTGTCCTTGCACCTGGCTCCATCTTTGCATTTTTGATGAATGCAAGAACAAAAATCTCATTGGTGTTTACTTTTGTTTGTTTGCTTTTTTTGGTAACAGGGATCGAACTCTGGACCTTGCGCTTGCAAGGCAGGGGGCAGAGCTAAATCTCAGGCCCCTTGTTTGTTTGTTTTTGAGACAGGGTTTCACTATGGAGCCCAAGCTGGCCTCAAACTTGCAGGGATCCTCCTGTCTCAGCCTCCCCAGTGCAGGGAATACAGCATGCACTACCATGCCTGGCCTTATTGATGTTTAATTTCCAATTTTTCCGAATGAATGAGGCTGGCTCATGTTTTCGAGTGGGAAGCATATGGCAGGTTCCCAGGTCTCCTCACACCTAGCGGGATGTGGTGGTTGCACGTCTGTGATCCCAGCACTGAGGAGGCTGAGGCATGAGGATCAAAGTTTGAGCCTAGCCTGGGCAATTTAGTGACTTAGTGAGATGCTGTCTCTCAATAAGATATTTTTTAAAAGTGGCTGCTTGGGTAGCTCAGTGCGGTGGCCCTGAGCTCAACTCACAGTACTGGAAAGAAAAGGGAGAAGGCAGGGGAGTAGAAGAGCAAAGAATAGAGGAGGGTCCTTGAAAATCCTGCTGGTGGCCTCTGCTGCACCTCAGGCCTGTGCCTCTCTGCCCTCAGCTTTAACAACCTGGGCATCCAGTGTGTGCGGAAGAAGGAGATCGAGGCCGCCATCGAGCGCAAGATCCAGCTGGGCATCGACCCCTACAACGGTGAGCCTGGCGCCCGCCGTCCTCACGCCCTCCCCACCATCCCTGCCTGTCCCCGTTCTACACCCGAGCCTGCCCTGTTCCCCACAGCCGGCTCCCTGAAGAACCATCAGGAAGTAGACATGAACGTCGTGAAGATCTGCTTCCAGGCCTCCTACCGGGACCAGCAGGGACACATGTGCAGGATGGACCCTGTGCTCTCTGAGCCTGTCTATGACAAGAGTGAGTGGAGGGAACCCTGTCCGCTAATGGTGTCCTGGCCACAGTATCAGAAGCACCCCTGGACCCCTGGCATGAATAAACAAAGAATTCTTTCTTTTTATTTTTCTCACTTACTAAATCTGTGCACATGAATTCAGCTGCTCAGCAGTATCAAAGCACTGGTTCTGTGATTTTTCTTGGCTTTTCCCTCATAGTCGCAAGATGACTGCCACAGCTCCAGACATCATGTCTGTGTTCAAGGCCTGAGATGGGCAGTGCTGCCTTGTTGTGCAGGCAGTTCACTTCCCATTTCTGGGGATCAGCATTTACCATGTAATGAAAATGGGACCTCCCAGTGTCTCTTAAGTGTTATAGAAATTTACAACCTATACACTTATACCAGGAAGCTCCAGGTAAAAGGCATAATGAACAATAATTCCTTTTCTTTTACAGGGGAAAGAATTAAAAATATATCTTCCCCAGAATCCCCCTGGTAGACAACTACTTATGTCTCACTGGCCAAACTTGGCTCCCTGGCTGCCTCTAGACGGGGAACTCTGGGAATGCTAGTATTTAGACTTCCACCTCCACAGAGTGGTACAGGCATGGTAGGGCCGAGGGATAGCTGGTCAGTTTCAGCAACCTACAGCAACTGCCTCCAAAATGTGGAAGAATGGAAGTTAAATGAGAGATTTTTATGGATCCAAGCGAGAGGACTGACATAGCTGAAGGAATAAAAAAGCAGCAACATTTATTTTATTTTCCATTAACTAAAAAGAGTCAAGAAGTACCACAGTGCTTCTGGTCTGGCTGCATCCAGGGCGTTGAGGATATTGTTAGAGACCTGTGACATTCTGTCAGCAGCGTTTCTTCCATGTTAAGAGTTGTTCTCGGCAGGGGAGTTGTAGGTATCTGTCTTACCCACTTGGCATCTCTGGGTCCCAAGGACAGCTCCTTTTAGCTTCCCTTGTTTTTGTTTTTTCTTCCTCATAGTCTCAGGGCTGTCTCTCATTGGTCTGAGTTTGGTCATGTGTTCCTCTTTGACCAACCAGCTGTGGCGAGAGAGAGAGGTCGATGCTCTGATTGGCCAGATTGGGGCACATAATCACTGCTGAGGGGTAGCTTGTCCCGCCCAGGACCACTGATGCCTGGCTGTTAACAGAAGGACCAGGGCTGCTGGGCAGGAAAAATAAGTAGCCATTGTAAGATTTCAGGCCCTGAAGCCTGCTCCAGGGACCTTCAGACCTCCTCAGAACCCCCAGCCCCACCAGCTCTCTGAGTGTGAGTCCCCTTGGGACAGACACTCCATGGACTTCAGCACCGAGGACGCACTGCCTCCTGTCCCTGCCATGGCCACCAGGGTTTGATGACTGAATCCTTGTTTTTGCTCATATGCCTCTTTCTTTCTTCCCCAGAGTCCACAAACACATCAGAACTTCGGATTTGCCGAATCAATAAGGAAAGCGGGCCATGCACAGGTGGCGAGGAACTCTACTTGTTATGTGACAAAGTGCAGAAAGGTGAGGGGCCCAAAGGTGCGGGCTACCGGCAATTGGAAGGCAGACGTGGTAGTGGTGCACATCTGTAATTCCAGCACTCAGGAGGCTGAGGCAGGAGGATTTGAGTTTGAGGCCAGCCTGGGGTCCGTAGCGACACCCTGACTCAATAGAAAACAAAAAAACACAAACAAAAACAAAAAACCCCAACAAGCAGGCAATTGGTTCCCGGGCCTACTTTCCCCTGAGCAAGGAGAGCCTGTCTGGGCTGGCCCTGGGGATAACATACAGATAGTTCCGACCTAGGGTGACTCAGGTTCCAACTTTTCAGCTCTACGATGGTGCTGTGAGACTAATATGCATTCAGTAGAAACCTCTTGCTAAGTCAGGAAGTTGCCTCGGCTGAGCTGGAACTTGTGGTCCTCCTGTCTCAGCCTCCCAAGGTACCAGGATTGTATAGGCATGTGACACCATGCCTGGCTAGAAACTGAATTCTGAATGTTGATCTCCTGGGCTGTGCATATTTGGTGCTATACTATGGTGAAGCTGGGCAGTTGCAGCGAGCCATAGCACCCAGTCACCATGAAATAGGAAACCATGAGGAGAAACAGCCCGCGCTTCCCAGTGTGCTGCGTTGCTAAGCAGTGATGTCGGTAGGTTAGCTGTGGTGAATGCATTTTTGACTTAATGATATTTCAGTTAGGGTGAGCTTAGTGGGATGTAACCCGATCATGAGTCAAGGAGTGTCTTTATATACAAACGTGGAAAATAGTCAGGTGTTGTGGTGCACATACACCTGTAATCTCAGCACTTTGGGAGGCTGAGACAGGAGGATCACAGGTTCAAGCCCAGCCTGGACAATTTAGCGATTTCGCAAGACCCTGCCTCAAAAATAAAAACATGACAAAGTGGCTGGACCCTGGGTTCAATCCCCAGGACTGCAAAAAAAAGAAGAATAAAAAGAAAACATTTAGTGCCTGGCTCGCAATAGGCCTGCAGTGGAAGTTGGTGGCCATGCTGATCCACTTCTTCAGGGATGTTAGGGTTGATTCTGGGGGGAGGCTGAGCGAGTTGGGGCTCTTTGGTCCTGACATCCTGTCCCCTGTCCTACAGAGGACATATCCGTGGTGTTCAGCACGGCCTCCTGGGAAGGGCGGGCCGACTTCTCCCAGGCCGACGTGCACCGGCAGATCGCCATTGTCTTCAAGACGCCACCCTACGAGGACCTGGAGATCATGGAGCCTGTGACCGTCAACGTCTTCCTGCAGCGGCTCACAGATGGGGTCTGCAGCGAGCCGCTGCCCTTCACGTACCTGCCTCGGGACCACGGTACCCTTGGCACCCCCAGGGGAAGGCAGGCCTGGAGCTCCCTAGAATGGGGCTCCCATTGGGCTCCGCTGCTTCCTGGCCCAGCGACCTAGGCCTCCTGTGCAGAGCGGACATCGCACCTGCTTGAGGTGTCGGCTACTCAGTGTGTCTGCTCCTGCCTGGCCCGGCGAGGGGTGGTGCTGGGAATCCAGAGGTGACCAAGACAGCTCCAGCCCTGCCCTCAGGAGGCTCACTGTGATGACCAGAGCAGGCAGGACTGGAATGGAGATGGTCAAGGGACTCGATAGCCCAAAGCGGGCAGCCTTGAGGTCAGGGAAGGCTTCCTAGACGGGGAGCTGCTGAACTGAGGATGAGAGGATGACTAAGCCAGTCCTCCAGGGCAGTGGTGTGAGTTGAGGAAGTGTTTTAAGCAGCTGGCAAGTGCAAAGGTCCTGAGGTAGGATCGGGCCTGAGGTGTTCTGGGAACAACAAAGAGGCCAGAGTGGCTGGAAGGGATATGGATGTTTATTTGCATTGGTTTTTCAAGAGCCAGCTCAGCCACTTCTTAAATAATCTCTATGATTGGTTATCAGTTCATTACGATTATTGATGAATCATTTCTTGTATGCTCTTGGCATTCCTGAACAGACACCTACGGCGTGGACAAGAAGCGGAAACGGGGGATGCCTGATGTCCTTGGGGAGCTGAACAGTTCTGGTGTGTCCCCTCTGCCACTTTAGCACCCATCCCCAGGGCCCTGGGAGAGGGTGGCCAACCCCCCTCGCCCCATGAAGTGTCCTCATCTCTGTCCTCCCTTCCCTTAGACCCCCATGGCATTGAGAGCAAACGGCGGAAGAAGAAGCCAGTCTTCCTGGACCACTTCCTGCCCAGCCATAGCTCAGGTGGGTCCTGGCTCCCTGTAAGCCCCTGCCCTTGCTTTTCTAGCAGCTTCCCAAAGGCCAGTGATTCACCACTCAGCCAGTACCATGGAGTGGAGAGAAAAGGGCTCTGGAGACTGAATAGAGATGCTAGTCTCTGCCGGGCTGTTCATTTGCTGTGTGATCTTTGCCAAGTTGCTCCACCTCTCTCATCCTCCTCTGAAAACTCTTACCACCACTTCACTGGGTCTTAACAATTTAAAGTATACTCTGGTTTCTCTTTAGATCATATAAATCACCTTTTACTAAAAAACCCAAACAAAAAAAATCAAAGGGACAATTTAACATAGCCAGGAGCCATGTTGCCTTGAGGTCCCGGTCTTGTCTGATCTTGGAAGCTAACAGGGTCAGGCCTGGTCAGTACTTGGTTAGGAGACCTCCTGGCCATACTGGGTGCTGTAGGCTTAAGAAACGTTTTGAAAGCATTCCTCTCACAGACACTGCGTGATGGGCACAGAAGTAGGTGCTTACACGTAGTCTGCAGTCACCCTGCCAGCCCGCACCTCACAGGTGGAAAGGCTGAGGCCCAGGGAGGCGAGGTCCCTTGTCCCAGGTCACAGTGCAGCGGGGGTTGGGGTGGGCAGAGGTGAGCAGGGAGAAGTGGCTCGGCTGGTGGCTGGAGCCTCCTCCGTCCAGAGCTGGTCCTGTCCGTCACCTGCTGTGGCACTGCCGTGGTCTCCACTCACAGGCCAGTTCCACTGTCCCAGCCAGGCCTGGTGGCGCGCTCTGGAAGGAATCTGTACCTGTACGTGACATACCTTTGTTCTTATTTTTCTCCCTTCCTCTGCCCTCCCTTCCACCCCTCCACCCTTCCCTAGTTACAAAGACTGTTTCCTTTTTTTCCCTTCTTTTCATATTTTTTTCTTTCCCTTCTTTCTTTTCCCCTACTCCTCCCCCCTACTTCCCCTTTGCCCCTTTTCTTCCTATTTCACATTATCTATTATACATTTTGGTCCTCATTTATATTTTCAGTTTCTCACACCAGAGAAAATGTTTGGTATTTACACATGTGTATCCTATTTATTTCACTTAAGACTATGGCCTCTATGTGCATCCATTTAGTTAGAAATGTTTCTAGTTTCTCCAGGGATCGAACTCAGGACTTTGCACTTGCCAGGCAGGCGCAGCGCCACTGAGCTGTCTTGGCCCTAGTTTCTCATTCTTTATGGCTGAGTAGGACTCCATTTTATAAATCTTTAGTCACCAGTTGATGGGCACTTGGGCTGTTTTCAAGTTTTAGCTATTACAAACTGTGCTGCTATAAACATGGGTGCACATATATCGCTATGGTATGATTCTTTTAATTATATTTTTTGGTACCAGGGATCAAACTCTGGTCCTTGTGCTTGTGAGGCAGGCAGCAGAACCACTGAGCTAAATCCCTAGCCCAATTCTTTTAATTCTTTTGGGAAGATACCCAGCAGGGGAATAGCTGGGTCACATGGGACCTCTAGTCCTAGGTCTTTGAGGTAGCTCCATACTGATTTCCACAGTGGTTGCACCAGTCTGCACCCCCACCAACAGTGGAGAAGGGTTAGAAGAACCCTAAGTTTGAGCCCAGGCTGGGCAACTTAGACCTTATTTCAAAATAAAAATCAGAAAGTGTTGGGATGCTGCTCAGTGCGAAGGCCCTGGGTTCAATCCCTAGAACTGTACTGCCAAAAAAAGCTATTCCAACACCAGCTGGCCCAGGGCACTTGCCAGCGTGTGATACCACCTGTGGTTCTGTCCTCCTGCAGCTGGTAACCCAGGCTCAGGCTCCCCGCCCCTAGCAACCACCAATCCTAGCCCACTCCACCTCCAATCCTCACAGCTCCCCATCACTCTCTTCCGGCAGTTTCTCTAAGTCCTAACCCCACTTCCTCCCTTCTTGGGTCAAACTCATGGTGGCAATACAGTGCGATGCTTGCGCATGGCTTCTGGAATCAGAGTGGGTTTCAATTCTGAGTCAATTCTGAGTCAGCAGCTGTGTGACCTCTGTGAGCCTCAGTTTCTTCATCTGTCAGGTGGAGACCCTATGTCTTAGGTCCTTACTGGTATTTAGTAAGATTGTGTCACACAGTGATTTATTACAGAGGCTGGCACACAGTTCATGCCCCAAGATTGTTAAGATTGCCATAAGTGGGCCCAGGATTTAGCTCAGTGGTTCCACTGCCTGCCTTGCAAGCACAAGGACCGGAGTTCGATCCCCAGTAGTCCCCCGCCCCCTCAAAAAAAACATTTCCATAAGTCAGGAATGCCACCTGCATTTGTTATGATCTTATTTAATTGCATTGACAGCAAAACCCACAGTAACAGGATGGACTTTTATTTTTCCTCACATAAATTCGATCCAGAGCTAAGCATTCCAGGGATGACCTGGTGGCTGCATGATCATAACATACCAAAGCTCCTGCCAATTGCAATTTGCAGTTTCCACTTCTTGGTCCAGGTTGGCTGCTGTAGCTCCAGCTATCATGTCTATATTCCAGTTAGCAGAACTTAGTCACGTGATCACATCAAGCTGCAAGGGAGGCCCAGTACCCCTGTGTTTCTTTTTGAGACAAATATAATCAGCATTTCCTAATGAGGTTTGTCTTGTTTGAAAAAAGAAGAGTTGAGGGTATAGCTTAGTGGCTACCATGTCCAAGGCAGTGAAATCAATACCCAGCATAGGGTGTGTGTGGTTCTCTTGATTTTTTTTTGGTACCGGGGATCGAACTCGGGTCCTTGCGCTTGCGCAACAGGCAACGAAACCACTGAGCTAAATCCCCGGCCCATGGTTCTCTTGATTTTTGTTTGTTTTTGAGACAGAGTCTCATTTTGTAGGGTAGGCTGGCCTCAAACTCAAAAAGATCCTCTTGCCTCAGCCTGCTGAGTGCTGGAGCTACAGGCCTGCGCCACCATGCCTGGCCTGGCTCTCATATAATGACACTTATTTTACCTTCTAGTTTTGGGATTGGGACTTTTCTATGATAGGGATATTTCATTTTATGCATTCGGTGTACTTGGGGGTGGCCCTCCTCTTCTTTCTCCTTCTGGGAAAAAACTGCACAGCCCTACAGGAGTGTGAATTCAATCCTGGTTCCACAGTTGGACAGCTGTGTGACTAACCGGTTATTTTGCCGCCGCCCCCCCCCCCCGCCCCCGCAGTGCCAGGGGTTGATCCAAGGCCTCATGCCTGCTAAACAAGCGCTGTCCCACTGAGCAACATCCCCAGCCAGCCTGCCTTTCTTTCTTTCTGCGGTACTGGGATTGAACCCAGGGCTTTTGCTGAAATTTGCTATTCTCCTGCCACAGCCTCCCCAGTAGTAGCTTGGATTACTGGTGTGGATCTCCAAGCCGAGCTCAGTTTGCCGATTACATTAGCATTGTGATGGTCACTCCCACAGCCCGGGGTGGGGCGCCTGCGGTGGTCCCAAAGCGAGCCTCACCTTCCTCCCGCCAGGCGCGTTCCTGCAGCAGTCAGCCCTGCTGGCCGACACTGACTTCTTTCCCGGCCCTGGCACCGTGTCCCTGCCCGGCCTCGAGCCCCCGGGCGCGCCCGAGCTCCTGGACGACGGCTTCGTCTACGACCCCGCGGCGCCCACGCTCTTCACCATGCTGGACCTGCTGCCCCCGCCGCCTCCGCTCGCCAGCGCCGTGGGTGCGGGCCCGGTGATCGGGGAGCCCCCTGGCCCCGAGCCGCTGACGCTGGACTCGTACGCAGCCCCGGGCCCCGTGGACGGCGGCACAGCCAGTCTCGTGGGCAGCAACATGTTCCCCAACCAGTACCGCGAGGCGGCCTTCGGGGGCGGCCTGCTGTCCCCGGGGCCCGAGGCCACGTAGCCCCAGAACACTGGCGGAGTTGAGGATGGCGGGCCGGAGCACCCATCCTCCGGGGTGCCGTGGTCAGCTCCGACCCCGCACCCGATCGGACATCTGCAGGCTTGGGGAGAAGCGTGGGGCCATGGCTTCCCCTGGAGCCTACTTTTCAGATGACAAAAGGGAGTCGGGGGAGGAAAATAAGCGCCTTCTCGGGCGACTGTGAGAAGATTATAGTATTGTACAACCTGCGAGTTGTCTGCAGTCTTCCCAATAAAGATGAATTTTTAAGCCTTGGGGTGTCGTTTCTCCGCGTGGGAAACACCGCAGCCGAGGGTCCAACCTCTCTTCAGCCTTTCCCGCCTCCTCCCCCCTCCCCTCCCCAGTCCTCACCAGTCTAGGGCCCGGCCCCTGTAGGCGGAAGCGCATTCCGTGATACTTGGCTCCTCCCCTTCGCGGTGTTCCCTATTTCCGCTTCCGGTGCGGGCCGCGCGCGAGCGCAGCAGTGAGAGGCGGAGACCAGCCGGTGAGTGCAGGTGTCGGGTCTCGACCTCCTGGTTTTCGGGTGACATTAGCTCGGCTTCACCCATGTCGGGGCCCTCTGGGTGCTCCTGAGGCCCGCTGCTGCGCCCTGGCCGCCAAGGCCCGCCCTCACCCCTTTCGTCCCGCTGGCCCGAGGCCTCGCCCCTGCCCCGCTGTGGGCCCGGTTTGCCTTGTGGGGTTAGGCGCTCCCTGTTCCGCGAGCGCTGTCCGAACCCTCGGGCTCGGTCCCTGTCATCAGATGTGGCCCCTCAGACTCGGCACCCCCGGCCAGGAGCCGGGCCCGCTCTGTCTTCCTCCTCCTTTTTCCTGGGTACCTTCCCCGCTGCAGATCCAGTCTTCACACACCAGCCGCGCTTGATTTCTCCCGACAGCCTCCTCCACAGTTCTCCCCTCCCTCAAGCGGCCTCATTTTCCATCCACGCCCTTCACCTGTCCTCGGCGCCCACCTCCACACCGCTACACGGTTCCTATAAAGTTTGCCCTTCCTTTCCCGGCCTCCATCCCTATCTCCTATCTCCGTAGATGTCCTTTGCAGCTCTCTCCCTTCCTCGAGCCTCCAGTCTCGCTGCTGAGGGTCTTTCGTCCTCGTTCCAGCACATGGCATCTAGGACACTCCTCCCTCGCCCCAGAGTCACTTACGAATCTTTGGAATGCCCGAAAACTGCTGGACCAGAGTTGTCAGGGATACACCTGAGCAGCTGGCCCACAGTTCTGCAGCCTCTCTTCCCCTCCCCGAAGCTGAGAGACAGGGTATTTAGGGTCAGTGCTGTCCCCACCTTCTTAGGTGACTGTGACTGTGCCCATGCCCATATGGCTTTTACAGCCCATCTGACACCCCTGGTTCATCCCCCAGGTTGAGGCCCCAGGCTTGGCCTCATCACAATGTGGCACGAAGCTAGGAAGCATGAGCGGAAGCTTCGAGGCATGATGGTGGACTATAAGAAGAGGGCAGAGCGTCGGCGGGAGTACTATGAGAAGATCGTGAGTGACCATTCTTTCCCAGGGCTGGGAGAGCCTCAGAGGGTGGGGCCCTGGTCAGTCAGCCAGGTAGAAGCTGTGCTGGGAAATATGCCAGGGTCAGAGCTCTGCTTCCTCCCGAGAATCATCCGTAATTGTTTTCTGAGCATAATCATTGGTAATGACCTGTGGGGTCCTGTTGCAGTGTACTGTTTGGTGAGTCCCTTGAGTGCAGATCTGGTGTTAGCAGGAAAGAGGGGAGACCCTGTAACCCTCTGAGCAGTCTGGACAAGGACCAGCCTCCTCCAGAGCACCGTGCTGTCTTTTGCTATGTTCCCTGGCCCAGCAGAGCTCAGCCACCCTTAAGGTTTGCTTGGGCCCTAGTAGCAGTGCCATCAGTAGTGGTTAAGTGACACTGGCCACTTTCCTTTTCTGTTTGATACTTTGGTTGCTTTTGGAGGAAAAAAAAATCAAGATTCCAAGCTGTGGCCTAAAAGGCCCTTTTGGCTTGAAAGACCCTTGTGGCCTGAAAGACCCTTGTGGCCTGGCTTCTGCCAGCCTCTCAGCTACTTTCTTGGACAGCTCCCCTGGCCCTTTTCCATCTCTGGCACAACAGTGCTTTGGCCTTTGATGCATGCCCTGACCTGTTTAACTTCCACTTGTCCTTGGGAACCCCAGGTTGAAATAGCACCCCTGTGTTTATCAGGCTTAGTTCTGGTAGGTGATGTTAGTGTAGATATTGGCATTTACTGTGGTGTCACTGCCTGGCCTCCTCCCTGCTCTCCTGGGTGTCTTGTTCCTCCCAGCCCATCCTTTTCAGGGGGCTGGAGAGGGCTTTCTGAAGCACAGAGCTGGCCTGTTCCTCTCTCCTTGCTCAGAACTCCTCTGTGGCTCTTTGGTGTCTTTGCGGTGAAGCCTGTGCTCCTCACCATAGCCTACAAGGACTGTTTTCCATGCTAGGCAAACACTCAGCCACTCAGCTACCGCCCCAGCCCTCAGTCTGGCATTTGCCCCTCCTCCAGACTCATACCACTCCACTCTGTCTAGGTCCCTTGCTCAAGACATCGTTGGTCTTGCTATTCCTCCATTGACTCCAGCATTCTTCAGCTACAAGGCCTTTGTAGGACCTTTTCCTGTGCCTGGTTAGCCCCTTCTCATTGTCATATCTTAGCCAGCAGGGAAGTCTTGGCCCCCAGACTGTTAAGTATCCCCTGTAATGCCACCGTAGTGCTTCCTTTGTGAAGTGTAACACATTTGAGATGTAGATATACAAAACAGGCTTATAGATACGCACACACACCCAGTCCTGTGAGATTGGGGGCTACAGGTGTTTAGGTCACATTTGTGTCCCAGGTGTGAGTCCAAGAAATACTTTTTAAAAAACAGATGAGGACAGCAAAATGTCAATGGCAATCACCTCCCTTCTCTGGCACCAGCCTGTGTGAGAAGGCTTAGACGCATGGATGTTTTTGAATCCCACAGTCACCTGTGAGACAGGCTGCCCTTGCCCCACTCTGCGGAGGAGGAAGCTTCTCGAGCTCCTCTCTTGCCTCTGTCACCCAGGAAGGCGCCGCAGGGAAGAGGGAGCACCCACCTCTGGTGGCATCAGGCTAACTATAATGTGACCTTGAGGACAGTGCCTGGGTCATAGTTGAGGGGATGCACTTCTCGCAGGCATGAATAGCCGCCATTTATCAAGGCACAGGATGTTCCAGGCCCAGTTCCCGCCACCTTGGCATCTTCTTCCTTGTCCTTTGAGCGGGCCTGACAGGTGACTCCTGCTGCTCCTGTGCGGAAGGTGCCGCTGAGGATAATGGCTCATTTAGTCACAGATGTGCTCAGCGCCCAGAGCATGTCTGCTTCCTCCAATCCTCACCCCAGACCAGGAGGCTGCTCATAGAGTCTCCATTTACAGGGGAGCAAGGGCTCAGGAGTCATGGCCTGCACAGCTCTGCACTCTGCAGGTGTGCCGAAGCCTGGCCTCCTGCTGTCCACCTGGACCTCACTTTGCAGAAGTACAGGCGAGGAGAGGTGAAGTAGCTTGTCCGAGGAGTAAGATGCCCTACTGGTTAGGGCCTTATATCTATATATATATAGAGTCTTCTGGGTTCAAATTCTGACAACTTCCATATTGTGTGACTTGGACCAGAGACTGTCTCCCTGAGCCTTGCTTGCCCCTCTGCACATGAAGTGACATGTGACATTTGAGTGTAACACATACCTAAAATGTGAGAAGCTTTCACAAGATAAACTTTATTTCTGACTCACAGAAAAGCCCAGAGGCAGCCAGTTCTGCTTAGCAACTGAGCCACTCCCGTGTTTTGCTAGGTACAGCTTCTCTAACCAGACCTGTCTCAAGGTCTAAGAGGGTCCAGCAACCAGGTCTTCACTGAGCCCAGCAGAGAGGAAGAAGGGAGGGAAAGGGGCAAGGGTGGCCGTGCTAGCTGTTAGGAAAGTTTTGAATGTTTTCTCAGGAGCCTTTGCTCATATCCCACTGTCCCATGAGCTGTTCATGTCCAGCTCAGAGGCGTAAACTTCATTCTGGTTGGGTGTAAGTGTGGTGAGTTCTGTCACTGCTGCAGCAGGGAGAATGGAGCTTGGTGGCACTTGGTGGAGGAGGGGAGCAGTGCGCTTGTAGGCCTGTCAGAAGGCTGGGCACGCAGACCCGAGTGTACACCCACCTGCAACACCACGTGCCCCAGAAGTAAATATCAGCTCTTGCTGTGGATATTCTTAGCGCTGGAAGGAGCTGGAATTTGGGTCAGGGCCGACGGATGGCATGAAGGAAGGCAGGCAGGAGTCGGTGGCTTGGAGGCCTCGTTAGCAGGGAGTCTCCCAGCATATTTTCCCCTCAGGACGGGCTGACGACCAGCCCCTCTCACTGGAAGACAGGGAGACCTTTGAAACGGGTCTGTGGCGCTCCGTGGTGCCGGCTGGTACAGGCAGCCAGTGTCCCTAACAGATGTGATCTGCATGCAGATGGGAGCTGCCAGGCTGCGGGAGATGGCCAGTCACTGGCCTGGCTGCTTTGAGGGGCGATGAGGCTGCTCACCAGGCCCCTCGTCTTGTTCCCGGCCCGAGGCGGGGTGTGTGTGTCTGTGTGAGTGTGTGCTCCCGACTGGTCCTTGGCGTCTCTCTTCTTCAGTCCCTAGCTGATTCTGCTTCTGTCGTTGCTCCTGTCCTTGTCCACTTTCTTCTCTAGTCAGTGGTTTGGGGAATAAGCAGGTCTCTCCTCCAGGAAGGTGCTGCCGACCCCTCAGCTGGGTCAGGAGTCCCCTGGCTCCTGCATCCCAGTGCTCTCACTCTGTGTTGTCCCCCTCTGGACCTGTGAGGCTGGGGCCCTGGCTGTCACTGTGCCCCAGAGCTGGGCACAAATGAAAGCCTTCCTGAACTCCTCTGACTGCATCTGCTGCTAGAGGCAGGAGATGGTTAAGAATGGATTAAGGGAGGGCTGGGAATTTAGCTCAGTGGCACCATGCCTGTGTGCCTGCCTCGTAAGTGTAAGGTCCTGGGTTGGATCCTCACTACCAAAAAACAAAAACAAAAAACCCAAAAAAGAATGGATTAAGGGGCCAGGGATTTAGCTCAGTGGATCCGGCGACTGGCTCAAAAGCACGAGGTCCCGAGTTCGGAGTTCCACCCCCGGTACCAAAAATAAAAAATTGGGGCCGGGGATTTAGTTCAGTGGTTCTGCCCAGGAGCAGTGCGCATACCTGTAATCCCAGTGACTCAAGAGGCAGAGGCAAGAGGGTCCAAACTTCTGGACCAGCCTAGGCAATTGGCTATTTCCTGAGACCTTGTCTCAAAATTTAAAAAGGGGCTGGGATGGGGGATGGGATGTAGCTCAGTGGTAAGAGTGCTTCCCCACTGTGCACAGGGCCGTGCGTTCAATCCTTAGTACTTGGGAAAAAAAGGAGACTGGGGATCTTTTTTCATTTTAGATGCTGGGGATTGTTTTGCTTGTTTATTTGTTTGAGACAGGGGCCTGCTATATAGTTCAGAATGGCCTTGAACTTACTATGTGGCCCAGGCTGGCCTCGAACTTTTGACGATCCTCCTGCCTCAGCTTCTGGAGTGCTGGGATCACAGGTGTGCGCCACCATGCCTGACTAGGTGCTAGGGTTTGAACCCAAGGAGCACTCAACTGCATCCCCAAGCCTTTTTATTATTTCTATTTTGAGATAGGGTCTCACTAAATTGCCCAGGCTGGCCTTGAACTTGCTACCCTAGTCTCAAAACACAAAGGAAAAAGCTGGGCATGGTGGCACACGCCTGTAATCCCAGCACGAAGGAGACTGAGATAGGAGGATCACTGGGAGTTTGAAGCCAGCCTGGCTACATAGTGAGTTCAAGGCCGGTCTGGATCAAATAGCAAGACAAAAAAGGGGTAGTTTTTATATGCTTTTTTAAAGCACGAAAACAAAATTACTCTGTAAGATTTGAAAAAAATGAGTGAATGAAAAAGCAATCTGTTTGTTTGTTTGTTTTTTGGTACTGGGGATCGAACTTGGGTCCTTGTGCTTGCTCAGCGGACGGCGAAACCACTGAGCTAAATCCCCGGCCCAGTTTGTTTGTTTTTTGAGAGGCGTCTTGCCAGGTAACCTCAGCTTTCCTCACATCTCCATGCCTTAGCCTCCTGAGAACCAGGATTACAGAAGGTGTGCTACTGCCTGGGCAATTTTTTTTTTGGTACGGGGGATCGAACTCGGATCCTTGCGCTTGCGAAGCAGGCAGCGGAACCACTTCGGTAAATCCCCGGCCCTTTTTTTCTCATTGTTGAGGAGAGTGTCACATTTTGTGGTTCAGGCTGGCCTTGAAGTCACTATGTAGCTCAAGCTGACCTTGAATTTGTGGTGATCCTCCTGCTTCAGCCTTCTGAGTGCTAGGATTACATGAGTGCACTACCACACCCAGCCATGTTTTGTTTTTTTTTCAGACAGGACCCTTGTGTAGTCCAGGCTAGCTTCACACTTATGATCCTCCTGTCTCACCCTCCGGAAAGCTGAGATTACAGGCAGGTGCCACTGTACCCGCCCTAAAAGGAGTCAGTTTTGGAGTGAGGCGCATCTGGGTGTCAGTCCTGGTTCTGTTTGTGGCTGGTGTGATCTCAGGCGAGTGGGCCTCCCTGCTGTGAGCTGGCTTCCTGCTTTGGAACCTGGGAGGAGAAAAGCAAGTCTCTCCAGGGTCTGGAAGCTCTTTGGGTGTGATACCCTGGCTTTCGGTTTCCCAGCAGAGCTGGGCCTGGACTCTAGCTTTTACTCCCAGCCCAGTACTTCTGGGAGGCCAAGCCTGGGGGGCGGGGGGGGGGGGCGGCGGGGGTGGCGCTTCTGCTCCCTGGGTGGATTTCCAGCTGCAGGTGGTGTCCTGGCTGTGGGGCTGGAGTGTTTGGCCAGGGGCAGCTGGGGAGGTGGGGAGCTCTTGGCCTAGGATGCTGGGCTGAGGGGGGCTGGAGGTGCTGTGTGTGGCCTGAGAGAAGGAATTGAGTGTAGGGTGGGTGTCAGAGTCCCTGTGGTCCGGGATGTATACGTCCCCATCTGCCCAGGTTCTTTGGGTCTGACAGGTGTGAGTATGGATGTCAGGCTGGTGCTGGGCATGTTGCTGGTTTCTGCTGGGCCCCAGTTCCCCTGTCAGTTCCTGTGTTCCATGAGGAGTGGGCCAGGGCAGAGGGTGCAGAGATGGAGGGAGTGAAGAGTGTCAGGAAGCACTGAAATTAGGAGGGGCCAGCCACGCTCTTAGACTTCCAGCTGAGGGCAGGGCGGACAGAGTGGGCAGGAGCCCAGTGCCTGGTGTTCGGGTGCTGGGGGGGCAGAGGGGCTCAGCAGAGCCCAGGGGGGAGGTATGGTGCCTGGGGGGCCAGGCGAGGGCTGGATCTGGGGTGCTATGTGGGGTCCTGAGTGGGTCTCACAGCAGCCCCTCCTGTGGCTCTCCTGGGCTACTCTGCTGTGGCCCATGGCAGAGCAGCTTAGTGGTGGCAGCCACAGATTTTACCTCGAATGCTCTTTCGATGACAGCCTCCTCGGCCAGGGCTCAGGTTTGATGGCCACAGACCTGGGACATTCTAGGTTCTCTCCCATCTTGGCACCCTTATTTTAGCGCTTTAAGAAAATATTTTTAAAATTTCTTTTGGCACTGGGGATTAAACCCAGGGAGGGCCTTTGCAGTGAACTACATTCCCAGCACTTTTTTATTTTGGGACTGGGTCTTGCTATGTTGCCTGGGTTAGGTTTCAACTTGTGATCCTTGTGCCTCAGTCTCCCAGAGCTGACATTACAGGTGTGATCTGTAATGTCAGCCTTTCTTTTTTTGTTAACACTTTTATTGAGATGTAATTCCCACACTACACCATTCACTCACGTAACATGTACAGTTCAGTGCATTTTAGTATGGGTTGTGCAAACATCACAAATTCTAGAAAATTTTCATTATCCCCCTGCACCCATAAAAAGCCTGTACTCATGAGCAGTCACTCCCCACTCTCCCCAGCTCCTCAGCTCCAGGCTGGTCTAAATCTCCTGTGTCTCCCTGCAGTTGTCTATTCTGGACACTTGTTATAAATGAATTTACAGTGCTGGCCTTTCATTACTTAATGTGATTTTTTTTTTTTTTTTGGTACCAGGGATCGAACTCGGGTCCTCATGCTTGCAGGGCAGGCAGCGGAACCACTGAGCTAGATCCCCGGCCCCTTAATGTGATTTTTTTGAGGCCCATCCAGATTGCAGCAAGTGTCATTTCTTCATTCCTTTTTTTTTTTTTTTTTTTGGTACCAGGGATCAAACTCGGGTCCTTGTGCTTGCAGGGCAGGCAGAGGAACCACTGAGCTAAATCCCTGGCCCTCTTCATTCCTTTTTGTGGCTGAGTAATATTCCCTCGTGTAGATGTGCCTAATTTTTGCTGTTTTCCATTTATGAGCATTTGGATTGTTTCCATTTTCCATGATTACAAACAATGCTGTCGTAGGGGCCTGGGATTTAGCTCAGTGGTTCTGCTACCTGCCTGGCAAGTGCGAGGTCCTGAGTTCGATCCCTGGTACTGAAAAAAAAAAACCCAAAAACAAAAAACACCCCCCCAAAACAAAAATGAACAATGTTGTCGTGAACATTCATGTACAAATACTAGTTTGAGCACCTGTTTTCACTTCGTTTGGGTATGTATTTAGGAGGGGAATTACTGGGTCATCTGGTAATTCTTTTCCCTCCTGCCGTTCCTTCAAAACTGGGTATAGAACTCAGAGTCTGTACCACAGAGCTACAGTCTCAGCCTTGTTTTTTTTTGTTGTTGTTGTTGTTGTTATTGTTTTTAATTTTGGGACAAAGTGTTGCTAAGTTGCCCAGGCTGACCTTGAACTTTTGATCCTCCATCTCAGCCTCCAGAGAAGTAGAGATTATAGACATGTGTTACTATACCTGCATTTGTTTAACTTTTTTTTTTTTTTTTGGTACTGGGGATCCAACTCGAGTCCTTGTGTTCACAGAGCAGGTGGCAGAACCACTGAGCTAAATCCTCGGCCCTGTTTTAACTTTTTGAGGGACTAAATTTCCCATATTTGTGTCAATACTTGTCTGTCCTTTTCATTCTAGCCCCCTTAGAGCACGTGAGGTGGTACCTTGTGGCTCTGGTTGATATTTCCCTGGTGGTTAGGGTATTGGGCGCCTTTCCCTGTGCTTCTGAGTCTTGGTGTCCCACTAGCTGGTGCTCACACCTGCCTCTGAAGGGATGCCCCTGGGTGAGGTGGGAAGGTTGGGGGTCACAGGCTGGGCCAGTGCTGGGGAGTAAACAGAGCTCCTGTCTCAGGAGGCTAGGTGACCTGCTACTTACACTCCCATTACTGAGCAGCTTGGTCCACCTCGATCAGGGGTGTGGCCCCCGTATCGGGGGTCAGCTGGCCACTAAGCTTGTTCTGGGGGAGGGGTGTGAGCTCCCTTGAGTGGTGACCTCTTTCCCATTCGATATGCAGAAGAAGGACCCAGCCCAGTTCCTGCAGGTACATGGCCGAGCCTGCAAGGTGCATCTGGATTCTGCTGTCGCTCTGGCTGCTGAGAGCCCTGTTAACATGTGAGACTCCTGTTGGGCATCAGAAGGGGACAGGGATAGTGTGAGTCTGCAGCAGAGGCTGGGGGCTAGACCCAACTCTGGAGACGCAGGCTGCTCACGGGCACTTACAGAGGCTGTGCAGACTGGGGAGGGTTGGGACAGAGCTCTAGGCTGGACTGAGGAGAATGTGGGGCTGGCCAGAGGCCCTGCGGAAGCAAAAGGGTGGCGTTTTGGGTGATTGGTGCTCGTGAGTAGCCCCAAGAAATGGGGCCTGCTCTGCCCCTAGGTGGTCACATGGGGTGACCCGTCCCAGTCCTGGAGCCTGAGTGCCGATTCAGGGATTGCAGCTCTACGAGCAGGATGAGGATGAGGATGAAGGCCACACCGTGGGTGGGCATCAGAGGAGCTGAGGGCCAGGCTCCCCAGCTGAGTGGTTGGGAACAGGTGCTCTGTCCGGGGCAAAGCCCAAGTGCCATGGTTTTCTGCTCCCACCCTCTGTATTCCAGGATGCCCTGGCAGGGGGACACCAGCAACATGATCGACCGCTTTGATGTGCGTGCCCACCTGGACCACATCCCCGACTACACGCCACCACTGCTCACCACCATGTAAGCTGTACCCAGGGTGGGGTGGGCTGCCCAAGGACCCAAGGCATCTGCCTGTCACCGTGCTGGGGAGGAGGGGTGCAGGCAGGGAGCCAAGGCTCTGAGGGTCACAGGCTCCTCCCTGAGCCTGAGCCGGGTGCCTCGTTCCTTCCTGCTGGCTTGGTGTGGGAGCCACCCCTCCCTCTGATCTCAAGGGCTTGACTTTCCCAAAGCTCCCCGGAACAGGAGTCAGATGAGCGGAAATGCAACTACGAGCGCTATCGAGGCTTGGTGCAGAACGACTTTGCTGGCAGTGAGTGATCAGGGCAGGGAGTGGGGAATGGGGGGTCCCTGGACACTGGAAGACCCGGACAGGTTTGGCAAGAGAAGTTCTATCCAGGTACTTCACACAAATGGCCGTGGGTTCCAGTCCCAGCACTGTCATGGAGTTGTCTGTCTGTGTCTCTCCCCTCTGGGGCCTTCATGTCTGGAACTGGCACAGGGTGTGTCTGATTTAGAAATGCCTCTCAAGGTCACCACCCCATCGTTCTGATTCTGTAGTCTTTTCCTTTAAAAGGGGGGAGAAGGGAGAACAGCAATCACATATGAATTTTCCCTTCCTGCATGGAAGAGATGGTTGGTTGGGAAAGGTAATTTCTCTTGTTTGAAATGAATGTTTAAGCCAGGCATGGTGCTGCATGCTTGTAAGCCCAGCATTCGGGAGGCTGAGGCAGGAAGGTCGCTGGGAGACTGAAGCCAGCCTGAATTACAAAGTGAGACCGTATCTCAAAAAAATAAAAGAAAAAAGGAATGAATGTTTAGACAGTGCCAGACAGTTTGCTAAGGGTTCATACACATCCAGGCTCCGAGCCCAGCCTTATCACTGTCACCCTTTCACAAATGGAAGAGCAGAAGCTGGAGAGAAAGAAGCCTTCTGCTCTGGGCTTGCCTGGTGAGGGGAGGGCCGGCTGACTTGGGCTTTTTTGTCCCCATTACCTCCTTATGCCTGCACAGCCACCTTGCAGGGCCAGGGCAGTGCCCCACGTTACAGACAGGACGTGGGGGCTCAGGGGTGTCCCTCAC
This sequence comes from Heterocephalus glaber, assembly GCF_053883595.1. Taxonomy (NCBI): domain Eukaryota; kingdom Metazoa; phylum Chordata; class Mammalia; order Rodentia; family Bathyergidae; genus Heterocephalus; species Heterocephalus glaber. Next base: position 2,052,716 of record NW_028258450.1, read on the forward strand.
ATTGGTGACTGCTCCTGCCTGGCATGGGGCACCCCTGGCAGTTAAGGAGAGGATGGCACCCTCTGCTGGGCTTGTCCACACTGAGCCCTAACTGCTGGGTCTTGGCGTCCTCTGAAGAGGTGGGCGGTGATGATTATGTCCCCTGAGGTATTGCGAGGGTTCAGAGAGGAGGTATATAAAGACTCAGCAGGGCCAGGGATTTAGCTCAGTGGTTTTGTCGCCTGCTATGCAAGCGGAAGGATCGGAGTTCAATCCCCGGTACCAAAAAAAAAAAATGATTTGGGGGCTGGGGATTTAACTCAGTGGTTTTGCCACCTGCCTTGAAAGCCAAGGATCCGAGTTTGATCCCTGGTACCAAAAAAAGACTCAGCATTCTGGGGGGGCTATGGTAAGGGAGGGAAGGAGAGAGAGAAAGAAAAACAAACACTAGGGATTGAACCCAGGGACTTTGCACTGAGCTACATCCCCAACCCTTAAAAAAAATTTTTTTTCCAGTGCCAGGGATTGAATTCAGGACCTTGCACTTGCCAGGCAGGTGCGGTGCGACTGAGCTACATCCCTGGCCCTAAAATATTTTATTTTGAGATAGTAGTGACTAGGCTGGACTCGAACTTAGGGTCCTCCTGCCTCAGCCTCCCAGAGTGCTGGGACTACAGGCGTGTACCACTGTGCCTAACTGGTACTACTGTTTTTTGCCATCACTCAAGGTCTCATGGAGCAGCTAGGGTCAGGGGCCCAGTGGGGGACAGGGAGCAGCCACATGTCACATGAGCCACCGGTGTAATGACAGCCAAGGCAGGGTCATGACAGAGGTGTGTGCTGCCCCAAGGACAGGAGCCAGGGCTGGCTCAGGCTGGGTCAGTGAAGGGTAGAGAGTGCAGAGTATGCAGAGCCCAGGGTTGGGGGCACTGTAGAGGCTTGGAGAAGGCCCCCATGGGTAGGCCAAGGGCAGCTGGGGGGTTCTCCTAGGCTGTGCTGTGTCACCCCCAGCCATTGCTGTCACAGAGAGGAAAGCTGAAGCTCACCAAGGGAGGGAGGGGACTTACCCAGGGTCCCACAGTGGGTCAGGGCAGGTATCTCATGGCAGGGGGGGATCAGGGAGGGCTTCAGTTCATTACTGACTCCCCGAGGTGGGTGTTGTGACAATGAGATCCCAGATCAGCCCAAACCCCTGCGCCAGAGAGGTGGGCAGGGGAGTGGCTGCAGGAGCAAGCACATTGTGTGGAAGGGTCTGGGCAGAGGATTCTGTAATAGCAATAATGGTAGCAGCACCCAAGGCCCAGGGGTTGAAGTCTTTTGACCAAGGCCACCTGGCAGGTAAGGAGTGTAGGACAGCCAGGGCTTTGTCCCCCCAGGCAGCAGTTGTGATCATCTGGAACCCAGGACTCCTCTCCCACATACCCTTGGGTTGTCCCTGCCCTCCTGCCTCTGCATTCCCTGGGTCCTACTACCCTGACCTGTGTGCCTCTCGCTTGCCGCAGTCTCGGAAGAGCAGTGCCTATACCAGATCTACATCGATGAGTTGTACGGAGGCCTTCAGAGACCCAGTGAGGACGAGAAGAAGAAGTGAGTTGGGGTCCAGGTGTGCTGCGGTGGGAGGGCGAGAGGGCTGTGAGCACCACCAGGCCCAGCCGCCTGCACCCTGTCCAGAGCGGAGGACCGTGCCTGGCACCCATGGGCGCTCAGGGTACTGTCCAGGGAGGTAGCTGCGGGAAGGGCAGTGCTCTGCTTGCTAAAGGCTCTCCTTGCATTTTCATCTGTGGAGTTGGGGAGGCACCCTCTTGGCAGTGAGACCTGAGGGCGCTGTCCCCTCCGAGCCCTGTACACTGGGAGCCAGGAGAGATGCAGGACACTGAGCTGTAACACACTCGTCCTGGCATCTCTTCCCCTCCACCCTCGAGCCCCCTGGGCTCTGGCCCTGCCCCAGGTGGTGGTGGCAGCCGCGCCGTCTCTGCACCACGGTTGGAGCCCTTGCCTGGCCTAGGTGCCACCCTCAGTCGCTCTTTCCTCCTGCTCCCCAGGCCTTCCTAAGCACAAGCTGCCCTTTCCTCCCAAAGAGGCTGGGGCCTGGCTTCAGGCCGAGGGTGGCATTGGGCCGGTGAAGGGAATGTGGCTGAATGAGTCCAGTGGCCCCCCTGTGAGTTCAGTCAGTAACGAGCCACCAAGCGCAGGGGTGTGCTAAGGGGACCCCCTGGAATGGGCAGGAGCCGGGGGTGGGCAGGAGCAGCGGGGCCTAGGCTGCCCCTGAGTGCATGGACTCAAGAGGCCAGGAGTGGGGCTGCCGGTGGCCTTCCCTGCTGGGCACTGTTGGCTCACGGCTCCCCCGACCCAGGCTGGCGGAGAAGAAGGCTTCCATCGGCTACACCTATGAGGACAGCACAGTGGCCGAGGTAGAGAAGGTGGCAGAGAAGCCAGAGGAGGAGGAGTCAGCGGCAGAGGAGGAGAGCAATTCGGATGAAGATGAGGTCATCCCCGACATCGGTGGGGTCCCCTCTCTGCCCTCCCCTCTCGCAGTCCCTGGGCATCGTCTTTGTGTCTCGTCCTTCTCCCTCTGGGGCGCCCCGTGCTACGACCCCTCCTTTCCCTCCCTGGTCCAGGGCACCCAGCCTCCTGTTGCCTCCTGCCTCACTTGGCCTCTGTTCCAGACCGTCCGTCACTCTCGCTTCCCATTTCTAGGCACTGTTGTGACACCTTCCCCACCCTGGTGGTGGTTCTGTCCTCTTGGACTAGGGTCAGCCCCACCCTGCCTGTCCCTCTGCATCTGCCACCAGTCCCCAGCCAGCCTGGCGCTTCCCACCTAGAGACCCACTGAGCAGACCGCTGGCTCACACCCCGCCAGTGCCTGTTCATCCATCCTTGGCAGGGCCGTCATCTCACCCATCTTCTCTGCCAGCTCCTAAACGCCTGCCGCCCACCTCCATCTGTACCAGTCTGTCCATCACATCCACTCCTCCCCCTCTGAGCACACTGCCCCCACCCAGGCCCACTTCCAGCCCCCGCCGCCTGACTGTGGTGCTCACCCCAGCCAAGCCCAGGGCAAATGGGGGAAGCCAGCCCAGCCATCCTGACCAGCCCCTCTCCCAGGGCTGCTCGGTCTAGGGTGCCCTGCCCCTCCCCGGTGTGGCCCCTGCTCCCCCCCCCCATACTTGTCATTGGCTCCTGATGGCCTTTCTCTTGGTGCAGATGTGGAGGTGGATGTGGATGAGCTGAACCAGGAGCAGGTGGCAGATCTCAACAAACAGGCCACAACCTACGGCATGGCCGATGGTGACTTCGTCAGGTGAGGCCACCCTGGCTTCTGTCTACACTCCTGGTCCTTACAGCCATTCTGCTCTTGACCCCAGTGGGTGGGCACGTGGGGCCCCACTTTGTGCAGAAACTGAGGCCGAGCCTGGCGTGGTGGTGTATAACCTACAATTGTAGTACTTGGGAGGCTGAGGCAGGAGGATTACTGAGATCAAAACCAGTCTGGGCTGCATAGTAAGTTCCAGGCCAGCCTGAACTACATAGCGAGACCCTTTCTCAAAAAAAAAAAAAAAGGGCCAGGATTTAGCTCAGTGGTTCTGCTGCCTGCCTTGCAAGCTCAAGGTCCCGAGTTCGATCCCCGGTACCAAAAAGAGAAGAAGAAAGGAAGAAAAAGGAGACTGAGGCTGCACCAAGCGAATTACCCAGCCTACCCTGTGCACTGTGACCTGAGCAACTTGAATCCAGAAGCTCCCCAGGGCCTGGGCCAGGCAGACAGTGCCCCCTAGTGGAACAGCATTATTCACTGGCCATTCGTTTAGGCTCAGCTCCTTGGCCTCTGCCCCCATCACCCCCTGCTGAGCCCTCTCAGGAGCAGCCAGCATCCTCAGCACAGCCACAGGCCTGACCCACCTGTCCGCTCCCCTCCTGACCTCAGGTCCTTCGGCTCTGTCAACCCCTTTCCCAGCCTTGGTGGCCTTCTCCTCAGATGGCCCAGGCCCTCGCTCTGCTGCTCACTGCCTGATCACAGCCTGCTTCCCAGGTTTTTCTCAGATGTCACACTCTCCGTGGCTCCCTCCTAAAGTGTGCGGCTCCTGCCTCTGCCAGACCCTAGCACTTCCTGTCCGCCTTCCATGGTTGACATTTCTCTGGACCGCACTGTATTACTGTGGTCACCATCCCGCTCTCTCCTAGTGAGTCAGCCCCCTCGGCCGGGGACTCCAATGCTGAGTTCTTAGTACCTAAGCCAGCACCTGACCCGCAGAAGGTGCTCAGTGTTGCACTGAAAGAAAGATGCATGAGGTGCCCCACTGTTTGATGCCTTTGCCAGAGCCCTGTGACTTGTGCCTTCTTCCATGGTGTGTCTCACCCCTCTCTGCAGGATGCTTCGGAAAGACAAGGAGGAGGCAGAGGCCATCAAACATGCCAAGGCCCTGGAGGAAGAGAAAGCCATGTACTCGGTGAGGGCTGGGTGGGGTGAAAGGGGCAGGGGCATCCCCACAGGATCACACCCCTCATCAGCCTCCACCCTCCACCCAGGGCCGGCGCTCCCGGCGCCAGCGGAGAGAGTTCCGGGAGAAGCGGCTGAGGGGCCGCAAGATCAGCCCACCCAGGTAGCACACCACCATGGGTGTTGGGCTCTGTGGAGGGGCTGGTGCTCAGGGCCTGGAGGGCTCTTCTAGGGTGGGGTTGTGGCTGGAGGAAAAGGTCCTAGCTGGGCACTAATAGGTGGCAGCAGAGGTTCAGCGGTAGAAATCAGGGCTGTGTGGACACTTCCCCCGGCTGCTTCCTCACACACTGCACTGGGGCCTGCCACACTCCCAGGAGCCACAGGAGCTATGCAGAGCTGAGGCCAGGGAGGCTGGAAGACAAGGCCTGGCCCTGCTGAGGTCCTGTTGCCGTGTTTCTGAGTGGTTGGGACATTGGGGGCTGCTGGGCCCATGTTTTGGACAGATCTGATGCAGGGATAAATGGAGGAATCACGGCAAGGCTCATACCTGGATGCAGTCCCCTCGCTGGGTCAGCTTCCGGGCTTAGGCCTCAGTTGGGAGCCAGGCCCAGGTCCTCGCAGGCTCCAATCACAGGCCCTCACGTGTCCTACCCCATCTTCCCCACAGCTATGCCCGCCGAGACAGCCCCACCTATGACCCCTACAAGAGGTAAGTTCCAGGCCCAGGGAGAGGCAGCCCCAAGCTCCCTGGCAAGCAGCAGGGTGGTGAGGGTGCAGGCAGCCCACCCTCTTAGGCCTTCCCCACCCACAGACTGCGTGATACCATCTGTAGCAGTTATGGGTGGGCATCATTTTTGTGTTTTCCCAAGTTGTTTTCAGTATGAGCTTGCTTTATTTTTTCTAATTTAGGCACAATCCAGCCTTCTGGTAAAATAACCAAATATGTCAGAAAGGTGTGACTTGGAAGTCAAAAGTCTCTACTCAGGCCTAGTAGGCCAGGCAGGTCTGTAATCCCAGCACTGTGAGGCAGAGGCAGGAGGATTGATTGCAAGCTCAAGACCAGCCCAGGCAATTTAATAAAATCCTGTTTCAGAATTTAAAAAGGACTAGCCAGGCTTGGTAGTGCATGCTTGTAATCCCAGCACTTGGAAGGCTGAGGCAGGAGGATTGCTGTGAGTTTGAGGACAGCCTGAGCTACATAGTGAGAGGCTGTCTCACAAACAAACAAACAAAAAATTAAAAAGCACTGCATAGGGAGTGGGATTTAGTTCAGTAGCCTGCCTCACAAGCGGAAGGACCTGAGTTTGATCCCCAGTACCAAAAAAAACCAAAAAACAAAAATCACTGGAGATATAGCTGATTTTGAGGGCTGTCTGGGTTCAACTTTCAGTATCACTCACAAAAAAGTCTCTTTAATCTCAGCTCAGAAATAATCAGAAATTTCTGGGAGTGGTGGCACACACCTGTAGTCCCAGCACTCAGCAGGCTAAGTCAGGGGGAATCTCATGTTTGAGGCCAGCCTGAGCTACATAGTGAATTCAAGACCAGCCTGGGGTACATAGCGAGACCCTGTCCCAAAACAAAAGAAATCAGAAATCCCAGACAGTGGCCCTGGTGAGCACATGTGGATGGCTCCTCGTCCGTTTTTAATCGCCACATAAATTAGTCCAGAGGTTGCTCCTTCCTTTCCTGCTTACTTTGCAAGGCCAAGGTGGGGCGTCACGTTCCCAGGGAGGGAGGGCCGGTCTCTGCTCCTGCCCAGCTCTGCCCGGCGCTTTGTGGTCTCCTGGGTCAGGCTGCAGTCCTGGGCCCTGAGCCGCCTCTTCCGGTCACCCACAGGTCGCCTTCGGAGTCCAGCTCTGAGTCACGCTCCCGCTCTCGCTCGCCAAGCCCGGGTCGCGAGGAGAAGATCACCTTCATCACCAGTTTTGGGGGCAGTGATGAGGAGGCAGCTGCGGCAGCTGCAGCCGCTGCATCAGGGGCCACCACAGGGAAGCCCCCCGCACCCTCCCAGCCTGGCGGCCCCGCACCGGGACGCAATGCCAGCGCCCGGTCGGTAACGCTCACGCTGCCCGCCCTACGTCCTGGCCGCCGTGGGGGGGACCAAGGGCGGAGGGGGGCCACGGCCCAGGCCCAGGCTGACCGGCCCTCCGTGCCCTGCCTGCAGCCGCCGGTCCTCTTCCTCCTCCTCCTCCTCCTCCTCTGCCTCTGCCTCGAGGACCTCCAGCTCCCGCTCCAGCTCCCGCTCCCGCCGAGGCGGGGGCTACTACCGCTCCAGCCGCCATGCCCGCTCCCGCTCCTGGTCACGTTCCCGCTCCCGCTCCCGGCGCTACTCGCGGTCACGCAGCCGAGGCCGGCGGCACTCAGGGGGGGGCTCCCGGGACGGACACCGCTACTCACGCTCACCCACCCGGCGCGGAGGTTATGGGCCCCGCCGCAGAAGCAGGTGCGTGTGGGCAAGCGTGAGAGGAGACCTGGTGCTTGGCCTTACTCGGGAAACTCTTGGTTTGAAGGGGAGGCGCAGGTTGGTGCCCACTGGGTTCAGGGAGTGCCAAGCACGGCTCAGTAGGCCAAGGCCCAACCACCACAGCTATCAGGAATTGGAGGCGGAAAGAGGCAGCACCTCCTGTCACCCGACACCTCTCGCTGCTGTCAGGAGCTCCCGGCCAGCTGTGGAGGAGAAGTCTCCGGGCTGCCAGGGTGACCTGGAGCTTGCAGTGGGGGCCTGGGAAACCCTCGGGAGACATTCCTACCTGTGGGTGGGCTGAGAGACAGAAGTGGGAAGATTGAGATTCCCCTCGTGAGGGGGCAAGGTTTGCAGGGAACGCCGAGGGCTACTGGGGAAGTAAAGTCACTGGGCACTGGAGCACCTTTGGGTCCCCTTGCCTTGTGGGACCCAACTGCTTTTAGGCAAGGGTTTGGGGTGAAAGGTGCAATGCAGAGCAGCTGCCTGGTGGGGGCTAGGCCCTCCAAGGAGTCCTCTGGACCTGGCGTGTCATTGGTGGGATGGATGGTCACAGTGCTCAGCTCTCGGAGTCCGTGAGGGTGGGACAAGTAACTGCTGTGGAGGAAGGCCTGGCCCTGGGCAGGGCGGGTCCTCTTACTGTCATCTGTGTTCTGGTGTGGGTTGCGGTTTTAGCTGGCAGGTGGAGGGCCAGGTGCCCCAGTGCAGTGGCAGCATATTCCCCAGGTGGGTGTGACTACCCAGCATCCGAACTGTTGCTCCCTAGCCTTCCATTTTCTCAAGGGAAGTTGAAAGTCTGGAGTAAGGTGGGGTCCTGCTATGTAACCCCTGGGTGGCTTTGAACTTGCTGTGTGGCTCAGGCTGGTCTCCAACTCAGGATCCTCCTGCCTCAGCCTCCCAGTCGCTGGGATTATAGGTGTGTACCACTATGCCAGTTGAGAGTCTGTTTTAAAGTGCACCTCTTACCTTGTCAGTATTGACAACAGAATAGTTTTATGAAAACCCAAGATGGCTTGGGCAGTCAGTGTACAGCCCAGAATGGGCTTCCAACTTGTTCCCTGTAGCCTGACCAAAGTGGGGATAAGGGAAAGTCTGAGGGGGGGCCGCCTGGCCAGGCTGTGCTTGGGGGCCCCCAGTGTCCTGAGTGGGGAGACAATGGGGCTGCATGTGCACCACACGTGGATCTGGTGAGGGCAGGGTGGTCCCTCCAGCGTGGAGAACCTGGGCGGTGGCAAGGTGAGGGTGAGGGCACCTGGAATACTTCTGTGTGCCTGGGGCTGGGCATGGCGTGGGAAGGGGCAGCTGGCCGGCCAGCCAAGTCCTGCCGCCAGAGGTGGCCTCCCGGGAAGGTGGCATCCGCTGTGCAGTGAGGAGGGCAGGGAGGTGGGCGTCAGAGCATGCTGCTGGTCCCCGGGACCTCACTGCCCCTTCTGCCCTGCCGCACCTCAGGAGCCGCTCCCGCTCGGGGGAACGATACCGACGTGGCGGCCGGGGCCCCAGGCACCACAGCAGCAGCCGCAGCCGCAGCAGCTGGTCCCTCAGCCCATCCCGAAGCCGCAGCCTCACCCATAGCTGCAGCCCCAGCCAGAGCCGGAGCCGCAGCCGCAGCCACAGTCACAGTCGCAGTCGCAGTCGCAGTCGAAGCCACAGCCGCAGTCAGAGTCACTCACCATCGCCCCCAAGGGAGAAGCTGGCCCGGCCGGCAGCGTCCCCTGCTGTGGGCGAGAAGCTGAAAAAGTGAGCAGGAGCCGGGGCTTTGGGTTCAGGTCGTTCGGATTGGATCAAGGGTTGTCAGGCTCAGGGAGGGAGGGGATCCTGGACTCTTCAGAGGCGCTGTGTCCTGGAGTGGCTGCAGTCTGGCCTCGTCTTAGGCGGGAGGTCAGGCCCTGCTTCAGAGGCAGGGCGCTGTGGATGGAGCTGCCTGAGGGGCCTGAGAGGGACAAGATTACTCCCTGGGGCATCCCTGGGGCATCCGAGGGCAGTGCAGAGACTGGGGTCAGAGGTGACAACTGCCTTTTCCTCCCACCCAGGACCGAACCTGCCGCTGGTAAAGAGACAGGAGCTGCCAAAGTCAGTAAGAATTTGGAACTCGCCCGTCTAATTCCCGCAGCAGCAGTGCCCAAGAGCTGGGCCTGGTGGGCCTGCAGGGGGGCCCGGGTGGGCTGGGATCCAGCCCCAGGGATTGATACTGCAGGGGAGAGGAGGGGCTGCCCCGAGAGCGTGTCCTCCCTGCCTCCTGCGCGCCGGACTGCGGCTGTCCCAAGCCTCTCAGAGCCTCACATCCTCCTCCCCTTCCTGCAAGTCCCAGGCTCTTGGCTGAGGTGTGCCAGGGGAGCTCCGGGACACCCACCTCCTCCTGTCTCTTCCCCCTCCCCAGCCCAAGCTGACACCACAAGAGAGGCTAAAGCTGAGAATGCAGAAGGCGCTGAACAGGCAGTGTATGTCCCACCCCTGTCCCCAGGCCCTCCTGAGGCCTGGGGGTCCCTGGGGGCCACACTGGGGAGGAGGGTTGTGCCCTGCTACCAGTCTGGCTGGCTACTCAGCCTGTAGGGTGGGAAGCGGCATTCAAGGCCACCCTCAGCCATGTGCCTTCCCTCCACAGTCAAGGCGGATAAGAAGGCAGCTCAGGAGAAGATGATACAGCAAGAGCATGAGCGGCAGGTCAGGGAGGGAGGGCACGGGGGTGGGGGGGAGATGGGATGGGACTATCCCGCAGCTTCTGGCTGGGCCACACCTCATGGCTGCCTCTGCTGCAGGAGCGGGAAGATGAGCTTCGAGCCATGGCCCGCAAGATCCGGATGAAGTAAGGCTCCCTGCTGCTCTCTTGTCTGTCGGAGTCCCATCCTCCCCCGTGGCTGGCTAGAGCCCGACCTGGCCCCCAGGCAGCTGGGGTCCCCCAGCCAAGCTTGTGCTGGGCTGTCCTCTTGGCAGCCCCCACTCAGGAGCATTCCCTGACCGTCCTGTCCAGAGAAGCACCCCCAAATTCTGCCCCGCACCCTGCTGCCTTCTTTCTCTGTCTAGTCCTGGCCTCCCACCACCGGTATGAGCTTTGTGGTTGTTGGCTCCCTTAACTGTGTGTCTCCACTAAAACATTAGGTCTGGGGCCGGGGATTTAGCTCATTGGTTCTGTTGCCTGCCTCACAAGGACCCGAGTTTGATCCCCGGTATGAAAAAAACAAAACAAAACAGAAAACATTAGGTCTGGCAGCTGTGTCCTCGAGACCTGTGGCTTGAGAGAAATGTTTGTTGAGTGAATTTAAGCCAGTCCTGGGGACAGGGCCTTTTTTCTTCTTGTCCCCTCTGCCTTCTTCCTTTCTCCCATTGCATGTGGAGTGGTGGTCAAGGGCTCGGAGCCCAGGTCACACAGACTTGGGGTTCAGTCCCACTGATCATGTGGCCCTTGGGAAGTGGGACAGTCCTCAGTGCTCCTCACTGGGCACTGGGGCTGCCGGCAGCGCTGGGGGCTGTGGCTCTGCGGGCCAGGAAGGGGTCAGGCGGGCAGGTCGTGTGTCTGAATGGGTTCTCGTTCCCCTGCTCTGCTGTGTGCCCCTGGACAGGTGCGTTACCCTATCTGGGCGGGGGCTCCTTCCTGTGTGCCCCAGAGGTGATTGCACTGGCGCCGCCTCTGCAGGATTGGCTGTTAAGCTCAGCGGGCACCTGGTGTGTGGGAAGAAGGCCTGGTGCCCAGGCTGCCCTGTCCCTGCTTTTGTCATTGATCACACGCCCGCCGTGTTGTGAGGCTTCAGAGGATGCTCGTGCTGCCATCTGAGGGCGGAGAGAGTGGCTCGAGACTTGTTTGGCATCTGACCCTGGCTCTGCCACCTGCCACTGTGGTCCTTTGTCCTGAGCCTCAGTTTGCCTGCCTCCTTGCGGGGATGGAACCCATCCTGCTCATGTGATTGTTGGGAGAATCCGCCAGCACTCAAGGCCAGGTGCAGGGACGGCAGCCAATGAAAGCTACCATTGGGGTTGCCAATCCTGGCTGCCTAGCGCGTGCAGGTCCCCAAGATGTGACAGGAAGTGTTAGAACCATCCAGCTGTCCCTCAGGTTCATCCTCGAGGCTTTGCTGGCAGGGCACACTGGACTCCAGTCCCAGCTCTGCCAGCCGGTGCCTGGGGTGGGGGCAACGTATGTGCCCCTTGATCTCTGCTCTGCTGGACTCATGTCTGAGCACGTTCTGGTTCCCGCAGGTGCTCACCCCTCCCCTGGTTGCCTCCCCTTTCCCCCTGCAGGGAGCGGGAACGCAGAGAGAAGGAGCGAGAGGAGTGGGAACGCCAGTACAGCCGCCAGAGCCGCTCACCCTCGCCCCGTTACAGTGAGTGTTCTGGCTGCTGTGGGGCTCCGTGGGCCATGGAGAGAGGCGGAGCACATGGAGGCAGGAGGAGCATGGAGTCCAGGGCTTTGAAGCCGCCCGGGCAAGAGTGGGACCCTGGGCAGGGGGGAAAGGGCACCATACAGGTTCACCAAAAACCGTACATTTTCAGCCTTAGCTTTGCATAAGTTAAGGCTTTTGAGGTACACACAAACACACAAGTACTGATTGTTTCAGTCCCGAGGAAGCTACGGGAGTGAGAATTGCTCATCCCCAGCACACTGTCAGGCTGGTGAGGGAGACAGCAGACTCCGGAAGTATTGGTGTCACCTCAGGGAGCCCACTCAGGTCAGGAGCAGCCCGGGCCCTGGGAGTGGCTTTCCTTCACCTGCCCTCCTTTCCTTTCTAGGTCGAGAATACAGCTCCTCCCGAAGGTGAGCAGCCAGTCTGGCTCCAGGGACCCTCTCCCTGCTGACTGCCTTTCTCTTGGGTGGGAGGTCCTGGCCCCACTCCCTCCATCCTCCACAGCCCTCCCCCCATCTGGAGTCCCGGAAGCCCAGAAGCCCAGAAGCCCAGTGGCCGGGGGCGTGTGTTTTGGTACTCATGGCGACCTTCTCTCTGCAGGCGCTCGAGGTCCCGGTCCCGAAGCCCCCATTACCGACATTAGGCAGGAGTGGGGCAGGGACAGGGGCAGGGTCCAAGGCTCAAGCTGCAATGCTGGTTTCTCTAGCGAAATAAAGAAGATGTTATTTAATGCTCTTTACCTGGCCTCTGTCCTTTTGTGCCTGGTGTGGCCCTCAGACCTCTGCCCACCAGCTATGGGGGACTTGGGCTTACAGGACAGTTGTCAGTGTCGCTGCAGCCACCTCAGCCAGAACCACCATGGGTCGCACACCCCGCTGAAGCCTGGTGAAGCCTGCTTAGCAGGGAGGGGGCCTGATCCAGTGGGAAAGGGCCCAGACCTGCCCATACATGTGGACAGGGTGGGCCGGGACTGTGCCCAGGGGCCTCCGGCGACAGGTCCAGGCTGCTCCCCACCCTCGCCTGGCCCTTGCCCTGGCCTCACCCACAACGGGAACCGGGAACTCGGCTTTCTGTGCCAGCCCTGCTGAGCCCCAGGCAATGGGGCTGGCCTTTCCCTTCACCCGCCACTCCAAACCGGTCTGTCCAGCGTCCACCTAAGGTGAAGCCTCCTGCCCCGTTGACACCCCAAGAAAGTTAGAGTCCAGGCACGTGGGTAAATAGGGGAGGACATTTATTTGCACAAGGATGAGGATGAGATCAACACAACCACTGACTACAGTGTGAGGGACAGACAGTCTCCTTGTGCTCAGGCCACCTCGCCCAGCTCGGGGTGCTTCTGCCGTAGGTGTTTGTCCAGGGTGGCTCGCAGGCCGAAGGGCACACAGCAGTGTGGGCACTTAAAACGGGTGCTGCCGGGCTCCAGGCCGTGCATGCGGCGGTGGCGGTTGAGCTTGCTGCTCTGGGTGCAGGCGTAGGGACACTGGTCACAGGCGTAGGGCCGCTCGCCTGTGTGCGAGCGCCGGTGCACGGTCAGGTTGCTGCTGTTGGCAAAGTGCTTCCCGCAGAACTCACAGCTGCCCCCAGGCCCACGGCTCTTGCCTGCAGCCTTGGGCGTCTTTTTGGGCGAGGTCTTCTGGTTCTTTGAAGGGTCAGTTCTCTGTCCTTTGCTGACTACTCCCCAGCCACCCCACCCTGGGCCTGCCTGAGCCCCACTGCCAGGAGCCCCTGGCTCCTGGATGCCCGCTGTGGCTGCAGCTCCAGCACCCTCACTACTTCTGCTGCATGGAAGGGTGCTGGCTGGGGCGGCAGCATGGGCAGCTGGCTCTGGGGGTGCTGTGGAGACCTGCTCCTGGCTGGCATCGGCCATGCAGGGGCTCTGGGGTGGCAGCTGCCGGTGGGTCTTCTTGTGGCGGTTGAGCTTGCTGCTCTGGGCGCAGGCGTAGGGACACTGGTCGCAGGCATAGGGCCGCTCGCCCGTGTGAGAGCGCATGTGCACCTTGAGGTTGCTGAAGGAACTGAGAGTCTTCTTGCACACCAGGCAGATGGGGCTCCGCCGGCTGGGGCCACTGAGGTGGGAGCTCTTGGCCTCAACTGGTGGTCCCACAGCCGCCATGGCAGACACGGCAGACACGGCTGCAGCCACCTCAGCCAGGCCCAGCAGCGGGGCCTCGGGGGCCTCTGACTCGGTCTGGTAGATGGACAGCCCATGGTCCCACTGGGCGTGACGCAGCAGCTTCCAGGCCCCTGTGAACTGTCTGCCGCAGTGGAGGCAGCTCAACATCGCCAGCTCCTTGGGTTCTAGGGCCAAGAGAGAGGTGCAGGGGGTTAGTGCTAGGAGAGGGGGGCTTCTGGTCCCAGGCCCTTTGTGGGGATAGGCTGTGCTCCAGAAGTGGTAGACAAAACACCATGCTTCCTGAAGCAAGGAAAATCAGCTGAGTACAAGGATTCTGTATTTGAAAATTGAAGATAAAAAACAAAATGCTATGTTAAGAGTGAGGGACAAGGGGCCGGGGATTTAGCTCTGGTTCCAGCGCCTGCCTCACAAGCGCAAGGTCCCGAGTTCGATCCCTGGTACCAAAAAACAAGAGTGAGGGACAAGCCAGGCATGGTGCACACCTGTGATCCAAGCACTTGGGAGGCTGAAGCAGGAGGATTACCATGAGTTCAAGGCCAGCCAGGGCTCCACAGTGCAGTCAAAGCCAGCCTGAACTATATGGTGAGGCCCAGTCTCAAAAAAAAAAAAAGGGCCAGAGGAGAGGGGTCAGGAGGTCCTTGCAGAAGAGGCGACCAAGGGCTAGGGTGGAGCTCTTGTCTAGCATACGAGGCCTTGGGTTGTATGCCTAGCTTACCAGAAAACAGTGACTAAATTCAAGGAGTGCTTCCTAGGTACTGTGCCAGGTCTCCACTCCCTCAGGTGAGGAAACAAGACCCCCAAAGCATAGGCAGAGGCATTTCCAACCCCACATAGCTTGGAGGCTGGAACTGGGGCTTCCATTCAGAAACCTGGGGACCATGGGGGTGCAGAGCAGTAGCTTTTAAAAATACTTCACCAGGTGTGGTGGTGGCGCACATCTGTAATCCCAGCATTCGGGAGGCTGAGGCAGGAGGAGCGCCAAGAATTCGAGGCGAGCCTGGGCTACACAGTGAGTTCAGTGCCAGCCTGAACTACGAAGTGAGACCCTGTTTCAAAAAACCAAAAGAAAAAAAAAAAAAGGAAAACCACCTCTCAACTACTAGGTGGTTTTCTGTGCCAAGCCTCATGCTCAGGGACTCCACAATTGTTTCAATTTTCCCACTTTGCAAAAGAGGCCAAGGTCTGGGTGCGGAAGGGTCAAAATAGTGACCTAGGCCCCCAGCCTCTGCAGGAATCCCAAGGGGGTAGGGCCGGGTTCCATTTGCCTTTGGATTTTCAAATCCTAGCCAGTCTCCAATGGGGTGGTCTTCAGGCTGCAAAAGCAACCAAGATCAAGGTCAAGAGCACAGGGAGAGGCCAGGGAAGGTCAGCCTGGCCTGCGACAAACTCGGACCCCCTGCTCCCTGAGTGTGACCCTGGGTAAAAGTGATCTCAGCTGCTAGAATATGGGGATCCCAGAGGGTCCCCTCCTTTCCAAGATAGTTGTGACCTCAAATAGGGAACAGCTGAGAGCTTGGGTCCTCGTAAGCCCTCAACAAGCCTGAACTGAGCTTACAGAGCAAGGGGCCCACAATTCCAAGTACTGGAGTTGGAGCGTCCCCTTCAGCGGTTCCATCAAACCCCACCCACCGGACACCCACCCCACCCACCAGACACCCTCCCCGCCTCAAACTAAATCCGATTCCATTACAGTCCCTCCCCTTTCCCACAGGGGGAGGGACCCTCCTGGCTCTGCCCAGGACATAATCCCACTTCCCAATCCCCAGAGGGTATGGGTTGGGGGCTGGAAGTTCACAGGTTTGGATAAGTCCCACAGCCAAGGCTTAGAATTTCACACTGTGCATCCAGCACAGTTCAGGGCTTAAATTCCAAGAGAAGGATTCCAGGTGTCCAGCACCCCAGACAGGCTCAAACCAGGGGCTTCCCGCACGGAGGGCTGGGAGATTCCACCAAGGCAGCGGGCCTGGGCTCCTTCCCTGGCCCAGAAGTGGACCAGCCCCTCTATCAGGGTGATGAAGAGCTGGGAGGGGGTGGCAACCCCGGCTTCCAGCTGGCCTCTAGCCCCCTCCCCCACTCTGCCATCCCTCCCGGGTCCCCCTCACTGCCCCCCTAGTCCAGCCACCTGGCCAGTTATTTCTGTCCAAAGGGAAGGAGAAGTGAAACCAGATTGGGGGGGGGGGTGAGGCAAATCCCTAGGCCAGTTTTCTGGGGCTGGCCACACCCTGCAGGCCACCTCCTTGCCGGCCCAGCCTCCGCCCCCGGCCCCCGACCCCTCCCCATCTCGTCCCAGCCCCGCGACTGGCAAGCCCTGGTCACGCCTAGGCTACACCCGAAGGGGAGAAAGGGGAAGTAGTGCTCGTTGCCCTGCCTGTCCAGCTCAGCCCCTTCTGCCGCAGGAAGCCCAGCCCTTGAACTTGAGAAGGAGACGGCCCGCGGCCTCACTCACCTGAACCGTTGCTGGGGCCGAGGCCTCTAGAGGGCTGACAGCCCTGCTTCTTGTGGTCCATAAAGGCAGTGATGGCCTCCAGCGGGAAGGTCTGCAGGCAGCGGCCGCAGGTCAGCAGATCTGGGTGTTTGTCGGTCCAGAGCTGGCGGTCTGCAGGGAGGAAGCGGCGGTGAGCTGGGGTGGGGCCAGGTTGGGGGCTGGGGGTTTCGAGAAGAGAGTCGGAAACCCTAAGGTCAGGAGTGGGGAGGCTCGGGCCAGGACAGGGCGAGGGACTGAAGGCAGGCTCTGGGGTACACACCCAAGGGAGGGGATCTCACCTGAGGGTCCCGGGGAGGGGAAGCTGGCCCCAGGCCCCGGGGCAAGGGCAGGGACGCGGGAGCTCACCGGCAAGGCTAGAGGTCAGCGGCACGCACAGGGCCCTCGGACTGGGCGCGCCCAGGACGTGGAGAGCGGCCCCGGCAGGCACGGGGCCAAGCGAGTGGCGGGGTTCGCCCCCGAAGCGTCCCAGCGCGGACACCTCCTTCGGGGCCCGCAGGGCCCGCGCGTCCGGCTCCAGCTTCACATCGATGACGAGGTCCGACATCTCCATCTCCTCGTTGTCTGGGTTGGCGGCGGGCGCGGGCTCGACTCGGCGGGGCGCGCTGCCGGCCTTGCGGCGGGACATGAGTCGTGGGCCGGGCGGGAGGGCAGGCGGCCGGGCGAGCGGAGGACGCGCGATCGGAGGACGCGGGGAAGTGAGCGCTCAGAGCGAGGCGCTCAGGTGAGTGGCTGCGGCTACCCGCGGCGAACTTTTACACGTGCTGGCCAGGAGGAGCTCCGCCCACTAGGGCGGGGCCTGGCGGAGAGGACGGGGCGGCCCCGCAGGAGCCAGGCCGCCCTCCCGCCGAACTCAATCTATAAACCCTGCGCACTGCCGAAACCTGATAGCTCTAAATTCACACAACCAGGCTTAGGCCATTTTAGGTCTGGTGAAACTGAGGCACAGGATGCTCACACGCACCCCGAGACATCGTAGGACCCCTTTCTTACTAAGCACTTAATAATCTGGACTATTTCATTAAATGTATGACATGCTGGCCTTGGTGGAGCATGTCGTACTCTGAGAGGTTGAGGTAGAAGGATTGCAGTCCAGTCTGGGGAATTTAGCGACTTATCGAGACCTTGTCTCAAAATAAGTAAAAAGGTGCTGGAGAAAGCCGAGGATTTAGCTAAAAAAAAAGATGCTGGAGATATATAGTTCAGTGCAAAAGCCCCCCCGCCCCCATACTTATTATTTC
The DNA here is from genome assembly GCF_053883595.1 of Heterocephalus glaber. NCBI lineage: Eukaryota > Metazoa > Chordata > Mammalia > Rodentia > Bathyergidae > Heterocephalus > Heterocephalus glaber. Next base: position 2,069,788 of record NW_028258450.1, read on the forward strand.
AAGTAAAATTTATCCAGGAACTGTTTGTTGAACTACTTTGCGCAAGGCTCTGTTCTATGCACTGCGGCCACAGCTGTGAAGAAACCACGCGATAGCCCAGTGCTCACGGGGTTTATATTGCGGGGGACAGACTGCAGCCAAGGTAACTCTAAGATGGGCGTTCCCGTTATGATCACCCGTGCGGTGGAGCAAAATAAACCTAGGAAGGGGATAATGTTCCGTATTTCAATTTTCCTATGTAGCCGAGGCTGGCCTTGAGCTCATGCTATCCTCCTACCTCAATCGCCCATATGCTGGGATTACAGGCGTGCCCCACCACTCCCGGATTTGGCGCTTCAATTTTTCCCAATGTCTGCTAAGGACTGGGCAGAGCTGAAACCTGAGGGAGCCAGCCAAGGTGCTCTGGGCATTGCAGAAGAAAAGGCCTCGGGGTGCGTCCCTTTATGGGGGTGGGGGAATGAGTGTAGTGGAAAAAAAGGAAAAGCTGGTCGAGGTGGTGCTGCCTATAACCCCAGGGCTGTGGGAGGCTGAGGTAGGATAGCAAGATTGGGCCCATGGATTGGGGATTTAGCTTAGTGGTGTTGCAGCACAAGGTTGTGAGTTTGATCCCCTGTACCAAAAAAAAAAAAAAAAAAAAAAAGGATTGGGCCCAGCCACTTAGACCCTACAAGGGCTGGGGATGTAGCCCAGTGCAAAGACCCTGGGTTCCTAAATTCCATCATCGCCAGAACAGAAAGAGAAATAGGGGCACATCCAGAGGGCTCTTTTGAACACTTTGGGCAAGAGTGGGTGGGGTGGTTGAGACAGGGTCTTGCTATGTAGCCCAGGCTGGCCTTGAACTCATGGCAATCTTCCTGCCTCAGCCTCACAAGTGCCAGGATCATAGGCATGCGGCACCACGCCCGGCTCTTTTGAACACTTCAGACACTTCAAATCTTTTGATTTTCCTGACAGGACCCCTGGGAAGGTTTGGGGCAGAGAAGGGGTAATCATACAAATCCACTTTCTACCTAAGCCTGGACTGGCCACTAACAGGCCACAGCCATCCTCCCTGCCTCCACTTGGCCAAAATCCTGTCTGCAACTCCATTTGAAGTGACATTGACACCCTGCCCCAGCCTCAAAGCTTTCTGAGTTCTCTCTTCTTCCAGGTACTGGCGGCACCACAGTGTGGAAATGTTAACTGTTTCCCCACACCCACTGCATTCAAGATCCCAGAGGTTACGGCCATGCCTCTGTCCCCCCCCAGGTGTGCCCACTGCTGCCGCCACCACTGAGTGAATTCCAGATGCTGATCTCCTGGAGTTCCTCATATTGTTATTCAGGTCTCAGCTCAATTGTCCTGGGTAGCTGAGCCGGGAGGCCTCCCTGACCAGCCTATCTAAAGTAGCCCCACCCTGCTGAAGGCCTTGCAAATTACCCTCGATGACCTCCATCTGTCCCCAGTTCCCTGTTGGACCTTAGTTTCCCTGTCTCTTAAAGGACCCTAGGAGACCACTGGAACTAGAGTTACCTGATCAGGGTGGCTTCTTCCTTGTGTCCTCCTCTGACCACCCAATTTTAAACTCACCCAAACCTACCACCCACTCTCATTGCTCTTATTTGATCCCCTCCCCCTCATCCTGGGGATTCAATCCAAAATCTTTCTCAGGCTTTAGTCAAGCAGCACTACCACTGAGCTACATCCTCAGCCGTTTTTATTTTTTATTTTGAGGCAGGGTCTTGGTAAATTGTCCACGCTGGCCTCAAACTTGCAGTCCTGCCTGACCTCTCCAGTAGCTGGGATTATAGGTGTATGGCACTGCTCTGGGTTTATTTTATTCCTTTTATATCAATTTATATTTATTCATTTTTGGTTTTTGAGACAGTCTTACTATGTAGTTCAGGCTGGCCTTGAACTCCTTGTGTAGCCCAGGTTGGTCTCAAACTCATGGTGATATTTGTTGTTTTTTTTTTGGAACCTTGTGCTTTCGAGGCAGGCGGCGGAACCACTGAGCTAAATCTCCGGCCCTCATGGTGATATCTGTGCCTCAACCTCCTGAGGGCTAGGATTACAGGCGTGTGGCATCACGCCTAGTTTACGTTGATTTATCACGTTTTGAAAGATCTTGACTGTGTACTTTTTCATTTATGTCCTCTGCTGTAACTCCTGTCCCCTTAAGAGAAAAGTTGTAAGGACAAGATTGGAGCCTGTCTTGTTCACAAATAGAGCCCCTACTCCGGGAAGGATTAAGTCAAAAAAATCTTTATTGACCTGCTGTGCATGGAAGGTTTTTTCCTTAGGTATTTGCAGAGTACAGTACCTATGTGTCAGACCCTGGGTCTTGAGATCTTCTGGAAAGCAGAGGTCCTCAGGGTCTGCCCAAGTGGAACCCTCCAAAAAGTGAATGTTGTCTGCACCTAGAGCAGCAAGAGTCCTCTTCCCCAGTCAAGGCCTAAATTTCTGGCTTTGTAGAAGGTGGCCGCAGGAAGGGCTGGAAGACAAAATCGCAGGCCTCCTGTCCATCTCTACTGGACAGGTTTAAACCTTTCTCCTGGCATGTGGCTGCAGTGTGCATGATCTCAAATTTCCACGTGGGAGAGGTGGGGTTCCCGGTGAGGGGTAGGAGTGTTTTTGTGTGGGGAGGACCAAACTGCCCCTAACGCTGCCCGAGGGCACCGTTCCCTCTCAGCCTGTTTCATCCTCTGTAAAATGTCCCCAGAAAACTAGCTAGCTGCCCTGAGCCCGGCGCGGCGGTGGCCACAGCAGTAGCTAGCCGCCCGGCGACCACGTGGGGCGGCAGTGGCGGCGCAGGCGGAACCCAGGCTCCAGGGCGCGCTGCCCGCCCGGGCCTGTGTGGCGGGGGCACCGACGGAAGTGGGAACGCGGGTAGCTTCGGACCTCGGTGAGTACTGGGCGGCCGAGGCGGGCCAAGAGCGGTTTCCCGGCCCCGAAGGCCCAAGAGTGGCGGGAAGAGGAGGCCCGTGCCTGCAAGGCTGGCTGCGGGGACGCTCCACGCGGGGGGTGGACGACCTGGGGGGCGGAATGCTGTTCCCTGGCAAATATCAATGACCACGCTGATCTGTGGAGGAAGGCGGCAGCCAGCAGCCCCGCCTCCTCCGAGGTGGAATCCCTCTCGGGCTCCTGGGATCCGGGAGTCGGGAAGTGGGTCCAGCCCTGGGAGGGGTGGAGGTGGACGCCTGGGGGCCGGGAGGACCTGCTTAGTATAAGAAAAGGCGAGCAGCGGGTGGCGGGTACAGAACTGAAAGAAAATTGACTAGCCTCGGGGCAGAGAGGAGGGGAGAGAATCTATGCTTTGGGTTTTCTTCCTTTTGGTGGCCCCTTACCACTAATCTGCAACCAGACGGGTGACACCCCCCCACACGTGTGTGTGTGTGTGTGTGCGCGCGTGCATACATACACGTATACATCTGCACCTTGTTTTGTTAGGTCTGGGACTTTGGCATTTCACCTCATAGATAACTCAGTTGGTTCCCTTCCCTGGCAGCTATGACAGGATGCTGAATGGTTCTCTTCCTTTCCTTTCTGAGGAACTAGGAATGGACCCCAGGACCTCCTTCAGCTGTTATCATTTTCTTTTCTTTACTTTTTTGTTTTTGGTACCAGGGATAGAACTCGGGACCTTGTGCTTTCAAGGCACGTGGTGGAACCAAGGAGCAAAATCCCCAGCCCTATCATTTTCTTTTCTGTTTTCCGTTTGTTTTGTTTTGTTTGTGAAAGACTCTAGGTTCGTAGTTCAGGCTGGCCTTGAACTCATTGTGTAGTCCAGGCTGGCCTCGAAATGACGGTGATCCCGCTGCCCCAGGCTGCTAGGATTATGGGCTATGGGCCTTCCCACCACACCGACCACTGTTCTTACCTTTTGAAGGTGACTACTGAGGCCCTAAGTAGGGAGACATGAACTCCCTAACTCTGCCTTCCACCTGAGTGATGGGCTTTTGTCTAACGGATTAGTTTGGACACTTTTCCTGGAACCTTTAGGCAGGAAATCCTTGATTTTTTTTATTTGGTACCGGGATCGAACTTGGGTCCTTGCCCTTTCGAGGCAGGTGTCGGAACCACTGAGCTAAATCCCTGGCCCCAGGAGATCCTTGATTTTGAGCCTGAAGGGATTAAGGCCTCTGGAGGTCAGGGAGGATGGCTAAAATTATCCGTCCTCCTTTGCCACACCCTGTTGACCATTCTCAAACCAGTTTCTTATCGGTCACACTTTGGCTCTAGAACCTCCAAGGACTCCCCCAGGTCTGGTGGAAAAAGTCTGCCTTGGTGAGGGGTGAGAGCCCCTGGTCCTTTGTCAGAGCAGCTAGTTTGCCAGCCACTACCAGCCTGTACTCAGTAAATGATTCAACATCTCCCAACTTCGTGTCCACAGTAGGAAAGTGGGGATTACTTGGATGTGATTATATTATTATTATTATTATTTATTTGTTTATTTTTTGGTATGGGGGATAAAATTGGGACCTTGGGCTTTCAAGGCAGGCGGCAGAACCACTGAGCTAAATCCCTGGCCCTGGATGTGATTATATCTCTTGTTTTTTTCTTAGTAGAGAAAAAAGGTACTCAACTGGCCACTTTTTTTTTTTTTGGCGGTAGTAGGGGATCAAACCCAGATTTTCATATTGAGCTATATCCCCAGCCCTTTAAAAAATACTTTTATTTTGAGACAGAGTCTCACTAAAATACTAAATTGCCCAGCCTCAGTTTGAACTTGGCATCCCCTGCCTCAGCCGCACACACTACCACGCCCAGTTTAATTTTGTTTAATCTGGGGATTTAACATATTTCTTTGGCCAGTCATTTAATTCCCATCCATTCTTCATTGGTTACTAACCCTGGACACTAGGATGTTTCTCTGAAAACACTCAAGTATTAAGCTGGGTTGCAGGAAGGTCCTGGGGGCTTTCGCTCTTAGCTAAATTGAAGTAACAGTGGACAGATAAAATAATTTAACCAGCCCTAAATCCCATTTATCCTGGCCTCTTCCATCTGGCAAAAAACCTTGCAGTTTCCCTTGACTACTTTTTCCTCAGCCTATAGGTGCATTCATCAGGGAGGGCTTTTAACCTTCAAAACACCAAAATCGGACCCCATTTCTCATTTCTCGAGCTCACTGTCCCTACCCCTCCTAAGCACCATCATCCTCTGCCTGGTGATCCTCACCTCTTCTCTGAACCTTCCTGTGGCTTCCATCTCACTCAGCAGAGGGCCAGGTTCTCAGCATGGCCCAGGGACTCCTCCAAACGAGCCTCCTAGCTGTGGCTCTCTGCGTTTGCCCGGCCTGTGCAGCTGGCTGTTCCCTTGACTGGCCTGCTTTCCCTGAAGCTCTCCGTGGCTGTGGAGATTCATATTTTATTCTGGCCAGCGCCCACAGGTGATTTTACCTTAGGGGTTCTTCCTGAGCCCCCTTCCTGGAAACCATCAGGTGGGCAAACCTCATCCCTTCTGCTCTGGGCTCCTTCCTTCCTGCCCTGCACCCTCCATTCCACTGGTCTGGGAAGGAATCTGTCTCACTGGACTGTGAGCCCAAGAGGGCAGGACCAGGCTATCTCGGCCCTAAATGTGTCCCAAGACTGCCCTACCCTGGCTGTGCCCTGAGCAGTGGACATGCACATGTGTGTAGATCACGTTGGATAAAGTGGAATTTTTTTTTATCTTAACTGGCTTTGAGATTCTAGAATCAGGCACTCTTCCATGAAGTTGAGTAAGTGTTCTTGGATGGGTGAGTTTTTAATTTCTTGCAATACTGAGAATCAAAAAAAAAAAAAAATAGTGAGCTAGTAACCCAACAGTGTTCTACCACTGAGCTACATCCTCAGCCTTTGAAAACTTTGGGACAGGGTCTTGCTAAGTTGCCCAGGCTGGCCTCATACTTGCTACCCTCCTGCTTCAGCCTCCTGAGTAGCTGGGATTACAGATGTGTGCCACAGTGCCCAGAGGGATTAGTGAATCTTTACAAGCCTTTAACAGATATTTACCAGTCCCCCCATCCCCATTAACTGGGGTGGGATGGAGTTGGGAAGTAATCATCCATGCCCCTCTCTCAAAGGTAAACAGGCAGCATATGGGCAGCATCTGTCACCTGCCACATAACTTTTTCCATCAGTGAAGGACCACACAATGGTGGTCCCATAAAATTGTAATGGAGCTGACAAATGACTAATGACATTGTGGCCCCTTTGACATGGCAGTGACACTGGTGTAAACACTACTGTGCTGCTGGGTGTATAAAAGAATACCTTGGCCAAGTGGCACATGATTACTATCCCAGTTACTTGGGAGGCTGAGGGAAGAGGATCTCAAGCTCCAGGCCAGCCTGGGGATCTTAGTAAGACCCTGTCTCAAAATAATAAAAAGAGCTGGGAATGGTGGTGGACGCCTGTAATCCCAGGACTCTGGAAGGCTAGGGCCTGAGGACTGTGTTTGAGCCCAGCCTGGCCAATTTAGCCACTTAGCAAAAGCCTGTCTCAAAAAATACAAAAACTGGGCTGGGGATGTAGATCAGCAGTACAGTGCCTGCCTGCTAAGCATGAGGCCCTGAGTTCAATTCCCGGTACCCCCCCCCCCCCCAAAAACCCCCCAAACACCCAAAAACTGTCTGGGGATGTAGTTGAGTGGGACATCCCTGGGTTCAATCTCCAGTACTGCAAAAATTAAATTTAAAAAAATCTGGAGATGTAGCTCAGTGGTAGAGGGCTTGCCTACCATGTATGATGGCCTGGGTTCAATTCTCAGTATTTAAAAAAAAAAAAAAAAAAGTCCCCAAACAAAACACAGAAACAAAAAAACCTCACAGAAACACACAGTTGACACTGATGAATGAAAGGGCTATGTTTCTGGTTTATTTACTATATCATTATTTGAGTAAAATCTGTTTGTTTTTTTTTTAAAGAGAAGATTGAGATCTTTTTAAAATCTTTTTTTTTTTTTTTTTTTTTTTTTTTTGGTACCAGGGATCAAACTCAGGTCCTTGAGTTTGCACAGCAGGTGGTGAAACCACTGAGCTAAATCCCTGGGAAAATCTTAATTTTTATTAGCACGTTTGCAGTACATAATGATTACATTCATCAAGGAGAGCTGTACATGAACGTAACACATCTCAATTCTTTTTTTTTTTCCCTTCCTTTCCCCTAAAGACAAAGTCTTGCCATATAGTCCTGGCCAGGCTTGAACTAGCTCTGCCACTGGGCTCCATCACCAAGTCTTTTTATGTTTTAACACAGGGTGTTTTTGTTGATAAGTTGCCCAGGCTGGGCTCAAACTTGCCATCCTCCTGCTTCAGCCTCCCAAGTGCTGGGATTAGAGGCATCTATTTTGAGACAGGGTCTGGCTAAATTTCAGAGGCCAGGCTTGAGCTTTGATCCTTCTACCTCAGACCCCCAGAGTGCTGGGGTTACAGACCTGTGCCACCAGGCCTGGCTTGGTTCAATACTCTTTTACAAACTTTTTTTTGATTCTTGAAAATGATATAAAACCTAGTATTTGAATGGCCTCCTCCTGTGCCTGGCTCCGGGTGCTAGGTGCCCAGTCCTTATCAGTCTCATCAATTCTCTTTCTTTTTTTTTTTTTTTTGGTACCAGGGATCGAACTCCGGACCTTGTGCTTGAGAGGCAGGCAACGGAACCACTGAGCTAAATCCCCAGCCCAAGTCTCATCAGTTCTCAAGGTTTTTTCAAATTTTTTTTTGCAGTACTGTGGATGGATGCATGCTAGGCAAGCATTTTGCCCCTGAGCTATACCCCTACTCCTTTTAATTTTTGTTTTGAGACAGGTCTCATTAAGTTGCCCTGGCTGGCCCTGAACTTGGAGTCCTCCTGCCTCAGCCTCTGAGTATCTGGGATTACAAGCCTTTGCCACCATGCCCAGGCTCACTAGCTTTTAGAAGGGAAGGGACCAAGCAGCTGGTGCAGCTGCCTGAAACCTAGGTCCTTAGTCCTCCTGCCCACAAGGCCAGCATTTTCTCAAGTGTATTCAGCATCACAGTAGTAGCACTTAACATGTGCCAGGCATGTGGTGAACATCAAGTGGTAGTTAGGTCATTTAGTCCCCATGCCAGCCTTCTGAGGGAAGGCCCTATTTTACTGATGGGGAAACCAAGGCACAGAGCATTTAAGCAATTTAGCTGGGCATGGTGGTGGTACATGCCTGTCATCTGGGCACTTGGGGGCCTGAGCCAGGAGGATAATACAGCAGTTTACCCCACTTAGCAATATTGCTGCGACGGTCTTGATAGGGGGTCACACTGGAGCAGAAAGGGGACTTGCTGGGAAAAGCAAGGTGGCCGACTGAGGGAAGGAAATGCAGGCAGTGGCATCGAGCTTGACACAAGGGCCCCAGGAGAGACACAGCACCTCTTGGCCGGCAGGCTGAGGGTGGCCTGGTGCTCTGGCTCTGAGAGGAGGGATTGAGGTGACCGAGGTGGCAGGGTACCTCTGGCCAGAACCCAATGCCGCACTGACTTGAGTGCATGCAGGAAGTGACAGGTTGCCCAGGGTGGAGGGATGAGAAGTGTTAGGGTATGGATGGCTTTCATCTGTGTTTTTCTAAGCCCTTGTCTTTTGTGGTATTTTGGTGTCTTTTAGGAGTCTACCCTAGTTTTTGTCATTGCTCTTTGGTCAAATGTCCCTCGGTTTGAGTTTGGTAATTGGTTTTGTTTTGTTTTGTGTTGTGTTTTTTGTTTCTTTGGTTTTTTTTTTTTTTGTACTGGGAATCGAACTCAGGACCTTGTGCTTGTGGGGCAGGTGCGGTGCCACTGAGCTAAATCCCTGGCCCTGTTTCTTTTGTTTTTTGAGGCAGGGTCTCATGTAGTTCACACTGGTCTTGAACTCAGAGTGTAGCCTGGGCTGACCTTGAACTTGTGGCGATCTTCCTGCCTCAGCCTCCTGAGTGCTGGGATTGCAAGCATGTGCCACCACACCCAGGTTGCATTATTTATTTATTTTGCAGTGCTGGGGATCAAACCTTGGCCTCAGGCCAGGGATTTAGCTCAGTGGTTTTGCCGTCTGCTATGGAAGCACAAGGACCTGAGTTCGATCTCTGGTACCAAAAAAACCCAAACGAACCTTGGCCTCATACATGCTATGCAAGCATTTACCACTGAGCTACATCCCCAGCCCTAAAAAAAAAAATCTTTTAAAAAATTTAACATTGAGACTGGGTCTTGCTGTGTAGCTCAGGCTGGCCTCAAACTCACCATCTTCCTGGTTTATCCCTGAATGCTGGGATTGCAGGTGTGTGCCACTAGGTCCAGCTTATGCTTTTCATTACTTTTACTTTCAAATCATTCTAGATTTGGCCAGCAGCACCTTTTCCAGCGGGCTCCTGTGTGAGTGGGAATCTTTTTGGAATAGGAGATCTACTGATGGACTGTGTGTAGGTGAGGTGGAGTGGGTTTATTTTTTGGCACTTACTGCCCCTACCTGGGATAAAGCCATGCTAAAAACAGACAAAAGTCCTTGCCTCTGTAGAGCCTCTGTCTTTGTGTGTGTGACACTTTGATTCTGGTCCAAACCACTGCAGAAATGGTGTTACCAGTACCCGGGGAGGGATGGTGAAGATTTTAGGAGGGGAATCAGCATTTTGGACAGGTTCAATGAGATGCTGGGAAGAGCAGCACCTTCCCTCCCTCCTGGAGCTTCACCGCCCCACTTAATGGCTCCCTGTCCTTTCTCACTGAACAGCTGACGAAATGCAGACTCCTCTGGCTGTTCCAGTGCCGGTGCTCCGGCTCCCCCGTGGCCCTGATGGCTTGAGCCGAGGCTTTGCCCCTGATGGACGAAGGGCCCATCTGAAGCCAGAAACACCTGGAAGCCAAGAGTGTCCTGTAGGTCAACAATCTCAGGAATCCCAGGAACAGTGTGCCCGAGCTGCCCTTCGGGAGCGATACCTGCACAGCCTGCTGGCCATGGTGGGTCGCCAGGTGAGCTTCACATTGCACGAGGGTGTGCATGTGACCGCCCACTTCGGAGCCACCGACCTGGACGTGGCCAACTTCTATGTGTCACAGCTGCAGACTCCCATAGGTGTGCAGGCAGAGGCTCTACTTCGATGTAGTGACATTATTTCTTACACCTTCGAGCCATGAAGACATTACTGTGTTCACCCTTCTGCTGTGGGTTTAGCTGTAGTATCCCAGGCTTCCTTCCAAATGTTCCTGACCAGGAACTCAGGCCTAAGGAGTTCTGGGCTCCCTTGGAATTCTAGTGAAGCTCCAAGCATTTGTGGTTGCTGAGGACCTCCACAGGGTCTACTCAGTAAAACTGCAGCCCCAGGAATTCTGATGCCACCAAAAGGACTGTTCTGCCTCACAGAGCTCTGAACTCTACCGAATATGGGCCAGGTACCAGTTCTTGAAGACAGGGCAGAGGGTGGGGATGAAGGAAGGCAAACTGTAGAATGGGGAACTGTATTCAAGAGGTTGCAAAATTCCCCAGTGCTCCTCTCCTGTTAAAGAAGCAATCATCCCAACACAATTCGACTCTTGGTTTTCTTTTCAAATGTCTGGCTTGGCTGAGAGACGGAGTGTTCTTTGGAAGGTGGTAGGGTGGTTATCCAGGATCAGGATCAGGTGGGGCTGGGCAGAGATGGTGAGGAATCTGGATACTGTGCAGGATTGGGCCCACTGATCTCCCACAGGGGCTGGGGCCCCCTCAACTTCTCAAGGGGAGAGCTGGACTCATTGGCAGTTTGGGTGGGTGGGGGGTGGAGCTTTTTAAGCCAAGGAGTGTGGCTCACGCTGGGTCACATGGTCACGCACAGGTGTCCCTTCTGGGATCCCACTGTTGAGAGGTGTGGACCACACTCAGCCGTCAGCTGATTCGCATTCTTCCACGTGGAGAGAATGGGGGGGGGGGCAACAAGGAAAAGCAGAGATTAGTGGTTAGTGTGAAGCTTTGCCCTACCTCCATTGCCCTCTGGCTTTGTAATGAGGCAGTCCATACATGCTTCATTTTATCCCGTCGCTAGTATCATCCAGCAGATGATATTAAAAATAGTTCTTAAGAGGGTCGGGGATTTAGCTCAGTGGCGCCCACGCCTGCCAGGCAAGCTCAAGGTCCTGAGTTCGATCCCCGGTACCAAAAAAAAAAAGTTCTTGTCCCTTGTTGAAGAGAAAGGTTTTTTGCTTTTTTTTGAGACAGAGTCTCGCTTTGTGGTTAAGGCTGGCCTGGCACTCATGGAGATCCTTCTGTCTCAGCCTCCAGGCGCCACCACACCCGGCTTCTTGTCCCCTATTTAGTCCCTTCAAGTCCGGAATTTAAGTGAAGCCTTCCATTAAGAATAAAAGACATTTGTTTTCTTAGTCGCGAAAACGGGGTGATGTTGAATGCGGGAATCAGATAGTTTCAGATGCCCCATCTGTCCATTCACTACGCCACCTCTGGCGAGTTCCAGGTCTAGCTCTCCGACTGCCTTGGCAACGTGGTGGCTTGCTCCGCCCCGAGCCCCTTTTAAGGTTTCAACCACACGGTGGGGGCTCTGTGGGCTGGGAAAGCATAGCGAAAGTGCCGAAACGAAACCTGAGCGATTGACTTGTGCCCTGGGGGCGTGGCTTGCACTTGCGCAGGTTCGTCCAGGTTTGGTGATCTACCTTCATTGCTCGTTGTTTGGATCGGCAGATTCATCTCCCCCTTTTGGGAATTCTTTCTCCCAATTTTTAAAAAATTCAGGTATAGGATACTCCTCACGAACTGGCATTTATTTTAATATTGTAATTTAGATTTTGGGGGGTTTTTTTGGTACCGGGGATCAAACGCAGGACCTCGCGCTTGCCAGGCAGGAGCTATGCCACTGAGCTAAATCCCCGGCCCTGTAATTTAGATTTTATGCAGCGCTGCCAAGATACCTAGAACTGCTGATGAAACTGCAGTCCGCAAATCTAAGGCTAGACTCTAGACTAAAGACAGCAGCGGATTCAGTGTCCGGACAGGATCCCTCTGTCAACACCCGTCACCTGTACGTATACATATATTCAGCGGAGCCCCCTTCGCCTTTCCTTTCCACGTCTCTATCCATTTAATCCCTCCTCGCCAGTTGGCGTAGCCCCAGGCCAACATATGTTTTCATTCTATCAACCCCATTCTCCTCCCCGTGACTTGAGCTCGTGACGAATGTGCGGCAGTCTGAACATAGTTACCTAGGTGGAGGCGGGGCTGGAGGGGGCGGGGCGGCTCAGGTTCGCGCGTGCGCGCTGCTCTAGGAGACAGCGTCTACCTCGTTCCGCCCCTTGTATTCTGCAGTTCCGGCTCTGCAGATTCGCTGCTCACGTTTCTTTTTTCCGTGCTTCCTTCGGCTCTTTGTTTTCTTCTTCATGTTTCACGCTAGGCATGTCTCCCTGAAAATAGCTTATATCGATTTTACGTTTTTCTTAATACGCTACAGACTCTTCGGCCTCTAGCGAAAGTGCGACTACGAACGAGCAGGCACGCACGGGCTCGGCGGAGGCGCGCTTGGGCTCCCGGCGACGACGACAACGACCAGGAGAGGGGACGGAGGCGGCGCCTGAAGCAGCGGCGGAGCCCATGCCCCGGGACGGCGGGTGGGCCCGGAGAGACGAGTCCGGGGCCCGGGGCATGTCCCCGGGGCCCCCGTGAGGAGGCGGCGGCGGCGATGGAGATCCCGCCGCAGGAGGCGCCGCCCGAGCTGGGCGCCGACCCCGAAACCGAAGCCGAAGCCGAAGCCGACGCCGAGGAGGCCCCCGCTGAGGCCGAGTCTCCCAGCCCTTCATCGCCCCCGGCCGACGGGCGCCTCAAGGCTGCAGCCAAGCGCGTCACATTTCCATCGGACGAGGACATCGTATCCGGAGCAGTGGAGCCCAAAGACCCCTGGAGACATGGTAGCTACGGTGGGGGCGCGGGGGCGGCTCGAGGGGCAGCCGGACAGGCCCGGCACGGAGGTGGCGCGCAATGCATTGCACCTAGTGTTGCTTTAAGGACACAATGGGTCGTTTAGAGTTGGAGGCTTTTAGAGAGGGAATGGTTATAGAATTGGGAAGGTGGAAAGTATTGGGTTTCTGTACCCTCTCTGGGACGCTGAGGATGACCGTGTTAGGATTTAAAACGATAGGCAGGGGCTAGGGATTTAGCTCAGTGGTTCCACTGTCTGCCTCGAAAGCACAAGGTCCCAAGTTCGATCCCCGGTACCTACCCCCCCCCCCCAAAAAAACAAGATTTAAAACGATAGGCAGTTAAAGCCGGATGGTTTTCGAGGGTGGCAGCCTGAGTTCATAGTTCCCCTAAAGAAGGAAAGACCAGTTGAAGAGAAAGAGTGGGTCAACATTGGCCCAGAAAAGTTTGTTGGGAGAGTTTAATGGGACCACAGAAGTGTCAAGAGGTTAAGTCGTTGTGTGCAAGCTTTGGGACAAGGGGTGGTCATGCAGATCACTTTCTTGGCTGAAAGAGAAACAGGAATAAATCCGGGCTGTGGCTATAGAGGAATTGGTAAATCCTGGGGTTAGAAAAGGGAGTCAAAAGCCAGGCATGGTGGCGCACACCTGTAGTCCCAGCACTCGGGAGGCTGAGGCAGGAGGATCAATGCAAGTTCGAGGCCAGCCTCGGCTACCTAATGAGTTCAAAGCCAGCCTGAACTACAAAGGGAGAGCCTGCCTCAAACCACCCCCCCCCCAAAAGAAAAGGGAGTCAAATTCCCAGAGAAGGAGCAAGAGACTGTGGTCAGTTTGCTGCTGGGGGAACTAATCACGGGCAGTGTTAGGTCTTGGAATCAAAGGAAAGTCCACCACTGCCTGCTGCCTCCTCCTCCCTGCAAAAGGGAAGCAGAAGATCGTCCGTGATTCAGGAGCAGAGGAACTTTGGGGCCTGGCTATAGAAGGGTCCCCTTTTTCTTTCCTGGAAACAAGTTGGGGAATGTTTTGAAGTCAGGAATTGGAATTTCTGGTCAGTAGGAAATGATAGCATTGGAGAAGTCAGGAGAGGGGCTTGTGGTGCATGGATTCTAGGCCCCTGAGAGAGGATTGGGCCAGTGTTGGAGGTGAAAGGGCAACCGGAGGGGTGTGTTGGACCCCCAGGGCTGGGAGGGCAGAGAAGGAGATGGACGGCCATGTTGCACCCATCTGTGTGGAAGAGTCTGCCAGTTTGGCTGGAGCAGAGCCTGTGAAGAGAGGGCATCGGCTGGCCATGGTTGTACAGAAGTTGATCTGCTGGGCCCAGGAAAAGGGAGGTACTGTTGCCAGTCGTAGGCATTGGAGGAATTGCTCGCTTTGATGTGAGGGTGGAAAATGTGGTCGCTGGAAACAACATACAGGGAGTCGGCCATAAATGCCAGTTTGGCTCGTTATTGTCAGAGAGAGAGTGGTTAATTTAAGACTCTTGGCTTTGGGACTTGGACTCCAGACCTCAGGGCTAGGTGGTCAGTTTGGGGTTGGCAGGCATGGAGGACTAGAAAGAAAAAGCTAGAATGGGCTCTGGCTTTAGTATCCAGTCCAGGGAGTGCAGTGTCGGAAGGGGAAGGGCCTAGAGAGGTAGAGCAGGGTGGTTATGAGCAGAGGCTGTGGGTGCAGTCCTGACCCTTCCACTTGGTTACCTACTTTGCAACATTGGTATGGTTATCTGAGTGTCTCAAGGCTCAGTTTTGCCATCTGTAAAGTGGGTGGCAGTACCCATGGCACAGGGCTTACAAGAAGACTAAATAAAATCATGTACAAGAAAGGGCTGGCCAGGGTGAGCCTTGGTGAAGTTGCAGTTGTTTTAAAGCTAGATTGGTCCTTTTAGGGGCCAGCAGAGAGGAGAAGTGTAGTGGTGGTGTCTGGAGGGCCAGCGGTGAGTGCGGTTGGAGAGTTTGCCATGGGTTGTGGGGAAAGTTTCTGGTCTTCAGGTTCCCAGGAGACATTTGACTTTGTGGGAGCTGTTTCTCATCTCTGAGCCCCTGTTTTCTTTTTCTGCTAATGGAGGTGCTTATTTCTTGGTTGTGAGAATTAGGATAGCCCTTGTGTCTTGCCACATAAGAAGCAGTGCTTCCAGCAGGTTGGGGACCTGCTGCTGTTTCTCATGGGTGGTCTTGGAGAGGCAGCACAGGCATTGGAGGGAGGCAGGATGTTATCCCTAGGAGGGTCTGTTCCCGCTTTAGGCGACATGTTAGGTGGGGGTTCCTGGGCAGGGAGGATGGGCAGGGCTCACCCCAGGAGGAATGGGGGGCTGATGACCTGATCCGGATGGAAGAGCGGGCCCCCTGCTGCCTGAGGTGAGGGCCTGGCAGTGAGGGAGTTATCTTGGGGCAGGGGTGGAGGTCTTTTCCAATCAGTGATTTTAGACAGTGGGATTTGCAGGGCAGAAAAACAGGGCCTGTCATCACCGAGGAGGAGCCGGTGACAGTCTCCACCCAAGGAGGACAAGGAGCAGGTGGGCAGTGGGTGCTGGGGCCTGTAGGGAGCAGTCAGTCCTGAGCAGGGCTGGGAGCTGGGGTGGTCTGCGAGCCTGGGCAGCACACGGGGTGAATGGGAGGGTGATGGAGTGACGGAGGAGTCTGCCGGGCCCTGCTGGGAGGTGTGACCTCAGCCCGGGCTAAGAGGTGACAGAGAAGCTGGCATATCTGAACTGAGGGAGACTCGTCCCCCGGAAGCCGTTGGCCTCTCAGTGGAGGTGGAGTTGGAGCAGTTGCCTAGGCTGGGAGGTGCAGGAGGGTCCCGGGCTGGCCCCCGTTTGCCAGAGTTCCGACCCTGGGGACCTGCCCGTATCCTCACAGTGGTCACTGCGTACCCTATTACCTGTCTCCTTGGTGCCCCTCCATGGCAGTGGGAGAGTGGGTTTGAGTCCGTCCCGTTCCTCTTTCCTTCCCACCTCCAGGAGCCATGGCGAAGGCTGTGACAGAGGGGCGGAGCTGCCCTGGTGGGGAGGCCTGCAGGCCAGCCTCGACCCCCTGGTCTCTGTGGCTTCTTACTGGGGATGGTTTGTTTCCCTCTGTAAAACAGGGCTGGCGTCTCTGCCCTGCAGACCACCCAGGCTGAGAGGAGGGGTGACTGTGGGGGCTGAGAGGCAGAGCCAGGTGTGTGGGGAGGGAAGTGAAGCTCGGCGAGGAGGCGGGTGGAAGTCGTGACGGAAGAGGCTGCTTTGGTGCTGCCAGGCTGGGCACGTGGGTGCCAGGGGAGGGCCGCTGGCCAGCCGCACCCCACCATGAGAGATAGAAGCTGCAGCCCCAGCTCCTTTGAGGACCACAGCCGGCATGGCGGCAGGAGCCATTCCAGAGCACGCTGCAGGAATAACCTGAGGTTCTGCCAGCCTCTCACTTGCAGCTGCACTGTGTGGGGTTTGCAGGGCTGGTGTGTGAGAGGAACTCGGGATCAGGGCACATGACACGGGGACGTGTCCCCACCCTCCCGTCCTGCCCATGAACTGCTCCGGCTTCCTGATCAGCAGTCCTGGAGTGTGGCGGGGTTTCCTACCCTCTTGTGACCCGACTTTCTCTGGCCACCTGAGCTTTGAGGGCAGGCGGCAGTGGCATGGTATTTTCAAGTGTAGATCCAAGGGGGTAGAAAGGCCATACTGTCTATTCTCGTGGAAACTTGAGCTGCGTGTTCAGTCCCAAAACTGGTTTGACAGGTAGAGATGCATCTGTCAGTGGGGCCGAGGCCCTGGTTTGGCACTGAGTGGCAGCCTTGCTGGGGAGCAGGGAGTGGGGTTGAGGGGGGCAGCTCTGATTTCTTCTGGGCCCAGCCTCCCCCCTGCTGCTGGAGTGTTCTCTCTTGGCCTCGAGTTCCTGTCTGTAACATGCAGCTGGTGGTGCACACGCTCCTGGGGGCCTTCTTGTCACCACACTCCTCTGCCCCGCCCTGCCTCAGTGTGTACTCGCTCTCGTCCCTGTCCTCCTGTCCTGCTGTCCCTCAGGCCCACTCCTCAAGATCAGTGCCTCAGCCCTCGGGAGAGGCCCCTGTTACCAGCTGGGTGACCATGGGCAAGTCGCCCAGCCTCTCAGCTAAAGCTAAATCAGTGAGTGTTGGCTGCTAGCCTGAGAGGCAGTCAGGGTACCAGGATTCCAGGCTGCAAGCAGTGGCCCAGCCTTCTGTGTAGCTGATGACTTGGTAGAGTGACCCTGCCACCCTGGCCTCTGCAGGGTCACGACCGAGTGCCAGGGCTGGGTGTGTGCCTGCTCCCTGGCCTGGCAGCTCCCCTGCCCGCACACCCAGGCATGATTCCCAGGTTCTTTTGCCTCTGGCTCTTGGTTTGGGTTTGCCTGGCATCTTCAATGCCAGGACAGAGGCCGGGTGCGAGTTTCCTCTCTGACCTGGTCTGGCCCAGGGGCGGATGCGGGTCAGATGTCTCACAGTGGTTTTGGGAGAACACCTTGGGGGTGGTGAGTGCAGTTTGTGCCAATCGAGAATTTGGGCAGCCTGTGCATCCCTGCCTGCCCGGGCTGCTGCCTGATCGTCCTGTGAGTGGGAGAATTTGTTAGAAAAGCAACCCAGGCCTTTCTGACAGCTAGTGTGGCTGTCCCTGTGCTCGGGCACTCTGTCCCCACGCTTACAGATTGATAGGTGAGTGCCTGCCTGTCTGAGCTGCGGTTGGGAGGCCGCCTGCCTCAGGAGAGTGTGGGCCTGGGCAGCCTTAGTGACCTGCTCTCTGTGCCACCTTAGTGGTTGCCGGGCCATGGCCCCTGTGCGCCAGCCCTGGTCTAAGTGCCTCCCTTGTACTGTCTCACTTAAATCTCACAGCCACCCTGGCAGGCAGATGCTGTCCATCCCAATTTGTAGATGAGGAGATGGAGGCACAGAGAAGTGAAGTGACTTTCCTAAACCACACAGCCGCCAGGAAGTGGCCAGGCTGGGACTTGGACCTGGGCAGTGCCTGTGCTCCTGCCGGCTGAGGGAGCTTGGGCTGGGCGCACTCAGTTCAGTGTGCTATGTGTCCCCCTCTGCACCATAACCCTTTATAAAATGGAGTTGACCAGGACAGGGACAGAGCTCAGGGTGCTCAGGAGGGGTCACTGGGTTCCAGGCAGCTCCAGAGTCCCAGGAGGGCATGCAGCTCCTGACTGATGCTCTGCTGCCCCAGCAGCTTTTCTGCTTCTCCCAGGGCTGCACCACGGTACCCATCCTTGATATACCACTGACTTGGTGGCCCTGTGACCGGGGCTCATCCTGCCCAGATGCCAGGTGTAAGGGGCTGGGGTGGAAGACAGCCCAGTCCCTCCTTTGGAGGTGACAGGGGGTGAGGGAGACACTGTAACAGCTCCCCACAGACCAGGGTGTGTGTAGGCAGAGGTGGGGAGAGGACATCTGATAAAGAAGTCAAGGAAGTCAGGGAGTCGGCTAGGTGAGGAGCAGCTTGGAGCAGGCAGAAGGAGCAGGGGGCATCCCGGGACAGGTAAGCTGGGCGTGGAGGTGGGGCGGGGAGAGCAGCCTGTAGCTAGGGCCACAGAGGAAGGGCCCAACAGCTGTGTTTCTCTTTTTTTGCATAGAGGATTTGTCCCAGGTCCTTTCCACCAAGCTCCTTTTGGTATGTTACTTCATTTTATTTTTTACTTTTTTAAAGACAGGGTCTCACCAAGTTAGCCAGGCAGTCCTCCCGCCTCAGCCTCCTAGGCATGTGCTGCCACCTGGCTGGAGAAATGTTTTAAACACAACTGAAGGGATGAGGTGGCATGAAAGGAGGTGGCTGTGGGCTCAGCCATAGGCTCTAGGCTTTGTGTGGTCTCAGACTGGCTCATAGCTGATGATTTCCCTGATTTCATCATCAGATTGATCTGAATCTTCCTCCCTCCCCCAGCAGGTGTGTCATTGCCGGTGGGTTGGTAACACCTTTAGGGGTACAGTGCGCCCCCATGTGTTCCCTCCTCACCCACTGGTGCAGCCTTAGCCCACCCAGCACTCCCCTTGGGTGGGTGCGGTGGGTGCTGTACCCCTTGTGTGCCCTCTTCAGGTAGCTACCTCCGCAGTCCCTACAGGTTGCCCACACCCCTTGGGGCCCAACAGCCTATGGGTATCCTGTCACTCGTAAAATCCAGAAAATCTCAAGCTCTAGAACAGGTCTGGTCTGAGATTTCCAGCAGGAAAATAGGGAGCCCGTAGTGGACCTTGTTCCTGTATCTTGAAAACTGTACGCCAAGTGTGGCGGCGCACATCTGTAATCTCACCACTGGGAGGCTGAGGTAGGAGGATCTCTAGCTCCGGCTAAGCCTGGGCCATTTGGTGATTTAGCCAGACCCTCAAAGCAGATTTAGAAAGAGCTGGAGATGTAGCTCAGTGCGAAGGTGCTGAGTTTAATCCCCAGTGCTGCCCCTGCCCCTGAAATGTAATAACACAACCAAGAGCCCAGATAGGTGTTGGTCAGGCTTTGGTCTTGACAGTGTCGCCCAGCTTCTTGGCCTCAGTGTCTCTGTGTGTGGCTGGGATTAGATCAGTCAGTACTGGAACAAGCTAGCTGTCACAGGCACACAGTGAGGACTCGGAGTGCTGACTGAGGTCATGTCACTGCCTGTCAGCCTGCCCTCCTCCCTTTCAGATCGTCAGATGTCATCCCCTCTGCCCTTGCCGGGAGGGACAGGCATGCGGGCTAGATGACTGCTGGTCAGGAGCTGCACGTGTACTACATGACCTTGGGCAAACCCCGACCTCTCTGTGCCACTTTGCCCCTTTGTGAAGCCATCCGGCAAAGCTTTTGACTGGGAGGAGCAGAGGCAGGCTGGGGCTGCACACCACATGAGGCCAGTTCCCTGTAGGGCTGCAGCTGTGCCGGTAGGGGGTAGGGGTAGGGTGGGGCTGGGGCTGACATTTCAGATCAGGGTGGGTGGGAGATGTGGATGGGTTCCTCAGTTCCAGGATGGGTTCAGATGCTGGTGCCAGAGTGCTTGGAGAGGTCCATGTGCGGGCTGCATTTCCCGCCCTGGGAAGGAGGTTCCTCGAAGGCAGGGCTCATCTCCAGCGTCGCCTTCCCGTGTCCCCAGAGCCTCTCATAGATGGACTGGTGGTGGGGAGGGGCGCAGCAGGCACCCAGACGTGGTTCACACCCCTTCACCCTCCTGCAGGCAGCGCAGTGGAGCTGCTCCACCATGGGGTGGGGGTTGGAGGTGCCTGCTGCCAGCTGCAGCACTCAGCTCACGTGATTTGCCTGGCACCAGCTCCCCTCCCAGCAGGAGCTGGGCTATCAGCAGGCTGGCGGTTCCAGCCTCCCCGCTTGGGCGGGCGGCCCCTCTTGCAGGCTTGGCACTTTCAGCCCACCAGAGTCAGACTCGTGTGCCGCAGCCTCAGCAGTCCCAGGCTGCATCAGCTGCCATCAGCGGTGTAGTTGGAGCTGCTCGTGTTGGGGTAGCCCCCCCGACTTTGTCACCACAGGCGCCTTCCTACTGAGCTCACTTGGTCCCAGAACAAGGGGGCAGGGACTGAGGGGGCTCAGATGAAAGAGCATGCCCGGGGAGCGACCAGGTGTAAGGGTGTTGCTTCTAGTGAGAGGGGCGGTTGTCACAGTTACATTTTATGGCGTGTTTACTGGGTCTAAGCTCTGTGTCTATTCGTTCAGTTCTTTTTTTGGAGAGATGGTCTTGCTGTGTAATTCATGCTGGCCTTGAACTCTGTGGAGCCCAGGTGGGCCTTGAACTTGAGATCTTCCTGCCTCAGCCTCCAGGTTGCTGAGATTTCAGGCATGAGCCACTGTACTGGCTTGTGTTTTCTTCATAGTACCCAGAGGGGAAACAGGCTCATAGGGGTGGGAGGGCCACAGAGGGGGTGGGCTGGGTCCCCAGGAGGAAGGGCAGGCTGAGCCCCTTCCCACGCCGATGCCCAGCTGCCTGCCTGCCCTGCTCAGTCCACCTTGCCCCTCGCCAGCCCCCTGCCTCCTCGGCTGACTCCTGCTCATCCTTCCAGCTAGCTTTTGTCATTTCCTCGCTTAATCCCTAGGCGGGGTTCTGGGCTCACTGGGTTCCCATGGCTGCCTTGCTGTTGTTATTTGTTTAGCCCATCTCCCACCACTGGACCAGACCCTGCAGCTGAGGTCTGGCTGCTGGGGGCAGCTGAGCCGCTGAGCCCTCCAGGAGCTTTAGGGACTACGGCAGAATGGGTCTGCTGAGAAGTGGCCTGGAGTGGGTGTTGGGAACCCCTGGCACCAGGAATGGGACCTCAGAACAGTTCAGGGTGGAGGAGAGGAAGGTTGCCCCGAGGGACTGTTTGTCTGTGCACGCTTCTGTTCCTTCATTCCTTGCTGCCTGGCAGCTTTTTTCCGCCCTGTGTGCCCTGAAGGCCGGTCTGCTCCCTCCTTGGCCACCTCCAGCAGCCGCAGCAGTTCGAAAAGCAGACTTTGTTACTCCTGTTGCTTCCCACCATGCCCGTGACCCTCTGCAGCATCTGGGGGCCAGTGTGACCTAGCCCTGCTGCTCTCTCCTGCCGCTCTGGACCCTCTTGGCTCTGCACCACAGGCTTCAAGCCACGCAAGGAGCTCCCACATCATGTCTGTCCCGGAACAGTGCCCCCTTTGCACAGCTGGCTCTGGCCTACCCTCCAGGACCCCCAGCCTTTCCCTGCAGCCCACACTCACGCCTGGCCCGAGCACCATGAGGGCAGGATGCACTTGGTTCTGTGCCACTGTTCCCCCCGGGCCCACACCACGTGCACTATGCCTCGTCTGAGCAGGAGGAGCCTGTATGGCAGGTGGAGTAGGAAGTGCAGTGCTATGCTGGGTCTCAGTACTGGCCACAAGCACAGCCCCTGTCCTCATATCACCCTGGGTCCAGAGAGGAAGCAGGAAGAGAGGAGGAAGGGCTGCAGAGAGGAACACCCAGCCAGCCAGCCTCTAACGTCTCTAAGCCAGACTGGTGAATTGCAGTTCAGGATGCAGAGCCATCTTTGTCCTAACTCGCTATGTGTCGTGGGCTGGGACACTGGCCCTCTCCGTGTAGCAGGACAGTGGCCGAAGTTCTATGCGTGTGTTTCCCCCGTCTGTTGAGCCATCTCTCCACCTAGGGGAATAAGCGGGTCCTAGGCCTGCCTTCCCATTGTGGGGTGGGGACCCGGGTTCTGGTAAGTGACTGGATTCCGTTCCCTTCAATATTAGGGTATGCCACAGGTGTCAGAAAGGCCAGCCACTTAAGCCAGGGTGACTTTCTTGTTCCTCCTTGTCGTCCTCTGTTCTATAAGCCCCTTCCCTTCAGGGCCTTTGCCTACTCTAACCACAGAGATCAGACCGTGCTCTTGTGAGCTGCCTTCCTTGCTGGGCCTGGGCTTAGCCTCGGGATCTGCATGCCCAGCTCTTCTGGGCTCCCTGTCCCAGACCTGCTCGTCTCTGTCCATGTCCCCAAATGGACCAGGGGCTCCAGAGCATGGCTGTCTCTGTCCCTGTTGTGTCCCCAGTGTAGCTCCAGGCACAGAGCTGTTGCTCCTTTAGGATGGAGTTGGGTGGGGTGGGCAAAACCCTGAGCCGGTGCCCTCCTGGAACCCTGCTTAGTGCTCTCAGGGCCGCCAGCAGCTGTTGGGACCCGTGCCTGTGCCCACTGCCCAGCTGGCGGAGACTGCAGGGCTCAGGGCCTTCCCCTCTGGGGGAAGAGTGCTTACCAAGAGTGGCCTGGGGTCCCAGGGCAGTGGTCAGGACTGCTGGGCTTGTGTCTGCCTGTAGCTTCAAGAGGACTAGGACAAAGATGGGTCTCTGACCTGATCTCCTGTATTTCCACCAGGCTGGCTCAGAGACAGGCAGAAGAGGGCAGGGGGAGACGCCTGTCTGGCATGTGCCCACCTCCCACCTGCCTTGCCACGGGAGGTTGTTAGGAGTAGAAAGGTGTGGCTCTGGATGGGAAAAAAATTGCCAGCTACTCCTTGGACAGAGGACTAATATCTAGAATGTATACAGAATTAAAAATTAGAGCCCCCCAATAAAAGGCTTAACAACAAGAAAAAACAGGCAATTTAAATGGATAGACATTTCTCAGAAGAAGTACAAATGGTGAATAAATACATGAAAAAATGTTCACTATCTCTGGGCATTAGAAAAATGCAAATTAAAACAACATAGATTCCTGGAGTGGAGTGGCACACGCCTGTAATCCCAGCACTAGGGAGGCAGAGGCAGAAGGATTGCCAAGACTTTGAGGATAGCCTGGGCTACATAGTGAGTACCAAAAAAAAGGCATTTCACACACAGTTCACCCATTTAAAGTGCACTGGTGGCTGGGCCTGGTGGTTCCCACCTGTAGTCCTAGCACCGAGGAGGCTGAGGCAGGAGGATCACCTTGAGTTCGAGGCCAGCCTGGACTACATAGTGAGACCCATCCTTCATTACGATCAAGTTTAGAACTTTTTTTTTTGGTACCAGGGATCGAACCTTGGGTCCTTGCGCTTGCGCAGCACGCGGCAAAACCACTGAGCTAAATCCCTGGCCCAAGTTTAGAACATTTTATTACCTCCCTTAGCCCCTTATTTCCCCGCCTCAACCTAGACAGCCACTGACCTGCTTTCTGTCTGTGCTTCTGGACACTTCATGGAAACGACCTCAGTCGTAGGTGCTCCTGTGAGCAGCCGCCTGCACAGCTATGATGTCAGCGTGCCATTGTGTGGAGGTGCGCACTGCTTATCTTACCATCCATGGATGCATAGCTGGGTTGCTCCCCTTATTTGGCTGTTGTGCACAGTGCTGCTGTGAACACTGATGTGTGCATTTATGTGTGGCTGTGGGTTTCCATCTCTGGGAGTAGAACTGCTGGGCACGTGCATGGCCCTTTACCTGAGGAGCAGCCACACTGCCTTCCACAGCCACCACCCACTTGGCCAAGCCCAGCACGAGCTTACCTCTCCCCTTCCATGCCAGCGCTCACTGGCATCTGTCCCTTCAGCTGTGGCTCTCCCAGGGGGAGTGCAATGGTCTCCCTGTGGTTTGATCTGCATTTCCCTAATGGCTGATGAGGTTGAGCGTGTTTTCCCATGCGTATTGGGCACTTGGGTATCTTTGGAGAAATGCCTTTTCAGGTCTCTCTCCCATTTCCATTTGCTTACTTCTTCATTAGGGAGTTGTAAGAGTGTTGTGTGGATCCTGAGTGCAAGGCTGACCATCAGGCGGGGCCCTGCTGGGGAGGCTTTCAGCACGCCAGCTGTGCCTTTCCTCCCCATCTTCCCTGGCTGGGGACACAGCCACAGATGACTCCAGTCTGACTGCGAGGACACAGTGGATACAGCTGCGCATCATGCTGTCTCACTTCATTTCCCCATTTTAAATTTAATTTAAAAATACATCATTGGGCTCTTGTAATTTGCCCTAGCTATTTCTGCATTGCTGAGCATTTTGGTCCAGTTTTCAGTCACATAAATAATGCAGAGTCGGGGCTGGGGATTTAGCTCAGTGGTTCCCGCGCCTGCCTTGCAAGCGCAAAGAAAGACCCGAGTTCGATCCCCAGTACCAAAAAAAAAAAAAGCAGAATGTTCATGTATGTCAATGAATCTTTATGTTCACCGCAAGTGGCTTTCTCAGAAGAAATTCTTAGAAGATAATTCTACTAGGTCAAAAGGGCAGGAGCATTTGAAGCCCCCGATTCAGTTTTTGCCTTCCCTGGACTCTAAGGCTCAAGGGCCAGGGTGCTGTGGTCACGGTCACCCTTGTAGCTTAAGTTTTGTTTTTTAAGTGAGTGAATGAGTGCTCTTTGTGATAAGGAAACTGCTCCTCAGAGTCATTAGTTGTCTGCTGAGGTTGTGCTCCTTTGCAGAAGGTGTCACAAGCCATGGCAGCTCTATCCTCGTCCCCCCAGCCTGCCACTCCCATTGGAGTGCTCCCAGTGTCCTGCAGCCATAGCCACTGCATCACCAGCACCTCTTGGATGAAAGTTCCATTTGCTCCTTTGTCTTTTTTCCCCTTTAAACCTTCCCAGCCCCTGTAGAATACCACTCACTGGCCCAAAGTATTTGGTGCCCACCCATGCCCACCACCTCTCAAGCAGCCTCTCACTGTGTTGGCTGCTGCAGTGGGCACATGGCAGGCCTCGTGCTGGCTCTGTCCTTAGTGTGGACGAGAGGGCTTCCCTGACTGAGGCATGGCTGCAGTCTGTTCCGCTAGAGCTTACTGTCTGCCGCCCCTCCATCGTGCTCACTGCTGTAGCCCCAGCACCACGGACAGTGTCTGGCACGGAATGGACACTAGAGAAGTATTGGGAAGAGGGAATGAATTTCTGACTCTTACGCATCTTTTCAGCTTACATATTCCTTTTCTCATGGAGCTTTGCTAACTACTCCTTCAAATCTCCTTTGGGGGCTGAGGATGTAGCTCAGTGGCACCACGCTTGCCTGGCAAGTGCAAGGTCCTGAGTTTGATTCCCAGTACCAGAAAAAAGAAAAGAAATGAAACTCCATTTGTAGCTTCTCTGTATTTCTTTTCTTTTCCTTTTAAAACTTTAAAAGATAACATTCTTTTTTGTTTTGTTTTGTTTTTGATACCGGAGATCGAACTTGGGTCCTTGTGTTTTTGAGGCAGGTGGTGGATCCACTGAGCTAAATCCCTGGCCCTTAAGTTCTTTATATATTCTAGATAGTAGTCCTTTGTCTGAGGTACAGCAGCTGAAAATTTTTTCCCATATTGTGGATTGTCTCTTAGTTCTGTTGGTGGTTTCTCTTGCAGTACAGAAGCGTTAGCCTTAGTTCTTGGGCCTCCCGAGGATTGGTGGTGTTACCTGCTTTCCATAGACAAGGACAGGAAGATTTCTGAAGCCTTTGCTGGACTAGGAAGTGGCCATAGGAGCCCAGCTGGCCATCTGGTTCCCTGACCGGAAGCCGAGGGAGGAGGCCCACAGTAGCCTGTTCTGGCAAGGCTAGTTGTCTCCTGGGGGGGCCTGGCTTTCCCAGAGGTTCCCTTTCCTGAGCCTCACCTTGTCACCTGGTTGGGACTTTGTGAGAGCTGGGAAGTGCTGAGGTATGTGTGACCTAGCGGACCCTGTAGAGCACCTTGCGCCCCTGCTCTGTGTTGAGTCCTTGCCTGTTTCCTTTGACCTTGACAGTGACCTTCAGTTCCCCGAAATTGTGGTCAGCTCACAGCCTTTGGATGTGTTAGTCCCTCTGCTGCAGCACTCTTCCCTTCTGCTTTTCAGATGCTGTGATACAGGTCTCCTCTTGGCATATGAAGTAGATATGTGACAGATACCTAAGCTGAAGTGTCACATAACGAAGACCTGTGAGCCCAATCCCAAAGGGGAAAGAACACAGCCATTAACTCTGCCTCTGGGTGGGTAGGTGGGGCTCAGAGCTCCGGCACCACTGTCCTGACTGTGATGATTGTCATTTGCCAGTTTCTTTTTTAAATTTATTTTTAATTTTGAGACAGAGTCTCGCTAAGTTACCCAGGCTGGCCTTAAATTTGCAGGCCTCAAACTTGCCATCCTCCTGCCTCAGCCTCCCCTATACCTGGGATTACAGGTGTGCACCATCATGCTCATGTTGATTTCACTTTTTAATGTTTTGTCTGCTAAGTGTGTGTACTGAGTGCCAGGGATTTAGCTCAGTGGTGCTGCTGCCTGCCTTGAAAGTGCAAGGTCCTGAGTTCGATCCCTGGTACCAAAAAAAAAAGTGTGTATACTGAGGAGTGTGGTATTTCACTTGTCTTACTTCTCAGTTTCATAAAAATGGTGCTGGGGGTGGAGCCTTGGTCTGGCTTTTGCTCCCGACATTGTCTCCCATGTCACCCGTGTGGTTGCTCCATGGCTTTTGCTGTCTGGCTGTGCCTGAGATTGGCCTCGGTGCTGCTGGTAGACGTTGGGCAGCTAACAGACTCGTGCAGGGGTGAATCACCTCACCTGGGGTGTGAGCGGATTCTCAGCACCTGGAGTGCGGAGTGGAATTGCTGGTTACGGTTGATGGGTGTGCTCAACACTATGAGGCAGTGGCAGGCTTTCCACTGATTCTCCTCTCCTTTCCCCTGCAAGCACCTGCTCATTCTCCAAGGGTCTCCTTCAGCAGTTACTTATAAGCATCTGCCATATGCTTGGCAGGTTTTGTCCTGGGAGCAATGGGAATGAGTCCCACAGTCCTTGCCCTTGAATGACTAGTGGTGTTAGATGGCTCCTCCTCCAGGAAGCCCTCCCTGACCCCCAGACCAGCCCAGGTGCTCTCCTGGGCTGCACTGCCCACTCTGGTCCTTCACTCTCTAGGGTGAGTCTCCTTCCTGCACAGGCACCATGTCCCCAGCATCACCGATGGGCATACAGCAGGTGCTCAGGGAATGCTCTCTTGTCCTTACTCTTCAGATGCCCCCTTGAGGTAGGTGGGATTAACAGAAAGAAATGGATCCCAGCCCTCAGTACTTGTTGGGGTTGGATCTGGGCCCAGGGTCACAGGAGCCCCAAGCCTGGCCGCTTCCCAAATGCCAGCCTCAGCAGCCTTGAGAAGCCTGCTCCCCACAGTGCACAGCCTTCGGAAGGGGTGGCAGGGGTGGCAGGGCTGCCTCACTGGGATGAGTGAGGCCTCCTGCCCTCCGGGAGCTCAGGCCCCGGTGGGAGTGTTCTCTGAAGACGAAAGGTCCTTTGAGCTTCGAAAACCCTTCCACAACACGAGAGAGGCCAGACTCAGTTGCATGGAGGCCCTCCCACTGGAGCGGGCCCATGGCATGGTGACAACAGAGATCCTCATCACTGGCTATGGCCGAACACCCGCTGTGTGGGAGGGATGGCGTGAAGCCCTTTGTGTGTGTCATTTGGTTCTGACTGCTCTGGAAGCCACAGGGTGGCAGGAGCTGTTGCCCCGTTTCCCAAAGCGGGGAGGGCTCTGAGTCCCTGGCGATGAGGTCCTGCTCGCTCTGCTGTGCTGTGCTTTACCCCCTGCCCACGTGACTCTGGCTGGCAGCACATCCACTCTGCAGATGGGTGGGCCGATTAGCAGTCGCTTGGACCCAGAGTCGCATCTGTGGCCTGTATCCCCTCCAGCTTCCCCAGGCTGTTTTTTTCTCATGCCGCTCCCCACTCATTTGTCCAGAATCTTCGCTTCTGCACCCGAAGGCACTCAGCCCTGGGTAAATATTTGTCTAAGGGCAATGGAGAGGGTGTGTGACCAGTATTTCCCAAGGTGGGGCGCTGGGGACAAATGCTTGCTGAGTCTCTGGCTGCATTCTGTGGTTTTGTTTGTCTTTGCTCCTACACTGAAGTATTAGGCTCCGGACTACGGTGACAGCAGCTACTGTTGACAGAGCACCAGCCCTGTGCTAACACTTTAACCAGATGACCTCACTGGCTGCTTCTAGCAGTCTGCAACCCCCTGCCCCCAGCTCCGTTTTCCAGGTGAGGACACTCACCTTGATGAGATAAGAGCCAGCGCTTGTGACATTTGGGGTCTGCCTTGTCATCTGGGCCACACCTGCCTGTCGCCATATGAGGTAAATGAGGTTCGCTAGGAGGATGTGGCACCTGCCTGTAGTTCCCGGAGTCTGGAGAGCAGGGAGGAACTGGGTCTGGCACCTGCTCTCTGGCTACACACACTCTTTCTGTCTTCATTGGCCCGGCCACAGGCCGCACAAGTTGGTTATTCTGGGCCCAACGTCATCCTGGTGGCCAGCCAGGTCCACCAGCCCAGGAGCCTGGCCCAGGTGCTTTTGCAGGGAAAGCTAGGATCCTGCCTCCTCCCTGTCGAGCTGAGGCCTCTGGGGTCAGCTCACTGAGGAGCGGGGGTGGGGGGGGTTGTCAGGGGGGCTAGGCCTTGCAGACACAGCCAGGCACAGCCAGGCACAGCCATGTTCGAGGTCTGACCCCAAAGGCCGAGCCTTTGTGGGAGAAGGTGCGCTCACGAGGCAGGAGGTCAGCAGTGTCCTCGGGGGCAGCATCCCTTTGGGAGCCCAGAGGAGAGTGCCCGCCCCATGCTGTGTGTGTTCTGACTGAAGGCCTGGTGAGGGGACGGTCTTGGGCACCTGTGCTTGGGTTGACACCAGTCCTCACCTTCAGGCTTGGATATATTTTCATCGTGGTTCAGGTGCTGACGGGCTCGCTGTCCGGAAAGGGGGCGGTGAGACACGTGGCCAGCCAGTAGACAGCACCATTAGGGCGTGAGAGAGGGAAAGGAGATAAACCATGCTGGAAGAGAGAGCAAGGTGGCAGGGGTGGGGGACAGGCGCCCAGCTGAGTGAGAACATGGGCACCTCAAGCTGTCCCATGAGGTGCAGCCACCCGACCCCCACCCCCAGACCTGATGAGGTGGGCGCTGCCTGCCTGCCATGTTTCCTAGAGCCATAGCCCCTCCTCTGGGAAGGGTGGGGGAGGGCAACTGTCCCCCAGTAGTGGAGGGGACCAGAGAGGTGTGGTGTTTAAGAGTAAGGACTGTGGAGCTATGGACCCTCAGGCTTGAGTCCCAGCCCTTCTGTTTGTTGGCTCTGTGACCTTAGTAGCCTCCTTAATTTTCTGGTGTCTCAGGTTCCCCACTTGAAAAATGAGGATAATAATTCCTGCCTTGAGGTAATGTGTGTACATTTTTCCTATTGTTCTTCATAACTTACTCTTAAAAGTTGTCTGTCACACAGCTGGGTCCAGGTGTTTAGCACAGACAGAGGAACTGGGGGCCAGGGATTAAGGTCCTGACTCCCCCTTCCATCCAGAAGTGCACTGGCCCGAGCGCATGCCTGCTATGGAGCTCTGGCAGACAGAAGGGCTCTCGTGATCTTCCTCAGCTCAGTCCCTGGAGACACGGAAGTTGTAGGCTGCTCTGGCCGCATGTGTCTCTGTAATGGGATCTTCTGTCATCTGAGCACTTGGGAAGTTGGGTGGGTACAGAGGCACCGGCCACTGCGGCCTCCCTGGGGGGTCCAGTTCCCAGCTGCTGTGTGGGGCTGGCTGCCCCAGTAGTGTTTCCTTCCTAGGAGGGGGAGAGCAGAGCAGCTCTGTCACCCAGCAAGCTGCTGGCTCCACAGCCCCTCAGCCAATGCAGCCTGTTCTGAGCAAGCTCCTTGCTGGGGTGCAGCGTGGCCCCCATCCTTCCAGGGTGGCTCTCTGGAGTGAAGGCAGTGGGCACTGTCATAATTTCTTAGAGTAAAGCAGCACATTTGTCCCTACACAATTGTTTACTTGAGGCCCTGCAGTGACATCCTAGATACAGAGAGCACTTGCTATAGGACAGTGAACAGCAAATGGACCCAGACAGGCTGAGATGCGCCTCATGAAGAGCCAGGACAGAGGATGAAGCTTTAGAAAGGGCAGGTGAAGCTTTTCAGAAGAGGTGACATTGAATAGAGGCCTGAACGACAGCCCCCTGTGGAGAAAGCAGTTGTAGGCCTGGTGGTGGGAGGTCACGTGTGGGAGGGGAGGGGACAGGCTTTGTCCTCAGCAGGGGCTGTGCTGGGGAGGCCTTGTCCCAGGGTCCCCATCTTAGTGCAGGGACAGAAAGGGTGGAGGGGTCCGGGGCAGAGCCTGACCTGCAGCGTGGCATGGTAACCATAGCTGATGTGCCTACCTCTTGTCTGCAGAGCAGGAAGGTGGAAGAAATAGATTTTCTTCCTGTGGCAGCATCTAGGGTCTCCCTGTACATCCTCACCAGGTCTCCTGTGCCCACCTGGTGTGAGCACCACTGCAAGTGGCGATACCATCCTGGGTGGGCATGGTCTCAGTCTCCCTGTGCTGGGAAGGAACAGGCCAAGGGCTCCAAGAGGGAGGCATTAGGGTTGTCCTGGGTGCCTGGAGGCCTGTGGCCCCTGCAGTCAGTGCCAGTCATCATCATTGTTGACATAGCATCACATAGACCAGCAGTTGATGGCCAGACACTGCTGGGGAAGATGTCACCTCCTGAGCCCTGTACTTTGCAGCCCTATTGATCTGATTACTGAGCAGGGTGGAGGGAGCCTGTCTGATCACTCATGGGGAAGAGTAACTTGCCACCAGTGTTCCCTCACTGTCCTGAGGAGTCACAGGCAGAGGCTCTTCAGAACAGGCCAACCTGATAGAGACCCTGCCCTGTCCCCACCTGCCAGCCTCCAGAGGCAGCCGCCGCTTCCCCTCTGTCTAGGCTTGACATCGTCACCTTGAATGGCCTGGCCTCTCTGCTCAGTACAGCTGCCCCCCAGAGAACTTGGGGACTCCCAAACTGGCAGGGAGAGGGTCCCTGGGGTGAAGGGCTGGGAAGCTGGGCTGAAGGGCTGTAACTGAGCTGGGCCAGGCAGCCCTAAAGGCCACAGTGGCTCATCAGTGAGAGAGAGAGGTCCCTTCAGTGTATGGTCACCTAGGATGTCTCCTTTCTGGGCCTCTTCTTCTTTATGTTGGGTTAGGGATCCTGGTCATACCTTTCCTGGGGTGCTGTGGGGCGTCAGTGGGGCATGTGAAGGGGCTGTCTAAAGTGGTGCCTTAGGACACAGCACCTGTCTGTGGGCTCCTGCCGAGGTCATGGCTTGAGTTGGAGCCCCGGGTTCCTTCCTCCTGATCTCACTGTGCTTCCAAATTCTTCTTTCACAGCCTGCTTGCAGCTGTGCTATCCCTCCACGTGGTCACATGGCCAGGTCCTTCCTGCCTGCAGCTCCCCTTCACTGAGCACCTGCTGGACCAAGCACGAGGGAGCCCCCAGGGTGGCTGCCAGCAAGGCCGGACCAGGCCATATTGAGGGTGCCGTGGAGCTAGTCTGGCCTGAACTAAGCCATTAGCCCAGGGTATAAGCCAGGTTTCCTTCCCAGGACGGAGCCACCCCTGGCCCTGGGGGCCGCCAGCCCTGGACAGTCACTGTTTGTCCCTCCTGCATTTAACTTTTTGTAGTGAATGTTTTCCAACACAAGTAGTATAATGAGTCCAGTGTACCCACTTTCCAGCTTCGGTAACAACCAGTGTATGGCCAGTAACTGTATCCCCTGTACTACCTCTGCCCCCACTAGTTGGCAGCAAATCTGATACCTGTCAGTCTGTTCTATTTATACATTTTTTTGAGTTGTTCTGAAATGGTGCACAGAACAGTGCCAGGGTGAACGCTGACACCCACCTCCTAGGGCCCCAGGGCAAGGAGTAAGAGGCTAATAGGTAGCCATGCCCACTGAGTGCCAGGCACCCAGAGGTGATCGACTATATGGGCTTCTGAGTGCTTAGCCAGCTGCCCGGGGCTTCCGTGCGTACCATTTGTGGCAGGTGCAGCCCTGGACCCAAGGTCTGCCTTCGAGTGGCCATTGCCTGCCTGAGTCCTTTCTGGAGGTGCTGCCAGGGGAACTGCCTGAGAAGCCAGCTAAGCTGACCTTGTGGTGGCTGTGGCCCTCAAGGCTAGATTTCCGGCCCAAGGCAGCTTGGTGAGGGCTGGGAGATGGGAAGAGGCTGTCCTGCTTACGGCAGCGTGGGCATGTGGTTCTGCTTGGCCAAGGCCTTCGGGGCAGCACGTCCGTCCCCAGTGGTGGCCCGTCCATGGTGCGGGGCCCTCAGGGATGGTGAGAAGCTCCTCGCCGCGGTCTCTTTCCTGTTTTAGGCCCCAGAAGGCTTTGCATTGCTCCCCTGGCAGGGCGGGCCCAGGAGATGGTGTCAGTGTAGGAGCCCCTGTGAAGCGTGGTTCCTTAGAAGATGCCCAGGGAGTGTGTACCCCAGGGCAGCCCTGGGCTTAAGGACACGTCCCCGGCTTGTCACCTTGTCGCCACTGCACACCTCACTACCTAGTGTGAGTGTCTTGAGTTCACTCAGTGGCCTGGACTACTCCCTTTTGTTAACAGATACTCATCCAGCAACTACTGTGTGGCCAGTGAAGCCTGCTGGGTTCTTCAGTGCACAGGAGTGGGAGAAGTTCTGCCCTCATTGGAACATAAGTACTCAGGAGGTCAGCAAGCTTCCCGCTGTGTCATGAGAAGGAAGCGAGGAGCAGGGGCAGATGAGGGCAGAGGTGGTGTGACAGAGGGTGGACAGGGAAGGCCTTTGAGGAGGTGACTGGAGCCGCAGGCTGGGAGGGGACATGAAGGTGGAGCACATAGCGGCGCAAAGGCCCAGAGGCAGCGGGTCCAGGTGGCTTTGTCACAAATAGGGGTTGAGACTTTGAGTACTGTGGCAGCCCCTATCTCGGGCTGTGACCACGCGCCTCTCCTGTCTGCAAGCTTAGCAGTATTGGGGGTTTGCGTGTGCCCACTCCTCCAGCCCAGCACCGGTGCCCCAGATCCAGGGGCCCCAACAGAGGAAGACAGATCCCTCCGAGGCCTCCCTGTCTCCCTGCTTCTGGGCTTCCACAGCCTGTCTGGGCAGCCTGAAGCTGGGACCCCGAGGACCTGGGGGCACCAGGGTGGGACAGGGCCTTCCCTGGGTTTGCTGTCCTGCTACTTCTCCAGGCTGCATGGCCATTGTGATCCTGGGGTGCAGCTGAGACAGCTCCTGCTGTGCGATGGTGAGGGGCTCTGCAGGGCTGGGGTGGAAAATCCGGTTCAGTAAGAAGCAATGGGTAGGTAGGGCCAGGGATTTAGCTCAGTGGTGCCGCCACCTGCCTCGCAAGCGCAAGATCCAGAGTTCGATCCCCGGTACCAAAAAAAAAAGAAGTGTTGGGCAGAGTACATGGTGGACAAAGGGTTGAGTAGAGAGCCGCACAGGCTCTGCTGCGCCGGGAGCTGCAGAGCAGTTGCCCACGTGGGAGCTGCACAGCCTGCCACCCTCACCACCTTCGGCGACCTTGGAGCTGTGCCTCCGCCTCTCCTGGGCCCTCTGAGCAGGGGTCCGCCCCACTTCCAGTCCACATGAGCCCCTCTTTCCGCCTTCTCTGCGCCTGGCCCCAGGTGCGGGGCAGTGTTGGGGGCACAGTGCGGATGCAGACTGCCCATGCTGTCTTCCGGGGCTCAGAGTGCGCAGGGCTGAGATGAGGGCGTCCAGAGGGAGGGTGGCTGACACAGCTTGGGCAGCCGTCCTAGAGGAGGGGACCCCCTGGGTGAGGCCCCAGCCCCTGAGTAAGGCTCACAGGGCTGCCACGCGGTTGTCTGCTTCTCCCTCAATACCGAAGAACCCTGGAAGGCAGGGCTGAGGGAGGAGCTGTCCCTCTCCCAGCACCAGCACAGAGGTGGACACACAGGAGGCTTTGGAAATGTGTACAGAATGAGTGGCCTCATGGAGCCTGAGGCTAGCTCACAGTGGCAGAAGCAGAGGGGAAACATCCTGGCCTGAGGGCTGAAGGAGTCCTGGATAAAATGGCTTCAGGCCTGGCTGGATCCAGGAGCTTAATAGCGTCTTTAGGGTTTTGCCTTTTTCTTTGTCTCTGAGCTCGGCTTTCCTGAGTTGGCTTCTTGGTCAGGAGGCTGTCTCCTCCGGGTGGATGCCAAGGTGGCTGCCTGCAGCTCTGGAAAGGGGGGGATTCTGAGCCACCCCAGGGCCTGGGACTGGCTAAAGCTGGTTTCATAGAGACCTTCCTGTCCCCAAGCAGTCACTGTGACAGACTGTGGGACAGGGCGTCCCTCTGCTAGAACCTCTGGGGCAACAGCTGAGGGTGAGGGGGTGGGGTGCTCGGGCCGGGCTAGCCTGCCAGGAGACAGGGAGAGAGCGGGCCGGTCTGGCCTCAGCCAGCTGGTCCTTCCACGGGCAGGGTGCAGGGCAAGGTTTTCTGGGTGTTTCAGTTTCTATCCCCTCTGCCTTCCGTCTGAGCTTCTGCTCTGAAAGGCGGATTCCAAGAGGAGGTCTCTTGCTGTGGCTGGGGGCCTGTTGTGGGTGCCAAGCGGGAACGCTGGGCCCCAGCTGCAGGCAGGAACTCCGTGGCCACGGCCCCAGATTTTGCTGTCCTGCCTCAGGCTGTGTGTGAACTGCCAAAACCCAGGGTCAGGTGAGGTTGCCACCTTCCAGGATGGATGGCAGTCACGGGATGCCTCACTGGTTACCTCTGGTGTGCGGACACAAACGTCCTACCGAGGAAGGACAGCCCCACTGTGTGCAGCTCACCCAGAACAGCAGAACAGCGCTCTCGTCACCACGCCTGGGTATTCAGGGTGTGGTTGCTGTTGCATCACCATGCTTTGTTAAGACCTGGGCTCCTGGGCCCCAGCTGGGACCTCAGCACTCGGAGGTCCCTTTCGTGCAGTGGCCTCTGGGGCACAGGAAGGTTGTTCAGCCAAGACAGTGTGAGCGGTAGGGAGCAGGTGCGACACTCCTGCCTGGGCCCTCCCACACTGCAGCTTCCTGGCGCGTGATCCTTTGTGACTGTTTCCCCACCACCCCCGGGCTGGCAGGGTGCCCTGAGTCCTCGTGTCCCCCCCGCCCCGTATCCAGGCTCTCCTTGCATCTCGTGGACCCCTCTGCACCTGTGTGCACACCTGAGGCTGGCCTCTTTCCACCGGTCACCCAAAGCCCAGCATCGGCCTCAGGTTTCTCTGTGTCCCTTTGTGAGAGCCACAGTGGAGAGGGCAGCCTCTGCCTGGGACAGTGGCACAACTGCGGGGTGAGCTAGAGCACCCCCTGTGGCCGGGTGCTGCCTGCAGGTGCTGTAGCAGTCCTGCCTCTGCCTGTGTCTCCTCTATCCTGGTTCCCCCTCCAGCCAGGCAGAGTAGTGGGAGACAGGCCTGGGGCGTGTGCAGTCCTGCCACCTCTGGCTGTGTGGCTGGGCAGATGGCTGCTTCCCCTTGTAAAGGGAGACGTAATGATGCCCATCTCCCGGGTCACAGAGCTGGAAATGAAGTCGGGCGTGGAAAGGGCTTAAGTTCCTGAAGGGGAGCCACCCCCACCCTCAGTCATCTCCCTCTGCTGGCGGACTGCCACTGCCGGCACTGCTTTTCATGCTGGCTACTTAGACATGTGTCCCTTATTGCCCAAGACTCTGCAGATGTCCTTTTCAGAAGGAAAGAGGTAGCTGTGGATCAGAACATGGCTCTTGCTCCAAGCCCTTACCCCTCCAAATCCATCTCCAATGCAGGCTTGCTTTTTGTGCTTTTTACTTTTTTTATTTTTGGAGAGGGACTTGTTATGTATGTAGTCCAGGCTGGCATTGAACTCACAATCCTCCTGCCTCAGCCTCCTGAGTGGTGAGATTACAGGCATGTGTCACCACATCTGGCTGTAGTCCTGCTTCCCGGCTCTGTGTGTAAGTATGCGCATATGCACACACACACACACACACACACACACACACACACCCTCCCCCTCCCCCTCCCCCTCCTTAGGCAGCCACTTGAACTTTATCCCCTGCATAAATCAGGATTCAGAACACGACTTCAGCAAACACACCTGAGGCCTGCCCTTCACAAGCACATGTACCCACAGGCCCCTGCACACATGTGTGCACACCGGGCATTCTGTCGTTTGGTTGCTCAGCACAACTACTGGATGCCTGTCCTCACCCCAGGGGTGCCACAGCTGCTTCCAGGGTCAGAGGAAACAGGATAGGGATCTCCACAGGGACCTCAGAGGCAGTGCCACACCCCTACGATAGGGCCAGGTGGCTGGGCACGGGGTCAGTCTCTTTGGGCAGAACAGAATGTGAATTGGGAGCCAGGATTCTGCCCCTCAGCCTGGCCCCAGAACCCACACCCTCAGCCCCTGCGAGACCCCGTGTGAGGTGGGGGAACATAGGGTGCTACACGGCGAAGCCCACCTGGGGCCCAGGTGTGCTGGGGAGGCAGTGACGGTTCCAGCCCCCGTCAGTTCGGGCCACAGCTGTGCCCTTCACTGCACAGCCTGCCCTTGGCACCTGGCCCTAGAGTGCCCAAGCCCCTGAGCCTTTGCCCTCCTTGCCGCTCCTGCCCTGCCCCGCCCTTCCCCTAGGGCCTGGCCTGCTCCCGTCC
Source organism: Heterocephalus glaber (assembly GCF_053883595.1). Lineage (NCBI taxonomy): Eukaryota > Metazoa > Chordata > Mammalia > Rodentia > Bathyergidae > Heterocephalus > Heterocephalus glaber. Next base: position 2,106,345 of record NW_028258450.1, read on the forward strand.
TGCCACTCTGTTGCTCTTGGCTGGTTCTGTGGGTCGGGAGGTCATCCCACAGTGTGCTTAAAGGGACACAGATCTGTCCCAGCTATTTGCCTGTCTGGGAAGTGCGGTCCTGCCATGTCCGCCAACTCCGGGACTGCCTGGAAACCATGTCTGACAGATCAGTACCTGCTTCCCCCACCCCCAAAATGGTGATTGAATCCAGGGCTTTAGAGCTGAACTACATCCCTGGCCCTTTTTATTTTTTATTTCAAAACAAGTCCTTGCTGAGTTCCCAAGTTATCCAGGCTGGGTTCAAACTTACGATCCTCCTGCCTCAGCCTCCCAGAATTATAGGCATGTGGCACCACACCTGGCGCCCTGCCTTCTCGAGCAGGATGTTGGGTGTCACATGGCCTCTTCCACACAGGTCATAGGGGTCATCAGTCAGTGACAAGCCATTGTCTGGTGGGCCAGAGCCTGCCCCAAATCCCCCTGTCACACTGGGGCTGTGCGGTCCTCTCCCTGCTGAGGTGCTGAGTATGAAATGCTGTGCCAGGCACCTCACCCTCCCGTACTCAGAGCCCTGAGTTTCCGCCTGGGAGTAGATCACTGTGACTCTTCCCATGCTGCCACCTCCCAACCTGATGGGGTGCTGGAGGGCCACAAGTGTGCAGGCAGGAAGAGCTGGGTGCCGTGCAGATGCCACTGCCTCTTTCCTTGCCTTGCCTGCACACTGTCTCTGCCACTCCTCTCGGTGATTAGTTTTCAGTTTAATAATTCAGTTGCAGGCTGGGGATTTAGCTCAGTGGTTTCACCACCTGCTGCGCAAGCGCAAGGACCCGACTTCGATCCTCGGTACCAAAAAAAAAAATAATAATTCAGTTGCATTCCTGGACCATGGCACATGTAAAATCCTGTCTGTGAATACTGATAACATAGATGTCCCCACAAGGCCCGGCCGTGGGACATGTTGATGGCATCACACGCAAGCCCAGGCTGCAGTGGGCCAGCTCCGAGCCCTGCTTGTTCCTATACTGCATCTCAGCCCCAGAGGAAATAGACAAGATACAGTTGTCACCTTAGTGGCTCAGTTTCCCTCCTGTAACTGGGTGGGCAGACAGGATCTCCTTGGGCTCAGGCTCTGGCCGTGACTTGAGCAAGGCCCACAGGTGCCCAGCTAAGGGTGGGCAGATAGATGGTGGTATGGGCAGTGCTGAGGTGGCCCAGGGAAAAACCCACAGCTCGACACTGGGGCTTGGGCTGGAAAAGTGGACTTAGCAAGACTTGGAAGTGACCGACTCCAGCTCTGTGACTGCCCTTTGCCAGTCTCTGGCACCACCTACTCCGAGAAATGGGTTGTCAGGAACCCCAGGGATTGTTGTTTGCATTTGGGTGGGGAAACTGAGGCCTGGTGAAGGGAAGAGGATGGCGGGTGGGTGGTGGGCCCCAGAGCTGCAGCGCCTCTGTTGGCAGTGCTGGGGATTGAACCTGCCACATGCTGAGTGCTGCTCTGCCACTGAGCTACACCCAAGCCAGCAGCAGTTTCGATACCTACTATTAGTCCAGCCCTGTGCTGGGCAGTGCCAGGGACACGATGGTGACCCAGGACGGTTGAGGTCCCCCTCCTGACTGAGTCCCAACACCCATCTCCAGACAGTGACAGCCCGGTGGCAGAGGACTGCAGGAGCCCAATGGAGAGCTGAGCGGGGCAGGCGGGGAGGGCTTCTTGGAGGAGGGGCTGTCAGCCAAGCACCCAAAGGAGCAGTTGCAGAGGTTGCTGTGCGTCTGATTCTGTGCAGACTTCGGGAGCTGAGAACCGCAGCCAGTGATGGTAACGGCAGGCCACGTCAGCCACGTTGGCCGGGCCTGACTTCATCCCCTCCCGGCCCCTGAGGCCCTTCATTGTGTCTACTGGGGCCCCTTCTCAGAATGCTGATCTTTGAAGCCAAAAAATAAAATAGGGTTATGAAGAATGCCAGTTAAAATGCAGTGAGCTAAACACCTTTTAAACTTGGAATCTAGTGTTTGTGCCCCTCTGTGGGGACACATGAAGTCATAGGCTATTGTGGCAGTGACAATGACTGCTGTTTTTAAAGTGGTGAGAGGCTGTTTTCCCCCACAAGTTTGTGACCCAGGTTGGTTAAGACCATGACACGCATGGGTGTGGCTGGACCCCCAGTCTGGCAAGGGCTGCCTTCCCAGGCAGGGGCAGCGTCTGTCCCCTCCAGAACCCTGGGCCACAAGCACGTGGGCCCTTGTCAGAGCGTCTCCCTTCAGTGTCAGGGGAAGGAAGCCAGGGCCCTGCCGACCTCCCCAGCCCCCATGCTGGCATCTTTAACCTCTACACAGCAGCTAAGCGCCCATCCCGACCCTGGTGCAGTAGTGAGAGTTCTAGGCCAGATGTTGGCCTCTGGCCTAGTCCAGCAGCCTGGCCGCAGGGGACCAATGTGTCTTTCTTGGACCTGGTTTCCTCCATGAAAGTGGAGCAGTAGTGCTTGCCCGGCCTAGGGGGTGGCTAGCGGAGATGGCAGGATGGCAGCGGGGTGGGGGTGGCCGAGGGCGACCTCTGTGCCATCCACTGTGCCACCCCAAAAGTCTGGCACCCAGGCCCGACCCTCTCCCTGCCCTGCCCATAGCCTTTTCTTTCTTCTTTCCTGGTCACCTGGGGTGAATCTAAACTCCAGTATCCAAAAACTGAAAGGAGTGAATGGATAAACAAAATGTGGTATCTTGTGCCATTACTCTTCAGCAGTATAAAGAGATTGGAACTCAGAATTACTGTGCTCAACTTGAGAAGCTGGCCATGAAATGTCCCAAAAGTCCACCCTGACCTGTCTCTCGGGGACAGGGGCTGTGCAGCCCTTGGGTTTGGGTTTCCTCCTTTTGTGCCTTCTGCCAGGCTCTGCCCATCTCCCTGGGGCCTCGCCATGCTTCTGCACCCCAGAGCAGGCCTGTCCCCACGTACCTTGGGGAACGTTTAGCTGCAGAGGTTGTTTCAGGAGCAGGGAGTTGGAGAGGCTCATGCCATTGCACAGTGGAAGCGGAGTTCAGGTCTGACTCCGCTTTGGACCAGCTGTGTGTCCTTGGGCCAGTTTCTCCTCTCTCTGAGCTCAGTTGGCTCATGGTGCCAAAGTGCCAAAGACCTGCTGGAAGCCTGGCCCTGTGTTGGGAAGCGCTGGGGATGTGGAAGCTGGATGTCCAGGCACACACCTGTGATCCAAGCGCTTGGAAGGCTGAGGCAAGAGGTTGAAAGGTTGAGGCCAGCCCGGGCTGTGTAGGGAGATCCTGTCTCAGCAACAACAACAACAGTGTTGGGGACACGGTAGTGACAGAGACAGCCCCAGCCTAGCCCTGCTTGGGGCGCCGTGTGGTAGAGCGGGAGCTAGTAAGCAAAGGCCCCTATGTGTTAGCTGTGTGGTGACTGTGATTGTGGGGGGTGCTGAGGTGGTTTCGGGGCACCCAGGGTAACTTCTGGGGGCCCTGCAGTGGCCCCAGGGGGCTCGAAGGGAGGACTGGACTGGTCAGTGTGTTGCTGAGTGAGGCGTGGGGGTCCTGGGGTGGCCGTGGAGTGACCGGCCTGCTCCTCTGCCTGTAGCCCAGAACGTGACGGTGGAGGAGGTGATCAGCGCCTACCGGCAGGCCTGCCAGAAGCTCAACTGCAGGCAGATCCCTAAGCTGCTCCGGCAGCTGCAGGTACAGTGGGCCAGGGGTGCCCGGGGAAGTCAGGCTCCTTATAGGAACTAGAGCCAGGGGGAGAGTCCCCTGTCTGTCAGTCCCTAGAGAAATTCTGTTCCCCAGGGAAGAGGCAGGTTTACGATCCTCATAAGTCTGAACTATAAATTGTATCCTTCAAAACTTGTGAATTATGAAAGTAATAATATAGCCCTTGATTCTTAGAAAATTAAAATAGCGACATAAAGGGCAAAACCATCATTCCTTGCCCGGGTCCCCGCAGGTTCGGCATCTGTGTTTATATAAATGGGGTCTCCCGAGGGCACCTTCCCTCTCATGAGGGCTTCCAAGGTCCCTGCCATGCGCTGTCAGTCTGCACCTGGGTCAGGGGAGGTTCCTGGGGGCCCCAGGGGGCACCACACTGCCACGCCCAGGAACAGGGGCTGCTGGTGTGGTGGCTGCAGGTGAGGCGGACTCAGCCCAGGCTAAGTGCTGCTGGCAAGGCTGGCCCTGGCCCCTCATCCCTGGGGTGACATGTGACACACAGAGAACAGGGCCTGGGTGTGTGTCTGAGCCGGTCGTCCCTCCCTTCACTGTCCACTCACTGTGTGCCTGGCCCAAGGCCACCTCTCCGTGAGATCCCTGGGCTGACTCTGTCACTCTTCCTGCCTACTCCCCCACTTCTCTGCCTGGGGCAGGGCAGAGTCCTCTGTGGACCCTGTGGCTCCCCAAGTCCCGATGCACTGGGTCCCAGCTGGGGGAGTGGGGGGCTGGACACACCTGGGGCTGCAGGTGGCCCAGGTTCTTCAGGTCTTCCTGCCTCGTCCACCACCCACCCTGACTCTGCTTCCACAGGAGTTCACAGACCTTGAGCACCGCATTGACTGCCTGGACCTGAAAGGTGGGTGTCGGTGACACCTGGGCGCCCCTGGGTGGTGAGCAGGGCTGGAGCCTGGGTGGCAGGTTAGAGGGCTGTGGGGGGCAGGGCCTTCCATCCTCCTGGGCCAGAGCCCCCCACAAGCAGGCACAGACCTACACGAACACCACCTCCTCCCAGGGGAGAAGCTGGACTACAAGACCTGCGAGGCGCTGGAAGAGGTCTTCAAGAGGCTGCAGTTCAAGGTCGTGGACCTGGAGCAGACAAACCTGGACGAAGATGTGAGCACTCCTGCTGCCACCCAGACCCATGGCCCCCCAGCTTCTGGGCCCCTCTGAGGTTTGGGTGGGCAGGGGACCCTGCAGGAAGAAGGGACCCAGACAAAGGCTGGAGGTGGGGCAAGTGCAGGGCCTTTAAAGGACAAGAGGGAGCTATGCATGGTGGCTTCTGCCTGTAATCCCGGCACTCGGGAAACGGAGGCAGGAGGATCGTTGCAAGGGTTTACATAGTTCAAAGCCAGTCTGAACTACATAGTGAGCCCCTGTCTCAACAAAACAAAAGACGAGAGAGAGACATGGATGTGGCCAGAATGGGTGGGTGTGTTTGGGGGCCCACAGGGGAGGCAAGGTGATGTGGGCACAGGGAGGCTCGTGGCTACCAGGGGCCTTATGTGAAGCCCACCATGGGAATCAGAGTGAAAAACATTTGGGAAGCTCCCAGTTAGGGGCAGGTATCGTCACCTCCCCAGACTGAGAAGTCTCAGGAACACAGGGTACATGGGAATGTGGGAAAGATCCTGAAGCCTCCAGGAGAGGTGCTGGCAAACTGAGGCAGGGCCTGTGCTGGTCACATGGCACTTCAGTCGGGACTCAGTGACAGAAGCAGACTGGCTTTGTCAGAAAAGGGGCTCTTGTAGGAGAGTTGCAGGCCATACCTGTTTTAGGCAAAGCTGGATCCAGGAGCAGGCTGCCACTGCTTGGCCCTCCTGCCTGTGCTGGGCGCTCACTGTCTGTCCTCCCCTTTGAGATTGCCTTCCTGAAACCCCACGTGCTTCCCTGGGGCCACCCCAACCTGAGGCTGCGCCCCACATCTTCCCTCAGGGTGCCTCAGCCCTGTTCGACATGATCGAGTACTATGAGTCGGCCACCCACCTCAACATCTCCTTCAACAAGCACATTGGCACCCGGGGCTGGCAGGCCGCCGCCCACATGATGCGGAAGGTGGGCATGACCGTCATCTCCCAGGGTGCCCAGCCTTGGTTCTGTCCCCCTTCCCTCCTCCCTGGTGTCTTCCCTGAGAGGTGGCTGTGGGCCAGGCTCAGGTAGGGATGGGAACGGAGCCATAGGGGATCCAGCTGTGGCCTGGCCTCTCCCAGCATGGTGATGCTCACAGCAGAGCCTGGCTAGGGAGGGTGCCAGGCTGACCCACCCCGGCCTGCCCCACAGACCAGCTGCCTGCAGTACCTGGACGCCCGCAACACGCCACTGCTGGACCACTCGGCACCCTTCGTGGCCCGTGCCCTGCGCATCCGCAGCAGCCTGGCCGTGCTGCACTTGGAGAACGCCAGCCTGTCGGGGCGGCCGCTCATGCTGCTGGGTGAGCCCAGGCCTGGAGGTGCAAGCTGCTGTGTGTGGGGTATCTGGGAGGTGGCCTGCACTCACTCCCACCCCTGTTGCTCCTGCAGCCACAGCCCTGAAGATGAACATGAACCTGCGGGAGCTATACCTGGCCGACAACAAGCTCAATGGCCTGCAGGACTCAGCCCAGCTGGGCAACCTGCTCAAGTTCAACTGCTCCCTGCAGATCCTGGACCTGCGCAACAACCATGTGCTGGACTCTGGTGCGTGAGACTGGCATCACCTGCCCTAGGCTTGTGGGGCTGGGGACACGTGGCCAAGACCATTCTGGCACTGCCCTCCTGGGGCTCACGGCCCATGGGGAAAACAGGGCTGCCCTAGACAGTGGCTCTCAGAGCAGGCAGGGCTGGGCTGAGGAGTCCAAAGGGGGCCTGGCCCAGGGTGGGGTCCCGCAGGAGAGGACTTCTCAGCTGACACCTGGGGGGCCAGTGATATTGAACGAATAGTTAAGGTGATTGACATCTAAAAAGTACTTGAAGGATAGGGCCGGGGATTTAGCTCAGTGGTTTCACTGCCTGCTGCGAAAGCCCAAGGACCCGAATTCGATCCCCAGTACCCAAAAAAAAAAAAAAAAAGTACCCGAAGGAGAGGATATTGTTAGGGTGCGGGGTCAGCTGGAGGCTGTGGGGATGGTGCTGGGAGGGACTTCTGGGGAGTGACCTGAGCAGAGTCAGCCCTTCTTAAAGCCTGGAAAAGGCAGCAGGAACATCAAGTGCAAAGGCCCTGGGGTGGGAATGAACTTAGGAGTTTGCTGTCTGTGGGGGGAAGCTTCAGTGAGCCAAGGGATGAGGGAGGAGAGAGGAAGGGAGAGGAGCTCACATCTCCCATGCAGGAGGAGGCTAGGACAGCCGCTCCACCTTTGGGCAGAGTCCCCTGGCCTTTAGTGGAGAAAGGGAGGAGGAATCAAAGTGGCACTGTGAGGCCATTGTCCCCTTCAGTGTGGCAGGCCTGGACCCCACAACTGGGCACCCCCTTGTGCCCCAGCAGGTCTGGCTCAGGCCTTGGAGTGGGTCTGAGGCAGAGGCAGGAGCCAGGAGTTGAGTTCCCAGTGTGTGCAGTGTGTACAGAGCTGGCTCCTGAGGCCAGGCAGCCAGGCGTCTCCTCTGACACCTGCTGGGGAGTAGCTGAGGGCAGAGCTGGGGCAGAGCACTGTGAGGACGCACCCTGCAGCCTGCTGGCCACAGACTGACTGACCGAAGGCCTCCCCTAGGTCTGGCCTACATCTGCGAGGGCCTCAAGGAGCAGAGGAAGGGGCTGGTGACCCTGGTGCTGTGGAACAACCAGCTCACACACACGGGCATGGCCTTCCTGGGCCTGACACTGGTGAGTCGGTCCGCCCTGCTCTAGGGGTGTGAAACTCTTGGGCCTGCTGTTTTCACTCAGCCTCTGCACCCTGGCTTCTTCAATTCCTTTTTTATCTAATGTGATAGAATATTGTTGTGCTAAAAGAATTACTAATTTTTTTGGTTTTTTTGGTATTGGGGATCGAACTCAGGACCTTGCGCTGTGAGGCAGGCAGGGTGCCACTGAGCTAAATCCCCGGCCCAAGAGTTACTATTTTTGAAAGCCTTTAGTAAATTTTTATTTTTGTAACAAAATATGGATTTATTTGGCTTTTTTGAGTTAGGGTCTCATTATATAAATGGCCTTGAGCTCACTATGTAGCCCAGGCTGGCCATATAATTGGGATCCTCCTTCCTCAGCCTCCCTAGTGCTGGGATTATAGCAAGTGTCACACTTGACTTGATGTAAAGCAAGCCCATCAGGTGCAAGGACTCTAGGGTGAACCCCAGGGGACCCAACACCTGAGGCCAGAGCTGCCCCATTCAGAGGCTGTGCTGAGACCCATAGACCAGCCTCAGCAGGGACACTTGGAGATTTGGGAGTGGACAGGGATAGGACGAGCTTTTGGGGAGATGCTGTGGGGCCAGCGAAAGGGCCTCACTGTATAGTTGAGGCTGGCCTTGAACTCTTGGGAATCCTTCTGCCTCAGCCTCCCAAGTGCTAGGATTACAGGCGTGCACCAACATGCCAGGTTTGTGCCAGTGCTTAGATGCTGCCCCTCTGTGGGGGGAAGAGGACTGGGTTTGGTTCTTCTGGCTTCCTTCCTGATTTGTCCTCCTGGGCCTGGGGTCCTCTGGGGTCTCCTCCTTACCCTGCAGCCGCACACACAGAGCCTGGAGACGCTGAACCTGGGCCACAACCCCATCGGGAACGAGGGCGTGCGGAACCTCAAGAACGGGCTCATTGGCAACCGCAGCGTGCTGCGCCTGGGCCTGGCCTCCACCAAGCTCACCTGCGAGGGTAGGGCACGGCCCGGGCTTGGCTGGGGGGCGGCCAGCTGTGTGGCGTGGGGCTCCTGGCCAGCCCCTGCGGTCCCCCTCCCAGGCGCGGTGGCGGTGGCGGAGTTCATCGCCGAGAGCCCCCGCCTCCTGAGACTGGACCTGCGGGAGAACGAGATCAAGACGGGCGGGCTTATGGCACTGTCCTTGGCCCTCAAGGTGAACCACTCCCTGCTGCGCCTGGACCTTGACCGAGAGCCCAAGAAGGAGGCGGTGAGCGAGTGGGCACCCCCTTCGGCTTGAGGGCTGGGGGCCTGGCAGGTGGGGTGGCCGCAGGTCGGGCTGGACCACTGGGCCCTAGCCAGGTACTGCCGCACACAGGTGAAGAGCTTCATTGAGACTCAGAAGGCGCTGCTGGCCGAGATCCAGAACGGCTGCAAGCGCAACTTCGTGCTGGCGAGGGAGCGGGAGGAGAAGGAGCAGCAGCTGCAGCTGTCAGCCTCCATGCCCGAGATCACGGTCACCGGGCCGCAGCCCCTCGGGGAGTCCGGGGATGTGCCCGCTACCTCGGTGCAGAACGGGGCCCCCAGTTCAGGGCCCAGCCCAGATTCAGACTCAGACTCAGTCTCGGACGGGGAGGAGGAGGAAGAGAAGGACGAGCAGAGGAAAGAGGCGGGCAGTGGGCAGAGCCCCTGGCCCCCTGCCCTGCCCTGGTGGCCCCCACGGACTCTCTGGGCCCTGGGGACAGGAGCCCCCCAGGCAGCCCCTCCTCCCCCACCGAGCAGCGGATTTCTGTGTCCAGCCCGGGCCGGGGTCACAAGGTGTTTGTGGTGACCCGGGTGGAGAGTCCACCCGAGAGGGCAGAGCCCCCCAGCCTTGCCTCCCCTCCCTCCCCAGCCCTGTCCCCCAGCCCTGTCTTCCCGCCAGCCAAGCCCATTGGCACCCAGGATCCAGGGTCATCTGAGCCGGAGACACTTCAGTCAGGGCCACCATTGCCCAATGGCCTGAAGCCTGAGTTTGCCCTCGCGCTTCCCCCAGAGCCACCCCCGGGGCCTGAGGCCAAGGGAGGCAGCTGCGGCCTGGAGCACGGTGAGAGGCTGGGCAGGGTGGCCGGGCCACCTGCTGTGAGCCCCACACGCTGGGCCGGTTCCCTGGAAACCACCCCAGGAAGGGGCAGGGGCAGGGGCAGATGGGCTCTGGTCCTCGGTTCCCACTCTGCGTCACCTAGGTCCTGGGGTAGGGCGTGGGAGGTGCGTGGCCTCGGGTCCCTCTGCTCCCCACCTGACCGAGGCTGCCCCGCAGAGCTGCGCTGCCCGCAGGATGAGAAGGCGCTGGAGGAGCTGCTTCTGGAGGCCAGTCAGGAGGCCACACAGGAGACACTGTGACACTGTAGGTGGCCGGGCCTCGGGGGTGGGGATGGCAGGAAGCCCCTGCCCTGACACTCCCCCCACTCTCTGCCCCCACCCCCCCGGCCCCCACCCAGTTCCTTTTTTCTGGTCAGTCTTGGATGAGCTGAGGCCAGAGCCATGAGAAGCTGAGGCCAGAGCCATGAGAATCTGCTCGCCCTCACCCCAGCCCTCCTGAGGCCCAGGATGCCAAGGCCAGGAGCACCCCAGGACCCTGCCCCAGGAACACTGCGGCCTCGAGGCAGTGGCGCATCTATTTATGTGTCTGCCACTGGAGGACTTGGGCTGGGGTGGACGGGGGAGGAGGGGGAGGCGGCCTCAGGGCCGCTCTGGTCCTGGAGAGCCTACTCAGCCCAGCCTGCTGTGTCAAGGGCAGGAGTCCAAGGTGGCCGGTGGCCCCCTTGACCCCACCGGGGACCAAGCAGGAGGCATGGGTGGTGGAAGTTCCCAGGATGCCCCAGGTGGGGTGTGGGCCGGGCGGGTGGGGCTGGGTGCAAAGGGGCAGAGCTTTCTTTCTCTTAAGTGCAATAAATCTATCAGGGAGCTGGGGCAGCAGCGGGCGTCTGGGGACCCCGCTGCTCAGGCCATTGCGGCTGTGCCCTGGAAGGCACTACAACCTCGGGCGGGCGGGCGGGGGTGACTGTCGGTGCGGCCCTGTTCACACCTTTTCTAATAAAGGGGCTGGGTTCACCACTTGGCCCTCTCTGCTTTGTCTGGCCCTGGGAACCCCGTGGGGTGAGGTGGGTGGGCCCAGCAGCACCTGCCTTCAGAGCACCCGCAGGTCAGTGCCAGGGGGCCCCAAAGAGGCAAAACTGGGCAGAGGTGGGGGTTGGGGCCTCCATGCCGCCCTGCTTCCAGCTCCTCTGTGAGACCAGGAGCTGTCTTAGCAGCCTGCTGGGAGTTTAACTGGTGCCTGTGACTAACCCTGTGCCTCCAGGCCTGGCAGGCGTGGCTGCTCTACCCCTGTGGTGTATATGAGGGGCTGGGGTCCTCTTCCTAGCCTCAGCCCTGTCCTTCCTTGCACTATATGTAGCTTGGGGTAACCAACCAGTCCTTCCCAATAGTTACAGATTGGATTGTGTCCCCCACCAAAAAATGCTCAAGTCCTAACCCTCATGCCAAGTAAGGGCATGACCTTACTAAATAGTCTTTACTAAGTCACTTCAGGACTCAGGAGCTCAGGATGGTGGGCCCTAAACCAAACTACTGGTGTGCTTATAAAAGGGGACTTGTGGCTGGGGGTGCAGCTCATCGGTAGAGCACTTCCCTAGCATGCACAAGCTCTGGGTTCCATCCCCAACACCAGGTTTGGTGGGGAGGTGATTATAGCCAGGTGAGGAGGCTGAGGCAGGAGGATTGCTTGAGCCCAGGAGTTTAAGACCTCCTTATGCAATGTCAAGAGATTCTGTCATTCACATACATACATTCAAAGGGAAGAATTTGGATACCAGTAGCCATCAGGAGAAGGCAGGCGGACAGCATTGGAGTGATGCAATTACAAGCCACAATAGCCCCAGGGTCACCAGCTACACACCAGAAGCCAGGAAGGGGTCTCAGTCGTGAGGGACACTTGGAGCCACCACACCTGGGAGCCAGTAAATGCCCGCTGCTGTGAGCCTTGCCTCCAGGAAACCTTGTCATCACAGCCCCAGTGTCTCCTTCCCTTTACCTTCGGCCACCCACACCTCACCCAGTTTGCGGTCTTGGCAGTTACTTGGCCGCACACTGTACCCCCACCGCCCCGACAGGCAGCCTTTACCGTCACAGGTGTGGGGTGCATAGTGGCAGGCGTCATGTGACTTGGACCCAGCTTCCCCAAGTGCTTGTTTGCTGACGCCTTCTAGGGTGACAAACATCCCTGTCCCCTTTGGGGGACAGAAGAGGGAAGAAGCCAAACCCACAGCACGCAGGCAGTATAGACGAAAGAACTTAAAACAGACATGCAGCACTACGACACAACACGAGCCACTTAACAGACTACACAGATGAGCCGCTCACACATGTACCCTACACCTGGCATGCGCAGCCCTCATGCTGTCCTCGCTGCTGTGGGAAAGGGGCGGTCACTTGCAGCACCTGTTTGTTGGTGACAGCCCCTTGGCTTCACCTTTGTAAGATCCCCACAAAAGCTCTGCACCCAGTGGGGGAACATGGGTCCAGGTGGCAGGGCCATTCCAGCCACAGGAGCCCTTGATCCTGTTTTGGTTTTGTTTACAAAGTTCCCTGAACTCTGGCTTTGGCAGATCCTTGGCCAGAGCCTTATGATAAAATGGGCAACAGACTGGCCACCACTGGGGACCACCTAACACCGGCTACAGCCCCCGGGCATCTGGCAGCCTGGGTCCTGCTCCCTCTGGGCCTGCTTACTGCAGCCTGGACTTGGCCATGAGAAAGGAGCCCACCTCACACTGGCCTGAGTAAGGCAAAAGGGGATGGCCACGCGGCATGTCCACAGCTACACCAACTGACGTCGTCACAAGTGCCATGTCCTTGGGGCTTTGTCCCTGGGCAGCCTCTCCCCTGTTGGAGCCCTTTCCCCAGCAGCTTGGCCACTCAAGGCTGAGATGGCGCCTGTCCCTAAAAGTCAGTGGGGCCCTGACCTGGGTCACCCACACACCAACCACTGTCATCTGAGCAGGGCAGGGATGGACGGCACATGTGGCCAGTGCCCCCATCCAGGGCCCTGGCTGGCCTGAGGGAGGGGCCTGCAGAGCCCTTTGGTCTCCTGGGGATTGGCCTATAAGTCACGCCCTTGGCTTCTGGTCCCTGCTGCTGCTTAACACACACTGGGTCCAGAACCCCATGGGCCTGTGTGTGGGGCTGAATATTTGCTGGATGAGGGCTCAGGAACTGCCTGAGCAAGGCCTGTCCCCCTGCTGGAAGCGGCAGGAGTGAGCAAGCTGGTAGCGCCCAGCCCAGCCGTAACTTGGGCCCTGTTGCCTGCTCGCTCTATGTTCCCCGAGTGTCCCCACCGCTCGTGCTCATGAAGGGTCCAACCAGAGACTCCGGTGTCAGTGACCAGACTGCTGTGACCCAGAGGCCACTCCTGGACAGCTCCTCCTCTTGGGAAGGACAGGGCCAGCACCCAGCTGCCTGAGAGTGGTGCAGTGCCCTGGCGATGCCACGGAGGGCAGGCTAGGGCACGGGTGGGGCCGGCTTCCCTGGGGCCGGGTGCTCGCCACCTGAGTCAGCCCGGTACACCCGCCCTCCCACCGCCCCACGGCCTTCCTGCCACCTGGATGCCAGCCTTGGCTGCTAGCACCCAGCTCGGAGGCCTAGCTCCCTGTGGAGGAAGTGGGCAGGGCAGGGCAGGCCTGGTCCCCAGTCTTCACTGGGCCAGGGAGCCAGGATGGAAACACCCACTGGAAGGCTTTGCACATCATTTATTTTTTTGTTTCTTGGTGCTGGGGATCGAACTTGGGACCTAGTGCTTGCGAGGCAGGTGCTAGAACCACTGAGCTAAGTCCCCAGCCCTGCACATCATTCATTGCACTCGTGCCCTGAGTTCCTCACTGTACCGCTGGCAGGCACTGGCACTTGGCGCCAGTGCCCTGGAGGCTGTGGCCCCTACACTCTCGTGGGGACAGTGAAGGGAGGGCTTGCTGTCTCCTGCTGCCCTGGGTTCATCTATTTGGGGCCCACCTGGTTGGGCCCCCCTGGCGTGAGGGGGCTCAGGCTTTCGGCCTCGGCTTGCCCCCGTGGGCCTTGTCCAGGGGGTGGTGGGTTTCACTGGTGTGCCCTGCCCCAGTGCCTCTCGGGGATGCCCCTGCAGTGTTGGTGGCTCCGTGGGCAGCAGAAGGCACATCTCGGGCAGGGGACGTGGGCTGGCTGGGCGGCTTGAGCGCACTGACTGCCCGGATGAGGCCCATGCGGCGCCGGATGGAGTGGTCCAGGTTAACCGTGCAGCGCAGCAAGCGCTGCGCCTCGGCCACGGTGAAGGGGAAGTCGGAGCCCAGGAAGCGTTCAAAGAGCTCGGGGTCACCGTCCAGGTCCAGCACGTTCCGCAGTGCCTTGGTCATGCTGTGCAGCTCACGGCTGTTATCGCAGAACACGTCCCAGAGGCGCACTCGGGCCTCGGGCGCGCCCCCCGCCTGCTGCCGGTCCTCCAGGCACTGCAGCACCCAGCTGAGGCGGCAGGGCCACTGGTTGGCGAGCACGACCCACGCCACGGCCTGGCGCGGCGTGGGGCCCACGAAGTTGGTCTGCTGCTGCTGCTGTAGCAGGCGCACGGTGATTGGCACCGTGTTGACTATGCGCCGCATGGACACCACGTTGTCAGGCACGTACTCGTACAGGCAGTCGTGCTCGTCGTGCAGGCAGAAGAGCGCCTCTCGGATGCGGCGCGCAGCCTCCGCGTCGATGCGGCCCTGAGCGCGCTCCGTCTCCCCCTGCGTCTCCACGGCCAGCAGCTGCGCGCCCTCGCCGGCCTGGCCCTCGGCCGGCTGCAGCTTGCGCGCGATCTCGAGGAAGAGCAGGTCGTCGCGGCTCTGCACGGCGTCGTGCAGGAACCGCAGCTTGGTGCGGCGGCCCATGATGGGCACGGAGAAGGGCAGCGTGACGGTGCGGTTGAGGAAGAGGTAGCCGTTGTCGGCCGTGCCCTTCATGTTGCCGGCGCTCTCGAGGCACGCGGCCAGGATGCTGGGATCCACGACCAGGATGAAGATGAAGGGCGCGTGGCTGTCGGACAGTAGCGTGTTGATGGCATTGAGCACGCCCACCACGCGCTCCGGGTAGCACGTGTCCAACCCCGTGACCTCGAGCACCACTCGCAGCCGGCGCCGCTGGTAGATCTCCAGGAAGCACAGGAAGTCGGTGAGCAGCTCCACCTCCTTCTTCACTTCGCACATGAAGCCCAGCTGGCTGCCGAACTTCTCGCGCGACACCAGCCGCTCGATCTTCTTGCGCTGGCTCACGAACAGGTGCTTGCCCACCGAGTACACGGCCATGAGCAGCCCCGAGCCCGACAGTGTGGTGGCCGCGCCGCCAAACACCTTCAGCAGGCTGCCGCCGGCGCCCCCGTGGCCGAGGCCGCCAAGGGACAGGTAGAGCAGACCCACGCCCAGCGCCAGCGCCGCCAGCAGCGCCAGCAGCGCCAGGCACACGCGGACCCGGCAGTGCCACTCGGTCTGGCAGAAGCCCGGCGTCGTGGCCGGCTTGTTGCCCAGCACTGAGTACACGCTGAAGGGCAGCGCGCCGTAGTGGTGGCGGATGCCCTCGCACAGCGTGGTCACCAGCCCGGCCCACAGCTTGTCCGTGCCCGCGTACTGCCAGGCGCTGAAGCGGATGAAGAGGAACTGCACGTTCTTGCGCCGCAGGTGCACCTCGGTGATGATGGGCTGCAGGAACACCAGGTACCACAGCAGCTGCGGAAAGCCCCAGCCGCGCACTGGCCGTGGCCGCCACTGTACGCTCTGGAGCTCCTCCACCTCGCGCTGCGTCGCCTCTTGCTGCATCAGCACTGCAGGGAGAGAGCAGCGCGGGAGGCCATGTGAGTGGCCGAAGGGTGGGGGCATGGCCGGAAGTGGGCGTGGTCAGAAAGGGATGCCTGGAAGTGGACTCTCCTGGAGAGAATCGGGACTTGGAACACAGACCTGGGGGGTGTAATGGGCCGCAGGTGAGCTTCGGACAGCCCTACTGAGCAGGGAGCAAATGCAGAAAGCGGAGGAGTAGAGGCCAAACTAGAAGCCCTGTGAGGGCCAGACTGGGAGTCAAGGCAGAAGCAGCTCCCTAGAGGGAGAGAGGATGGGAGGAGGCAAGGGGAACAAGAGCCAGGACAGGGCCAGGGGTGGGCCCTCCCGGCGGGGGCCTGGGGGCCTGAGAAGGTTCTAAGAAGGGGGCCCAAGGGAGCCTAAGGAATGAGTGAATGAGAGACGCCGGGTCACAGCCCTGGTCTCATTTTCCTAGTTCACTGCTCCTGGGGCACAGACCTCGCGTGCTGCCTCCCCCAGGAGCCCTCCTTGATCTCAGGCTTGGTCAGGGGCCCTCAGCCCTTCCCACTCTGGCTCTGAGGACAAGCCTTCCTTCCCTGCTGGACAGTGCCCTGTTTATCTGGGTCACTTGTGTCCCTTGGGCGGGCCGCCCCGTGCCCCCCGCCCCGGGCATTGAGGAGGTGCTGGGGAATGTCTGAAGAACCACAAGCCAGGGGCAGGAACTCCACAGCACCCTTTTACCATGTCCTGTTCTTCTGCCCCCCCCCCCCCGCCCCGACTGCACAGGGGCAGAGCAGGGGCCCACTGAGGAGATGCCCTCCAATAGCTAGCTCAGGCACACAGGAGTCACCAGCCCCTCTGGCCACTACTCATGTCCCTGCATGGGTGCTGGCCTTGTTGGCAGTGACTGTGTCTGCAGGGTGTCCTGGGAGCACCAGGCAGGAGCCCGAAGCACCAGTGAGGAACTGGGCTTCCTCCCCAGGGTGCTGGGGATCATGGAAGTCTGCTGAGCAGGGGAGGACCAGTCTCAATTTTAGGAGTCCTTGGAGTGGATTTGATGGTGAAGGAGGGGACAGGGAGGGGTGAGACTTGGACATGGCCAGCAAGCCAGGGAGGAGGGCGGGCAGGGACAGGGCAGAGGCCGTGTGATGGGAGGACCTGGTCGCTGCTTCGTTATTGGTGCCTGGTTGGGGTAGGCTGGCCTCAGTGGAGCACAGACGTGGGGCACTCTGGAGTTGAGCAGGGCAGAAACTCTGTTTCTTATCCCCCACCCACCCCCAGCCCCCACAGATCCTCACTGGTGATCTTGTCCAGCATCATGTGCAGTCGGCAGCCGAAGGGGGCATAGAAACCCACGGTCACAGGAACGGGCACATGGCAAAGAGTCTTGGCCAGGCAGCTGCAGTAGACATCATCCTCTGTCAGGATATCTGGGGTTGGGGTGGGGAAACTGAGTCAGTGAGGCTGGCCAGGCACCACCCTCCCTCTTCCCAGTGCCCTCTGAGCCCCGCCTTCAGCCCCTCCCTGCATCAGCATCCTCCCAGAGGTGACTCAGGTCAAAGCCAGTGAGGGAGGTCTCCGTGGCCACCAGAGTCTCCACCTCCAGGGCCACCTGTACCCGTTCAGAGGCTCTGATCTGGGACCCTCCAGGGCCTGTGATAATCTGTCTGGCCCGGCCCAGATCAC
Source organism: Heterocephalus glaber (assembly GCF_053883595.1). Classification (NCBI taxonomy): domain Eukaryota; kingdom Metazoa; phylum Chordata; class Mammalia; order Rodentia; family Bathyergidae; genus Heterocephalus; species Heterocephalus glaber. Next base: position 2,123,313 of record NW_028258450.1, read on the forward strand.
CAGGCCCAGCCACCAGCCTGTGGCTCCTTTGAGAGAAAAGCTTGTGGGTCTTTCTTGGGACACAAGGGCCTATACTGGTGACACTGCTTTCCGTCCTCAAAAGTTCCCTATTTGGACTGGCTCCCACCCACTCTGCATACCCGGTACTGGGGTGGTTGTGCCCCAGGACCACAAGCTCCTCTCCACTTCCTGTCCCTGACCTCTCTCCCCAACCAGGACCTCATCCCCGAAAGTCACTAATTCCACCCTCGCCCAGGTTGGAGTCCATTGGGAGTCCAGCCCTGGCTCAGCCCCTTCCTCAGCGGGACCCAGGAAGGGACACCTCTAAGAGGCTCAGTCTTTTCCTCCGAAGACACCAGGTGGCATGGATGCCAAAGTGCCTGGCCAGGCCCTTGGTCACGGCCAATGCCATTGCCATTGAGGGCACAGACTGCCGGCCCTGTTGGGCTCCACAAACAAGCACTGGTGTCCACTATGCAGAGGGCTCCCTGCGCCCTGTGCCTAACTTCCCAGACCTGGAATTTGGGTACCAAAGTGTAGTATTCAGTCATGGTAGCCAGGCCAGCCTCTCGGTATGTGGTGGCATAACACGCCTACTTTGGGAGAAGCATGGGGGACCACAGGACTCAGGCCCAAGCTGGCGGCAGAGCTCAGTACAAAGAGGCAGACTCAATACAAGGTCAGCCAAGGTGATGGTGGCCAGGCAGGACCAAGACACGGCACTACCTGATCGATGGGTGACATCACCTCACGCAACCTCTATTTTCCTGTGTGTGAAATGGGCATCCTGGCCCCAAGTCTCTGGTGACAAGGATGTGCCCAACCCAGAACTCGAAATAGCTGCGTGTCCCTGTGTCTCCTGTCACCGCCCTGGTCAGGCCACCAGCACCTCGCACCCTCCCTGCTGTGGTCCACACTCCAGTGGCTCCTGACACAGCTCCCATCCTCCAAAGCCTCCTGGTGGCCCTGGAACAAGCTGGCGAGGGCTTTTGCCTCACTGGCCCTGATGAACAGCGTATGTTCAGATGTCACCATCGAGAGGCCCCATGGCCCTATTTCACCCCCAAGCCCTACACCCTCTCCCTCTCCCTGCTTTATTTCACCCAGTGACACACTCTTAAACTTTCCTTGTTCATCTTGTTTCCTGCTGCTGTCCCTCATCCCACAGAACATGACAGATCTGTCCTCTGTCCCCTGCTGCATCCTGCACAGGGCCTGGCAGACACCATGGCGGTCAGGACCTCGTCACCAGCCACCTGGCACGTGACAGTGGTGCCCTCCTCACTGGACACCCTCTCCCTGCCCCAGCCCCTCCCTACCTCTTATGGCGGCTCCACACAGGGCCTGTCTCCCCCACACCAGGCTGCCCCGTGTCCTCACCAACCCCTGCCCAGCCAGGGCAGGGGGGACTGGGAAGAGAAAGCAGAGCCAGGGCCCCAGGAGGTAGAGAGGAACAGGAAGGAGGACCTTGCTGCCCAGCACAGGCCTGGCCTGCAAGCCATGGACCCCGACAGGGGACAGGGGAGGCAGAGGCAGCACCTAGGACCCAGGGGCGGGAACCAGAGTGAGGGATGCCAGGGCAGGCCAGAGGTGCTAGCCAGGGAGTGAGAAGCCCAGGCAGAAGGCAGGCAGGAGCCGGGCAGAGCCCCTGAGAAGGCCTGGCTGAGCACCGGAGCCGTAGGAGGTGAAGGAGCCACAGGCTGCCCGGGCCAGCAGGGGCCGGGCAGTGGTGGGCTTGCTGGGCTCCAGGAGGGTGCCGGCTGGGGAGCGCAGGGCTGGGCCGCTGCTGGCCATGGCAGGTGCCGTGGTGGGTGCGGGGGGTGGCTGGGGGGCGCTGGCTGGTCCTGTGGGGGCAGTGACAGTTTCGGGGGGCCCCTTCTGGGCCCTGTGGACCAGGCTGAGCCGATGCCTCACGGGGCTGGGAGGTGGGGGCTGGGGCTGCCGCTGCTTCTGCTGCTGTAGGACAGGGGCCTTGGGGCCCTGGTGCCAGCCACTGCCACACCCCCGGTGGCTGTAGTGGGGCTGCTGCCAGTGTGCCTGGGGGGGTGGCTGACAGGGCCCATGGGCTCGAGGGGCCGCTGGGTCCTGGCGCCAGTGGTGACAGCATCCTGGAAGGAAGGAAGTGGGGGTAACTGGGCCTGGGTCCCTGACCCTGGCCACAAACCAGGAGAGTCCAGCTGGAGGCTGCGCTGGAGCATTTGTGGGAGCGTCAGTGGCCCTGAAAAGTCAGGGGGACACAGGGCGGGTCTCCACAGGTGGGAAGAGGGCAGGGGAGCTGGGCCTGGGCCTCAGCCAGGCTTGTGCCACCCTGAATTGCTGCTACCCTGAGTGTCTGGGTCCGTGGCTGGTCCCCACTGGGAGGCTGTGGGAGGGGTACTGAGAACAATCCACAGGAAGTGACCTGGCTGGTCCAGAGCAGCCAGGGTGACATCGGGACAGCTAGGAGCAGGGAGGGAGGGTGGCCTCGTCCCCTCCTCAGCCTAGCTGGTAGGAAGGTGCTCATCAGGGAGGCCCAACCAGCCCTAGTGGGAGATAACTGGGCCTGCCTCATTCAGGCACTTGATGGGGGCTCCCCCAGGTGGAGAGCCATCCCCCCAAAGGGGCCGGATGGCTGACCCATCCCCAGAGCAGTCTTCTGCCTTTGATCCCAGGTCTTGTGCCCACCTCCTGGACCTCACCACACCAAAGCTCTACAGTCAGGGCTACCGGTTGGCCATGGGGACAAACTGTAGTCCCAGCACTTGGGAGGCTGAGGCAGGAGAATCACTTGAGCTCAAGAGTTTGAGGCCAGCCTGGGCAACAGAGCTGGATTCCATCTCAAACACAAAACAAAAGAAACAAGATGGTTCAAGATGGCTGTGGTGGCACATGGCTTATCTCAGCCCTCTGAAGCAGGGAGGTCAAAGTTTCAAGCCCAGCCTGGGCAGTTTAGTGATGTAATGACACCCTGTCTTAAAGTGAAAAAGAAAAAGGGCGGGGGCTGTAGCTCAATGTGAAGGGCGTGGGTTCAGTCCTCAGCACTAATCAATCAACCAACAAAGAGCAAAAATGAGATGACCCCCAAACAACAAAAGCCTCTCCAGAGGGTGCTGGCGACATCCACTCAGTGCCGCTCACCTTCTGTCCCGCCATGACCCCCCACGCCCTCACCTTTCTTGTGCCCTAACTCTGGATCCAGGCAGCAGTGTTCAGTGGGGGCCCGGGCACTCCTGACCAAGTGGGCGCTGTAGTGCTTCTGCATGGTGGGCCACAGCCTCGGGGGCCTGCTCCTGGGCCAGGGACACAGCGAGCGCAGCGGCCAGTGAACAAGTGGCTGAGAGCTGAGGTTGGGGCCCCTGTCCTGCCCCAGGATGGCCCTGAGTGGCTGTGGATGGGTCCCGGGTCATAGGGTGTGGGCCCAAGTGGGAGAGGGAGGCACGACCACAGGAGGATGGAATGGCTGGGCGGGGGCAAGCCTGGGCTTGGATGGCGACCCGGAACCTGGGAGGTGCGGGGGCAGCCCAGGAACTTTAGGGGAATAAGGTCGGGCTGAGGGGGGCTGATGCGGTTGAGTTGGGAAGCAGCCAGGACAGGGATCATGAATTTCTTGGAGCCAGGCACAGGGGAAGGGCAGGATGAGGGGGCGGAGGGAGGGGAAATTGGGGAGCAGTGAAACTGTGGTGGTCACTTGGGGAGCGGCTCCCTGCGCTCAGCGCGGTGGGGTGTGTGGGTTCCGGGGGACACAGGCCTGAAGGATGCTTCCGCGGGCGGCGCCGGTGAAGCCTCGGGGGTGGAAGGGCCAGGTGGTGAGGGTTGGAGGCCACATGTGGGGCCCCACCTGCCGCCCCCAGCCCAGGGTCCCTGTACTTACCTGGCAGTGGCCTTGCGGCCCCAGCTCCCTGCCCGTGGCCCTGAGCTGCCAGGCCAGCCTCTCGACAGGGCCGTCTGTCCGTCCGTGCAGGCCCAACTGGTGCCCCAGTCGCCTGCCCGACCGGTTTGCCCACCTGTCCCCGCCCCTTCCAGCAGCCGCCTGCCCTGCTGCTCTCTAGGACTTGGCACCCCTGGTACCATACCTTACCCCAGGAGAGGGATGGGGATGGTGCCCACTGTGCTCCTGCCCCATGGCCACCGGGTCTGCCCACAGCCCTGGGGAGTCCTGCCGGGGACTGTGGGCAGGGACCGCGAGGACATATTTCCACTTCAGTTGCCAGTTCCTCCCCAGCCCAGCTGTGTGACTTTGGGCCAGTGACTTCACCGCTCTGAGCCTTGGCTTCCTCATTGCTGAGTGGGCCCGGCTGGCACCTTCCTCTCGAGGTTATCAGGAGGCATCACTGGGCCCATGTCCCGGCCCTTAGCAATGGCAGCTGCTGACAGGTGCTGGCCGGCTGACCCACTTACAGGACACTGCTTCAGATGCTTTGCAAATACTCAGGGGCAGCTTTTATGTGGAGTGGCTCCCACAATCCCCTGCTTTCTTACCACACCCGAGGGGCTTCGGTGATGCCCTCTTTACAGATAAGGAAACTGAGGGCCAGAGCTGGGTGGCCACTTGTACCGTACCACTCAGGCAGAGTAGGGACTCGAGAACAGGTGGCACCTGTGTCCCCAGACTTGGCTGGCTCCCTGCCTGCTGGTCAGGGCTCCTGCCTCCTGAGGTGGCCCTGGCAAGGGTCTGACACTTTGAGGGCCCCTCTGCTCCCCAGAGCCATCTCCCTGAGGTGGCTGGTGCACACGGGAGCAGGCCTCTCGAGCTGGGTGGTCTGAGGGCCATGAAGGGAGCTGCCAGCCTCTGCTGTCCCCGCCCTCTGGGGCTCTGCCCAGACAGCCACTCTGCCCCCGCTCCAAGGGCCCAGCCCCTTCCTCCTCCAGCCAGTTCTGTTTTCCTCCCTGCAGTGCTTCAGGCCCATTCTGGGAAGCCCTCCTTCCTTCCCTTGAAGCTGCCAACCCATCCACACCAGGGACGCAGGGGCAGCTTGTCAGTGGGGGGCACCTGCAGGTGAACCTAGGGCAGGATGGGACCTCCTGGGCCTGGCATGGAAGGGCGAGGTGGGCAGCTGCTGGAGGCCAAGGGGAGCAGTTCAGCTGTGGGGCCTGAGTCAGGAGGTGAGGATGCCGGACCCACTGGGGGTTTCTAGCTGGGGGTCTTTCCTCATCCCCTGGGCTCTCGCCCCCAGCCTCAGTTTACAGCTCTGAGGCCAGGTACTCACCTGCATGAGGTGAGCCAGGCAAGAGTGCTGGTGTGTGATGGCCCCAGGTGCTGCAAATGCAAACAGGACGAGATGGCAGGGTGAACGCAGAGGCCGGCACTGCCCAGGTGCAGGGCCATTGCCTGGGTCTGACCTGAGTCTGCCAGGCCACTAGTGCAGGGTGTGGAGCACCAGGCAGAGACAGAACACGAGGGTGTCCGGGGTCCTTAGGGAGAGGCTGTGTTTGTGCACCCCACTGGGCAGAGGGCAGCCCCAAACTTGCTGACTGGCAAAGACGCCGAGGCAGCAGGGAGGGGTAGGGGGAGCAGGAGGTGACCAGTTGGGGATCGAGGAGCACAGAAGCTGGGAGGACTGTGGGGTGGGTGTGTGCAGAGGGCCCTCTGTCCCCCAGTGGGACCCATGACACAGTCACAAGACACCCCCCACTTTGAACCACACATAAGATCTTTATTGAGTGCCTGTCACCTGGAGTGACATGACACACACTCCTCCATCCCAGCCCCCACTGTGGGACCACCTGGCCTCGTGTCCCCCACCTCCCTGGGATACCCTCTTCTTGAGCAGGGGTGACCCCAGAGCCCAGGATCCCTGGCAGTGCCAGTCCCAAGACCACTCCCAAAGGGAGCAGCCTGGGGTCCTAGGCAAGGTGACAGTGTCTCCTAGGGGGCGAGGCCAGGGCTGCTCTGAGGCTGGGCCCTGGCCCTCAGGGTTTCTGGATCACCACCTGGAATGTACCTGGGAGGGAAGGGGTGCTTTTAGCGAGGTGGGGATCTGGGGAAGGCAGAAAGCACCCAGCAGCTCAGCCATCTGCCCCTGCCGTGCGCCCTCTGCTCAGTGAGTAGGCCAAAGGGTGTAATGCTCCTGCCCAGCTGGCTGCACCCCAGGACTGTGTGGGTGCTCGGACACGGGGTTCAGGCTTGTAGGAAGCTGGGGAGGGGCCCCACATGGGCTTCTGTGGCATGTGTTGCTCAGGCCCTGCCCATAGAGGCCCCAAGTCTTCCCATGAGCAGCCTGGGAACTGGAAGAGGCGGCCAGCCCCCAATCGACGGCTATAGGCTTTGGGGCTGCCCACAGGCAGGAATAGGGCTTTAGTTCATCATTGGGGTCTGCAGCCTGGAAGCCCCCCAGGGTCAGGAAGGCCCATGGCGGGGTTGTGTGTGCCCACCCATCTTCTCTGGGGCTCTTGTCCCCCATCAGAGAAACCACTGAGGAGGATGTCTATGTCCCCCTGGTTCTGGTCACAATGCCAGGTGGATCTCTGCTTAGGCAGAGAAGCACCGGGGGACCCCAGGGCCGGGCATCCTGGCCTGCTGACTTCGGCACTCTGGGCCTCAAGTTCCACCTGTCAGGTGGGGCTCTGTGGCGTGGGCTTACCTTCCAGCACTCACATGGGAGCAGGGACAGAAGAGGGCCCCCCACCACACTCAAGGGTCATGGAGACACCCCCGCCAGGACTCACACGCAGGCAGGGCTGTCATGGAGGTGGCGACCAAGCTCTGGAAGCCCAGGGTACTGAGGACACCGCACAGAAGGCCGCAGGTGAAGGCCAGGAACTGGGGCAGGGGACACAGACCGTTGTGGCCGAGGGAGACCAACACCAGGTCCTGGGCCTTGGACACCCCCAGGCCTGGGAAGAGGCCTCACTTGGGGTGGGGGGTTGAAAGGTGAAGTCCAGCCCCGTACCTTGGGTGCCTCCTCCATGTACTGCAGGCCCAAGGCCATCGGGACGGGGAGGGGGAAGCTGTCGTCCTGCAGGATGTAGGTCCCCTGGGAGCAGAGGGGCCATGAGGCTGGGCCTGTGCACTGGCACTGGGGGAGCGCCGGGACCTCTCCCGTCACCCATGTCAGGGGCCCCTTGCTCGGAGCTTCGGAAGGGCCCGAGTCTGCCCACCCCTCGGTCCCTGCCCCCCAGGGTTGCTGGGCAGCCCAGGCCCCTGATCCAGCTGGGGGCCAAGCCAGTGTGGGCAGTCGATGGCAGCTGGCACCAGCGTGAGTCGAGCAGTGATACGCTGGGTCAGGTGCCGGCCAGGAGATGCTCCGCCACTCTGGAACAGCCTGATGACTCCTGCAGCCTGTCCTCCCTTAGCGGATCAGATGGAAGCCAGGGCTTGGCGTGCTTTTGACCTCAGCCCCTCCCCCGGGGGCCTAGGCCGCCCAGCACGCCCACCTGCTGACTGGGGCGCACGCGGGCTGTCCATCTGCTTGCGGAACACGGCCACCCACAGGTCCTTGCACAGGAATTTGAGGACATCCAGCTCCTCTTTGAAGCCCAGTGCCTCCTGGGGCAGCCTGGAGGGCCAGGCCAGAGGCCCAGGTGAGGAAGTGGGGGCCAACCAGAGCCCCTGCCCAAGGTGGGAGAGGCAGGGCGTGTCGGCTCTCACCTCTCGCCCAGTGCCTGGCCCACACGGAAGCCCACGCTCTCCAGGACAGACAGGCTTGTCTTCTGTCCCTAGAGGGCCAGAGAAGAGAGGCTCAGGGGCCCTCCGTCACCAGTCAACAGCCAGGGGGGGCAGCTGCAAGGGATGCTGAGTTGGGTGCCTGGAGGTCCAGGGTGAGGTCAGCACAAGGGGCTTCTACCCAGCCTGGCCTGGACGAGGGAGGCCCTCAGAGGGCTGGGCAGCCACCCCTTCCTGGGTCCCCGCAGCCTTGCTCCCGGGGCCACAGGGGCTTCCTGGGCTCTCTGCTCCCACACCGAGCACTTCACTATGAGTCCTTACAATACCCTGCAAGGGGAGCACTGGGATGACTACTGGGTGACATGCCCAGGCTGGGCCACAAGAAAGGGACTGTGGAGTCACCTGAGGCCACCAGGCCCGACGAAGCCACCCAAGATCCCTGGGACACTCAGGGCTCAGGGAGGGTCACAGCAGTGGTGGCCAGGTGACATTCGGGGCACATGAGGAGCCCGTGGTGGGAGGTGACTGAGGTACCAATCCTCCCTCCTCTGCACCAGGGAAATGGACAGCAGGGGGCTGGAGAAGGCTTTGGGGAGACCCAGAGTGGAGGGACCAGGCCCAGCTTGGGGGGCAGGGAAGAGGCAGCTTCGGGACCTGGAGCGTGTGCTTCTGCGGGCTCCTGGGGAGGCTGCAGTCACCAGGCCCCCTCCCTGTCACGGCCCGTCCCCGGGGGACATGTGCACGGGGACAGGAATGTTCCGGTTAGAACCAGCCCTGGGAGGAGGCCTGGCCTTCCCAGAAGCAGCCCCTCTTCTGTCCCTACCCATACCCCTTCCCTAGTCCCCTCGCCCAGCTCCCAGAAGCCTCCTCACCTCTGCCCCCCTGGGGCCTGGCTTGGGGGGACCCAAGCCAGGCCAGAGGCTTTGCAGGAAGCAAGTTTGAGCCACCCCATTTACACCTGGAAATGGGCTCTGAAGGGCTGGAAAAGTCCCCAGAGCCCCACTGAGTCACGGGGCTGTCACATGGAGCCCAGGTGGGGGGGCACTGGGAATAGGGGTGCTGAGCAGAGGCTGCCATTTCAAAGCAGCATCCCACTCAGCGTGGCCATGGGCATCTTGGCCTTGCCTGCCGGGTGACAATGACAGAGCTTCCTGCTGGCCCACGCTAGCCTGCTCCTTTTTCTTGCCTGCCTGTTTTGCTCTGGCTTCCACAGCACACAGTGGGCCTCACGGAGTTGGGGAGCTGAGAAAACTCTGCTGTCGGCCAGAACACAGGCAGCCGGTGTGGTGTGCTTGGGGGGGTGCACCCCACTCCCTCCAGGGTCTGCATGGTGACACAGGAGGTTCCTGCCACACAGGTCCCCCTCGCTGCCCTGGCTGGCTTCAGGTGCAGGTTCACCCCACAGTTAGCAGATGTGGGGCAGTGGCCGACGGCCCACACCCCTGTGTCTCTGTGTACAAGGAGAGGAATGCTAGCAGTTGCCCTTCCTGGGCTCCTCAGGAGGAAAGGGGTTGGTAAATGAGCCAGTCAGCTGCCTGATTGTTGTCCTGATTGCAGTCTGTCAGGTGAGGTGACAGCCCCTGGTTGTTGGGAGATGAAGCCAGAAGGGAACCCCTTTCAAAGAAGGGGCTCCAACCCAGCCACGCTTGGCTGTGCCTAGGAGAACTCGGCTGCAGGGCGCCCTGGCCACTGGTGTGGCCTCTTATGTGTCCCAGCCCTTGAGGACCCTCAGGAGACAGGTTCTGGACTCCTCTGTATATCCAGCAAACACTTCCTGGATACCCCTGGGAGCTGGTTGGCTGGCGTGACAGGTACCCGATGATGTCCACAGGGATGACGCCAAGGGAGCTAGGTGGCAAGAGAAGAGGAAGGAAGGGCCTGGCATTCTAGCAGGGATGCTAAGGACACAGCGCACAGCCCCACTGGAAAGGCAGTGCTTCAGCTGCAGAGGGAGAGGCAGGGCTGACGGCCAGGGGTGCTGAGAGAAGGCTGGGCGTGCCAGCAACGTCGCATTGCCTGTCTGCATCCTGCCCCACCACCTAGTGGGTGCAGGCTACCTACCAGCCCGTGCCTGAGTTTCCCCACATGTGCGGTGGGGGTCATGGTAGTACCTACGCATAGGGTGGGTGCCAGGTACATGGTGACTACTGGATACACAGCTGCTGTCACTGCTGGTCCCCAAAAGAGACCAATGAAATATGCTGCTGGGGCGCTGAGGGGATGGGGAACAGTGGCAAGGAGGGGAGAGGCAGGTGAGAGGGAGTCACAGCTCGTCTCCGTCTCCCCGACATGCTGGAGCCCATGCCCGGCCCCTGTGAAGGCTCTTGTGAGATTAGGGCCTTGTCATTCTCCAAGAAGGGACAAGGTGGGCATTTCTGAAACTCACCTGCTGGCCCTGGGGGGACCCAGGAGGAAGCCTCATCAGTGTGGGTGCCAACGGCTCCCCCAAAGGCTCAGAGCTGCTGTGGAGGGGCAGGTCCCCTGCACAGCTCTGGAGCCACCTGGGGTCTCACTTTGCCTGACTGTCCCTGTGCGGCCTCTGAAGGGTCCTTCTCCTCTTGATGTAAGATAGGACAATAGCATCCACCTTGGAGGGATTCTGGGGCCCACGTCAGGTAAGTGTGACCCCGGGGACTGCTGGGGAATAGTCCACGAGGGGCCCAAGGATAAAGTTCCGAGCACGCTCACATGCAGCGTGTGCAGTGCAGCAGCGTGTACACAGAAGCTGCACACACCCTCTCTAGACATTTTATCTTTTCTGCAGTGGCAGGGATGGAAGCTGGGGCCTCAGTCTGCTAGAGGAGCGCTGTACCACGGAGCTACACCCCGGCCCTCCCACAGGCTTTACCTCATTTTTACATGATCTGCAATACTAACACATTATATGTTAACTAAACAGTTGTTGTGCTGTATTGTTTAGGAAGTAATTTCAAGAAAAAGTCTGGCCGAGTATAGTGCTGCACCAAGGAGGCTGAGGCAGGACTGCACAGTAAGTCTGAGGCCAGTTAGAGCTAAATAGTGAGACTCTGCCTCAAAGAAACAACAAGACTGGGTGGTAGCTTAGTGGTACCACATCTGCCTAGCATGCACAAGACTCAGGGTCAATCCTCAAAACTGAAAAAAAATAATCCTTAAAACAACAATAAAAGAGCTGGGTATAGTGCTGCACACCTGTAATCCCAGGATTCAGGGAAGCTGAGGCAGGAAGATGGCATGTTTGAGCCCGGCCTGGACAATTTAGCAATTTAGCAAGATAACAAAAAGAACTAGGGATATGGCTCAGTGCAGAGGCTTTTGGTTCAATCAGCGCCCCCCACAAAAGAAAAAAAACCTGTACATGTTCATTGGCAGATGCAATAGTTTATAAAATATTTTTGATCCACAGCTGTCTGAACCCCTGGATGGAGAACCCGTGGATACAGAGGCCCAGCGCATTATGCTGGGGACACAATAAGTACCCAGGAATCAGGGCCTGTGTTTGTGCAGAGTAACTGGAAACAAAGGGGACTATGCGAAAACAGCTTCCCAGAGCCTCTGGAAAATGGGGTTCCCTGAAACCTGGCAATTCTTGCCTCTGGATGGGGCTGAGAACCCCAGGGAGCTATCTGGGGCCTGACCTGGGCAGGAAGCCACGGCTAGGAGTCCCAGACAGCTCTCATGCTCTGCAAACCCAGCTTTCCCACACTCGCCTGACCAGACCCCCTCCCGGACAGTGGGTGTCAGGGCACACACAGGGTGCACGTGAGGGTTACCACACGCCTGACTCAGCTGCAGAGAGCACAAAGGTCCCCCAAAGGCCACTTCATTTACCAGGCCAATCTCTCACAGAACAGCACCCGCGGACACTGCTCTGGGAAGAGCTTTTGTGGGCTAGGACACTCAAGGGATCCTGCCCCCACTGCACCCCGCTCTCCACACTCATGCCTGGGACAAATCCCCGCTAAGGACCTACTCTGTGCCCTACACACGGTGGCAAGCAACACAGAGCCAGTCCTGGGCACACAGTCTGCCAGAATCTCAGGATGATCCCGAGGCACAACTCAGACACCTCCTTGTTGAGTGTGATGAAGGTGACAATGAGAGAACAGAGGGGACAGTGCGCTGACAGTACTCACAGGAGACCGATTCACCCGGGGGGCCTGAAGCTTTCCCTGAGGGACAGAGATCTGAGCGGAGAGCTGAAAGATTAATTTCCATCATCTCGGGGAAGATGTGACAGGAGAATAAGCAAGGGGGGCAGGCTCACTGGCAGGGGCAGGGAGGGGAAAGGGCCGGCCATGGGCTGGAGGTGAGGGAGCAAAGGCAGATGTCTGACCGCCCAGAAGAATGGGGTGCTGAGCGAGTTACACCTCTGCCTGGGCCCCAGGCTGATGCACCCCCCGACACACACCAGCTTTCTCTCTCACAGCAGGTACACAACGGCCCACACACTGTACTCACTCATTTGTCAGACTCCCCATTATAACGTTCACTGCAGGACAAGGACTTTTGTGTGGTTCACTGAGCCGACAGCAGGCTGGTACCCTGCAGGTCTTAGGTAAAAGTTTGTTGAATGAATTAACGAACTCAGAAGACACTAACCCAAGAGGACAAGCAGCAGCCACCCTGGAGACCCTAATGTGGGAGGGGAAACCTGAGCCAATAAAAATGTCTTGCAGCTGGGCAAGAAAAAAAAAAAAAAGTAAAAAATTGACCACAGCTACCACTTAATGTACCTAGTCTGTGAGGCTCCTCGGGCATTTTTCTTAACAAATTTGTTTCCAGGGCTTGGAGAGAACTGGGGTCTCATGTATGCTAGGCAAGCACTGTACCACTGAGCTATAGCACTAGCTGAGTAAGAGAGTTTTTTTTTTGGTACTGGGGATCGAACTTGGGTCCTTGTGCCTGCTCAGCAGGCAGCAAAACCACTGAGCTAAATCCCCAGCCCTGAGTAACAGATTTTTATAACAAGAGCATCCATATTTTATGGGCTATGTTCTAGAAATCTTACTAAGTGCTTAAAAGTTTTAACTCATTTATTCTTCATGAGGGAGCAACTTCCAAAATGCCAAGCATGCTCTTCCCTCAGGGCTTCACCCTCCTTTCTCTCTTCCTGGGATGTTGTCCCACCAGGGACTTGCTGTTTCCTCTCTTCCCTTTTTCAGAAAGACTTTCCCTCATCATCCACTACCCAGCCCTCTTCTTTCCCTGATCTCTTCGTAGAGCTTCTCACTAGCTTCAGGCGTGTTTTACTACTCGACTCCTGTACTAAAACCTAAGCTTCCCAGAGATCAGCATTTTTCTTAGAACAATGCCCGGAATACAACAGAAGATCGCTAAATGTCCAATGAGTAAGTGTTCCTTGTACTCTGAGACTTGGGTACGCTTAGAATGCCATCTGGCAAAGGAGGAAACTGAGGCATACAGAAATTAAGTGATTAAGTGGAGCGTGGTGACGCTGTAATCCCAGCACTCTGGGATGCCGAGGGAGGAGGGTCGTGAGTTCCAGACTAGTCTGGGCAACTTGGTAACTTGGCGAGGCCATCTCAAAATAGAAAACAACAAGGCCTAGGGACGAAGCTTAGTATGAAGACCCTAGGTTCAAAGGCTGCATCTCCAGTAACTCAGAAAAAGAAAAAGATTGATTAGTGAGCGTTGGAGGCGAATCCTCAGCACAGGCCCAGTAACAGCAATTATTATAATTACTAACCGCTTACTTAGTGCCCAGCCTTGAACTAGTGCTTCATACTGAGTCATCTCCCTCAATTTCAGGTATACCTTCGAGGAAGGCACTGTCGCGACCCTCACTTGGAAAAGCCAGCTCTGAAGTCACCCAGCAAGGCAGGGGCGGAGCCAAGGGTTTGAACCCCGCGGCAATCCTACCCTCCACGCATCCTGGGGCCTCCATCCAGCCTTTCCGTTGCGGCCCGCGCCTCCTCCCCCCAGGGCCCGGCGCTCACCCCCGGGCGTGGATCCGGGTTCCGAGCCCACAGCTGCGCCACCATCTCGGTGTGCAGAAACTGGAACAGCACGGTATCCGCCATGCACCAGCCTGAGCCCCTACCTACTGCCCCAGCGCTTCCTTCATTGGTCAGGCTGAGCAAATCCCGTCTCCTAGGGACCCGAGCCCGCCCACCTCCTCTTCCACTGTGGACTAGATTGGCCCCGCCTACTTCCCTGGGCCTCACAAAGCGCGCGAGAGGTTGGCCGTTGGGGAAGAATCTACTCCGCCTCTCATTGGCCGCGGGTGATAACATTTTCCGCCCTTACTTTGGTGCCTTCCCTGCTTCCGGGTCTTCCCGCTTTCCCATTCGCCATAGCGCTAAGCGGACATCCTCATTTTTAATTTTTTTTTATTTTTGAGACAGAGTCTCGCGATGTAGCCCAGGCTGCCCTCAAATTCGCGTCGATCCTCCTGCCTCAGCCTTTCGAATTCTAAAAGTAGAGGTGTACATCACCTTGCCCGGCACTTTTTTTTTTGATAACAAGGATCGAACGCGGGTCCTTCCGCTTACGGGGCAAGCGGCAGCACAACTGAGCTAAATACCCGGCCCACGCATTCTCATTTTTAAAAAACCCCCGAGTTGTGAAGTACAGACTTTCTTCCAAGCATAACACGGAAGCGCAAGCCCAACCGCTTCCCCATTGGTCACGCCCCTGTCACGTGACGGCTGAGCACGCCCTCCGAGCTGGTGCTCAGAACTTGCTTTCTGATTGGTAGAAAAGCGACCCCCCCGCCCCCATTTCTTCACGGTCGCACGCCCAACCTGCGCTCCTATTGGTTGAGACTGCCGTCCTCCCAAGGTGTCTTCGCTGTCTTCCTTCAGGTAGCGGATCCCTTGGGCTCGGGGCTTCGGGCTGTTGTGGCTTTTGGTTAGCGCCCTACCCCCCGCACCCTGTTAGTGAGCCCTCCCCAGTCCCCCGCAAGGCGTCCTGTCTGTGGCCAGACCTAGTCGTTGAGCGGCTCAGGAGCTCGAGCGCTTCCCGGTGAAACAGGGCTGGAGGACGATGCCTAGGTGCGGCCTCTGCCTTCCTCTCCGGAAGGAACTCAGTTTGCGACTCGGGGACTTGGTCCCCCGGCTTTGATCGAGGTGCTGCTCAGTTTCACCATCTGTACACTGAAGCGGCTGGAGCCCCCTCGCCTCTATCATCAGCCAGTTTACAGAAGGGGAGACTCGGACAGAGGGCCCAATCGCTGAGCGACCCAGTGCGGCGGGCGCGCCGGCTCTCCCGGGCACCTTTCTCTCACGCCGTCCCTTCGCTCCTCTTGTCCCCAGCTCCACCCCATGGCGTCCCAGGGCCGTAGGCGGAGGCTGCCGCGAAGGACGGGGACGATGGTGTCGGGGGAGGCAGCCGAGACGGACTCGGAGCCCTCTGCGTCCTCATCGTCAGAGGAAGAGCTGTACCTGGGTCCTTCGGGTCCGACGCGCGGCCGGGCCATGGGGCAGCGGATCGCCGGGGAGGCCGCGGAGACAGACTCGGACCCGGAGCCAGAGCCCACGGCCGCGCCCACCGACCTGCCTCCGCTCGTGGTGCAGCGGGAGGCGGCCGGGGAGGCCTGGGGCGTGGAGGAGGCCCCGGCGCCCGCGCCCGCGCGCTCGCTGCTGCAGCTCCGGCTGACCGAGAGCCAGGCGCGGCTGGACCACGACGTGGTGGCGGCCGTGAGCGGTGTGTACCGCCGTGCGGGCCGTGATGTGGCTGCCCTGGCTGGGAGGCTGGCGGCCGCCCAGGCTGCAGGGTTGGCGGCGGCCCACAGCGTGCGCCTGGTGCGAGGGGACCTCTGTGCGCTGGCCGAGCGCCTGGACATTGTGGCTGGCTGTCGCTTGCTCCCGGACATCCGCGGTGTGCCAGGGACTGAGCCTGAGCAAGACCCGGGACCTCGGGCCTAGCTGAGACCTTCCTTCCTCATCCGACTGTCCCTGGGACCTGGCTGTCCCTGTGTCTCCGGTCACCCCATGCCTCTCCACTTTGATGTCACCCTAGGGGCTCCCGGCGCACCTGGATAATGCTCTGTTTCTCCCGTCGTTCTGACCCTGCTCCTGGGCCTGGCATTGGGTTCTGAGCCCGCTTTCCGGCTTGAGTCCAGCCCTGGGAAATACCTGGCCCACAGTCTGTTTCCACCCTGGAGCTCACTGTCCCCACCTTTCTTTGCCCCCCATCTTTCCCAGGTTGTTTCTGCCCACAGGCACTTGGACCCCGGCATCTTTCTTCAGGCCCTTGCCCATGGCCCTAGGCCTTAGCCCACCCTCCGGAAGTTTGTGCTCCCTCACTGGGTCCTTTTTCTGCTCCCCAGCTTGGCTGTCCTTCTCATTGCTTCTGTTCCTTTGCATCTCCAGGCTCCTCCTCCTCGGGTTTAGCTCCGCCCCCTCCTCCTGAGTCCAGCCGCGCCCTTGGATAGATTATGCTAACCGTTGCTTTGCCATCCTGCATATGCTGCCTTCCTGGTCCTGGTCCTGGTCCGGGGGTGCCCGATACTTTCCTTCCTCAGGCCCAGATGATGCTCCTTGGTGACCCAAGGCCGTTCCCCTCCTCCAGACCTCTTGGACCAAGGTCTCTGCCAGACGCAGGAACTCTCTAGCAGAGGTGGTGCCACTCCTGACCCCAGACCTCAAGTAACCCCTTCAGGTACCTGGGCCAAGTTCTGCCCATGCTGGTGTCTTTGGCGCAGTAGGGTGCAGCTTTGCAAAGAGCAACCTGCCATTCACTCTGGTTCCTGAATCTAAAGACTTGGACTTATGACCCAGCTCCAGGACTGGGTCGAAGCCTCTTTCTGCACCTTCTCGCCCACTTCTTTTGATCCCAGCGATGGACCCTCAGCCTCGGTCACATTGTCCCCCGAGAGTGAAGCTGAAGCTGAGATCTGAGCCCCCAGGATGGAGGGAAGGGAGGAGAGTTCTTTAGAGTCTTTAAAACGCAAAACACTCCCCCTGGTGGCCACAGTCTTGTCTCCCCGCCTGAGTGGGGGGGGTGGGTTTGTCCCTGGGTGGGGCTGGGGAGGTCCCCGAACAGGAGAAGGGGACCTCACCCCACTTCCGGGGTAGATTGTGACTTATGTCACAGAAAAGAAATAAAGGAGCCAGGGAGAGGCACAGAAACGTTTATTAGGCAGAATTTAGCAAGTAACACTCAGAGTGCGGTCCTTGTGAGAGAGGAGGGAGGGTTATGGTCCAGGTGGGGATTTTTGTGTGGTCTTGGGGTCCTCAGGATGGGTGATGTAGGGTGCCTATCCTGCTGTCTGTTGGGCCCCTCGTGTGCGGGGCTCTGTTAGGTTGAAGTTCCGTGTTATGCTGCCCACGTGTTGGCGCCGCTTCCTGGAGGTTGGAGGTCTGGGAGCAAAAGCAAGTTACAGGCTTATTGTGTCTTTGAGACCCTCAGGATTTTTGCTGGCTGTGGTGGCACACACCTGTGATCCCAGCACTCGGGAGGCTGAGGCCGGAGGATCTCGAGTTTAAGCCCAGCCTGAACTACATAGTGAGACCATACCTACCCCCTAAAAAATGAAAAAGATGCTTAAGATTTTTTTTCTTTTTGTAATTTCCTGGATGGGAAAAAGGCATTGTAACTTTGGGCAATGTTTTGGTCCTGAAACCATAGTTTTTCTTTTTTTGGTACTGGGGATCAAACTCACGATCTTGCACTTGCAAGGAAGCTGTAGTTTTTCTTAAAAGTGTAATGGGTCGGGGGAGTGAGACAGGGTTATGTTGGCCAGGCTTGCCTTGAACTGGGGGATCCTTCTGCCTCAGCCTCCCGAATACTAGGATCGCAGGCCTCTGCCACCACACTTGGCCTCTACTTGGTAATGTATGGCTTTTAAATTATGATTTTCCTCATCCCCTTTGGACCTAGCTTTTCTGTCTCACCACAGGTTGGTAATTTGTCACAGGGTAGGGGTCCTAAGACTCCCCTGCTTGGCTTATTGAAGATGAAACTGTAGTTGGGAAATCACCGTTCCTCATGTTTGCCCTGCTTCTGGATTTGTTTGTATTCAGTTAATTTGAAATACATTTTTGGGTACCTGTCCTGTGCTGGGTGCTGGGGGTAGAGCTGCCAGTCCCTGCCCTCACAGCCCAGTAGGGGAGGCAGGCATTAATAAAACAGGAGTCCTAGGAATCGTAATTTGTAGTTGAGCTATTTTTCAGGCACTATGATTAGAGCCCTAAAGAAATACAGGACCCAGGGACCGGGGATTTAGCTCAGTGGTTCCCGTGCCTGCCTCACAAGTGCAAGGTCCTGAGTTTGATCCTCAGTGCCAAAACCAAAAACAACCCAAAAAAGGGCTGGGAATTTAGCTCAGTGGTTTTGCTGCCTGCTGCGCAAGCTCAAGGACCTGAGGTCGATCCCCGATATATAAAAAAAAAAGAAATACAGGACTGGGCCGGGGATTTAGCTCAGTGGTTCCAGTGCCTGTCTCCCAAGCTGAAGGTCCTGAGTTCGATCCCCGGTACGTCCCCCCAAAGAAAAATAACACAGGACTTTGGCAAAGGCGTGGCAGGATCTGTGTGACCTGGTAGGGGGACTGGATGGTCACATGGCTTCCTTAGGAAGAGACACGTGAGACCTGAGCTGAGTCCTGGCAGTGTCAATAGGTGAAATGGAAGTGGGGTGCAGAGGAGTCCCAGGCACGGGATGGCATATGCAAAGGCCCTGAGCCAGAGGGGACATGATGTACTTTGTTAGCTTTCAGTTTCTGGGACAAAATACCTGAGGCAATCCTACGGGGGAAAGGCTTATTTTGACCTACAGTTTCTTAGGGTTTAGTGCACAGTGCATGACCCTGATGTCTTTGGGCCTGTAGTGGCACATGACAGGGGCTCATGGTGAAGGAAACTGCCCATCTCATGGCAGCCAGGAAGCAAGAATAGCAGGAAGGGGAGGGGTCAAGACCCCAGTGTCCCTGCAAGGGCTCAGGCCCCTGTAATCCAACTTCCTACCACTAAGCCCCACTTCCTTAAGTTTCTACTGCCTCCCTGGCGGGATCTGAAGGTGATGCCATCGAGTCCAGCGATCTGCTTGAGCTCCCCACCCCACTGCCTACCTCCAGTGGAGGCTGGGGTCTGATTGTCTTCCTGTTTACCAGTGTGAGCAGCAATGCGCCTCAGCTTGGACAGTTGCCACAGTCTGGGGTTTCTGGTGGAAGGGCCCCTGGGCCACCAGTGGGCATCTCAAACCCACAGGCTGTGAAGCTGGGCAGAGAGGACTGTGGCTTGCTGGATTCCAGGAATGTAGGCCCTGGAAGGAAACCACCCATTTGGAAATGCAGAGGAATTTTTTTTGACCCATGTTTCCAATCCTTGATTGATTGATTGATTGGTTGGTGTTTGATGTTTTTTTCCCTTTTCTCTTTTTCCTTTTTAAAAATCTCTTTTAATTTTTCCTATTTTTTCCCTTTAGTTTGCTCTCTGATTTTTCTCCCTCCCCCTCCTTTTTCTTGTTTGTATTTTCTGTTGCTTTTATTTAATAGTATTAATTTCCGGGCCAAGGGTTCAGCTCAGTGGTTCTGGCGCCTGCCTCGAAAGTGCAAGGTCCTGAGTTTGATCCCCGGTACCAAAAATAAATAAATAAATAAACAAATAATACTATTAATTTCCTTTTACTCCTTAATAGGTTCCTTTATTTCACTTTTCTCACTTCCCATGTTCCATTGGTTAAGTTTAAAATTGGTTTTTTTTTTTCATGCTTCTATTCCTCATACCCTGTATCTTTTTGTTTTGTTTTTCTTCAAGACAGGGTCTTTCTGGGCCAGGGATTTAGCTCAGTGGTGCTGCCGCCTGCCTCAAAAGTGTAAGGTCCCGAGTTTGATCCCAGTACAAAAAAACCCACAAACGACAGGGTCTTGCTATATAGCCCAGGCTGCCCTTTAACTCACTATGTAGCCCAGCCTGGCCTCAAACTCAGTGATCCTCCTGCCTCAGCCTCCTAAGTGCTAGGATTACAGATGTGTGCCAGCACACCTGGCAACGATGCCCTCTAACTTTACTGGTATAACCATTAAGGTTTATGAATCTTTATAGAATCGTATACTATTACTGTTGAACACTGTTCTATTGTTATCATTTGTTACCTCTATTGGAGGTAACGTTCCATTTAGTAGATATTTACTATAGATCAATATTTAGTTTGTCTTAAGGTTTATACTATAATCAAAGATTTCTTTTCCATGATTATGAGTACTACATTATTGGTTCTAAGAGTATGTCAATATCCAGTTAGTCTTTGATGCTGTTATTGTTGCTGATTTTATTACTGTAGCTAAGGTGACAGTTGTTTCAGCTGGTTTTCTGTGTGCCAATATCTGGATCGCCTTCTTGTCATTAACAATGCTGCAGCCCATTCCTGGCAAACAGGGTACTGAGACAAATACACGGTACCCCACCCCCCCAAACACAGATAGGGGGATTCTGGAACAAAGGCAAAGGCCTGTAATTAGCAATGCCCAGAATGCATCACTGAAAAGTAGACACTAACTAAAGAGGTCTCCGTACTAGCAACAAAGTCTTCCACTATAATCAGCCCTCAATCCTCAGCACAGAAAACAAACAAAAAGTACAAACATGAGCAGACAAGGTGACAAAATGTCTCCCCAAACTCCCAACTTCCCCAAAGCTGGTCCGTGGTACATCAAAGGGGAGGAAATCAAAAGCCACACAACCAAATTATTTGCAAGGGTAAAAGAGGAGAGAAAAAACGGATCACTGAGATGCTTGTTGAGTTCAGAGGTGTGACTAAGCAGATAGTGATCCTAATAAATGAAATGATCAGGGAATCTACAGAAGACACTAATAAAAACCTAGCTGAGCTAAACAAAGCAATGTGAAACATGAATGTCAGCATAGAAAAGAATTAGAGTCTGAGATTAAACATTCTATTGAAAGTATGAGGCAAACCTATGGCACACATGCCTCAGCCAGCTGTTTGTTATCATTGAAAGCTCTAAAAGGTTTGCCATCACTGGCCCTATACCAATGAGCTACATCTCCAGCCCAGAAAAAAAGATTTATTTTCCTGATGTCATTTGGTTGCTTCAAGGATCATACTGGATTTTGAGTTTTACATGAGTTTATCAGTTCCCAATATGTTAGATCAAATAAACTATCTGCCAGTGTAGTAGAGCCCTGAGACAGTTACAGGTAAGCTTTCCCTGACCCATTAGTTTTGATAGACAGTTTTTTTTGGGGCGGGGTACCAGGGATCAAACTCGGGTCTTTGCACTTATGAGGCAGGTGGCAGGATGTACAGTTTTTTTGGTTTTTTTTTGCTACCGGGGATCGAACTAGGGACCTTGTGCTTGTGAGGCAGGTGGTGGAACCACTGAGCTAAATCCCTGACCCTAGGATATATAGATTTTGAAGGAACAAAAATGCTACCCACAGAGAGCAAATTAATGTGCTATAGGTGGCATAATTGTGGCAATAGTAATCTTCAGAAAGGTTAGAATATTACTTTTTAAAGATATGAATGTATGTAAAAGATTAATTTCTTTCAGTCAGTAACTTACCTAGTTGGAAACAGAAATCAAGTGATTCCTTAAATTTTTTTTCCTATAAGGAAGACTTTTATTGACATTGTTAACCAAGGAAACAAGGTCAGCCTTGAAAAATCAAGGAATTCATTATGCTTAGTGAAGGGAAGTAAAAATTAAGTAGTTGCTCCACATTCATTTTTTTTTTTGGTACCAGGGGTTGAACTCCAGTCCTTTTGCTTGCGATGCAGGCAGCAGAACCACTGAGCTAAATCCCCAGACCTCAACATTCTTTTCCTAAATTCAAATCTATTTTATAAACTAACGTAAATAATGTTTATGTTACAATTCTAACTGGTTTTCATTTTTATAACTGGTAGACTAGACCTTCCTTAAACTTTTTAGAAATAAAATGTAGGCTCATATCAGTTTGTGAGAGTAAAATACATTTTCTTTGTCTTAGAACAAAGTAGATTAGTTACCATTGTGTCTAATTGTGCCAAAGTAAAATGTGATCTTACAAAGAGAAATTGTAATTTTGCTTTGTCTTGCAGAAAAGTTCTAGTGAAAGAACCCTCTTTCCAGTAAATAAATCTTCCCAAATTACCAGGAAAAAAAAGTATGAGCAGAAGTGACCAATGTGAGGATAAAGTGTCAGAACAGGAAGATGGGCATTGTCTGAGACCAATTAATGAAAGATACCTTAAAAACCTGAAACATTGTCAACAGCTGCTAGATGATGCAAAAAAGAGTGAGGTTAATTGGAATTAGTGAAAAATTAGAAGATAGCACAAAGAGCATAGAAAAGTATTTCAGAAATAACAGTAGAACACTTTCCAAATGTGGGAAAAGAATTTAACATACAGGTAATGGAAGTGTAATGCCAGATTGCCATGATTAGAAAAGAACTGCTCCACAACACATCATAGTCAAATCCCAGAAGTCCAACAAAGTAACAGACTGTTAAACATATTAGAGAAATGCAAGGAGTCACTTATAAAGGAAAACTCATGAGAATTACAACAGACTTCTCCAAACAAAAACCCAAAACTTGGGGAATTCAGAAGGAATGCATCGATTCTTAGATACATATGAATTACCAAAACTGAATAAGATTTAAAAACCATGAATGATTCAGCAACAGGCAATGAAATCTAAGCAGTGATAAAAAACCTACCAACTAAGAAAAGCCCAGGCCCCAGTGGATGCATTGTCAAATTCTCCAAGCACTTCAGGAGAGATCTAACATCAGTACTCCTCAAACTCATGAAATTGAAGGGGAAGGAGCTCTCCCAAAGTCATTCCTGGAAGCCAGCATTATCCTGATTCCAAACCCAGACAAGGATCCAACCAAAAAGAACTACAGATCAAGCTCTTTAATGAACATAGATGCAAAAATCCTCAACAAGATGCTGGTTAATAGAATGCAACATATCTAAAAGATCATACATCATTGGGCCAGGGATTTAGTTCAGTGGGTTCATCACCTGCTGTGCAAGTGCAAGGACCCAAGTTCAATCCACAGGACAAAAAAAAAAAAAATCATACATCACGACCAAGTAGGCTTCATCCCAGGAAGGCAAGGACGGTTCACCATACAGAAAGCAGGAACAAGACAAGGATGTCCACTGTCACCACTGCTGTCCAATATTGTCCTCAAAATATTACCCAGAGCAACATTGTCTTTTTGCCAAGAGGCAAAAGAAACAAGATACATATAGGAAAGAAGTCAAATGATCATTATTTGCAGATGACATGATCCACTGCATAGAATACCCCCCAAAATTCAACCAAAGGACTCTTGGAAGTCATACCCAAATTCAGCAATGTAGAAGGATACAAAAATCAACATACAGGAGCTGGGCATGGTGGCACACACCTGTAATCCCAGCACTAAGGCGGCTGAGGCAGGAAGATTCCTTTGAGTTGGAGGCCAGCCTGGGCAACATAGTGAGTTCAAATTCAGCCTAAACAATATAGTGAGACACTGTCACAAATAAACAAACAAATCAACACAGAAATAAAGTGTTCCTATATCCCAATAATGAACTCATTCAGAAAGAAATTAGGAAATGAATACCATTCACAATAGCATCAAGACAAGTAAACATTAAGGAGTTAACTAAGGAAGTGAAAGACCTTTACAGTGAAAACTATAACATTTAGCCAGGCACAGTGGCATACACCCGTAATCCCAGCACTCAGGAGGCTGAGGCAGGAGGATTGCTGTGAGTTCAAGGACAGCCTGAACTACATACCAAGACCATATCTCAACTCCCTCTACTCCCCACAAAAAGAAAAAATACAAAAAGAAAACTACAGTGTTCTGAAAAAGATCTAAAAGGGCATCAGAAAATGGGAAGATATCCTCTATTCCTGGATAGGCAGACCAGTATTGTCAAAACAGCCATATTTCCAAAACTGATATACAGATTTAACACAATCCCAATCAAAATACCAACAACATACCTCATAGATCTACAGAAAACAATCCTAAAATTCATACGAAACCAGAGGAGATTCAGAATAGGAAAAGCAATGCTGGGTAAGAAGAGCAAAGCGGGGGGAATCACAATCCTGGGCCTGAAGTTATACTGCAGAGCTACAGTGATAAAACAGCACGTCACTGGCACAAAACAGATGTGTGGGTCAACGGAACAGAACGGAGGAAGCAGAAGCAGCCTCACGAGCATCTGTTATTTGATTTCTTGATGCTAGTCATTCTTTCTGAAGATGGCCATTTCTACCTTGAGAAGTGTCCCTGCATTTCAGCTGCCCACTTCTTGACTGCATCTTTTATTGGGGGGGTCTAATTTTGAGTTCTTTGTACATCTAGATATTACTCTTCTGTTGGAGGAATAGCTGGCAAAATTTTTGTTGTTGGGAATGTAAATGAGTACAGCCACTGTGGAAATCAGTGTGGAGATTCCGCAAAAAAAAAAAAAAAATTAAAATTAGAAATTCCTTTGTAGGAGCTAGGCATTTAGCTCAGTGCTTCTACCGCCTGCCTTGCAAGTGTAAGGTCCCAAGTTCCATCCCCAGTACCAAAAAAAAAAATTCCTTTCAACTCAGCTATTCTCCTAGGGATCTTCCCAAAAGAGTTATAAACGTGTCATTACAGTGATACATGTGTATCTATGTTTATAGCAGCACAATTCCTACTAACTAAACCTTGGGAACAACCCATCAACAGATGAATGGATAAAGAGAATGTGATATTTATGCACAAAGGAGTACTACTCTGCCACAAAAAGGATAAACCTGAGTCATCTGAAGGAAAATGGATGCACCTTGAGACCATACTGTTAAGAGAAATAAATCATACACAAGCTTAAATATTGCATGGTTTTTCTTACATTAGAAATCTGAAATATTAATAAAAAGCAAAATAAAAGATAATGAGAACTAGTGAGATTTTTTTCAAGTGGTAAAGGGATCAAGAAATGGAGGGAAGGGCTGGGGATTTAGCTCAGTGGTGCCACCGCCTGCCTCACAAGCACAAGGTCCTGAGTTCAATCCCCAGTATAAAAAGAGAGAGAGAGAGAGAGTGAGAGATGGGGGCAGATGGGCAAGAAAGGGGGATTTAAACTAGCTGAGGGGTGTTATGTACACATACCCACCACACATCACCACTGTGATCATTATGTACACAAACATGCGCTGACTAAACAAGCCAAGCCTTCAGCCTTGGGCCTTTGGGGAGAGTCACCACCCGAGCCTCAGTGCCCCAGAGAGGAGGCGGTGGGAGGGTGGCACCCAAGGGGGCAGAAGTAGGTGGGCTTCCAAGCCAGGTGAGGGTCCTGGCATCACAGGGTGAGCAGAAGCAGAGCCACCTCGGCCTCATGCTCCTGGTGAGGGGACAGAGGCTGTGCTTCTGTGATGCCCTGGCCTCTGAACAAAACCCAGCAATACTGGCTTGGGTGCAGCCCAGGCTGGTGCCCTGCCAAGGCATTCATTCCACTTGGCCAGCGCAGGATGGCAGAGGCAGGACTGTGGCCTGGTCTCACTATGTAGCCCAGGTTGGCCTTGAATTTGGGACTATCCTCCTGCTTCAGGTCCCCATGTGCTGGGATTACAGGTGAGTGACACCACGCCCAGCAATTTCATCAGGGTACAAAGTCTGGTCCTGGGCACTGGAGAAGGTAAACTATTAACTTCTGGGCAGGTCAATGTTTGCCTAGCATTGTGGAGCTTTTGTTCTGTTACTGTGGAGTTAGAGCTGCCTCTTCCAAATCTTGAATTCTGAAATTTGAGAATAAGATTCTCCTAAGGGTGTTGACCTGTAAGTAGATTTTCAATGTCCTCTTATTTGTTTCTTTGTGTAGCTTAAATTTATGAATGAAGAGCTCCACTCTGTAATTTGATTGGCATCAAAGGGGGAGCAGGTGGTGACATCCACATCCTCCGGATTATTTATGTCGGTTGATAATTTATGGATTTCATCAGCACTTATTACACTCTGTCTCAAGGAGGAAAAAAAAGGAAATGAAGAAAACAAAAAGAAAATCAGTTTTCTTTGCCCTTTTGGGTGTTGGCATCAAGAGCAGTCACACTGCTTAGCTGCTATGGCAATGTTTGGAAATTGGTGAGAGGGGTACAGGCTTTGTGTTTGATCTGTTGAAAAAGCAGGAAAAAAGCTGGATGTAGTGATGCACACCTGGGATCCCAACTACCAGGGAGGCTGAGGCCAGAGAATCACGAGTTCAAGGTCAGCGTGGGAGACCTAGGGAAAACCTGTTTCAAAAAGAAATAAGACCCAAGAGCTCATTACCTGGAAACTGGATAAAGAAGATGTATTTTTTTAATAAAATGGAGTACTACTCAGCCATAAAGTATGAGAAAGTAGATACATTTATAGCTAAATGCATGCACAATGAAGCCATCCTCTTAAGTGAAATAAATAGGACACACATGTGTAAATACCAAATAGTTTCTCTAGTGTGAGAAACTGAAAGTGTAATTAAGGATACATATGGATGAAATTGCCTAATAACATATTTCTCGGATTGTGTTTCCATCGCATGTCATACGACTGTATCAAAATTTAAATTAGGGAGAAGCTTGGCTTATGTGGAGTCTGCTAGCTAACTGGAGTTTTTTTCCAGACCGCTATTTGTTCATTGTTGGTTTGGGGAACTTTCTGAAACAAATTGTTCCGGAATCACGGAAAGAAACACACAGAGACTCAGAATTCGGGTAAAATAACAAAGGTCTTTACTTGCTAGCAAGGCGGGACGCCAGAAACTGGTCTGGTCAGAGTCTCCACCCTGCGTTCTTTGTCCATCACCTTTTATACTTTTGTCAGTCATTATCTCATCCCTATTGGTCTTTGTTAAGTGAATAAAGTTCCAATTCCTGTTTAATGGTTAGACACAGGTGGTTTCTGTCACTGATTACAGTCCTAAACACATGATAGTTAAGGCATATACATCACAAGTTTGTTCACGGATTCCCATTTTGTTCTTCAGAGCCAGGATGTTGTCTATAGTGGAGCTGCAGATCAAAGGAGCTACATAACCTTCACTTTAAGACAACAGAAGCAACGGGCTAAGGCAAGCTTTTAAAGGGATACATTACCTGTTTTGCTTTCATAACTGCTTTAATAGCTAATCTACTAGTCTTACTTTAAAACATTTCCCTATCAAAATCACATCCTCTGGTGTCTTATTGGTGCTTGAGATTTTTTTAAAGTTATACGGAAAAATGTTCAAGTACTTTTTAGTTTTGTTTTGCTTGAGTTCTACTGTATTTGAATATTGTTGTAGTTTTTTCCCTTGCATTGTTCTTCTTTGAATGGTTTGAATTTTTGTATGTGTGTATGTGTTTGATAATAAAGTTATAAAAAAAAAAGAAGGGCTGGGGCTGCAGCTCAGTGTAGAGCACCCCCGGGGTTCAACCCCTACTACTGGAGAAGGGGTATCGAGAAAGGTTAATAGAAGATACAGCTTGAAAGAGACCACACGGATGTGAGGGCCATTGGGATGCAGCAGTTCTCACCACACTGGTCACCAGGGTGGAAAGCTAGGCCAAGCCAGACCTGGGGGACACACCCGTAATCCCAGCACTCAGCAGCCCGAGGCAGGAGGATCTTGAGTTCAAGGCCATTCTGGGGGTACACAGCAGGATGCTGTCTCAAAAGCAAACAAACAAACAAAAAGTGAGTCCATGGTGGAAGATCAGAAAGAATAGGACAGATGGAGACACACAGTTTGCAATCAGCCCTTCAGTGATGGGAGAAAAGGGAAGTTTCCATGTGAAAGGTGCCAGGAGTTTGCCCTTGCCCCTCTGTCAGGAGAAGGAGTTCAAGAGTGGAGGCCGAGGAGGAAGTAGGTGGAGATGTCAATGTCCAGAGTCAGATGCCCTCAATCCTAAAATCTGAGTGAAAAGGTTAAAGAATGTTAGATAGCTTTTGGTTTTTTAAAAATTCTTTTATTGGTACATTGTAAGTATTCAACACATTTACATTGATATCAGTGTAAATGGACATTGATATCATACTTTATAATGTAAGAGCTTGTGTGGATCTGAAGAAAATCGTTTCCATCATATTCTTCTACAAAAAGTGCTTACAAATATGTTTATTAAAAATAGTTTAAAAGTAAAAAAAAAAAAAAAGAAGGAAGGTGGAGATGAGTTTTGACCTGAGACCCTAGGGAAAGTCCGTCTGCTTCACGGCGTTATCTGTGCTGGGGTCCTGAGACAGGCTTGAGGTCACCTGTGGGCTGGTGTCTGGGGCTCCAGAGGTGGTACAGCTCCTGTGATTCCAGGGGTCTCTCTTCTGTATCTGTTTATTTACAGACAGGATCTCACTCAGTCACTAAGTTGCCCAGGCCAGCCTTGAAGTTATGACTCTTGTGCCTCATCCTCTGGAGCAGCTGGGATTATAGGCTTGAGGCCCTGCTTCCTTTGGCTGCTGCTGATGTACCCCGTGCACGTATTCTCACCGGCTCACTCACGTCGGCACGCCATTCACTCAGGCCAGGGGCAGACGACAAAAGTCTCTGGGCACTGGCAGCTGAATAGAATTTCCAAAGGGACTAATTTATCGATGACACCTGTCAAAGCATTCCAGATGTGGAACTGGGATTGAATGCAGGGCCTTTGCACTGAGCTGCATCTCCAGCCTCTTTTTTCTTTTGAGGCAGGATCTTACTAAGTCACAAAGTTGCCCGGGGTGGGCTCAAGTTTGCAATCCTCCCGGCTCATCCTCCTAGAGACTGGGCTTTTTAAAGTGGGCTTTGGAGGGGCCTGAGACAGTTCCTGTTTTAAGGCAGCAGCTGTTTGTAGCCATTGAGGTTGAGATCAGGAGGCTGAGGGCCTTGGAGCGATGCCTGGGGGTGCAGTCTGCTTGCAGATGAGGCTGGAGTCCAATCCTCCGTGGGGAAGGCTGCAGAGTGGAAGTCTGCGTTCAGGACCTGGGCACATTTCCAGGGAAACTCCAGGGTGTGCCAGGTTATGGGAGTTCACATTAATTACCTTCTCCCGACTGTTACAGCAAAGAGCAATTGTGGAGTGTGACATAAATGCATCAAAAAGAAAGCCAGACTGGGTGGCAGTGCCTGTTGTCTCAGCTACCTGGGAGGCTGAGGCAGGAGAATCACTTGAGCCCTGAGTTCAAAGCCAGCTGAGGCAACACAGCAAGACCCCATCTCAGAATAAAAGAAAGCACACTGAGAAATAGAGGTGAGGCTGGCTGAGTCGGGAGCTCTGGATGGAGGGTGTATGGTCCGGAAGCGATTCTTTCCTGGTTCAAGAGCTGGGAGCTTGGTCCCCAGGTGGTGGGACCTTCAGACACAGGGCCTAGAGCTAGCCATGGTGGCATGTCAGGAAAGGTTGAAAGGGCCAACGTAGGTGTTCAAACCACCCTGAGAAAACTATGCCAAGAAACCTCAGAGCCTTAGCTAAAACTGTTACCTATTGCTTTACTAAGGCTTAAAATTGCTCCTAAAGCCTCTCTCCAGCTAAGCCCTTAGGAAATGGTCTGACAGGCCACATCTAGCTGTGGATCTAGCCACTGACCCTAAGACACAGAAAATGGTAAAACACAGTGTCAATCTAGTTCAGATAGAGAGAGCTTTACTAGAATATGGGCATAAAGTCCTTCCAGCATGAGGATCTGCAATTCAGGGCCCTGAAATTCAACCTGAGGATTGTGTGTTACTTAAGGTTTGGAAGATGGAGTCACCTTTAGATCAGCTCCTGCCTAAATGGAAGGGCCCATACCAAGTTCTTTTAAGCACTCCCACAGCTGTCAAGCCACAAGGCCCTACATCTTGGGTTCACTTTTCAAAAATTAAACCTGTTCCTTGCCCGGCATGGTGGTGCACGCCTGTAATCCCAGCACTCAGGAGGCTGAGGCAAGACATCGCCACAAGTTCGAGGCCAGCCTGAGCTACACAGTGAGTTCAAAGGCAACCTGAGCTACATAGTGAGACCTTGTCTCCCCCACCCAAAAAGAGACCCCCCCCATACCCAGGGCCTTGGGTCTGAGCTACACCCAGCTCCCCTTCCTCCCTCCCCACAGATCTACACACTCCCCCTCCTCTTTTTTCATACAGGACAAGCTCCCAACATTCTGGCCTTCCTCATCACCTGTGAACATCTCGAGGCACCCAGCGGGCAGGCTCCATATTTGCAGAGGGGGCTGGGCTCACTGGCTGCTGGTTTTGTAGACTCGGCAGCAAGCACTGATGGTCTCAACATCTTCACCCATGGGTGGTGCTGGGGTGGAACCCATGCTCGGATTGCTAGGCCGACACTCAGGGCTGAGCCATACCTTTCATTTATTTGTTCTTCACACTGAATATCAGATCTTTTCTGGTCCTGATTTCTGTTTTGTTTGGTTGGTTGTTGTTGGTTTTTTTTGGTAACAGGATGCAAACTAAGGACCTTGAGCCTGAAAGGCAGGTTGTCCCTATGGCTGGTTATATACATGTCTGTGCCCTTCTTTCTTATTTTTAAATTTGTTTTCACAGTGCTAGGGATTGAACACAGGGAGTGAGAAGCTATGTCCTCAGCCCTTTACAATTTCATTTTGACACAGGACCTCACTAAATTCCCCAGGGTGGACTTTAACTTATCATCCTCCTGCCACAGCCTCCCGGCTAGCTGGGATCACAGCCCTGTACCACCGCACATGCCACCTTCCTCTCTCCCTCTGTAGGGTGTGTGCTCTTCCTAGACAGTCTTCCCATTGTACCAAGGAGACTGTTGTTTAGGATGAGAGCTCTGTCAAATCTTTTCACGTATGGAAGGTTTTCCAAATCAAGGGCTCTGTCCTCTGACCTCTGACCAATAGGATCTTCTCACTCCACTAGCAGCTCAGTCCAGTAAACCTTCTCAGGGAGACCCAGAGTTCCTTTCTAGGCCTCAGCATAAATTTTCACTATGACCGCAAGAGGTGTCCCCAAAGTGGGTGCAGAGGGGCAGCATTCGTGATTCAAAGGCCACTCTGAAGGATGGTGTAAGAAAGTGAAGATCTGGCCAGGAGTGGTCATCTGTAATCCCAGCACTTGGGAGGCTGAGGAAGGAGGATGGCTGTGAGTTTGGAGCCAGCCTGGGCTGCATAATGAGTTCAAGGCCAGTGTTACAGCTTGGCCTGGATATCCCCACCCCAAACCCTCATGCAGTCACAGGTGGGGCTTTTCAGAAGTGGCTGGATCGAGTGTGTGATGCCGGGATTCAGAGTGTGTGAGTATTACATTAGTCCACTGGCTGGTTTGGCACAGATCTGGCTAGGATTAGAGGTGCCCACCGTGGGTGTGAGTGCTACCACCCTAAGGGTAGGAGGCCTGGATAAGATACAAGGGACAGCAAGAGGGTCGCCTGTCTCTTGTTGCTTATGGCTGCTGCTTGTCTTTCGCTGTCTTCTGCCCACCATGAACTGTTTCTTCTCTGAGATGCCCCTCTGCCACGCCACCGTGCCAATCAGGGACCGTGAGCAAAATTCACCTTTGTTCCTTTAACTCTGGGTGTCTGGTATTTTGCCTCAGCAATGAGCAAAGTAACTAAGACAGCGAGCCTGAACTACACTGTGTCAACAAAACCCCAAACCAAGAAATAACAATACAACAAATTAGGGCCTCACAGCAGGTAGGCTGATTGGGGGACAGAAGCAAACAGCCCCAGAAACCCCCAGAAACCCTCCGCGCCCAAGTCCTGCCCCGCTCAGACCACTGCTCAAGGGGCGGAGCTAGGGGTGGGTGGACTTTGGCCCCTGGGCGTGGCCGGGCATGGCCGGCTTTAGGGAGGCTGCAGAGAACAAGTGGAGCAGCATTTACTCCCGCTGCCAGCCATCTGCTTTCCGTGCGGGTCCCAGGCTGCGGGGCAGGAGCTGCGATGGAGTCCAGGTGGGATGCGCTGAGCACGCTGGGGGCCATCACCGCCTCCTGGCTGCTGCTGCGGGCGACTTGGGGGGTGGCCCGCGCAGTGTACCTGTACCTGCTGCCCCAGGTCCGCCGCGGCAACCGTTGGCTCCGGGCGCAGGGAGCCTGGGCAGGTAAGGGGCGCAGGGTCCTCCCGAGGCGGTGGGGTTGGGGCTGCAGGACCGAGGACAGGTGAAGGGTGACGGGTGTAGGTGACAGGTGAGAGTCCCCCCTGCTGCATCCAGGCAGCGGCCAAGGGACTCGTGGCAGCAAGAGAGGAAAAGGCTGGGGCGACCAGGGCAGGAGGGGCACTAAGTCTGCAGAGCTGTACAGGTGAGAGGAGCAGGTGGCGGAGAGAGAGCTGCCAGTGGACGGACGGGACAAGGGGAGGACGCCTCTGGTCAGCTATGTGCAACAGCGCTTTCACGTGCCAAGCCTGGGTTCCCAGGCAGTAGGAGACTGGTCCAGCTGGTTGCGCTGGTGCAGAC
The DNA here is from genome assembly GCF_053883595.1 of Heterocephalus glaber. Classification (NCBI taxonomy): domain Eukaryota; kingdom Metazoa; phylum Chordata; class Mammalia; order Rodentia; family Bathyergidae; genus Heterocephalus; species Heterocephalus glaber. The sequence continues at coordinate 2,155,185 of NW_028258450.1, forward strand.
CTGTGATCCCAGCCCTGGGGAGGCTGAGTCGGGAGCACCAGGGGGAGACTGAGGCCAGCCAGGCTACACAGGGAGACCCTGTCTGGAGAAAAAACAGAAACAGTGGTTGGGGCTGTGTGCAGATGCGAGGGGACAGCGAGAGTAACGAGCCCTAGCACAGGGGGCTCCTCCGGGTGGGAGGTACCTGAGCCTGGGGGACCCGGATGGACTGGGGTTGGGACAGGGAACCCAGGCAGGGACCTCGGGGAGGAAGCCGCCCACCTGCCCTCTTCCTTCTCTCTCCTAGTGGTGACAGGAGCCACCAGCGGCATTGGCAAGGCCTACGCGCACGAGGTGAGTGGGTGAGGGGCTCCGTGTGGATTTGCCTGTCACCAGCTGCCCCTTCCCCACCCTGTCATCCCTCCCGTTGTCACCTGGATTCATTCTTTCAAAACCTATTTTTTGGCCTGGGGATTTAGCTCAGTGGTTTTGCTGCCTGCTGCATAAGCCCAAGGAACCGAGTTCAACCCCTGGTACAAAAACAACGACAACCAAAAAAGCTATTTTTGGAGCCAGGGATTTAGCTCAGTGGCACCCTGCCTGCTCAGCAAGCACAAGGTCCTGAGTCTTATCCCCAGCACCAAACCAACCAACAAACAAACCTATTTATTGACCACCTAATCTGTGTCAGGCATCTTCTTGGAACTGGGGATGTAACAGTGAACAAAACAGATTTTTAAAAAATCAAAGTCCTAAAATCTACAATAGACATTGGAAAATGGGAAGAAAATGTTTAAATGAGGAGGAGAACAAGGGAGGAGGTAGGGGGAAAGGAAAGAGGGACAAGAAAAGACAGAACATTGAAAAAATGAGAACAAAACTATTGTACATAAGGGGGGGAATGGGAAAGAAAAGAAGAGGCAGGATACATCATGTACTGGTACATATTCCCTATGTTGAATGTTATCATTATGTATATCTAAAATATACTGATAAATGTTTTTGTAAAAAAAAAAATCAGGGCTGGGGATGTTCCTCAGTGGCACTGCACTTGCCTGGGAAGTGGAAGCTCCTGAGTTTGATTCTCAATACAAAAAAGAAAAGAAAAAAATCAAAGTCCTGCCCTCATGGAACTTTATCTTGTAGCCAGGGGAGATGGGTGTAAGCAAGATAAAGTACATGGTATGTCAGGTGGTGGTCAGGATGGAGGAGAAAGTCAGGAAAAGAGGACTGATTCCATCATTCTGGAGCTTCCTGGAAGTCTTTTGCGAGTGTCTTTAGATGTGATGTGGTGGCTGCCTCTGTGTCCTAAATCAATTAAAAACTTTGACTTCTCATGGTCATAAAGAATTTGCATGTTGCCAGCTCCGGTGAATGCGGTGGATGAGGACAAAGGGTAATGTCTACACAAGCCTACCTTCCCATTGGAAGGCATCTGGAGTGGCGGTCACTGTATTTTTGATCAGACTACCAAGACAGGACAGAGGACATCCAGAACTGTTTCAGAAAGTGGCCAGAACTCTGGGGTAAATGTGTTGGAAGCAAGAGGGAAGATTCTGGGGGAGAATATGTTTCTGTTTGTGTTTTTGGTACCAGGGATAGAAATTGGGACTTTGCTCTTGTGAAACTGGCCATGGAACCACTGAGCTAAATCCCTGGCCCATATGAGAATACGTTTTAAAAATTTTAATCATTGACTTATAATTTGATGACACCCTCTCTGAAACCAACCTTGTTATTTGGCAAGTTATTTTTTGGTTTGTTTTTAGAGACAGAGTGTCATATGAAGTTTAGGGTGGTTTGTAAAAAATTTTAGATTTTTTAGTCTTTTGAGACAAGGTCTTCCTATATAGTCCAGGCTGACCTCGAATTTAGTATGTGGCCCAAGATGGCCTCAAACTCACAAGGATGCTCTGATTCAGCCTTCCACATGCTGGGCTTACAGGAATGTACCACCACTTCCAACAGATTTGTCTCTTCCTTTTTGTTCTGTTCTCTTCTGTTGTGTTCTGAACTCATGATTAGCCCAGGCTGGCCTTGAACTTGCTCTGATCCTCTTGCCTCTGCCTCCCCAGGGCTGGGATCACAGGTGAACACCACCACACCCAGTCCTTCTTTTCCCTCACCTGTGTGCCCTTTCTTTGTCTTGCCTTCTTCAGCTGACAGGGATCCAGTATAATGTTGAAGAGGCCCTCAGAGTGGCATCACACCCTGAGCCTGTGGTCAGGGGGAAAATTCTGTCTTCGATGGTTAACTCGCAGAGTAGCAGGACTTGTTTGTTTCCTAGTCCATTCCTTTGGCCCTTTATGTAAGGGAGCCCCTCTGGGCCTGTCTTACTGAGAGTTTGCATCAGGAACGGGGGAAGAGTTTCCTGAAGTCATTTTGCTGCATCTCATGAGAAGACTGTGCTGTTCTTCTTTAGTGAATTACATTGATCTCTCTTTCTCCCTCTCTCTCCGTGATGCCCACGATTAACGTCTCTCTCCTTTCCAAGAACGCAGTGCATTGTCATGACCGATACTCACCGTGTTGTGCTATAGAGCTCTTGAATTTATTCCTCCGAAGTGAAACTTTATGTCCCCTCACCGACATCCCCCTCCTCTCCTCAGCCTCAGTCCTGATTAACCACTATTCCCCCTCCTCTGCCCTGAGTTCCACTCCACAATGAAACGAGATCCTGCAGTATTTGATTTTCTGTGCCTGGCTGATTTTGCTTCACTTAATGACCTTTGGGTTCATTGACATTGACTGTATTAGTCAGCTTTGGCACCGAGGGACAAAATACGTGACACCCATAACTTAAAGGAGGAGAGGCTTATTTGGCTCCTGGGTTCAGTTTTTGTTTGTGTTTTGAGACAGGGTTTCCCTAGGTACTCCAGGCTGGCCTTGAACTCACTATGTAGCCCAGTCTGGCCTTGAACTCATAGAAATCCTCCTACCTCAACCTCCTGAGTGCTGGGATTACAGGTGTGCACCACTATGCCCAGCTGGCTCACATTTTCAGAGGCCTCAGGCCATGGCTGCCTGGCCCCAAAGCAAGAACAGCATGGTGGGAAGGCGTGGGAGAGCAAAGCTGCTTCATTCATGTTGGTTGGGAAGCCAAGCAATGGAGCAGTACCCACCAGAGAGGGAGGGGCAGAGACCCATACAGTGCCCAGAATCAGGTCCCTGTGGCAGGCACACCCAGAAGTGTGCCACACCAATCCATTGTCTGGCTCCCAGCCCAGTCAAGTTTACTTAGTTAAGCTTTACTGCCAGGTTTCACCTCTTGTCAACTTGGTACACAAACACATCTCCTTAACCCATACTTATCTCCAAATAAACCCAAGAATAAATTAGTAATTTCACCTGAAATATGCAACTATACCATGTATAGGGAAAGCACAATGATTGCTTCCCCAAAGTCTCAGCAGTCCCAGCATTTCTCAAAACTCCAAATCCAAAGTCTCCTCCGAAAGCTGGACATGGTGGCACATGCCTTGAATCCCAGCACTGGGAGGCTGAGTTCAAGATCACTGAATTCAAGGCCAGCCTGGCCTACATACTGAGTTCAAGAGCAGCCTGAACTGCATAGCCAGATCTCATCTCAAAGAACAACAAAACAAAACCAAAGCCTTCTCTGAGACTCAAGCAGTGAATCACTGTAAAAATCAAAGATAGTTTATATAATCTCAAAGTACAAGGGGACAAGGTAAACATTCCCATTACTAAAGGGTGGTGAAGGAAAATATTAAAAAATCAGAGTGAAGCAAGACCAAAACCCAGCAGGGGCTGGGGATTTAGCTCAGTGGCACCATGCCTGACTGAAAAGTGCAAAGTCTGTCTCCAGTAACAGAAAAAAAAACAAGATTTAAAACAAAACCCAGCAGTGGGGGGCGGAGATTTAGTTCAGTGGTGCCACCGCCTTCCTGCCTTGCAAGTGTAGCATCCCAAATTCAATCCCTGGTACCAAAAAAAAGGAACTGCACCAGGGCAAAGTTTAAGTCCTGTAGCTCTATAATCAAAGTCTAGGGCACATAGATTTGTTATTTTGGTACTGGGGATTGAACTCAGGACCTTGCACTTGTGAAGCAGACATGGTGCTCCTGAGCTGAATCCCCAACCTTGGGGCACATAGTTTTGAGATGTGAGTTTGAGGGCCTGTGGGAGGCCCATTCCGGGGCTTTTTGGGTCACAGCACACAGAGCCTCTCTCTCGGGCTAGCTCCTACTCAGGGCCTGTAGCTGTCTTGGCAGATGTCCCACATTTCTGGTTTATCCAGTGCCCTAGGTCTTGCCTTCATTCCTACAGCTTCACGCACTGCCCTTTCAGGCCTCACTGCCTGGCCTCCCAGGCCTTCCTTGGAAATCTGGGTGGAAGCATCTCTGACCTCACAACTCATTCTGCATGCACCTAAAACCAGCATAACATAGATGATGCCAAAGTCTGCTTTGAGCAGTAGCCAGGCCCCCTTGGAGCACAGCTGCAGCAGCCTCTGCACATCTGGATGGCTGCTTATGGTGAAACAGATCCCAGAGGCAGGGACCTATTAGAGGAGGAGAGTCAGGACAGAGGACCTTTTGTTGGGAAGTTCAGTGACACAAAGACCAGGGTAGGTTCCTGTGCTGATGGCAATAACCCAGACAGAGGGGTGCTGTGCACAGGGAGGGCAGGAGAAAAGCTGGAGCCTTGTCCTGGAGCCGGCAAGAACAGAAGGACAGCTGAGTTACAAGTGGAAGGGAGACAGTTGGATATAGGGAGATTTTGCAGTTGGTTGGTAGTGACAACCACTCTCTGCCATCGCTGTCTGGGGACTGGTCTGTCCCACCCACTGCCACTGCCCTGTGATGCTGACAGGGCCAGGCTGTGACTGTCCTGGTCGGTGCCCATTACAAAGTGGATGCTGGGCAGCATTTGATCAGTGAATGAAAGAATGAATGAAAACATCTTACACCATCACCCTCTCAGATCTGGGGAGCTCTTGAGACATTTGGCCACAGCCTCCTTCACAGCTGAGGGACAGTAAGTCCCATGATGTGTCACCCTTAGCATGCAGATGGACATACAGGCATCGAAATGCTGCTCAACACCCACTCCCCAAATTTGTGTATTTGGTAACTTGGCATCAAGGGGATGGGGCTTTAGGGCAGAAGGACCAGCATGTGCAAAGGCCCAGGGGCAGGAAAACCAGGAGATGCTGGTCAGGACCAGACGAATCATTGCTATGCCTGGCTTCTCACAGAGGGACACGGCAGGAAGTGCAGCTGAAGACAGGGGCAGGAGCCAGGCCACACAGGCCCAGAATGAGAAGCATGGTTTTGTCACAGACTCCCTGGGAAGCCATGGCCGGTTCTGGGCAGGAGAGGACCAGGGTTGGGTTTGCGCTTTGCAGCTGAGTGGAGCGTGTATGGGAGGGGCTGAACGTGGGGGTGTCACAATCACAGCGCGTCCCCAATCCCGCAGCAGGAGCAGGTGCGCGGTAGACACACGGGAATGAGAGAGAGACCGACAGGAGCGCAGGCGTGGAGCGGGTGCTTACACTGCCCAGCGCAGAAGCAGAGTCTCCGTGCGGAGGCTGGGCCCTGGAGCTTCCTCCCACACAGCCTCCATGGCCATGTCGGTCCGCCCGCTGTCCTCGTAGCTGTGCTCCCTGGAACTTCCTCCTCCTCCCCGGGCTGCGCTTCTCTGCCCAGCGCTGTGACCACAGGGCTCTAACACTGAGCTTCAAGGTCAGGATGTGGCCCATCTTTCTTGGCTCGGTAAATGACCAAATGTGCAAAATAGGCCAGTGTAGGTGCACACGCCTGGAATCCCTGCACTCTGGGAGGCTGAGGCAGGAGGATCGCAAGTTGAAACCAGGCCTGGACGACTGAGGGGGCATCTGTCTGAAAAGATTTGAAAAGGCTGGCAAAGCAGCCCAGTGCGAAGGCCCTGGGTTCAATCCTCAGTACCTGGTGGGGGGCAGCGGGGGTACTGAGGAAGTGAATGAATTTCCGCAGCTGGCCAGGAGGGGGCTGAACGTCGTCCTCATCAGTCGAAACCTCAGCAAGTTGGAGCACGAGGCGGGGGAGATCGGTGAGTGCGCGTGCAGAAGCTCCGCCCAGCCCTGGGCAGGGGTCTAGGGCAGCTGATGGCCTGAGGCTGCTGCTAAGTGAGCTGGGGCCGGGGGCGGGGGCGGGGCCAAAGCCTGATCCCCCTCCGTCCTCCAGAGCGGCTCCACGGCAGGTCCACGCGCGTCATTCAGGCCGATTTCACCGGGGGCTTGGAGATCTACGGTGCCATCGAGGCAGGACTGCGGGGCCTGGAGATCGGAGTGCTGGGTGAGTCGCCCGCTTGCTGCACTGAGTCCCCTCCCTGTCCCCCACCCAGTGTCCCTGGCCCTGTGAGGGACACCGTGCGACCTCTTGCGCAGTGAACAATGTGGGCATGTTGTATGGCGGCCTGTCCTCCTCCGACTCGAACTTGCAGAAGTTTCTGGACACCAAGAATGTGGGCCAGGTGAGTCCCCGGCCGCTCGCGGCGCTCTCGTGCCCTCTGTGGGGCAGGCCGAAGAATGCACCGGCGTCCGGAGCCCAAGGTGCTGGTTGCCTTTGGCTGGAAAACTTTTTAAAACAACTACAACTGGGCTGGGGATTTAGCTCAGTGGTTTCGCCGCCTGCTGCGCAAGCACAAGGACCGAGTGCGATCCCCGGTACCAAAAAAAAAACAACAAAAAAACTACAAGTCTCTGTCCTTGAATGACGCACCCTTTTGCAGTGCCCAACCTGCACAGCTGTGTGGGTTGAGCCCGGTTCTCACCTTTCATATTGCCTGGTCCTAAGTGTAAAGAATTACCTACACGGGAGAACCAGCGCTGCCCTGTAGAGAATGTGGATTCTCTAAATTTTTATTAGGAGTAGTGTGAGTGTGTGTGTGTGTGTGTGTGTGTGTGTGTCTGGCTAAGTTGTCCAGATTGGCCTTGAACTTTATGATCCTTCTTCTGCCTCAGCCTCCTGAGTAGCTGGGATTGCAGATGTGCATCACTTGGCCTGGCTTTATTTGTGGATTTTTTTTTTTTTTTTTTTTTGAGACGAGGTCTCCCTATGTAGTTCAGACTGGCCTTGAACTCACTGTGATCCTCCTGCCTCAGCCCCCTGAGAGTGCTGGGATCACAGGTGTGGGCACCATGCCCAGCTTTGGGGTATTCTTGATCAAGGGCACAACGTCATTCTTTTTCTTTGTTGTTTTCTTTTTTGATACCGGGGATCGAACTTGGGACCTTGCACTTTCAAGGCAGGTGGAGGAACCACTGAACTAAATCACCGACAACGTCATTCTTTTTCATGTGAATATCCAGCTTCCCCAGCACCACTGATTGAAAAGACTGTCCCCTCCCCAATGAGTGATCCTGGTGCCCTTATCAAAAATCATGTGCTGGTGTTAATTCCAGACTCTGTTCTTGTCTGCTTCATGCTAGCACCATTGTGTGCTGATGATGTTGGGCTCCTACTATTCCTTTCTTTCTTGCTATTTTTCTTTTCTTGTTTGTGTGTGTGTTTGTTATGGGGGAGCGAACCCAATGCCTTTGTTCTAAGCTACATCCCCAGTTCTTTTTAAAATTTTGAGAGAGGGTCTCTGTCAGGTAAAAGGGCCGAAGACCAAGACCAGACCAGGCCACAACAAGCCTTTATTAGGGGAATAGATCTGCCGGGCTGGCTCTGAACAAAGGAGAGACAAAAGCCATATGGCCGGGGCAGGGAGAGTCTTTTATAGAGACTGGGGTGGGATTTGTAGGGGCTGAGGTGGGGTTGAGTTAGGTAGTGACTAGGGAATGGAGGAGCCGGTGATGTCACTAGGTGGTAGGAGGTGAGCGAGTATTAGGTTACTTTCTAGGCGGGAACAGGGGCATGCTGGGAAGAAGGGTTTGTTCTTTGGTGGGAGCAACCATCTTGGCATGACGTCACACAGGGGAGGGGGCAAGGCAGAATGGGAAGAGGGCAGCTACTATACATAATAGCTGCTGAGGTGGTGGGAGACCTATCAGTCTCTAAGTTGCTAAGTCCTCAGGCTAGTCTTGAACCTGCAATCCTCCTGCCTCAGCCTCCCAGAAGGCCAGGATTACAGGCGTGTGCCATCACATCTCGCTGCTTTGTAGTAAATTTTGAAACCACAATACTGAGTTCTCCAATCTTATTCTTCTATTTCAAGTTTATTCTGGCTATTCTGGGTCCTTTGAGTTTTGCTAGCAACTGAAGTGTAGATCAGTGGAGGTACAACTGGCATCTTAACAAACTGAAAACTTCCAACTCAAGAACATAGGTTGTCTTGCCATTTATTTCAGTCTCCATTAATATCTTTTAGCAATGTTTTCTAGTTTTTTAGCCATGCAAGTCTTTCACCTCCTTGACTAACTTCTTCTTTTTTTTCTTTCCTTCTTTTTTGTTTCACTATTGTGAATGAAATTGTTTTCTTAGCTCCCTTTCCTGACTATCTGTGGCTGGTGTACAGCAGCACACGGATTCTGTTTTTCTTTTGTGGCACTGCGGGTGGAGCCCAGGGCCAAGAGTTCTGCCACTGACTTTCTTGTGTAGATTGTGTATTTTGCTATTTTGGGAATTCTTGTATTAGTTCTAAAATTTTGTATGTGTTTTTTTTTAGGGTTTCTGCACAGAAGATCTTAGCACCTATTAACAGAGATAACTGCACTTCTTTTCCAGTTTCAGTGCCTTTTGAGCATGAATTCTCTGGCTGGGGCTTCTCATGCCTTCAGTCCATCACCATCGAGTATGATGCAGGCAGTAGCTTCTCATACACAGGCTCAATTATGTTGAAATAGTTTCTTTCTATTTCTAGTTTGCTGAATGTTTTTATCATCAAAGGCTGTTACATTTTCTAAAGGCTTTTTCCAGGTCACTTGAGATGATCATGTCTTTCCCCTTCTTTCTTGTAATATGTATCATAAATTGAGTTTTGAACTTTGAACCATCTTTGCATTCCAGGACTAAATCCCCCTTGGGAGTAGTGGATAATCCTTTCAATATGCTGCTCAGTTTGGTTTGCTACTACTTTTTTTTTTAAGGATGTTTGCATCACTGTTCATATAGGATATAGGTCTGTAGTTTTCTTTTTTTTTTTTGGTACCAGGGATTGAACTCAGGACCTTGAGCTTGTGAGGCCGGCCGCAGAACCACTGAGCTAAATCTCCGACCCCTAAATTTTTTTTTTTTTTTTTTTGTACCAGGGATTGAACTCGGGTCCTTGCTCTTGTGAGGCAGGTGGCGGAACCACTGAGCTAAATCCCTGGCAGTCTGTAGTTTTCTTATAGTGTCTTTGGCTCCAGTATTAGAGATAGAAATAGAATAAGGGAGGAAATGGTCCCTTTTTCATACTGGGGAACAAACTCAGGACATTGTGCTTGCAAGACAGGCATGGTGCCACTGAGCTAAATCCTCAGCCCTGTTCCCTCTTTCTGTAGGGAACAGGGGAAGGGGATGTTACCAGAACCTCTGCAGTAAGTCCTAGTCTCCTGTGAGCCAAGGCAGCACAGGGCGAATTACAGGAATGGTAGACAAATGAGACTTTGAGAAGAAGCTGAGCTTTGAGTCTGATCAGTGCTGCTCTGGGCAGCAAAGACAAAGACCCCCTAGCTTGCAGCACCTTTTATTCAGTGCATGGGGAAACAAATGTGACAAGTGAAATGCAGAGTTCAGTACTTCACATTGGGATAAACAAAGTGTAACAAAGACTGGGGGCAGTGGAAGTCTAAGAACAAGGTGGAACTATGCAGATGAAGATTTGGTTCCTCCCAGGTTGTCCCCGGGGTGTGTGGTCTTGTCCTGGAGCCTTACAGCATCATGGGATCACTGAGGTCTCAGTTGTGACCCGAGGCCAAAATGGAATTATGTCTCAGAATGCGGTAGCTGGCCTGTAGGCAGGAGAACTAGGCCTACTCAAATGATTTTTCCCTAGAATTATGCAGCATTGCTCCCAACATCTTTCATAAGGTTTTAGAAGAGTTTGAGGATTCTTATTACTTTAAATGTTTGGTACAGTTCAGCAGTGAAGCTGTCTGGTCCATGGGTTTTTCCTTGTAGGGAGGGTTTGGTTTGGTTTGGTTTGGTTTTGAGACAGGATCTCACTGTGTAGTCCAAAGGCTGGCTTTGAGATTGCAGGGATCCTCCTGCCTCAGCCTCCCAAGTGCTGGGATTACAGCTGTGCACCATCACCCCTGGTGCTCATTTCTGATTTTTGTAATTTGTCTCTATTTTTGGTCAAAGAACCACGTTTTTGTTTTGTTTTGTTGACTGTCTCTGTTATTTTGCTAGTTTCTGTTTTAGTCTTGATCTTGTGTTAGCTTTGGGTTTAGTGTGTCTATTTCCATTAGTTGAAGAGCTGTTGATTTTAACCATTTCTCTTTCTCTAATGCACTTGCAGCTATACATTTCCCCTTTAGCATGGCTGTTTCTGGGTCACATAAGTACTCCTCTGTGGTGCACTCATTTTAGTTTATTTTGGGGGTTCTCGAAGTGTTTGCTAATTTCCCTGGGATTTCTTCTATGACTTATTCATTGTTTGAGGGGTAGAAGAGTTCCTTATATATTCTAGAAATTCCTTCCTTATCAGATATATGATTTCCAAATATTTTCTACCATTTGGGGGTGCCTTTCTCTCTGCTGGTAGTATCCTTTAATGTATAAAAGTTTTTAATTTTCTTTTTTTGAGACAGGGTCTTGCTATGTAGCCCAGGCTGGTCTTGAACTCTATGTAATCCTCCTGCTTCAGCATCCTGGGGGCTAGGAAAATAGATGTGCGCCACCATGGATGGCGAAAATTTTTAATTTTATGTGGGTAAGGTGGCCCATGCCTGTAATTCCAGCACTCTGGGAGGCTGAGGCAGGAGGATTGAAAGTTTGAAGCTCAGGCTGGGCAATTTAGTGACATAGTGAGACCCTGTTTCAAATTTTTTAAATTTAAAAATAAAAAAGAGCTGGGGGTGCTGGGGATTTAGCTCAGTGGTTCTGCTGCCTGCCTTGCAAGTGCAAGGACCTGAGTTCGATTCCCGGTACCAAAACAAAACAAAAAATCCCCAAAAACAAAAGAGCTGGGGATGTAGTTCAGTGAGAAGGCCCTGGGTTGAATCTCCAGTAACACACACACACACACACTTACTGCAATTGCCTACCACGTGATCCTTTCCTTTCCCTTGCATTGTACATGAGAGTAGTGTCCTCCGGCGGCGAGTGTGCCTAGTAAATTATTTGTTACAGTATCAACACAGATGTGACCTAGATGCCCATCTGCGGCTAACTGGGTGATGAAGCACGCTGAGTTCACACAATGGAGGATGCTAGCAGTGAACACAGATGACCTTCTGTCACCCTCAGGGGAAGAGTCTCACAAACGCTAAGCCAGCAAGCCCGAGAGGAAGGGATGTGGACTCCAGCATCCCACTTACCTAAGTTCAGGCCTGCTGAATGATTCTGCCAGTGTTAGAGTCAGGATAGGGGTCACCTGTTGCCAATGGCAAGGGGGTACATATCCAGCACACGGTCAAGATTTCATTTTTTATAATGGTGGAGGTTAAAGATTAATTTGTGGTTTTTTGAGTGTTTTATCTTTTTTTGTTGTTGTTTTGAGACAGAGTCTCACTATGTAGCCCAGGCTGGGCTTGAACTTGTGAGGATCCTCCTGCTTCAGCCCCCCAAATGCTGGGATTACAGGAGTGTACAACGATGCCTGTCATGTGTTCTTTTTTTATTCTAAAGACTTATCCACTTTGATGTGTGTACATTCTACTTTTTTTCCCCCTGGTACTGTAGACTGAACCCAGGGGCCCTCTACCACTGAGCGGCATCTCCAGCCCCTTTTATTTGAGACAGGATTTTGCTAAAACCACTCTGTTGCCTAAGCTGGCCTCAAACTTGTGATCCTTCTCCTGCCTCAGCCTACCAAGTCGCTGGGATCACAGGCCCGAAGCACCTCACTGGCCTGGCAACAAATAGCTTTGAGCATCTTGTGTGTGAGAATCTTGGAAAGGCGCATGTTGCTACAAGTGCAGTTGATGGTCAAAGGACGGTGTGCTTTAAATTCTAGTGGGAACCATTTGTCCCCAAATGTGTGAATTGTTAAAATAAGAAAAAAATTAAGGTAGGAAATGAGAAGATGCGGCTGGTGTGATGAGGCTGGGGAGCGAGGGAGTGGCCGGTTCCATTTCCGTCCCCAGAGCATCTCGGATGTTATCAACTGCAACACGATGTCGGCGGCTCAGGTCAGTGGGCGGGGAGGGCCGGGTCCAGGTGCAGCCCAGCTGTGACCACCCTGGAGCGTCCCCATCCTGCAGGGCGGGGGGCCCGGGACAGGCCCTGAGGGGCAGTGAGAGCCCCTCGATGAGGAGGCCAGGGGACATGGGCACCTCCTCTGCCTGCAGATGACCGGGATCGTCCTGCCCCAGATGGTCAGCAGGTGAGAGCCCCTCAGCCGCTCTGTCATCGATGCCCCCAGCCTCCAGGCTTTCCCCTTTCTCCAGCCCCGCCCCGCTTCCAAGTCTTTTTGTGTGTGTGTCAGCCTGAGCTGACCTCGAACTCGTGACCCTCCTGACTCAGCCTCCGGGCTCCTGGGATTATGGGCATGCACCACCATGCCAGGTCCCAGTCCCCACTCTCCCCAGGCCTTTCAGATTAGGGCTCGGGCTAAGGGTGGGGACAAGCACCCCGGCCCTGACCACCTTCCAACACGGTTCCCTCCACCAGGGGCAGAGGCGTCATCGTCAACGTGTCCTCCATAGCCAGCCAATTTGGCATCCTGTCTCCTGCCTGAAAGCCACTAAGGTACCTGGACCCTCAGACTCCAGGGGGGCGCCCTGCTGAGCCAGAGTCCTCCCTCTCCCTGTGTCCTGGCTGGGAGCTCATGGTGGGAAAGCGCTGAATGGGGGTGGGGCAAGAGGGACAAAAGTCCCTGGCCCAGGAGTCAGGGCCTCACTCCCAGGACCTCCTCTCCTTCCTCTACAGGACTTTGTGCAGCGCTTCTCCGCGGCTGTGGGCGCAGAGTACACCCCTCATGGTGTCACCATCCAGGTGTCCCACTGGGGGCGGGCGGAGGGCTCAAAGGGATGTGGCTGGGGTAGCAGCTCTGGAGGAGAAGGAAGAGAGTCTGGTGACTTAGACATTGAGTGGTTTAATGGGGGGGATCCATGGGGTTGTGGTCTCACCCTAGGCTGGGATGGTGCCTTGGGGGCGGGAACTACACCTAGGGGTGGGTCTAGGGCTTGGGGAGTGGCCTTGGCTTTAGGGGCGGGGTCTAGGCCCCTGGGCCATCTACATCTGGGGGAGGTCTAGTCTGGGCATGGCCTTGGGCTTAGGGGCCGAGTCTAGGGCAGGTCTACATGTGGGGGCCGGGTCTAGGTCTTGGGGTCTTGGACACTCAGCTAGACAGGGGAGGTGGGTGGGTCTTAACAGAGGCACAGCATTGTTTCTTGGACCCCTTCCATCCTGTCCTGCAGACGGTGAGCCCCTCGTTTGTCGCCACAAACATGATCAACAACAAGTCAACCGGGCTGCTGGTGAAGAGTGCCGACGAGTTCGCCCGCACGGCCTTGGACACGCTGAGCCTCTCCTCCCACGTCTGTGGCTGCCTCAGCCACGAGCTGCAGGTGCCTCTTGGTGGGGCGGTCCCTGCCTGGGCCGGGGGTGCGCCGGCGGAAGGGGAGGCCGAGCTGACTCTGCCTCTCTCCTACAGAGCTTCCTGCTGCCTTTCATCATACCCGTATGGCTTACCAACAGTCTCTGGGGAATCCGGCTTCTGTCTCTAGGAAGCAAGGTCAAATTTTTCTCCTTGCTTCAACGCGCGACAGGGCGATCACAGCGAAGATGCCTTCCGGAAGGTCTCAGGTCGGAACAAAGAGACAAGCAGGCTGATGGGACACTGGAGGTTGGGTGATGAGGACGGCCTCACTCCCCTCTGGCAGAAAGATGGAGTTTTTAATATGCACTGTAAAAACCTAGACAACCCTTTGGTGACATTTAAAAAATTTTTTTTCTGGCACCGGGGATCGAACTCAGGACCTTGTGCTTGCAAGGCAGGTGCAGCGCCCGTCAGCTAAATCCCTGGCAGGTGACATTTTTAAATTTAAAAAAATGAAATTGTAGTGGTGGTTGCACACCTTAGTGAATGTACTGAAAACTTAGGAATTGTAAACATTAAAAGGGTGAATCTTATGTGGGTGATATCTCCATAAAAATAATTTTAAAATGGAGTCTCTCAATGTGTAAAAACTGTATTCCTTCCTTCCTTACATCATGCACAACATAAGCTTGAAATGAATCAGCACTCCCCACATAAAAAGGGAAACAGAATTGCTGGAGTACAGAAGTCAATATTTTTTACCTTTTTTGGTTTTTTGAGGCAGGGCCTTGCTTGCTATGTAGTCCAGGCTGGTCTTGAACTCACAGTGATCCTCCTGCCTCGGCACTCAGGAAGGTGAGGGAGGAGGATCAAAGGCATGTGCCATCATACTGGGTTTTCTTTTAATTTTTTTTTTTTGGTACCAGGAATTGAACTCAGGTCCTTGCACTTGTGCAGCAGGCAGTGAAACCACTGAGCTAAATTCCTGGCCCTTAAAAAAAATTTTTTTTTTTTTGGTTTTCTTTTCTATCTTGGAGTAGGAAAAATCTAAATATTGAAAACTTGAAACAACAAAAAGAAGTACTAATAAGTACTGAACTGTAGTTTAACCATGTATGGGCTGAGTTATTTGGGGAGTGCGCTATCCCTGTGATGGACTTTGAAAGGTTCGGGAAAGGTAGATGAACTAGTGGTGAGTCAATCAGGGATGGTCAGGTGTTGGTGGTAGAATTGTGTCATTTCTTCAGCTTTTCTGTAGGTTTTTAATGGTTCATAGTAAAATGCTGGAGCAGCTGGGTGTGGTGATGCACGCCTGTAATCTCAGCACTTGGGAGGCTGAGGCAGGAGGCTCACCATGAATTTGAGGCCAGCCTGGGCTACATAGCAAGACCTTGTCTCAAAAAAACCACACCCACCCACACATACACGCAGAGCTAGAGGAAAACCAAGCACAATAAACAAAAATTTATAAATAAATCTACTGAAACAGAATTAATAATTGCTTAAGAAATGGTGATGCCATTTAAGTGTGGTGGCCCATGCCTGAAATCCCAGCATTCTGGGAGGCTGGGGACCTTAACGACTTAGCAAGACCCTGTCTCAAAAAACAAAATTTAAAAAGACCTGGAATGCAGCTCAGTCTATTCCCTCTGGTTTCAATTCCCATTACAGAAAAGGAAGGAAAAAAGAGTATGAGACCATAGCAAAATAAAAGTTGAGACAATCTTGGAGAAGATATTTACAACTTACATTATACACAAGATGCTTGTCTGCTTAATATATAAAGGATGTTTTAAAATGAGACAGAAAAAGACCTGGGGCTGGGGATGTAAATCAGTGGAACCCCACCTCCCAGGCAAGTGCAAGGTCCTGAGTTCAATCCCCGGTACCAGAAAAAAAAAAGACGAAAGTCCCAATTTTTTCCAATGCACAGAAGAACAGATAGCTCACAGAGAAAGATAGACAGGTGGTCCTTAACTTTTTGGAAAGCTGCTCACCATCCCTGGTAATAAAAACCTCATCAACGGAGGTGGGGACAGGCCAGCAGCAGAGGGCCAGGGAGGCTTGGCTGAGGCCCTGGGCCGGGTCTCCAGGACCGGAAAAGGAGAAGGAAAAGGGGGAGGGTGGGGGTGAAGGACACTAATGAAAACTACTCCAAAGTAGCATTTTTTACCTATGATATTGGCAAAACCTCACGTGCCAGAGCAAATGCTCCAGTGCATTGCTGCTGCCACTGAGGCGGGAGATTAGGGCAGGGGCAAAGTGACAGAGAACTGCTCAAGGGTCATAAGAACCCAGAGGACATGTGCAGAACTCGGGATCCAAAACCACTGCCTAGCTGAGCACTGTACCTAGAGCCAAGCAGAAAGTGGTATTTTCAATCCCTTATTTGAATCTGGCACTGTTGCTAGGAGCAATCAGAAAAACGCTATTAATTCCTCATTTGGATCTGGCTGGAAGCCAAGTGAGTCTTTCCATAGAACACTTTCAATCTGGTGCCGGGATTGGTTCAGGGAAATTTTTTTTTTTTGAAATGGAATTGAACTCCAGACCTTGCACTTGCACAGCAGGCAGCAGAACTACTGAGCTAAATCCCTGGGCTCTACCCCTTTAATTTTTTTTGTTTGGTACCAGGGACCCAACTCGGGTCCTTGCACCTGCCACTGAGCTAAATCCCCAGCCCCTGAATTTTTGATAGGACAAGTGTCTGAGTCCCTTGTTTGCATGAGGGAGAAGCTGATCCAGGAACTTTGTATACCAAAGACTCCTTTCTCTCTCTCTCTTTTTGGTACTGGGGATCGAACTCAGGACCTTGGGATTGTGAGGCAGGCACATTGCCACTGAGCTAAATCCCCACCCCTAAAGACCTTTTTCTCTTATCCTCCAGCTGCACTAGCCCTCTCTTGGCTTGTAGAGGGTTTTGTTTTGTTTGGTTTGGTTTGGTTTTGTTAAGGCAGGGTTTCCCTGTGTGGTACAGCTGACCTTGAACACACTATGGAGCCCAGGGTGACCTCCATCCTTCCTCATCCTCCTGCCTCAGTCTCGGAAGTGCTGGAATTACAGGACTGCACCACCACACCCAGTTTTACCCTGTAGCACTTGCTTCTTTTCCACCTTCAATAAATGTACTCCCTCGCCACCTTTTCTGTGTGTCCTGTCCAGTTCTTAGTTCAGGATACAATGAACCTGGAAGGAATCCTTCCCATCCCCCAATGTCAGGCAAGTGTGCAGCCTCCATGGAGAAAAATTTGACAATAAAGATGTGTGTTTACTGCATGGAAGGTGCAGACAGGAGAGAGACCACTCGGGCAGGCTTTGTGAACGCAGCTAGGCTGTTCATTTCACTGGGGTGTGAGTGGGCGGAGTCTGAAAAGAGAATCAGCAATGAACAAGGGGAGAGGGACAGTTTTTAAGGGGAAGGTGGCTGCCAGGTGCTGGGGGTGGTTGTGGGTGTCGGTCTGAGCCACTACTGCCTTGAGGAGTCTGGGGGCAGAGGTAGTGTAGCCTGTGCTCCCCACACCTGGCAGGGGCACAGGTGTACTCAGACTTCCTGGAACTAAAGGCTGGGACATGGCGATGTGTGACGGCCTTTCCCACTGACGTGGCCTGGCGTGACATTGACTTTTTGGGTTTCTTTGTTTTTTGCAGTCCTAGGGATTTCACCCCAGGACCTTACACGTACTAGGCAAGTGTTTTATCACTGAGCTACATCCCAGTCCTTTTTGTTTTATCTTCACATTTTTTTGGTCTTTTTATTTTATCTTGAATCACAGGCTCACTAAGATGCCCAGGCTGGCCTTGAACTTGCAATCTTCCTGCATCAGCTTTCCAAGTAGCTGGGCTGAAAGGCATGCGACCCCATGCTCTGTGTTTGCTTTTATTCCCAGAAATCTGCTTCCAAGGATATATTCTGGGCATCCACCTCACAGGGCACCTAAACGTAAGATGTTGGCCAGTGCTGGGCATGGTGCACCTGCCTGGAATAATTCCAGCACTCAGGAGGCTGAGGGAGGAAGACTGCTGTGAATTCAAAGCCAGCCTGAACCACACAGTGACACCCTGTCTTGGAGAATGGAAAGTCCTATCTTTGAGCAGGAGAAGAAAGGTAAGTTTATATTTTGATTTCTTTTTCAGTACAGGAGATGAAACCCAGGGCTTTACCACTGAGCTACATTCCCAGCATTATTATTATTTTGGGGGGAGGAGTTTTTTTATACCAGAGATTGATCTCAGGGCCTTGCACTTGTCAGGCAAGTTCCATGCTGCTCAGCTAAATTTTTGGCTTTTTTTTTTTAAAGTCTCTTGCTGGGCTGAAACTTGGAATCTTCCTGCCTCAGCCTCTCAAGTGCTGGGATTTCAGGGATGCCCCACTATGCCCAGGTTAATCAAGTACTTATTTTTTTGGTACTGGGGATTGAACTCAGGACCTTGAGCTTGTGAGGCAGGTGCGGTATCACTGAGCTAAACTCCCAGCCCCAGTCAAGTACTTTTTAATGATTCCCTTCTGCCTTCTTTGTCAGTTTATTAGTGTGGCTCTTTGTTTGGGGATGGTAGTGGTGCCTTTTTTTTTCTTTTCTCTTTCTATTTATCTTGAAAAACAGTCTCCCTATGTAGCCCAGGCTGGCCTCGAACTCACAGCAATCCTCCTGCCTCAGCCTCCTGAGTGCTGGGAGTACAGGCATGGGGCACCACGCCCAGCATGCTTCCTTTAGAGTCTATAGTCTTCCCCTTTCTCTGAGGCCACCTGCTGGGGCTCACGCCAGCTCACACCTGGCTACAACTTGCCCTTCTCTCCCCTCAGACCTCGGGCTCTTCCCAGCATGCCTTTTCTTCCCACAGGTTAAAAGCACACAATACCATTCATTATTTGTGTTCTAAAAGTCTTCTTTGCAAGGGATTTGAGGGCCGGGTATTTAGGTCAGTGGTGCCCCTGTCTTCAAAGGGATTTGAATAAGAAAAGCAGCTTGTGTATCCCCCATGGAGTTACTGGCCCCTCTCCCTAGGCTGCAGGGCTTTCTCTAACCTTTGTAGTGCAGTTCTGCTGAAGATACATTCCTTAGCCTTTGGTAGGTTGAAACAGCTACTTTGCCTCTCATTTAAAATTTTTAAAAATTGTGCTAAAATTCACACAACATAAATATTTCTCTCTCTCTCTCTCTCTCTCTGACAAGCTCTTGCTATGTATGAGTCGTGGATGGCCTTGAACTTCTTAAATTGCTCAGACTAGGTTCAAACTTTAAACCCTCCTGCCTCAGCCTCCCGAGGACTGGGCTCACCATTTTAACCTTTTTAAGTGCCCAGGTCAGTGGTCTTAACACATGCACACTGTACAGGTCCCAGGGGCGTCTTGCAGCCCCACCCCCATCCGATGCTCTCCAAGCCGTGAGCAGCCAGGTGAGACAAGCACCTTGAAGCTCCTCGGCCGTCCCGGGCCTCACCCATGCCATGGTGAGGTCCGCTTAGCTGCGTGGGTGCCTCCAAGGCCCCCCCCCCCCACCTCTGGCCTTCTGACTTTTCTGCTACCTGGTCTCACAGTAGAGAGGCACAGGAAATTATAAAGACCCTTGTTTCGAGCTCCACAAGATAGAGCAGAAGTTAGTAACAGAAAGAGGGCTTCTCAGGCTCCTGGATGAAAACTGAAGCAACTGAAGCTCAGTGGAAAAGTAAAGAGAATCTCTACAATAAAGGCCCATCAGACCACTGTATTTGGTCTACTGCTGGCTTGCTGAGCCTCTGACTCGTATATGGACAGGGATTCCTACATTGCCTCCTGTGACAGCAGGGACATACCCTGAAGGAGGCCAATAATTTCTATTGCTATTTGCAAAAAAGAAAAAAATTATTTTTTCTTATTTTCAATTATTAATTTTTACTTTTCTTCTACTCTTCAAAGTTTTACTTTTCTTTCTTTTTTTCTTTTCTTTCTCTTTCTCTCGCTGTCCCACATTGGTCCTCATCTCCACATTTGTTCGTTTCTGCACTGAATTTGGATTTCTCCCTTATTGTTGTTTTCTTCTCTTTTTCCTTCTCTTGATTATAATTAGGTTCAAAGGAAAGTAAATTTGGTATCTAGCCTCCCTGTTGCTGTTAGGTGATTCTATTCACATCTTTGTTCTTTCATTCTGCCATTTTCTCTTGCCTTTAACAACTTCTTAGAATTTGTGTGATCTTTCTGTGTCTTCTGGCCTGACTGCTAACCTTACCTGTTCTTTCTACCTGTCAATCCCTCCCCAACTCCTTTTAACTCTCCATCCCAAAGGGGAAAGATGCTATATTGAAGAGTTTATTCAATATAAACTTATGTTGGGTTGGTCCTCGGTTTTAATTTAACTCACATAGTTAAAAGTGATAGATTAATAACTACCACAAATTGTCATTTTCTAAGCTGTGCTTGATGCTATGGTATTGCTGACTATGTCATTTGGGCTAACATGTTGTGATTGATCTAATTAGTTTTCCTTCTTGGTATAAGGAAAATAAAATAGCTTCAGAGTCATTAGAGTCTCAAAACCCAAACACAAGCTATATCCGGAATAAATCTCTGAAAATCAATCATTCCACAAGAGCTTTAAACACAAGCTACAAAGATACCTACATTAAGCAATTTTGAAATATCAACCCAGGAATTAAACCAAGAACAGTACCAAAAACAAAAATGAGAAGACACTTAAGCAAGGCACAAACGCAGGCTTCCACACCACAAAAAGGAAATTCTGGGGGAAACGAGGTGGAAAAGTCTGATAAGTAACCACTTGGACACCCTGAACTGATAGCACAGGAAGTAACAAAGGAGATGCATGAGGGTCTAGAAAAATTCAAAACAGAAATAATCTCCCAGATAAATACAGACATGGTGAGCAGAGTGAAAGACATGATTAGAAGCTCTAGAGCAGAAACAGATAAGAAAATAGATGAGATCAGAAACATGCTGGAATCCATGAATGCCCAGCATAAGAAAGAAATGGAAAACATGATTGCCCAATATAAGAAAGAAATGGAATCCATGAAACAGTTTCAAACAGATATTCAGGAGATTAAAAACTCCTTTGAAAGCATACAGAGCAGACTAAGAGAATCTGAAGACAGAATGTCAGATATAGAAGACAGGATTGTGGTTAAGGACCATGAAAAGAGAGATTTCTTAAAGATAGTAAGGGACCATGAGAAATCAATCCAACAGCTGCTAGATGATGCAAAGAAGAATAACATAAGACTCATAGGAGTCCATGAAAAAACAGGAGAAAGTACAACTGACATTAAAAAAACTGTTCACAGAAGTAATAGTAGAAAACTTCCCAGAGAGAGGTGGAGAATTGGATGTACAGATAAGTGAGGCATATAGAACTCCATCCAGCCATGACCAAAACAAATGTACACCTAGATGTATAATAGTCAAGATCCCAGAAACCCAACAGAAGAACAAAATTCTACAGGCAGTTAGAGAAAAGAAACAAATCACCTACAAAGGAAAGCCCATCAGAATCACAACAGACTTCTCTACACAAACCCTCAAATCAAGGAGAGCCTGGAGTGAAGTATTTCAAGCCCTAAAAGAAGATAACTTCCAACCTAGACTGTTTTATCCAGCAAAATTATCTTTCAGAATCGATGGGGAAATTAGCTACTTTCATGACAAAGAACAACTGAGAAATTTCGTGAACACCAAACCAGCACTCCAAACAATTTTAAGCAATATCCTAGAAAAAGACAATGAAGGTCACAACTCCATGAGCCCCAGCAGAGAGAAGGCACCATGCAAGGTAAGACACTAAAGCAAAAGGGGGGAAAATAAAAAATAAAAGAGCTAACAACAGTAAAACATCATGACAAGGATAAGTCAATATCTCTCAATTATAACTATCAAAGTTAATGGCCTCAATTCACCAATCAAAAGAAATAGACTGACAGAATGGATTAAGAAGCAAACCCCAGCAATATGCTGTATACAAGAAACACACCTAACTCAAAAGGAAATTCATAGACTGAAAGCAAAAGGATGGAAAACAGTTCTCCACGTGACAGGAACCCAGAAAAAAGCAGGTGTAGCAATCTTATTTACAGACAAAGTAGATTTCAAACCAAAACTAATTAAGAGAGACAAAGATGGTCACTACATCCTTGTGAAAGGAACAATCCAAGAGGAAGAGATGACAATCCTAAATATATATGCACCAAATACGAATGCCCCCAACTATACAAAACAAATATTAATGGACATGAAAAACCAAATAAGCACTAATACAATTGTAGTGGGGGACCTCAACACCCCTCTATCACAAATAGATAGATCAACTAGAAAAAAAATTAACACTGAAATTCTAGAACTGAGCCAAGCTATTGAACAAATGGACTTAATAGATGTTTACAGAGTGTTCCACCCCACAAAATCAAAACACACATTCTTTTCAGCTGCACACGGGTCATTCTCCAAAATAGATCACATGCTAGTTCATAGGACATATCTAAGTAAATGTAAAAGAACTGAAATTACTCCCTGTATGTTATCAGACCATAGTGCAATACAATTGGAAGTCAGTAACATAAGAAACCACAAAACTCCCACAAACACATGGAAATTGAACAACATCCTCCTGAACAACCAATGAGTGACAGAGGAAATTAAAGAAGAAATTAGACAGTTTCTACAAGTAAATAATTGCAGTACAACATACAGGAATCTGTGGGACACAATGAAAGCAGTTCTACATGGGAAATTCATAGCAGTGAATGCCCATATTAGGACAACAAAGAGAACTCAGTTAAATAACTTAATGCAGAACCTCAAGCTCCTAGAAAAAGAAGAGCATAACAAACCCAAAGCTCATACAAGAAAGGAAATTATAAAGATCGGAGCAGAAATCAATGCAATGGAGACTAAGAGAACAATACAAAAAAATCAATGAATCAAAGAGTTGGTTTTTTGAAAGAATAAATAAAATCGATAAACTTTTAGCCAACTTTATGAAAAAAAAGGAAAGAAAAGGCTCAAATCCATGCAATTAAGAATGGAAAAGGTAAAAAAAAAATAAAAAAAAATAAAAAAATGGAAAAGGTGAAGCCACAACAAATCCAGCAGAAATCCAGAGAATCATCAATACCTACTTTGAGAACCTGTACTCTAATAAAATGGAAAACACAGAAGAAATGGACAGATTCCTAGATACATACGAATTGCCAAAATTAAATGAAGAAGATATAGAAATTCTAAACACCCCAATAATAATGAGTGAAATTGAAAATATAATAAAAAACTTACTAACAAAGAAAAGCCCAGGTCCTCATGGCTTCACTGCTGAATTCTACAAGACATTTAAAGAACTATCGCCATTTCTCTTTAAACTCATCAAGGAAATTGAATGGGAAGCAAGGCTTCCAAATTCATTCCTGGAAGCAAGTGTTACTTTCATCCCAAAACCAGGGAAAGACCCAACCCAAAAAGAGAACTACAGGCCAATCTCTGTAATGAACATAGATGTAAAAATCCTCAACAAGATACTGGCAAACATAATACAGAGGGTCTTCAAGAAGATCATACACCCTGAGCAAGTTGGATTTATCCCAGGGATGCAAGGATGGTTCAACATCCATAAATCAATAAATGTAATACACTATATTAACAGAGTCAAGGACAAAATCCACATGATCATTTCAATAGATACAGGAAAAACATTTGACAAAATCCAACACCCATTCATGATAGAAACGCTACAGAAACTTGGAATAGAAAGGCTTTATCTCAATCTGATTAAGGCTATCTATGAAAGACCAACAGCCAACATCATAATAAATGGTCAAAAACTGAAACCTTTCACGGTAAAATCAGGAACAAGACAAGGATGCCCACTATCACCACTCCTGTTTCATATTGTTCTGGAAACATTAGCCATAACAATTATACAAGAGAAAGAAATAAAAGGAATAAAGATAGGCAAGGAAGAAGTGAAACTGTCATTATTGGCTGATGATATGATACTTTACATAGGAGATCCAAAAAACTCAGTCAAAAGTCTTCTAGACCTAATTGACAGATTCAGTAGAGTAGCTGGATACAAGGTCAACACTCAAAAAACAATAGCTTTCTTGTATGCAAATAGCAGGCCCATTGAGAGAGAAATTCGGGAAATAATTCCTTTTACAGTAGCATTTAAAAAAATGAAGTATCTAGGAATCAACCTAACAAAGGAAGCAAAAGACCTCTACACTGAAAAATACAGCTCTCTGAAAAAGGACATCGAAGAGGATATAAGAAAATGGAAAGATATCCCTTGTTCCTGGGTAGGAAGAATCAATATAGTGAAAATGGCCATACTTCCAAAACTACTATATAGATTTAATGCAATGATGATTGAAATTCCAACAATATACTTCACAGAACTAGAGAAAACAATCCAAAATTCATTTGGAAGCAGAAGAAACCTAGAATTGCAAAAGTAATTCTAGGCAACAGAGACATGGCTCGGGGTATCACAATTCCCAACTTGAAACTATACTACAAAGCTACTGTGATAAAAACAGCATGGTACTGGCAAAGAAACAGACCCAAAGATCAGTGGAATAGATTAGAAGATGCAGAAACAACTCCAGACATACTCAGCCACCTCAGCTTTGACAAAGGAGCCAACTACCCTCATTGCAGGAAAGATAGCCTATTTAATAAATGGTGTTGGAAAAACTGGATGTCAACCTGCCAAAGATTAAAACTAGACCCATACCTATCACTGCACACTAAACTAAGATTGAAGTGGATTAAAGATCTAAATATTAAGTCAGAAACACTATACTTGCTGGAAGATAAGTTAGGTAGAACTCTTGATGACATTGGCATAGGAAAAGACTTTATGAACGAACCTTCAGTAGCACAGGAGCTAGCACAAAGAATCAACAACTGGGATCTCATAATATTAAAAAGCTTCTGCACTGCAAAGAGAAACTATCAACAGAGCCAAGAGACAATTTGTATAGTTTCTTTTTCCACTGAATTCTATTTTCATTACTTTATGATGTGATAATATGCATGGAATAATTTTGATTCTTTTGCATTTACTTAAGTATGCTTTATTGGATGTTATTTTGGAGAAAGTTCCACGTGCTGCTGAGAAGAATGTGTATTATGTTGTCATTGGTTAGAAGTGTAGATATTTATTAGCCAGTTAACAGTTTACCCCAAGGGTCAATCGGATAGCATGTTTACATAGTGACTATCCTGAGTGTCCCTTGGGGAGATGTCATTTCACCCAGTTTTGTGTATTCAATAAATTTGATAAAATTGTCAGTTTTATATTTCCTATTATATTATCTTATGAAAATTAACAACAGGCCAGGCATGGTGATGCATACCTATAATCCCAGCACTCAGGAGGCTGAGGCAGGATTGCTGAGAGTTTGAGGTCAACCTGGGCTACATAGTGAGCTCAGGGCCAGCCTGAACTACAAAGCAAGACCCTGTCTCTAAAACAAAATTAACAAGAAATCAATTTTTGGTCTACCTGTATTTAAATAATTGGACTGGTATGCAGTTAAGTGTTTTTGTTCAAAGGTTTGATTCAACTCTGCTATTTCTTTGTTGATTTTTCATCTAGTTGATCTATTTGTGACACTGGCGTATTGTGGTCCCCCACTATAATTGGATTGATTTTAACTGATCTTACATGTCCAGTAGTGTTTATGAAGTGCAGAGTGTCATTGTTTGGTACATATATGTTTATGATTGTTATCTCTTCCTGTTGGGTTGTTCCCTTACTACCCAATACATAGTGCCCTTCTTTGCCTCTTCTGACCAGTTCTAGCTTAAAGTCCACTTTGTCTGAAAATAGGATAGCTACTCCTTCTTGTTTTCAGGTTCCTGTTGCATGAAACAGGATTGTTTTCCATCCATTGATTTATAGTACATGAATTTCTTTTTTGAGGTTAAATGTGTTTCTTCCATGTGGGGGTCTCCTTGAAGAGAGATGGGGATTTGAAGACTTTGTGTGACAAGAACAAAGAAAAGAGGGACATGGGGGACCCAGAACCATAGGAGACTAAGGGGATTTATTCTTTGAAGCAAATACATTTTATACTGTTCTCAACAGGCAGATAAGCAAGCAGAGGAAGCTGCAAGGCTAAAATGGTTGCTGGGAACCGATCCTGCTCTATGCAGATGTTTAAGAAACACTGCAGCCTTGCTTATGATCTATAGATAGGCTCTCCCATACTTTCTCAGGCAGCAGAGAGTGTCTCAAGGGCCTGTGTGCCCTCCTCCCCAATTCTCAGCGTGCTGACCTGATCCTGGCATGCCAAGGACCTGGGAGTCAGTCATGTGATCATCAGAAGGTGAACAGCACATCCCGAGATGACCTCTCACACTTCTACACAGTATACCATTGCATTTCATTTCTTGATCCATTCTGTCAATCTGATACTTTTCATTGGGGGAATTGAGACCACTCACATTGAGAGTTATTACTGAAAGGTATGGAGTTACTCCTGTCATTGCCTAATTTTCCTGTTGCAGACTTTGTTATCCCTCTACTTATCTGCTCACCCTACCTGGTATATTCATTCTGTTGGACCTTTTTGCCTTGTTAGCTTCACTGTCTCTTTCTGAGATATCCTTGAGAGCTTTTTGGAGTGCTGGTTTGGTGGTCATGAATTTCTTTATGTGCTCTTTATCATGGAATTCTCTCTCCATCAATTTCCAAAGACAGTTTTGCAGGATATATTAGTCTAGGTTGGAATTTGTTTTCTTTTAGGACTTGAAACACTTCACTTCAAGCTGTCCTGGTCTTTAGGTTTTTGTTGAGAAGTCTGTTGTAATTCTCATGGGTTTTCCTTGATAAGTGACTCCTTGCATTTCTCTAATGCGTTTATGATTCTGCTACTGTGTTGGACTTCTGGGATTTTGACTACGACATGTTGTGGAGCGGTTCTTTTTTAATCATGGCAATCTGGCATTCTATACACCTCCATTACCTGTATGTTAAATTCTATTCCCACATTTGGAAAGTTTTCTACTGTTATTTCTGAAATACTTTTCTATGCTCTTTGTGCTGCCTTCTAATTTCTCACTAATTCCAATTAACCTTACTCTTTTCTGCATCATCTAGCAGCTGTTGATAATGTTTCAGGTTTTTAAGGTATCTTTCATTAATTGGTCACAGACAATGCCCATCTTCCTGTTCTGACACTTTATCCTCACATTGGTCACTTCTGCTCATACTTTTTTTATCCTGGTAATTTGGGAAGATTTATTTACTGGTTCTTTCACTGGGACTTTTCTGTAAGACCAAGCAAAATTACAATTTCTCTTTGTAAGATCACATTTTACTTTGGCACAATAAGACACAATGGTAACTAATCTACTTTGTTCTAGGACAAAGAAAATCTATTTTACTCTCACAAACCCAGATGAGCCTACATTTTATTTCTAAAAAGTTTAAGGAAGGTCTAGTCTACCAGTTATAAAAATGGAAACCTGTTAGAATTGTAACATAAACATTATTTATGTCAGTTTATAAAAATATATTTGAATTTAGGAAAAGAATGTTGAGGGCCGGGATTTAGCTTAGTGGTTCTGCTGCCTGCATCACAAGTGCAAGGACTGCAGTTCAATTCCCAGTACCAAACAACCAACAAAACTGTATATCAAAACTAATGAATCTGGGGAAAGCTTACCTGTAACTGTCTCAAGCCTTTACTAGCCTGGCAGATTGTTTATTTGATCTAACACATTGGGAACTGGTAAACTTAAATAAAACTCAAAATCCAGTATGATCCTCGAAGCAACCTAATGACGTCAGGAAAATAAGTCTTTTTTTCCAGGCTGGAGAGGTAGCTCATTGGTATAGGGCCAGTGATAGCAAACCTTTTAGAGCTTTCAATGATAACAAACAGCTGGCTGAGGCATGTGTGCCATAGGTTTGCCTCATACTTTCAACAGAATGTTTAATCTCAGACTCTAATTCTTTTCTATGCTGACATTCATGTTTCACATTGCTTTGTTTAGCTCAGCTAGGTTTTTATTAGTGTCTTCTGTAGATTCCCTGATCATTTCATTTATTAGGATCACTATCTGCTTAGTCACACCTCTGAACTCAACAAGCATCTCAGTGATCCGTTTTTTCTCTCCTCTTTTACCCTTGCAAATAATTTGGTTGTGTGGCTTTTGATTTCCTCCCCTTTGATGTACCACGGACCAGCTTTGGGGAGTTAGGAGTTTTGGGGGACATTTTGTCACCTTGTCTGCTCATGTTTGTATTTTTTGTTTGTTTTCTGTGCTGAGGATTGAGGGCTGATTATAGTGGAAGACTTTGTTGCTAGTACGGAGACCTCTTTAGTTAGTGTCTACTTTTCAGTGATGCATTCTGGGCATTGCTAATTACAGGCCTTTGCCTTTGTTCCAGAATCCCCCCATCTGTGTTTGGGGGGGGTACCGTGTATTTGTCTCAGTACCCTGTTTGCCAGGAATGGGCTGCAGCATTGTTAATGACAAGAAGGCGATCCAGATATTGGCACACAGAAAACCAGCTGATAACAACAACTGTCACCTTAGCTACAGTAATAAAATCAGCAACAATAACAGCATCAAAGACTAACTGGATATTGACATACTCTTAGAACCAATAATGTAGTACTCATAATCATGGAAAAGAAATCTTTGATTATAGTATAAACCTTAAGACAAACTAAATATTGATCTATAGTAAATATCTACTAAATGGAACGTTACCTCCAATAGAGGTAACAAATGATAACAATAGAACAGTGTTCAACAGTAATAGTATACAATTCTATAAAGATTCATAAACCTTAATGGTTATACCAGTAAAGTTAGAGGGCATGGTTGCCAGGTGTGCTTACAACATCTGTAATCCTAGCACTTAGGAGGCTGAGGCAGGAGGATCACTGAGTTTGAGGCCAGGCTGGGCTACATAGTGAGTTCAAGGGCAACCTGGGCTATACAGCAAGACCCTGTCAGTTTTTTTTTGTACTGGGGATCAAACTCGGGACCTTACACTTTCAAGGCAGGCGGCAGCACCACTGAGCTAAATCCCTGGCCCAGAAAGACCCTGTCTTGAAGAAAATCAAAACAAAAAGATACAGGGTATGAGGAATAGAAGCATGAAAAAAACCCAATTTTAACCTTAACCAATGGAACATGGGAAGGAAGTGAGAAAAGTGAAATAAAGGACCCTAGTAAGGAGTAAAAGGAAATTAATAGTATAGATAAAAGTAACATAAAATGCAAACAAGAAAAAGGAGGTAAAAAAAGAAAATTCAGAGAGCCAAACTAAAGGGAAAAAATAGGAAAAATTAAAAGATTTTGAAGAAACAAAAAAGAAAGGAAAAAGAAAAAAGGGAAAAAACCTCCAAGCACCAACCAACAAATCAACCAATCAATCCAGGATTGGAAATGTTGGTTCAAAAAAGTTCCTCTGCATTTCCAAATGAGCGGTTTCCTTCTAGGGCCTGCAGTTCTGGAATCCAGCAAGCCACAGTCCTCTGTGTCCAGCTTCACAGCCTGTGGGTTTGAGATGCCCACTGGTGGCCCAGGGGCCCTTCCACCAGAAACCCCAGACTGTGGCAACTGTCCAAGCTGAGGCGCATTGCTGCTCACACTGGTAAACAGGAAGACAATCAGACCCCAGCCTCCACTGGAGGTAGGCAGTGGGGTGGGGAGCTCAAGCAGATCGCTGGACTCGATGGCATCACCTTCAGATCCCGCCAGGGAGGCAGTAGAAACTTAAGGAAGTGGGGCTTAGTGGTAGGAAGTTGGGTTACAGGGGCCTGAGCCCTTGCAGGGACACTGGGGTCTTGACCCCTCCTCTTCCTGCTATTCTTGCTTCCTGGCTGCCATGAGATGGGCAGTTTGCTTCACCATGAGCCCCTGTCACGTGCCACTACAGGCCCAAAGACATCAGGGTCATGCACTGTGCACTAAACCCTAAGAAACTGTAGGTCAAAATAAGCCTTTCCCCCGTAGGATTGCCTCAGGTATTTTGTCCCAGAAAACAAAAGCTAACAAAGTACATTATGGCCCCTCTGGTTCAGGGCCTTTGCGTATGCCATCCTGTGCCTGGGACTCCTCTGCACCCCACTTCCATTTCACCTATTGACACTGCCAGGACTCAGCTCAGGTCTCACGTGTCTCTTCCTAAGGAAGCCATGTGACCATCCAGTCCCCCTACCAGGTCACACAGATCCTGCCATGCCTTTGCCAAGGTCCTGTATTTTTTTTGGAGGTTGAGTGGGTACTGGGGATCGAACTCAGGACCTTGGGCTTGCAAGGCAGGTACCCGAATCACTGAGCTAAATTCCCATTCCCTCGGTCCTGTATTTCTTTAGGGCTCTAATCATAGTGCCTGAAAAGTAGCTCAACTACAAATTACGATTCCTAGGACTCCTGTTTTATTAATGCCTGCCTCCCCTACTGGGCTGTGAGGGCAGGGACTGGCAGCTCTACCCCCAGCACCCAGCACAGGACAGGTACCCAAAAATGTATTTCAAATTAACTGAATACAAACAAATCCAGAAGCAGGGCAAACATGAGGAACGGTGATTTCCCAACTACAGTTTCATCTTCAATAAGCCGAGCAGGGGAGTCTTAGGACCCCTACCCTGTGACAAATTACCAACCTGTGGTGGGACAGAAAAGCTAGGTCCAAAGGGGATGAGGAAAATCATAATTATAAAGTCATACATTACCAAGTAGAGGCCAAGTGTGGTGGCAGAGACCTGCGATCCTAGTATTCGGGAGGCTGAGGCAGAAGGATCCCCCAGTTCAAGGCAAGCCTGGCCAACATAACCCTGTCTCACTCCCCCGACCCATTACACTTTTAAGAAAAACTACAGCTTCCTTGCAAGTGCAAGATCGTGAGTTTGATCCCCAGTACCAAAAAAAGAAAAACTATGGTTTCAGGACCAAAACATTGCCCAAAGTTACAATGCCTTTTTCCCATCCAGGAAATTACAAAAAGAAAAAAAATCTTAAGCATCTTTTTCATTTTTTAGGGGGTAGGTATGGTCTCACTATGTAGTTCAGGCTGGCCTTGAACTCGAGATCCTCCGGCCTCGGCCTCCCGAGTGCTGGGATCACAGGTGTGTGCCACCACAGCCAGCAAAAATCCTGAGGGTCTCAAAGACACAATAAGCCTGTAACTTGCTTTTGCTCCCAGACCTCTATCCTCCAGGAAGCGGCGCCAACACGTGGGCAGCATAACACGGAACTTCAACCTAACAGAGCCCCGCACACGAGGGGCCCAACAGACAGCAGGATAGGCACCCTACATCACCCATCCTGAGGACCCCAAGGCCACACAAAAATCCCCACCTGGACCATAACCCTCCCTCCTCTCTCACAAGGACCGCACTCTGAGTGTTACTTGCTAAATTCTGCCTAATAAACGTTTCTGTGCCTCTCCCTGGCTCCTTTATTTCTTTTCTGTGACATAAGTCACAATCTACCCCGGAAGTGGGGTGAGGTCCCCTTCTCCTGTTCGGGGACCTCCCCAGCCCCACCCAGGGACAAACCCACCCCCCCCACTCAGGCGGGGAGACAAGACTGTGGCCACCAGGGGGAGTGTTTTGCGTTTTAAAGACTCTAAAGAACTCTCCTCCCTTCCCTCCATCCTGGGGGCTCAGATCTCAGCTTCAGCTTCACTCTCGGGGGAAAATGTGACCGAGGCTGAGGGTCCATCGCTGGGATCAAAAGAAGTGGGTGAGAAGGTGCAGAAAGAGGCTTCGACCCAGTCCTGGAGCTGGGTCATAAGTCCAAGTCTTTAGATTCAGGAACCAGAGTGAATGGCAGGTTGCTCTTTGCAAAGCTGCACCCTACTGCGCCAAAGACACCAGCATGGGCAGAACTTGGCCCAGGTACCTGAAGGGGTTACTTGAGGTCTGGGGTCAGGAGTGGCACCACCTCTGCTAGAGAGTTCCTGGGTCTGGCAGAGACCTTGGTCCAAGAGGTCTGGAGGAGGGGAACGGCCTTGGGTCACCAAGGAGCATCATCTGGGCCTGAGGAAGGAAACTATCAGGCACCTCCGGACCAGGACCAGGACCAGGAAGGCAGCATATGCAGGATGGCAAAGCAACGGTTAGCATAATCTATCCAAGGGCGCGGCTGGACTCAGGAGGAGGGGACGGAGCTAAGCCCGAGGAGGAGGAGCCTGGAGATGGAAAGGAACAGAAGCAATGGGAAGGACAGCCAAGCTGGGGAGCAGAAAAAGGACCCAGTGAGGGAGCACAAACTTCCGGAGGGTGTGCTAAAGCCTAGGGCCATGGGCAAGGGCCTGAAGAAAGATGCCGGGGTCCAAGTGCCTGTGGGCAGAAACAACCTGGGAAAGATGGGGGGCAAAGAAAGGTGGGGACAGTGAGCTCCAGGGTGGAAACAGACTGTGGGCCAGGTATTTCCCAGGGCTGGACTCAAGCCGGAAAGCGGGCTCAGAACCCAATGCCAGGCCCAGGAGCAGGGTCAGAACGACGGGAGAAACAGAGCATTATCCAGGTGCGCCGGGAGCCCCTAGGGTGACATCAAAGTGGAGAGGCATGGGGTGACCGGAGACACAGGGACAGCCAGGTCCCAGGGACAGTCGGATGAGGAAGGAAGGTCTCAGCTAGTCCCGAGGTCCCGGGTCTTGCTCAGGCTCAGTCCCTGGCACACCGCGGATGTCCGGGAGCAAGCGACAGCCAGCCACAATGTCCAGGCGCTCGGCCAGCGCACAGAGGTCCCCTCGCACCAGGCGCACGCTGTGGGCCGCCGCCAACCCTGCAGCCTGGGCGGCCGCCAGCCTCCCGGCCAGGGCGGCCACATCACGGCCCGCACGGCGGTACACACCGCTCACGGCCGCCACCACGTCGTGGTCCACCCGCGCCTGGCTCTCGGCCAGCCGGAGCTGCAGCAGCGAGCGCGCGGGCGTGGGCGCGGGCGCCGGGGCCTCCTCCACGCCCCAGGCCTCCCCGGCCGCCTCCCGCTGCACCACGAGCGGAGGCAGGTCCGTGGGCGCGGCCGTGGGCTCTGGCTCCGGGTCCGAGTCTGTCTCCGCGGCCTCCCCGGCGATCCGCTGCCCCGTGGCCCGGCCGCGCGTCGGACCCGAAGGACCCAGGTACAGCTCTTCCTCTGACGATGAGGACGCAGAGGGCTCCAAGTCCATCTCAGCTGCCTCCCCCCGACACCATCATCCGGACCTTCACGGCAGCCTCCGCCTACGACCTTGGGTCGCCATGGCGTGGAGCTGGGGACAAGAGAAGGGAAGGGACAGCGTGAGAAGAAGGCGCCCCGGAGAACGAGCGAGACCGCCGCACTGGGTCGCTCAGGGATTGGGCCCTCTGTCCGAGTCTCCCCTTCTGTAAACTGGCTGATGGGGCTCCAGCCACTGCAGTGTACAGATGGGGAAACTGAGCAACACCTCGATCAAGGCCGGGGGACCAATTCCCCGAGACTTAAACTGAGTTCCTTCCGGAGAGGAAGGCAGAGGCCGCACCTAGGCATCGTCCTCCAGCCCTGTCTCACCCGGAAGCACTCGGGCTCCTGAGCCGCTCAGGGACCAGGGACGCCCACACACAGGACGCCCTGTGGGGAACTCGGGAGAGCGCACTAACAGGGAGCAGGTCGGGGGGCATAAGGTGCTAACCAAAGGCCACACCCGACTGAAGAAGCCCGGAGCCCAAGGAATCCGCTACCGAAAGGAGGCGCGTGGAAGACACCTTGGGAGGACAGCAGTCTCAACCAATAGGAGGAGAGGCTGGGCGTGCATCGGTGAAATCACGACGGGGGGGTCGCTTTTCTACTACTCAGAAAGCAAGTTCTCAGCACCAGCTTGGAGGGCGTGCACAGCAGTCACGTGATAGCAGCATGACCAATGCGGAAGCGGTTGGGCTTGAGCTTCCGTGTTGTGGTTGGAAGAAAGTCTGTAGTGCACACCTCGGGTGTTTTTAAAAAATGAGAATGCATGGGCTGGGGATTTAGCTCAGTAATGCTACCGCCTGACCCGTTAGCGCAAGGACCCGAGTTTGAGTCCTGGTATCAACCCCCCCCCCAAAAAAAAACAAACGTGCTAGGCATGGTGATGTACACCTATACTTTTAGAATTCGAAAGGCTGAGTAGGAGGATCGATGCGAGTTTGAGGCCAGCCTGGGCTACATAGGGAGTTCAGGGCCAGCCTGCACTACATAGCGAGACCTTGTCTCAAAAATAAAAAATTTTAAAAATGAGAATGTCTGCCTAGTGCTATTTCAAATGGGAATTCGCGAAGACCCGGAAGCAGGGAAGGCACCAAAGCGAGGACGGACAATGTTATCACACACGGCCAATGAGAGGCGGAGTAGATTCTTTCCTCCGCTGCCCAACCTCAGGAGCACTCCTCCAGGCCCAGGCAAGAAGGCGGGGCCAATCTAGTCCACCAATGAAAGAGGGGGTGGGCGGGATCGGATCCGTAGGAGGCGGGACTTGCTCAGCCTGACCAATGAAGGAAGCGCTGGGGCAGTAGGTAGGGGCTCAGGCTGGTGCTTGGCGAATACCGCGGTGTTTGAGTTTCTGCACACCGAGATGGTGGCGGAGCTATGGGCTCCGAACCCCGATCCAGGCCCAGGGGTGAGCTCCAGACCCTTGGGGGAGGAGGCGCGGGCCGCAAAGGAAAAGCTGGATGGAGGCCCCAGGATGCGTGCAGGGTAGGAATGCCCCCGGGTTCGAACCCTTGGCTCCGCCCCTGCCTGGCTGGGTGACTTCAGCGCTGGCTTTCCCAAGTGAGGGTTGCGACAGTGCCTTCCTCGAAGGCTATACCTGAAATTGAGGGAGATGACTCAGTATGAAGCACTAGTTCAAGGCTGGGCACAAAGTAAGCGGTTAGTAATTATAATAATTGCTGTTACTGGGCCTGTGCTAAGGATTCACTTCCAATGCTCACTAATCAATCCATTTTTATTTTTCTGAGTTACTGGAGATGCAACCATTGAACCCAGGATCTTCATACTAAGCTTCATCCCTAGGTCTTGTTGTTTTCTATTTTGAGATGGCCTTGCTAAATTCCCAAGTTGCCCAGACCAGCCTGGAACTCAAGACCCTCCTCCCTCAGCCTCCCAGAGTACTGGGATTACAGCATCACCACGCTCGACTTAATCACTTAATTTCTGTATGCCTCAGTTTCCTCCTTTGCCAGATGGCATTCTAAGCGTACCCAAGTCTCAGAGTAGAAGGAACACTTACTCATTGGACACTTAGCGATCTTCTATTGTATTCTGGGCATTGTTCTAAGAAAAATTGTAATCCCTGTGAGGCTTAGGTTTTAGTACAAGAGTCGAGTAGTAAAACACGCCCGAAGCTAGTGAGAAGCTCTATGAAACGATCAGGGAAAGAAGAGGGCTGGGTAGTGGATGATGAGGGAAAGTCTTTCTGAAAAAGGGAAGAGAGGAAACAGCAAGTCCCTGGTGGGACAACATCCCAGGAAGAGAGAAAGGAGGGTGAAGCCCTGAGGGAAGAGCATGCTTGGCATTTTGGAAGTTGCTCCCTCATGAAGAATAAATGAGTTAAAACTTTTAAGTAAGATGTCTAGCACATAGCCCATAAAAGTCTTAGTAAGATTTCTAGCACATAGCCCATAAAAATATGGATGCTCTTGTTATAAAAATCTGTTACTGAGCTGGTGCTATAGCTCAGTGGTAGACTGCTTGCCTAGCACACATGAGACCCTGGTTCTCTCCCCAGCCCTGGAAACAAATTTGTTAACAAGAAAAATGCCCGAGGAGATTCAGAGTGTAGGTGCATTCAGTGGGAGCTGTGGTCACTTTTTTATGTGTGTTTTTTTTGGTACCTGAGGATCAAACTCAGGACCTTGCACTTTTGAGGCAGGTGCTGGGACCACTGAGCTAAATCCTGGTCCTTTACGTTATTCTTATGATCATGGTCATTACATGCAAGACATTTTTTTTTTTTTTTTGCTACTGGGGATTGAACTTGGGACCTTGTGCCCTGGAGGCAGGTGGCAGAACCACTGAGCCAAATCCCTGGCCCAGGTGCAAGACATTTTTATTGGCTCAGGTTTCCCCTCCCACATTAGGGTCTCCAGGGTGGCTGCTGCTTGTCCTCTTAGGGTAGTGTCTTCTGAGTTCATTAATTCTTTCAACAAACTTTTACCTAAGACCTGCAAGGTACCAGTCTGCTGTCGGCTCAGTGAACCATACAAAAGTCCGTGTCCTGCAGTGAACGTTATAATGGGGAGTCTGACAAATGAGTGAGTACAGTATGTGGGCCGTTGTGTACCTGCTGTGAGAGAGAAAGCTGGTGTGTGTCGGGGGGTGCATCAGCCTGGGGCCCAGGCAGAGGTGTAACTCGCTCAGCACCCCATTCTTCCGGGCGGTCAGACACCTGCCTTTGCTCCCTCACCTCCAGCCCACGGCCGGCCCTTTCCCCTCCCTGCCCCTGCCCAGTGAGCCTGCCCCCCTTGCTTATTCTCCTGTCAGATCTCTGTCCCTCAGGGAAAGCTTCAGGCCCCCCGGGTGAATCGGTCTCCTGTGAGTACTGTCAGCGCACTGTCCCCTTTGTTCTCTCCTTGTCACCTTCATCACACTCAACAAGGAGGTGTCTGAGTTGTGCCTCGGGATCATCCTGAGATTCTGGCAGACTGTGTGCCCAGGACTGGCTCTGTGTTGCTTGCCACCGTGTGTAGGGCACAGAGTAGGTCCTTAGCGGGGATTTGTCCCAGGCATGAGTGTGGAGAGCGGGGTGCAGTGGGGGCAGGATCCCTTGAGTGTCCTAGCCCACAAAAGCTCTTCCCACAGCAGTGTCCCTGGGTGCTATTCTGTGAGAGATCAGCCCAAAGTGAAAACAAATGCAAAACCCCCATGAGAACAAAATACGTGGGGCAGGGCCAAACAGCAGAACACCATTTGGCAATGAAAAGAAAACAAGTATCACCAAACACAGTGGAGCAAATCTGTAATCCCAGGGCTCAGGAGGCTGAGGCAGGAGGATTCCAAGTTGGAGTCCAGCATGGGCAACTTACTGACTTGTCTCAAATAAAATATAAAAAGAGGGGGCCGGGGATTTAGCTCAGTGGTTTTGCTGCCTGCTGCGCAAGCGCAAGAACCCGAGTTCAATCCCGGTACCAAAAATCATTCAATCAATCAATCAATCAGTCAAGTGCTGGAGGTGTAGCTCAGTAGAAAGCCCTGGGTTCAGTCCCCAGGACAGGGAGTGTGTGGGGGGTAGGGTGGGAGGAAGGGTGAAGATGCAGCCAGGACCTAAACGACTGAAAATTCCGGAAAAAAGTGTGCGGCAGAGCCCCCACCATGTCGGGGAGAGAGGAGCACTGTGCGCTATGTGCCCAGCAACGTCTGTGCCCTCACCGCAACCCAGAGCCCCTTCAGGGACAAGCAGGGCCCTCGCTGTGGCTAGGGGAGGAGGAGGGGAGCTCCTGTCCTGCAGGCCAGCCTGGGCCCGGGCTCTGCAACCTCTGCCCCCATCTGTGAACCCAGATGCCCTGCTGGACCTCACCCCTCTCTCCACCCGGCCCCTGAGGCCCCTCCTCCAGTCCCTACCTCCCTTCCTGAGCCCTTGTCCCTTTCCTGGGACCCCTCATTTCTTAAGTCCCCATTTCCCCCTCTGAACCTCCCTTCCTCCAGACGCCTCTGAGATCTCACCCTACTCTGGGCCCTCTGAGTCATGTCCCCCACTTGGGATCCCTCTGGGCCCCCATTCCTTCTATTCCTCTAAATCCATTCCATCTACCCACCTACCCTTCCACCCATCAGAGTTCATCCTCTTCACCCGGGCTTCTGTGGGGTAGTTCTGGGGACACTGGTGACCTTCAAAGCGGGATCCTACCTTCATGGGCCTGACAGTCTGATTGGAGGCCCATTTCCATCATCCTGAGTGGTTGCACATGCCTGTCCTTCTAGCACTTAGGAGACCCAGGCCATGAGAATTGCCTCGAGTTCGAAGCCTCCTGAGTGCTGGGATTTCAACTTCAAACAGCTTTATCTCTTCCTTTTTGTTCTGTTCTCTTCTGTTGTGTTCTGAACTCACGATTAGCCCAGGCTGGCGTTGAGCTTGCTGTGATCCTCTTGCCTCTGCCTCCCCAGGGCTGGGATCACAGGCGAGCACCGCCACACCCAGTCCTTCTTTTCTCTCACCTGTGTGCCCTTTCTTTGTCTTGCCTTCTCCAGCTGACAGGGATCCAGTATAATGTTGAAGAGGCCCTCAGAGTGGCATCACACCCTGAGCCTGCGGTCAGGGGGAAAATTCTGTCTTCAATGGTTAACTCGCAGAGTAGCAGGACTTGTTTGTTTCCTAGTCCATTCCTTTGGCCCTTTATGTAAGGGAGCCCCTCTGGGCCTGTCTTACTGAGAGTTTGCATCAGGAATCTGGGAAGAGTTTCGTGAAGTCATTTTGCTGCATCTCATGAGAAGATGGTGCTGTTCTTCTTTAGTGAATTACATTGATCTCTCTTTCTCCCTCTCTCTCCGTGATGCCCACGATTAACGTCTCTCTCCTTTCCAAGAACGCAGTGCATTGTCATGACCGATACTCACCGTGTTGTGCTATAGAACTCTTGAATTTATTCCTCCGAAGTGAAACTTTATGTCCCCTCACCGACATCCCCCTCCTCTCCTCAGCCTCAGTCCTGATTAACCACTATTCCCCCTCCTCTGCCCTAAGTTCCACTCCACATTGAAACGAGATCCTGCAGTATTTGATTATCTGTGCCTGGCTGATTTTGCTTCACTTAATGACCTTTGGGTTCGTTGACATTGACTGTATTAGTCAGCTTTGGCACCGAGGGACAAAATACCTGACACCCATAACTTAAAGGAGGAGAGGCTTATTTGGCCCCTTTTTTCATTTTTTGTTTGTATTTTGAGACCGGGTTTCCCTATGTGGTCCAGGCTGGCCTTGAACTCACAGTAAGGCTCCTGCCTCAGCCTCCTGGTCTGCTGGTATTACAGGCATGGTTCATCCCAACTGATGTGTTTTTTAAAGCAGGCTTTTTGTTTCTTTGCTTTTTGGTGGTGCTGGAGACGAACTCAGGGCATTCAGCCTGCTGAGCTCGTGCTCCACCATTGAGCTGCAGCCCGGGCCTTTTTTCTTAATGTCCTTTTAGTGGACATGAAGTGCTATTTCGTTGATTTCTCCGGTGATCTTTATTATTTCCTTTTACTTATTTTGGATTTAATCTCTTCTTCTTTTTCTAGCTCCTTCCTTCCTTTCCTCTCTCTATCCTTCTTTCTCACTTTCTTCTTTCTATTTTTTAATTCTTCTTCTTTCTGTACAAACAGAAATTTCTAGGTGGAGTGGCAGACACTGCAACCTCAGCACTCAGGAGGCTGAGAGGCTGAGGCAGGAGGATTGCCAAGAGTTCCAGGCCAGCCTGGGCTACACAGTGAGTTTAAGACCAGCCTGCGCTTCAGAGGAAGACATATATAGTGTATATATATGACATATGTATCTGTGGTATATAACACAATGTTTTGATAGATGTACATTGTGGAATGACTAAAGCGAGCTAATTAACTAGCAGTTATCTCACATTCTTATCTTTTTGTGTTAACAATATTTAAAGTCTACTCAGCAGTTTTTCAAGTACACAGGGCATTGTTAGGAGCCCCGGGCAGCACATCGTAAACAGCCTGAACCGCACGGCCTTTGACCAACATCCCTCCACCCCCTTTCTTCTTTTCCAATGGAAGCGTTTTCAAACTATAAATATCCCTCCAGCTGTTACTGTACCTCATGCTACATATGTCAACATACTTCCTTTCTTATTCAGTTTTACAGTCCTACTTTGTCTTTTTTTGGTGCTGAGGTTCGAACTTGGGTCCTTGCTCGGGAGCAGCAGGCAGTGAAACCACTGAGCTAAACCCCCGGCCCTACAGTCCTACTTTCGATTTCCTCTTTGCCCTCTTGGGTTATTTACTTTCCCAAGTTTTGTGGGATTTTTGAGATGTCTTCATGTTTTTGATTTCCATTATGATCAAAGCAAAATATTTTATAATACTTCAGTCTTGTTGTTGTGGTGGTGGTACTGCAGGTTGAACCCAGGGCCTTTGCCCTGAGCTTCATCCCCAGAACTTTTTGCTTTTTATTTTGAGACGGGGTTTGTCTAAGTCATCAACTGGCCCAGCTCAGCTTTGCTGAGCTCAAACTTGGGATCCTCCTGCCTCAGCCTCCCATAGTGCTGGGATTACTGGTGTGCCCCACCATGCCCTCCTACTTTACTATTATAGACAGCACCTGGCCCCGGCCTGTTCCTTCCTTCAGTTGGCCAGTCCCACCTTTTAATTAGAAGTCTTAATCCCTTCGCCTTTCCCTGTAATTGTGGAAATAACTAGACATGTGTTCACCGTCTTACACCTTGTTTTCTGTCTGTCCTTTCTT
Organism: Heterocephalus glaber; assembly: GCF_053883595.1. NCBI lineage: Eukaryota > Metazoa > Chordata > Mammalia > Rodentia > Bathyergidae > Heterocephalus > Heterocephalus glaber. The sequence goes on from NW_028258450.1 coordinate 2,195,087, forward strand.
TTTTTTTTTGGTAACAGGGATCGAACTCGGGTCCTTGCACTTGCGAGGCTGGCAGCGGAACCACTGAACTAAATCCCTGGCCCTTCTGTCTGTCCTTTCTGACTCCTGTTCTCCAGCTGATCCTGTACTGCATTTTTAAAAGCTTAATTCAATATAATCTTAATGTTCCATTTCTTTTTTTTCTTCTTAATGTTCCATTTCATTTCCTTGTGGCTCCTTACACAAACCTTTAAAAAGCCTTTTCTCTGAACATGATTACAGATTGCTGGGAAGTTTCCAAAGCAGTTTCCCGTGGTCCTGAGCATCCTTCACCGGTCTCCCCTGCTGCTAATCAGTGTTTGGATGTCACTTTGGGCCCAGCTGGAGGAAAGGGGACGCTGTGAAAGGAGGGCTGAGCTGGAGCTGAGTGGGAGAAGCACCTACCTGGCCTGCAAGGTCCTGGGTTCCATCACCCGCACTGCCAAAAAAATGTTAGAGCCAGCCGTGGTGGCACACCCCTGTGATCCCAGCACTCAGGAGGCTGAGGCAGGAGGATTGCTGTGAGTTCGAGGCCAGCCTGGGCTACATAGCGTGACTGTTTTTCAAGATAAATAGAAAGAGAAAGGGGATAAGAAAGGCACCACTACCATCCCCAAACAAAGAGCCACAGCTAATAAACTGACAAAGAAGACAGAATGGAATCATTGAAAAGTACTTGATGGGCTGGGAGTTTAGCTCAGTGATACCAGGTCTGCCTTGCAAGCTCAAGGTCCTCAGTTCAAGCCCCAGTACCAAAAGAGAAGTACTTGATTAATCTGGGCATGGTGGTGCATCCCTGAAATCCCAGCACTTGAGAGGCTGAGGCAGGAGGATTCCAAGTTTCCGCCCAGCAAGAGACTTAAAAAAAATACTCTTCCTTTTTTTTTTTTTTTTGGTATCAAAGATTGAACTCAGGTTTATGCGCTTGTGCAGCAGGCAGCGAAACCACTGAGCTGAATCCCCGGCCTTAAAAATAATGCTAATAAGAGACAAATATTTAGCTCAGCAGCACGGCGCTTGCTTGGGAAGCACAAGGCCCTGAGATCAATTGCTGGTTTAAAAAAAAACACCTCCCCACCAAAATAATAATAATGCTGGGAATGTAGCTCAGCGGTAAAGCTCTGGGTTTCATTTGTACTGAAAAAAATCAAAATAAAAAGTTACCTTTCTTCTCCTGCTCAAAGATAGGACTTTCCATTCTCCAAGACAGGGTGTCACTGTGTGGTTCAGGCTGGCTTTGAATTCACTGCAGTCTTCCTCCCTCAGCCTCCTGAGTGCTGGAATTATTCCAGGCAGGTGCCACCGTACCGGGCACTGGCCAACATCTTACGTTTAAGTGCTTTGTGAGGTGGATGCCCAGAATATATCCTTGGAAGCAGATTTCTGGGAATAAAAGCAAACACAGAGCATGGGGTCGCATGCCTTTCAGCCCAGCTACTTGGAAAGATGATGCAGGAAGATTGCAAGTTCAAGGCCAGCCTGGGCATCTTAGTGAGCCTGTGATTCAAGATAAAATAAAAAGACCAAAAAAATGTGAAGATAAAACAAAAAGGACTGGGATGTAGCTCAGTGATAAAACAGTTGCCTAGTACGTGTAAGGTCCTGGGGTGAAATCCCTAGGACTGCAAAAAACAAAGAAACCCAAAAAGTCAATGTCACGCCAGGCCACGTCAGTGGGAAAGGCCGTCACACATCGCCATGTCCCAGCCTTTAGTTCCAGGAAGTCTGAGTACACCTGTGCCCCTGCCAGGTGTGGGGAGCACAGGCTACACTACCTCTGCCCCCAGACTCCTCAAGGCAGTAGTGGCTCAGACCGACACCCACAACCACCCCCAGCACCTGGCAGCCACCTTCCCCTTAAAAACTGTCCCTCTCCCCTTGTTCATTGCTGATTCTCTTTTCAGACTCAGCCCACTCACACCCCAGTGAAATGAACAGCCTAGCTGCGTTCACAAAGCCTGCCCGAGTGGTCTCTCTCCTGTCTGCACCTTCGATGCAGTAAACACACATCTTTATTGTCAAATTTTTCTCCATGGAGGCTGCACAGTTGCCTGACATTGGGGGATGGGAAGGATTCCTTCCAGGTTCATTGTATCCTGAACTAAGAACTGGACAGGACACACAGAAAAGGTGGCGAGGGAGTACATTTATTGAAGGTGGAAAAGAAGCAAGTGCTACAGGGTAAAACTGGGTGTGGTGGTGCAGTCCTGTAATTCCAGCACTTGGGAGGCTGAGGCAGGAGGATGAGGAAGGATGGAGGTCACCCTGGGCTCCATAGTGTGTTCAAGGCCAGCCTGTACCACACAGGGAAACCCTGCCTTAACCAAACCAAACCAAACAAAACCAAACAAAGCCCTCTACAAGCCAAGAGAGGGCTAGTGCAGCTGGAAGATAAGAGAAAAAGGTCTTTAGGGGTGGGGATTTAGCTCAGTGGCAATGTGCCTGCCTCACAATCCCAAGGTCCTGTGTTCGGTCTGGTCCATGGTACCAAAAAGAGAGAGAGAAAGGAGTCTTTGGTATCCAAAGTTCCTGGATCAGCTTCTCCCTCATGCAAATAAGAGACTTAGACATCTGTCCTATCAAAAATTCAGGGGCTGGGCTGGGGATTTAGCTCAGTAGTTCTGCTGCCTGCTGTGCAAGCGCAAGGTCTGGAGTTCAATTCCTGGTTCTAAAAAAAAAAAAAATTTCACTGAGCCGAGCCTGGTACCCTATTGAAAGTGTTCTATGGAAAGACTCACTTGGCTTCCAGCCAGATCCAAATGAAGAATTGAAAATAGCGTTTTTCTGATTGGTACTGGCAGCAGTGCTGGATTCAAATGAGGGATTGAAAATACCGCTTTCTTATTGGCTCCAGGTACAGTGCTCAGCTAGGCAGTGGTTTTGAATCCTGAGTTCTGCACATGTCCTCTGGGTTCTTATGACCCTTGAGCAGTTCTCTGTCACTTTGCCCCTGCCCTAATCTCCTGCCTCAGTGACACCAGCAATGCACTGGAGCATTCTCTCTAGCATATGAGGTTTTGCCAATATCATAGGTTAAAAAATGCTACTTTGGAGTAGTTTTTGTTAGTGTCCTTCACCCCCACCCTCCCCCTTTTTCTTCTCCTTTTCCAGTCCCGGAGACCCACCCCAGGGCCTCAGGCGAGCCTCCCTGGCCCTCTGCTGCTGGCCTGTCCCCACCTCCGTTGGTGAGGTTTTTATTACCAGGGACGGTGAGCAGCTTTCCAAAAAGTTAAGGACCACCTGTCTATCTTTCTCTGAGAGCTGTCTGTTCTTTTATGCATTGGAAAAAATTGAAGCTTTTGTCTTTTTTTTTTTTTTGGAACTGAGGATTGAACTCAGGACCTTGCACTTGCCTGGGATGTGGGGTTCCACTGAGTCACATCCCCAGCCCCAGGTCTTTTTCTGTATCATTTTAAAAAGTCCTTTATATATTAAGGAGACAGGCATCTCATGTATAATGTAAATTGTAAATATCTTCTCCAAGATTGTCTCAACTTTTATTTTGCTATGGCCTCATCCTTTTTTCTCTTTTTTTCTGTAATGAGAATTGAAACCAGAGGGAATAAACTGAGCTGCATTCCAGGCCTTTTTAAATTTTGTTTTTGAGACAAGGTCTAGCTGTCATTAGGGTGCCCAGCCTCCCAGCATGCTGGGATTTCAGGCATGGGCCACCACACTGAACTGGCATCACCGTTTCTTAAGCAATTTCTAATTGTGTTTTCGTAGATTTATTTACAAATTTTCTTTTATTGTGCTTGGTTTTTTCTCTAGTCTGTGTGTGTGTGTGTGTGTGTGTGTGTGTGTGTGGTTTTTTTGAGACAAGGTCTTGCTATGAAGCCCAGGCTGGCCTCAAACTCATGGTGAGCCTCCTGCCTCAGCCTCCCAAGTGCTGAGATTACAGGCGTGCATCACCACACCCAGCTGCTCCAGCATTTTACTATGAACCATTAAAAACCTACAGAAAAGCTGAAGAAATGACACAATTCTACCACCAACACCTGACCATCCCTGATTGACTCACCACTAGTTCATCTACCTTTCCCGAACCTTTCAAAGTCCATCACAGGGATAGCGCACTCCCCAAATAACTCAGCCCATACATGGTTAAACTACAGTTCAGTACTTATTAGTACTTCTTTTTGTTGTTTCAAGTTTTCAATATTTAGATTTTTCCTACTCCAAGATAGAAAAGAAAACCAAAAAAAAAAATTTTTTTTTAAGGGCCAGGAATTTAGCTCAGTGGTTTCACTGCCTGCTGCACAAGTGCAAGGACCTGAGTTCAATTCCTGGTACCAAAAAAAAAAATTAAAAGAAAACCCAGTATGATGGCACACGCCTTTGATCCTCCTCCCTCACCTTCCTGAGTGCCGAGGCAGGAGGATCACTGTGAGTTCAAGACCAGCCTGGACTACATAGCAAGCAAGGCCCTGCCTCAAAAAACCAAAAAAGGTGAAAAATATTGACTCTTGTACTCCAGCAATTCTGTTACCCTTTTTATGTGGGGAGTGCTGATTCATTTCAAGCTTATGTTGTGCATGATGTAAGGAAGGAAGGAATACAATTTTTACACATTGAAAGACTCCATTTTAAAATTATTTTTATTGAGATATCACCCACATAAGATTCACCCTTTTAATGTTTACAATTCCTGAGTTTTCAGTACATTCACTAAGGTGTGCAACCACCACTACAATTTCATTTTTTTTAAATTTAAAAATGTCACCTGCCAGGGATTTAGGTGAGGGGCACTGCACCTGCCTTGCAAGTGCAAGGTCCTGAGTTCGATACCCGGTGCCAGAAAAAAATTTTTTAATATGTCATCAAATGGCTGTCTAGCATTTCACAGCGCATATTAAAAATTCCATCTTTCTGCCAGAGGGGAGTGAGGCCATCCTTGTCACCCAACATCCAGTGTCCCACCAGCCTGCTTGTCTCTTTGTTCCGACCTGAGACCTTCTGGACGGCATCTTCACTGACACAATTTTTTTTTTTTGGTACCGGGGATTGAACTCGGGTCCTTGTTCTTGCACAGCAGGCGGCAAAAACTACTGAGCTAAATCCCCGGCAGAGGGCATCTTCACTGAGACCGCGTTACCACGCTTTGAAGGAAGGAGAAAAATTTGACCTTGCTTACTATAGACAGAAGCCGGATTCCCCAGCGACTGTTGGTAAGCCATACGGGTATGATGAAAGGCAGCAGGAAGCTCTGCAGGAGAGAGGCAGAGTCAGCTCGGCCTCCCCTTCTGCCTGCGCACCCCCAGCCCAGGCAGGGAGCGCCCGCCCAAGAGGCACCTGCAGTTCGTGGTTGAGGCAGCCACAGACGTGGGAGGAGAGGCCCAGCGTGTCCAAGGCCGTGCGGGCGAACTCGTCGGCACTCTTCACCAGCAGCCCGGTTGAGTTGTTGTTGATCATGTTTGTGGAGACAAACGAGGGGCTCACCGTCTGCAGGAGAGGACGGAAGGGGTCCAAGAATCAATGCTGTGCCTCTGTTAAGACCCACCCACCTCCCCTGTCTAGCTGAGTATCCAAGACCCCAAGACCTAGACCCGGCCCCCAGATAGAGCCCTGCCCTAGACCCCGCCTCCAAGGCCAAGGCCATGCCCAGTCTAGACCCCGCCCCCAGATGGCGATGGCCCAGTGGCCTAGACCCCGCCCCTAAAGCCAAGGCCACTCCCCAAGCCCTAGACCCACCCCCAGGTATAGACCCCACCCTCAACGCTCCATCCTAGCCTGCGGTGGGAACACAACCCCATGGATCCCTATTGAACCACTGATCTTTAAGTCACCAGACTCTCTTCCTTCTCCTCCAGAGCTGCTACCCCAGCCACATCCTTTGAGCCCTCCACCCGCCCCCAGTCGGGCACCTGGATGGTGACACCGTGAGGGGAGTACTCTGCGCCCACAGCCTCGGAGAAGTACTGCACAAAGGTCTGCAGAGGAAGGAGAGGAGGTCCCGGGAGTGAGGCCCTGACCCCCGGGCCAGGTACTGTTGTTCCCCTTGTCCCACCCCCATTCAGCACTTTCCCACCATGAGCTCCCAGCCAGGACACAGGGAGAGGGAGGACTCTGGCTCAGCAGGGCGCCCCCCGGAGTCTGGGGGTCCGGGTACCTTAGTGGCTGAGTATAAGGCAGTAGACAGGATGCCCCTTTCAGAGACTAAGGAGGACACGTTGATGATGACGCCCCTGCCCCTGGCAGAGCAAACCGTGTTAGAAGGTGGTCACTGCCCAGGGGGATAAAGGGGCGGGGTGGGAGTCCCCACCCACCCTTAGCCGGAGCCCTAATCTGAAAGGCCTGGGGAGAGTGGGGACTGGGACCTGGCATGGTAGTGCATGCCCATAATCCCAGGAGCCCGGAGGCTGAGTCAGGAGGGTCACGAGTTGGAGGTCAGTTCAGGCTGACACACACACAAAAAGACTTGGAAGCGGGGCGGGGCTGGAGAAAGGGGAAAGCCTGGAGGCTGGGGGCATCGATGACAGAGCGGCTGAGGGGCTCTCACCTGCTGACCATCTGGGGCAGGACGATCCCGGTCATCTGCAGGCAGAGGAGGTGCCCATGTCCCCTGGCCTCCTCATCGAGGCGCTCTCACTGCCCCTCAGGGCCTGTCCCGGGCCCCCCGCCCCGCAGGATGGGACGCTCCGGGGTGGTCACAGCTGGGCTGCACCTGGACCCGGCCCTCCCCGCCCACTGACCTGAGCCGCCGACATCGTGTTGCAGTTGATAATATCCGAGATGCTCTGGGGACGGAAATGGAACCGGCCACTCCCTCGCTCCCCAGCCTCATCACACCAGCCGCATCTTCTCATTTCCTACCTTAATTTTTTTCTTATTTTAACAATTCACACATTTGGGGACAAATGGTTCCCACTAGAATTTAAAGCACACCGTCCTTTGACCATCAACTGCACTTGTAGCAACATGCGCCTTTCCAAGATTCTCACACACAAGATGCTCAAAGCTATTTGTTGCCAGGCCAGTGAGGTGCTTCGGGCCTGTGATCCCAGTGACTTGGTAGGCTGAGGCAGGAGGAGGATCACAAGTCTGAGGCCAGCCTGGGCAACAGAGTGGTTTTAGCGAAATCCTGTCTCAAATAAAAGGGGCTGGAGATGCCGCTCAGTGATAGAGGGCCCCTGGGTTCAGTCTACAGTACCAGGGGGAAAAATGTAGAATGTACACACAGCAATGTGGATAAATCTTTAGTATAAACAAATGAACACATGCCAGGCATGGTTGTACATTCCTGTAATCCCAGCATTTGGGAGGCTGAGGCAGGAGGATCCCCGCGAGTTCAATCCCAGCCTAGGCCATATAGTGAGACTCTGTCTCAAAACAACAACAAGAAAAAAATACAAAACACTCAAATAACCAGAAATTAATCTTTAACCTCCACCCTTATGAAGACATGAAATCTTGACCGTGTGCTCAATATGTACCCCCTTGCCATCGGCACCAGGTGACCCCTATCCTGACTCTAACACTGGCAGAATCATTCAACAGGCCTGAATTTAGTCAGGTAAGTGGGACACTGGAGTCCACATCCCTTCATCTTGGGCTTCCCGACTTAGCATTTGTGAGACTCGTCCCCCTGTGGTGAGAGAAGGTCATCTGTGTTCACTGCTAGAATCCTCCATTGTGGGAACTCAGCGCACTTCATCAGCCACTCAGGCATGCATGGGCATCTAGGTCATATCTGTGTTGATACTGTAACAAATAATTTACTAAGCACATGCGCCGGGCTGTTGGAGGACACTGCTCTCATGCATAATGCAAGGGAAAGGAAAGGATCACGTGGTAGGCAATTGCAGTAAGTGTGTGTGTGTGTGTGTGTGTGTGTGTGTGTGTGTTACTGGAGATTTAATCCAGGGCCTTCTCACTGAGCTACATCCCCAGCTCTTCTGTTTTTTGGGGTTTTTTTGGTACCAGGGATTGAACTCAGGTCCCTGCACTTGCAAGGCAGGCGGCGGAACCACTGTGCTAAATCCGCAGCCTCCACAGCTATTTTTTATTTTTAAATTTAAAAAATTTGAAACAGGGTCTCACTATGTCACTAAATTGCCCAGCCTGGGCTTCAAACTTTCAATCCTCCTGCCTCAGCCTCCCAGAGTGCTGGAATTACAGGCATGGGCCACCTTACCCACATAAAATTAAAAATTTTGGCCATCCATGGTGGCGCACATCTATTTTCCTAGCCCCCAGGATGCTGAAACAGGAGGATTAAGTAGAGTTCAAGACTAGCCTGGGCTACATAGCAAGACCCTGTCTCAAAAAAAAAAAATTTACAACTTTTATACATAAAAGGATACTACCAACAGAGAGAAAGGCAACCCCAAGTGGTAGAAAATATTTGCAAATCATATATCTGATAAGGAAGGAATTTCTAGAATATATAAGGAACTCCTCTACCTCTCAAACATTGAATGAGTCATAGAAGAAATCCCAGGGAAATTAGCAAACACTTCGAGAACCCCAAAAATAAAGTAAAATGAGTGCACCACAGAGGAGTGCTTATGAGACCCAGAAACAGCCCTGCTAAGGGGGAAATGTATAGCTGCAAGTGCATTAGAGAAAAAAGAACAGTTAAAATCAACAGCTCTTCAACTAATGGAAATAGACACACTAAACCCAAAACTAACACAAGATCAAGACTAAAACAGAAACTAGCAAGATAACAGACAGTCAACAAAACAAAATAAAAAATGTGGTTCTCTGACCAAAAAAAGAGGCTGAATTTAGGAAAATCAGAAATGAACTCCAGGGGTGATGATACACAGCTGTAATCCCAGCACTTGAGAGGCTGAGACAGGAGGATCGCTGAGATCAAGGTTGACCTCAGCTACATAGGGAGACCTTTCTCAAAAATTAATACATAAAAAAAAGGAAAGTGAAAAAGCCAGGTGTGGTGGGGCACAGCTGTAATCTCAGCACTTGGGAGGCTAAGGCAGGAGGATCCCTGCAAGCTCAAGGCCAGCCTTTGGACTACACAGTGAGACCCTGTGTCAAAACCAAACCAAACCAAACCAAACCAAACCAAACCAAACCCTCCCTACAAGGAAAGACCCATGGACCAGACAGCTTCACTGCTGAACTGTACCAAACATTTAAAGTAATAAGAATCCTCAAACTCTTCTAAAACCTTAAGAAAGAGGGAACAGGGTTGAGGATTTAAATGCTCACTGGCGCCGTGCCTGGCTTGCAAGCACAATGTCCTGAGTTTGTTCCCCAGTACAAAAAAGAAAAAAAGAAAAAGGGAACATTTCCTCCCTTATTCTATTTCTGCCCTGATACTGGAGCCAAAGACACTATAAGAAAACTAAAGACCTATATCCTATATGAACAGTGATGCAAACATCCTAAAAAAAAAAAAAGTAGTAGCAAACCAAACTGAGCAGCATATTGAAAGGATTATCCACTACTCCCAAGGGGGATTTAGTCCTGGAATGCAAAGATGGTTCAAAGTTCAAAACTCAATTTATGATACATATTACAAGAAAGAAGGGGAAAGACACGATCATCTCAAGTGACCTGGAAAAAGCCTTTAGAAAATGTAACAGCCTTTCGTGATAAAAACATTCAGCAAACTAGAAATAGAAAGAAACGATTTCAACATAATTGAGCCTGTGTATGAGAAGCTACCGCCTGCATCATACTCGATGGTGATGGACTGAAGGCATGAGAAGCCCCAGCCAGAGAATTCATGCTCAAAAGGCACTGAAACTGGAAAAGAAGTGCAATTATCTCTGTTCATAGATGCTAAGATCTTCTGTGCAGAAAACCCTAAAAAAAACACACACATACAAACTTTTAGAACTAATACCAGAATTCTCAAAATAGCAAAATACACAATCTACACAAGAAAGTCAGTGGCAGAACTCTTGTCCCTGGGCTCCAGCTCCAGTGCTACAAAAGACAAATAGAGTCCGTGTGCTGCTCTACACCAGCCACGGATAGTTGGGAAAGGGAGCTAAGTAAACAATTTCATTTACACTAGTGAAACAAAAGAGAAGGGAAGAAAGAAAAAGTTAGTCAAGGAGGTGAAAGACTTGCATGGCTAAAAAACTAGAAAACATTGCTAAAAGATATTAATGGAGACCAAAATAAATGTCAAGACATCCTATGTTCTTGAGTTGGAAGTTTTCATTTTGTTAAGATGCCAGTTGCACCTCCATTGATTTACAGAATCAACTCAGTTGCTCGCAAAACTCAAAGGACCCAGAATCACCAGACTAAACTTGAAATAGAAGAATAAGATTGGAGAGCTCAGTATTGCTGATTTCAAAATTTACTACAAAGCAGCCAGATGTGATGGCACACGCCTGTAATCCTGGCCTTCTGGGAGGCTGAGGCAGGAGGATTGCAGTTGAAGACTAGCCTGAGGACTTAGCGACTTAGAGACCCTGTCTCAAAAGTTTAAAAAGGACTGGGGATGGAGCTTAGAACAAAGGCATTGGGTTCGATCCCCAGTAATAGACACACACACAAGAAAAGAAAAATAGAACGAAAGAAAGGAATACTCAGAGCCTAATGTCATCAGCACCAATGGTGCTCACCTGAAGTGGACAAGAACAGAGTCTGGAATTAACACCTGCAGATTATTTTTGATAAGGGCACCAGGATCACTCACTGGGGAGGGGACAGTCTTTTCAATCAGTGGTGCTGGGGAAGCTGGATATTCACATGAAAAAGAATGAGGTTGCCAGTGATTTAGCTCAGTGGTTCCTCCACCTGCCTTGTAAGTGCAAGGTCCCAAGTTTGATCCCCGGTACCAAAAAAGAAAACAACAAAGAAAAAGAATGACGTTGTGCCCTTGATCAAGAATACCCCAAAGCTGGGCATGGTGGTGCACACCTGTGATCCCAGCACTCTCAGGTGGCTGAGGCAGGAGGATCACAGTGAGTTCAAGGCCAGTCTGAACTACATAGGGAGACCTCGTCTCAAAAAAAAAAAATCCACAAATAAAGCCAGGCCAAGTGATGCACATCTGCAATCCCAGCTACTCAGGAGGCTGAGGCAGAAGAAGGATCATAAAGTTCAAGGCCAATCTGGACAACTTAGCCAGACACACACACACACACACACACACACACACACACACTCTCTCTCTCTCTCTCTCTCTCTCTCTCTCTCTCTCTCTCTCTCTCTCTCTCTCTCTCTCACACTACTCCTAATAAAAATTTAGAGAATCTACATTCTCTACAGGGCAGCGCTGGTTCTCCCATGTGGGTAATTCTGTACATTTAGGACCAGGCAACATGAAAGGTGAGAACCAGGCTCAACCCAAACAGTTGTGCAGGTTGGGCACTGCAAAAGGGTGCGTCATTCAAGGACAGAGACTTGTAGTTTTTTTTTTTTTTTTTTTGGTACCGGGGATCGCACTCGGTCCTTGTGCTTGCGCAGCAGGCGGCGAAACCACTGAGCTAAATCCCCAGCCCAGTTGTAGTTGTTTTAAAAAGTTTTCCAGCCAAAGGCAACCAGCACCTTGGGCTCCGGACGCCGGTGCATTCTTCGGCCTGCCCCACAGAGGGCACGAGAGCGCCGCGAGCGGCCGGGGACTCACCTGGCCCACATTCTTGGTGTCCAGAAACTTCTGCAAGTTCGAGTCGGAGGAGGACAGGCCGCCATACAACATGCCCACATTGTTCACTGCGCAAGAGGTCGCACGGTGTCCCTCACAGGGCCAGGGACACTGGGTGGGGGACAGGGAGGGGACTCAGTGCAGCAAGCGGGCGACTCACCCAGCACTCCGATCTCCAGGCCCCGCAGTCCTGCCTCGATGGCACCGTAGATCTCCAAGCCCCCGGTGAAATCGGCCTGAATGACGCGCGTGGACCTGCCGTGGAGCCGCTCTGGAGGACAGAGGGGGATCAGGCTTTGGCCCCGCCCCAACCCAGGCTGCAGCTCACAGAGCCTCTGGCTGTCAGCTGCCCCAAACCCCTGCCCAGGGCTGGGCGGAGCTTCTGCACGCGCACTCACCGATCTCCCCCGCCTCGTGCTCCAACTTGCTGAGGCTTCGGCTGATGAGGACGACGTTCAGCCCCCTCCTGGCCAGCTGCGGAAATTCATTCACTTCCTCAGTACCCCCGCTGCCCCTCGCCAGGTACTGAGGATTGAACCCAGGGCCTTCGCACTGGGCTGCTTTGCCAGCCTTTTCAAATCTTTTTAGACAGATGCCCCCTCAGTCGTCCAGGCCTGGTTTCAACTTGCGATCCTCCTGCCTCGGCCTCCCAGAGTGCAGGGATTCCAGGCGTGTGCACCTACACTGGCCTATTTTGCACATTTGGTCATTTACCGAGCCAAGAAAGATGGGCCACGTCCTGACCTTGAAGCTCAGTGTTAGAGCCCTGTGGTCACAGCGCTGGGCAGAGAAGCGCAGCCCGGGGAGGAGGAGGAAGTTCCAGGGAGCACAGCTACGAGGACAGCGGGCGGACCGACATGGCCATGGAGGCTGTGTGGGAGGGAGCTCCAGGGCCCAGCCTCCGCACGGAGACTCTGCTTCTGCGCTGGGCAGTGTAAGCACCCGCTCCACGCCTGCGCTCCTGTCGGTCTCTCTCTCATTCCCGTGTGTCTACCGCGCACCTGCTCCTGCTGCGGGATTGGGGACGCGCTGTGATTGTGACACCCCCACGTTCAGCCCCTCCCATACACGCTCCACTCAGCTGCAAAGCGCAAACCCAACCCTGGTCCTCTCCTGCCCAGAACCGGCCATGGCTTCCCAGGGAGTCTGTGACAAAACCATGCTTCTCATTCTGGGCCTGTGTGGCCTGGCTCCTGCCCCTGTCTTCAGCTGCACTTCCTGCCGTGTCCCTCTGTGAGAAGCCAGGCATAGCAATGATTCATCTGGTCCTGACCAGCACCTCCTGGTTTTCCTGCCCCTGGGCCTTTGCACATGCTGGTCCTTCTGCCCTAAAGCCCCTTCCCCTTGATGCCAAGTGAGCAAATACACAAATTTGGGGAGTGGGTGTTGAGCAGCATTTCGATGCCTGTCTGTCCATCTGCATGCTAAGGGTGACACATCATGGGACTTACTGTCCCTCAACTGTGAAGGAGGCTGTGCCCAAATGTCTCAAGTGCTCCCCAGATCTGAGAGGGTGATGGTGTAAGAGGTATTCATTCATTCATTCATTCACTCATCATATGCTTCCCAGCATCCACTTTGTGATGGGCAACGACCAGGACAGTCACAGCCTGGCCCTGTCAGCATCACAGGGCAGTGGCAGTGGGTGGGACAGACCAGTCCCCAGACAGCGATGGCAGAGAGTGGTTGTCACTACCAACCAACTGCAAAATCTCCCTATATCCAACTGTCTCCCTTCCACTTGTAACTCAGCTGTCCTTCTGTTCTTGCCGGCTCCAGGACAAGGCTCCAGCTTTTCTCCTGCCCTCCCTGTGCACAGCACCCCTCTGTCTGGGTTATTGCCATCAGCACAGGAACCTACCCTTGTCTTCCTTGTCACCCAATATCCCAACAAATGGTCCTCTGTCCAGGCTCTCCTCCCCCATTAGGTCCATGTCTCTGGGATCTGTTTCACCATAAGCAGCCATCCAGATGTGCAGAGGCTGCTGCAGCCATGTTCCAAGGGGGCCTGGCTACTGCTCAAAGCAGACTTTGGCATCATCTATGTTATGCTGGTTTTAGGTGCATGCAGAATGAGTTGTGAGGTCAGAGATGCTTCCACCCAGATTTCCAAGGAAGGCCTGGGAGGCCAGGCAGTGAGGCCTGAAAGGGCAGTGCGTGAAGCTGTAGGAATGAAGGCAAGACCTAGGGCACTGGATAAATCAGAAATGTGGGACATCTGCCAAGACAGCTACAGGCCCTGAGTAGGAGCTAGCCCGAGAGAGAGGCTCTGTGTGCTGTGACCCAAAAAGCCCCGGAATGGGCCTCCCACAGGCCCTCAAACTCACATCTCAAAACTATGTGCCCCAAGGTTGGGGATTCAGCTCAGGAGCACCATGTCTGCTTCACAAGTGCAAGGTCCTGAGTTCAATCCCCAGTACCAAAATAACAAATCTATGTGCCCTAGACTTTGATTATAGAGCTACAGGACTTAAACTTTGCCCTGGTGCGGTTCCTTTTTTTTGGTACCAGGGATTGAATTTGGGATGCTACACTTGCAAGGCAGGAAGGCGGTGGCACCACTGAACTAAATCTCAGCCCCCCCCCCCCGCTGGGTTTTGTTTTAAATCTTGTTTTTTTTCTGTTACTGGAGACAGACTTTGCACTTGCCAGGCAGTCATGGTGCCACTGAGCGAAATCCCCAGCCCCTGCTGGGTTTTGCTCTTGCTTCCGAGTGATATTTTTAAATCCTCCACCAGCAGCATTTTGGAATGGGAATGATTACCTGTTGCTCTTGTACTTTGAGATTATATAACCTATCTTTGATTTTTTACAGTGATTCACTGATTCAGTCTCAGAGAAGGCTTTGGTTTTTTTTGTTGTTCTTTGAGATGAGATCTGGCTATGCAGTTCAGGCTGCTCTTGAACTCAGTATGTAGCCCAGGCTGGCCTTGAATTCAGTGATCTTGAACTCAGCCTCCCAGTGCTGGGATTCTAGGCATGTGCCACCATGTCCAGCTTTCGGAGGAGACTTTGGATTTGGAGTTTTGAGAAATGCTGAGACTGCTGAGACTTTGGGGAAGCAATCATTGTGTTTTGCCTGTACATGGTATAGTTGCATATGTCAGGTGAAATTACTAATTTATTCTTGGGTTTATTTCCAGGTAAGAATGTGTTAAGGAGATGTGTTTGTGTACCAAGTTGACAAGAGGCGAAACGTGGTAATAAAGCTTAACTATATCAACTTGACTGGGCTGGGAGCCAGAGAAGGGATTGGTGTGCCTGCCACAGGGACGTGATTCTGGGCACTGTATGGGTCTCTGGCCCCTACCTCTCTGGTGGGTACTGTTCCATTGCTTGGCTTCCCAGCCAACATGAACTAAGCAGCTTTGCTCTCCCACGCCTTCCCACCACGCTGTTCTTGCTTTGGGGCCAGGCAGCCATGGACTGAGGCCTCTGAAACCATGAGCCAGCTGGACATAGTGGTGCATACCTGTAATCCCAGCACTCAGGAGGTTGAGGTAGGAGGATTTCTATGAGTTCAAGGCCAGACTGGGCTACATAGTGAGTTCAAGGCCAGCCTGGAGTACATAGGGAAACCCTGTCTCAAAATACAAACAAACAAAAAATGAACCCAGGAGCCAAATAAGCCTCTCCTCCTTTAAGTTATGGGTGTCAGGTATTTTGTCCCTCAGTGCCAAAGCTGACTAATACAGTCAATGTCAATGAGCCCAAAGGTCATTAAGTGAAGCAAAATCAGCCAGGCACAGATAATCAAATACTGCAGGATCTCGTTTCATTGTGGAGTGGAACTTAGGGCAGAGGAGGGGGAATAGTGGTTAATCAGGACTGAGGCTGAGGAGAGGAGGGGGATGTCGGTGAGGGGACATAAAGTTTCACTTCGGAGGAATAAATTCAAGAGTTCTGTAGCACAACACGGCGAGTATCGGTCATGACAATGCACTGCGTTCTTGGAAAGGAGAGAGACGTTAATCGTGGGCATCACAGAGAGAGAGGGAGAAAGAGATCAATGTAATTCACTAAAGAAGAACAGCACAATCTTCTCATGAGATGCAGAAAAATGACTTCACGAAACGCTTCCCCCTTTCCTGATGCAAACTCTCAGTAAGACAGGCCCAGAGGGGCTCCCTTACATAAAGGGCCAAAGGAATGGACTAGGAAACAAACAAGCCCTGCTACTCTGCGAGTTAACCATTGAAGACAGAATTTTCCCCCTGACCGCAGGCTCAGGGTGTGATGCCACTCTGAGGGCCTCTTCAACATTACACTGGATCCCTGTCAGCTGGAAAAGGCAAGACAAAGAAAGGGCACACAGGTGAGGGAAAAGAAGGACTGGGTGTGGTGGTGCTCACCTGTGATCCCAGCCCTGGGGAGGCAGGGGCAAGAGGATAAGAGCAATTTCAAGGCCAGCCTGGGCTAATCATGAGTTTGAACACAACAGAATAGAATAGAACAGAACAAAAAGGAAGAGACAAATCTGTTGGAAGTGGTGGTACATTCCTGTAAGCCCAGCATGTGGAAGGCTGAATCAGAGCATCATTGTGAGTTTGAGGCCATCTTGGGCCGTATACTAAATTCAAGGTCAGCCGGGACTATATAGGAAGACCTTGACTCAAAAGATGACAAAAATTAAAAATTTTTACAAACCGCCCTGAACTTCATATGACACTCTGTCTCTAAAAACAAACCAAAAAAACCCCTTTGCAAATGACAAGGTTGGTTACAGATAAGGTGTCATCAAATTATATGTCAATGATTAAAATTTTAAAAATGTATTCTCGGATGGGCTAGGGATTGAGCTCAGTGGTTCCGTTGCCTGCCTCATAAGAGCAAAGTCCCAAGTTCTATCCCTGGTACCAAAAACAAAAAGAAAAAATATATTCTCCTCTAGAATGTTCCCTCTTGCTTCCAATGCATTTACCCCAGTGTTCTGGCCACTTTCTGAAGCAGTTCTGGAAGTCCTCTTTCCTGTCTTGTGATACTGGGGATTGAACTAGGGACCTTGCGCTTTCGAAGCAGGTGATGGAACCACTGAGCCAAATCCTGGGCCCCCTCTTTCCTGTCTTGATAGTGTGATCAAAAATACAGTGACCGCCTGTCCAGATGCCTTCCAATGGGAAGGTAGGCTTGTGTAGACATTACCCTTTGTCCTCATCCACCACATTCACCAGAGCTGGCAACATGCAGCTTCTGGCTCTTCTGCAAAGCCAAAATGATCACGAGAAGTCAAACTTTTAATTGATTTAGGACACAGAGGCAGCCACGACATCACATCTAAAGACACTCACAAAAGGAGACTTCCAGGAAGCTCCAGAATGACGGAATCAGTCTTCTTTTCCTGACTTTCTCCTCCATCCTGACCACCACCTGACATACCATGTACTTTATCTTGCTTACACCCATCTCCCCTGGCTACAAGATAAAGTTCCATGAGGGCAGGACTTTGATTTTTTTCTTTTCTTTTGTACTGACAATCAAACTCAGGACCTTGCACTTGCCAGGCAAGTGCAGTGCCACTGAGGAACATCCCCGGCCCTGATTTTTTTTATTTAGAAAAATGTTTATTGGTATGGTTTAGATATACCTAATGATAACATTCAACGTGGGGAATATGTACCAGTACATGATGTATCCTGCCTCTTCTTTTCTTTCCCATTCCCCCCTTATGTACAATAGTGTTGTGCCCATTTTTTCAATGTTCTCTCTTTTCTTGTCCCTCTTTTCTTTCCCCCTACCTCCTCCCTTGTTCTCCCTCTCATTTAAACATTTTCTTCCCGTTTTCCAATGTCTATTGTAGATTTTAGGACTTTGATTTTTTAAAAATCTGTTTTGCTCACTGTTACATCCCCAGTTCCAAGAAGATGCCTGACACAGATTAGGTGGTCAATAAATAGGTTTGTTTGTTGGTTGGTTTGGTGCTGGGGATAAAACTCAGGACCTTGTGCTTGGTGGGCAGGCGGGGTGCCACTGAGCTAAATCCCTGGCTCCAAAAGTAGGTCTTTTTTTGTTCTTGTTGTTTTTTTTTGTACCAGGGATCGAACTGAGCTCCTTGCACTTGTGCAGCTGGCAGCAAAACCACTGAGCTGAATCTCTGGCCCAAAACATAGGTTTTGAATGAATGAATCCAGGTGACAACGGGAGGGATGACAGGGTGGGGAAGGGGCAGCTGGTGACAGGCAAATCCACACGGAGCCCCTCACCCACTCACCTCGTGCGCGTAGGCCTTGCCAATGCCGCTGGTGGCTCCTGTCACCACTAGGAGAGAGAAGGAAGAGGGCAGGTGGGCGGCTTCCTCCCCGAGGTCCCTGCCTGGGTTCCCTGTCCCAACCCCAGTCCATCCGGGTCCCCCAGGCTCAGGTACCTCCCACCCGGAGGAGCCCCCTGTGCTAGGGCTCGTTACTCTCGCTGTCCCCTCGCATCTGCACACAGCCCCAACCACTGTTTCTGTTTTTTCTCCAGACAGGGTCTCCCTGTGTAGCCTGGCTGGCCTCAGTCTCCCCCCGGTGCTCCCGACTCAGCCTCCCCAGGGCTGGGATCACAGGTCTGCACCAGCGCAACCAGCTGGACCAGTCTCCTACTGCCTGGGAACCCAGGCTTGGCACGTGAAAGCGCTGTTGCACATAGCTGACCAGAGGCGTCCTCCCCTTGTCCCGTCCGTCCACTGGCAGCTCTCTCTCCGCCACCTGCTCCTCTCACCTGTACAGCTCTGCAGACTTAGTGCCCCTCCTGCCCTGGTCGCCCCAGCCTTTTCCTCTCTTGCTGCCACGAGTCCCTTGGCCGCTGCCTGGATGCAGCAGGGGGGACTCTCACCTGTCACCTACACCCGTCACCCTTCACCTGTCCTCGGTCCTGCAGCCCCAACCCCACCGCCTCGGGAGGACCCTGCGCCCCTTACCTGCCCAGGCTCCCTGCGCCCGGAGCCAACGGTTGCCGCGGCGGACCTGGGGCAGCAGGTACAGGTACACTGCGCGGGCCACCCCCCAAGTCGCCCGCAGCAGCAGCCAGGAGGCGGTGATGGCCCCCAGCGTGCTCAGCGCATCCCACCTGGACTCCATCGCAGCTCCTGCCCCGCAGCCTGGGACCCGCACGGAAAGCAGATGGCTGGCAGCGGGAGTAAATGCTGCTCCACTTTTTCTCTGCAGCCTCCCTAAAGCCGGCCATGCCCGGCCACGCCCAGGGGCCAAAGTCCACCCACCCCTAGCTCCGCCCCTTGAGCGGTGGTTTGAGGGGGCGGGACTTGCATGCTGCGTGTTTCTGGGGGTTTCTGGGGCTGTTTGCTTCTGTCCCCCAATCAGCCTACCTGCTGTGGGACCCTGATTTGTTGTTTTGTTATTTCTTGGTTTGGGGTTTTGTTGACACAGTGTAGTTCAGGCTCGCTGTCTTAGTTACTTTGCTCATTGCTGAGGCAAAATACCAGACACCCAGAGTTAAAGGAACAAAGGTGAATTTTGCTCACGGTCCCTGATTGGCACGGTGGCGTGGCAGAGGGGCATCTCAGAGAAGAAACAGTTCATGGTGGGCAGAAGACAGCGAAAGACAAGCAGCAGCCATAAACAACAAGTGACAGGCGACCCTCTTGCTGTCCCTTGTATCTTATCCAGGCCTCCTACCCTTAGGGTGGTAGCACTCACACCCACGGTGGGCACCTCTAATCCTAGCCAGATCTGTGCCAAACCAGCCAGTGGACTAATGTAATACTCACACACTCTGAATCCCGGCATCACACACTCGATCCAGCCACTTCTGAAAAGCCCCACCTGTGACTGCATGAGGGTTTGGGGTGGGGATATCCAGGCCAAGCTGTAACACTGGCCTTGAACTCATTATGCAGCCCAGGCTGGCTCCAAACTCACAGCCATCCTCCTTCCTCAGCCTCCCAAGTGCTGGGATTACAGATGACCACTCCTGGCCAGATCTTCACTTTCTTACACCATCCTTCAGAGTGGCCTTTGAATCACGAATGCTGCCCCTCTGCACCCACTTTGGGGACACCTCTTGCGGTCATAGTGAAAATTTATGCTGAAGTCTAGAAAGGAGCTCTGGGTCTCCCTGAGAAGGTTTACTGGACTGAGCTGCTAGTGGAGTGAGAAGATCCTGTTGGTCAGAGGTCAGAGGACAGAGCCCTTGATTTGGAAAACCTTCCATATGTGAAAAGATTTGACAGAGCTCTCCTCCTAAACAACAGTCTCCTTGGTACAATGGGAAGACTGTCTAGGAAGAGCACACACCCTACAGAGGGAGAGAGGAAGGTGGCAGGTGCGGTGGTACAGGGCTGTGATCCCAGCTAGCCGGGAGGCTGTGGCAGGAGGATGATAAGTTAAAGTCCACCCTGGGGAATTTAGTGAGGTCCTGTGTCAAAATGAAATTTTAAAGGGCTGAGGACATAGCTTCTCACTCCCTGTGTTCAATCCCTAGCACTGTGAAAACAAATTTAAAAATAAGAAAGAAGGGCACAGACATGTACATAACCAGCCTTAGGGACAACCTGTGGGAGGTTAGTAAAAAACAACCAAGGGCCGGGGATTTTGCTCAGTCGATCTCCTGCCTGCCTCTCAAGTGCAAGGACCCGAGTTCGATCCCTGGTACCAAAAATATAAACAACAACCAACCAAATAAAACAGAAATCAGGACCAGAAAATTTCTGATATTCAGTGTGAAGAATAAATAAATGAAAGGTGTAGATCAGCCCTGACTGTCAGCCTAGCAATCCATGCATAGATTCCAGCCCAGCACCGCCCATGGGAGAAGGCACTGAGACTACCATTGCTTGCTGCCGAGTCTACAAAACCAGTAGCCAGTGAGCCCAGCCCCCTCTGCAAATTCGGAGCCTGCCCACTGGGTGCCTCGAGATGTTCACAGGTGATGAGGAAGGCCAGAATGTTGGGAGCTTGTCCTGTACAAAAAAAGAGGAGGGGGAGTAGGCAGGATTGTGGGGGACGGAGGAAGGGGAGCTGGGTGTAGCTCAGACCCAAGGCCCTGGGATTGGGGGGGCCTCTTTTGGGGTGGGGGAGACAAGGTCTCACTATGTAGCTCAGGTTGCCTTTGAACTCACTGTGTAGCTCAGACTGGCCTCGAACTTGCGGCAATCTCTTGCCTCAGCCTCCTGAGTGCTGGGATTATAGGTGAGCACCACCATGCAGGGTAAGAAACAGGTTTAATTTTTGAAAAGTGAACCCAAGATGTAGGTCCTTGTGGCTTGACAGATGTGGGAGTGTTTAAAAGAACTTGGTAGGGGCCCTTCCATTTAGGGAGGGGATGATCTAAAGGTGACTCCATCTTCCAAACCTTAAGTAACACATGATCCTTAGGTTGAATTTTAGGGCCCTGAATTGAATTGAACTAGAGCCTCATGCTGGAAGGGCTTTATGCCCATATTCTAGTACTTCTCCCTCTACCTGAACTAGATTGATGCTGTGTTTTACCATTTTCTGTGTCTTAGGGTCAGTGGCTAGATCCACAGCTAGATGTGGCCTGTCAGACCATTTCCTAAGGGCTTAGCTGGAGAGAGGCTTTAGGAGCAATTTTAAGCCTTAGTAAAGCAATAGGTAACAGTTTTAGCTAAGGCTCTGAGGTTTCTTGGCATAGTTTTCTCAGGGTGGTTTGAACACCTACGTTGGCCCTTTCAACCTTTCCTGACATGCCACCATGGCTAGCTCTAGGCCCTGTGTCTGAAGGTCCCACCACCTGGGGACCAAGCTCCCAGCTCTTGAACCAGGAAAGAATCGCTTCCGGACCATACACCCTCCATCCAGAGCTCCCGACTCAGCCAGCCTCACCTCTATTTCTCAGTGTGCTTTCTTTTATTCTGAGATGGGGTCTTGCTGTGTTGCCTCAGCTGGCTTTGAACTCAGGGCTCAAGTGATTCTCCTGCCTCAGCCTCCCAGGTAGCTGAGACAACAGGCACTGCCACCCAGTCTGGCTTTCTTTTTGATGCATTTATGTCACACTCCACAATTGCTCTTTGCTGTAACAGTCGGGAGAAGGTAATTAATGTGAACTCCCATAACCTGGCACACCCTGGAGTTTCCCTGGAAATGTGCCCAGGTCCTGAACGCAGACTTCCACTCTGCAGCCTTCCCCACGGAGGATTGGACTCCAGCCTCATCTGCAAGCAGACTGCACCCCCAGGCATCGCTCCAAGGCCCTCAGCCTCCTGATCTCAACCTCAATGGCTACAAACAGCTGCTGCCTTAAAACAGGAACTGTCTCAGGCCCCTCCAAAGCCCACTTTAAAATGCCCAGTCTCTAAGAGGCTGAGGCACGAGGAGTGCAAACTTGAACCCAGCCTGGGCAACTTTGTGACTTAGTGAGATCCTGCCTCAAAAGAAAAAGAAAAGAAAGTCTGGGGATGCAGCTCAGTGCAAAGGCCCTGCATTCAATCCCAGTTCCACACCTGGAATGCTTCGAGAGGCGTCGTGGATAAATAAGTCCCTTTGGAATTTCTATTCAGCTGCCAGTGCAGAGAGACTTTTGTCATCTGCCCCTGGCCTGAGTGAATGGCGTGCCAACGTGAGTGAGCCGGTGAGAATACGTGCACGGGGTACATCAGCAGCAGCCAAAGGAAGCAGGGCCTCAAGCCTATAATCTCAGCTGCTCCAGAGGATGAGGCACAAGAGTCACAAGTTCAAGGCTGGCCTGGGCAACTTAGTGACTGAGTGAGATCCTGTCTGTAAATAAACAGATACAGAAGAGAGACCCCTGGAGTCACAGGAGCTGTGCCACCTCTGGAGGCCCAGACACAAGCCCACAGGTGACCTCAAGCCAGTCTAAGGACCCCAGCACAGATAACGCCATGAAGCAGATGGACTTTCCCTAGGGTCTCAGGTCAATACTAATCTCCACCTTCTTTCTTTTTTTTTTACTTTTAAATTATTTTTAATAAACATATTTGTAAGCACTTTTTATAGAAGAATATGATGGAAATGATTTTCTTCAGATCCGCACAAGCTCTTATAATTATAAAGTATGATATCAATGTCCATTTACATTGATATCAATGGAAATGTGTTGTACCCTTAAAATGTACCAATAAAACAATTTAAAAAAACCTATCCAACATTCTTTATCCTTATCACTCAGTTTTCAGGATTGAGAGCATCTGACTATGGACATTGACCCATCTCCATGTTCTTCCTCCTTGGCCTCCACTCTCGAACTCCTTCTGCTGACAGAGGGACAAGGGCAAACTCCTGGCACCTTTCACATGGAAACTTCCCTTTTCTCCCATTGACTGATGGCCTGATTGCAAACGTCGTGTCTCCATCTGTCCTATTCTCTCTGATCTTCCACCACGGACTCACTTTTCTTTGGTGGTTTGTTTGCTTTTGAGACAGTGTCTTGCTATGTACCCCCAGAATGGCCTTGAACTCAAGGTCCTCCTGCCTTGGGCTCCTGAGGGCTGGGATTACAAGTGTGCACCCCCAGGTCTGGCTTGGCCTAGCTTTCCACCCTGGTGACCAGCATGGTAACTGGTGCAACCAAATGGCCCTCACATCCCTGTGGTCTCTGTCAAGCTGTATCTTCTATTAACCTTTCTCACTACATGCTACCCCTTCTGCAGTAGTTGGGGATCAACCCTGGGGGTGCTTTACACTGAGCTGGAGCCACAGCCCTACTCCTTTTTTATAATTTTATTATCAAACACACACACATACAAAATTTAAAACCATTCAAAGAAGAACAATGAAGGGAAAAAGCTACAATAACATTCAAATACAGTAGAACTTAACCAAAACAAAACTGAAAAGCCCTTAAACGTTTTTCCATATAACTTAAAAAAAATCTCAAGCACCAGTAAGACACCAGAGGATGTGAGTTTGATAGGGAAAATTTTTAAAGTAAGCTTGGTAGATTAGCTATTAAAGCAGTTGTGAAAGCAAAACAGGTAGTGTATCCCTTTAAAAGCTTGCCTTAGCTCGTTGCTTCTGTTGTTTAAAGTGAAGGTTATGTAGCTCCTTTGATCTGTAGCTCCACTATAGACAACATCCTAGCTCTGAAGAACAAAGTGGAAATCCGTGAACCAACTTGTGATGTATGTGCCTTAACTGTCAAGTGTTCAGGACTGTAATCAGTGACAGAAGCCACCTGTGTCTAACCACTAAACAGGAACTGGAACTTTACTTAACAAAGACCACTAGGGATGAGATAATGACTGACAAAAGTATAAAAGGTGATGGACAAGGAATGCGGGGTGGGGGGGGCTCTGACCAGATCAGTTTCTGGCATCCAGCCTTGCTAGCAAGTAAAGACCTTTGTTATTTTACCCAAATTCTGTGTCTCTGTGCATTTCTTTCTGCAATTCCAGTACATTTGGTTCCCTGACCGGGAATCGGGAAAGTAGTGGCCCTTTTGGGCATTAGCCCAAACTCCACCAGAGGGAGTGGCTCTTTGACTCCTTGAGGGGAAAGGCACACCCCTGGGACTAATTTCCTCATCTCCCCAACAGGACACAGAGACCAGCTTGCCAGTGGCAGATTGCCCGAACCTGAGACAGAAGACAACAGTAGGAGGGCTGCTGCTGTTGGTGTCTCATCTGTCACTTTCCTTTGCTTGGTGAGAAACCCCAGGAAACCCCCCTAGTTGTTACCTTTTGGTTTTGCTTTGGTTTCACTTTGTGAATTTGTATTCTATAACTTTTAGCAAATACAGTGCAGGGGCCTGATCTTCCCTTGTGCTTTGCCATTTGGAAAGATAGCACCTCCCATTTGTTTTAGTTCACTTTGTGAACTTTGGGCAAACATAGTGCAGGGGCCTGATCACCCCTTGTGGTTTGCCATTTGGGGAGGCAGCTTCTTTCCTTTGTTTTGGGTATGGTTAGGGGGTCACCGGGAGGGAATGTGATGACTTCTGAATAAATGTGTGAATGAAAGAGTTCTGGATAGGAGGGCGTGTGGAACAAGCTGTGGAACAAGACAAAGGCAGGAAGTGCTTGAGCTTAAAGAGTCCTCCTTGAGTCGCAGAATTTGTGTGAGGTCTGTCTCAAGATTCTGTGGTCGAGTTTAACAAAGGCACAATGGTGAGCTTATGCGACAGCCCACCTTAGCCCGAGCGGACCTTAAAGTGGCCAAGAGGCCTGCAGCCAGGCCGGCGAGCCAGTGATCCCCAACCTTTGTTTGTCTTGAGTCTCCGTACAAGGGTACCCACACACACACCAACACTCTGGTCTGCCGATAGTGGAGATGCAAATATCTCATCCTACTGTGTTGAAATGGATGCTTATTATGGTATTAAGATGAAACCCCCAAACTTAGAACCTTTTGTGTGGTAATTGGCCCACACTTGGCCAAGCTTGGCCAACTGAGAGATTCCTAGATGAGGAATCTCATCTGTCTGGCTAACAGTCACCCCCCTGGAGTGGAACATCCAGATCAATTTCCCTATACTGATTTATGGCTCAAATTGTGCCACAGCATGCTTCCTTGGCTTCATAGGTGTGCCATGGAAGCAAAAAAACAATATCCTGGTCCTCTGTCAGAAAGGGGATGATGCTGGAAAGAAACTGGTCCTTTCAGATCTGGACTGAGAGAATTTAGACTTTCCCCCTCCTTTTGTGTTGCTAAATTCACAGGTTTGGAGAAGGTGGGGAGAAAAGCATGAGAATTGCTTGACTTCAGTGCACCAGAGGGTGCCTGCTGTGCTCAGACTCAGAGCGGATCGAATAGGGCTTGCACTCAAGTTTGAAAAAAGAATTGAAAACAGAAAATAAGTAATGGATTAAAACAGCTAAAGAAGCTCTGAATGGTGTAAAATGAAGCCAGAGAAATCAAGTTACAAATTTTAGCTAATTGATAAATGTATCTGTGTTTCAATTTGACTTGATGTTTAATTGGTGTGCTTAAAATATTTCTTGTACATCACAAATTCTTCAATTGTGATAATAGGGTAAACTTGCTCTTTTCTGTACTTTGTTGATAGAAAACTCAAGGTCACTACCATTGTATTGGCAGCCAACCAAATTAGAAGTGTAACAATCTGAGAACAAACAATGGACACTTTACAATTTTAACAGCTAAAGACAAGTTTGTGACAAAAGGTCTATAGTAGTGACATAAAAAATATTAAAAAGTTATAAGTAAAAGACAAGCAATTTTGATATAAAATTTTTTTTATGTTTGTTTTGTTAGAAAGATAAAAGCGATATACAAGACCAGAAGATTTAGGTATGTCAAAAGATGTGCGAAAGTGATTTATAAAAAATTTGTATGCTTGTTTGTTGATTTCAAGTTTGTTATAAAAAGTTTCAATATGTTTACATTGGTTGTCATCAAAGGGTTAAATTCTAAGCATGTTACTAGTATGTGTACCTCGGTCATCTTCAAAGAGTTTAAGAGCCAACAGGTTACAATATGAACTCCTCCTTTACAGTGCTTTAGAAAGACTGTTGGGAAAAGGCATAAATGTGTCAGACCAAGGTGTGATATTTGAGATTTGACTTAAAAAAGAGAAAAAGAGGCTAGGTCCAGAGAAAAGGAAAGTCATTTATTCTCTGCCAAGATCCCTCCAAAATACTTCAATTATTTGATTCCATCTTTGCTACCCATTGCCCTATTTGGGAGGAGTGTAAAAAACTTTATAAAACTTTGTCAACCTCTAAAGAAATACAGAGAGTTTTAGGAAAAATTAGAAAGATTAATGCCAGTAGAATGCCAGGTGATTTACAGAATCCAGATGCTTGATATGAACAGCAGTTTCTAGTAAACATGTGACCCTATTGGAATCCCAATACCCCAGTAAACCAGGAGAGCTTAAGAAATTATCAGACAGCCCTTCTGGCAGGGATATGAGCTGCTAGTAAAAGACCTACAAACATGGTTAAAGTGTCAGAGACTCAGCAGGAGCCTGATGAGAGCCCTGAGAAATTTTACAAGCATCTGTGTGAGGTCTGTAGAATATACACACCATTTGACCCTGCTGTTCCAAATAACCATCAGTTAGTCAATACGACCTTTCATACTCAGTCAGCTCGAGACATTAGAAGGAAAATACAGAAGCAAGAGACTTGGGAAGGCATGAATATAACACAATTCTTGCAATTAGCTAGGAAAGTGTACGTGAACAAAGAGTCAGTGAGAGAGAGAGAGCAAGGAGGGAAGACGGGCTAGATAAGAGGAGGGCCAGATACACAGCAGTGGCTATGGGAGCCAAGGAAGAGAAAGAGAAAGAAAGACAGGGAATGAAACCAGAGGGAAAGCAGAAGAAAGGCTTTGGGCATGAAGACTTAGAGTTTGACCAGTGTGCGTATTGTAAAGAGAAAGGACATTGTAAGAATAAGTGCCCAAGGCTCAAGGAGAAGAAGAAGCAGGACTTGAAGGAAAAAAAAGGATCCTGGCGCATTGTTGCCTGTGGTGGAAGACACTGACTGACACAGACCAGGCTCAATGCAGCTAGGCCCCCACGAGCCCATGGTCGATGTCCAGATAGGGGGCCAGATCATGTCCTTCATGGTGGACAGTGGCACAGAACATTCAGTAGTAACAGCTCCAGTCGCCCTCTGAGCAGAAAGCGCATCCAAGTGATCAGTGCCACTGGAATTTCAGAAAAGTGCCAGTTCTACTATGAAAGGACATGTGAAATTGGAGGACATAAAGTAAAACATGAAATCTTGTGTATGCCAGAATGTCCTATCCCCTTAAGAGGAAGACATTTAGTATCCAAATTGGGAGCTACAGTAACTTTCACCCAATGAGGAAATGCATCTCAGCATTTAGACCCAGGAAGAGATCTCATCATGATGGTAACTACTACAAGGGAGGAACAATGGCAATGTTACAATGTGAATGATGTTTGCCAGGCTGCAGAAGAATTAAAAACTATGTTTCCTGGAGTATGGGCAGAGGAACTGCCCCCAGGCTTAGCTAAGAATCATCCACCCATAGATATAAAATTAAAAGACAATTCTGCCCCCATGGCTGTAAAACAATATCCGAAGTCCAGGCAAGCCTGAAGTGGAATCAGGCCCCATATCTTGAGATTAAAGGAACTTGGACTTATAAGAGAATGTAAGTCACCTTGGAACACCCCTTTGCTGCTGGTTCGAAAACCTGATGGAGACTATAGGCCAGTGCAAGATCTACAGGCTGTAAGTGACAGAACAGTAACACTGCACCCAGTGATCCCTAACCCTTACACTTGGTTGGGTCTGATACCTCCAGAAGCAGCATGATTTACTTGTTTGAACTTAAAAGATGCCTTCTTTTGCCTTCAGATTGCTCCCCTTAGTCAACTCATCTTTACATTTGAGTGGGAGGACCCAAGTGATGGGAAAAAGACTCAGTTTACTTGGACCAGATTGCCACAGAGATTTACAACCTCACCCACACTTTTCAGGGATGCCCTAGCCAAGGACTTGTTTGCCTTCCCCACAGAACAATATAGCTGTGTCCTGCTGTAGTATGTGAATGATTTACTGTTATGCACCCCAACGCAAGAATGGTGCTAGAAAGGCACCAAAAAGTTGTTGCTGAACTTTCAAGAAACAGGATATAAGGAATCATGGAAGAAAGCCCAGATTTGTGCACAGCATGTTAAATATTTAGGATTTCAAATAACACAGGGCATGCATTGCCTAGGAAATGAAAGGTTATTAGTGCCATCCCTGAACCCCGAAGTTCCAGCTGAGAGAGTTTCTTGAGGTGGCAGGCTTTGTAGAATTTATATTCTGGATTTTGCAGAAATCTCTAAACTCCTTTATGAAGCCCTAAAGAGGAAAATCATCTGTATTCAACTGTAGAACAGGAGGAAGCTTTTTAGAAATTAAAATTGTCTTAGGCCATTGCCCCAGCCCTAGGCATACCAGATATAAAGTGGCCTTTTACTCTATATGTGACTGAGAAAAACCATGTGGCCCTTGGAGTGTTGACCCAAGAAGTAAGACCATGGAATCAACCAGTGTCATATTTGTCTAAGAATTTAGATCCAGTAGCAAAAGGATGGCCTCATTGTCTTTGGGTCTTAGCAACTTCAGTTCTGTTGATTCAAGAAACAGACAAGCTGATTTTAGGTCAGAAACTGACTGTGCAGGTTCCACACGTGGTTCTAGAGCTGCTGAACACAAGGGAGCATCATTGGCTCTCAAATAATTGGGTTACTCAGTGTTAAGCGCTTCTCTGTGAGAACCCCCACTTACGGTTTATTCTTGTAAAATCTTTAAATCCTGCTGCTACCTTTTTGCCCACAGAGACAGGCCCTCCTGATCATGACTTCTTGAGTGTCACCAATGTGCTCTTTTCCAGCCGCCCTGACTTGCAAATGGATCCCTTGTTTGATGATGACCTCGTTCTGTACACTGATACAAGCAGCTTTGTGGAAGATGGGGTTCGTCATGCTGGATATACAGTAACCACAAAGGATGAGGTGATCCTAGCCGGGGCCCCTTCCTTTTGGGTGGTTGGCACAATAGGCTAAGCTCTGGGCACTCATACAGGCACTCCGATGGGCAAAGCGAAAAAAGGTAAATATATATACAGACTCTCAATATGCATTTGCTCCATGGCATGATTCATCGAGAGCGAGGTGTTCTCACAGTAGAAGGGAAGCAAATCAGGGCTGGGGATTTAGCTCAGTGGTTCCACCACCTGCCTCGCAACCACAAGAACCCTAGTTCCATCCCCAGTGCCAAAAAAACAAGACCAACAAATGAAAAAAAAAAGAAGGGAAGCAAATCAAAAATAGACTGGGAATTGTACAGTTGCTAGAGGCAGTGTGGGAACCTAGCAAAGTCACAGTAATACATTGTTCAGGACATCAGAAAGACAAAATCTTCATTACACATGGTAACAATAAGGCTGACTCTGAAAGCCAAGAAAGACAATGTACTCAAAGCCCTGCTCTCACCACTCTGGAGGCTGGTGAGTCAAAGCATGGCTGAAGAATGGGAACACCGGGAAAAGCAGCATGGCCTCTTGTGCTATGCCACATCGCTACTGCTCTGAGTTTCTTTGTTTTCAAACTGTGGATGTTTAAACCTAGTGATAAAAAGTTTGATGAACAATATAGAACTTTTAAAATGGTAAAATGAAAACCAGAGGGCTATCCTTTTATGATCCTCTTTGATGCCTGCCCAAAGGAACATTTTGAGGGGCCTGGGGTAACTTCTGACTGTGGGGACTATTCTAATGAAAAATTACATTACAAAGAGAAAACACAAGTTTGGATCAATGGCTCCCTTGTGGGATGAGCCATTGGTAATTGTTACAATTGTAAACAAGGCCAATGTCAACCTATATCTATGTATATGCCAGCCCCATGGGATCCCATTTGGCTACAAGGAGTAATATATTTCATTAGGACAAGAAATTTAAAAAGATCTTGAGAAAATTCGAGATACACTTCAGGCTTTAGAAACCCAGTTAGATTCTTTAGCCAATGCTGTGCTACAGAATAGGTGTGCTCTCAATTTGCTAATAGCCCAGAAAGGAGAGACTTGCTTATTCCTTGGTAAAAAATGTTGTTATTATGCTAATGCATCAGGTATAGTACAAGAATCACCAGACAAATTGAAAGATCGGATCAAGGCTCTTAATGAGGAATTTGGTATAAGAGAGCCATCTTATGGGATTAATTTTACTTGGTTGGATAAAAAAACTTGGAAAGGATCTCTTCTGAGTCCCCTTTTTGTTATAATATTAGTATTAATACTTGGTCCTTGTGTTATTCAGTGGATCTCAAGATTTATACAGCAGCATATTGCTGCTGCTCAACACTATCAAATGGTAGTATTAAGAAATACAGATAAGTTGGATAGACCATATTATGGATAGAAGATTTATCCCAAAGTAGACAAAGGGAGCAATGATAGGGAAAAGTTTTAAAGTAAGGTTAGCAGATTAGCTATTAAAGCAGTTGTGGAAGCAAAACAGGTAGTGTATCCCTTTAAAAGCTTGCCTTAGCCCGTTGCTCCTGTTGTCTTAAAGTGAAGGTTATGTAGCTCCTTTGATCTGCAGCTCCACTATAGACAACATCCTAGCTCTGAAGCACAAAGTGGAAATCCGTGAACAAACTTGTGATGTATGCGCCTTAACTGTCTTGTGTTCAGGACTGTAATCTGTGACAGAAACCACCTGTGTCTAAACAGGAATCGGAACTTTATTTACCTAACAAAGACCACTAGGGATGAGATAATGACTGACAAATGTATAAAAGGTGATGGACAGGCTCTCTAAGCCAGGCGACCAGCCCAGTGAGACAAGACAAGCAGCTTGAAGCTCCTGAGGCCGTCCCGGGCCATGCCCATGGCACGGTGAGGTCTGCTTAGGCCCAGGTGCCCCCCTCCCCCCCCGCCCAACCATGTGCCTCTGGCCTTCTGGCTTTTCTGCTACCTGGTCCCACACTACAGAGGCACAGCAGATTATAAAGACCCTTGGCCTGAGCACCACAAGACAGAGCAGAAGTTAGTAACAGAAGGAGGGCTTCTCAGGCTCCTCGAAGAAAACTGAAGCTCAGCAGAAAAGTAAAGAGAACCTCTACAATAAAGGCACATCAGACCACTGTACTTGGCCTGCTGCTGGCCTGCTGAGACTCAGTGACTTGTATATGCACATGGATTCCTACATTCCCTACTGTGACAGCAGAGACATACCCTGAAGGAGGCCCATAATTTCTATTGCTATTTGCAAAAAAGAAAAAAATTATTTTTTCTTATTTTCAATTATTAATTTTTACTTTTCTTCTACTCTTCAAAGTTTTACTTTTCTTTCTTTTTTTCTTTTCTTTCTCTCTCTCTCGCTGTCCCACATTGGTCCTCATCTCCACATTTGTTCGTTTCTGCACTGAATTTGGATTTCTCCCTTATTGTTCTTTTCTTCTCTTTTTCCTTCTCTTGATTATAATTAGGTTCAAAGGAAAGTAAATTTGGTATCTAGCCTCCCTGTTGCTGTTAGGTGATTCTATTCACATCTTTGTTCTTTCATTCTGCCATTTTCTCTTGCCTTTAACAACTTCTTAGAATTTGTGTGATCTTTCTGTGTCTTCTGGCCTGACTGCTAATCTTACCTGTTCTTTCTACCTGTCAATCCCTCCCCAACTCCTTTTAACTCTCCATCCCAAAGGGGAAAGATGCTATATTGAAGAGTTTATTCAATATAAACTTATGTTGGGTTGGTCCTCGGTTTTAATTTAACTCACATAGTTAAAAGTGATAGATTAATAACTACCAC
The DNA here is from genome assembly GCF_053883595.1 of Heterocephalus glaber. Taxonomy (NCBI): domain Eukaryota; kingdom Metazoa; phylum Chordata; class Mammalia; order Rodentia; family Bathyergidae; genus Heterocephalus; species Heterocephalus glaber. The sequence continues at coordinate 2,226,830 of NW_028258450.1, forward strand.
AAATTGTCATTTCCTAAGCTGTGCTTGATGCTATGGTATTGCTGACTATGTCATTTGGGCTAACATGTTGTGATTGATCTAATTAGTTTTCCTTCCTGGAATAAGAAAAATAAAATAGCTTCAGAGTCATTAGAGTCTCAAAACCCAAACACAAGCTATATCTGGAAGACACCTCTGAAAAATCAATCATTCCACAAGAGCTTTAAACACAAGCTACAATGATACCTACATTAAGCAATTTTGACATATCAACCCAGGAATTAAATCAAGGACAGTACCAAAAACAAAAATGAGAAGACACTTAAGCAAGGCACAAACGCAGGCTTCCACACCACAAAAAGGAAATTCTGGGGGAAACGAGGTGGAAAAGTCTGATAAGTAACCACTTGGACACCCTGAACTGATAGCACAGGAAGTAACAAAGCAGATGCCTGAGGCTCTAGAAAAATTCAAAACAGAAATAATCTCCCAGATAAATACAGACATGGTGAGCAGAGTGAAAGACATGATTAGAAGCTCTAGAGCAGAAACAGATAAGAAAATAGATGAGATCAGAGATATGCTGGAAGCCATGAATGCCCAGCATAAGAAAGAAATGGAAAACATGATCACCTAAAATAAGAAAGAAATGGAATCCATGAAACAGATTCAAACAGATATTCAGAGGATTAAAAACTCCATTGAAAGCATGCAGAGCAGATTAAGAGAATCTGAAGACAGAATATCAGATATAGAAGACAGGATTGTGGTTAAGGACCATGAAAACAGAGATTTCTTAAAGATAGTAAGGGACCATGAGAAATCAATCCAACAGCTGCTAGATGATGCAAAGAAGAATAACATAAGACTCATAGCAGTCCACGAAAAAAAATTAACACTGAAATTCTAGAACTGAGCCAAGCTATTGAACAAATGGACTTAATAGATGTTTACAGAGTGTTTCACCCCACAAAATCAAAACACACATTCTTTTCAGCTGCACACGGGTCATTCTCCAAAATAGATCACATGCTGGTTTATAGGACATATCTAAGTAAATGTAAAAGAATCAAAGTTATCTCCTGTATATTATCAGACCATAGTGCAATACAATTGGAGATCAATAACATAAGAAACCACAAAACATCCACAAACACATGGAAATTGAATGACACCCTCCTGAACAACCAATGGGTGACAGAGGAAATTAAAGAAGAAATTAGACAGTTTCTACAAGGAAATGATAATACCAGTACAACACACAGGAATCTGTGGGACACAATGAAAGCAGTTCTATGAGGGAAATTCATAGCAGTGAATGCCCATATTAGGACAACAGAGAGAACTTAGTTAAATAACTTAATGCAGAACCTCAAGCTCCTAGAAAAAGAAGAGCATAACCAACCCAAAGCTCGGACAAGAAAGGAAATTATAAAGATCTGAGCAGAAATCAGTGCAATGGAGACTAAGAGAACAATACAAAAAATCAGTGAATCAAAGAGTTGGTTTTTTGAAAGAATAAATAAAATCGATAAACCTTTAGTCAACCTTATAAAAAAAAAGGAAAGAAAAGGCTCAGATCTATGCAATTAAGAATGAAATAGGTGAAGCCACAACAAATCCAGCAGAAATCCAGAGAATCATCAATACCTACTCTGAGAAACTGTACTCTAATAAAATGGAAAACAGAAGAAATTGACAGATTCCTAGATACATATGTGTCCCGGCCCGCGGGTAAGTCAACGGAGACCCTAGAGGGGGAGCGAGGATGAGAGGGGACAGGGGACACGAGAGATGGAGACAAGACAGGTTTCTGATCAAGTCTCGTTTATTGCAGGAGCTGCTACAACATATATACCGTAGAGCGAGAGGGGAGGAGCAAGAGGAGTGTACTGGGGCTACTTCCTTGTTGCCGGGTAGATCTGCAACAAGCCCGGGCATGTCCGTAATAGGCACTTAAGAATTCCAGCGGGGGGGGGCAAGGCCCCCCACAGGTCCTCCCTTTAAAATTATAATTAGAAGAAAGGCGTCAGGAGAGCCAAGCCTGCGGGGGCTGAGCCTGTCTTGGGTCAGAGCAACAAACGTGTCTGCACCGTGCACCTTACCCGTCCTCGGTTAACCAGAGAATTAAAGCTCTGGCACCTGTCTTAGGCGGCGCACGAGGGCCTTTTTTTTTTTTATAGCATGGCACGCTTGCTCAGTTGCCCGTCATTGGCTTACCAGCCCTCTCACCAGGTACTCATCCTGATCAGCCATGGCTAACCGATTATAATGGACCTGTATGGGCGCTGTTTTTATTGCCTCGATTTGGGCTTTTAGGAAGGCCACGATTTTGTTATAAAGTATGGGCCCTAAAGAAATGAGCAAGAGTAGACCCAATAGAGGCCCCAACAAAGGGAGGAGATAGGGGAGAAAACCATTGAGGCCAGTCCAAAGGGGATTTTGTATGAGTTCTTGTCGTCTTCTGTTCAAATCTTCTTGAAGTTCGCGAATTTTTCCCCTGACGATCCCAGATTTGTTGGCATAAAAACAGCAATGTTCATTTAAGGCTAGACTGTGAATAAGAGAGTTAAGCTACCCTGATTAAGCTTTTGAAGATAACCAATGTGGACATGCTACAATAACATATTCAGAACTTAACCAATATGAACGTTTTGTAACAACATATTCAGTGCTTAAATATCAAGGACAACCAATACAATCAATTTATAACATATTTAGATAATATTCATTGTGATATGTCTCCCATAAGATTATATAATATAAAATTTACTAGGGGGTCCCTTTAATGAATTAAGACCAGAATAATCATTTTCTGGGTGGCCACTTCTATATTCATCAAAGGGAGTTCCCATCTATAATCGTTTTGACAAACAATTAAGAATATATATCTTTTTATTTTATAACTGTTAATTGCAATTTGATTGTTGCGTGTGGGTGACAATGCACGTCACTTTCATAAAATAAATTTCAGTGGTACTTTGATCAATTAACAACCTGGGAAGAAAAGCATGTCTTTAGTTTAATAATATTATCTATAAGTCAACTTAACAATAGGCGAATATCCTTTGAAGAGGAAGGAACATATTGAGCTCAAACTGTACGAACACAAACAACAGACAATAGACAAACATATAAGACAGCGTACAAAACTAGGGTGCACCCAAACACAACTAGCCAAATTGAATTATACTATACTCTTGATGATTATTAGATTGTAATTGTAGGCGCCATTGTTAACTGGTTAAGATTGGACAACGTCAGGTCATCGGCATCATCAGCACGCCTATCAACTTGTTTTACTAGGCGTTCTGGGAGCCACCTGGCTGACTTCATTTCCTTGGAGTAAATACACACCGATCCTCGGCCCCAGATAAGTACAGGATCGGGCCCGTGCCATGAGTGGTCCAGGGGGTCTTTCCACATCACCGAGGCAAATTGTCGTTGCGTCTCTGGTTGCCAGAAACGATTGGCTGCAGATAAACCTTTGGCATCCAAATTTAAGAAGTTAAGAATAAATAGTGCATGTGATATCAGGTTTCTAGGAGACCCCTTGGTAGGGTACCATTCCCCCTTTTTTATTTTGTCTAAAGTAATTTTGAGTGTGAGATTAGCCCTTTCTATAATGCCTTGTCCCTGAGGATTATATGGGATTCCCGTTATGTGTGTTATTTCAAATTGTTTGCAAAACTTCGAGAAGCCAGAGCTGGTATAGCCTGGACCATTGTCTGTTTTAATTTGTTGTGGACATCCAAGTACTGAGAAGGCAATGAGGAGATGAGCGATGACATGTTTAGTAGTTTCCCCAGACTGCAGGGTGGCAAATATGAATCCACTACATGTATTAATGTTGACATGTATATATTTAAGATTTCCAAATTTAGGGTAATGTGTGACATCCATATAGTGTATAACATACATTTGGGCTCAAGATTTACGTACGGCCTGAATAGCTGAAGCTACAAAGGACTGGCTTAATGGGCTGCACAATACCTGTAGAGTGTTTACCTAGCCCTTTGCCTGGAATGTACCCATTTTTAAACATCTGCATAGTGACAATTTCATTAGGGCTAGAAATAATCATCCCCATTTGTGATAATAGGTCTCTCCCCCATAGATTAATGGGTAACCCTGAGATGATATAAGGTTGAATGGTGCCCTGATTACCATCTTGGTCTCTCCAGGTCAGATCTTTGGCACTTTGTTTAGGATTTTGACTCTGCCCTATACCCCTGAGATGGGTGAGGGTATCTTTTAATGGCCACGCCTGAGGCCAATTTTTTCCCTTGATGATAGTTACATCAGCACCAGTGTCTACCAATCCAGAAAATTGTCTCCCATCTAACCACAAGGTCATAAGAGGCTTTTGCGCTGAAAGTATCTCTGACCAGTAAACATCAGATGAGCCGAATCCCTGGCTGCCTCGGGCGTTGTTAAGAGCCTTATTAGAGGTAGAGAGAAGGGGAAGGAGTAACAACTGAGCAAATATTCGGCCTGATTGAATGGTGTTAATGACTTTGGGGGAAGAAACCATAACTCTAATCTCTCCGGAATAATCACTATCAATCACCCCCGGGTAGATCAGCAGCCCAACCATAGTGCTGTTGCTCTTGTCTATTACAAGCCCAAAGGCCTCTTTAGGTAGGGGTCCAAAGACCCCTGTCGGGGGGGCCTGTACCCCTATTTTTGGAGTCAATACTGGGTGGGCGGTGGCACTGAGGTCCAATCTGGCACTTCCCGTTGTTGTTCTGAAGAGGTCTGAAATGGATTGTTGTTTGTTGGAGCAAAATTGAGCGCCCCGTAAATTTGTTTGGAATTGGGGGCCCGGGGCTGGCCCCCTTTCCCGTTTCCCGAATTCGAACCCTGGAGAGGGGGGAGGGGTCGACCCTGGGCATCAGTCTTGGATCGGCACTCACTCGCCCAATGCCTCCCCCGATTGCATCGGGGGCAGGGCCCTGGGGGCGGAGCATCGGGGCCCTGCATTTTAGCGGTCAGGCATTCTCTAGCAAAATGGCCGGTGGCCCCACACCGGAAGCACTTATTGCCGACATGGTGCTGCAGGAATTGTTTGACTGTGAAGCCTTGCATGGCAGCTGCCATGGCAAGGCCCTGTTGGTAGGCGGCCCCAATCTCAGAGCAAAGGCGAATGTAGCCGGAAAGGTCAGTTTTCTTTTTATAGGGGCGGATAGCGGCCTGACAAGCGGCGTTGGCGTTCTCAAAAGCAAGCTGTTTAACGAAATCCGTCCCGGTTTCTGCGCTCCCAAAAATTTGGCCTGCCACCGTGAGAAGGCGGTGGACAAAGTCCGCAAACGGCTCGTCTGGGCCCTGCCGAATGTTAGTGAGGGAGGCACTCACGTCTCCTTTGGAGGGGAGCTTTTTCCAGGCCCTAGTGGCGGCGGTCTGAATCTGGGCATATAACCCCGCATCAAATTGCATCTGTTGGTCGTTAGCGGCGTAGGCCCCCTCCCCAAGAAGCATGTCAAGCACCCAACCATTCCCCGCCTGAGCATTGCGTCTAGCGGTCTCTCGACAATTCTCAACATACTCAGATTTCCATAATAAGTAGTCACCTCCTGTAAGGGTGGCACGGGCCAGAGTCTGCCAATCAATTGGGGTGAGCCAATTTTCTGCCACCGATTCTAAAATAGCCATGGTGTAAGGTGCAGTGGCCCCGTATTGAGCTGCGGCCGTTTTAAATTTTTTAATGACCTTAAAATCGAAACCACTGTGGTGTCTTCATGCCTGTCTCTGTGCGTCAGTAGTTTTAGTTACGGGAAAGGCTTCCACATTTTTAAGTTTCAGGGATACTCTTGACCCGGATGGCACCCTAGGGGCCGCCCCTCTAACGGGGGGTCGTGGCTTAAGTTTGTCTTTTCTAGGGACATTTTCATGGGCCTTGCCTGTTCTTAAACCTTCAAGCTGGGTAATAAGCTCTTGATGTTCCTTTTCTAACCTTATCTGTTTTTTTAGAAATTCTATTTTGTCCCAGAGTTCCTTTTGGGGATCAACAACAGGATATGCCAGAGCGGGAGTGTTGGGGCCAGGAGGAATGTAAGGAGGGGGGCACCCAGAGCCACCCCGCAGTGCCCCCCCCCACAGACTCGTCAGTCCCGGAGCCATTTTGGGGCGGATCTGGGGGTGGAGGCGGGGGTCTGGCGAAGCTTTGCCTTATAGAGCTTGGCAGGGATTGTGGCCGTCTGGGATTGGTCCGAGGGAGTGTTACGTCTGTCGGGGGCGAGATCATCGTCACTGTCAAAGGACATCAAGTCCTTCTCCTCGTCTGGCGAGGAAGTCATGGCCTTAACTGGCCTGGGTCCCGGCGCCATATTGGCGTCCCGGGGAACTGCGTCGGAGCCGCCTGGAGGCGTTGGATCCTCACCCGTACGGAGGGCTATCTCCCCAAACTGGATAGCTTGAGCTACCAGTGGGTCCCTCGTTTTTTGGGAAATAATATCATTGATAAAATTCCAATACGAGAACGCCGCAATCGGGACCTTTCCGGGTCCGCAAGTGGCATAGTAATCCTGAAGAGCTTCCCCTACCCTTTTCCATCTCTTTTCATCAATGGTTCCCTCAGCAGGGAACCAGGGACAGAGATCTTTAATATAATCAAAAAATTTCAGCAATTGTTTGACTGTAACCTTTACCCCTCGTGCCTGTAATGTCTCCTTGAGACCTTGCACAAACAATTCGTGCTGACTAATGCCCTGTCCCATAATCGCTGCTCAACTCACCGAGGTGCAAAAAGACGGCAGGTCCACGTCAATTGCAAGCCTCTCCTGTGTCGAGTGTGCTCTTTGTTCCTCAATCTTAATCTTAGGGCCCCTGAGCAGCGTCCTTCACTGGATCCCCCGTTCTCTGGCCCCACGTTGGGCGCCACTTGTCCCGGCCCGCGGGTAAGTCAACGGAGACCCTAGAGGGGGAGCGAGGATGAGAGGGGACAGGGGACACGAGAGATGGAGACAAGACAGGTTTCTGATCAAGTCTCGTTTATTGCAGGAGCTGCTACAACATATATACCGTAGAGCGAGAGGGGAGGAGCAAGAGGAGTGTACTGGGGCTACTTCCTTGTTGCCGGGTAGATCTGCAACAAGCCCGGGCATGTCCGTAATAGGCACTTAAGAATTCCAGCGGGGGGGGCAAGGCCCCCCACACATATGAGTTGCCAAAATTAAATGAAGAAGATATAGAAATTCTAAACACGCTAATAACAATGAGTGAAATTGAAAATGTTATTAAAAGCTTACCAACCATGAAAAGCCCAGGTCCTGATGGCTTCATTGCTGAATTCTACAAGACAATTTAAAGAAGAGCTATCGCCATTACTCGTTAAACTCATCAAGGAAATTGAAAGGGAAGCAAGGCTTCCAAATTCATTCCTGGAAGCAAGTGTTACTTTGATTCCAAAACCAGGGAAAGACCCAACCCCAAAAAGAGAACTACAGACCAATCTCCCTAATGAACATAGATGCAAAAATTCTCAACAAGATACTGGCAAACAGAACACAGAGTGTCATCAAGAACATCATACACCCTGACCAAGTTGGATTTATCCCAGGGATGCAAGGATGGTTCAACATCTGTAAATCAGTAAGTGTAATACACTATATTAACAGAGTCATGGACAAAAACCACATGATCATCTCAACAGATGCAGAAAAAGCATTTGACAAAATCCAACACCCAGTCATGATAAAAACGCTACAAAAAATTGGAATAGGAGGTCTTGATCTCAACCTGATTAAGGCTATCTATGAAAAACCAATAGCCAACATCATACTAAATGGTCAAAAACTGAAAACTTTCACGGTAAAATCAGGAAAAAGACAAGGATGTCCACTATCACCACTCCTGTTCCATATTGTTCTGGAAACATTAGCCATAGCAATTAGAAAAGAGAAAGAAAGGAAAGGAATAAAGATAGGAGAGGAAGAATTGAAACTGTCATTATTGGCTGATGATATGATACTTTACATAGAAGATCCAAAAAACTCAGTCAAAAGTCTTCTAGACCTAATTGACAGATTCAGTAGAGTAGCTGGATACAAGGCCAATACTCAAAAAACAATAGCCTTCTTATACGCAAATAGCAGACCCATTGAGAGAGAAGTTCAGGAAATAATTCCTTTTACAATAGCATCTAAAAAAATGAAATATCTAGGAATCAACCTAACAAAGGAAGCAAAAGACATCTACACTGAAAAATACAGGACTCTGAAGGAGATTGAAGAGGATATAAGAAAATAGATAGATATACCTTGTTCTTGGGTAGGAAGAATCAATATAGTGAAAATGGCCATACTTCCAAAACTACTATATAGATTCAATGCAATGCCAATTGAAATTCCAACAATATACTTCACAGAATTAGAGAAAACAATCCAAAAATTCATTTGGAAGCAGAAGAAACCTAGAATAGCAAAAGTAATTCTAGGCAACAGAGACATGGCTGGGGGCATCACAATCCCTAACTTGAAACTATACTACAAAGCTACTGTGATAAAACAGCATGGTACTGGCAAAGAAACAGACCTGAAGATCAGTGGAATGGATTAGAAGATGCAGAAACAACTCCAGACCTACTCAGTCACCTCATCTTTGACAAAGGAGCCAACCACCCTCACTGGAGGAAAGATAGCCTATTTAATAAATAATGTTGGACAAACTGGATTTCAACCTGTCAGAGATTAAAATTACACCCATACCTGTCACCGTGCACTAAACTAAGATCAAAGTGGATTAAAGATCTAAATATTAAGTCAGAAACACTAAACTTGCTGGAAGATAAGTTAGGTAGAACTCTTGATGACATTGGCATAGGAAAAGACTTTATGAACAAATCTTCAGTAGCACAGGAGCTAGCACAAAGAATCAACAACTGGGATTTCATCATATTAAAAAGCCTCTGCACTGCAAGAGAAACTAGCAACAGAGCTAAGAGACAACCTACAATGTGGGAAGAAATATTTAGCAGCTGCACCTCAGACAAAGGTCTACTAACACGAATATATAAAGAACTGAAAAAAATCAGACCTCTCAAATTCAAAGACCCAATTCAAAAATGGGCATCCAAAATGAACAGACATTTCTCAGACAAAGAAGTAAAAACAGCAAATAAATATAAGAAAAAATGTTCAGCATCACTGGTCATTCAAGAGATGCAGATGAAAACAACACTGAGATTCCACCTCAACCCACAAAGATTGGCTGCTATCAAGAAATCAGCCACTAACAAATGCTGGTAGGGGTGTGGGGAGAAAGGAACCCTTCTCCATTGTTGGTGGGAATGTAGGTTGGTGCAACCACTATGGAAATCAGTATGGAGACACCTCAAAGAACTAGGACTACAGGTCCCATTTGACCCAGCTATTCCCCTACTGGGAATCTTCCCCAAAGAATTAAAAGAATCATACCACAGTGATACATGTGGACCTATCTTTATAGTGGCACAGTTTGTAATAGCTAAAGCTTGGAAACGGCCCAAGTGCCCATTGACTGGAAACTGGGTAAAGAAGATGTGGTTTTTTTATAAAATGGAGTACTACTTAGCCATAAAGAATGAGAAACAAGAGACATTTATAGCTAAATGGATGCATATTGAGGCCATACTCTTAAGTGAAATAAATAGGACACACATGTGTAAACACCAAATAGTTTCTCTAGTGTGAGAAATTGAAAGAGTAAATAAGGATGAAAATGATTAAAATGAATAAATGATAATTTGAAATAAGAAAGGTCCAAGGGTTTGGACATGGTGGAAGGGAAAGGGGAAAGGGAAGAAGGGAAAGAAAAAAGTATGAGAAAATAAAATGGAATCAAACTCTGTGTAAATAGGGAAGAGTGGAGGGGGTGAAGGGTGTACAGGTAATGGGGAAAAAAAACCCCTAAGATACATCATGTTCTGGTAGAAACACCCAATGATAAATGTAAATGTATTTTATACCTACAATATACCAGTAAATATATATATATATATTAAAAAAAAAAAGGTGATGGACAAAGAATGTGGGGGGTGGTGGACTCTGACCAGACCAGTTTCTGGCATCCCATCTTTCTAACAAGTAGAGACCTTTGTTATTTTCCCTGAATTCTGTGTCTCTGTGCATTTCTTTCCATGATTCTGGAACAATTTGTTTCAGAAAGTTCCCCAAACCAACATTGAACAAATAGTGGTCTGGAAAAAAAAAACTCCAGTTAGCTAGCAGACTCCACATAAGGCAAGCTTCTCCCTAATTTTAAATTTGATACAGTCAATATGACACATGATAGAAACACAATCTGAGAAATGTGTTACTAGGCAATTTCATCCGTGTGTATCCTTAATTACACTTTCAGTTTCTCACGCTACAGAAACTATTCGGTATTTACACATGTGTGTCCTATTTATTTCATTTAAGAGGATGGCCTCAATATGCATCCATTTAGGTACAATTGTCTCTAGTTTCTCGTCCTTTATGGCTGAGTAGTACTCCATTTTATTAAAAAAATACATCTTCTTTATCCAGTTTCCAGGTGATGAGCACTTGGGTCTTGTTTTTGAGACAGCATTTCCCTAGGTCTCCCAGGCTGACCTTGAACTCGTGATTCTCTGGCCTCAGCCTCCCTGGTAGTTGGGATCCCAGGTGTGCATCACTACACCCAGCTTTTTTACTGCTTTTTCAATAAATCAACCACGAACCCTGTACCCTTCTCACCAGTTTCCAAACATTGCCACAGCAGCTAAGCAGTGTGACTGCTCTTGATGCCAACACCCAAAAGAGCAAAGGAACCTGCTTTTCTTTTTGTTTTCTTCATTTCTTTTTTTCCTCCTTGAGACAGGGTGTTGCTGTGTAGCCCAGGCTGGCTATGAACTTGCACTCCTCCTGCCTCAGCCTCCTGAGTGCTGGGTTTACAGGCAGGTGCCACCATGACTGGCTTCTGAACTGGCTTCCTTCCTGCCAACATGAGTTACGGGGCCAGAATAAAGTTCTTTGGAGGCCCCAGATGTCCCATGCTCAGGTAGAACCACTAAAAGGGAACTTCCCAGATATAAGGTCGTTCATTTAATTTTTTTGGTAACAGGGATCGAACTCGGGACCTTGTAATTGTGAGGCAGGTGGTGGAACCACTGAGCTAAATGCCCCACAAGGTGGTTCAGTATTAACACCTGTGACACAAACAAAGAAGTCTAGACTGCCTCGGTCAGGTGACAAAGCCACTGCAGACCTCCTGTATCAGACACTCTGCAGCCCATTCTGGATTAGCTCGGATCCAGCACTTGGAGGTGTGCACATGCCAACATGGCTGGTGACAAAGGTTATGCAGTGTCCTGAGCTGGGAAGTCACAGATTCCAACTCTGGCTTTGACCATAAATACTGGGAGTTTTTTCAGACAGGGTCTCACTAAGTTGCCCAGGATCGCTTCAAACTTGCCATCCTCCTGCCTCAGCCTCCTGGGTGCACTACCATGCCCAGCTTACTATTTTCCATATAAGTCCTGATGAAATCTATAAATTATCAACTGACATAAATAATCAGGAGGATGTGGATATCACCACCTGCTCCCCCTTCCATGCCAGTCAAATTTCAGATTGGACCTCTTCTTTCATAAATTCAAGCTACACAGAGAAACAAATGAGGACATTGAAAATCTACTTGCAGGTCGACACCCCAAGGAGAATCTTATTCTCAAATTTCAGAATTTGAGATTTGGAAGAGGCAGCTCTAACTCCACAATAACAGAACAAAATCTCCACCATGCTAGGCAAACATTGCCCCACCCAGATGTTAATAGTTTACCTTCTCCAGTGCCCAGGACCAGACTTCGTTCCCTAATGAAATTGCTGGGCGTGGGGTTGCTCCACTGCAATCCCAGCACACTGGGGCATGAAGCAGGAGGATAGTCCCAAATTCAAGGCCAGCCTGGGCTACATAGTGAGACCAGGCCACAGTCCTGCCTCTGCCATCCTGCGCTGGCCAAGTGGAATGAATGCCTTGGCAGGGCACCAGCCTGGGCTGCACCCAAGCCAGTATTGCTGGGTTTTGTTCAGAGGCCAGGGCATCACAGAAGCACAGCCTCTGTCGCCTCACCAGGAGCGTGAGGCCGAGGTGGCTCTGCTTCTGCTCACCCTGTGATGCCAGGACCCTCACCTGGCTTGGAAGCCCACCTTCTTCTGTCCCCTTGGGTGCCACCCTCCCACCGCCTCCTCTCTGGGGCACTGAGGCTCGGGTGGTGACTCTCCCCAAAGGCCCAAGGGTGAAGGCTTGGCTTGTTTAGTCAGCGCATGTTTGTGTACATAATGATCACAGTGGTGATGTGTGGTGGGTATGTGTACATAACACCCCTCAGCTAGTTTAAATCCCCCTTTCTTGCCCATCTGCCCCCATCTCTCACTCTCTCTTTTTTTTTATACTGGGGATTGAACTCAGGACCTTGTGCTTGTGAGGCAGGCGGTGGTACCACTGAGCTCAATCCCCGGCCCCTCCCTCCATTTCTTGATCCCCTTACCACTTGAAAAAAAAATCTCACTAGTTCTCATTATCTTTTATTTTGCTTTTTATTAATATTTTGGATTTCTCATATAAGAAAACCCATGCAATATTTAAGCTTGTGTATGATTTATTTCATTGAACAGTATGAGGTGCATCCATTTTCCTTCAGATGACTCAGGTTTATCCTTTTTTGTGGCAGAGTAGTACTCCTTTGTGCATAAATACCACATTCTCTTTATCCATTCATCTGTTGATGGGTTGTTCCCAAGGTTTAGCTAGTAGGAATTGTGCTGCTATAAACATAGATACACATGTATCACTGTAATGACACGTTTATAACTCTTTTGGGAAGATCCCTAGGAGAATAGCTGAGTTGAAAGGAATTTTTTTTGGTACCGGGGATTGAACTCGGGACCTTACACTTGCAAGGCAGGCGGTAGAAGCACTGAGCTAAATGTCCAGCTCCTAGAAAGGAATTTCTAATTGTAATTTTTTTTGCGGAATCTCCACACTGATTTCCACAGTGGCTGTACTCATTTACATTCCCAACAACAATGTAGAAGGGTTCTTTTTTCCCCGCAGCCTCACCAGCATCTGTTATTTGATTTCTTCATGATACTCATTCTTTCTGAAGATGGCCATTTCTACCCCTGAGAAGTGTCCCTGCATTTCAGCTGCCCACCTTTTGATTGGATCTTTTATGGGTGGGGTCTAATTTTGAGTACTTTATACATCTAGATATTACTCCTCTGTCAGAGGAACAGCTGGCAAAATTTTTCCCATTCTGTAGGTTGTCTCTTCACTGTTGGTTGCTTCCTTTGCTATGCAGCTTTTTAATTTGATATAATCCCTTTTGTTGATTCTTGGTGCTCTTTGTTGTGCCTCTGAACTTCTGTTCAGGAAGTCCTTGCCTACGCCTGTCTTCAAGGGTTCTGCCCATTTTACCTTCTAGCTCATTAAGTGTACCTGTTTTAACATTTAGATCTTTGATTCATTTTTAGTTTAGAACGTGGTGAGAGACATGGGTCTAGACACTGCCATGGGAAAGCCAGTTTCCCCGCACCTCTTATTAAGGAGGCTGTCTTTCCTCCGTGTATGCTTTGACTCCTTTGTCAAAGATCAAATGGCTGAATGTCTGAGGCTGCTTCTGCTTCCTCCGTTCTGTTCCGTTGACCCACACGTCTGTTTTGTGCCAGTGACGTGCTGTTTTATCACTGTAGCTCTGCAGTATAACTTCGGGCCCAGGATTGTGATTCCCCCCTGCTTTGCTCTTCTTACCCAGCATTGCTTTTCCTATTCTGAATCTCCTCTGGTTTCGTATGAATTTTAGGATTGTTTTCTGTAGATCTATGAGGTATGTTGTTGGTATTTTGATTGGGATTGTGTTAAATCTGTATATCAGTTTTGGAAATATGGCTGTTTTGACAACACTGGTTTGCCTATCCAGGAATAGAGGATATCTTCCCATTTTCTGATGCCCTCTTAGGTCTCCTTTTTCCGAATACTGTGGTTTTCTTTTTTCTTTTCGTGGGGAGTGGAGGGAGTTGAGATATGGTCTTGGTATGTAGTTCAGGCTGTCCTTGAACTCACAGCAATCCTCCTGCCTCAAGCTCCTGAGTGCTGGGATTATGGGTGTATGCCACTGTGCCTGGCTAAATGTTATAGTTTTCATTGTAGAGGTTTTTCCCTTCCTTAGTTATCTCCTTAATGGTTACTTGTCTTGATGCTATTGTGAATGGTATTCTTTTCCTAATTTCTTTCTGAATGAGTTCATTATTAGGATATAGGAACACTTTATTTCTGTGTTTATTAGTTAGTAAGTTAGTTTGTTTAAGACAGTGTCTAACTGTATCATTTATGCTGAATTTGAACTCACTATGTAGCCCAGGCTGGCCTCCAACTCACAGGAATCTTCCTGCTTCAGCCTCCTTGAGTCCTGGGTTTACAGGTGTGTGACACCATGCCTGGCTTCTGTATGTTGATTTTGTATCCTCTACATTCCTGAATTTGGGTATGGGTTCTAGGCGAACTTTGGTTGAATTTTTGGGGGTATTCTATGCAGTGGATCATGTCATCTGCAAATAATGATCACTTGACTTCTTTCCTATATGTATCTTGTTTGTTTCTTTTGCCTCCTGGCAAAAAGACATTGTTGCTGTGGGTAATATTTTAAGGACAATATTGGATAGCAGTGGTGACAGTGGACATCCTTGTCTTGTTTCTGATTTCTGTATGGTGAACTGTCCTTGCCTTCCTGGGATGAAGCCTACTTGGTCGTGATGTATGATTTTTTGTTTTTGGTACCGTGGATCGAACTCGGGTCCTTGCGCTTGCACAGCAGGTGACGAAACCACTGAGCTAAATCCCTGGCCTGGTCTTTTCTTTTGTTTTTTTTTTGTACCAGGGATCGAACTCGGGTTCTTGTGCTTGACCAGCAGGCGGCAAAACCACTGAGCTAAATTCCCGGCCCTCTTTTGGGTTGTTTTTGGTTTTGGCATTGAGGATCAAACTCAGGACCTTGCGCTTGTGAGGCAGGCACGGGAACCACTGAACTAAATCCCCAGCCCCCAGGTCCTGTATTTCTTTAGGGCTCTAATCATAGTGCCTGCAAAATAGCTCAACTACAAATTACGATTCCTAGGACTCCTGTTTTATTAATGCCTGCCTCCCCTACTGGGCTGTGAGGGCAGGGACTGGCAGCTCTACCCCCAGCACCCAGCACAGGACAGGTACCCAAAAATGTATTTCAAATTAACTGAATACAAACAAATCCAGAAGCAGGGCAAACATGAGGAGAGGTGATTTCCCAACTACAGTTTCATCTTCAATAAGCTGAGGAGGGGAGTCTTAGGACCCCTCTCTCTGACAAATTACCAACCTGTGGTGAGACAGAAAAGCTAGGTCCAAAGGGGATGAGGAAAATCATAATTATAAAGTCATACATTACCAAGTAGAGGCCAAGTGTGGTGGCAGAGGCCTGCGATCCTAGTATTCGGGAGGCTGAGGCAGAAGGATCCCCCAGTTCAAGGCAAGCCCAGCCTACATCGCAAGACCCTGTCTCACTGGGCCCCCATTACACTTTTAAGAAAAACTACAGCTTCCTTGCAAGTGCAAGATCGTGAGTTTGATCCCCAGTACCAAAAAAAGAAAAACTACAGCTTCAGGACCGAAAGGTTGCCCAAAGTTACAATGCCTTTTTCCCTTCCAGGAAATTCCAAAAAGAAAAAAATCTTAAGAGATTTTTTCTTTTTGGGGGGTAGGTATGGTCTCACTATGTAGTTCAGGCTGGCCTTGAACTCGAGATCCTCCTGCCTCGGCCTCCCGAGTGCTGGGATCACAGGTGTGTGCCACCACAGCCAGCAAAAATCCTGAGGGTCTCAAAGACACAATAAGCCTGTAACTTGCTTTTGCTCCCAGACCTCCAACCTCCAGGAAGCTGCGCCAACACGTGGGCAGCATAACACGGAACTTCAACCTAACAGAGCCCCGCACACGAGGGGCCCAACAGACAGCAGGATAGGCACCCTACATCACCCATCCTGAGGACCCCAAGGCCACACAAAAATCCCCACCTGGACCATAACCCTCCCTCCTCTCTCACAAGGACCGCACTCTGAGTGTTACTTGCTAAATTCTGCCTAATAAACGTTTCTGTGCCTCTCCCTGGCTCCTTTATTTCTTTTCTGTGACATAAGTCACAATCTACCCCGGAAGTGGGGTGAGGTCCCCTTCTCCTGTTCGGGGACCTCCCCAGCCCCACCCAGGGACAAACCCACCCCCCCCCCCCACTCAGGCGGGGAGACAAGACTGTGGCCACCAGGGGGAGTGTTTTGCGTTTTAAAGACTCTAAAGAACTCTCCTCCCTTCCCTCCATCCTGGGGGCTCAGATCTCAGCTTCAGCTTCACTCTCGGGGGACAATGTGACCGAGGCTGAGGGTCCATCGCTGGGATCAAAAGAAGTGGGTGAGAAGGTGCAGAAAGAGGCTTCGACCCAGTCCTGGAGCTGGGTCATAAGTCCAAGTCTTTAGATTCAGGAACCAGAGTGAATGGCAGGTTGCTCTTTGCAAAGCTGCACCCTACTGCGCCAAAGACACCAGCATGGGCAGAACTTGGCCCAGGTACCTGAAGGGGTTACTTGAGGTCTGGGGTCAGGAGTGGCACCACCTCTGCTAGAGAGTTCCTGGGTCTGGCAGAGACCTTGGTCCAAGAGGTCTGGAGGAGGGGAACGGCCTTGGGTCACCAAGGAGCATCATCTGGGCCTGAGGAAGGAAAGTATCGGGCACCCCCGGACCAGGACCAGCACCAGGAAGGCAGCATATGCAGGATGGCAAAGCAACGGTTAGGTTAGCATAATCTATCTAAGGGCGCGGCTGGACTCAGGAGGAGGGGGCGGAGCTAAGCCCGAGGAGGAGGAGCCTGGAGATGGAAAGGAACAGAACCAATGGGAAGGACAGCCAAGCTGGGGAGCAGAAAAAGGACCCAGTGAGGGAGCACAAACTTCCGGAGGGTGGGCTAAGGCCTAGGGCCATGGGCAAGGGCCTGAAGAAAGATGCCGGGGTCCAAGTGCCTGTGGGCAGAAACAACCTGGGAAAGATGGGGGGCAAAGAAAGGTGGGGACAGTGAGCTCCAGGGTGGAAACAGACTGTGGGCCAGGTATTTCCCAGGGCTGGACTCAAGCCGGAAAGCGGGCTCAGAACCCAATGCCAGGCCCAGGAGCAGGGTCAGAACGACGGGAGAAACAGAGCATTATCCAGGTGCGCCGGGAGCCCCTAGGGTGACATCAAAGTGGAGAGGCATGGGGTGACCGGAGACACAGGGACAGCCAGGTCCCAGGGACAGTCAGATGAGGAAGGAAGGTCTCAGCTAGGCCCGAGGTCCCGGGTCTTGCTCAGGCTCAGTCCCTGGCACACCGCGGATGTCTGGGAGCAAGCGACAGCCAGCCACAATGTCCAGGCGCTCGGCCAGCGCACAGAGGTCCCCTCGCACCAGGCGCACGCTGTGGGCCGCCGCCAACCCTGCAGCCTGGGCGGCCGCCAGCCTCCCGGCCAGGGCGGCCACATCACGGCCCGCACGGCGGTACACACCGCTCACGGCCGCCACCACGTCGTGGTCCACCCGCGCCTGGCTCTCGGGAGTCGGAGCTGCAGCAGCGAGCGCGCGGGCGCGGGCGCGGGCGCGGGCGCGGGCGCGGGCGCCGGGGCCTCCTCCACGTCCCAGGCCTCCCCGGCCGCCTCCCGCTGCACCACGAGCGGAGGCAGGTCCGTGGGCGCGGCCGTGGGCTCTGGCTCCGGGTCCGAGTCTGTCTCCGCGGCCTCCCCGGCGATCCGCTGCCCCGTGGCCCGGCCGCGCGTCGGACCCGAAGGACCCAGGTACAGCTCTTCCTCTGACGATGAGGACGCAGAGGGCTCCAAGTCCATCTCAGCTGCCTCCCCCGACACCATCGTCCGGACCTTCACGGCAGCCTCCGCCTACGACCTTGGGTCGCCATGGCGTGGAGCTGGGGACAAGAGGAGCAAAGGGACGGTTTGAGAGGAGGCGCCCAGGAGAACCGGCGAGGCCGCCCCACTGGGTCGCTCAGGGATTGGGCCCTCTGTCCGAGTCTCCCCTTCTGTAAACTGGCTGATGGGGCTCCAGCCTCTTCATTGTACAGATGGGGAAACTGAGCAGCACCTCGATCAAGGCCGGGGGGCCAATTCCCCGAGACTTAAACTGAGTTCCTTCCAGAGAGGAAGGCAGAGGCCGCACCTAGGCATCGTCCTCCAGCCCTGTCTCACCGGGAAGCACTCGGGCTCCTGAGCCGCTCAGGGACCAGGGCCGGGCACACACAGGATGCCCTGCGGGGGAACTCGGGAGGGCTCACTAACAGGGTGCGGGGGGGGGGGTAGGGTGCCAACCAAAGGCCACAGCCGACTGAAGAAGCCCGGAGCCCAAGGGATCCACTACCTGATGGAAGTGCGCGGAAGACACCTTGGGAGGACAGCCCTCTCAACCAAAAGAAGCAGAAGCTGGGCATGCATATGTGAAGTCATGGGGGGGGGTCACTTTTCTACTACTCAGAAAGCAAGTTCTCAACACCAGCTTGGAGGGCGTGCACGGCAGTCACGTGATAGTGGCATGACCAATGGGAAAGTGGTTGGGCTTGAGCTTCCTTGTTGTGGTTGGAAGAAAGTCTATAGTGCACACCTCGGGTGTTTTTAAAAAATAAGAATGCATGGGCTGGGGATTTAGCTCAGTGGTGCTGCTCCCTGCCCTGTAAGCACAAGGACCCGAGTTCGATCTCTGGTACCAAAAAAAGACAAACGTACCAGACATGATGATGTACAACTATACTTTTAGAATTCAAAAGGCTGAGGCAGGAGGGTCGATGCGTGTTTGATGCCAGCCTGCAGTACATAGCGAGACCCTGGCTCAAAAATAAAACAATTTAAAAATGAGAATGTCTGCCTAGTGGTATGGCAGATAGGAATGCGGGAAGACCCGGAAGCAGGGAAGGCACCAAAGCAAAGGCGGAAAACGCTATCACACGCGGCCAATGAGAGGCAGAGTAGATTCTTCCCCCGCTGCCCAACCTCAGGAGCACTCCTCCAGGCCCAGGCAAGAAGGCGGGGCCAATCTAGTCCACCAATGAAAGAGGGGGTGGGCGGGATCGGATCCGTAGGAGGCGGGACTTGCTCAGCCTGACCAATGAAGGAAGCGCTGGGGCAGTAGGTAGGGGCTCAGGCTGGTGCATGGCGAATACCGCGGTGTTTGAGTTTCTGCACACCGAGATGGTGGCGGAGCTATGGGCTCCGAACCCCGATCCAGGCCCAGGGGTGAGCTCCAGACCCTTGGGGGAGGAGGCGCGGGCCGCAAAGGAAAAGCTGGATGGAGGCCCCAGGATGCGTGCAGGGTAGGAATGCCCCCGGGTTCGAACCCTTGGCTCCGCCCCTGCCTGGCTGGGTGACTTCAGCGCTGGCTTTCCCAAGTGAGGGTCGTGACAGTGCCTTCCTCGAAGGCTATACCTGGAATTGAGGGAGATGACTCAGTATGAAGCACTAGTTCAAGGATGTACAAAAAGTAAGCGGTTAGTAATTATAATAATTGCTGTTACTGGGCCTGTGCTAAGGATTCACTTCCAATGCTCACTAATCAATCCATTTTTATTTTTCTGAGTTACTGGAGATGCAACCATTGAACCCAGGATCTTCATACTAAGCTTCATCCCTAGGTCTTGTTGTTTTCTATTTTGAGATGGCCTCGCCAAGTTACCAAGTTGCCCAGACCAGCCTGGAACTCAAGACCCTCCTCCCTCAGCCTCCCAGAGTACTGGGATTACAGCATCACCACGCTCGACTTAATCACTTAATTTCTGTATGCCTCAGTTTCCTCCTTTGCCAGATGGCATTCTAAGCGTACCCAAGTCTCAGAGTAGAAGGAACACTTACTCATTGGACACTTAGCGATCTTCTATTGTATTCTGGGCATTGTTCTAAGAAAAATTGTAATCCCTGTGAGGCTTAGGTTTTAGTACAAGAGTCGAGTAGTAAAACACGCCCGAAGCTAGTGAGAAGCTCTATGAAACGATCAGGGAAAGAAGAGGGCTGGGTAGTGGATGATGAGGGAAAGTCTTTCTGAAAAAGGGAAGAGAGGAAACAGCAAGTCCCTGGTGGGACAACATCCCAGGAAGAGAGAAAGGAGGGTGAAGCCCTGAGGGAAGAGCATGCTTGGCATTTTGGAAGTTGCTCCCTCATGAAGAATAAATGAGTTAAAACTTTTAAGTAAGATGTCTAGCACATAGCCCATAAAAGTCTTAGTAAGATGTCTAGCACATAGCCCATAAAAATATGGATGCTCTTGTTATAAAAATCTGTTACTGAGCTGGTGCTATAGCTCAGTGGTAGACTGCTTGCCTAGCACACATGAGACCCGGGTTCTCTCCCCAGCCCTGGAAACAAATTTGTTAACAAGAAAAATGCCCGAGGAGATTCAGAGTGTAGGTGCATTCAGTGGGAGCTGTGGTCACTTTTTTATGTGTGTTTTTTTTGGTACCTGAGGATCAAACTCAGGACCTTGCACTTTTGAGGCAGGTGCTGGGACCACTGAGCTAAATCCTGGTCCTTTACGTTATTCTTATGATCATGGTCATTACATGCAAGACATTTTTTTTTTTTTTTTGCTACTGGGGATTGAACTTGGGACCTTGTGCCCTGGAGGCAGGTGGCAGAACCACTGAGCCAAATCCCTGGCCCAGGTGCAAGACATTTTTATTGGCTCAGGTTTCCCCTCCCACATTAGGGTCTCCAGGGTGGCTGCTGCTTGTCCTCTTAGGGTAGTGTCTTCTGAGTTCATTAATTCTTTCAACAAACTTTTACCTAAGACCTGCAAGGTACCAGTCTGCTGTCGGCTCAGTGAACCATACAAAAGTCCGTGTCCTGCAGTGAACGTTATAATGGGGAGTCTGACAAATGAGTGAGTACAGTGTGTGGGCCGTTGTGTACCTGCTGTGAGAGAGAAAGCTGGTGTGTGTCGGGGGGTGCATCAGCCTGGGGCCCAGGCAGAGGTGTAACTCGCTCAGCACCCCATTCTTCCGGGCGGTCAGACACCTGCCTTTGCTCCCTCACCTCCAGCCCACGGCCGGCCCTTTCCCCTCCCTGCCCCTGCCCAGTGAGCCTGCCCCCCTTGCTTATTCTCCTGTCAGATCTCTGTCCCTCAGGGAAAGCTTCAGGCCCCCCGGGTGAATCGGTCTCCTGTGAGTACTGTCAGCGCACTGTCCCCTTTGTTCTCTCCTTGTCACCTTCATCACACTCAACAAGGAGGTGTCTGAGTTGTGCCTCGGGATCATCCTGAGATTCTGGCAGACTGTGTGCCCAGGACTGGCTCTGTGTTGCTTGCCACCGTGTGTAGGGCACAGAGTAGGTCCTTAGCGGGGATTTGTCCCAGGCATGAGTGTGGAGAGCGGGGTGCAGTGGGGGCAGGATCCCTTGAGTGTCCTAGCCCACAAAAGCTCTTCCCACAGCAGTGTCCCTGGGTGCTATTCTGTGAGAGATCAGCCCAAAGTGAAAACAAATGCAAAACCCCCATGAGAACAAAATACGTGGGGCAGGGCCAAACAGCAGAACACCATTTGGCAATGAAAAGAAAACAAGTATCACCAAACACAGTGGAGCAAATCTGTAATCCCAGGGCTCAGGAGGCTGAGGCAGGAGGATTCCAAGTTGGAGTCCAGCATGGGCAACTTACTGACTTGTCTCAAATAAAATATAAAAAGAGGGGGCCGGGGATTTAGCTCAGTGGTTTTGCTGCCTGCTGCGCAAGCGCAAGAACCCGAGTTCAATCCCGGTACCAAAAATCATTCAATCAATCAATCAATCAGTCAAGTGCTGGAGGTGTAGCTCAGTAGAAAGCCCTGGGTTCAGTCCCCAGGACAGGGAGTGTGTGGGGGGTAGGGTGGGAGGAAGGGTGAAGATGCAGCCAGGACCTAAACGACTGAAAATTCCGGAAAAAAGTGTGCGGCAGAGCCCCCACCATGTCGGGGAGAGAGGAGCACTGTGCGCTATGTGCCCAGCAACGTCTGTGCCCTCACCGCAACCCAGAGCCCCTTCAGGGACAAGCAGGGCCCTCGCTGTGGCTAGGGGAGGAGGAGGGGAGCTCCTGTCCTGCAGGCCAGCCTGGGCCCGGGCTCTGCAACCTCTGCCCCCATCTGTGAACCCAGATGCCCTGCTGGACCTCACCCCTCTCTCCACCGGGCCCCTGAGGCCCCTCCTCCAGTCCCTACCTCCCTTCCTGAGCCCTTGTCCCTTTCCTGGGACCCCTCATTTCTTAAGTCCCCATTTCCCCCTCTGAACCTCCCTTCCTCCAGGCGCCTCTGAGATCTCACCCTACTCTGGGCCCTCTGAGTCATGTCCCCCACTTGGGATCCCTCTGGGCCCCCATTCCTTCTATTCCTCTAAATCCATTCCATCTACCCACCTACCCTTCCACCCATCAGAGTTCATCCTCTTCACCCGGGCTTCTGTGGGGTAGTTCTGGGGACACTGGTGACCTTCAAAGCCGGATCCTACCTTCATGGGCCTGACAGTCTGATTGGAGGCCCATTTCCATCATCCTGAGTGGTTGCACATGCCTGTCCTTCTAGCACTTAGGAGACCCAGGCCATGAGAATTGCCTCGAGTTCGAAGCCTCCTGAGTGCTGGGATTTCAACTTCAAACAGCTTTATCTCTTCCTTTTTGTTCTGTTCTCTTCTGTTGTGTTCTGAACTCACGATTAGCCCAGGCTGGCGTTGAGCTTGCTGTGATCCTCTTGCCTCTGCCTCCCCAGGGCTGGGATCACAGGCGAGCACCGCCACACCCAGTCCTTCTTTTCTCTCACCTGTGTGCCCTTTCTTTGTCTTGCCTTCTCCAGCTGACAGGGATCCAGTATAATGTTGAAGAGGCCCTCAGAGTGGCATCACACCCTGAGCCTGCGGTCAGGGGGAAAATTCTGTCTTCAATGGTTAACTCGCAGAGTAGCAGGGCTTGTTTGTTTCCTAGTCCATTCCTTTGGCCCTTTATGTAAGGGAGCCCCTCTGGGCCTGTTTTACTGAGAGTTTGCATCAGGAATCTGGGAAGAGTTTTGTGAAGTCATTTTGCTGCATCTCATGAGAAGATGGTGCTGTTCTTCTTTAGTGAATTACATTGATCTCTCTTTCTCCCTCTCTCTCCATGATGCCCACGATTAACGTCTCTCTCCTTTCCAAGAACGCAGTGCATTGTCATGACCGATACTCACCGTGTTGTGCTATAGAACTCTTGAATTTATTCCTCCGAAGTGAAACTTTATGTCCCCTCACCGACATCCCCCTCCTCTCCTCAGCCTCAGTCCTGATTAACCACTATTCCCCCTCCTCTGCCCTAAGTTCCACTCCACAATGAAACGAGATCCTGCAGTATTTGATTATCTGTGCCTGGCTGATTTTGCTTCACTTAATGACCTTTGGGTTCGTTGACATTGACTGTATTAGTCAGCTTTGGCACCGAGGGACAAAATACCTGACACCCATAACTTAAAGGAGGAGAGGCTTATTTGGCCCCTTTTTTCATTTTTTGTTTGTATTTTGAGACCGGGTTTCCCTATGTGGTCCAGGCTGGCCTTGAACTCACAGTAAGGCTCCTGCCTCAGCCTCCTGGTCTGCTGGTATTACAGGCATGGTTCATCCCAACTGATGTGTTTTTTAAAGCAGGCTTTTTGTTTCTTTGCTTTTTGGTGGTGCTGGAGACGAACTCAGGGCATTCAGCCTGCTGAGCTCGTGCTCCACCATTGAGCTGCAGCCCGGGCCTTTTTTCTTAATGTCCTTTTAGTGGACATGAAGTGCTATTTCGTTGATTTCTCCGGTGATCTTTATTATTTCCTTTTACTTATTTTGGATTTAATCTCTTCTTCTTTTTCTAGCTCCTTCCTTCCTTTCCTCTCTCTATCCTTCTTTCTCACTTTCTTCTTTCTATTTTTTAATTCTTCTTCTTTCTGTACAAACAGAAATTTCTAGGTGGAGTGGCAGACACTGCAACCTCAGCACTCAGGAGGCTGAGAGGCTGAGGCAGGAGGATTGCCAAGAGTTCCAGGCCAGCCTGGGCTACACAGTGAGTTTAAGACCAGCCTGCGCTTCAGAGGAAGACATATATAGTGTATATATATGACATATGTATCTGTGGTATATAACACAATGTTTTGATAGATGTACATTGTGGAATGACTAAAGCGAGCTAATTAACTAGCAGTTATCTCACATTCTTATCTTTTTGTGTTAACAATATTTAAAGTCTACTCAGCAGGTTTTCAAGTACACAGGGCATTGTTAGGAGCCCCGGGCAGCACATCGTAAACAGCCTGAACCGCACGGCCTTTGACCAACATCCCTCCACCCCCTTTCTTCTTTTCCAATGGAAGCGTTTTTAAACTATAAATATCCCTCCAGCTGTTACTGTACCTCATGCTACATATGTCAACATACTTCCTTTCTTATTCAGTTTTACAGTCCTACTTTGTCTTTTTTTGGTGCTGAGGTTCGAACTTGGGTCCTTGCACGGGAGCAGCAGGCAGTGAAACCACTGAGCTAAACCCCCGGCCCTACAGTCCTACTTTCGATTTCCTCTTTGCCCTCTTGGGTTATTTACTTTCCCAAGTTTTGTGGGATTTTTGAGATGTCTTCATGTTTTTGATTTCCATTATGATCAAAGCAAAATATTTTATAATACTTCAGTCTTTTTGTTGTGGTGGTGGTACTGCAGGTTGAACCCAGGGCCTTTGCCCTGAGCTTCATCCCCAGAACTTTTTGCTTTTTATCTTGAGATGGGGTTTGTCTAAGTCATCAACTGGCCCAGCTCAGCTTTGCTGAGCTCAAACTTGGGATCCTCCTGCCTCAGCTTCCCATAGTGCTGGGATTACTGGTGTGCCCCACCATGCCCTCCTACTTTACTATTATAGACAGTACCTGGCCCCGGCCTGTTCCTTCCTTCAGTTGGCCAATCCCACCTTTTAATTAGAAGGCTTAATCCCTTCGCCTTTCCCTGTATTTGTGGAAACAACTAGACATGTGTTCACCGTCTTATGCCTTGTATTCTGTCTGTCCTTTCTCTCTTTCTTTGTTTCTTTCTTCCTTCCTTCCTTCCTTCCTTCCTTTCTCTCTCTCTCTCTCTGTCTCTCTCTCTCTCTTTCTTTCTTTTTGTACCAGGGATCGAACTCGGGTCCTTGCACTTGTGAGGTAGGCGTCAGAACCACTGATCTAAATCCCTGGCCCTTCTGTCTGTCCTTTCTGACTCCTGTTCTCCAGCTGTTCCTTTACTGCCTTTTTAAAAGCTTAATTCAATATAATCTTAATGTTCCATTTCTTTTTTTTCTTCTTAATGTTCCATTTCATTTCCTTGTGGCTCCTTACACAAACCTTTAAAAAGCTTTTTCTCTCAACATGATTACAGATTGCTAGGAAGTTTCCAAAGCAGTTTCCAGTGGTCCTGGGCAGTCTTCACCGATCTCCCCTGCTGCTAATCAGTGTTTGGATGTCACTTTGGGCCCAGCTGGAGGAAAGGGGACGCTGTGAAAGGAGGGCTGAGCTGGAGCCGAGTGGGAGAATCACCTGCCCAAGGTCCTGGGTTCCGTCCCTCGCACTGCCAAAAAAATGTTAGAGCCAGGCGTGGTGGCACACCCCTGTGATCCCAGCACTCAGGAGCCTGAGCCAGGAGGATCCCCCTGAGTTCAAGGCCAGCCTGAAATATAGAGGCCTCGGGAGGGAGGGCCAGGGTGCAGCACTGGGAGGAGACATTAGTGTAGAGGGACTGCACCTGCTCCAGAGGGTCCCCCAACCCAGCAGGGTGCTGATCCCTGCACCTTGAGAGGAAGCCACTAAGGGGTGGGGAAGGAACTTCTGGAAGGATGAGAGGGGCACTGCCAGGGTCTCACACAGGGCCCCAAATCCTGACTTCTCCCCGCAGCCCGGATAGAAAACCCCAGAAGTCAGGGGACCTTGGGGTGCCCTGCAGGGCCCTCCGTTGTGGGAGATGGTTAGTCTCAGCGTCAAGTTAGTCTACTCTACTCTGGAGCTCCACTCAGCTCCTTTCCTTCCTTTTTAAGGCTGAATAATATTCCGTTAATAACATTGTATTTCAATTGGAATATAATTGTACAATGGGATATTCTTCAACCTTAAGAAGGAAGGAAATCCGGAAACATACTGTACACGGTGAACCCCCAAACTGACTCTAGGTGAATCAGCCAGTAACAAGGGACAAAAGTCATGATTCCATTAATGTGAGGAACCAAGAATGGTAAAATTCATAGAGACCAGAAGTGGATTGGTGGGGACTGGGGCTGTGGGAGGGATAGAGTTTATATTCTCAGCGTGGCAGGATGAAAACAGCTCTGGAGATGGAAGAGGCACTGCTTATAGCACAGTGTACATGTATTAAGGCCGCTGACCTGGGCACTTAAAAAGGTTAAAATGGTGAGCCCAGTGCTCAGGAGGCTGAGGCAGGAGGGTTTCAAGTTTGAACCTAGTCTGGGCAACTTAACAAGTGCAAGGCCATCCACGATTCATACATAGCAAGAGCTTGTCTGAGAGAGAGAGAGAGAAATTTTTATGTTGTGTGAATTTTAGCACAATTTTTAAAAATTTTAAATGAGAGGCAAAGTAGCTGTTTCAACCTACCAAAGGCTAAGGAATGTATCTTCAGCGGAACTGCACTGCAAAGGTTAGAGAAAGCCCTGCAGCCTAGGGAGAGGGACCAGTAACTCCATGGGGGATACACAAGCTGCTTTTCTTATTCAAATCCCTTTGAAGACAGGCAGCACCACTGACCTATATACCCGGCCCTCAAATCCCTTGCAAAGAAGACTTTTAGAACACAAATAATGAATGGTATTGTGTGCTTTTAACCTGTGGGAAGAAAAGGCATGCTGGGAAGAGCCCAAGGTCTGAGGGGAGAGAAGGGCAAGTTGTAGCCAGGCGTGAGTTGGCGTGAGCCCCAGCAGGTGGCCTCAGAGAAAGGGGAAGACTATAGACTCTAAAGGAAGCATGCTGGGCGTGGTGCCCCATGCCTGTACTCCCAGCACTCAGGAGGCTGAGGCAGGAGGATTGCTGTGAGTTTGAGGCCAGCCTGGGCTACATAGGGAGACTGTTTTTCAAGATAAATAGAAAGAGAAAAGAAAAAAAAAGGCACCACTACCATCCCCAAACAAAGAGCCACAGCTAATAAACTGACAAAGAAGGCAGAAGGGAATCATTAAAAAGTACTTGACTGGGGCTGGGAGTTTAGCTCAGTGATACCGCACCTGCCTCACAAGCTCAAGGTCCTGAGTTCAATCCCCAGTACCAAAAAAATAAGTACTTGATTAATCTGGGCATGGTGGGCCGTCCCTGAAATCCCAGCACTTGACAGGCTGAGGCAGGAAGATTCCAAGTTTCAGCCCAGCAAGAGATTTAAAAAAAATACTCTTCCTTTTGTTTTTTTTATTTTGGTGCCAAGGATTGAACTCAGGTCCATGTGCTTGTGCAGCAGGTGGTGAAACCACTGAGCTGAATCCCCACCCCTAAAAATAATACTAATAAGAGCCAAATATTTAGCTCAGCAGCATGGTGCTTGCCTGGGAAGCACAAGGTCCTGAGCTCAATTGGTGGTTTAAAAAAAACCACCTCCCCCCCAAAATAATAATAATGCTGGGAATGTAGCTCAGTGGTAAAGCCCTGGGTTTCATCTCCTGTACTGAAAAAGAAATCAAAATATAAACTTACTTTTCTTCTACTGCTCAAAGATAGGACTTTCCATTCTCCAAGACAGGGTGTCACTGTGTGGTTCAGGCTGGCTTTGAATTCACAGCAGTCTTCCTCCCTCAGCCTCCTGAGTGCTGGAATTATTCCAGGCAGGTGCCACCGTACCCGGCACTGGCCAACATCTTACATTTAGGTGCCCTGTGAGGTGGATGCCCAGAATATATCCTTGGAAGCAGATTTCTGGGAATAAAAGCAAACACAGAGCATGGGGTCGCATGCCTTTCAGCCCAGCTACTTGGAAAGCTGATGCAGGAAGATTGCAAGTTCAAGGCCAGCCTGGGCATCTTAGTGAGCCTGTGATTCAAGATAAAATAAAAAGACCAAAAAAATGTGAAGATAAAACAAAAAGGACTGGGATGTAGCTCAGTGATAAAACAGTTGCCTAGTACGTGTAAGGCCTTGGGTTCACATCCCTAGGACTGCAAAAAACAAAGAAACCCAAAAAGTCAATGTCACGCCAGGCCACATCAGCGGGAAAGGCCGTCACACATCGCCATGTCCCAGCCTTTAGTTCCAGGAAGTCTGAGTACACCTGTGCCCCTGCCAGGTGTGGGGAGCACAGGCTACACTACCTCTGCCCCCAGACTCCTCAAGGCAGTAGTGGCTCAGACCGACACCCACAACCACCCCCAGCACCTGGCAGCCACTTTCCCCTTAAAAACTGTCCCTCTCCCCTTGTTCATTGCTGATTCTCTTTTCAGACTCAGCCCACTCACACCCCAGTGAAATGAACAGCCTAGCTGCGTTCACAAAGCCTGCCCGAGTGGTCTCTCTCCTGTCTGCGCCTTCGATGCAGTAAACACACATCTTTATTGTCAAATTTTTCTCCATGGAGGCTGCACACTTGCCTGACATTGGGGGATGGGAAGGATTCCTTCCAGGTTCATTGTATCCTGAACTAAGAACTGGACAGGACACACAGAAAAGGTGGCGAGGGAGTACATTTATTGAAGGTGGAAAAGAAGCAAGTGCTACAGGGTAAAACTGGGTGTGGTGGTGCACTCCTGTAATTCCAGCACTTGGGAGGCTGAGGCAGGAGGATGAGGAGGGGTCAAGGTCACCCTGGGCTCCGTAGTGTGTTCAAGGCCAGCCTGTACCACACAGGGAAACCCTGCCTTAAAAAAACAAAACAAAACAAAACAAAACCCTCTACAGTCCAAGAGAGGGCTAGTGCAGCTGGAGGATAAGAGAAAAGGGTGTTTAGGGGTGGAGATTTAGCTCAGTGGCAATGTGCCTGCCTCACAATCCCAAGGTCCTGAGTTAGGTCTGTGGTACCAAAGAGAGAGAGAGAAAGGAGTCTTTGGTATCCAAAGTTCCTGGATCAGTTTCTCCCTCATGCAAATAAAGGACTCAGACATCTTTCCTATCAAAAACTTAGGGGCTGGGCTGGGGATTTAGCTCAGTAGTTCTGCTGCCTGCTGTGCAAATGCAAGGTCGGGAGTTCAATTCCGGGTTCAAAAAAAAAGTTTCACTAAGCCGAGCCTGTTACCCTATTGAAAGTGTTCTATGGAAAGACTCACTTGGCTTCCCTCCAGATCCGAAGGAAGAATTGAAAATAGCGTTTTTCGGTTTGGTGCTGGCAGCAGTGCTGGATTCAAATGAGGGATTGAAAATACCGCTTTCTGCTTGGCTCCAGGTACAGTGCTCAGCTAGGGAGTGGTTTTGGATCCTGTGTTCTGCGCATGTCCTCTGGGTTCTTATGACCCTTGAGCAGTTCTCTGTCACTTTGCCCCTGCCCTAATCTCCCGCCTCAGTGGCACCAGCAATGCAGTGGAGCATTTGCTCTGCGACATAAGGTTTTGCCAATATCATAGGTAAAAAATGCTACTTTGGAGTAGTTTTCATTAGTGTCCTTCACCCCCACCCTCCCCCTTTTCCTTTTCCTTTTCTGGTCCTGGAGACCCGGCCCAGGGCCTCAGGTGAGCCTCCCTGGCCCTCTGCTGCTGGCCTGTCCCCACCTCCATCGAAGAGGTTTTTATTACCAGGGACAGTGAGCACCTTTCCAAAAGGTTAAAGACCACCTGTCTATCTTTCTCTGTGAGCTATCTGTTTTGTGCATTGAAAAAAATTGGGACTTTGGTCTTTTTTTTTCCGTTACTGGGGATTGAACTCAGGACCTTGCACTTGCCTGGGAGGCGGGGTTCCACTGAGCTACATCCCCAGCCCCAGGTCTTTTTCTGTATCATTTTTAAAAGCCCTTTATATATTAAGGAGACAAGCATCTTGTGTATGATGTAAATTGTAAATATCTTCTCCAAGATTGTCTCAACTTTTA
Organism: Heterocephalus glaber; assembly: GCF_053883595.1. NCBI lineage: Eukaryota > Metazoa > Chordata > Mammalia > Rodentia > Bathyergidae > Heterocephalus > Heterocephalus glaber. The sequence continues at coordinate 2,256,833 of NW_028258450.1, forward strand.
TTTTGCTACAGCCTCATCCTTTTTTCTTTTTTTTTCTGTAATGAGAATTGAAACCAGAGGGAATAAACTGAGCTGCATTCCAGGTCTTTTTAAATTTTATTTTTTGAGACAGGGTCTTGCTAAGTCATTAAGGTGCCCAGTCTCTCAGCATGCTGGGATTTCAGGCATGGGCCACCACACTTAACTGGCATCACCGTTTCTTAAGCAATTTCTAATTGTGTTTCAGTAGATTTATTTATACATTTTCATTTATTGTGCTTGGTTTTCCTCTAGCTCTGTGTGTATGTGTGGGTGTGTGTGGCTTTTCTGAGACAAGGTTGCTGCAGACCAGCTGCAGTCGATGTAGGGTAGGAAGGGGAGATGTCTTGGGATGGCGATGAGAAAAGAACCTTCACAAGCAATGTTCAGGTTCCCTCTGAGAAGTCACAAGGTCTGATTTATTTTTATATCTTTAAGCAATAGCTGGGAGCATTGGGTGGAACATATTTATATTTTAAGTTGCCTTCGCAATTTCTATTGAAGTAAAGGTTATTTTCTTGCTAAACAAAGTACAATTTCTCTAACCTGTTTCATTTTATTGAACATCATGAATACATATTTAAAAATTACAATTGTCCCCTTATTTACCCACACCTAAACAGAACAGAAAGTAACTTAATCAAAATCTTTATATCAGTGGGGGTAAAAGCAAGATTTAATCAACTAAGTGTCAAACTTGTGGTCACCAGCTGGCCCTTGAGAAACTGCACAATGGTTAATATAGTTTGCTATTAGCTCTCTATTTTACTTTACCTCTATTCATCTTAACTAAATGCCATTTAGGTTCATAGTCCATGACCAGGAGATATTTACAGCACTTTGAGAAATATTGAGTAACTTGTCTCCTTAATGTATTTACCTGTTTTAACTTTCTTTCTTTTCCCCATTTTCCACTATTTTTTTCATCCAAAGTCTGTCTTTCCAATCTCTTCGTAAGACCCCTTTAGTAAATAGAATGTCAACAATAAGAGGGGGAGTTATGGTAGTGGGGAAACAGAGGGGGTTTTAGGAGAAGTTTCTTTAGAAGTGGATGTGGCAATAGAACTAAGAGAAACTGGAATTTAGGACTTGTGAGCCAGATCAGATTTCAATATATCATTAACAATTTGCCTCATGGAGAGTTTGTTGTTAGTCACAAACACAATGACTCCTGTGATCACAGTAACAATTATAAACATTATGGCAAGAAAAAATAAAACATGAGGGTACGATGTGTTCCACCCTTTCTTTCCCCCAGCTGGAACTTTGTCAAGCAGCAATGGAGGTCGGTTGGGCTTCACCATCTCCCCCTTTTTTATTTTATTTTTTTTAATTTGGCGATGTGGAGTTCAAGTTGGATATTCTTGAGGGCTCGAATTAATTGTCTGAAGATGACTGGAAGACAAAATAAGAGGATTAATATGACTAAAATGGTGATTCTCAGATTGATAAAAGAAAAAAAGGTTTTTGTTGAAATAGAGGAGGAGAGAGAAGACAGGAAGGAACTAGCTATTACTTCTGCTGAAGAAGTTTGCAGTTGTGCCTGACTAATAGCACTAACTTGTGAATGTAAATGTTGTAAATCTATGGACAGGGGAGTACTTTTCCATACTCCTTTTAAATGGGCCTGTACCTGTTCCCATGTCATATGACTGTCATTGTAGGGTAATCGCGTAACACAAATGGCAGGCTGTCGCTATGACCATGATAGGAAATATTATAAGAAAGCTTATGTAACAAAAAGTTATTTTCCTCACCCCCCCAGTAACTTAGAATGATTGGTGACTACCTTGAGGACATCGTGGTCCCAGGTGGCAGGATATAACACGGGGGGATCAGGCATATAAGTCCAATACATAGAATCCTCAGCTTTACACAAAAGAGGCATAAATAATACTTGGGCAGCAATTATAGCAAGCATAGTTACAAAGAGATTTTCAGCAATAGGTGAAGCCTCTCATTCAATGATCACTGCTCTCGCCTTTTCGGTCAAGCTCTTAAGCTAGCCCCAGGTCGGAGGAGGAACGGTCCAAGTAGATCTGGCCTGATGGCTATTTCTTGGTACTCATCCCTGAAGCTGCAGCCTTTGGAAAGGAGGAATGATGTGGGCCACTAATAAATCTTGAAAAGGAGGCGAGGAGGAATTACAGGGAGGACGAGGCATTTGTTCTTCAAAGGTGAAGTCTTCATACGGCGGGGGAGGCAATGTTCTGGGAGGGTAGTAAGGGGGAAGGCCCGCCAAATGGGTGAGTCAGCATTCAAAGATGCAGGATCTTGGAGATGATTCCCTCATAACCTGGATCTTTTTGTTGTAGTTGACCTTGGAGGGCCAGGGCCAAAATATTGGCTGCCCTCCCAGCCCAGATACCTCCCTAGTTTTGATCTCTAAACTTTGGTTGCTGAACACCCAGAAGAGAAGATCAATAACATTAGCATTGTAAGAGGAGTAGTGAACTCAAATATTATAATTTTACCTGGCTATTGAGCATTTTGGAATAAAAATATTGTTAAACTGTTATTATTGCCAATGATGGTTGCTCTTTTGGTTGGATCCCTGAGTAGCTATCTTTTTATAGGATGTCATCTAAGGAAAATAAATCAGCCTACAACTGTGCTTATTATCATAGGTGGCTGGAGCATAAGAGAAAGGCAAATATCTGAATCAAAAGGTTATTACCATAAACAATGTTAGAAGACCCATACAATTAGAGGGCATAAATACATTTTGTAGACCAGAAAAGGAGCAATAATATTACAGTTATATAAAACATTATGTTCTTTAATGTAGTTTGGTACCAAAAGCATCTGTGTAATAACACTCTTGTTTATGGCACAGAAATTAATCTTTTGAAGATGACCAATGTAGACATATCACAATAACATATTCAGAGCTTAACCAATGTGAACATTTTATAATAACATATTTAGAATTTAAACTTCAAGGATAACCAATATAATCAATTTATAATAACATATTGAGACAATGTTTATTGTGGTCTGTCTCCTATAAGATTATGAAATTTACTAGGGGGTCCCTTTAGTGAATTAAGACCAGAATAATTATTTTCCGGGTGGCCACTTCATTATTCATCAAAGGGAGTCCCCACAGTCTCTATTTACTTTGACAAACAAATAATATGAATATTTATATATCTTTTTATTTTACAACTGTTTATTGTAATTTGATTATTGCATGTAGGTGACAATACACATTACTTTTATAAAGTAAAAGTGACAAAAGTGACAATACAAATTACTTTTATAAAATAAATCTCGGTGGCACTTTGACCAATTAGCAACCTGGGAAGGAGGGCATGCCTTTAATTTAATAACATTTATCTGTAAGCCAATTTAACAATAGGTGAATATCTTTAAAAAAAAATTTTTTTTTTTCAAAAGGTGAAAAGAAAAAGAGAAAAAGAAAAACAAATTGAGCTCAACTGTACAAGCAGACAACAGACAAACATATAAGACAATTTATAAAATTAGAGTGCACTCAAATATATTTGGCCAAATTGAATTATAATATCCTCTTTATGATTATTAGATTTATAATTGTATGACTGGTCAAAAACTTTGGAATAGTCAATTAACAGAGATCTCTTGAGATTAGAATCAGAATGAAAGTGCTTTTATACCTGTAAATATAAAAAGAGCCTTTTGAAGTTGTCCCCCCCTTTTTAAATTTTTTTTACCATAAATCTATAATTATTATTCCTCTGGGGGCATCATTAGGTAAGTGCATCTGTTCCTGGGCAGCTACCCATTCCCCATTTCCAAGAGCATATCCATAGTGATTTCCTTCTTTTGTCTATGTGAATGACCTAATTCTGTTTTGACCTTATCTTCATATTCCATTTTCCACAGTAAATAATCCCCTCCTGGTAGGCAGGCTTTTGTTACCTGTTGCCAATCATATGGAGTCATCCATTTTCCTCCTAAGTTTTCTAGCAGAGTCATAGTATAGGGAAAGGAAGCCCCATACGAATGTACACCAGCTTTGATTTCTTTTAGTAGTTTCAAAGGTAAAGGCTCCCATACCAGCTCATAGTCCCAGTCTGCGTCAAAGATGACAGGAAAGCAGGAGAAAGTGGCATCGCCCGCCACAGTAGCTTCATGAACAACCCCTGAGAAGCCAACCTGATTTGGCGGTGGAGGAAAATGGTGCTGGCGAGCCTTACCTTTAACCTTTTTTGGGCTACACAAGGCAGTAGCTTGTAAAGGTGACCAATCAGGATTATGATATCAAGCTGCTTGTTCCTCTAAGTCCTTCTCCTCTGAGGGAGATAATGGCTCATCTGTGTCATTTTCATTTTCTAATACACCATAAATGGAAGGAGGTTTTTTAGTCTTTAACAGTGGAGTTTTCTCAGTGGGTGCTGAAGGGAAAGTATCTGAGGGACAAGAATTAATCATAGAAGAGCCCATAGATTGATTAATCACAGACCAAAAGGAGAAGATATTAACAGGAGTTTTTCTGGCCCATATTCAGTATAATGTTTCTGTATGTCTTTTCCCATACATCCCCAAGTATCCGCATCCAAAGTTCCTGCATCTGGGAACCAAGGACAACATTCCTGAATGAAGTCCAGGAAGGCTGATAAATCTTTGGTAGCAACCTTAACCTTATGAGATTGCAAACAGTGTTGTAAAATATCAACAAAGAGTCCTCTTTCTTTAGACCCCTTGTGGCCCATTATCTTCTCTATGTAAGTTCTGACTATTCACCAATCTCTTAATCGCCTACTCCTTTCTCTGAGTGCGGGGCCTGCAGTGCCCTATTGGGTGAAGTCCGCCCAAGACCAAACTATAATTGATTACACCCCTTATCTGCCCCATGTTGGGCGCCACCTGCCACAGACCAGCTGCAGTCGATGTAGGGTAGGAAGGGGAGATGTCTTGGGATGGCGATGAAAAAAGAACCTTCACAAGCAATGTTCAGGTTCCCTCTGAGAAGTCACAGGGTCTGATTTATTTTTATATCTTTAAGCAATAGCTGGGAGCATTGGGCGGAACATGTTTATATTTTAAGTTGCCTTCGCAATTTCTATTGAAGTAAAGGTTATTTTCTTGCTAAACAAAGTACAATTTCTCTAAGCTGTTTCATTTTATTGAACATCATGAATACATATTTAAAAATTACAATTGTCCCCTTATTTACCCACACCTAAACAGAACAGAAAGTAACTTAATCAAAATTTTTATATCAGTGGGGGTAAAAGCAAGATTTAATCAACTAAGTGTCAAACTTGTGGTCACCAGCTGGCCCTTGAGAAACTGCACAATGGTTAATATAGTTTGCTATTAGCTCTCTATTTTACTTTACCTCTATTCATCTTAACTAAATGCCATTTAGGTTCATAGTCCATGACCAGGAGATATTTACAGCACTTTGAGAAATATTGAGTAACTTGTCTCCTTAATGTATTTACCTGTTTTAACTTTCTTTCTTTTCCCCATTTTCCACTATTTTTTTCATCCAAAGTCTGTCTTTCCAATCTCTTCATAAGACCCTTTTAGTAAATAGAATGTCAACAATAAGAGGGGGAGTTATGGTAGTGGGGAAACAGTGGGGGTTTTAGGAGAGGTTTCTTTAGAAGTGGATGTGGCAATAGAACTAAGAGAAACTGGAATTTAGGACTTGTGAGCCAGATCAGATTTCAATATATCATTAACAATTTGCCTCATGGAGAGTTTGTTGTTAGTCACAAACACAATGACTCCTGTGATCACAGTAACAATTATAAACATTATGGCAAGAAAAAATAAAACATGAGGGTACGATGTGTTCCACCCTTTCTTTCCCCCAGCTGGAACTTTGTCAAGCAGCAATGGAGGTTGGTTGGGCTTCGCCACAAGGTCTTGCTATGTAGCCCAGGCTGGCCTCAAACTCATGGTGAGACTCCTGCCTCAGCCTCCCAAGTGCTGAGATTACAGGCGTGCATCACCACACCCAGCTCCTCCAGCATTTTACTATGATCCATTAAAAACCTACAGAAAAGCTGAAGAAATGGCACAATTCTACCACCAACACCTGACCATCCCTGATTTACTCACCACTAGTTCATCTACCTTTCCTGAGCCTTTCAAAGTCCATCACAGGGACAGCGCACTCTCCAAATAACTCAGCCCACAAGTGGTTAAACTACAGTTCAGTACTTATTAGTACTTCTTTCTGTTTTAAGTTTTCAATATTTAGATTTTTCCTACTCCCAAGATAGAAAAGAAAACCCAGTATGGTGGCACACGCCTGTGATCCTCCTCCCTCACCCTCCTGAGTGCTGAGGCAGGAGGATCACTGTGAGTTCAAGACCAGCCTGGACTACATAGCAAGCAAGGCCCTGCCTCAAAAAACCAAAAAAGGTGAAAAATATTGACTTCTGTACTCCAGCAATTCTGTTTCCCTTTTTATGTGGGGAGTGCTGATTCATTTCAAGCTTATGTTGTGCATGATGTAAGGAAGGAAGGAATACAATTTTTACACATTGAGAGACTCCATTTTAAAATTATTTTTATGGAGATATCACCCACATAAGATTCACCCTTTTTTTTTTTTTTAGTGCCAGGGATCAAACTCGGGTCCTTGCACTTGCGCAGCAGGCCGCAAAACCACTGAGCTAAATCCCGGGCCCTAGAGTCACCCTTTTAATGTGTACAATTCCTGAGTTTTCAGTACATTCACTAAGGTGTGCAACCACCACTACAATTTCATTTTTTAAAAATTAATAATGTCACCTGCCTGGGATTTAGCTGACAGGCGCTGTGCCTGGCTTGCAAGCGCAAGGTCCTGAGTTCAATCCCCAGTGTCAGAAAAAATTTTTTTTATAATGTCACCAAATGGCTGTCCAGCTTTTCACAGCGCTTATTTTAAAAACTCCATCTTTCTGCCAGAGGGGAGTGAGGCCATCATCGTCACCCAACGTCTAGTGTCCCACCAGCTTGCATTTCTCTTTGTTCTGACCTGAGACCTTCTGGACTGCATCTTCAGTGAGATCGCGCTGTCGCGCTTTGAAGGAAGGAGAAAAATTTGACCTTGCTTCCTAGAGACAGAAGCCGGATTCCCCAGCGACTGTTGGTAAGCCATACGGGTATGATGAAAGGCAGCAGGAAGCTCTGCAGGAGAGAGGCAGAGTCAGCTTGGTCTGCCCTTCTTCCTGTGCACCCCCGGCCCAGGCAGGGACCGCCCCACCAAGAGGCACCTGCAGCTCGTGACTGAGGCAGCCAGAGACGTGGGAGGAGAGGCCCAGCGTGTCCAAGGCAGTGCGGGCAAACTCGTCGGCACTCTTCACCAGCAGCCCGGTTGACCTTTTGTTGATCATGTTTGTGGAGACAAATGAGGGGCTCACTGTCTGCAGGACAGGACGGAAGGGGTCCAAGAAACAATGCTCTCTGTTAATGTGCCTCTGTTAAGACCCACCCAGGTCTCCTGTCTAGCTGAGTGTCCAAGATCCCCAGACCTAGACCTGGCCCCCAGGTGTAGACCCCGCCCCTATGCTACATCCCAGCCTAGGGTGAGACCACAACCCCATGGATCCCCATTAAGCCACTGATCTCTAAGTCACCAGACTCTCTTCCTTCTCCTCCAGAGCTGCTACCCCAGCCACATCCCTTTGAGCCCTCCACCCGCCCCCAGTCGGGCACCTGGATGGTGACACCCTGAGGGGAGTACTCTGCGCCCACAGCCTCGGAGAAGCACTGCACGAAGGCCTGCAGAGGAAGGAGAGGAGGTCCCGGGAGTGAGGCCCGGAGGTCCCGGGAGTGAGGCCCTGATCCCCAGGCCAGGTACTGTTGTTCCCCTTGTCCCACCCCCATTCAGCGCTTTCCCATCATGAGCTCCTTCCCAGGACACAGGGAGAGGGAGGACTCTGGCTCAGCAGGGCGCCCCCCTGGAGTCTGAGGGTCCGGGTACCTTAGTGGCTGAGTATAAAGCATGAGACGGGAAGCCCCTTTGGCTGGCTATGGAGGACACGTTGACGATGACGCCTCTGCCTCTGCCGGAGGGAACCGCGTTAGAAGGTGGTCGCTGCCCAGGGGGATAAAGGGGCGGGGTGCTTGTCCCCACCCACCCTTAGCCCGAGCCCTAATCTGAAAGGCCTGGGGAGAGTGGGGACTGGGACCTGGCATGGTGGTGCATGCCCATAATCCCAGGAGCCCGGAGGCTGAGTCAGGAGGGTCACGAGTTGGAGGTCAGTTCAGGCTGACACACACACAAAAAGACTTGGAAGCGGGGCGGGGCTGGAGAAAGGGGAAAGCCTGGAGGCTGGGGGCATCGATGACAGAGCGGCTGAGGGCCTCTCACCTGCTGACCATCTGGGGCAGGACGATCCCGGTCATCTGCAGGCAGAGGAGGTGCCCATGTCCCCTGGCCTCCTCATTGAGGGGCTCTCACTGCCCCTCAGGGCCTGTCCTGGGCCCCCCGCCCTGCAGGATGGGGACGCTCCGGGGTGGTCACAGCTGGGCTGCACCTGGACCCGGCCCTCCCCGCCCACTGACCTGAGCCGCCGACATCGTGTTGCAGTTGATAATATCCGAGATGCTCTGGGGACGGAAATGGAACCGGCCACTCCCTCGCTCCCCAGCCTCATCACACCAGCCGCATCTTCTCATTTCTTACCTTAATTTTTTTCTTATTTTAACAATTCACACATTTGGGGACAAATGGTTCCCACTAGAATTTAAAGCACACCGTCCTTTGACCATCAACTGCACTTGTAGCAACATGCGCCTTTCCAAGATTCTCACACACAAGATGCTCAAAGCTATTTGTTGCCAGGCCAGTGAGGTGCTTCGGGCCTGTGATCCCAGCGACTTGGTAGTCTGAGGCAGGAGGAGGATCACAAGTCTGAGGCCAGCCTGGGCAACAGAGTGGTTTTAGCGAAATCCTGTCTCAAATAAAAGGGGCTGGAGATGCCGCTCAGTGGTAGAGGGCCCCTGGGTTCAGTCTCCAGTACCAGGGGAAAAAAAGTAGAATGTACACACAGCAATGTGGATAAATCTTTAGTATAAACAAATGAACACATGCCAGGCATGGTTGTACATTCCTGTAATCCCAGCATTTGCGAGGCTGAGGCAGGAGGATCCCCTCGAGTTCAAGCCCAGCCTGGGCTACACAGTGAGACTCTGTCTCAAAACAACAACAAGAAGAAAAGATAAAACACTCAAAAAACCACAAATTAATCTTTAACCTCCACCCTTATGAAGACATGAAATCTTGACCGTGTGCTCAATATGTACCCCCTTTCCATCGGCACCAGGTGACCCCTATCCTGACTCTAACACTGGCAGAATCATTCAACAGGCCTGAACTTAGTCAGGTAAGTGGGATGCTGGAGTCCACATCCCTTCATCTTGGGCTTCCCGACTTAGCATTTGTGAGACTTGTCCCCCTGTGGTGAGAGAAGGTCATCTGTGTTCACTGCTAGAATCCTCCATTGTGGGAACTCAGCGCACTTCATCAGCCACTCATCCATGCATGGGCATCTAGGTCATATCTGTGTTGATACTGTAAGAAATAATTTACTAGGCACACTCGCCAGGCTGTTGGTGGACACTGCTCTCATGCACAATGCAAGGGAAAGGAAAGGATCACGTGGTAGGCAATTGCAGTAAGTGTGTGTGTGTGTGTGTTACTGGAGATTCAATCCAGGGCCTTCTCACTGAACTACATCCCCAGCTGTTTTGTTTAAGGGTATTTTTTTGTTTGGTACAGGGGATCAAACTCTGGTCCTTTCACTTGCAAGGCAGGCGGGGGAAACCACTGAACTAAATCCGCAGGGCCCCCAGCTCTTTTATATTTTTAAATTTAAAAAATTTGAAACAGGGTCTCACTATGTCACTAAGTTGCCCAGCCTGGGCTTCTAACTTTCAATCCTCCTGCCTCAGCCTCCCAGAGTGCTGGAATTACAGGCATGGGCCACCTTACCCACATAAAATTAAAAATTTTGGCCATCCATGGTGGTGCACATCTATTTTCCTAGCCCCCAGGATGCTGAAACAGGAGGATTACATAGAGTTCAAGACCAGCCTGCACTACCTAGCATGACCCTGTCTCAAAAAAAGAAAATTTAAAACTTTTATACATTAAAGGATACTACCAACAGAGAGAAAGGCAACCCCAAATGGTAGAAATTATTTGCAAATCATATATCTGATAAGGAAGGAATTTCTAGAATATATAAGGAACCCCTCTACCTCTCAAACATTGAATGAGTCATAGAAGAAATCACAGGGAAATTAGAAAACACTCCGAGAACCCCGAAAATAAAGTAGAATGAGTGCACCACAGAGGAGTACTTATGAGACCCAGAAACAGCCCTGCTAAGGGGGAAATGTATAGCTGCAAGTGCATTAGAGAAAGAGAAACGGTTAAAATCAACAGCTCTTCAACTAATGGAAATAGACACACTAAACCCAAAGCTAATGCAAGATCACAAGACTAAAACAGAAGCTAGCAAGATAACAGAGACAGGCCACAAAACCAAACAAAAAACGTGGTTCTTTGTCCAAAAAAAGAGACAAATTACAAAAATCAGAAATGAACTCCAGGGGTGATGGTGCACAGCTGTAATCACAGCACTTGGGAGGCTGAGACAGGAGGATCGCTGCAAGCTCAAGGCCAGCCTTTGGACTACACAGTGAGACCCTGTCTCAAAACCAAACCAAACCAAACCAAACCCAACCAAACCCTCCCTATGAGGAAAAACCCATGGACCAGACAGCTTCACTGCTGAACTGTACCAAGCATTTAAAGTAATAAGAATCCTTAAACTCTTCTAAAACCTTAAGAAAGAGGGAACAGGGCTGAGGATTTAGCTCAGTGGCTCCCTGCCTGCCTTGCAAGCACAATGTCCTGAGTTTGTTCCCCAGTACAAAAAAAAAAAAAGAAAAGTTGAACATTTCTTCCCTTATTCTATTTTTGCCGTGATACTGGAGCCAAAGACACTATAAGAAAACTACAGACCTATATCCTATATGAACAGTGATGCAAACATCCTAAAAAAAAAAAAAAAGTAGTAGCAAACCAAACTAACCAGCACATTGAAAGGATTATCCACTACTCCCAAGGGGGATTTAGTCCTGGAATGCAAAGATGGTTCAAAGTTCAAAACTCAATTTATGATACATATTACAAGAAAGAAGGGGAAAGACACGATCATCTCACGTGACCTGGAAAAAGCCTTTAGAAAATGTAACAGCCTTTCGTGATAAAAACATTCAGCAAACTAGAAATAGAAAGAAACTATTTCAACATAATTGAGCCCATGTATGAGAAGCTATTGCCTGGGTCATACTCGATGTTGATGGACTGAAGGCATCGGAAGCCCCAGCCTGAGAACTCATGCTCAAAAGGCACTGAAACTGGAAAAGAAGTGCAGTTATCTCTGTTCATAGATGCTAAGATCTTCTATGCAGAAAACCCTAAACACACACATAAAAATTTTTAGAACTAAAACAAGAATTCCCAAAATAGCAAAATACACAACCTACACAAGAAAGTTAGTGGCAGAACTCTTGGCCCTGGGCTCCACCCCCGGTGCCACAAAAGACAAACAGAGTCCGTGTGCTGCTGTACACCAGCCATGGATAGTCGGGAAAGGGAGCTAAGAAAACAATTTCATTTAAAATAGTGAAATAAAAAAGAAGGAAAGAAAGAAAAAGAAGAAGTTAGTCAAGGAGGTGAAAGACTTGCATGGGTAAAAAACTAGAAAACATTGCTAAAGGATATTAATGGAGACCAAAATAAATGTCAAGACAACCTAAGTTCTTGAGTTGGAAGTTTTCGTTTTGTTAACATGCCAGTTGTACCTCCACTGATCTACAATTCAGATGCTAGCAAAACTCAAAGGACCCAGAAGAGCCAGAATAAACTTAAAATAGAAGAATAAGATTGGAGAACTCAGTATTGTGGTTTCAAAATTTACTACAAAGCAGCCAGATGTGATGGCACACGCCTGTAATCCTGGCCTTCTGGGAGGCTGAGGCAGGAGGATTGCAGTTGAAGACTAGCCTGAGGACTTAGCGACTTAGAGACCCTGTCTCAAAATTTTAAAAATGACTGGGGATGAAGCTTAGAACAAAGGCATTGGGTTCAATCCCCCATAATAAACACACACACAAGAAAAGAAAAATAGAAAGAAAGAAAGGAATACTCGGAGCCCAATGTCATCAGCACCAATGGTGCTCACCTGAAGTGGACAAGAACAGAGTCTGGAATTAACAGCTGCAGATGATTTTTGATAAGGGCACCAGGATCACTCACTGGGGAGGGGACAGTCTTTTCAATCAGTGGTGCTGGGGAAGCTGGATATTCACATGAAAAAGAATGACATTGCCGGGGATTTAGCTCAGTGGTTCCCCCACCTGCCTTGGAAGTGCAAGGTCCCAAGTTTGATCCCCGGTACCAAAAAAGAAAACAACAAAGAAAAAGAATGACGTTGTGCCCTTGATCAAGAATACCCCAAAGCTGGGCATGGTGGTGCACACCTGTGATCCCAGCACTCTCAGGGCTGAGGCAGGAGGATCACAGTGAGTTCAAGGCCAGTCTGAACTACATAGGGAGACCTCGTCTCAAAAAAAAAAAAATCCACAAATAAAGCCAGGCCAAGTGATGCACATCTGCAATCCCAGCTACTCAGGAGGCTGAGGCAGAAGAAGGATCATAAAGTTCAAGGCCAATCTGGACAACTTAGCCAGACACACACACACACACACACACACACACACTCTCTCTCTCACACTACTCCTAATAAAAATTTAGAGAATCCACATTGTCTACAGGGCAGCGCTGGTTCTCCCGTGTAGGTAATTCTTTACACTTAGGACCAGGCAATATGAAAGGTGAGAACCGGGCTCAACCCAAACAGTTGTGCAGGTTGGGCACTGCACAAGGGTGCGTCATTCAAGGACAGAGACTTGTGGTTGTTTTAAACAATTTTCCAGCCAAAGGCAAGGAGCACCTTGCTCTCCGGACGCCGGTGCATTCTTCGGCCTGCCCAACAGAGGGCACGAGAGCGCCGCGAGCGGCCGGGGACTCACCTGGCCCACATTCTTGGTGTCCAGAAACTTCCCCAAGTTCGAGCCGGACAACAGGCCGCCATACAACATGCCCACATTGTTCACTGCGCAAGAGGTCGCACGGTGTCCCTCACAGGGCCAGGGACACTGGGTGGGGGACAGGGAGGGGACTCAGTGCAGCAAGCGGGCGACTCACCCAGCACTCCGATCTCCAGGCCCCGCAGTCCTGCCTCGATGGCACCGTAGATCTCCAAGCCCCCGGTGAAATCGGCCTGAATGACGCGCGTGGACCTGCCGTGGAGCCGCTCTGGAGGACGGAGGGGGATCAGGCTTTGGCCCCGCCCCCGCCCCCGGCCCCAGCTCACTTAGCAGCAGCCTCAGGCCATCAGCTGCCCTAGACCCCTGCCCAGGGCTGGGCGGAGCTTCTGCACGCGCACTCACCGATCTCCCCCGCCTCGTGCTCCAACTTGCTGAGGTTTCGACTGATGAGGACGACGTTCAGCCCCCTCCTGGCCAGCTGCGGAAATTCATTCACTTCCTCAGTACCCCCGCTGCCCCCCACCAGGTACTGAGGATTGAACCCAGGGCCTTCCCACTGGGCTGCTTTGCCAGCCTTTTCAAATCTTTTTAGACAGATGCCCTCTCAGTCGTCCAGGCCTGGTTTCAACTTGCGATCCTCCTGCCTCGGCCTCCCAGAGTGCAGGGATTCCAGGCGTGTGCACCTACACTGGCCTATTTTGCACATTTGGTCATTTACCGAGCCAAGAAAGATGGGCCACGTCCTGACCTTGAAGCTCAGTGTTAGAGCCCTGTGGTCACAGCGCTGGGCAGAGAAGCGCAGCCCGGGGAGGAGGAGGAAGTTCCAGGGAGCACAGCTACGAGGACAGCGGGCGGACCGACATGGCCATGGAGGCTGTGTGGGAGGGAGCTCCAGGGCCCAGCCTCCGCACGGAGACTCTGCTTCTGCGCTGGGCAGTGTAAGCACCCGCTCCACGCCTGCGCTCCTGTCGGTCTCTCTCTCATTCCCGTGTGTCTACCGCGCACCTGCTCCTGCTGCGGGATTGGGGACGCGCTGTGATTGTGACACCCCCACGTTCAGCCCCTCCCATACACGCTCCACTCAGCTGCAAAGCGCAAACCCAACCCTGGTCCTCTCCTGCCCAGAACCGGCCATGGCTTCCCAGGGAGTCTGTGACAAAACCATGCTTCTCATTCTGGGCCTGTGTGGCCTGGCTCCTGCCCCTGTCTTCAGCTGCACTTCCTGCCGTGTCCCTCTGTGAGAAGCCAGGCATAGCAATGATTCGTCTGGTCCTGACCAGCACCTCCTGGTTTTCCTGCCCCTGGGCCTTTGCACATGCTGGTCCTTCTGCCCTAAAGCCCCTTCCCCTTGATGCCAAGTTACCAAATACACAAATTTGGGGAGTGGGTGTTGAGCAGCATTTCGATGCCTGTCTGTCCATCTGCATGCTAAGGGTGACACATCGTGGGACTTACTGTCCCTCAGCTGTGAAGGAGGCTGTGCCCAAATGTCCCAAGAGCTCCCCAGATCTGAGAGGGTGATGGTGTAAGATGTTTTCATTCATTCATTCACTCATCAAACGCTATCCAGCATCCACTTTGTGATGGCACCAACCAGGACAGTCACAGCCTGGCCCTGTCAGCATCACAGGGCAGTGGCAGTGGGTGGGACAGACCAGTCCCCAGACAGCGATGGCAGAGAGTGGTTGTCACTACCAACCAACTGCAAAATCTCCCTATATCCAACTGTCTCCCTTCCACTTGTAACTCAGCTGTCCTTCTGTTCTTGCCGGCTCCAGGACAAGGCTCCAGCTTTTCTCCTGCCCTCCCTGTGCACAGCACCCCTCTGTCTGGGTTATTGCCATCAGCACAGGAACCTACCCTGGTCTTTGTGTCACTGAACTTCCCAACAAAAGGTCCTCTGTCCTGACTCTCCTCCTCTAATAGGTCCCTGCCTCTGGGATCTGTTTCACCATAAGCAGCCATCCAGATGTGCAGAGGCTGCTGCAGCTGTGCTCCAAGGGGGCCTGGCTACTGCTCAAAGCAGACTTTGGCATCATCTATGTTATGCTGGTTTTAGGTGCATACAGAATGAGTTGTGAGGTCAGAGATGCTTCCACCCAGATTTCCAAGGAAGGCCTGGGAGGCCAGGCAGTGAGGCCTGAAAGGGCAGTGCGTGAAGCTGTAGGAATGAAGGCAAGACCTAGGGCACTGGATAAACCAGAAATGTGGGACATCTGCCAAGACAGCTACAGGCCCTGAGTAGGAGCTAGCCCGAGAGAGAGGCTCTGTGTGCTGTGACCCAAAAAGCCCTGGAATGGGCCTCCCACAGGCCCTCAAACTCATATCTCAAAACTATGTGGTCCAAGTTTTGGGATTCTGCTCAGTGGCACCAAGTCGGCTTCACAAGTGCAAGGTCCTGAGTTCAATCCCCAGTACCAAAAAAATCTATGTGCTCTAGACTTTGATTATAGAGCTATAGGACCTAAGGTTTGCCCTTCTGGGGTTTGTTTTTTTTGGTACTGGGGATTGAACTTGGGATGCTACACTTGCAAGGCAGGCAGCCGGTGGCACCACTGAACTAAATCTCCAGCCCCCTGCTGGGTTTTGTTTTAAATCTTGTTGTTTTTTTTCTGTTACTGGAGACAGACTTTGCACTTGCCAGGCAGTCATGGTGCCACTGAGCTAAATCCCCAGCCCCTGCTGGGTTTTGGTCTTGCTTCAGTTTGATATTTTTAAATCTTCCACCACCAGCATTTTGGAATGGGAATGATTACCTGTTGCTCTTGTACTTTGAGATTATAAAACCTATCTTTGATTTTTTACAGTGATTCACTGCTTCAGTCTCAGAGAAGGCTTTGGTTTTCTTTTGTTGTTTTTTGAGATGAGATCTGGCTATGCAGTTCAGGCTGCTCTTGAACTCAGTATGTAGCCCAGGCTGGCCTTGAATTCAGTGATCTTGAACTCAGCCTCCCAGTGCTGGGATTCTAGGCATGTGCCACCATGTCCAGCTTTCGGAGGAGACTTTGGATTTGGAGTTTTGAGAAATGCTGAGACTGCTGAGACTTTGGGGAAGCAATCATTGTGTTTTGCCTGTACATGGTATAGTTGCATATGTCAGGTGAAATTACTAATTTATTCTTGGGTTTATTTCCAGGTAAGAATGTGTTAAGGAGATGTGTTTGTGCACCAAGTTGACAAGAGGCGAAACGTGGTAATAAAGCTTAACTATATCAACTTGACTGGGCTGGGAGCCAGAGAAGGGATTGGTGTGCCTGCCACAGGGACGTGATTCTGGGCACTGTATGGGCAGCAAAATGACTTCACGAAACTCTTCCCCCGTTCCTGATGCAAACTCTCAGTAAGACAGGCCCAGAGGGGCTCCCTTACATAAAGGGCCAAAGGAATGGACTAGGAAACAAACAAGTCCTGCTACTCTGCGAGTTAACCATTGAAGACAGAATTTTCCCCCTGACCGCAGGCTCAGGGTGTGATGCCACTCTGAGGGCCTCTTCAACATTATACTGGATCCCTGTCAGCTGGAGAAGGCAAGACAAAGAAAGGGCACACAGGTGAGAGAAAAGAAGGACTGGGTGTGGCGGTGGTCGCCTGTGATCCCAGCCCTGGGGAGGCAGAGGCAAGAAGATCACAGCAAGTTCAAGGCCAGCCTGGGCTAATCATGAGTTCAGAACAGAACAGAAAAGAGCAGAACAAAAAGGAAGAGACAAATCTGTTGGAAGTGGTGGTACATTCCTGTAAGCCCAGCATGTGGAAGGCTGAATCAGAGCATTATTGTGAGTTTGAGGCCAACTCGGGCCACATACTAAATTGAAGGTCGGTGTGGACTATATAGGAAGACCTTGTCTCAAAAGACTAAATAATTTAAAAATTTTTACAAACCACCCTGAACTTCATATGACACTGTCTCTAAAAAGGAACAATCAAAAACCCTTCCCAAATGACAAAGTTGATTACAGATAAGGTGTCATCAAATTATATGTCAATGATTAAAATTTTAAAAATGTATTGTCAGATTGAGTTCAGTGGTTCCGTTGCCTGCCTCAAAAGAGCAAAGTCCCAAGTTCTATCCCTGATACCAAAAATAAACACAAAAACATATTCTCCCCCAGAATGTTCCCTCTTGCTTCCAATGCATTTATCCCAGCGTTCTGGCCACTTTCTGAAGCAGCTCTGGAAGTCCTCTTTTCTGTCTTTATGGTGCGATCAAAAATACAGTGACCGCCACTCCAGATGCCTTCCAATGGGAAGGTAGGCTTGTGTAGGCATTACCTTATGTCCTCATCCTCCGCATTCACCGGACCTGGCAACATGCAACTTCTGGCTCTTCCCCAAAGTCAAAATGACCATGAGAAGTCAAACATTTTAATTAATTTAGGACACAGAGGCAGCCACCACATCACATCTAAAGACACTCGCGAAAGACTTCCAGGAAGCTCCAGAATGATGGAATCAGTCCTCTTTTCCTGACTTTCTCCTCCATCCTGACCACCACCTGACATACCATGTACTTTATCTTGCTTACACCCATCTCCCCTGGCTACAAGATAAAGTTCCATGAGGGCAGGACTTTGATTTTTTTCTTTTCTTTTTTGTATTGAGAATCAAACTCAGGAGCTTCCACTTGGCAGGCAAGTGCAGTGCCACTGAGGAACATCCCTGGGCCTGATTTTTTTTTTTTTTAAGAAAAATAACATTCAACACAGGAAATATGTACCAGTACATGATGTATCCTGCCTGTTCTTTTTCTTTCCCATTCCCCCCTTATGTACAATAGTTTTGTTTCCATTTTTTTCAATGTTCTCTCTTTTCTTGTCCCTCTTTCCTTTCCCCCTACCTCCTCCCTTGTTCCCTTTCTCATTTAAACATTTTCTTCCCATTTTCCAATGTCTATTGTAGATTTTAGGACTTTGATTTTTTAAAAATGTGTTTTGTTCACTGTTACATCCCCAGTACCAAGAAGATGCCTGACACAGAGTAGGTGGTCAATAAATAGTTTTTTTGATTGTTTGTTTGGTACTGGGGATAAAACTGAGGACCTTGTGCTTGGTGGGCAGGCGGGGTGCCACTGAGCTAAATCCCTGGCCCAAAAAATAGGTTTCTTTTTTCTTGTTGTTGTTTTTTGTACCGGGGTCAAACTCCGGTCCTTGGGCTTGTGCAGCAGGCGGGAAAACCACTGAGCTAAATCTCCAGGCCAAAAAATAGGTTTTGAATGAATGAATCCAGGTGACAATGGGAGGGATGACAGGGTGGGGAAGGGGCAGCTGGTGACAGGCAAATCCACACGGAGCCCCTCACCCACTCACCTCGTGCGCGTAGGCCTTGCCAATGCCGCTGGTGGCTCCTGTCACCACTAGGAGAGAGAAGGAAGAGGGCAGGTGGGCGGCTTCCTCCCTGAGGTCCCTGCCTGGGTTCCCTGTCCCAACCCCAGTCCATCCGGGTCCCCCAGGCTCAGGTACCTCCCACCCGGAGGAGCCCCCTGTGCTAGGGCTCGTTACTCTCGCTGTCCCCTCGCATCTGCACACAGCCCCAACCACTGTTTCTGTCTTTTCTCTAGACAGGGTCTCCCTGTGTAGCCTGGCTGGCCTCAGTCTCCCCCCGGTGCTCCCGACTCAGCCTCCCCAGGGCTGGGATCACAGGTCTGCACCAGCGCAACCAGCTGGACCAGTCTCCTACTGCCTGGGAACCCAGGCTTGGCACGTGAAAGCGCTGTTGCACATAGGTGACCAGAGGCGTCCTCCCCTTGTCCCGTCCGTCCACTGGCAGCTCTCTCTCCGCCACCTGCTCCTCTCACCTGTACAGCTCTGCAGACTTAGTGCCCCTCCTGCCCTGGTCGCCCCAGCCTTTTCCTCTCTTGCTGCCACGAGTCCCTTGGCCGCTGCCTGGATGCAGCAGGGGGGACTCTCACCTGTCACCTACACCCGTCACCCTTCACCTGTCCTCGGTCCTGCAGCCCCAACCCCACCGCCTCGGGAGGACCCTGCGCCCCTTACCTGCCCAGGCTCCCTGCGCCCGGAGCCAACGGTTGCCGCGGCGGACCTGGGGCAGCAGGTACAGGTACACTGCGCGGGCCACCCCCCAAGTCGCCCGCAGCAGCAGCCAGGAGGCGGTGATGGCCCCCAGCGTGCTCAGCGCATCCCACCTGGACTCCATCGCAGCTCCTGCCCCGCAGCCTGGGACCCGCACGGAAAGCAGATGGCTGGCAGCGGGAGTAAATGCTGCTCCACTTGTTCTCTGCAGCCTCCCTAAAGCCGGCCATGCCCGGCCACGCCCCCGGGCCAAAGTTCACCCCCAGCCCCACCCCTTGAGCAGCGGTCTGAGGGGGGCGGGACTTGCATGCTGCGTGTTTCTGGGGGTTTCTGGGGCTGTTTGCTTCTGTCCCCCAATCAGCCTACCTGCTGTGGGACCCTGATTTGTTGTTTTGTTATTTCTTGGTTTGGGGTTTTGTTGACACAGTGTAGTTCAGGCTCGCTCTCTTAGTTACTTTGCTCATTGCTGAGGCAAAATACCAGACACCCAGAGTTAAAGGAACAAAGGTGAATTTTGCTCATGGTCCCTGATTGGCACGGTGGCGTGGCAGAGGGGCATCTCAGAGAAGAAACAGTCATTGGTGGGCAGAAGACAGAGAAAGACAAGCAGCAGCCATAAACAACAAGTGACAGGCGACCCTCTTGCTGTCCCTTGTATCTTATCCAGGCCTCCTACCCTTAGGGTGGTAGCACTCACACCCACGGTGGGCACCTCTAATCCTAGCCAGATCTGTGCCAAACCAGCCAGTGGACTAATGTAATACTCACACACTCTGAATCCCGGCATCACACACTCGATCCAGCCACTTCTGAAAAGCCCCACCTGTGACTGCATGAGGGTTTCGGGTGGGGATATCCAGGCCAAGCTGTAACACTGGCCTTGAATTCAGTATGCACCCCAGGCTGGCTCCAAACTCACAGCCATCCACCTGTCTCACCCTCCCAAGTGCTGGGATTACAGATGTGCACCTGTAACCACGTAACCACTCCTGGCCAGATCTTCACTTACACCATCCTTCAGAGTGGCCTTTGAATCACAAATGCTGCCCCTCTGCACCCACTTTGGGGACACCTCTTGCGGTCATAGTAAAAATTTATGCTGAAGTCTAGAAAGGAACTCTGGGTCTCCCTGAGAAGGTTTACTGGACTGAGCTGCTAGTGGAGTGAGAAGATCCTATTGGTCAGAGGTCAGAGGACAGAGTCCTTGATTTGGAAAACCTTCCATATGTGAAAAGATTTGACAGAGCTCTCATCCTAAACAACAGTCTCCTTGGTACAATGGGAAGACTGTATAGGAAGATCACACACCCTACAGAGGGAGAGAGGAAGGTGGCAGGTGCGGTGGTACAGGCCTGTGATCCCAGCTAGCCAGGAGGCTGTGGCAGGAGGATGATAAGTGAAAGTCCACCCTGGGGAATTTAGTGAGGTCCTGTGTCAAAATAAAGTTTAAAAAGGCTGAGGACATAGCTTCTCACTCCCTGTGTTCAATCCCTAGTACTGTGAAAATAAATTTAAAAATAAGAAAGAAGGGCACAGACATGTATATAACCAGCCTTAGGGACAACCTGTGGGAGGTTAGTAAAAACCAACCAAGGGCCAGGGATTTACCTCAGTGGATCTTCCACCTGCCTTGGAAGTGCAAGGATCTGAGTTTGATCCCTGGTACCAAAAAAAAAAAAACACAAAACCCACCAAACACAGCCGGCTATTTAGCTCAGTGGCACTGCCCCTGCCTTGCAGGTGCAAGGTCCTGAGTTCAATCCCTGGTACCAAAAAAATAAACAACAACCAAAAAATGATACAGAAATCAGGATCAGAAAAGTTCTGATATTCAGCATGAAGAATAAATAAATGAAAGATAGCTCAGCCCTCAGTGTCAACCTAGCAATCCGAGGATGGGTGCCGGCCCAGGACCACCCATGGGAGAAGGCGCTGAGACCACCAGTGCTTGCTGCTGCGCCTTCAAAACCAGCAGCCAGTGAGCCTGGCACCCTCTGCAAATACGGAGCCTCCCCGCTCGGTGCCTCGAGATGTTCACAGATGATGAGGAAGGTCAGAATGTTTGTTAGCTTGTCCTGTATGAAAAAAGAGGAGGGGGAGTGGGCAGGGCTGGGGGGAGGGAGGAAGGGGAGCTGGGTGTAGCTCAGGCCCAAGGCCCTGGGTTTGGGGGGGGGGTCTCTTTTTGGGTGGGGGAGACAAGGTCTCACTATGTAGCTCAGGTTGCCTTTGAACTCACTGTGTAGCTCAGACTGGCCTCGAACTTGTGGCAATCTCTTGCCTCAGCCTCCTGAGTGCTGGGATTATAGGTGAGCACCACCATGCAGGGTAAGGAACAGGTTTAATTTTTGAAAAGTGAACCCAAGATGTAGGTCCCTGTGGCTTCACAGCTGTGGGAGCGCTTAAAAGAACTTGGTATGGGCCCTTCCATTTAGGGAGGGGCGGATCTAAAGGTGACTCCATCTTCCAAACCTTAACACATGATCCTAAGGTTGAATTTTAGGGCCCTGAATTGAATTGAACTAGAGCCTCATGCTGGAAGGGCTTTATGCCCATATTCTAGTACAGCTCTTTCTACCTGAACTAGATTGATGCTGTGTTTTACCATTTTCTGTGTCTTAGGGTCAGTGGCTAGATCCACAGCTAGATGTGGCCTGTCAGACCATTTCCTAAGGGCTTAGCTGGAGAGAGGCTTTAGGAGCAATTTTAAGCCTTAGTAAAGCAATAGGTAACAGTTTTAGCTAAGGCTCTGAGGTTTCTTGGCATAGTTTTCTCAGGGTGGTTTGAACACCTACGTTGGCCCTTTCAACCTTTCCTGACATGCCACCATGGCTAGCTCTAGGCCCTGTGTCTGAAGGTCCCACCACCTGGGGACCAAGCTCCCAGCTCTTGAACCAGGAAAGAATCGCTTCCGGACCATACACCCTCCATCCAGAGCTCCCGACTCAGCCAGCCTCACCTCTATTTCTCAGTGTGCTTTCTTTTATTCTGAGATGGGGTCTTGCTGTGTTGCCTCAGCTGGCTTTGAACTCAGGGCTCAAGTGATTCTCCTGCCTCAGCCTCCCAGGTAGCTGAGACAACAGGCACTGCCACCCAGTCTGGCTTTCTTTTTGATGCATTTATGTCACACTCCACAATTGCTCTTTGCTGTAACAGTCGGGAGAAGGTAATTAATGTGAACTCCCATAACCTGGCACACCCTGGAGTTTCCCTGGAAATGTGCCCAGGTCCTGAACGCAGACTTCCACTCTGCAGCCTTCCCCACGGAGGATTGGACTCCAGCCTCATCTGCAAGCAGACTGCACCCCCAGGCATCGCTCCAAGGCCCTCAGCCTCCTGATCTCAACCTCAATGGCTACAAACAGCTGCTGCCTTAAAACAGGAACTGTCTCAGGCCCCTCCAAAGCCCACTTTAAAATGCCCAGTCTCTAAGAGGCTGAGGCACGAGGAGTGCAAACTTGAACCCAGCCTGGGCAACTTTGTGACTTAGTGAGATCCTGCCTCAAAAGAAAAAGAAAAGAAAGTCTGGGGATGCAGCTCAGTGCAAAGGCCCTGCATTCAATCCCAGTTCCACACCTGGAATGCTTCGAGAGGCGTCGTGGATAAATAAGTCCCTTTGGAATTTCTATTCAGCTGCCAGTGCAGAGAGACTTTTGTCATCTGCCCCTGGCCTGAGTGAATGGCATGCAGATGTAAGTGAACCAGCAAGAATACATGCACAGGGTACATCAGCAGCAGCCAAAGGAAGCAGGGCCTCAAGCCTATAATCCCAGCTGCTCCAGAGGATAAGGCACAAGAGTCACAAGTTCAAGGCTGGCCTGGGCAACTTAGAGACTGAGTGAGATCCTGTCTGTAAATAAACAGATACAGAAGAGAGACCCCTGGATTCACAGGAGCTGTGCCACCTCTGGAGCCCCAGACGCCAGCCCACAGGTGACCTCAAGCCAGTCTCAGGTCCCCAGCACAGATAGCACCATGAAGCAGATGGACTTTCCCTAGGGTCTCAGGTCAATACTAATCTCCACCTTCTTTCTTTTTTTTTTACTTTTAAATTATTTTTAATAAACATATTTATAAGCACTTTTTGTAGAAGAATATGATGGAAATGATTTTCTTCAGATCTGCACAAGCTCTTATAATTATAAAGTATGATATCAATGTCCATTTACATTGATATCAATGGAAATGTGTTGTACACTTAAAATGTACCGATAAAAGAATTAAAAAACACCTATCCAACATTCTTTATCCTTATCACTCAGTTTTCAGGATTGAGAGCGTCTGACTATGGACATTGACCCATCTCCATGTTCTTCTTCCTCGGCCTCCACTCTCTAACTCCTCCTCCTGACAGAGGGACAAGGCCAAATTCCTGGCACCTTTCATATGGAAACTTCCCTTTTCTCCCATTGAATGATGGCCTGATTGCAAACTGCATGTCTCCATGTGTCCTATTCTCTCTGATCTTCCACCACGGGTTCACTTTTTTTGGCTGTTTGCTTTTGAGACAGCATCTTGCTGTGTACCCCCAGAATGGCCTTGAACTCAAGATCCTCCTGCCTCGGGCTCCCGAGTGCTGGGATTACAGGTCTGCACCCCCAGGTCTGGCATGGCCTAGCTTTCCACCCTGGTGACCAGCATGGTGATAAGTGGTGCAACCGAGTGGCCCTCACATCCCTGTGGTCTCTGTCAAGCTGTATCTTCTATTAACCTTTCTCGCTACATGCTACCCCTGCTGCAGTAGTTGGTGTTGAACCCCAATGGTGCTCTACACTGAGCTGGGGCCACAGCCCTCCTCTTTTTTTTATAACTTTATTATCCATCACACACACATACAAAAATTAAAACCATTCAAAGAAGAACATTGCAAGGGAAAAAACTACAGTAACATTCAAATACAGTAGATCTTAACCAAAACAAAACTGAAAAGCCATTAAACATTTTTCCATATAACTTAAAAAGGATCTCAAGCACCAATAAGACACCAGAGGATGTGAGTTTGATAGGGAAAAGTTTCAAAATAAGCTTGGTAGATTAGCTATTAAAGCAGTTGTGAAAGCAAAACAGGTAGTGTATCCCTTTAAAAGCTTGCCTTAGCTCCTTGCTTCTTTTGTTTAAAGTGAAGGTTATATAGCTCCTTTGATCTGCAGCTCCACTATAGACAACATCCTAGCTCTGAAGAACAAAGCGGAAATCCGTGAACAAACTTGTGATGTATGTGCCTTAACCGTCAAGTGTTCAGGACTGTAATCAGTGACAGAAGCCACCTGTATCTAACCACTAAACAGGAACTGGAACTTTCTTTACTTAACAAAGACCACTAGGGATGACATATTGCCTGACAAAACTATATTTGCTGACTTTTTTTTTTTTTTTTTTGGTACCGGGGATTGAACTCGGGTCCTTAGCTTGTGAGGCAGGCGGTGGAACCACTGAGGTAAATCCCTGGCCAGCCTGACAAAACTATAAAAGGTGATGGACAAAGAATGTAGGGGGTGGGGGGCTCTGACCAGACCCAT
The DNA here is from genome assembly GCF_053883595.1 of Heterocephalus glaber. Classification (NCBI taxonomy): domain Eukaryota; kingdom Metazoa; phylum Chordata; class Mammalia; order Rodentia; family Bathyergidae; genus Heterocephalus; species Heterocephalus glaber. The sequence goes on from NW_028258450.1 coordinate 2,281,446, forward strand.
TTCTGGTGTCCGGCCTTGCTAGCAAGTAAAGACCTTTGTTATTTTACCCAAATTCTGTGTCTCTGTGCATTTCTTTCTACAATTCCAGAACATTTGGTTCCCTGACCAGGAATCGGGAAAGTAGTGGCCCTTTTGGGCATCGGCCCAAAGTCCACTGGAGGGAGCAGCTCTTTGCCTCCTTGAGGGGAAAGGCACACCCCTGGGACTAATTTCCTCATCTCCTCAACAGGACACAGAGTCCAGCTTGCCAGTGCCAGATCACCCAAACCGGAGACAGAAGACAACAGAAGGAGGACTGCTGCTGTTGGTGTCTCATCTGTGTCTTTCTTTGCTCGGTGAGAAACCCCGGGAAACCCCCATAGTTCTTACCTTTGGTTTTGCTTTGGTTTCACTTTGTGAATTTGTACTCTGTAACTTTTGGCAAATACAGGGCAGGAGCCTGATCTCCCCTTGTGCTTTGCCATTTGGAAATATAGCTCCTCCCATTCATTTTGGTTCACTTTGCGAACTTTGGGCAAACATAGTGCAGGGGCCTGATCACCCCTTGTGCTTTGCCATTTGGGGAGGTAGCTTCTTTCCTTTGTTTTGGGTACAGTTAGGTAGTCACCGGGAGGGAATGTGATGACTTCTGAATAAATGTGTGAATGAAAGAGTTCTGGATAGGAGGGCGTGTGGAACAAGCTGTGGAACAAGACAAAGGCAGGAAGTGCTTGAGCTTAAAGAGTCCTCCTTGAGTCACAGAATTTGTGTGAGGTCTGTCCCGAGATTCTGTGGTTGCGTTTAACAAAGGCACAACGGTGAGCTTATGCGACAGCCCACCGTAGCCCGAGCGGACCTTAAAGTGGCCAAGAGGCCTGCAGCCATGCAGGCAAGCCTGTGACCCCCCACCTTTGTTTGTCTTGCGTTTCCATACAAGGGTACCCACACACACACCAACACTCTGGTCTGCCAATAGTGGAGACGCAAATATGTCATCCTACTGTTTTGAAATGCATGCTTAAGAATTTTTGAAAAAGGTTTTACTGGAAATTCTGGTATTAAGATGAAATCACAAAATTTAGAACCTTTTGTGAGATAGAATGGCCCACACTTGGCCAAGCTTGGCCAACTGAGAGATTCCTAGATGAGGGTCTCTTCTGGTCCATCTGGCTAACAGCCACCCCGCCCCCAGACTGGAGCATCCAGATTAATTTCCCTATATTGATTTGTGGCTCAAATTGTGCCACAGAATGCCTCCTTGGCTTCCTATGTGTGCTCTGGATGCAAAAAAACAATATCCTGATCCTTGGTCAGATAGGGGATGATGCTGGAAAGAAACTGGTCCTTTCAGATCTGGACTGAGAGAATTTAGACTTTCCCCCCTCCTTTTGTGTTGCTAAATTCACAGGTTTGGAGAAGGTGGGGAGAAAAGCATGAGAATTGCTTGACTTCAGTGCACCAGAGGGTGCCTGCTGTGCTCAGACTCAGAGCGGATCGAATAGGGCTTGCACTCAAGTTTGAAAAAAGAATTGAAAACAGAAAATAAGTAATGGATTAAAACAGCTAAAGAAGCTCTGAATGGTGTAAAACGAAGCCAGAGAAATCAAGTTACAAATTTTAGCTAATTGATAAATGTATCTGTGTTTCAATTTGACTTGATGTTTAATTGGTGTGCTTAAAATATTTCTTGTACATCACAAATTCTTCAATTGTGATAATAGGGTAAACTTGCTCTTTTCTGTACTTTGTTGATAGAAAACTCAAGGTCACTACCATTGTATTGGCAGCCAATCAAATTTGAAGTGTAACAATCTGAGAACAAACAATGGACACTTTACAATTTTAACAGCTAAAGACAAGTTTGTGACAAAAGGTCTATAGTAGTGACATAAAAAATATTAAAAAGTTATAAGTAAAAGACAAGCAATTTTGATATAAAATTTTTTTTATGTTTGTTTTGTTAGAAAGATAAAAGTGATATACAAGACCAGAAGATTTAGGTATGTCAAAAGATGTGCGAAAGTGATTTATAAAAAACTTGTATGCTTGTTTGTTGGTTTCAAGTTTGTTATAAAAAGTTTCAATATGTTTACATTGGTTGTCATCAAAGGGTTAAATTCTAAGCATGTTACTAGTATGTGTACATCGGTCATCTTCAAAGAGTTTAAGAGCCAACAGGTTACAATATGAACTCCTCCTTTACAGTGCTTTAGAAAGACTGTTGGGAAAAGGCATAAATGTGTCAGACCAAGGTGTGATATTTGAGATTTGACTTAAAAAAGAGAAAAAGAGGCTAGGTCCAGAGAAAAGGAAAGTCATTTATTCTCTGCCAAGATCCCTCCAAAATACTTCAATTATTTGATTCCATCTTTGCTACCCATTGTCCTAATTGGGAGGAGTGTAAAACATTTTGTAAAACTTTGTCAACCTCTAAAGAAATACAGAGAGTTTTAGGAAAAATTAAAAAGATTAATGCCAGTAGAATGCCAGGTGATTTACAGAATCCAGATGCTTGATATGAACAGCAGTTTCTAGTAAACATGTGACCCTATTGGAATCCCAATACCCCAGTAAACCAGGAGAGCTTAAGAAATTATCAGGCAGCCCTACTGGCAGGGTTATGAGCTGCTAGTAAAAGACCTACAAACATGGTTAAAGTGTCAGAGACTCAGCAGGAGCCTGATGAGAGCCCTGAGAAATTTTACAAGCATCTGTGTGAGGTCTGTAGAATATACACACCATTTGACCCTGCTGTTCCAAATAACCATCGGTTAGTCAATATGACCTTTCATACACAGTCAGCTCGAGACATTAGAAGGAAAATACAGAAGCAAGAGACTTGGGAAGGCATGAATATAACACAACAATTCTTGCAATTAGCTAGGAAAGTGTACGTGAACAGAGAGTCAGTGAGAGAGAGAGAGAGCAAGGAGGGAAGACGGGCTAGATAAGAGGAGGGCCAGATACATAGCAGTGGCTATGGGAGCCAAGGAAGAGAAAGAGAAAGAAAGACAGGGAATGAAACCAGAGGGAAAGCAGAAGAAAGGCTTTGGGCATGAAGACTTAGAGTTTGACCAGTGTGCGTATTGTAAAGAGAAAGGACATTGTAAGAATAAGTGCCCAAGGCTCAAGGAAAAGAAGCAGGCCTTGAAGGAAAAAAAAGGATCCTGGCGCATTGTTGCCTGTGATGGAAGACACTGACTGACACAGACCAGGCTCAATGCAGCTAGGCCCCCACGAGCCCATGGTCAATGTCCAGATAGGGGGCCAGATCAAGTCCTTCATGGTGGACAGTGGCGCAGAACATTCAGTAGTAACAGCTCCAGTCGCCCTCTGAGCAGAAAGCGCATCCAAGTGATCAGTGCCACTGGAATTACACCCAGCTTTTTTCCTGCTTTTTCAAGGAGTTAACCACGAAGCCTGTACCCCTCTCACCAGTTTCCAAACATTGCCACAGCAGCTAAGCAGTGTGACTGCTCTTGATGCCAACACCCAATAGGGCAAAGGAACCTGCTTTTCTTTTCATTTTCTTCATTTCTTTTTTTTTCCTCCTTGAGACAGGGTGTTGCTGTGTAGCCCAGGCTGGCCATGAACTTGCACTCCTCCTGCTTCAACCTCCTGAGTGCTGGGTTTACAGGCAGGTGACACCAAGACCGGCTTCTGAACTGGTTTTCTTCCTGCCAACGTGAGTTACGAGGCCAGAATAAATTTCTATGGAGGGCCTGGTGTCCCATGCTCAGGTAGAACCACTAAAAGGGAACTTCCTGGACATAAGGTGGTTCAATTTTTTTTGTTGGTACTGGGAATGAAACTCAGGGCCTTGTGCTTGTGAGGCAGGCGGTGGAACCACTGAGCTAAATGCCCCACAAGGTGGTTCAATATTAACACCTGTGATACAAACAAAGTCGTCTAGACTGCCTCGGTCAGGTGACAAAGCCACGGAAGACTTCCTTTGTCAGACACTCTGCAGCTCATTCTGGATTAGCCTGGATCCAGCACTTGGAGGTGTGCACATGCCAGTATGGCTGGTGACAAAGGTTATGCAGTGTCCTGAGCTGGGGAGTCACAGATTCCAACTCTGGCTTTGACCATAAACACTGGGAGTTTTTTCAGACAGGGTCTCACTAAGTTGCCCAGGATTGCTTCAAACTTGCCATCCTCCTGCCTCAGCCTCCCGGGTGAACTGCCATGTCCAGCTTACTATGTTCCATATAAGTCCTGATGAAATCTATAAATTATCAACTGACATAAATAATCAGGAGGATGTGGATATCACCACCTGCTCCCCCTTCCATGCCAGTCAAATTACAGATTTTGACATTCATAAATCCAAGCTACATAGAGAAAAAATTAGAGGACATTGAAAATCTACTTGCTGGTTGACACCCCAAGGAGAATCTTATTCTCAAATTTCAGAATTTGAGATTTGGAAGAGGCAGCTCTAACTCCACAGTAACAGAACAAAATCTCCACCATGCTAGGCAAACATTGACCTACCCAGAAGTTAATAGTTTACCTTCTCCAGTGCCCAGGACCAGACTTCGTTCCCTGATGAAATTGCCACATGTGGTGTCACTCCCCTGTAATCCTAGCACACTGGGGCCTGAAGCAGGAGGATAGTCCCAAATTCAAGGCCAGCCTGGGCTACATAGTGAGACCAGGCCACAGTCCTGCCTCTGCCATCCTGCGCTGGCCAAGTGGAATGAATGCCTTGGCAGGGCACCAGCCTGGGCTGCACCCAAGCCAGTATTGCTGGGTTTTGTTCAGAGGCCAGGGCATCACAGAAGCACAGCCTCTGTCCCCTCACCAGGAGCATGAGGCTGAGGTGGCTCTGCTTCTGCTCACCCTGTGATGCCAGGACCCTCACCTGGCTTGGAAGCCCAACTTCTTCTGCCCCCTTGGGTGCCACCCTCCCACCGCCTCCTCTCTGGGGCACTGAGGCTCGGGTGGTGACTCTCCCCAAAGGCCCAAGGGTGAAGGCTTGGCTTGTTTAGTCAGTGCATGTTTGTGTACATAATGATCACAGTGGTGATGTGTGGTGGGTATGTGTACATAACACCCCTCAGCTAGTTTAAATCCCCCTTTCTTGCCCATCTGCCCCCATCTCTCACTCTCTCTTTTTTTTTATACTGGGGATTGAACTCAGGACCTTGTGCTTGTGAGGCAGGCGGTGGTACCACTGAGCTCAATCCCCGGCCCCTCCCTCCATTTCTTGATCCCCTTACCACTTGAAAAAAAAATCTCACTAGTTCTCATTATCTTTTATTTTGCTTTTTATTAATATTTTGGATTTCTCATATAAGAAAACCCATGCAATATTTAAGCTTGTGTATGATTTATTTCATTGAACAGTATGAGGTGCATCCATTTTCCTTCAGATGACTCAGGTTTATCCTTTTTTGTGGCAGAGTAGTACTCCTTTGTGCATAAATACCACATTCTCTTTATCCATTCATCTGTTGATGGGTTGTTCCCAAGGTTTAGCTAATAGGAATTGTGCCACTATAAACATAGATACACATGTATCACTGTAATAACATGTCTTTAACTTTTTTGGGAAGATCCCTATGAGAATAGATGAGTTGAAAGGATTTTTTTTTTTTGGTACCAGGGATTGAACTTGGGGCCTTGCACTTGCAAAGCAGGCAGTAGAACCACTGAGCTAAATCCCCAGACCCTAGAAAGGAATTTCTAATTTTAATATTTGTTTTTAGGACTCTCCACACTGATTTCCACAGTGGCTGTATTCATTTACATTCCCAACAACAATATAGAAGGGTTCTTTTTTCCCCCCAGCCTCACAAGCATCTGTTATTTGATTTCTTCAGGCAATTCTTTTTTTTTTTTTTTTTTGGTACCGGGAATTGAACTCAGCTCCTTGTGCTTGCAGGGCAGGTGACGGAACCACTTAGCTAAATTCCTGGCCCAAAATTTAATTCAGGCAATTATTTTTTTTTTTGAAGTTTAAGTCCCTTTTTTTGTTGTTGTTAAGGGAAGGGACTGCATTCTTGTTTTGTTTTTATTTTTGGTACTGGTGATCGAACTCGGATCCTTGCACTTGCAAGGCAGGAGGCAGAACCACTGAGCTAAATCCTCAGCCCTGTTATTTGATTTCTTGATGCTAGTCATTCTCTCTGAAGATGGCCATTTTGACTCCTGGGAGATGTCCTTGCATTTCAGCTGCCCATTTTTGACTGGATCTTTTATTGTGGGGGTCTAATTTTGAGTTCTTTATACATCTAGATATTACTCCTCTGTCAGAGGAACAGCTGGCAAAATTTTTCCCATTCTGTAGGTTGTCTCTTCACCGTTGGTTGCTTCCTTTGCTATGCAGCTTTTTAATTTGCTATAATCCCTTTTGTTGATTCTTGATGCTATTTCTTGTGCCTCTGAACTTCTGTTCAGAAAGTCCTTGCCTAAGCCTGTCTTCAAGGATTCTGCCTATTTTATCTTCTAGCTCATTAAGTGTACCTGTTTTAACATTTAGATCTTTGATTCATTTTTAGTTTAGTACATGGTGAGAGACATGGGTCTAGACACTGGCATGGGGAAAGCCAGTTTCCCCACACCTCTTATTAAAGAGGCTGTCTTTCCTCCGTGTATGCTTTGACTCCTTTGTCAAAGATCAAATGGCTGATCTTAGTTTGGTGTGCAGTGATAGGTATGGGTCTAGTTTTAATCTCTGACAGGTTGAAATCCAGTTTTTCCAACACCATTTATTAAATAGGCTATCTCTCCTCCAATGGGGGTGATTGGCTCTGTTGTCAAAGAGGAGGTGACTGAGTAGGTCTGGAGTTGTTTCACGTTAAATCTGTATATCAGTTTTGGAAATATGGCTGTTTTTACAATACTGGTCTGCCTCTCCAGGAATAGAGGATATCTTCCCATTTTCTGATGCCCTCTTAGGTCTCCTTTTTCAGAATACTGTGGTTTTCTTTTTTCTTTTTTCTTTTTGTGGGGAGTAGAGGGAGTTGAGATATGGTCTTGGTATGTAGTTCAGGCTGCCCTTGAACTCAAAGCAATCCTCATGCCTCAGCCTCCTGAGTGCTGGGATTATGGGTGTATGCCACTGTGCCTGGATAAATGTTATAGTTTTCATTGTAGAGGTCTTTCACTTCCTTAGTTAACTCCTTAATGTTTATTTGTCTTGATGCTATTGTGAATGGTATTCTTTTCCTAAATTCTTTCTGAATGAGTTCATTATTGTGATATAGGAACATTTTATTTCTGTGTTGATTTGTTTGTTTGTTTGTGACAGTGTCTCACTATATTGTCTAGGCTGAATTTGAACTCACTATGTAGCCCAGGCTGGCCAGCAACTCACAGGAATCTTCCTGCCTCAGCCACCTGAGTGCTGGGATTACAAGTGTGTGCCACCATGCCCAGCTCCTGTATGTTGATTTTGTATCCTTCTACATTGCTGAAATTGGGTATGACTTCTATGAGTCCTTTGGTGGAAATTTTTTTGGGGTATTCTATGCAGTGGATCATGTCATCTGCACATAATGATCATCTGACTTCTTTCCTATATGTATCTTGTTTGTTTTTTTGCCTCTTGGCAAAAAGACAGTGTTGCTCTGAGTAATATTTTGAGGACAATATTGGATAGCAGTGGTGACAGTGGACATCCTTGTCTTGTTTCTGATTTCCGTATGGTGAACCATCCTTGCATTGCTGGTCATGACATATGATCTTTTAGATATGTTGCATTCTATTAACCAGCATCTTGTTGATGATTTTTGCATCTATGTTCATTAAAGAGATTGATCTGTAGTTCTCTTTTTTTGGTTGGATCCTTGTCTGGGTTTGGAATCAGGATAGTGCTGGCTTCCAGGAATGACTTTGGGAGGGCTCCTTCCCTTTCAATTTCATTAGAATTTGGGAAGTACTGGTGTTAGATCTCTCCTGAAGTGCTTGGAGAATTTGACAATGCATCCATTGGGACCTGGGCTTCTCTTAGTTGGTAGGTTTTTTATTACTGCTTAGATTTCATTGCCTGTTGCTGAATTATTCATGGTTTTTAAACCTTATTCAGTTTTGGTAATTCATATGTCTCTAAGAATCAATGCATTCCTTCTGAATTCCCCAAAGTTTGGGTTTTTGTTTGGATTGGGGATTGAACTCAGGACCTTGTGCTTGCAAGGCAGACACAGTGCCACTGAGCTAAATCTCCCGCCTTGAATTCCCCAATTTATTGGGGTTTGTGAAGTACTGGCTAATAATGTTCTGGATTTTGGTGGTGTCTGTTGTAATTACATTGATTTGACTGGCTTGCTTGCTTGCTTTCTTTCTTTCTTTCTTTCTTTCTTTCTTTCTTTCTTTCTTTCTTTCTGACAGGATCTTGCTATGTAGTTTAGACTGGTCCTGAACTATGAACTATGTAGTCCAGGCTGGCCTTGAACTTATGGCAATCCTCTTGCCTCAGCCTCCTGAGTGCTAGGATCACAGGTATGCACACCACACTCGGCTTTTCTTTCCTGAGGAGGAATCTGTCTGAAAAAGATTTGAAAAGGCTGGCAAAGCAGCCCAGTGCGAAGGCCCTAGGTTCAATCCTCAGTACCTGGCGAGGGGCAGCGGGGGTACTGAGGAAGTGAATGAATTTCCGCAGCTGGCCAGGAGGGGGCTGAACATCGTGCTCATCAGTCGAAGCCTCAGGAAGTTGGAGCATGAGGCGGGGAGATCGGTGAGTGCGCGTGCAGAAGCTCCGCCCAGCCCTGGGCAGGGGTCTAGGGCAGCTGATGGCCTGAGGCTGCTGCTAAGTGAGCTGGGGCCGGGGGCGGGGCGCGGGGCCAAAGCTGATCCCACTCCGTCCTCCAGAGCGGCTCCACGGCAGGTCCACGCGTGTCATCCAGGCCGATTTCACCGGGGGCTTGGAGATCTACGGTGCCATCGAGGCAGGACTGCGGGGCCTGGAGATCGGAGTGCTGGGTGAGTCGCCCGCTTGCTGCACTGAGTCCCCTCCCTGTCCCCTACCCAGTGTCCCTGGCCCTGTGAGGGACACCGTGCGACCTCTTGCGCAGTGAACAATGTGGGCATGTTGTATGGCGGCCTGCTGTCCGGCTCGAACTTGCGGAAGTTTCTGGACACCAAGAATGTGGGCCAGGTGAGTCCCCGGCCGCTCGCGGCGCTCTCGTGCCCTCTGTTGGGCAGGCCGAAGAATGCACCGGCGTCCGGAGAGCAAGGTGCTCTTTGCCTTTGGCTGGAAAATTGTTTAAAACAACCACAAGTCTCTGTCCTTGAATGACGCACCCTTTTGCAGTGCCCAACCTGCACAGCTGTGTGGGTTGAGCCCGGTTCTCACCTTTCATATTGCCTGGTCCTAAGTGTAAAGAATTACCCACACGGGAGAACCAGCGCTGCCCTGTAGACAATGTGGATTCTCTAAATTTTTATTATTAGTAGTGTGAGTGTGTGTGTGTGCGTGTGTGTGTGCGTGTGTGTGTGCGTGTGTGTGTCTGGCTAAGTTGTCCAGATTGGCCTTGAACTTTATGATCCTTCTTGTGCCTTAGCTTCCTGAGTAGCTGGGATTGCAGATGTGCATCACTTGGCCTGGCTTTATTTGTGGATTTTTTTTTTTTTTGAGACGAGGTCTCCCTATGTAGTTCAGACTGGCCTTGAACTCACTGTGATCCTCCTGCCTCAGCCACCTGAGAGTGCTGGGATCACAGGTGTGTGCCACCATGCCCAGCTTTGGGGTATTGTTGATCAAGGGCACAGTGTCATTTCTTTTTTCATTGTTTTCTTTTTGGTACCGGGAATCGAACTTGGGACCTTGCACTTGCAAGGCAGGTGGTGGAACCACTGAGCTAAATCCCTGGCAACGTCAATTGTTTTCATGTGAATATCCAGCTTTCCCAGCACCGCTGATTGAAAAGGCTGTCCCCTCCCTAATGAGTGATCCTGGTGCCCTTAAAAATCATGTGCAGGTCTTAATTCTAGGCTCTGTTCTTGTCTGCTTCAGGCGAGCACCATTGTGTGCTGCTGACGTTGGGCTCCTAGTGTTCCTTTCTTTCTTTCTTTCTTTTTTTTTTTGTGTGTGTGTGTGTATCTATTACTGGGGGTCGAACCCAATGCCTTTGTTCTAAGCTCCATCCCCAGTCCTTTTTAAAATTTTGAGACAGGGTCTCTAAGTCACTAAGTCCTCAGGCTAGTCTTGAACCTGCAATCCTCCTGCCTCAGCCTCCCAGAAGGCCAGGATTATAGGTGTGTGCCATCACATCTGGCTGCTTTGTAGTAAATTTTGAAACCCCAATACTGAGTTCCCCAATCTTATTCTTCTATTTCATGTTTAGTCTGTCAATTCTGGGTCCTTTGAGTTTTGCTAGCAACTGAAGTGTAGATCAATGGAGGTACAACTGGCATCTTAACAAAATGAAAACTTCCAACTCAAAAAAATAGGATGTCTTGCCATTTATTTCAGTCTCCATTAATATCTTTTAGCAATGATTTCTAGTTTTTTAGCCATGCAAGTCTTTCACCTCCTTGACTAACTTCTTCTTTTTCTTTCTTTCCTTCTTTTTTGTTTCACTAGTGTAAATGAAATTGTTGTCTTAGCTCCCTTTCCTGACTGTCCGTGGCTGGTGTACAGCAGCACACGGATTCTGTTTGTGTTTTGTGGCAATGGGGGGTGGAGCCCAGGGATAAGAGCTCTGCCACTGACTTTCTTGTGTAGATTGTATATTTTGCTATTTTGAGAATTCTTGTATTAGTTCTAAAAATTTGTTTGTGTGTGTGTTTTTAAGGGTTTTCGGCACCGAACATGTTAGCATCTATGAACAGAGATAACTGCACTTCTTTTCCAGTTTCAGTGCCTTTTGAGCATGAGTTCTCTGGCTTGGGCTTCCAATGCCTTCAGTCCGTCAACATTGAGTATGACTCAGGTGGTAGCTTCTCATACAAGGGCTCAATTATGTTGAAATAGTTTCTTTCTATTTCTAGTTTGCTGAATGTTTTTATCATCAAAGACTGTTACCTTTTCTAAAGGCTTTTTCCAGGTCACTTGAGATAATTGTGTCTTTTCCCTTCTTTCTGGTAATATGTATCATAAATTGAGTTTTGAACTTTGAACCATCTTTGCATTCCAGGACTAAATCCCCCTTGGGAGTAGTGGATAATCCTTTCAATATGCTGCTCAGTTTGGTTTGCTACTACTTTTTTTATTTTAGGATGTTTGCATAACTGTTCATATAGGATATAGGTCTGTACTTTTCTTATAGTGTCTTTGGCTCCAGTATGAGAGCAGAAATAGAGTAAGGGAGGCAATGTTCCCTTTTTCTTTTTCTTTTTCTTTATTTTTTTTTTATTTTTTTATTTTTTTGTACTGTGGAATGAACTCAGGACATTGTGTTTGCAAGGCAGGCAGAGCACCACTGAGCTAAATCCTCAGCCCTGTTCCCTCTTTCTTTAGGTTTTAGAAGAGTTTGAGGATTCTTACTACTTTAAATGTTTGGTACAGATCACCAGAGAAGCTGTCTGGTCCATGGCTTTTTCCTTGTATGGAGGGTTTGGTTTGGTTTGGTTTGATTTTGAGACAGGATCTCACTGTGTAGTCCAAAGGCGGGCCTGGAGATTGCAGCTGTCCTCCTGCCTCAGCTTCCCAAGTGCTGAGATTACAGCTGTGCACCATCACGCCTGGCACTCATTTCTGATTTTCATAATTTCAGTCTCTTTTTTTGGTCAAAGAACCATGTTTTTTGTTTTGTTTTGTTTTGTTTTGTGGCCTGTCTCTGTTATTTTGCTAGTTTCTGTTTTAGTCTTGTGACCTTGTGTTAGCTTTGGGTTTAGTGTGCCTATTTCCATTAGTTGAAGAGCTGTTGATTTTAACCGTTCCTTTTTCTCTAATGCACTTGCAGCTATACATTTCCCCCTTAGCAGGGCTGTTTCTGGATCTCATAAGTACTCCTCTGTGGTGCACTCATTTTAGTTTATTTTGGGGGTTCTCGAAGTGTTTTCTAATTTCCCTGGGATTTCTTGTATGACTTATTCATTGTTTGAGAGGTAGAGGAGTTCCTTATATATTCTAGAAATTCCTTCCTTATCAGATATATGATTTCCAAATATTTTCTACCATTTGGGGTTGCCTTTCTCTCTGTTGGTAGTATCCTTTAATGTATAAAAGTTTTAATTTTCTTTTTTGAGACAGGGTCTTGGTATGTAGCCCAGGCTGGTCTTGAACTCTATGTAATCCTCCTGCTTCAGCATCATGGGGGCTGGGAAAATAGATGTGCACCACCATGGATGGTGAAAATTTTTAATTTTATGTGGGTAAGGTGGCCCATGGCTGTAATTCCAGCACTCTGGGAGGCTGAGGCCGGAGGATTGAAAGTTAGAAACCCAGGCTGGGCAACTTAGTGACATAGTGAGACCCTGTTTCAAAATTGTTAAATTTAAACATAAAACAGAGCTGGGGGCTGGGGATTTGGAACGTTGGTTCTACCACTTGCCTTGCAAGTGCAAGGGATCGAGTTTGATCCCCAGTACCAAAACAAAAAAACCCAAAAACAGAAGAGCTGGGGATGTAGTTCAGTGAGAAGGCCCTGGATTGAATCTCCAGTAACACACACACACACACACACACACACACACACACACTTACTGCAATTGCCTACCACGTGATCCTTTCCTTTCCCTTGCATTGTGCATGAGAGTAGTGTCCACCAACAGCCCGGCGAGTGTGCCTAGTAAATTATTTCTTACAGTATCAACACAGATACAACCTAGATGCCCATCCGAGGCTGACTGGGTGATGAAGTGTGCTGAGTTGACACAATGGAGGATTCTAGCAGTGAACACAGATGACCTTCTGTCACCCTCAGGGGAAGAGTCTCACAAACGCTAAGCCCGGAAGCCCAAGATGAAGGGATGTGGACTCCAGTGTCCCACTTACCTGACTAAGTTCAGGCCTGCTGAATGATTCTGTCAGTGTTAGAGTCAGGATAGGGGTCACCTGGTGCTGATGGCAAGGGGGTACATATCCAGCACACTGTCAAGACTTCATTTCTTCTTAAGGGTGGAGGTTCAAGATTAGTTTTTGGTTTTTTTGAGTGTTTTATCTTTTTTGTTGTTGTTTTTTTTGAGACAGAGTCTCACTACATAGCCCAGGCTGGGTTTGAACTCGTGGGGATCCTCCTGCTTCAGCCTCCCAAATGCTGGGATTACAGGAATGTACAACCATGCCTGGCATGTGTTCATTTGTTTATACTAAAGATTTATCCACATTGCTGTGTGTACATTCTACTTTTTTTCCCCTGGTACTGGAGACTGAACCCAGGGGCCCTCTATCACTGAGCGGCATCTCCAGCCCCTTTTATTTGAGACAGGATTTCGCTAAAACCACTCTGTTGCCCAGGCTGGCCTCAGACTTGTGATCCTCCTCCTGCCTCAGCCTACCAAGTCGCTGGGATCACAGGCCCGAAGCACCTCACTGGCCTGGCAACAAATAGCTTTGAGCATCTTGTGTGTGAGAATCTTGGAAAGGCGCATGTTGCTACAAGTGCAGTTGATGGTCAAAGGACGGTGTGCTTTAAATTCTGGTGGGAACCATTTGTCCCCAAATGTGTGAATTGTTAAAATAAGAAAAAAATTAAGGTAGGAAATGAGAAGATGCGGCTGGTGTGATGAGGCTGGGGAGCGAGGGAGTGGCCGGTTCCATTTCCGTCCCCAGAGCATCTCGGATGTTATCAACTGCAACACGATGTCGGCGGCTCAGGTCAGTGGGCGGGGAGGGCCGGGTCCAGGTGCAGCCCAGCTGTGACCACCCCGGAGCGTCCCATCCTGCGGGGCGGGGGGCCCGGGACAGGCCCTGAGGGGCAGTGAGAGCGCCTCGATGAGGAGGCCAGGGGACATGGGCACCTCCTCTGCCTGCAGATGACCGGGATCGTCCTGCCCCAGATGGTCAGCAGGTGAGAGCCCCTCAGCCGCTCTGTCATCGATGCCCCCAGCCTCCAGGCTTTCCCCTTTCTCCAGCCCCGCCCCGCTTCCAAGTCTTTTTGTGTGTGTGTCAGCCTGAACTGACCTCCAACTCGTGACCCTCCTGACTCAGCCTCCGGGCTCCTGGGATTATGGGCATGCACCACCATGCCAGGTCCCAGTCCCCACTCTCCCCAGGCCTTTCAGATTAGGGCTCTGGCTAAGGGTGGGTGGGGACAACCACTCCGCCCCTTTATCCCCCTGGGCAGCGACCACCTTCTAACGCGGTTCCCTCCGGCAGAGGCAGAGGCGTCATCGTCAACGTGTCCTCCATAGCCAGCCAAAGGGGCATCCTGTCTCAAGGCTTATACTCAGCCACTAAGGTACCCGGACCCCCAGACTCCAGGGGGGCGCCCTGCTGAGCCAGAGTCCTCCCTCTCCCTGTGTCCTGGCAAGGAGCTCATGGTGGGAAAGCGCTGAATGGGGGTGGGACAAGGGGAACAACAGTACCTGGCCTGGGGATCAGGGCCTCACTCCCGGGACCTCCTCTCCTTCCTCTGCAGGCCTTTGTGCAGCGCTTCTCCGAGGCTGTGGGCGCAGAGTACTCCCCTCACGGTGTCACCATCCAGGTGCCCGACTGGGGGCGGGTGGAGGGCTCAAAGGATGTGGCTGGGGTAGCAGCTCTGGAGGAGAAGGAAGAGAGTCTGGTGACTTAAAGATCAGTGGCTTAATGGGGATCCATGGGGTTGTGGTCTCACTCTAGGCTGGGATGGTGCCTTAGGGGTGGGAACTACACCTGGGGGTGGGTCACGGGCTTGGGTTGTGACCTTGGCTTTAGGGGCAGGGTCTAGGCCGCTGGGCCATCGCCATCTGGGGGCGGGGTCCAGACTGGGCGTGGCCTTGGCCTTGGAGGCGGGGTCTAGGGCAGGGCTCTATCTGGGGGCCGGGTCTAGGTCTTGGGGTCTTGGACACTCAGCTAGACAGGGGAGGTGGGTGGGTCTTAACAGAGGCACAACATTGTTTCTTGGACCCCTTCCGTCCTGTCCTGCAGACGGTGAGACCCTCGTTTGTCTCCACAAACATGATCAACAACAACTCAACCGGGCTGCTGGTGAAGAGTGCCGACGAGTTCGCCCGCACGGCCTTGGACACGCTGGGCCTCTCTTCCCACGTCTGTGGCTGCCTCAGCCACGAGCTGCAGGTGCCTCTCGGGCGGGCGCTCCTTTGGGCAGGCATCAAAGAGTACCAAAAAAGGATATTGATTCATTTTACCATTTTAAAAGTTATGTATTGTACATCACATTTTTTGTCACTAGGCTTAAACATCCACAGTTTGAAAACAAAGAAACTCAGAGCAGTAGTGATCTGGCATAGCACAAGAGTTCATGCTGCTTTTCCCAGTATTCTCATTCTTCAACCATGCATTGATTCACCAGCTTCCAGAGTGATGAGAGCAGGGATTTGAGTACGTTGTCTTTCTTGACTTTCAACATCAGCTTTATTGTTACCATGTGTAATGAAGATTTTGTCTTTCTGATGTCCTGAACAATGTATTACTATGACTTTGCTAGGTTCCCACACTGCCTCTAGCAACTGTACAATTTCCAGTCTATTTTTGATTTACGTCCCTTCTTTTGTTTTTTTTTGTTTGTTTGTTTGTTTGGTTTGGTTTGGTACCGGGGATGGAACTTGGGTCCTTGCAGTTTTGAGGCAGGTGTTGGAACCACTGAGCTAAATCCCCAGCACTGATTTGCTTCCCTTCTGCTGTGAGAAGACCTCACTCTTGATGAATCATGCCATGGAGCAAATGCATATTGAGAGTCTGTATATATATTTACCTTTTTACCCTTTGCCCATTGGAATGTCTGTATGAGTACCCAGAGCTTAGCTTATTGTGCCGACCAGCCAAAAGGAAGGGGCCCCGGCTAGGATCACCTCATCCTTTGTGGTTACTGTATATCCAGCATGACGAACCCCATCTTCCACAAAGCTGCTCGTATCAGTGGTCAGCATCAAACAAGGGTGCCATTTGCAAGTCAGGGCGGCTGGAAAAGAGCTCATTGGTGACACTCAAGCAGTCATGATCAGGAGGGCCTGTCTCTGTGGGCAAAAAGGTAGCAGCAGGATTTAAAGTTTTTATAAGAATAAACCGTAAGTGGAGGTTCTCACAGAGAAGCGCTTGATACTGAGTAACCCAATTATTTGAGAGCCAATGATGCTCCCATGTGTTCAGCAGCTCTAGGACTGCATGTGGAACCTGCACAGTCATTTCCTGACCTAAAATCAGCTTGTCTGTTTCTTGAATCAACAGAACTGAAGTTGCTAAGACCCAAAGACAATGAGGCCATCCTTTTGCTACTAGATGTAAATTCTTAGACAAATGTGCCACCAGTTGATTCCATGGGCCTACTTCTTGGGTCAACACTCCAAAGGCCACATGGTTTTTCTCAGTCACATATAGAGTAAATGGCCACTTTACATCTGGTATGCCTAGGGCTGGAGCAGCTGCCTAAGTCAATTTTAATTTCTTAAAAGCTTCCTCCTGTTCTACAGTCCAATGCAGATGATTTTCCTCTTTAGGGCTTCATAAAGGAGTTTAGAGATTTCTGCAAAACCCGGAATCTAAATTCTACAGAAGCCTGCCGCCTCAAGAAACTCTCTCAGCTGGATCTTTGGCATTTGGGGATGGCACTAATAACCTTTCATTTCCTAGGCAATGCATGCCCTGTGTTATTTGAAATCCTAAATATTTAACATGCTGTACACAAATCTGGGTGTTCTTCCAGGATTCCTTATATCCAGTTTCTTGGAAGTGCAGCAACAACTTTTTGGTGCCTTTCAAGCACTGTTCTTACGTTGGGCTGCATAACACTAAATCATCCACATACTGCAGCAGGACACAGCTATATTATTCTGTGGGGAAGGCAAGCAAGTCCTTGGCTAGGGCTTCCCTGAAAAGCATGGGTGAGTTTTAAATCCCTGTGACAATCTGGTCCAAGTAAACTGAGTCTTTTTCCCATCACTTGGGTCCTCCCATTCAAATGCAAAGATGATTTGTAAAAGGGAGTGATGAGAAGGCCAAAGAAGGCATCTTTTAAGTCCAAACAAGTAAACCATGCTGCCTCTGGGGGTATCAGACCCAACAAAGTATAAGGGTTAGGGACCACTGCGTGCAGTGTTAGTGTTCTGTCACTTACAGCCCGTAGATCTTGCACTGGCCTATAGTCCCCATCAGGTTTTCGAACCGGCAGCAAAGGGGTGTTCCAAGGTGACTTACATTCTCTTATAAGTCCAAGTTCCTTTAATCTCAAGATATGGGGCCTGATTCCACTTAAGGCTTGCCTGGACTTCGGATATTGTTTTACAGCCATGGGGGCAGAATTGTCTTTTAATTTTATATCTATGGGTGGATGATTCTTAGCTAAGCCTGGGGGCAGTTCCTCTGCCCATACTCCAGGAAACATAGTGTTTAATTCTTCTGCAGCCTGGCAAACATCATTCACATTGTAACATTGCCATTGTTCCTCCCTTGTAGTAGTTACCATCATGATGAGATCTCTTCCTGGGTCTAAATGCCGAGATGCATTTCCTCATTGGGTGAAAGTTATTGTAGCTCCCAGTTTGGATACTAAATGTCTTCCTGGTAAGGGGATAGGACATTCTGGCATACACAAGATTTCCTGTTTTACTTTATGTCCTCCAATTTCACATGTCCTTTCATAGCAGAACTGACACTTTTCTGAAATTCCAGTGGCACTGATCACTTGGATGCGCTTTCTGCTCAGAGGGCGACTGGAGCTGTTACTACTGAATGTTCTGTGCCACTGTCCACCATGAAGGACATGATCTGGCCCCCTATCTGGACATCGACCATGGGCTCGTGGGGGCCTAGCTGCATTGAGCCTGGTCTGTGTCAGTCAGTGTCTTCCATCACAGGCAACAATGCGCCAGGATCCTTTTTTTTCCTTCAAGTCCTGCTTCTTCTTTTCCTTGAGCCTTGGGCACTTATTCTTACAATGTCCTTTCTCTTTACAATACGCACACTGGTCAAACTCTAAGTCTTCATGCCCAAAGGCTTTCTTCTGCTTTCCCTCTGGTTTCATTCCCTGTCTTTCTTTCTCTTTCTCTTCCTTGGCTCCCATAGCCACTGCTATGTATCTGGCCCTCCTCTTATCTAGCCCGTCTTCCCTCCTTGCTCTCTCTCTCTCTCACTGACTCTCTGTTCACGTACACTTTCCTAGCTAATTGCAAGAATTGTGTTATATTCATGCCTTCCCAAGTCTCTTGCTTCTGTATTTTCCTTCTAATGTCTTGAGCTGACTGAGTATGAAAGGTCGTATTGACTAACCGATGGTTATCTGGAACAGCAGGGTCAAATGGTGTGTTTATTCTACAGACCTCACACAGATGCTTGTAAAATTTCTCAGGGCTCTCGTCAGGCTCCTGCTGAGTCTCTGACACTTCAACCATGTTTGTAGGTCTTTTACTAGCAGCTCATATCCCTGCCAGAAGGGCTGTCTGATAATTTCTTAAGCTCTCCTGGCCTACTGGGGTATTGGGATTCCAATAGGGTCACATGTTTACTAGAAACTGCTGTTCATATCAAGCATCTGGATTCTGTAAATCACCTGGCATTCTACTGGCATTAATCTTTCTAATTTTTCCTAAAACTCTCTGTATTTCTTTAGAGGTTAACAAAGTTTTATAAAGTTTTTTACACTCCTCCCAATTAGGGCAATGGGTAGCAAAGATGAAATCAAATAATTGAAGCATTTTGGAGGGATCTTGGCAGAGAATAAATGACTTTCCTTTTCTCTGGACCTAGCCTCTTTTTGTCCTTTTTTAAGTCAAATCTCAAATATGGCACCTTGGTCTGACACATTTGTGCCTTTTCCCAACAGTCTTTCTAAATCACTGTAAAGGAGGAGTTCATATTGTAACCTGTTGGCTCTTAAACTCTTTGAAGATGACCGATGTACACATACTAGTAACATGCTTAGAATTTAACCCTTTGATGACAACCAATATAAACATATTGAAACTTTTTATAACAAACTTGAAACCAACAAACAAGCACACATATTTTTTGATAAATCACTTTCGCACATCTTTTGACATAAGTAAACCTTCTGGTCTTGCATATCTCTTTTATCTTTCTAGCAAGACAAACATACAAAAACTTTTTACATCCAAATTGCTTGTCTTTTACTTATAGCTTTTTAATATTTTTTATGTCACTACTATAGACCTTTTGTCACAAACTTGTCTTTAGCTGTTAAAATTGTAAAGTGTCCATTGTTTGTTCTCAGATTGTTACACTTCTAATTTGGTTGGCTGCCAATACAATGGTAGTGACCTTGAGTTTTCTATCAACAAAGTACAGAAAAGAGCAAGTTTACCCTATAATTACAATTGAAGAATTTGTGATGTACAAGAAATATTTTCAGCATACCAGTTAAACATCAAGTCAAATTGAAACACAGATACATTTATCAATCAGTTAAAATTTGTAACTTGATTTCTCTGGCTTTGTTTTACATCATTCAGAGCTTCTTTAGCTGTTTTAATCCATTACTTATTTTCTGTTTTCAATTCTTTTTTCAAACTTGAGTGCAAGCCCTATTCGATCCTCTCTGAGTCTGAGCACAGCAGGCACCCTCTGGTGCACTGAAGTCAAGCACTTCTCATGCTTTTCTCCCCACCTTCTCCAAACCTGTGAATTTAGCAACACAAAAGGAGGGGGAAAGTCTAAATTCTCTCAGTCCAGATCTGAAAGGACCAGTTTCTTTCCAGCATCGTCCCCTTTCTGACAGAGGACCAGGATATTGTTTTTTTGCTTCCATGGCAAACATATGAAGCCAAGGAGGCATGCTGTGGCACAATTTGAGCCATAAATCAGTATAGGGAAATTGATCTGTATGTTCCAGTCCACGGGGGTGGGGTGGGGGTGGGGGTGGGTGACTGTGAGCCAGATGGTCCAGAGGAGACCCTCATCTAGGAATCTCTCAGTTGGCCAATCTGGCCCAAGTGTGTGCCATTCTACCTCACAAAAGTTCTAAGTTTCTGTGGTTTCATCTTAATACCATAATTTCCAGTAAAACCTTTTCCAAAAATTCTTAAGCATGCATTTCAAAACAGTAGGATGAGATGTTTCTGTCTCCATGCTTGGCAGATCAGAGTGTTGCTCTGTGTATGGGTACCCTTGTATGGAGATGCAAGACAAAGGTGAGGGGTCACTCACCTGCCTGGCTGTGGGCCTCTCGGCCACTTTAAGGTCCATTCAGGCTAAGGTGGGCTGTCGAATTGTGGAGAGCGAAAGGTTGAAATAACCTTCAGAGACCTCTGAGTCTCTTGAGAACATAATGAATCCTGGATATGCAGCTGGCACAAAAACAAGGATGGTTACTTGTAACGAGAGTGGTTAAATAGAAAGAGTTCAAATGTCTGCAGTGCAAGGGAACGATATTCCCGGAGTTGTAAAGATACATTTGACCTTTTCCCTGGAAAATAATTAGTCGCCCGAATTATGTGCAGAGGAGGGGTTGGGGGTTGTGGAAAAGGTATATAAACGGCAATAAAGAGGGAAGAGGGGTCTCTCCTCCACCTCTCTCTCCTTTTTCTTTTCCTCAGAGGTTGTGTTTTTCTTTCATCCTCTCCCCTCCTCTCAGGTACTGTTCGACTAGTGACAGCTGGCACCGTCACAAGTGGCGCCCAAACAGGGACCTGAGCATGGAGGACAAGGTGAAGGACGCCGCTGGATTGTGAGCTCGGATAAGTAAGTAGGGGGCGGTGATATAAGATATAAGGACTACTAGTAGTCGGATGCTATAAGATATGGGGACTACTAGTAGTCGGATGCTGTTTGCTCAGATATTAAAAAGGATGCTTTGGTCCCGTGGAGCTAAGGTAGGGCAACAGCAGTTATGTCATTTTTTAGAATTTGTGGAGAGAGTCTGCCCATGGTTTCCCGAGGAGGGATCAGTTAATTTGGAACTTTGGCTAAAAGTCGGAAAACAATTACAAGATTATTATGATCAGGAAGGGCCTTCCAAATTCCCTGTTGATGTGTTTAGCCTTTGGGGTCTTATCAAGGAGAGCTTAGATCCTCGTCAAGGGACTTTAGTGGGTAACTCACAAACAGACGCGGTTGCCTCTAGTCCGGAGGCCATTCCAAATATAGATAAAGAAATTGAGTGCCCTCCTTCAGCGCCCCCCCCCTCTTGTGGAAGGTTTAGATGAACCCCTCGACCCCTCTGGTGCCGCAGATTTAGAGGACGAGGCAACTAAATATAACTATGAGGAATGGCCTCCCTTCTCTCTAATAGCTCTTCCTGAAAAAATGAAAACAAAAGATAAAAAAGATAAATCTGAAAATACCCATCCCTCAAATCCCTTAGATATGTTATGGTTTAATTGGAAATGGAAACAAAAGGAACAAGCGCTGTTGAAAAAACGGTCACTTCAGCCCAGCGTCCCGGCAGGGCTTGACCCTTTTCCTGAGGTTGCCCGCCCCGATCCTCAGCTGGATTCCCCTCCTGTCCCACGACTCTCATCCCCAGCGCCCCGCCCTCCCTCGGCCCTGCAGGCTACTTTACAGGCGGCCGCCGAGAGGGAGAGGGGGGGATCTGGCTGGGTTCCAAATAGTCTGTCCTGTTTGAATTCGCTACTTCCTTGTCAAGGACTTGGAGTTCTTTTTATATTTACAGGTATAAAAGCGCTTTCATTCCTTCTGATTTTAATTTCAAGAGAGCTCTGTTAATTGACTATTCCAAAGTTTTTGACCAGTCATACAATTATAAATCTAATAATCATAAAAAGGATATTACGATTCAATTTGGCTAAATATATTTGAGTGCACTCTTAATTTTATAAATTGTCTTATATGTTTGTCTGTTGTCTGTTGTTTGTCTGTTTGTACAGTTGAGCTCAATTTTTTTTTCTCTTTTCCTTTTCACCTTTTGAAAAAAGTTTTTTTTATAAAAGATATTCACCTATTGTTAAATTGGCTTACAGATAAATGTTATTAAATTAAAGGTATGCCTTCTTTCCCAGGTTGCTAATTGATCAAAGTGCCACTGAGATTTATTTTATAAAAGTAATGTGTATTGTCACCTACATGCAATAATCAAATTGCAATAAGCAGTTGTAAAATAAGAAGATATATATATATATATTCTTATTCTTTGTTTGTCAAAATAAATAGAGACTGTGGGTACTCCCTTTGGTGAATAAAAAAGTGGCCACCCAGAAAATAATTATTCTGGTCTTAATTCACTAAAGGCACCCCCTAGTAATTTTTATAATCTTATGGGAGACACACCACAACAAATATTGTCTCAAAATGTTGTTATAAATTGATTACATTGGTTATTGTTGAAGTTTAAATTCTAAATATGTTATAAATTGATTACATGGGTTATCATTGATGTTTAAGCACTAAATATGTTATTGTAAAATGTTTACATTGGTTAAGTTCTAAATATGTTATTGTAATATGTCCACATTGGTCATCTTCAAAAGCTTAATTTATGTTATTGTAATATGTCCACATTGGTCATCTTCAAAAGCTTAGTTTCTGTGTCATAAAAAAGAGAGTGTTATCAGAAAGATGGTTTTGGTACCAAACTACAGTGAAAAACATAAGGTTTTATGTAACTGTGATATTTATTACTGCTCCTTTTCTGGTGTTCAATATGTATTCATGCCCTCTAATTATGTGGGTCTTCCAACATATTGTTTATGGGAATAACCTTTTGATTGGGGTATTTGCCCTTCTCTTATGCTCCAGCCACCTATAAAAATAGACACACTTGTATGCTGATACATAAAACTGGTATACCCTATAATCCCCAGGGACAGGGGATTGTTGAATGAGCTCATAATACCCTTAAACATCAACTTCAAAAACTAAAAAAGGGGGAGTTATACCCCTTGTCTCCTCAGATACCCTTTTCATTTTGAATTTTCCAATGTATGAATAAGACACCCACCAATAACAGGATCATACCATGGGCCAGATGTAGAGTGGACCGGCCGGCCATCTATAACTTCACCGATCAACAAGAAGTGCTACAGGATTGAGTGCCCAATTGGACAATTGTCAAGGTGGGGCGAATACACAACAGCAGTTGACTGTGGGACTTTGGCGAGTGCCTTCTGGCCCTTTTCAGCCCATGATATGGAAACTTATGGTTGCTATGGGAGGAATAAAAAGGATTGGTGTGGGACCAGATTCCGGGTTGGAGGGAAACATTACGGCTTGTGTGCCCCGACCCTATTTACTATTATTGGAAGGTTTTAAGATTGAATATGAAAATGGAACTCGTCGATTTAATGTAAAATGTGATAATTGTACATCGTCAAATTGTGTAAAATTTGGGTATCAAAATGTTTTAATAATTCATCAGCCCTCTTTTGTAATGTTGCCGGTTAACCTTTCAGAACCATGGTATGCAGAAAAAGGACTTCAAATATTGGAGAGTCTAAATGGTTTGTTAAAAAGAGAAAAAAGGGTGGCCGGCATGATTGTAGCCGGAATTGTCACTTTTATAGCATTTCTGACTAGCTTATCTACCGCTGCAGTTGCTTTATCTCAGTCTGTACAAACCGCAACTTTTGTAGATAATCTTTCAATGAATGTGTCTCAAGCCTTAGAGTTACAGGAAGACATTGATGTAAAAATGGAAGAAAAGTTGAATGCTCTTTTTGACACGGTAATATATTTGGGACGCTCCCTTGAAGCTCTCAAACATAGAAACTGTTTACAGTGCCATGCGGAATATCGTTGGATTTGTGTCACTTCACTAGCTTATAATGTGACAGATTATAATTGGCAAATGATCCAGGACCATCTAAAAGGGGCATGGTCGCATGGCAATGAAACCTCCGACCTAGTAAAGCTCCATCAGCAAATACTGAGTATTCAACAAACAAGAAAAACAAGTCTGTCACCTGCACAGCTGGCACAGTCCCTTTATGACTACTTGAAAACCTTGGTGCCTTCCTCACTTTTTGCTAAACAAATAGTGATAGGCCTTGGGCTGTTGGCAGGTGGATTGTTACTTATGTTTCTTCTTTTCATTATATTTGGCCAGTGTGTTCGATCCATGTTCTCAATGATGGCTGTCCAATTGCATTATCAGAAATTGATCACCCCTAAGCAAGAGGCCGGTTAGTCAATGACGGGTTTGAGACCAGGAGAATCTCTTAGCAACCTAAGACAGGGAAGTTTCTCTTCCCAATGACGGGTAAGGTAGGATTCTGTCCTAGGATCTCACCTAAGACAGGCACGGTCATCTAATAAATAAAAAAGGGGGAGTTGTGGAGAGCGAAAGGTTGAAATAACCTTGAGAGACCTCTGAGTCTCTGGAGAACATAATGAATCCTGGATATGCAGCTGGCACAAAAACAAGGATGATTACTTGTAACGAGAGTGGTTAAATAGAAAGAGTTCGAATGTCTGCAGTGCAAGGGAACGTTATTCCCGGAGTTGTAAAGATACATTTGACCTTTTCCCTGGAAAATAATTAGTCGCCGAATTATGTGCAGAGGAGGGGTTGGGAGTTGTGGAAAAGGTATATAAAGGGCAATAAAGTGGGAAGAGGGGTCTCTCCTTTTTCTTTTCCTCAGAGGTTTTGTTTTTCTTTCATCCTCTCCCCTCCTCTCAGGTACTGTTCGACTAGTGACGGCTGGCACCGTCATCGCATAAGCTCACCATTGTGCCTTTGTTAAATGCAACCACAGAATCCCAGGACAGACCTCACACAAATTCTGCGACTCATGGAGGACTCTTTAAGCTCAAGCACTTCCTCCCTTTGTCTTGTTCCACAGCTTGTTCCACACATTCTCCTATCCAGAACTCTTTCATTCACACATTTATTCAGAAATCATCACATTCCCTCTTGGGGACCCCATAACCATAACCAAAAAAAATGAAAGAAACTGCCTCCCCAAATGGCAAAGGAGAAGGGGTGATCAGGCCCCTGCACTGTTTGCCTGAAATTCACAAAGTGAACCAAAACAAATGGAATGAGCTATCTTTCCAAATGGCAAAGCAGAAGGAATGATCAGGCCCCTGCACTGTATTTGCCAAAAGTTACAGAATACAAATTCACAAAGTGAAACCAAAGCAAAACCAAAAGGTAAGAAATGGGGAGTTTTCCCATGGTTTCTCACCAAGCAAAGGAAAGAGATTAGGCACCAACAGCAGCTTCCCTCCTTCTGTTGTCTTCTGTCTCATGTTCGGGCAATCTGCCACTGGTGAGTGGGTCTCTGTCCTGTTGGGGAGCCTAGAAAATTAGTCCCAGGGGTGTGCCTTTCCCCTCAAGGAGGCAAAGAGCCACTGCCTCCGGTGGTGTTTGGGCTAATGCCCAAAAGGGCCACTTTGTTCCCGATTCCCAGTCAGGGAACCAAATGTTCCTGAATCGTGGAAAGAAATGCAGAGACACAGAATTCGGGTAAAATAACAAAGGTCTTTCCTTGCTAGCAAGGCTGGATGCCAGAAACTGCTCTGGTCAGAGTCCCCCCCTGCATTCTTTGTCCATCACCTTTTATACTTTTCTCAGTCATTGTCTCATCCCTAGTGGTCTTTGTTAAGTAAAGAAAGGTCCAGTTCCTCTTTAGTGGTTAGACACAGGTGTTTTCTGTCACTGATTACAGTCCTGAACACATGACAGTTAAGGCACATACATCACAAGTTTGTTCAAGGATTCCCACCTTGTGCTTCAGAGCTAGGATGTTATCTATAGTGGAGCTGCAGATCAAAGGAGCTGTATAACCTTCACTTTAAACAACAAAATCTATGGGCTAAGGCAAGCTTTTAAAGGGATACACTACCTATCTTGCTTTCACAACTGTTTTAATAGCTAATCTGGTAACCTTACTTTAAAACTTTTCCCTATCAAAATCACATCCTCTGATGTCTTGTTGTTGCTTGAGATTTTTTTCAGTTATATGGAAAAATGTTTAAGTGCTTTTCAGTTTTGTTTTGGTTGACTTCTACTGTATTTGAATATTATTGTAGTTTTTTCCCCTTGCCTTATTCTTCTTTGAATGGATTTAATTTTTGTATGTGTGTTTGATAATACAGTTATTAAAAAATTACAAGGGCTGGGGCTGCAGCTTAAGGTAGAGCAACCCCAGGGTTGAACCCCTACTACTGGAGAAGGGGTAGCAAGAAAGGTTAATAGAAGATACAGCTTGAAAGAGACCACAAGGATGTGAGGGCCATTCAGCTGCAGCAGTTCTCACTGCACTGGTCACTAGGGTGGAAAGCTAGGCCAATCCAGACCTTGGGGTGCATGCCTGTAATCCCAGCACTCTGGAGCCCAAGGCAGGAGGATCTTGAGTTCAAAGCCACTCTGGGAATACATAGCAAGACGCTGTCTCAAAAGCAAACAAACAAACAAACAAAAAGTGAGTCCATGGTGGAAGATCAGAGAGAATAGGACAGATGGAGACATGCAGTTTGCAATCAGCCCTTCAGTCGATGGGTGAAAAGGGAAGTTTCCATGTGAAAGGTGCCAGGAGTTTGCCCTTGTCTCTCTGTCAGGAGGAGGAGTTCAAGAGTGAAGCCCGAGGAGGAAGAATGTGGAGATGTCAATGTCCAGAGTCAGATGCCCTCAATCCTAAAATCTGAGAGATAAGGATAAAGAATGTTAGATAGGTTTTGTTTTTGTTTTAATTCTTTTATTGGTACACTTTAAGTGTACAACACATTTCCATTGATATCAATGTAAATGGACATTGATATCATACTTTATTATTACAAGAGCTTGTGTAGATCTGAAGAAAATCATTTCCATCATATTCTTCTATAAAAGTGCTTACAAATATGTTTATTAAAAATAGTTTAAAAGTAAAAAAATAAAAAGAAGGTGGAGGTGAGTTTTGACCTGTGACCCTAGGGAAACTCCATCTGCTTCACGGCGTTATCTGTGCTGTGGACCCGAGACTGGCTCGAGGTCACCTGTGGGCTGGTGTCTGGGGCTCTGGAGATGGCACAGCTCCTATGGCTCCAGGGCTCTCTCTTATGTATCTGTTTATTTAGAGACAGGATCTCACTCAGTCACTAAGTTGCCCGGGCCAGCCTTGAACTTCTGACTCTTCTACCTCATCCTCTGGAGCAGTTAAGTTTATAGGCTTGAGGCCCTGATTCCTTTGGCTGCTGCTGACATACCCCATGCCCATATTCTTGCTGGGTCACTTACGTCTGCATGCCATTCACTCAGGCCAGGGGCAGACAACAAAAGTCTTTCGGCTGTTGGTTTTTCATAGATAGCCTTAATCAGGTTAAGATAAAGACCTTCTATTCCAATTTTCTGTAGGGTTTTTATCATGAATGGGTGCTGGATTTTGTTGAATGCTTTTTCTGCATGTATTGAGATGATCATATGGTTTTTGTCCTTGACTCTGTTAATATGGTGTATTACATTTATTGATTTACAAATGTTGAACCATCCTTGCATCCCTGGGATAAATCTAACTTGGTCAGGGTGTATGATCTTCTTGATGACCCTCTGTATTCTGTTTGTCAGTATCTTGTTGAGTATTTTTGCATCTATGTTTATTAGGGAGATTGGTCTGTAGTTCTCTTTTTGGGTTGGGTCTTTCCCTAGTTTTGGAATCAAAGTAACACTTGCTTCCAGGAATGGATTTGGAAGTATTGCTTCCCTTTCAATTTCCCTGATGAGTTTAAAGAATAATGGTGTTAGTTCTTCTTTAAATGTCTTGTAAAATTCAGCAGTGAAGCCATCTGGACCTGGGCTTTTCTTTGTTGGTAAATATTTTATTACATTTTCAATTTCACTCATTGTAATTGGGGTGTTTAGAATTTCTATATCTTCTTCACATACTAAGTGGTTAAAAACTGAAAACTTTCACACTAAAATCAGGAACAAGACAAGGATGCCCACTATCACCACTCCTGTTCAATATAGTTCTGGAAGCATTAGCCACAGCAATTAGAAAAGAGAAAGAAATAAAAGGAATAAAGATAGGAAAAGAAGAAGTTAAATTGTCATTATTTGCTGATGATAAGATACTTTACATAGAAGACCCAAAAAACTCCACCAAAAGACTTCTAGACCTAATGGACAGATTCAGTAGAGTAGCTGGATACAAGGTCAACACTCAAAAAAAATAGCCTTCTTGTACACAAACAACAGACTCACTGAGAGAGAAATTAGGGAAACAATTCTTTTTACAATAGCATCCGAAAAATGAAATATCTAGGAATCAATCTAACAAAGGAAGCCAAAGACCTCTACACTGAAAACTACAGCATTCTGAAAAAAGAGATCGAAGAGGATACAAGAAAATGGAAAGACATCCCTTGCTTCTGGGTAGGAAGAACCAATATAGTGAAAATAGCCATCCTTCCAAAACTGCTATATAGATTCAATGAAATGCCAATTGAAATTCCAACAATATACTTCACAGAACTAGAGAAAACAATCCAAAAATTCATTTTGAAGCATAAGAGACCTAGAAGAGCTAAAGCAATTCTAAGCAACAGAGACATGGCTGGGGGTATCACAATCCCCAACTTGAAACTATACTACAAAGCTACTGTGATAAAATCAGCGTGGTACTGGGAAAGGAACAGACCTGAGGATCAGTGGAATAGATTAGAAGATGCAGAAACAACTCCAGACATGCTCAGCCACCTCATCTTTGACAAAGGAGTCAACCACCCTCATAGCAGGAAAGACAGCCTATTTAATAAATGGTGTTGGAAAAACTGGATTTCAACCTACCAAAGATTGAAACTAGACCCACACCTATCACCTTGCACTAAACTAAGATCGAAGTGGATTAAAGATATAAATATTAAGACAGAAACAGTAAACTTGCTGGAAGATAAGTTAGGTAGAACTCTTGAAGACATTGGCATAGGAAAAGACTTCATGAACAAAACCTCAGCAGCATGGGAACTAGCAGAAAGAATCAACAACTGGGATCTCATCTTATTAAAAAGCTTCTGCACTGCAAAGGGAACCACCAACAGAGCTAACCGACAACCTACAGTACGGGAAAAAAAAATTAGCAGCTGTACCTCAGACAAAGGACTACTATCTAGAATATATAAAGAATTGAAAAAAATCAGAACCACCCAAATTTAAAGACCCAATTCAAAAATGGGCATCTGAAATGAACAGGCATTTCTCAGACAAGAAAGAAAAGCAGCAAACAAATATATGAAAAAATGTTCAACATCCACTTGTCATTCGAGAGATGCAGATGAAAACAACACTGAGATTTCACCTCACCCTAGAAAGAATGGCTGCTATCAAGAAATCAACAAATAACAGGGCTGGGGATTTAGCTCAGTGGTTCCGCTGCCTGCCTTGCCAGTACAAGGACCTGTGTTTGATCCCCGGTACCCAAAACAACAACAACAACAACAACAACAAAAACCCAAATAACAAATGCTGGCGGGATTGTGGGAGAAAGGAACCCTTCTCCATTGCTGATGGGAGTGCAGACTGGTGCAACCACTGTGGAAGTCAGCATGGAGATACCTCAAAGAACTAGGACTAGAGGCCCCGTTTGACCCAGCTATTCCCCTGCTGGGTATCTTCCCCAAAGAATTAAAAGAATCATACCACAGTGATATATGTGCCCCAATGTTCATAGCTGCACAGTTTGTAATAGCTAATGCTTGGAAGCAGCCCAAGTGCCCATCAACTGGAAACTCAATAAAGATAATGTGGGTTTTTTAAATAAAATGGAGTACTACTCAGCCATAAAGAACAAAAAACTAGAGTCACTTATAGCTAAATGGATGCATATTGAGGCCATACTCTTAAGTGAAATAAATAGGACACACATGTGTAAATACTGAATAGTTTCACTAGTGTGAGAAACTGATAGTGTAAACAAGGGTTAAAATGATTAAAATGAATAATTGATCATTTGAAATAGGAAAAAAGGTCCAAAGATGAAGGAGTGAAGGGAGGGGAAGGGGAAAGGAAAAGAGGGAAAGGAAAAACTATGAGAAAAGAGAAAAAAGGAAATGAAATCTATGTAAATAGGGAAGGGTGGAGGGGGTGAAGGGTGCACAGGTAATGGGGGAAAAAAATAAGAACCAAGATACATCATGTACAGGTACAAACGCCCAATGATAAATGTAAACGAATTGTATACCTAAAATGTACCAATAAAAGAACTAAAAAAGAAAACAGAGTGGAAGGAAGGAAGGGAGGATATTACCCCATAAAAACCAACATCTAGGGCTGTGGTTCTCAACTGGGAACACCTGGAAATGTCTGGAGCCATTGCAACCGGGCAAGCTGTAGAGGACAGAGCCCAGGTGGCTCCTGAGCAACACTCAGTACACCACACAGCACCCACCTTGCAGCCCAGGCGCCCACCAGGCTGAGGAGAGGCCCCCAGTCTGCAGGAGCACATTTCTGCCTTGGATTTATGCAAGGGCTCATGACACTCTGAAGGACTCAACGTTTTGTGCCCCTCTGTTGCCTTCTAACCTGCCTTTTCCTGTCTCAGCCTCAGATGTCAGCTGTAGGTTTAGGAATTAAATTTTTATAAAACTGCAAAAAAAAGAAAAGTCTCTCGGCGCAGGCAGCTGAATAGAATTTGCAAAGGGACTAATTTATTTGTGACACCTGTCGGAGAATTCCAGATGTGGAACTGGGATTGAACGCAGGGCTTTTGCACTGAGCTACATCTTGAGCCTTTTTTTTCTTTTTTCTCTGGAGGCAGGATCCCACTAAGTCACAAAGTTCCCCAGGCTGGGCTCAAATTTGCAATCCTCCCACCTCAGCCTCCTAGAGACTGGACATTTTAAAGTGGGCTTTGGAGGGGCCTGAGACAGTTCCTGTTTTAAGGCAGCAGCTGTTTGTAGCCATTGAGGTTGAGATCAGGAGGCTGCCATACTTGGAGCGATGTCTGGGGGTGCAGTCTGCTTGGAGATGAGGCTGGAGTCCAATCCTCCATGGGGAAAGCTGCAGAGTGGAAGTCTGCATTCAGAACCTGGGCAAAATTCCAGGGAAACTCCAGGGTGTGTTGGGTCACGGGAGTTTGCGTTAATTACCTTCTCCCAACTGTACAAGCAAAGTGCAATTGTGGAGTGTGACATAAATGGATCAAAAAGAAAGCCAGACTGGGTGGCAGTGCCTGTTGTCTCAGTTACCTGGGAGGCTGAGGCAGGAGAATCACTTGAGCCCTGAGTTCAAAGCCAGCTGAGGCAACACAGCAAGACCCCATCTCAAAATAAAAGAAAGCAAACCAAGGAACAGAGGTGAGGCTGGCTGTGGAGAGCGAAAGGTTGAAATAACCTTGAGAGACCTCTGAGTCTCTGGAGAACATAATGAATCCTGGATATGCAGCTGGCACAAAAACAAGGATGGTTACTTGTAACGAGAGTGGTTAAATAGAAAGAGTTCGGATGTCTGTAATGCAAGAGAACGTTATTCCCGGAGTTGTAAAGATACATTTGACCTTTTCCCTGGAAAATAATTAGTCGCCCGAATTATGTGCAGAGGAGGGGTTGGGGGTTGTGGAAAAGGTATATAAACGGCAATAAAGAGGGAAGAGGGGTCTCTCCTCCGCCTCTCTCTCCTTTTTCTTTTCCTCAGAGGTTGTGTTTTTCTTTCATCCTCTCCCCTCCTCTCAGGTACTGTTCGACTAGTGACAGCTGGCACCGTCACAAGTGGTGCCCGAACAGGGACCTGAGCATGGAGGACAAGGTGAAGGACGCCGCTGGATTGTGAGCTCGGATAAGTAAGTAGGGGGCGGTGATATAAGATATAAGGACTACTAGTAGTCGGATGCTATAAGATATGGGGACTACTAGTAGTCGGATGCTGTTTGCTCAGATATTAAAAAGGATGCTTTGGTCCCATGGAGCTAAGGTAGGGCAACAGCAGTTATGTCATTTTTTAGAATTTGTGGAGAGAGTCTGCCCATGGTTTCCCGAGGAGGGATCAATTAATTTGGAACTTTGGCTAAAAGTCGGAAAACAATTACAAGATTATTATGATCAGGAAGGGCCTTCCAAATTCCCTGTTGATGTGTTTAGCCTTTGGGGTCTTATCAAGGAGAGCTTAGATCCTCGTCAAGGGACTTTAGTGGGTAACTCACAAACAGACGCGGTTGCCTCTAGTCCGGAGGGCATTCCAAATATAGATAAAGAAATTGAGTGCCCTCCTTCAGCGCCCCCCCCCTCTTGTGGAAGGTTTAGATGAACCCCTCGACCCCTCTGGTGCCGCAGATTTAGAGGACGAGGCAACTAAATATAACTATAAGGAATGGCCTCCCTTCTCTCTAATAGCTCTTCCTGAAAAAATGAAAACAAAAGATAAAAAAGATAAATCTGAAAATACCCATCCCTCAAATCCCTTAGATATGTTATGGTTTAATTGGAAATGGAAACAAAAGGAACAAGCGCTGTTGAAAAAAACGGTCACTTCAGCCCAGCGTCCCGGCAGGGCTTGACCCTTTTCCTGAGGTTGCCCGCCCCGATCCTCAGCTGGATTCCCCTCCTGTCCCACGACTCTCATCCCCAGCGCCCCGCCCTCCCTCGGCCCTGCAGGCTACTTTACAGGCGGCCGCGGAGAGGGAGAGGGGAGGATCTGGCTGGGTTCCAAATAGTCTGTCCTGTTTGAATTCGCTACTTCCTTGTCAAGGACTTGGAGTTCTTTTTATATTTACAGGTATAAAAGCGCTTTCATTCCTTCTGATTTTAATTTCAAGAGAGCTCTGTTAATTGACTATTCCAAAGTTTTTGACCAGTCATACAATTATAAATCTAATAATCATAAAAAGGATATTACGATTCAATTTGGCTAAATATATTTGAGTGCACTCTTAATTTTATAAATTGTCTTATATGTTTGTCTGTTGTCTGTTGTTTGTCTGTTTGTACAGTTGAGCTCAATTTTTTTTTCTCTTTTCCTTTTCACCTTTTGAAAAAAGTTTTTTTTATAAAAGATATTCACCTATTGTTAAATTGGCTTACAGATAAATGTTATTAAATTAAAGGTATGCCTTCTTTCCCAGGTTGCTAATTGATCAAAGTGCCACTGAGATTTATTTTATAAAAGTAATGTGTATTGTCACCTACATGCAATAATCAAATTGCAATAAGCAGTTGTAAAATAAGAAGATATATATATATATATTCTTATTCTTTGTTTGTCAAAATAAATAGAGACTGTGGGTACTCCCTTTGGTGAATAAAAAAGTGGCCACCCAGAAAATAATTATTCTGGTCTTAATTCACTAAAGGCACCCCCTAGTAATTTTTATAATCTTATGGGAGACACACCACAACAAATATTGTCTCAAAATGTTGTTATAAATTGATTACATTGGTTATTGTTGAAGTTTAAATTCTAAATATGTTATAAATTGATTACATGGGTTATCATTGATGTTTAAGCACTAAATATGTTATTGTAAAATGTTTACATTGGTTAAGTTCTAAATATGTTATTGTAATATGTCCACATTGGTCATCTTCAAAAGCTTAGTTTCTGTGTCATAAAAAAGAGAGTGTTATCAGAAAGATGGTTTTGGTACCAAACTACAGTGAAAAACATAAGGTTTTATGTAACTGTGATATTTATTACTGCTCCTTTTCTGGTGTTCAATATGTATTCATGCCCTCTAATTATGTGGGTCTTCCAACATATTGTTTATGGGAATAACCTTTTGATTGGGGTATTTGCCCTTCTCTTATGCTCCAGCCACCTATAAAAATAGACACACTTGTATGCTGATACATAAAACTGGTATACCCTATAATCCCCAGGGACAGGGGATTGTTGAATGAGCTCATAATACCCTTAAACATCAACTTCAAAAACTAAAAAAGGGGGAGTTATACCCCTTGTCTCCTCAGATACCCTTTTCATTTTGAATTTTCCAATGTATGAATAAGACACCCACCAATAACAGGATCATACCATGGGCCAGATGTAGAGTGGACCGGCCGGCCATCTATAACTTCACCGATCAACAAGAAGTGCTACAGGATTGAGTGCCCAATTGGACAATTGTCAAGGTGGGGCGAATACAGAACAGCAGTTGACTGGGACTTTGGTGAGTGCCTTCTGGCCCTTTTCAGCCCATGATATGGAAACTTATGGTTGCTATGGGAGGAATAAAAAGGATTGGTGTGGGACCAGATTCCGGGTTGGAGGGAAACATTACGGCTTGTGTGCCCCGACCCTATTTACTATTATTGGAAGGTTTTAAGATTGAATATGAAAATGGAACTCGTCGATTTAATGTAAAATGTGATAATTGTACATCGTCAAATTGTGTAAAATTTGGGTATCAAAATGTTTTAATAATTCATCAGCCCTCTTTTGTAATGTTGCCGGTTAACCTTTCAGAACCATGGTATGCAGAAAAAGGACTTCAAATATTGGAGAGTCTAAATGGTTTGTTAAAAAGAGAAAAAAGGGTGGCCGGCATGATTGTAGCCGGAATTGTCACTTTTATAGCATTTCTGACTAGCTTATCTACCGCTGCAGTTGCTTTATCTCAGTCTGTACAAACCGCAACTTTTGTAGATAATCTTTCAATGAATGTGTCTCAAGCCTTAGAGTTACAGGAAGACATTGATGTAAAAATGGAAGAAAAGTTGAATGCTCTTTTTGACACGGTAATATATTTGGGACGCTCCCTTGAAGCTCTCAAACATAGAAACTGTTTACAGTGCCATGCAGAATATCGTTGGATTTGTGTCACTTCACTAGCTTATAATGTGACAGATTATAATTGGCAAATGATCCAGGACCATCTAAAAGGGGCATGGTCGCATGGCAATGAAACCTCCGACCTAGTAAAGCTCCATCAGCAAATACTGAGTATTCAACAAACAAGAAAAACAAGTCTGTCACCTGCACAGCTGGCACAGTCCCTTTATGACTACTTGAAAACCTTGGTGCCTTCCTCACTTTTTGCTAAACAAATAGTGATAGGCCTTGGGCTGTTGGCAGGTGGATTGTTACTTATGTTTCTTCTTTTCATTATATTTGGCCAGTGTGTTCGATCCATGTTCTCAATGATGGCTGTCCAATTGCATTATCAGAAATTGATCACCCCTAAGCAAGAGGCCGGTTAGTCAATGACGGGTTTGAGACCAGGAGAATCTCTTAGCAACCTAAGACAGGGAAGTTTCTCTTCCCAATGACGGGTAAGGTAGGATTCTGTCCTAGGATCTCACCTAAGACAGGCACGGTCATCTAATAAATAAAAAAGGGGGAGTTGTGGAGAGCGAAAGGTTGAAATAACCTTGAGAGACCTCTGAGTCTCTGGAGAACATAATGAATCCTGGATATGCAGCTGGCACAAAAACAAGGATGGTTACTTGTAACGAGAGTGGTTAAATAGAAAGAGTTGGAATGTCTGCAGTGCAAGGGAGCGTTATTCCCGGAGTTGTAAAGATACATTTGACCTTTTCCCTGGAAAATAATTAGTCGCCAGAATTATGTGCTGAGGAGGGGTTGGGGGTTGTGGAAAAGGTATATAAAGGGCAATAAAGTGGGAAGAGGGGTCTCTCCTTTTTCTTTTCCTCAGAGGTTTTGTTTTTCTTTCATCCTCTGCCCTCCTCTCAGGTACTGTTTGACTAGTGACGGCTGGCACCGTCACAGCTGGCTGAGTCGGGAGCTCTGGATAGAGGGTGTATGGTCCGGAAGCCACTGTTTCCTGGTTCAAGAGCTGGGAGCTTGGTCCGCATGTGGTGGGACCTTCAGACACAGGGCCTAGAGTGAGCAATGGCGGCGCATCACGAAAGGTTGAAAGGGCCAACATAGGTGTTCAAACCACCCTGAGAAAACTATGCCAAGAGACCTCAGAGCCTTGGCTAAAACTTACCTATTGCTTTACTAAGGATTAAAATTGCTCCTAAAGCCTCTCTCCAGCTAAACCCTTAGGAAATGGTCTGATAGGCCACTTCTAGCTGCAGATCTAGCCACTGACCCTAAGACACAGAAAATGGTAAAACACAGTGTCAATCTAGTTCCGGTAGAGAGAGCTTTACTATAATATGGGCATAAAGTCCTTCCAGCATGAGGCTCTGCAATTCAGGGCCCTAAAATTCAACCTGAGGATTGTGTGTTACTTAAGGTTTGGAAGATGGAGTCACCTTTAGATCATCCCCTCCCTAAATGGAAGGGCCCCTACCAAGTTCTTTTAAGCACTCCCACAGCTGTCAAGCCATAAGGACTTATATTTGTGTTCACTATGCAAAAATTAAACCAGTTCCTTGGCCAGCATGGTGGTGCATGTCTGGTAATCCCAGCACTCAGGAGGCTGAGGGAAGAGATCGCCACAAGTGTGTGGCCAGCCTGAGCTACACAGTGAGTTCAAAGCCAACGTAAGCTGCATAGTGAGACCTTGTCTCCCCCACCCAAAAAGAGACCCCCCCAAACCCAGGGCCTTTGACCTGAGCTACACCCAGCTCCCCTTCCTCCCTCCCCCCCAGTCCTGCCCACTCCCCCTCCTCTTTTTTCATACAGGACAAGCTCCCAACATTCTGGCCTTCCTCATCATCTGTGAACATCTTGAGGCACCGAGCGGGGAGGCTCCGTATTTGCAGAGGGTGCCAGGCTCACTGGCTGCTGGTTTTGAAGGCGCAGCAGCAAGCACTGGTGGTCTCAGCGCCTTCTCCCATGGGTGGTCCTGGGCTGGCACCCATCCTCGGATTGCTAGGCTGACACTGAGGGCTGAACTATCTTTCATTTATTTATTCTTCATGCTGAATATCAGAACTTTTCTGATCCTGATTTCTGTATCAATTTTTGATTGTTGTTTTTTTTTGGTACCAGGGATTGAACTCAGAACCTTGCACCTGCAAGGCAGGGGCAGTGCCACTGAGCTAAATAGCCGGCTGTGTTTGGTGGGGTTTTTTTTTTCTTTCTTTCTTTTTGGTACCAGGGATCAAACTCAGATCCTTGCACTTCCAAGGCAGGTGGAAGATCCACTGAGCTAAATCCCCGGCCCTTGGTTGGTTTTTACTAACCTCCCACAGGTTGTCCCTAAGGCTGGTTATGTACATGTCTGTGCCCTTCTTTCTTATTTTTAAACTTATTTTCACAGTGCTAGGGATTGAACACAGGGAGTGAGAAGCTGTGTCCTCAGCCTTTTTAAACTTTATTTTGACACAGGACCTCACTAAATTCCCCAGGGTGGACTTTCACTTATCATCCTCCTGCCACAGCCTCCCGGCTAGCTGGGATCACAGGCCTGTACCACCGCACCTGCCACCTTCCTCTCTCCCTCTGTAGGGCGTGTGCTCTTCCTATACAGTCTTCCCATTGTACCAAGGAGACTGTTGTTTAGGATGAGAGCTCTGTCAAATCTTTTCACATATGGAAGGTTTTCCAAATCAAGGGCTCTGTCCTCTGACCTCTGACAAACAGGATCTTCTCACTCCACTAGCAGCTCAGTCCAGTAAACCTTCTCAGGGAGACCCAGAGTTCCTTTCTAGACTTCAGCATAAATTTTTACTATGACCGCAAGAGGTGTCCCCAAAGTGGGTGCAGAGGGGCAGCATTCGTGATTCAAAGACCACTCCAAAGGATGGTGAAAGAAAGTGAAGATCTGACCGGCAGTGGTCACAAGGTTACAGGTGCACATCTACACTTGATCTTAGCCAAAAGGCTGAGAAGCGATTTACAGGTGCACATCTATAATCCCCACACTTGGGAGGCTGAGGCAGGAGGATGGCTGTGAGTTTGGAGCCACCTGGGCTGCATAGTGAGTTCAAGGCCAGTGTTAAGGCTTTGTCTAGATGTCCCTCACAAACCCTCATGCAGTCACAGGTGGGGCTTTTCAGAAGTGGCTGGATCGAGTGTGTGATGCCGGGATTCAGAGTGTGTGAGTATTACATTAGTCCACTGGCTGGTTTGGCACAGATCTGGCTAGGATTAGAGGTGCCCACCGTGGGTGTGAGTGCTACCACCCTAAGGGTAGGAGGCCTGGATAAGATACAAGGGATAGCAAGAGGGTCGCCTGTCACTTGTTGCTTATTGATGCTGTTTGTCTTTCGCTGTCTTCTGAGAACCATGAACCATTTCTTCTCTGAGATGCCCCTCTGCCATGCCACCGTGCCAATCAGGGACCGTGAGCAAAATTCACCTTTGTTCCTTTAACTCTGGGTGTCCAGTATTTTGTCTCAGCAATGAGCAAAGTAACTATGACAGCGAGCCTGAACTACACTGCCAGACTGTGTGTCAACAAGACCCCAAACAAACAAATAACAAAACAACAAATCAAGGCCCCACAGCAGGTAGGCTGATTCGGCGACAGAAGCAAACAGACCCAGAAACCCTGAGCGCGCAAGTCCCGCCCTGCTCGGGAGGTTGGGGGGACTGGGCCCGGGGGCATTGCCAGGGCGTGGCCGGGCTTGGCCAGCTGCTGGGCGGCTCAGGAGACCTGGTAGAGCAGCATTTACTCCTGCTGCTGCCATCTGCTTTCCGTGCTGGTCCGAGGCTGCGGGGCAGGAGCTGTGATGGAGTCCAGGTGGGATGCGCTAAGCACGCTGGGGGCCATCACCGCCTCCTGGCTGCTGCTGCGGGCGACTTGGGGGGTGGCCCGCGCAGTGTACCTGTACCTGCTGCCCCAGGTCCGCCGCGGCAACCGTTGGCTCCGGGCGCAGGGAGCCTGGGCAGGTAAGGGGCGCAGGGTCCTCCCGAGGCGGTGGGGTTGGGGCTGCAGGACCGAGGACAGGTGAAGGGTGACGGGTGTAGGTGACAGGTGAGAGTCCCCCCTGCTGCATCCAGGCAGCGGCCAAGGGACTCGTGGCAGCAAGAGAGGAAAAGGCTGGGGCGACCAGGGCAGGAGGGGCACTAAGTCTGCAGAGCTGTACAGGTGAGAGGAGCAGGTGGCGGAGAGAGAGCTGCCAGTGGACGGACGGGACAAGGGGAGGACGCCTCTGGTCACCTATGTGCAACAGCGCTTTCACGTGCCAAGCCTGGGTTCCCAGGCAGTAGGAGACTGGTCCAGCTGGTTGCGCTGGTGCAGACCTGTGATCCCAGCCCTGGGGAGGCTGAGTCGGGAGCACCGGGGGGAGACTGAGGCCAGCCAGGCTACACAGGGAGACCCTGTCTGGAGAAAAAACAGAAACAGTGGTTGGGGCTGTGTGCAGATGCGAGGGGACAGCGAGAGTAACGAGCCCTAGCACAGGGGGCTCCTCCGGGTGGGAGGTACCTGAGCCTGGGGGACCCGGATGGACTGGGGTTGGGACAGGGAACCCAGGCAGGGACCTCGGGGAGGAAGCCGCCCACCTGCCCTCTTCCTTCTCTCTCCTAGTGGTGACAGGAGCCACCAGCGGCATTGGCAAGGCCTACGCGCACGAGGTGAGTGGGTGAGGGGCTCCGTGTGGATTTGCCTGTCACCAGCTGCCCCTTCCCCACCCTGTCATCCCTCTCATTGTCACCTGGATTCATTCTTTCAAAACCTATGTTTTGGGCCAGAGATTTAGCTCAGTGGTTTTGCTGCCTGCTGCACAAGTGCAAGGAACCGAGTTCAATCCCTGGTACAAAAACAACGACAACCAAAACAGCTATTTTTGGAGCCAGGGATTTAGCTCAGTGGCACCCTGCCTGCTCAGCAAGCACAAGGTCCTGAGTCTTATCCCCAGCACCAAACCAACCAACAAACAAACCTATTTATTGACCACCTACTCTGTGTCAGGCATCTTCTTGGTACTGGGGATGTAACGGTGAACAAAACAGATTTTTTAAAAATCAAAGTCCTAAAATCTACAATAGACATTGGAAAACGGGAAGAAAATGTTTAAATGAGAGGAGAACAAGGGAGGAGGTAGGGGGAAAGGAAAGAGGGACAAGAAAAGACAGAACCTTGACAAAATGGGCACAAAACTATTGTACATAAGGGGGGAATGGGAAAGAAAAGAAGAGGCAGGATACATCATGTACTGGTACATATTCCCTACGTTGAATGTTATCATTATGTATATCTAAAATATACCAATAAACATTTTTCTAAAAAAAAAAATCAGGGCCAGGGATGTTCCTCAGTGGCACTGCACTTGCCTGCCAAGTGGAAGCTCCTGAGTTTGATTCTCAATACAAAAAAGAAAAGAAAAAAATCAAAGTCCTGCCCTCATGGAACTTTATCTTGTAGCCAGGGGAGATGGGTGTAAGCAAGATAAAGTACATGGTATGTCAGGTGGTGGTCAGGATGGAGGAGAAAGTCAGGAAAAGAAGACTGATTCCATCATTCAGGAGCTTCCTGGAAGTCTCTTTTTGTGCATGTCTTTAGATGTGATATTGTGGCTCCCTCTGTGTCCTAAATCAATTAAAAAGTTTGACTTCTCATGGTCATTTTGACTTTGCGGAAGAGCCAGAAGTTGCATGGTGCCTGTTCCAGTGAATGCAGTGGATGAGGACAAAGGGTAATGTCTACACAAGCCTACCTTCCCATTGGAAGGCATCTGGAGTGGCGGTCGCTATATTTTTGATCACACTATGAAGGCAGGAAAGAGGACTTCCAGAATAACTTCAGAAAGTGGCCAGAATGCTGGGGTAAATGTGTTGGAAGCAAGAGGGAACAATCTGGGGGAGAGTGTGTTTTTGTTTTTGTTTTTGGTACCAGGGATAGAACTTGGGACGTTGCTCTTGTGAGGCAGACAATGGAACCACTGAGCTAAATCCCTGGCCCATCCAAGAATACATTTTTAAAATTTTAATCATTGACATATAATTTGATGACACCTTATCTGTAATCAACTTTGTCATTTGGGAAGGGTTTTTGATTGTTCCTTTTTAGAGACAGTGTCATATGAAGTTCAGGGTGGTTTGTAAAAATTTTTAAATTATTTAGTCTTTTGAGACAAGGTCTTCCTATATAGTCCACACCGACCTTCAATTTAGTATGTGGCCCGAGTTGGCCTCAAACTCACAATAATGCTCTGATTCAGCCTTCCACATGCTGGGCTTACAGGAATGTACCACCACTTCCAACAGATTTGTCTCTTCCTTTTTGTTCTGCTCTTTTCTGTTCTGTTCTGAACTCATGATTAGCCCAGGCTGGCCTTGAACTTGCTGTGATCTTCTTGCCTCTGCCTCCCCAGGGCTGGGATCACAGGCGACCACCGCCACACCCAGTCCTTCTTTTCTCTCACCTGTGTGCCCTTTCTTTGTCTTGCCTTCTCCAGCTGACAGGGATCCAGTATAATGTTGAAGAGGCCCTCAGAGTGGCATCACACCCTGAGCCTGCGGTCAGGGGGAAAATTCTGTCTTCAATGGTTAACTCGCAGAGTAACAGGACTTGTTTGTTTCCTAGTCCATTCCTTTGGCCCTTTATGTAAGGGAGCCCCTCTGGGCCTGTCTTACTGAGAGTTTGCATCAGGAACGGGGGAAGAGTTT
The DNA here is from genome assembly GCF_053883595.1 of Heterocephalus glaber. Lineage (NCBI taxonomy): Eukaryota > Metazoa > Chordata > Mammalia > Rodentia > Bathyergidae > Heterocephalus > Heterocephalus glaber. The sequence continues at coordinate 2,322,698 of NW_028258450.1, forward strand.
CCTGAAGTCATTTTGCTGCATCTCATGAGAAGATTGTGCTGTTCTTCTTTAGTGAATTACATTGATCTCTCTTTCTCCCTCTCTCTCTCTGATGCCCACGATTAACGTCTCTCTCCTTTCCAAGAACGCAGTGCATTGTCATGACCGATACTCACAGCGTTGTGCTACAGAACTCTTGAATTTATTCCTCCGAAGTGAAACTTTATGTCCCCTCACCGACATCCCCCTCCTCTCCTCAGCCTCAGTCCTGATTAACCACTATTCCCCCTCCTCTGCCCTGAGTTCCACTCCACAATGAAACGAGATCCTGCAGTATTTGATTATCTGTGCCTGGCTGATTTTGCTTCACTTAATGACCTTTGGGTTCATTGACATTGACTGTATTAGTCAGCTTTGGCACCGAGGGACAAAATACCTGACACCCATGACTTAAAGGAGGAGAGGCTTATTTGGCTCCTGGGTTCATTTTTTGTTTATTTGTTTGTGTTTTGAGACAGGGTTTCCCTATGTACTCCAGGCTGGCCTTGAACTCAGTATGTAGCCCAGTCTGGCCTCGAACTCATAGAAATCCTCCTGCCTCAGCCTCCTGAGTGCTGGGATTACAGGTGTGCACCACTATGTCCAGCTGGCTCACAGTCTCAGAGGCCTCAGTCCATGGATCCCTGGCCCCAAAACAAGAACAGCATGGTGGGAAGATGTGGGAGAGCAAAGCTGCTTAGTTCATGTTGGCTGGGAAGCCAAGCAAGGAAACAGTAACCACCAGAGAGGAGGGGCCAGAGACCCATACAGTGCCCAGAATCAGGTCCCTGTGGCAGGCACACCCAGAAGTGTGCCACACCAATCCATTGTCTGGCTCCCAGCCCAGTCAAGTTTACTTAGTTAAGCTTTACTACCACGTTTCACCTCTTGTCAACTTGGTACACAAACACATCTCCTTAACCCATACTTATCCCCAAATAAACCCAGGAATAACTTAGTAATTTCACCTGACATATGCAACTATACCATGTATAGGGAAAGCACAATGATTGCTTCCCCAAAGTCTCAGCAGTCTCAGCATTTCTCAAAACTCCAAATCCAAAGTCTCCTCCGAAAGCTGGACATGGTGGCACATGCCTAGAATCCCAGCACTGGGAGGCTGAGTTCAAGATCACTGAATTCAAGGCCAGCCTGGGCTACATACTGAGTTCAAGAGCAGCCTGAACTGCATAGCCAGATCTCATCTCAAAGAACAACAAAAAAAACCAAAGCCTTCTCTGAGACTCAAGCAGTGAATCACTGTAAAAATCAAAGATAGGTTATATAATTTCAAAGTACAAGCGAATGAGGTAAACATTCCCATTCCACAAGGGTGGTAGAAGAGGATTTAAAAAATCAGACCGAAGCAAGACCAAACCCCAGCAGGGGCTGGGGATTTAGCTCAGTGGTAGCATGCCTGACTGAAAAGTGCAAAGTCTGTCTCCAGTAACAGAAAGAAAGAAAAAAAAAACAAACCAAGATTTAAAACAAAACCCAGTAGGGGGCCAGAGATTTACTTCAGTGGTGCCATTGCCTGCCTTGCAAGTGTAAGGTCCCAAGTTCAGTCCTTGGTACCGAAAAAAAAAAAAAAAACCCAGCAGGGCAAAGCTTAAGTCCTGTACCTCTGTAATCAAACTCTAGGGCACATAGTTTTATTATTTTGGTACTGGGGATTGAACTCGGGACCTTGCACTTGTGAAGCAGACATGGTGCCCCTGAGCTGAATCCCCAACCTTGGGGCACATAGTTTTGAGATGTGAGTTTGAGGGGCTGTGGGAGGCCCATTCCGGGGCTTTTTGGGTCACAGCACACAGAACCTCTCTCTCGGGCTAGCTCCTACTCAGGGCCTGTAGCTGTCTTGGCAAATGTCCCACATTTCTGGTTTATCCAGTGCCCTAGGTCTTGCCTTCATTCCTACAGCTTCACGCACTGCCCTTTCAGGCCTCACTGCCTGGCCTCCCAGGCCTTCCTTGGAAATCTGGGTGGAAGCATCTCTGACCTCACAACTCATTCTGCATGCACCTAAAACCAGCATAACATAGATGATGCCAAAGTCTGCTTTGAGCAGTAGCCAGGCCCCCTTGGAACATGGCTGTAGCAGTCTCTGAGCATCTGGATGGCTGCTTATGGTGAAACAGATCCCAGAGACACGGACCTAATGGGGGAGGAGAGCCTGGACAGAGGACCATTTGTTGGGATATTGGGTGACAAGGAAGACAAGGGTAGGTTCCTGTGCTGATGGCAATAACCCAGACAGAGGGATGCTGTGCACAGGGAGGGCAGGAGAAAAGCTGGAGCCTTGTCCTGGAGCCGGCAAGAACAGAAGGACAGCTGAGTTACAAGTGGAAGGGAGACAGTTGGATATAGGGAGATTTTGCAGTTGGTTGGTAGTGACAACCACTCTCTGCCATCACTGTCTGGGGACTGGTCTGTCCCACCCACTGCCACTGCCCTGTGATGCTGACAGGGCCAGGCTGTGACTGTCCTGGTCAGTGCCATCACAAAGTGGATGCTGGATAGCGTTTGATGAGTGAATGAATGAATGAAAACATCTTACACCATCACCCTCTCAGATCTGGGGAGCTCTTGGGACATTTGGGCGCAGCCTCCTTCACAGCTGAGGGACAGTAAGTCCCATGATGTGTCACCCTTAGCATGCAGATGGACAGACAGGCATCGAAATGCTGCTCAACACCCACTCCCCAAATTTGTGTATTTGGTAACTTGGCATCAAGGGGAAGGGGCTTTAGGGCAGAAGGACCAGCATGTGCAAAGGCCCAGGGGCAGGAAAACCAGGAGGTGCTGGTCAGGACCAGACGAATCATTGCTATGCCTGGCTTCTCACAGAGGGACACGGCAGGAAGTGCAGCTGAAGACAGGGGCAGGAGCCAGGCCACACAGGCCCAGAATGAGAAGCATGGTTTTGTCACAGACTCCCTGGGAAGCCATGGCCGGTTCTGGGCAGGAGAGGACCAGGGTTGGGTTTGCGCTTTGCAGCTGAGTGGAGCGTGTATGGGAGGGGCTGAACGTGGGGGTGTCACAATCACAGCGCGTCCCCAATCCCGCAGCAGGAGCAGGTGCGCGGTAGACACACGGGAATGAGAGAGAGACCGACAGGAGCGCAGGCGTGGAGCGGGTGCTTACACTGCCCAGCGCAGAAGCAGAGTCTCCGTGCGGAGGCTGGGCCCTGGAGCTCCCTCCCACACAGCCTCCATGGCCATGTCGGTCCGCCCGCTGTCCTCGTAGCTGTGCTCCCTGGAACTTCCTCCTCCTCCCCGGGCTGCGCTTCTCTGCCCAGCGCTGTGACCACAGGGCTCTAACACTGAGCTTCAAGGTCAGGACGTGGCCCATCTTTCTTGGCTCGGTAAATGACCAAATGTGCAAAATAGGCCAGTGTAGGTGCACACGCCTGGAATCCCTGCACTCTGGGAGGCCGAGGCAGGAGGATCGCAAGTTGAAACCAGGCCTGGACGACTGAGAGGGCATCTGTCTGAAAAGATTTGAAAAGGCTGGCAAAGCAGCCCGGTGCGAAGGCCCTGGGTTCAATCCTCAGTACCTGGCGAGGGGCAGCGTGGGTACTGAGGAAGTGAATGAATTTCCGCAGCTGGCCAGGAGGGGGCTGAACGTCGTCCTCATCAGTCGAAACCTCAGCAAGTTGGAGCATGAGGCGGGGGAGATCGGTGAGTGCGCGTGCAGAAGCTTTGGCTTGGGCTGGAGGGGCGGGGGTCTAGGGCGGCTGACAGCTGGAGGCTACTGCTAGGTGAGCTGGTGCCGGGGGCCGGGGGCCGGGGCCGGGGCCAAAGCCTGATCCCCCTCTGTCCTCCAGAGCGGCTCCACGGCAGGTCCACGCGCGTCCTTCAGGCCGATTTCACCGGGGGCTTGGAGATCTACGGTGCCATCGAGGCAGGACTGCAGGGCCTGGAGATCGGAGTGCTGGGTGAGTCGCCCGCTTGCTGCACTGAGTCCCCTCCCTGTCCCCTACCCAGTGTCCCTGGCCCTGTGAGGGACACCGTGCGACCTCTTGCGCAGTGAACAATGTGGGCATGTTGTATGGCGGCCTGTTGTCCGGCTCGAACTTGCGGAAGTTTCTGGACACCAAGAATGTGGGCCAGGTGAGTCCCCGGCCGCTCGCGGCGCTCTCGTGCCCTCTGTTGGGCAGGCCGAAGAATGCACCGGCGTCCGGAGAGCAAGGTGCTCCTTTCCTTTGGCTGGAAAACTGTTTAAAACAATCACAAGTCTCTGCCCTTGAATGACACACCGTTTTGCAGTGCCCAACCTGCACAACTGTTTGGGTTGAGCCCGGTTCTCACCTTTCATATTGCCTGGTCCTAAGTGTAAAGAATTACCTACACGGGAGAACCAGCGCTGCCCTGTAGAGAATGTGGATTCTCTAAATTTTTATTAGGAATAGTGTGTGTGTGTGTGTGTGTGTGTGTGTGTGTGTGTGTGTGTGTGTGTCTATTACTGGGGGTCGAACCCAATGCCTTTGTTCTAAGCTCCATCCCCAGTCCTTTTTAAAATTTTGAGACAGGGTCTCTAAGTCACTAAGTCCTCAGGCTAGTCTTGAACCTGCAATCCTCCTGCCTCAGCCTCCCAGAAGGCCAGGATTACAGGCGTGTGCCATCACATCTGGCTGCTTTGTAGTAAATTTTGAAATCAGCAATACTGAGCTCTCCAATCTTATTCTTCTATTTCAAGTTTAGTCTGGTGATTCTGGGTCCTTTGAGTTTTGCGAGCAACTGAGTTGATTCTGTAGATCGACAAAATGAAAACTTCCAACTCAAGAACATAGGGTGTCTTGCCATTTATTTCGGTCTCCATTAATATCTTTTAGCAATGTTTTCTAGTTTTTTAGCCATGCAAGTCTTTCACCTCCTAACTTCTTCTTTTTCTTTCTTTCCTTCTTTTTTGTTTCACTAGTGTAAATGAAATTGTTGTCTTAGCTTCCTTTCCCAACTATCTGTGGTTGGTGTACAGCAGTACATGGACTCTATTTGTCTTTTGTGGCACTGGGGGTGGAGCCCAGGGACAAGAGTTCTGCCACTGACTTTCTTGAGTAGATTATGTATTTTGCTATTTTGGGAATTCTGGTATTAGTTCTAAAAGTTTGTATGTGTGTGTGTTTTTTAGGGTTTCTGCACAGAAGATCTTAGCATCTATTAACAGAGATAACTGCACTTCTTTTCCAGTTTCAGTGCCTTTTGAGCATGAATTCTCTGGCTGGGGATTCTCATGCCTTCAGTCCATCACCATCGAGTATGATGCAGGCAGTAGCTTCTCATACACAGGCTCAATTATGTTGAAATCGTTTCTTTCTATTTCTAGTTTGCTGAATGTTTTTATCACGAAAGGCTGTTACATTTTCTAAAGGCTTTTTCCAGGTCACTTGAGATGATCGTGTCTTTCCCCTTCTTTCTTGTAATATGTATCATAAATTGAGTTTTGAACTTTGAACCATCTTTGCATTCCAGGACTAAATCCCCCTTGGGAGTAGTGGATAATCCTTTCAATATGCTGCTCAGTTTGGTTTGCTACTACTTTTTTTTTAGGATGTTTGTATCACTGTTCATATAGGATATAGGTCTGTAGTTTTCTTATATTGTCTTTGGCTGCAGTGTCAGGGCAGAAATAGAATAAGGGAGGAAATGTTTCCTTTTTTTTTTTTTTTTTTTTTTTGCACTGGGGAACAAACTCAGGACATTGTGCTTGAAAGGCAGACAAGGCATCACTTAACTAAATCCTCAGCCCTGTTCCCTCTTTCTTAAGGTTTTAGAAGAGTTTGAGGATTCTTATTACTTTAAATGTTTGGTACAGTTCAGCAGTGAAGCTGTCTGGTCCATGGGTTTTTCCTTGTAGGGAGGGTTTGGTGAGATTTGGTTTGGTTTTGAGACAGGGTCTCACTGTGTAGTCCAAAGGCTGGCCTTGAGCTTGCATCGATCCTCCTGCCTCAGCCTCCCAAGTGCAGAGTTTACAGGTGTGCCCCACCACACCTGGCTTTTTCACTTTCTTTTCTTATTTATTTATTTGTTTGTTTGTTTGTTTGTTTATTTATTTATTTATTTATTTTTGAGAGGAAAGTCTCACTATGTAGCTGAGGTCAACCTTAATCTCAGCAATCCTCCTGTCTCAGCCTCTCAAGTGCTGGGGTTACAGCTGTGCACCATCACCCCTGGCTTTTTCACTTTCGTTTCTTTTTTTTATGTATTTATTTTTGAGACAAGGTCTCACTATGTTGGTGAGGTCAACCTCGATCTCAGCGATCCTCCTGTCTCAGCCTCTCAAGTGCTGAGATTACAGCTGTGCACCATCACCCCTGGCGTTCATTTCTGATTTTCCTAAATTCAGTCTCTTTTTTTGGTCAAAGAACCAAGTTTTTGTTTCGTTTTGTTGACTGTCTCTGTTATTTTTCTAGTTTCTGTTTTAGTCTTGTGATCTTGCATTAGCTTTGGGTTTAGTGTGTCTATTTCCATTAGTTGAAGAGCTGTTGATTTTAACCGTTTCTCTTTCTCTAATGCACTTGCAGCTATACATTTCCCCCTTAGCAGGGCTGTTTCTGGGTCTCATAAGCACTCCTCTGTGGTGCACTCATTTTAGTTTATTTTGGGGGTTCTCGAAGTGTTTTCTAATTTCCCTGGGATTTCTTCTATGATTCATTCATTGTTTGAGGGGTAGAAGAGTTCCTTATATATTCTAGAAATTCCTTCCTTATCAGATATATGATTTCCAAATATTTTCTACCATTTGGGGTTGCCTTTCTCTCTGTTGGTAGTATCCTTTAATGTATAAAAATTTTTAATTTTCTTTTTTTGAGACAGGATCTTGCTATGTAGCCCAGGCTGGTCTTGAACTCTATGTAATCCTCCTGCTTCAGCATCCTGGGGGTTCGGATAATAGATGTGCGCCACCATGGATGGCCAAAAGTTTTAATTTTATGTGGGTAAGGTGGGCCATGGCTCTAATTCCAGCACTCTGGGAGGCTGAGGCAGGAGGATTGAAAGTTAGAAGCCCAGGCTGGGCAACTTAGTGACATAGTGAGACCCTGTTTCAAATTTTTTAAATTCCAAAATAAAAAAGAGCTGGGTGTGCTGGGGATTTAGCTCAGTGGTTCCGCTGCCTGCCTTACAAGTGCAAGGACCTGAGTTTGATCCCCGGTACCAAAAAAAAAAAAAATCCAAAAACAGAAGAGCTGGGGATGTAGTTCAGTGAGAAGGCCCTGGGTTGAATCTCCAGTAACACACACACACACACACACACAGTGGAATAGGTTGCCGTGTGATCCTTTCCTTTCCCTTGTGTTGTGCTTGAGAGTAGTGTCCTCCAACAGCCCGGCGAGTGTGCCTAGTAAATTACAGATACAACCTAGATGCCCGTTCGAGGCTGACTGGGTGATGAAGCACGCTGAGTTGACACAATGGAGGATTCTAGCAGTGAACACAGATGACGTTCTGTCACCCTCAGGGGAAGAGTCTCACAAACGCTAAGCCAGCAAGCCCGAGAGGAAGGGATGTGGACTCCAGCGTCCCACTTACCTAAGTTCAGGCCTGGTGAATGATTCTGTTAGTGTTAGAGTCAGGATAGGGGTCACCTGGTGCCGATGGCAAGGGGGTACATATCCAGCACACGGTCAAGATTTCATTTCTTCATAAGGGTGGAGGTTAAAGATTAATTTGTGGTTTTTTTGAGTGTTATCTTTTCTTGTTGTTGTTTTGAGACAGAGTCTCACTATGTAGCCCAGGCTGGGCTTGAACTCGCAGGGATCCTCCTGCTTCAGCCTCCCAAATGCTGGGATTACAGGAGTGTTCCTCCATGCCTGGCATGTGTTCATTTTTTTTAATATGACAAGAATTTTATTTTTGCTATTTTTATTAATATACGATCATCCTCAGGATTTGAAAGGTCTTGGCCTTTTAAATAAACTTCTAAGGCAATTTTAGAATTCATTTGAAAGATGATAGATAACCACACACTCCTACAACCTCAGCCACTTTAAAAACAAAGGGAAAATTGCTTCAAAACTCCTAAGAAATGTTACTATAATTTAGAGCAGCTCTGTACTTACTCATATCAATCAGTGTGTCTTAGATTGCCATGTACATTTTGATTGTGACATGCAAACATGGATTCTGCTTTGGAAAATGGTTAACTTGCATGCAGATTTCTGTGAAGATTCATAATCCCAAAAACAAACGAGGGGGAATGAACATGATAGGTCTGACTCTGCCAGCACATACTTAGAAGAAACACTTTCACAGCTGTACAGACAGGGAGAAAAGAAGTCATGGGATCAAGGTCCTAAATCATCAGGCTGCCAACAGTATGCAAATAGTTACCAGCTTCCATGTATGACGTGTTTTCAAAGTGGAAAAGAAGTAGAGACTGATTCAGACCATCAGTTACCATTACTTTATACAGTGTCAGTGTAATTCAACTTAATCTCCTTTAACCATTAAAAAGTTTAAGATTACATTCCAAGGTAATAGTTCATTTTAAATCTACTTTAATAAATTATGCCTGTATGAATTTGTATATGTATGTTCTCTATGTATCATTTTAAAGTATATAAGACATCTTTGATAATTAAACAGACAAGCCATGTTGATATTAATAAGTTTAGACAAACTGTCACTGACTTTAATACACTATTGACTAAGAAAAGGTAGTTCAAGGCTTTAGCTTTGAGCTTGATAAAAATGTCAGGGTATGTTTGAGAAATCTGTCCTTATTATACTATAAAAGTAACTATAATACTTTAATACTTTCAAAAGAACAAAAAGTCAATTATTTTTGCTTTATAAGTGAAGTTAGAAGGGCTGGGGATTTAGCTCAGTGGTTTCAGTGCCTTCCTCGCAGAGCACAAGGTCCTGAGTTCAATCCCTGGTACCAAAAAAAAAAAAAACCAAACAAAACCCAAAGAGATATAAGTGAAGTTAGAATATCTCATTTGATATTTTGACAATCATGATTTTGGTTTGCCTATATATTCTGGGGTGAAGGATAAGACAAGTTGGCCAAATGAAAGGAGATATTACCAGACTACCTTGTGATATTCTTCAGTAAACTCATAAGGAAACGTTTTCCAACACAGCAGTGTACCCAGTGCTTTGAAGTAAAAACAGTGGCCTAAAGCCTTGTCTCACTTTGGTAAAAGTAGAACAGAAATGAATCTCCAACTTCAGAATTACATACTTGTTAGAATGGAGCTTGGATGAAAATGTTAAAATCATTAACTAGAGAAGGAAATGTCTCCATTAGTTCAATCTATTAACCAAAAGTTTCACAGGAAAATAATCTGCTAAGAAAAAAAGGAATGTACATTTGAATTATATGCAATCTGTCATTCTGTGAGAATGGCTAGAATTCAAAACTCTTTGTAATAATATTATATCTGGTGAAATCAAATTCAAATACACTACCTGGGATTCCTCCTTTTCCAAAGAAATTAAACTAATTATATAATTTGCTAATACTCTGCAAATTCCACTTCACAAGTACTGTATACAAAATAGGATAAATAATATATGGGATATATCAATGAAAAACAACAATCAATAATTCCAATTTTTGCTACCTTGGCAAGGTACTGTACATATGCTTCATCAATCTAATAGAAAAGGCACAGTCTCTGAGGACACGTTCCACATTTTATTTATATTTTAAGACTAATCTCAAAATCACATCCATACACCTATTTCCTTTTGTTGACTTCACCTAAATCTAAATGCATGGTTTACTTAACAAAGACTGTAAACAAATATTTACCATGTCTGTTACATGTAACACACAGGAACAGCTTTTGACAGAAATTCATCAACCCCCCCCAACATTTTTTTATTATAAATACAGGTATCAAAACAATCTTGAACATATTTTTGATGCTGCCAGTAGTCAGCACCCACACTGCTTCAAAAATTAACACAATTTGTGACAATATTCATTGTACCTGCTACTTTGAACAATTTCAAACTGTAGCTCTTTCACTAAGCAAGATGGATATGCATATTATTTCTGTTTTTCTTCTTGAGATTTTACTTTTCAGAAACACACATTTCCACTGACATCAGACAATTCTTGCCATGCTTTCATCTTGTAAACCTGAATTCTATTTGGAGTACTCCAGGTTCATGTTTAAATGACAGTGCCTTAATAAGAGAAAGAAAAATTGTGCCACATTTTTCCTCCTGTTACCTGAAAACATAATGGGTGTACATATATTAAATATATTCTTACAAATGTCCAGGTCATGGTTACCAGCTGGAATTCTTTTACTTAACGTATGAGTATTTTGCATTGTGATATTTAATCAAGACATTAATATGAGTAGAAGGTTGTTGATTTAAGACAAGTTTGAGATCCACTAAAACTAATCATTGTATGTTTATCCTTCTGATGGTTGTGGAAGCTTCATATTTTCTTTGAACATCATTAGACGTGTTAGCTCTTGAAGTACAACTTTAATGCTATATGAATTCTGCCATTTTTCTAACACTGCTATGCTGCGTGCATCCACCCATGAAACTATTGCGGATAGGTAAGTTAATTAGATATCTTGTGTGAAGTTAGACAGCACCAGCCCTTCAGGAGCCAACAAAGCAAGGAACCCTGTTCATTTTTTTATACTAAAGACTTATCCACTTTGATGTGTGTACATTCTACTTTTTTCCCCCTGGTACTGTAGACTGAACCCAGGGGCCCTCTATCACTGAGCGGCATCTCCAGCCCCTTTTATTTGAGACAGGATTTCGCTAAAACCACTCTGTTGCCCAGGCTGGCCTCAGACTTGTGATCCTCCTCCTGCCTCAGCCTACCAAGTCGCTGGGATCACAGGCCCGAAGCACCTCACTGGCCTGGCAACAAATAGCTTTGAGCATCTTGTGTGTGAGAATCTTGGAAAGGCGCATGTTGCTACAAGTGCAGTTGATGGTCAAAGGACGGTGTGCTTTAAATTCTGGTGGGAACCATTTGTCCCCAAATGTGTGAATTGTTAAAATAAGAAAAAAATTAAGGTAGGAAATGAGAAGATGCGGCTGGTGTGATGAGGCTGGGGAGCGAGGGAGTGGCCGGTTCCATTTCCGTCCCCAGAGCATCTCGGATATTATCAACTGCAACACGATGTCGGCGGCTCAGGTCAGTGGGCGGGGAGGGCCGGGTCCAGGTGCAGCCCAGCTGTGACCACCCCGGAGCGTCCCATCCTGCGGGGCGGGGGGCCCGGGACAGGCCCTGAGGGGCAGTGAGAGCGCCTCGATGAGGAGGCCAGGGGACATGGGCACCTCCTCTGCCTGCAGATGACCGGGATCGTCCTGCCCCAGATGGTCAGCAGGTGAGAGCCCCTCAGCCGCTCTGTCATCGATGCCCCCAGCCTCCAGGCTTTCCCCTTTCTCCAGCCCCGCCCCGCTTCCAAGTCTTTTTGTGTGTGTGTCAGCCTGAGCTGACCTCCAACTCGTGACCCTCCTGACTCAGCCTCCGGGCTCCTGGGATTATGGGCATGCACCACCATGCCAGGTCCCAGTCCCCACTCTCCCCAGGCCTTTCAGATTAGGGCTCCGGCTAAGGATGGGTGGGGACAAGCACCCCGCCCCTTTATCCCTCTGGGCAGCGACCACCTTCCAACACGGTTCCCTCCACCAGGGGCAGAGGGGTCATCGTCAACGTGTCCTCCATAGCCAGCGAAAGGGTCATCCCGTCTCAAGGCTTATACTCAGCCACTAAGGTACCCGGACCCCCAAACTCCACAGGGGGGCGCCCTGCTGAGCCAGAGTCCTCCCTCTCCCTGTGTCCTGGCAAGGAGCTCATGGTGGGAAAGCGCTGAATGGGGGTGGGACAAGGGGAACAACAGTACCTGGCCTGGGGATCAGGGCCTCACTCCCGGGACCTCCTCTCCTTCCTCTGCAGGCCTTTGTGCAGCGCTTCTCCGAGGCTGTGGGCGCAGAGTACTCCCCTCACGGTGTCACCATCCAGGTGCCCGACTGGGGGCGGGTGGAGGGCTCAAAGGGATGTGGCTGGGGTAGCAGCTCTGGAGGAGAAGGAAGAGAGTCTGGTGACTTAGAGATCAGTGGCTTAATGGGGATCCATGGGGTTGTGGCCTCACCCTAGGCTGGGATGGTGCCTTGGGGGTGGGAACTACATCTGGGGGTGGGTCTCGGGCTTGGGGAGTGGCCTTGGCTTTAGGGGCAGGGTCTAGGCCGCTGGGCCATCGCCATCTGGGGGCGGGGTCCAGACTGGGCGTGGCCTTGGCCTTGGAGGCGGGGTCTAGGGCAAGGCTCTATCTGGGGGCCGGGTCTAGGTCTTGGGGTCTTGGACACTCAGCTAGACAGGGGAGGTGGGTGGGTCTTAACAGAAGCACAGCATTGTTTCTTGGACCCCTTCCGTCCTGTCCTGCAGACGGTGAGACCCTCGTTTGTCTCCACAAACATGATCAACAACAAGTCAACCGGGCTGCTGGTGAAGAGTGCCGACGAGTTTGCCCGCACTGCCTTGGACACGCTGGGCCTCTCCTCCCACGTCTGTGGCTGCCTCAGCCACGAGCTGCAGGTGCCTCTCGGGCGGGCGCTCCCTGCCTGGGCCGGGGGTGCGCAGGCAGAAGGGGAGGCCGAGCTGACTCTGCCTCTCTCCTGCAGAGCTTCCTGCTGCCTTTCATCATACCCGTATGGCTTACCAACAGTCACTGGGGAATCCGGCTTCTGTCTATAGGAAGCAAGGTCAAATTTTTCTCCTTCCTTCAAAGCGCGACAGCGCGATCTCAGTGAAGATGCAGTCCAGAAGGTCTCAGGTCAGAACAGAGACAAGCAGGCTGGTGGGACACTGGACGTTGGTTGACGAGGACGGCCTCACTCCCCTCTGGCAGAAAGATGGAGTTTTTAATATGCGCTGTGAAAAGCTAGACAGCCATTTGGTGACATTCTAAAAAAAATTTTTTTCTGGCACCGGGGATCGAACTCAGGACCTTGTGCTTACAAGGCAGACACAGCGCCCCTCAGCTAAATCCCTGGCAGGTGACATTCTTAAATTTAAAAAAAAATGAAATTGTAGTGGTGGTTGCACACCTTAGTGAATGTACTGAAAACTCAGTGATTGTACATGTTAAAAGGGTGAATCTTATGTGGGTGATATCTCCATAAAAATAATTTTAAAATGGAGTCTCTCAATGTGTAAAAACTGTATTCCTTCCTTCCTTACATCATGCACAACATAAGCTTGAAATGAATCAGCACTCCCCACATAAAAAGGGAAACAGAATTGCTGGAGTACAAGAGTCAATATTTTTCACCTTTTTTGGTTTTTTGAGGCAGGGCCTTGCTTGCTATGTAGTCCAGGCTGGTCTTGAACTCACAGTGATCCTCCTGCCTCAGCACTCAGGAGGGTGAGGGAGGAGGATCACAGGCGTGTGCCACCATACTGGGTTTTCTTTTCTATCTTGGGAGTAGGAAAAAATCTAAATATTGAAAACTTAAAACAACAGAAAGAAGTACTACTAAGTACTGAACTGTAGTTTAACCATGTACGGGCTGAGTTATTTGAGGAGTGCGCTGTCCCTGTGATGGACTTTGAAAGGCTCGGGAAAGGTAGATGAACTAGTGGTGAGTCAATCAGGGACGGTCAGGTGTTGGTGGTAGAATTGTGTCATTTCTTCAGCTTTTCTGTAGGTTTTTAATGGATCATAGTAAAATGCTGGCGGAGCTGGGTGTGGTGATGCACGCCTGTAATCTCAGCACTTGGGAGGCTGAGGCAGGAGTCTCACCATGAGTTTGAGGCCAGCCTGGGCTACATAGCAAGACCTTGTCTCAAAAAACCCACCCACCCACACACACATACACACACACACACACACACACATACACACACACACATACACACACATACACACACACACACACACACACACATGGGCTAGAGGAAAAACCAAGCACAATAAAAGAAAATTTATAAATAAATCTACTGAAACAGAATTAGAAATTGCTTAAGAAACGGTGATGCCAGTTAAGTGTGGTGACCCATGCCTGAAATCCCAGCATGGTGGGAGACTGGAAACCTGAATGGCTTAGCAAGACCCTGTCTCAAAAAACAAAATTTAAAAAGGCCTGGAATGCAGCTCAGTTTATTCCCTCTGGTTTCAATTCTCATTACAGAAAAGAAAAGAAAAAAGGATGAGGCTGTAGCAAAATAAAAGTTGAGACAATCTTGGAGAAGATATTTACAATTTACATCATACACAAGATGCTTGTCTCCTTAATATATAAAGGACTTTATAAAATGATACAGAAATAGACCTGGGGCTAGGAATGTAGCTCAGTGGAACCCCGCCTCCCAGGCAAGTGCACTGTCCTGAGTTCAATCCCCGGTACCGGAAAAAAAAAGACGAAAGTCTCAATTTTTTCCAATGCACAGAAGAACAGATAGCTCACAGAGAAAGATAGACAGGTGGTCCTTAACTTTTTGGAAAGCTGCTCACCATCCCTGGTAATAAAAACCTCATCAACGGAGGTGGGGGACAGGCCAGCAGCAGAGGGCCAGGGAGGCTTGGCTGAGGCCCTGGGCCAGGTCTCCAGGACCAGAAAAGGAGAAGGAAAAGGGGGAGGGTGGGGGTGAAGGACACTAATGAAAACTACTCCAAAGTAGCATTTTTTACCTATGATATCGGCAAAACCTCACGTGCCAGAGCAAATGCTCCAGTGCATTGCTGCTGCCACTGAGGCAGGAGATTAGGGCAGGGGCAAAGTGACAGAGAACTGCTCAAGGGTCATAAGAACCCAGAGGACATGCGCAGAACTCAGGATCCAAAACCACTGCCTAGCTGAGCACTGTACCTGGAGCCAAGCAGAAAGCGGTATTTTCAATCCCTTATTTGAATCTGGCACTGTTGCTAGGAGCAATCAGAAAAACGCTATTTTCAATTCTTCATTTGTATCTGGCTGGAAGCCAAGTGAGTCTTTCCATAGAACACTTTCAATCTAGCGCCAGGCTTGGCTTAGTGAAATTTTTTTCTTTTTGAAACTGGAATTGAACTATGGACCTTGCACTTGTGAGGCAGGCGGCAGAACCACTGAGCTAAATCCCTGTGCTCTACCCCCTGAATTTTTGATAGGACAAATGTCTGAGGCCCTTATTTGCATGCGGGAGAAGCTGATCCAGGAACTTTGGATACCAAAGACTCCTTTCTCTCTCTCTTTTTGGGACCAGGGATTGAACTCAGGACCTTGCGCTTCTGAGGCAGACACATTGCCACTGAGCTAAGTCCCCACCCCTAAAGACCCTTTTCTCTTATCCTCCAGCTGCACTAGCCCTCTCTTGGACTGTAGAGTGTTTTTGGGTTTTTTTGTTTTTTTTAAGGCAAGGTCTCCCTGTGTGGTACTGGCTGGTCTTGAACTCACTATGGAGCCCAGGGTGACCCTGACCCCTCCTCATCCTCCTGCCTCAGCCTCCCAAGTGCTGGAATTACAGGACTGCACCACCACATCCAGTTTTACCCTGTAGCACTTACTTCTTTTCCACCTTCAATAAATGTACTCCCTCGCCACCTTTTCTGTGTGTCCTGTCCAGTTCTTAGTTCAGGATACAACGAACCTGGAAGGAATCCTTCCCATCCCCCACTGTCAGGCAAGTGTGCAGTCTCCATGGAGAAAAATTTGACAATAAAGATGTGTGTTTACTGCATTGAAGGTGCAGACAGGAGAGAGACCACTTGGGCAGGCTTTGTGAATGCAGCTAGGCTGTTCATTTCACTGGGGTGTGAACTGTCTGGCGGAGTCTTTGAGCTATGAATTCTGAGACATAATGAAACTGAATCCAGTGATGGTGAGGAGGGAAGACAGTTTCATTCAGGGGATTGGGTGCTGCCTGAATGGGTGCAGTGCTGGGGGCTGTCTTTGTTGTGGGTGTCTTAGGTCTGTAGGCCACTCACTAGCCTTGTAGGAGTCTGGGGGCAGAGGTAGTGTAGCCTGTGCTCCCCACACCTGGCAGGGGCACAGGTGTACTCAGACTTCCTGGAACTAAAGGCTGGGACATGGCGATGTGTGACGGCCTTTCCCACTGACGTGGCCTGGCGTGACATTGACTTTTTGGGTTTCTTTGTTTTTTGCAGTCCTAGGGATGTGAACCCAAGGCCTTACACGTACTAGGCAAGTGTTTTATCACTGAGCTACATCCCAGTCCTTTTTGTTTTATCTTCACATTTTTTTTGGTCTTTTTATTTTATCTTGAATCACAGGCTCACTAAGATGCCCAGGCTGGCCTTGAACTTGCAATCTTCCTGCATCAGCTTTCCAAGTAGCTGGGCTGAAAGGCATGCGACCCCATGCTCTGTGTTTGCTTTTATTCCCAGCAATCTGCTTCCAAGGATATATTCTGGGCATCCACCTCACAGGGCACCTAAACATAAGATGTTGGCCAGTGCTGGGCATGGTGGCACCTGCCTGGAATAATTCCAGCACTCAGGAGGCTGAGGGAGGAAGACTGCTGTGAATTCAAAGCCAGCCTGAACCACACAGTGACACCCTGTCTTGGAGAATGGAAAGTCCTATCTTTGAGCTGGAGAAGAAAGGTAAGTTTTTATTTTGATTTCTTTTTCAGTACAAATGAAACCCAGAGCTTTACCACTGAGCTACATGCCCAGCATTATTATTATTTTGGGGGGGAGGTGGTTTTTTTTATACCAGAGATTGATCTCAGGACCTTGCACTTGCCAGGCAAGCGCCATGCTGCTGAGCTACATATTTGGCTATTTTTTTTAAGTCTCTTGCTGGGCTTATACTTGGAATCCTCCTGCCTCAGCCTCTCAAGTACTGGGGTTTCAGGAATGCACTACCATGCCCAGATTAATCAAGTACTATTTTTTTTTGATACTGAGGATCGAACTAAGGACCTTGAGCTTGTGAGGTAGGTGTTGTATCACTGAGACAAACTCCAAGCCCCAGTCAAGTACTTTTTAATGATTCCATTCTGTCTTCTTTGTCAGTTTATTAGCTGTGGCTCTTTGTTTGGGGATGGTAGTGGTTCCTTTTTTTTTCTTTGGCAGGTTGAAATCCAGTTTTTCCAACACCATTTATTGAACAGACTATCTTTTCTCCAATGAGGGTTGTTGGCTTCTTTGTCAAAGATGAGGTGGCTGAGTATGTCTGGAGTTGTTTCTGCCTCTTCTAACCTATTCCACTGATCTACAGGTCTGTCTCTTTGCCAGTACCATGATGTTTTTATCACAGTAGCTTTGTAGTATAGTTTCAAGTTGGGGATTGTGATACCCCCAGCCATGTCTCTGTTGCCTAGAATTGCTTTTGCTATTCTAGGTTTCTTCTGCTTCCAAATGAATTTTTGGATTGTTTCCGCTAATTCTGTGAAGTATATTGTTGGAATTTCAATTGGTATTGCATTAAATCTATATAGTAGTTTTGGAAGTATGGCCATTTTCACTATATTGATTCTTGATACCCAGGAACAAGGGTTATCTTTCCATTTTCTTATATCCTCTTCGATCTCCTTCTTCAGAGTGCTGTAGTTTTCAGTGTAGAGGTCTTTTGCTTCCTTTGTTAGGTTGATTCCTAGATATTTCATTTTTTTTAGATGCTATTGTAAAAGGAATTATTTCCCGAATTTCTCTCTCAATGGGTCTGCTATTTGTGTATAAGAAGGCTATTGTTTTTTGAGTGTTGACCTTGTATCTAGCTACTCTACTGAATCTGTCAATTAGGTCTAGAAGACTTTTGACTGGGTTTTTTGGATCTTCTTTATAAAGTATCATATCATCAGCCAATAATGACAGTTTCACTTCTTCCTTTCCTATCTTTATTCCTTTTATTTCTTTCTCTTTTCTAATTGCTACGGCTAATGTTTCCAGAACAATATGGAACAGGAGTGGTGATAGTGGGCATCCTTGTCTTTTTCCTGATTTTACCATGAAAGTTTTCAGTTTTTGACCATTTAGTATGATGTTGGCTGTTGGTTTTTCATGGATAGCCTTAATCGGGTTGAGACAAAGACCTTCTATTCCAATTTTCTGTAGCATTTTTATCATGAATGGGTGCTGGATTTTGTCAAATGCCTTTTCTGCATCTATTGAGATGATCATGTGGTTTTTGTCCTTGACTCTGTTAATATAGTGCATTACACTTATTGATTTACAGATGTTGAACCATCCTTGCATCCCTGGGATAAATCCAACTTGGTCAGGGTGTATGATGTTCTTGATGACACTCTGTGTTCTGTTTGCCAGTATCTTGTTGAGGATTTTTGCATCTATGTTCATTAGGGAGACTGGTCTGTAGTTCTCTTTTTGGGTTGGGTCTTTCCCTGCTTTTGGAATCAAAGTAACACTTGCTTCCAGGAAAGAATTTGGAAGCCTTGCTTCCCTTTGAATTTCCTTGATGAGTTTAAAGAGTAATGGCGATAGTTTTTCTTTTTTTTTTTTTTTTGGATTAAATTCTTTTATTGGTACATTGTAGGTATACAACACAATTACATTTCTCATTGGGAATTGTACCTTTACATAATGCATCTTGGTTCTTATTTTTGCCCATTCCTAGCCCTCCCTTCACCCCCTCTACCCTTCCCTATTTACAAAGACTTTATTTCCATTTTTTCCATTTCTCATCATTTTTCCTTTCCCTTCTTTCCTTTCCCCTGCCCCTCCCACTACCCCTACCCCTTTGGACCTTTTCTTCCTATTTTGCATTATCAATTATTCATTCTAATCATTGGTACATTTTAGGTATACAATATAATGACATTCATCATTGGAAATTTGCACCTTTACATAGTATCTCTTGGTTCTTATTTTTCACCCTTGCCCAGCCCTCCCTTCAACCCCTCCATTCCTCCCCATTTACAAAGATTTTGTTCCTATTTTTCCATTTTCTCATATTAATCCCATTCCCTTCTATCCTTTCCCTTAGCCCTCCCACTTCCTTTCCCTTCTCCCCTTTTCTTCCTATTTCACATTACCTATTATACATTTAGTCCTTATTTACACTTTCAGTTTCTCACATGAGAGAAACTATTCGGTATTTACACATCTGTGTCCTATTTATTTCACTTAAGAGTATTGCCTCAATGTGCATCCACTTAGCTATAAATGTCTCTAATTTCTCATTTTTTATGGCTGAGTAGTACTCCATTTTATTTTGAAAAACCACATTTTCTTTATCCAGTCTCCAGTTGATGGGCATTTGGGCTGTTTCCAAGGTTTCGCTATTACAAACTGCGCTGCTATGAACATGGGTGCACATATATCACTGTGGTATGATCCTTTTAATTCTTTGGGGAAGATCCCCAGCAGTGGAATAGCGGGGTCAAATGGGACTTCCAGTCCTAGTTCTTTGAGGTATCTCCATACCGATTTCCACAGTGGTTGCACCAGTCTACACTCCCACCAGCAGTGGAGCAGGGTTCCTCTTTCCCCACAGCCCTGCCAGCATTTGTTATTGGTTGATTTCATGATAGCAGCCATTCTTTCTGGAGTGAGGTGGAATCTCAGCATTGTTTTCATTTGCATCTCTCAAATGACCAGTGATGTTGAACATTTTTTCATGTATTTATTTGCTATTTCTACTTCTTTGTCTGAGAAATGTCTGTTCATTTCAGATGCCCATTTTTGGATTGGGTCTTTAAATTTGGGAGGTCTGATCTTTTTAAGTTCTTTATAGATTCAAGATAGTAGACCTTTGTCTGAGGAAGAGCAGGTGAAGATTTTTTCCCACATTGTGGGTTGTCTCTTCACACTGCTGGTGGTTTCTCTTGCTGTCCAGAAGCCTTTTAATAAGAAGAGGTCCCATTTGTTGATTGTTTGTGCTAGTTCATGGGCAACTGGGGTTTTGTTCATAAAATCTTTTCCTACACCGATGTCTTCAAGGGTTCTACCTAACCTCTGTTCCAACTGGTTCAGAGTTTCTATTTTAATATTTAGATTTTAACCCATTTTGATTTTAGTCTAGTGCATGGTGAGAGATATAGGTCTAGTTTTAATCTTTGGCAAGTTGAAGTCCAATTTTTCCAGCACCATTTATTAAAGAGGCTATCTTTCCTCCAGTGAGAGTGTTTGGCTCCTTTATCGAAGATAAGAGGGGTGAGTGTGTCTGGAGTTGTTTCTGCATCTTCTAATCTGTTCCACTGGGGTTGTCCTGCTCTTCTTTTTCTAGAAGCTTGAGGTTCAGCATCAGGTTGTTTAATTGGGCTCGTTCTGTTTTCCTAATATGCGTATTCACTGCTATGAATTTCCCTAGTAAGACTGCTTTCATTGTGTCCCATAGATTCCGATATGTTGTATTGTCATTGTCATTTAATTGAAGGAACTGTCTGATTTCTTCTTTAATTTCCTCTGTGACCCATTGGTTATTCAGAAGTGTGTTGTTCAATTTCCACGTGTTTATGAAATTTTTTGAGTTTCTTTTGCTATGGATCTCCAATTTCATCACACTATGGTCTGATAATATACAGGGGATAACTTCAATTCCTTTGCACTTACTTAAACATGTTCTATGTGTGAGTATGTGGTCTATTTTGGAGAATGACCCATGTGCAGCTGAGAAGAATGTGTATTCTGATTTTGTGGGGTGGAAGACTCTGTAAACATGTGTTAAGTTCATTTGTTCAAGAGTTCCATTGAGTTCTAGTATTTCATTACTTATTTTTTGTCTAGTTGATCTATCTATTTGTGACAGTGGGGTGTTGAGGTCCCCCACTACAATTGTATTAGTGCATATATGACTTTTCATGTCCGTTAGTATTTGTTTTATATAGTTGGGTGCACTAGTGTTTGGTGCATAGATATTTATGATTGTCATCTCTTCCTCTTGGATTCTTCCCTTTACAAGGATGTAGTGTCCTTCTTAGTCTCTCTTAATCAGTGTTGGTTTGAAATCTACTTGATCTGCCAAGAGGATAGCTACTCCTGCTTTTTTTCGGGTTCCTGTTGCACGGAGTATTGCTTTCCACCCTTTAACTTTTAGTCTATGAGTTTCCTTTTGAATTAAGTGTGTTTCTTGTATGCAGCATATTGTTAGATTTTGCTTCTTGACCCATTCTGCCAGTCTATTTCTTTTGATTGGTGAATTGAGACCATTAACATTGATGGTTATCACTGAAACGTATTGACTTGTCATTGCCATGACTTTTTCTTTTTGTTGGGTTCTCCCCCTTTACATTTAATTTCTTGTCATGCCAGATGGGTTCATTCTGCTTTGCTTCCTGGGGTTGTGATCCTCAATGTCTGTTCCTAGGCTATTGTGTAAAATTCTTTGGAGTGCTGGTTTGGTATTCACGAAGTTCCTAAGGTGCTCTTTGTCATGAAAGTATCTTATTTCTCCATCCATTTTGAAAGATAGTTTTGCAGGGTACATCAATCTAGGTTGGAGGCTGTTTTCTTTTAGGGCTTGGAATATGTCACTCCAAGCTCTTCTTGCCTTGATGGTTTGTGTTGAGAAGTCTGCTGTGATTCTGATGGGCTTTACTTTGTATGTGATTTGTTTCTTTTCTCTGACTGCTTGGAGAACTTTGTTCTTCTGTTGTGTTTCTGGAATCTTAACAATTATATGCCTTTGTGTAGATTTTTTTGATCAAGGCTATTTGGAGTCATATATGCCTCACTTATCTGTATGTCAAGCTCTTTTCCCCTGCTTGGGAAGTTTTCTGCCATTATTTCTGTGAAGAGATTTTTTATGTCATCTGTACTCTCTCCTGTTTCTTCATTGAGCCCAATCAGTCTTATGTTATTCTTCTTTGCATCATCTAGCAGCTGCTGGATTGATTTCTCATGTTCCCTTATTATTTTGAAGCAATTTTTCTTTTCCTGGTCACTAATTGCAATCTTATCTTCTATATCTGAAATTCTGTCCTCACATTGGCTCATTCTGCTGTGTAGACTTTCAATGGAGTTTTTCATGTCCTGGAAATATATTTGCATCTATTTTATGGATTCCATTTGTTTCTTATGTTGGGATTCCATCATGTTCCTGAGCTCCTCTCTAGATTTATTAATCATGTCTTGCACTAGGGGCACAATTTCTCCTGTTATCTGAGAAATTATTTCTGATTTCATTTTTTCCAGATCCCCTTTTGTTGCCAGTTCAGTGGGTCCAGGTGGTTGAGTATCAGAGTGTTCCATCTCATTTCCCTTTGGGGTTGCTGTAGGTGATCTGGAAGTCTGGTTTTGAGACTTATTTACTTGTTTCCTCATTTCGACTGGGGCGGGGGGCTGTTAGCGCCTGCACGGATTACCTCCTCTGAGTTGGGTGAGGTGGGACAGGGGCTGGGAGCAGTGGTAGGGATGGTGACCCAAAAGCCCCTTCCTGTGGGCTGGGGGCAGCGGGAGGGATGGTGGCCAGGAAGCCCCTTCCTCTGGACCAGGAGCAGTGGGATGGCGGCTCAGAAGCCCCTCCCTCTGGGCCAGGAGTGGTGAGAGGGATGGTGGCCTGGAAGCCCCTTCCTCTGGACCAGGAGCAGTGGGACGACAGCTCAGAAGTCCCTACCTCTGGGCCGGGAACAGCAGGACTCAGTACTTTGGTCTGGTGGTGTGGTGTCCTCTGCATCTTTGTAGTGTGGAACCAGGTGGCTGCTTGTCTGCAGCAGGGTTATTCAGTGTCTTCCGCGCGACTCAGGACCTCGGTAGGGCGTGCAGAGAACTTCCTGTGTGCAGCGGGCTGATTCGGCATATTCCGCGTGACCACACTTCTGTCTTTCCTTTCCTTAAAAAGATGCTACAAACTATGTCCCCTTTCAACTGCATAGGAGTTGGCTCTCTTTTTTCCTATAACTCTATATTAGATCAGATAAATGCACGTTGAAATTTTCTCTGTATTAGTTCATGTACATTCACATTGAAAACTGAGCACTGTATTTTCCTTCTCCAGACTAAAATGACACCTCTGTCTTCAAAAATGAGTGTTCGATAGTTCTTCTTTAAATGTCTTGTAGAATTCAGCAGTGAAGCCATCAGGACCTGGGCTTTTCTTTGTTGGTAAGTTTTTTATTACATTTTCAATTTCACTCATTGTAATTGGGGTGTTTAGAATTTCTATATCTTCTTCATTTAACTTTGGCAATTTTTATGTATCTAGGAATCTGTCCATTCTGTGTTTTCCATTTTATTAGAGTACAGGTTCTCAAAGTAGGTATTGATGATCCTCTGAATTTATGTTGGATTTGTTGTGGGTTCACCTTTTTCATTCTTAATTGCATGGATTTGAGCCTTTTCTTTCCTTTTTTTGATAAGGTTGGCTAAAGGTGTATCGATTTTCTTTATTCTTTCAAAAAACCAGCTCTTTGATTCATTGAATTTTTTGTATCATTCTCTTAGTCTCCATTGCATTGATTTATGCTTGGATCTTTATAATTTCCTTTCTTGTATGAGCTTTGGGTTTGTTATACTCTTCTTTTTCTAGGAACTTGAGGTTCTGCATTAGGTTATTTAACTGAGTTCTCTCTGTTGTCCTAATATGGGCATTCACTGCTATGAATTTCTCATGTAGAACTGCTTTCATTGTGTCCCACAGATTCCTTTATGTTGTACTGCAATTATCATTTACTTGTAGGAACAATCTAATTTCTTCTTTAATTTCCTCTGTAACCCATTGGTTGTTCAGGAGAGTGTTATTCAATTTCCATGTGTTTGTAGGTGCCTTTTTTTTCTCTCTTCTCTTTCTATTTATCTTGAAAAACAGTCTCCCTATGTGGCCCAGGCTGGCCTCGAACTCCCAGCAATCCTCCTGCCTCAGCCTCCTGAGTGCTGGGAGTACAGGCATGGGGCACCACGCCCAGCATGCTTCCTTTAGAGTCTATAGTCTTCCCCTTTCTCTGAGGCCACCTGCTGGGGCTCACGCCAGCTCACACCTGGCCACAACTTCCCCTTCTCTCCCCTCAGACCTCGGGCTCTTCCCAGCATGCCTTTTCTTCCCACAGGTTAAAAGCACACAATACCATTCATTATTTGTGTTCTAAAAGTCTTCTTTGCAAGGGATTTGAAGGCCGGGTATTTAGGTCAGTGGTGCTGCCTGTCTTCAGAGGGATTTGAATAAGAAAACAGCTTGTGTATCCCCCATGGAATTACTGGTCCCTCTCGCCAGGCTGCAGGGCTTTCTCTAACCTTTGCAGTGCAGTTCTGCTGAAGATACATTCCTTAGCCTTTGGTAGGTTGAAACAGCTACTTTGGCTCTCATTTAAAATTTTTTTAAATGGTGGTAAAGTTCATACAACATAAAAATTTCTCTCTCTCTCTCTGTCTCTTTCTCTCTGTCTCTCTCTCTCTCTCTCTCTCTCTCTCTCTCTCTCTCTCTCTGACAAGCTCTTGCTATGTATGAGTAATGGATGGCCTTGAACTTCTTAAGTTACCCAGACTAGGTTCAAACTTGAAACCCTCCTGCCTCAGCCTCCTGAGCACTGGGCTCACCATTTTAACCTTTTTAAGTGCCCAGATCAGTGGCCTTAATACATGCACACTGTGGTACAACCAGCGCCACTTCCATCTCCAGAGCTGTTTTCATCCTGCCACGCTGAGAATCTAAACTCTATCCCTCCCACAGCCCCAGCCCCCACCAGTCCACTTCTGGTCTCTATGAATTTTACCATTCTTGGTTCCTCACAGAAATGGAATCATGAGTTTTGTCCCTTGTAACTGGCTGATTCACCTAGAATAAGTTTTGGGGTTCACAGCGAATAGTATGTTTCAGGATTTCCTTCCTTCTTAAGATTGAAGAATAAACCATTGTACAATTATATTCCAAATGCAATACAATGTTATTAATGGAATATTATTCAGCTTTAAAAAGGAAGGAAAGGAGCTGAGTGGAGCCCCAGAGTAGAGTAGACTAACTTGACGCTGAGACTAACCATCTCCCACAATGGAGGGCCCTGCAGGGCACCCCAAGGTCCCCTGACTTCTGGGGTTTTCTATCCGGGCTGCGGGGAGAAGTCAGGATTTGGGGCCCTGTGTGAGACCCTGGCAGTGCCCCTCTCATCCTTCCAGAAGTTCCTTCCCCACCCCTTAGTGGCTTCCTCTCAAGGTGCAGGGATCAGCACCCTGCTGGGTTGGGGGACCCTCTGGAGCAGGTGCAGTCCCTCTACACTAATGTCTCCTCCCAGTGCTGCACCCTGGCCCTCCCTCCCGAGGCCTCTATATTCCAGGCTGGCCTTGAACTCAGGGGGATCCTCCTGGCTCAGGCTCCTGAGTGCTGGGATCACAGGGGTGTGCCACCACGCCTGGCTCTAACATTTTTTTGGCAGTGCGGGGGATGGAACCCAGGACCTTGCAGGCCAGGCAGGTGCTTCTCCCACTTGGCTCCAGTTCAGCCCTCCTTTCACAGCGTCCCCTTTCCTCCAGCTGGGCCCAAAGTGACATCCAAACACTGATTAGCAGCAGGGGAGATCGGTGAAGGATGCCCAGGACCACGGGAAACTGCTTTGGAAACTTCCCAGCAATCTGTAATCATGTTGAGAGAAAAAGCTTTTTAAAGGTTTGTGTAAGAAGCCACAAGGAAATGAAATGGAACATTAAGAAGAAAAAAAAGAAATGGAACATTAAGATTATATTGAATTAAGCTTTTAAAAAGGCAGTAAAGGAACAGCTGGAGAACAGGAGTCAGAAAGGACAGACAGAAGGGCCAGGGATTTAGATCAGTGGTTCTGACGCCTACCTCACAAGTGCAAGGACCTGAGTTCGATCCCTGGTACA
The DNA here is from genome assembly GCF_053883595.1 of Heterocephalus glaber. Lineage (NCBI taxonomy): Eukaryota > Metazoa > Chordata > Mammalia > Rodentia > Bathyergidae > Heterocephalus > Heterocephalus glaber. The sequence continues at coordinate 2,348,361 of NW_028258450.1, forward strand.
AAAAGAAAGAAAGAGAGAGAGAGAGAGAGAGAGAGAGAGAGAGAGAGAGAGAGAGAGAGAGGAAGGAAGGAAGGAAGAAGAAGAAACAAAGAAAGAGAGAAAGGACAGACAGAAAACAAGGTGTAAGACGGTGAACACATGTCTAGTTGTTTCCACAAATACAGGGAAAGGCGAAGGGATTAAGCATTCTAATTAAAAGGTGGGACTGGCCAACTGAAGGAAGGAACAGGCCGGGGCCAGGTGCTGTCTATTAGACTCAAATAGGAGGGCATGGTGGGGCACACCAGTAATCCCAGCACTATGGGAGGCTGAGGCAGGAGGATCCCAAGTTTGAGCTCAGCAAAGCTGAGCTGGGCCAGTTGATGACTTAGACAAACCCCATCTCAAAATAAAAAACAAAAAGTTCTGGGGATGAAGCTCAGGGCAAAGGCCCTGGGTTCAACCTGCAGTACCACCACCACAACAAAAAGACTGAAGTATTATAAAATATTTTGCTTTGATCATAATGGAAATCAAAAACATGAAGACATCTCAAAAATCCCACAAAACTTTGGAAAGTAAATAACTCAAGAGGGCAAAGAGGAAATCGAAAGTAGGACTGTAGGGCCGGGGGTTTAGCTCAGTGGTTTCACCGCCTGCTGCTCCCGTGCAAGGACCCAAGTTCGATCCTCAGCACCAAAAAAAGACAAAGTAGGACTGTAAAACTGAATAAGAAAGGAAGTATGTTGACATATGTAGCATGAGGTACAGTAACAGCTGGAGGGATATTTATAGTTTGAAAACGCTTCCATTGGAAAAGAAGAAAGGGGGTGGAGGGATGTTGGTCAAAGGCCGTGCGGTTCAGGCTGTTTACGATGTGCTGCCCGGGGCTCCTAACAATGCCCTGTGTACTTGAAAAACTGCTGAGTAGACTTTAAATATTGTTAACACAAAAAGATAAGAATGTGAGATAACTGCTAGTTAATTAGCTCGCTTTAGTCATTCCACAATGTACATCTATCAAAACATTGTGTTATATACCACAGATACATATGTCATATATATACACTATATATGTCTTCCTCTGAAGCGCAGGCTGGTCTTAAACTCACTGTGTAGCCCAGGCTGGCCTGGAACTCTTGGCAATCCTCCTGCCTCAGCCTCTCAGCCTCCTGAGTGCTGAGGTTGCAGTGTCTGCCACTCCACCTAGAAATTTCTGTTTGTACAGAAAGAAGAAGAATTAAAAAATAGAAAGAAGAAAGTGAGAAAGAAGGATAGAGAGAGGAAAGGAAGGAAGGAGCTAGAAAAAGAAGAAGAGATTAAATCCAAAATAAGTAAAAGGAAATAATAAAGATCACCGGAGAAATCAACGAAATAGCACTTCATGTCCACTAAAAGGACATTAAGAAAAAAGGCCCGGGCTGCAGCTCAATGGTGGAGCACGAGCTCAGCAGGCTGAATGCCCTGAGTTCGTCTCCAGCACCACCAAAAAGCAAAGAAACAAAAAGGCTGCTTTAAAAAACACATCAGTTGGGATGACCCATGCCTGTAATTCCAGCAGACCAGGAGGCTGAAGCAGGAGCCTTACTGTGAGTTCAAGGCCAGCCTGGACCACATAGGGAAACCCGATCTCAAAATACAAACAAACAAAAAATGAACCCAGGAGCCAAATAAGCCTCTCCTCCTTTAAGTTATGGGTGTCAGGTATTTTGTCCCTCGGTGCCAAAGCTGACTAATACAGTCAATGTCAATGAACCCAAAGGTCATTAAGTGAAGCAAAATCAGCCAGGCACAGATAATCAAATACTGCAGGATCTCGTTTCATTGTGGAGTGGAACTCAGGGCAGAGGAGGGGGAATAGTGGTTAATCAGGACTGAGGCTGAGGAGAGGAGGGGGATGTCGGTGAGGGGACATAAAGTTGCACTTCGGAGGAATAAATTCAAGAGTTCTGTAGCACAACACGGTGAGTATCGGTCATGACAATGCACTGCGTGCTTGGAAAGGAGAGAGACGTTAATCGTGGGCATCACAGAGAGAGAGGGAGAAAGAGAGATCAATGTAATTCACTAAAGAAGAACAGCACAATCTTCTCATGAGATGCAGCAAAATGACTTCAGGAAACTCTTCCCCCGTTCCTGATGCAAACTCTCAGTAAGACAGGCCCAGAGGGGCTCCCTTACATAAAGGGCCAAAGGAATGGACTAGGAAACAAACAAGCCCTGCTACTCTGTGAGTTAACCATCGAAGACAGAATTTTCCCCCTGACCGCAGGCTCAGGGTGTGATGCCACTCTGAGGGCCTCTTCAACATTATACTGGATCCCTGTCACCTGGAGAAGGCAAGACAAAGAAAGGGCACACAGGTGAGAGAAAAGAAGGACTGGGTATGGCGGTGCTCGCCTGTGATCCCAGCCCTGGGAAGGCAGAGGCAAGAGGATCAGAGCAAGTTCAAGGCCAGCCTGGGCTAATCATGAGTTCAGAACAGAACAAAACAAAAAGGAAGAGATAAATCTGTTCGAAGTTGAAATCCCAGCACTCAGGAGGCTTGGAACTTGAGGCAATTCTCCTGGCCTGGGCCTCCTAACAGCTGGAAGGACAGATGTGTGCCACCCCACCTGGTTTAACAGGATTTTTATGAGACTTGAAACACTAAATGTGACTGTTATGGGCAAATTAAAGATCTAAACACTTTTACTTTATTCTTTTGTCTTTTCTTTTTCTTTCTCTTAAATTCTTTTATTGGTACATTTTATGTATGCAATACGGTTACATTCATCATTGGGATCTTGTACCTTTACATGTTGTATCTTGGTTCTTATTTTTTCCCCATTCCCCTGCCCTCCCTTTAACCCCTCTACCCCTCCCTATTGGCAAAGGCTTTGTTTCCATTTATTTCTTATCTCATATTTTTTCCTTTCCCTTCTTTCCTTTCCCCCACCCCTGCCACTTCTCCCACCCCTTGGGACCCAGGAAGGTGGAGTCCTGAGCTTGCTAGGTGGGAAGTTGATGCTGTCCTCCAGACTCACCACTCAGCTGTGCTGTGGCCACTAAAGAACAGTGAAGAACAACTGGACGTGGCGGTGGGGACTCACCGCACTGCGCACCAGTGATGCCTGTGCCCTCCTACGTGTTCATCACATTTCTCTAAAGAAGTTTGTAGACCTTTTGTTTTTTTGCAGTGCAAGCCAGGGCCTCACGCCCGTCAGGCACAGGCTTTACCCCTAAGCCGCTCCCCAGCTGTGAAGACATTTTTAAGTGTTTTGTTTTGGTACTGGGGATCAAACTTGGGCTTGTGCACCAGGCAGCAAAACCACTGAGCTAAATCCATGGCTGTGAAGACATTTTTAAAAATCCAAAGAGAGGGCCAGGGATTTAGCTCAGTGGTTCTGCTGCTTGCCTCACAAGCACAAGGACCTCAGTTCAATCCCCGGTACAAAAAAAAAAAAAAAAAAAAATCCAAAGGGAACGGGAACAGATTCCCTTGTCCTTGTCAGGGCCCCTGTGACACTGAACCATGAAATGAGGTGAGTGGCCCAGGGGTGGGGGGAGACTTCAGAAGCCCCTTCTTCAGGAAGCCCCTGATTTCCAGATAGGTCAGGACCCCTGGGCCTCCCCCACTCCCTGAGCTCCCATGGTCCAATCCAGACGACTCTAGATGATGGAAATGGGCCTCGAACCAGACTGTCAGGCCCATGAAGGTAGGATCCGGCTTTGAAGGTCACCAGTGTCCCCAGAACTACCCCACCGAAGTCCGGGTGAAGAGGATGAACTCTGATGGGTGGAAGGGTAGGTGGGTAGATGGAATGGATTTAGAGGAATAGAAGGAATGGGGGCCCAGAGGGATCCCAAGTGGGGGACATGACTCAGAGGGCCCAGAGTAGGGTGAGATCTCAGAGGCGCCTGGAGGAAGGGAGGTTCAGAGGGGGAAATGGGGACTTAAGAAATGAGGGGTCCCAGGAAAGGGACAAGGGCTCAGGAAGGGAGGTAGGGACTGGAGGAGGGGCCTCAGGGGCCGGGTGGAGAGAGGGGTGAGGTCCAGCAGGGCATCTGGGTTCACAGATGGAGGCAGAGGTTGCAGAGCCTGGGCCCAGGCTGGCCTGCAGGACAGGAGCTCCCCTCCTCCTCCCCTAGCCACAGCAAGGGCCCTGCTTGTCCCTGAAGGGGCTCTGGGTTGTGGCGAGGGCACAGACGTTGCTGGACACACAGCACACAGTGCTCCTCTCTCCTCAACACGGTGGGGGCTCTGCCGCACGCTGCTTTTTTCTGGAATTTTCTGTCTTTTAGATCCAGGCTGCAACTTCACCCTTCCACCCACCCTACCCCACACACACTCCCTGTCCTGGGGATTGAACTTAGGGCTTTATACTGAGCTACACCCCCAGCCCTCTTTTTATTTTTTATTTGAGACAAGTCAGTAAATTGCCCATGCTGGACTCCAACTTGGAATCCTCCTGCCTCAGCCTCCTGAGCCCTGGGGTTACAGATTTGCTCCACTGCGTTTGGTCATACTTCTTTTCTTTTCATTGCCAAATGGTGTTCTGCTGTGTGGCCGCGCCCCACGTATTTTGTCCTCATGGGGGCTTTGCAGTTGTTTCCACTTTGGGCACAGTGGACAGTGGCAGATGGTCTGAGTTCGTGCAATGGCTGGACGGAGGCCTGAATCCCAGGCCTGTGGGAAGAGCCTGTCCCCCATAAGATGCTGGCATTTGGGACACTCAGCCAGCACCTTGCCTAGGACGGGTGTCTTGTAAACTCCTGTCCTAGAGCAGAAAAGGGCGGATTTGGAATTTGAACCCACATCTAAGTCCAAACTGCTGTGAATCATTTTCCACAGATCAAGACCTGTGCCAAAAGCCCACACCCATGACTTCACCAAGGTCCCCATCACAGGAAAGGGGAGGGCTACTTGGGCACCCGGGGAGGGAGGTCCTGCCCTGCCCTTGTCAGGTGGAAGACTTCCTGTCTCCAAGCCTGCAAGTTTGCTGAGTGAATCCCGGTGAACACCGTAGTTGGTATCCAGTAAGTGCCTATTTAATACATCTGTTAGACTCTTGTACACTCCACTTGACAGCCAGGCAAATGGAGGCACAAAGTGAAGTCACAGCTTCCCAGGGGCCCAAGAAAATGTTTGCAAGCTAGAAAACACTCATAATAGCCCAAAAGTGGAAACAACCTAAATGTCTATCAGTTGACACACAGATAAATAAAACAGGTCATATCCATGCCACGGAATATTACTCAGCAGTAAAAATGAAGCATTACTAGATGAAGCTTGAGGCTTCATGGTAGAAGCCAGAAAAAAAAAACACACGTTATATGATCCCATATACATGAAATGCTCACAACAGGCAGATGTACACTACAGACGAAACAGTAGTGGTTGCCAGGCCTGGGGGTAGGAGGTTGGCTAGAGGGAGCAGGGGGTGCTGACTACATGGCGTGTGGTTTCTTTTTAGGGTAATGAAAACGTTCTCAAATTGATGGTTTTGATGGTTGGGCAACTGTGACTATAAAAAGGGATAGCTGGGAGTGGTTGTGCTGGCCAGTGATCCTAGCACTCAGGAGGCTGAAGCAGGAGGATCTCTGCAAGTTCAAGGCCAGCCTGAACTATATAATGAGACCCTGTCTCAAAACATGAAGGAAAGAAAGAAAGAGAGAGAGAGAGAGAGAGAGAGAAAGAAAGACAGGCTGGGGATATAGATCCTTTGCCTACCATGCATAAGTCCCTAGGTTCCAATCCCAGCACCTAAAAAAAAAAGGAAGGGTCATATCATCCCAGCTAGTCAGGAGGCTGAGGCAGGAGAATTAAAACTTTGAGCACAGCTTGGGCACCTTGATGAGATCCAGTCTCAAAATCAAAAAATGAAAAAGGGTTGAGGACGCGGCTCAGTGTTAGGGCACCCTGGGTTCAATCTCCAGTACTACAAAAACATCAGGAAAAGTAAGGATTTTTTAAAAAGAAGGCTGGGAGATATAGCTTAGTGAAAGAGTGTTTGCCTATTAAAAAAGAAAAGACTACTGAATGGTGCACTTATTTATTTATTTTTAGTTTTTTGAGACAGGGTCTTTCTATGTAGTTCGGGCTGGTCTCACACTCATGGAGATCCTCCTGCCTCAGCCTTCCAAGGGCTGAGATTAATAGGTTGACGCTACCACACATGTCTTGAATGATGCACTTTAAGTGAATGGGTTTTCTGCTATGGAAACCGTATTTTGATAAAGTTGATTTTGAAAAGAACCTCGCAGATTACAAGTGTAATTACACAAATTCCTACAAATCCTTGTTCCTCGACTTCTCTACTGTTCTGCAGATCAAAGACACTGCAAGTGTCACTTTGGTGGGTAAAGCACAAAGGCAAAAGGCTAAAGGATTCACCTGCTTGGAGAAGAAAGCAGCTCAGAGAGAGGCAACTTCCTGCCCAGGGCTACACAGCACAGCCTCAAGGCTCCACGCGTGTGTGCGTGCGTGCGTGCGTGCGTGCGTTTCCAACCTCAGCCCCAGTGCTGACCCCTGGCTGCCTCCTCTTTCTGACTTCTCAGGGAGAAGAATAAAACACAACACAGGCCAGGAAGCATCCATCACGCGCTGTCCAGGGGAGTCCGGAGGGGCAGGGGTCAGCAGGGAGGTGACCTCCAGGTCTCCATGGGGACCAAGATCCGGCGGGGCTGGGGGTGAGAGGCTGGAAATTTTCCCACCCTGAGATTTTCCTGTGACAACCCAGGAGGGCGCCCTGGATGCCGCTGGCCCTACCCCCAACCTCCTTCCTTTCTTGACTCGGCTTCCCGCTGAGGATGGATGGGGAGGCTGTGCCAAGCTGGAGCCGCCAGGCCCGGAGAAAGAGGACAAAGTGACGGTCCCTGGCTCAGAGTGGCCCAGGGGCTGCCTCGGAGCCACACAGCCCCAGGGACCTGTGCGAAGGGGCGGCTGAGAGCTGCTGGCCCGGTGCAGCCAGCGTTGGACCCCGGCCCGGCCTTGGGCGGCTAGGAGCGCTTGGCCCGGGGCCCTGTCCCCCTCCTTCCTCCCTCACACGTGGGACTCAGCCCTTCCTCGTGTGAAATAGAAACCTCTTTATTCTAAGTATCGAACATTCTTTAATACGTTGGATCTGGGCCAGACCTTGAGGTGAGGGGAAGGCGGGCTGGGATATTTCTGTCGCCTTCCAGAACACAGCATCGCGCCAGCAGCACTGCCACCGCCACCCTGGGCCGTGGACTGGGCGGAGCTGGGAGCGCGTGGGAGGTCTCAGCGCCTGCGGGCCTCTATGTCCTTCTAGGGGGTTGGGGATGGGCAAGGAGACCCCTAAAGATCCGCCACACAAGGGTCTGTGTCCCAGGCATGGAGTCACGGGGGTATGAGCAGCAAATTGGGGGCACTGAGGCTCGGGTCGGGGAGAGCCTCAGCGCTGGGCCCGGGGCCTCCATGGCGACGGGGGTCGAGGCCGCAGGGGCAGACAGGCCCAGCTGGGCCTGGCCAGCCGAGAGAGTGGCAGGCGGCCCAGGGCGAGAGGGAGGCCGAGGCAGAAGGACGGGTGTGGCACAGGGATGTCGGAGAAGAAAGCACGGTCCCGAGGGGGCGGCAGGGCTCCTCCCTCAGACAGCTCCAGGTCCCGGGCTACGGCCAGGATCTCCTGACGGGCAGCCGAGCTGTGCAGGCCACGGATGTCAAGCAGGGCCGCCACATGCTTCCGCCTGGGGACAGGGGCCGACAGGTGCACAGGGTCCCGGGCCCACCTGTGCACCCCACCTGAGCCAGAATCCCAGGAGCCCCTGTGTCCCCTCCCCCACATTGTCACCTCCCTGCCCCTCCCCTCATCCCAGAGCTGCCCAGCCTTTCCAGATTCGCCCCTCACACTCAACTCCAGAGACTTCCCCTCCTCACCAGCGCTGGCTCCTTCTCACCCCAAGTCTCAGCCCTGGATTAAATTAACCTTCCTCCACCCCAGTTTAACTCAGCCATTTCCATCCGGGTCCCGGCACACCCATCACATGCCACAGCACAGCCTCAGCTTCCCTTCCCCTTCTCCCCAGTGGCCAGGGTCATGCCAAGGATGTGACCCTGCTCCCCGGAGTCAGACCCCTGTCCCCTGCCAGCCTAGACCTGCTCCGACCTCCCTCCCCATTCTGAGGTTTGTCCCCTGGTCCGGCTGCTGTCACCACCGCCACCATACAGATGGCAATGTAGAATGGCAGTCCAGTGTACTGGTTTTCCAGCCAGTCAGCTGTCTGGGTTCAAATCCCAGCACTGACACTTGGTAGCTGATAGTCTCATGCTGCAGTTACTTGCACATGGTTTCTAAAGTACCTTCAATTCTACCTCTTATAGAGTAGGGGTGTGAGGTGCTTATTGAGAGCTGGGTGTGGTGATGCTCAACTGTATGCCCAGCACTCTGGGAGGCTCAGGCAGGAGAATGGAACGTTCAAACCCACACACACACACAAAAATGGCTGGGGATTTAGCTCAGTGGTTCCGCTGCCTGACTCACAAGTGCAAGGTCCTGAGTTCAATCCCTGGTACCAAAAAAAAACACCCCAAAAAACAAAAACCAGAAAGTTCAAACCCAGCTTGAGCAACTTAGAGACGCTGTCTCCTCAGAAAAAAAAAAGAAAAAAAGAGAGCTGGGGATGTAGCTCAGTGTGAAGGCCCTAAATTCAATCCCCAGTACTGGGGGAGGGTGCTTATTTAGGATGAAGGACTCAGAAGGACTCAGAACTGTCACGGGGGACGATGTGAATTCCCCAAGAATCCCACAAAGACACACTATTTATCCCCAGGGCTGATGAGGAAACTGAGGCCCGGAGAATGTCACACAGAAAGGAAGCGGCCCATAGGGATCTGGATGGCTCCCGAGGCCATCCCAGTGTGCACACACGCAGTGCCCAGCGTGTCCCCATTCCCCAGGTTCCCTGCCGGGCCGCCCCTTCCTGCCGGGCAGCCTGTGCCCCCCTGCCCCGGGCTTCCTGTGATCGCCTGTTTGTTTGTGAGCCCTGGTGGTGGTGGCGGCAGCAGTGGTGGCGACGGCGGCAGGAGAAGGAGGGAAATCGTATTAATAATGCCCTGGTTCCAGCAGGAAACGGCCGTCAGACACGCTCGCCGCCTCCCGCCCTGGCCCAAGAGGCAGGAAATGGGATGGATGCCAGGGCTGTGGAGACCTGGCTGGGCAGAGGGCAGCGGGCTGTCTCTCACCTGATGTCGGGGTAGTCTCGCACCAGCACTGCCACCTCCACCTGGATGCTGGGCGTGTCCTCCAGCTGCAGCACCTCGGCCAGGTGTGGCACCACAGCGTCCAGCCACGAGGCCTGGGACTCCTGCGGAAGGCAGCAGGGCTCACTCTGTGCTCACTCCTCCCCAAAAACCCTTCTCCAAGAGGTGGCCTCTGCCCCTCTAGCTCCGCTGGCCTGTTTTTTCCATCTATAAAAAGGGTCAGCAGGGGATGTACAGTAATCCTAGCACTCTGGGAGGCTGAGGTAGGAGGATTCCAAGTTCCAGCCCAGCCTGGGCAGTTTAGTGATTTAGCAAGACCTTGATTATTTCAATAAAAATAAAATTTCACACTCAGCTGGGAATATAGCTGAGTGTGAAGGCCCTGGATCAAATCCCTAGTACAAACAAACAAATAAAAAAAAGGTCAGAAGACACTGTGGCCAGAGGTTATGTAGAATGTTTAGATATTTAAAGAAAAGTCAGTAATACAGTCCTGTTTCTGCAGATAATCTGGGGCTGGGTGATCCAAGCTGAAAACCTGTTCCAAGATTACAAAATGTGTTGGCATTCTGGGAGAACTGCATAAAGCCTATGCACTGTGCACCCTGTCTCAGAACTGCATGCAAGTCCACCATTGTCTCAGAAAGTTTCCAAAACAAAAACCAGTCCAAGGACTCCAGGGGAGAACGTGGAATAGCGGTAGAGTGAGGCCCTTCCAGCCCTGCTGGCAACTCAGTAGAAAGAAGACTTGTTGGTTTCAAATTCTTGGATTAGGATCCTGACTGATTTTTAGCTTTTGGGGGGGGGTCCTTGTGATTAAACCCAGATCTCTGCACTGAGCTATGCCTCCAGCCTGGGCTTGAAGTTGTGATCCTCCTGCCTCAGCCTCCCAGGGTGCTGAGATTACAGGCGCGTGCCACCACACCGGCTGCCCTTAGCTTGGATTGTGCTCATGATAATAATATATTGCTAACGTTTGTGGGTGGCAGCTCTGCAGAGTACCTGCTGTAACAGGAATTAAGTGATGGAATCTCTCAGCCCGGAAGGAGATATTGTTGGGGACTGAATAAAGCACCCGGCAGGTGCTCTCCTAGAGAAAGCAGGATTTACTACACCAAGAGTGGATCGGAGGGTCCTGGGCTGCTGTCCCGCAAAGGCCTTGGGCCAGGCCGCACTCACCAGACGCCGGAACAGCCGCTGCAGCTGAGCCGCGTCCTCGCGGAGCCTCCCGGCCACGCGGCTGCGGGTCCGGGCCGAGCGGCAGCGCAGACGCCCGCGAAGCAGCGGCCTCACGTACTCCACCAGCGCGCGCCGGTGCAGCTCGGCCACCAGCGCCTGGGGACCCGGCGGGGGCAAGGAGGTGAGCGCCCCCGTACTCGCCTCACCCTGCCAGGCCGCGGGAGACCTGTCCTGAGCTCCCCAGCCCCAACCTTCAAGCCTGAGGGCGCCTCGGTGACCGTGTCTCCCACGATCTGCCCTGAATCTGCCCGCGGACTCCCCCTTCCGGCCCCGAAGGATGCTGCGTTCTAGCTCCCCTACGCACCCCACCCGGGCCCTGCCTCTCATTTCTCAGGGGGGCGCCTCCCCTCCCCACAGATCCAACGCAGCTTGCGGGTCTCGGGCCCCAGCGCGCACCCCCCGCACCTGGTAGGGTTCGTCCTGCATCCTGCGCAGCGCCAGGGCCTGCGCGCCCAGCGTGCCCACGATCCCATCCAGGGCCTCCGGGCTGCTCAGCCACTTCCGGCGCATGAGCTTGTTGAAGTGCGGCTGGGGAGACAAGAGTGTGGAGCGGTCACAGCCTCCTCTCTTCGCTCTTCTCTCAGGAGGAGAGTTTCCAAGACCTGCTTCGGTCGAGTCAGGGATGGGCGTGCTCACGGACAGCAGTGGGAGGACCCAGCACCTACCCTGCCCTGCCAGGAACTCGGCTGGTGCAGAGGGAGAGACAGGTGGGGCCCAGAGCTGGGGGAGCAGGAGAGCTCTGCATAAAGCCCAAGAGGGCTTCCCAGAGGAGGGGACACAAAGCCGAAACCCCAGTGGCGGTCACTGCTAGCCGAGTGACCGGGGAGAGAGGAAGGCTCCGATTTCAGATGGGCACTTGGGTCTGCGTACCAGGAAAGGGGTCACGGAGGCAGGCAAGACCATCTGCATAATTCTTCCAGCCCAGCGCAAAATGAACACATGGGAACCAAGTTCAGAAATTACTAAAAACTTTAAGACGGAGACAGCAGAGCATTAACCAAGCTTGAGCCTTTTCAAGTCCATGTTAGGGGGTCCAGACGGGGAGCAGGAGGCTGCTGAGAGGCCCAGGGCAGGAGGGCGTGGGGCCTGCTGGGGGCTCGCTTTCTCGGGGCCTGGGGAGCCAGGCGGGTTCTGAGCAGGAGGGAGAGGTTTGGGAGGAGGCGGGAATTAGGGAGGAGGCTGGAGGAACACGGAGGGGAGGGAGAGCGAGAGGCTTAGGATTCACAGGAGGTGGCAGCTGCCCGGGGAGCACGGGCCTCAGAAGAGCTGGACAGAGCCTGGCGGGCACGGTGGGGAGGGAGCAGACGACACAGGCGATGCGGCTGCATTCCACGCGGCCCCAGGACCCCTTTCCCACTCTTGTCCTCACAGCAGTGAGTTTTCAGAACTTCCAAATATGAGGCTTTTGTTGAGAGAGAGAGAGAGAGAGAGAGAGAGAGAGAGAGAGAGAGAGAGAGAGAGAGAGAGAAAGAAAGAAAGAAGGAAGGAAGGAAGGAAGGAAGGAAGGAAGGAAGGAAGGAAGGAAGGAAGGAAAAGCTGGGCACGAAGTAATCTGCAGAAAAGCCTCTCTCAGCTCCAGGCCCCTCTGTGTCTGACGCCCGACACCGGCCTGCGCATGCACACAAGCCCCTCAAACCCGCACCCACCCCCTCAGCTAGCTCTTCCAGCGAGGCCGTCTCTCTCCTGTCTCTGTCGCTGATGTTCCCCTCTTTCCGTCCCCGCTGTCCCTCAATCTTTCTCCTTTCCTTTCTACCTGACCCACCTTATTCTCTCTCTTTCTGAAAACAGAGTGGTTTATAGATTAGGATCCTAAACTCAGCCAGGCCTGCCCTGTTGGCAGCTCGCCTCACCCAATCCCCCTCTTGGCTGAACAGAGCCCCTGCTAAACCCATCTTCCAGGAGTGCTACGAGAATTAAGTGAGATGTCCCCTGCTTATTGCCCAGCACTGAGGACACGGAGTTTGCTGTCACTGTGGCATCTGTGCCTGACGCCATCAAGGAACCATGGTTCCATTTGTTAGGCATAAAATGTCATTGATAAATGCCTTCGATCCAGCCTTTAGGAAGGGTGAGGCAGGAGGATTACAAGTTTGATGCCCACTTGGGCTATGTAATGAATTTGAGGCTGGCCTGGACTGGATTGTGCTATACCCCCCAAAAATGATGTAGTTGGTTATATTTGTTTAAAAAAGGTTTCTTGTCTTTTGGAGATACAGGCTGATAGAGGAAATGACAGAATTCCATGGGGGAAGGTTGAGGGAGTGGTGTAGTGGCACCCAGGGTCCTTGTGACCAGAGATCTCGGGTCCCACACAAGAGGCAAATAATTGGGAGCGGGGGTGAGACAAGATCAGCTAGAGGTGACTTTTGCTGAACTGAACCATGAGTGCATGGGGTCATTCTGTCATTCTGCCTGCTTGGGGTTATGTACGTCTGAAGTTTTCCATAATGAAAAGTTATTTTAGAAAACTTCCAACCAATCCCTGCACTGGAACATTCCAAGGGGAGGACACAGATTTAAAACTAATACCAAAAACTGCTTGCCTAGCAGGTACCAGGCCTTGGGCTCCATCACAGTGCCACAACAGATACACGAGGATGTAGATGGCAGGTGACAGCAAGTGCACGGAAGACAAATAGAGCAGAAAGTCAGAAGAGGGCTCAGGCTTCTTTTTTAGAGACAGGTTCTCACTACGTTGCCCAAGCTGACCCTGAACAGGCCTCAAGCGATCCTCCTGCCTCAGCCTCCTGGGTGGCTGGGACTACAGGTGATTCTATGGGAACTGGGATGATCAGGAAAGGTCTCATTGGGAAGGTGACATTTCAGTCAAGATGTGAGACAGGGACAAGTGGGGCATTTGGCGGTGGGAGAGCATTCAGGGCAGGAGGATTGGAAGCGAAAAGGCCTAGGGGCTGCTCTGGCCAGAGGGAAAGGGGCAGGTGTGCAGGGGCACAAAAGCCAGGACAGGGACTGTGGCTTTTGTTTGAGGATTCGGAGCAGGAAAAGGGGATCCTGGACATAGATTTTCAGGGCCTCAGTGAGGAGGGCTCCACTCCAGCTCCTTCCTGCTGGTGGCTCTCTGTCCTCCCCTTGGCCACTTCCTGCTTCCTTCCGCACCCCCCCCATCACCCTTGCCCAAACACCAAGTCCTAGGCTGAGGGACTGCAGGGTGGGGTGCGCCCTGCAGTCTTGGCACAGCCCTGCCCCAGCCACTTGCACACCTGCAGCTCCTGGAATAGCAGGTCGGCCAGGACTCGATGGCAGAGCCGGGTCACGCGGTCCAGAGCGCTGGCCGAGGCTTCCCGGGCTGGCTCACTTTCAGGGGGTCCCACCCTGGCCAGGCGCTCAGCCAGAGCTCTGTGGAGATCAAGCAGAGTGAAAAGTCAGGGAGCCCCAATATCTCAGCCCCACTGCCTGGACCAGTCCCCCCTTGCGTGGACACTGTTTGTGGGGTGAAGGAAATGATTGGTCAGATGAGAAACTGAGGAAGGTCAGGGGCTCAGGGAAGATCGAGAGGCTGGAAAACATCACGGGAACCCAGGCGTGGTGCTTCACACCTATAATCCCAGGGCTCAGGAGGCTGAGGCAGGAGGATCCCCACCAGTTCAAGACCAACCTAAACTACACAGCAAGACCCTGTTTCAAAACAAAACAGTGTCCGAGGATGCCTGGGAGATGGGGAGCTGTCTGGGTTTTGGGGTGTCAGGGAGGATGTGGAATGTTTAGGGAATGGGGGTTTCTGGGGGATTTAAGGATGTTGGGGACTGGGGATGTTTAGAGGCTGGAGGACTTCGAGGTGCTGGACATCCGGGGGCTGAGAGGGTGAGGGGTATCTGGGAGGATAGGGGAATGTCAGGAGGTGTGGAGATGCCTGAGGGAATCTAGGGTATTTGGGGGGAAGAGAGGTCTCTTGGGGCCTCTGTACTGGGAATGGAGCCCAGAGCTTTTGCACTGAGCTACATCCCCGGCCCTTTTAATTTTTTTACTTTTAGCCAGAATTTCGCTAAATTGCCCAGTCTGGGCTAGAATTTCAATCCTCCTGCCTTAGCCTCCCAGAGTGCTGGAATTACAGGTGTATGCCTGCCCTCTCTTGGTGCTCTATGGGCGACAGTGAAGAGGCCTCCATTCTGTCTGTGGTTCCTAACTTAGGCTGGTAGCTCCTCACCATCAGGGCAGACTGTGTTCCCTGGGTCTGCATCCCCTCACCTATGCCTACGGAAGCAGCCCTCGGGCCTAGCCAGACACTAACAGGAGGTAACATGTCCTGGACATGTGAAACCAATGTCCATCCATCAGGGATGATTAAACAAATGACCAGACTGCTGGACAGTGGATTATGGACCATTTCAATATTTTTTTAAAAATAAGGATTATTTTCTCAGTGCTGGCAACTGAACCCAGGGCTTCACACATGGTAGGCAAGTACACAGCCACTGAGCCCCTGCCCAGCCCTGAATTCAGGGACTCTGCGTACAACGGAAGTTGTCCTGGCTGCTAAGGGGACAGGGAAGAGGTGGGTACAATGCTCTGCTGCATGCAGTCAGCCCCTCCAAGTCCACAGCACTCCCTCTGTGGTTTGGCCAACCACAGATGGAAAACATTCAGAAAAAAAATGCTTCTGTATTGAACATGCATGGATTTTTTTCTTGTCATTATTCCCTAAATGACACAGTATCACAGCTTCTTACTCAGCATTTCATTGCATTAGGTATGAGAACTCATCTAAAGATAAATTAAGGTATACTCATCTCAAAAAAACCAAAATAAATTTTTTAAATGAAATTAAAAATAAGTCAACAAAAAGGCAAAATAATAATTCTTAGAATCATTGAGTCCGGCTTCCAGGTTTTTACAATTCTTCCTTTTTTTTTTGAGACAGGGTCTTGCTATATAGTCCAGGCTGGCCTTGAACTCATGGTGATCCTCCTACCTCGGCCTCCTGTCTGCTGCGATTATGGGCGTACGCCACCATGCCCAGTGGCTTCTACAATTGTCATGCCTCAGCATTCTGATTCTGATTCGAATCCTCCACAGTGCTACAGTTGTCTCTAGGACTCCCAGATTTCATGCTCCTAAGGTCGCCCTGGGCCCACCTGTGGTGTACACTTTCCCACGGTCACTTCTGGGATCCGGACCCAGGGAACCACGCCCCAATTCAGCTGCCACCGGGAACTGCCCCCATACATGGGGGTCACATGG
Source organism: Heterocephalus glaber (assembly GCF_053883595.1). Lineage (NCBI taxonomy): Eukaryota > Metazoa > Chordata > Mammalia > Rodentia > Bathyergidae > Heterocephalus > Heterocephalus glaber. The sequence goes on from NW_028258450.1 coordinate 2,363,980, forward strand.
GGGTCCTCTCACCTCAGGGGGGGGCCGCAATTGACCAGAGCAATGGTCCTGCTGATGTAGGTGTCAGGCGGCAGCTCTCGGATTCCCAGGTTCTCGTGGAATCGCTCTACACGCTGCTGGAAGCTGGGGGAGGAGCCAGGCAGGTGGCAGGGCCCACACAGCCTGGGGTCCTGATCCCTCCCACTGCACCTCGGCCATTTTTTTTCTTTTCTTTTTTTTTTTTTTTTGTTTTTGGTGCTGGAGGTTGAACCCAAGGCCTTTGGCACTGAACTCCATCCCTAGCCCTTTTTAAATTGTTTTTCTTTTTCATTTTCATTTTGAGATGGTCTTGGGAAGCTGCTAAACTGCCCAGGCTGGGATCAGACTCTCAGCACGTGAGCCCCATACAGAACCCTCACGCCTGACTCCTGGTCACCCTCACGCCCGACTCCTGGTCACCCTCACCTGATGCCCACTCCCCTCTCTGGCAGACACCAGCTTCTGATGCCCAAATCCCAGGCTGGCCCCCCGCCCCACCCCCTACCTCTGCAGGAACTCCGCCAGCCCCCCCAGGCAGCAATGTGCCATGCGCTCCCCTAACTCCTGGCTGATGCGGGGTGCTCGCTCCGTGTGGTCTTCCAGCAGCTGCATGGGTCAACGGGACAGGAGGTGAGGTAGGTCCAGCTCTCCCGTCCCGCCCCGCCACGTCCAGCAGGTCCCCCTTCCTCCTTCCACCTCCTACCTCACACACATCCTGGGCCAGGCTGCCAGGCCGGTCCTCCAGGTCCCCCCAGTGTTCCTCGTCCTCCTGCAGCACCCGAAGCAGGGCTGCCCGGGTCTGAGCCTGGAGGGGGCCGGGAGGCAGATGGGCATCAGGCCTGCATGGGGTCTTTCTCCTGCATGGGGTCTTTCTCTCTTTCTCCTGCCAGGATCCCCTCCCTCCATAGCCCCAAGCGATCTGGATTCTGCCCAATATGACAAGCAAGGTGGTGCTACTGAGAGAGATCGAACCCCCAAGCTTGCCCAGCCCTTCCATTCCGAGTCTAGGGCTTGAAGCTTCCTCCGCCTAATAGCCACCGAGTTGAAGGGTCTGTGCTTCATTGTTGGATGGTGCTAAGACTCTGCTCCTAGGTTCTGCTGAGCGATTAGTTCAAGATTGTCAGAGTCTGGGATTAAAGAATTGCAAAGGTTTCTGATTCTCTGACCCAATGAGTGGCCTTCAGTTCAGCAAGTGAGTTGAGCTAGACATGTTTGATTCTCCAGGTTCTGGAGCTGCAAGGATCCAATTCCTGTGGCTGCAGCAAGCCTGGCCCTCAGCTACGAAATGGCACTGTAGCCAAGCTGGGCATGGGGAGCACGCCATTCTGCTCAGGGGCACCTGTGCCCAGCCTGCTGTTAACCACATTTACTCTCAGCCTCACAGGAGCACACAGCTGGTTTGATGCTGGTGCTGGGCGTGCTTGGGCTCCTGAGCTGCAGGTCTGTGACAAGTTCCTCTTGCTCTGAGGCTTGAAGGCTCCTGGCATATGGGACCTTGACCAAGTGCCCCTACTCCCCAAGGGCAAATGCTCAGGGTGCAATGTGGGATACAGAAGTGATCAGTCTGGGGTGATATGGCTTTGGCCTTGGGACAGAACTCAGAAGCTCACACAGGGAAAGAGACATGAAAATAGTGAAGAGGAGAGAGGCCCCCCTAAGTCTGCTGTGAGCCCCCATACACACAGAGCACCTCCAAGTCCCAAGTCATCAATATTAAGTCCCAAGTACCTTGACATCTGTGACACATTCATCCTCCAGACCTCGCAGGGTGCCGGGGGACAGGAGGGGACCCAGCTCCCCATTCTCCAGAGCCACCATGTCCACCAGCCCTAGGACCTCCCTGGGGGTGGGGGTAAAAGACAGAGAGGTCTGTGAGCAGGGGCCTGGGGGATGGGACGCATCCTCCTTCCCTCACACCCACTGTTTGTCACCCTGGGCACTCCCTTCCTCAGGGCCAGCTTTGCTCATCTGGGAGGAAATCTTTGGAATGGTTGCTCCCCAGTTTCCAGCCAAGTCACCTGATGGATGGTGTTCGGGCAAGACTTTGGGGTCAAGCGGGGCCTTGCTGGGATCAGCTTCCCCACATAGACACTCCCTTCTGCCTCTGCTCCTCTGCCTTGGGGCCCTCCTCTGCCCCCTGCATGCCTGGGCTGGGCACCCCTGTGCCGCCCCAGTCCACCCTCACTCCAGGCTTTGTTCCCGGTATCTGGTCCATCAGAAACATCGTCTCCTTATGAATGGGACCCAACCTGTGTCTCATAGCTCCAGGAAGCTGTCCAAACTCCCTGGCCTGCCCCCTCCTCTCCCGGATGGGCTGACAGCCTCGATGATATGCGTGCATGAATGGCTCTACGGGGCTGGCGTCTTCCTGGCAACAGCATCCTGACTTTGGTGCAGGAACCACTCATCCCTTCACCCACCAAGGTGTGGTTTGGTTATGGCTCAGCCCCTTGTCCCTGGAATGGGCCTGTGACCTGAGAGGAGCTAATCGCCATATCCCCTCCTCCAGTCACCACAGGATATATTTTAGGGCTCAAAGGCGCCATAGATTCCAACCCCGAGAGGTCAAGGAACCTGAGGTTCTGGATGCTGCTCTTATAGCATCCAAGGGTCCACAGTCCAGCAGTTCTTAAACTAGCAGGGCCAGCAAGATCAAGGGCTAGGACCTAAAGAGGGGAGGAAGCTGCGGGGTGGGATTTGAAGGCTCGCTGACATTAAGGCTCTAGAGTTGAAAGAATCATAAAGCCACAGTTTTAAAGGGCCCAGAATTTAGCTCAGTGGTTCTGCCGCCTGCCCTGAAAGCTCAAGGACCTGAGTTCAATCCCCGGTACCAAAAAATAAAAAATAAAAATAAAATAAAGCCACAGTTTTAAGATTGAAAGCATTAACAGCACTGAGGCCCTAGGATCTAGAGACAGGGCAGGGTAAGGACTCTGGAATTCTAAGGCTCAACAGCACCAAGGCTGAGGGTCAGCAGGGCACAGGTCCTAGCATGGGCACAGGCCACTCTAGGACGGGAGGTGGAGGTGAAGACCCTAGTTATGTGAGACCCGAGGTCTTGACAGGATGGGTCCACACACACAGTTGTCAGGACTACCCTGGTCAGCGGTACTGAGATTTTAGAACTGGAAGAATCAGTGAGGCCAGTGGGTTCCAGGGCCGGAAGGGCAAGTGGTGCTAAGGCTGGAAGATTGGAAGGGTCAAGGTGCCTGCAATTCTAGAAGTGGAACCTGCTAACGCCCAGGTTCTAGGCCTGGGGATCCGTGGTGCCCTAGGAAGTGGAGGGTGGGCTCTGCTCAGAGCCCGGAAGTGCAGGTGCCGTAGGGCAGAGGCTCTGGGCCTGGTGTACTCCGGAGGTTCTCATACCAGGGGGTCAGTTTGGCAAGGTGGGAGTGGCCACCGCTGTGACCACCCCCTGTGCGCTTGTGACCCTAAGGTCAATGGATTCAGGGGTCTGGCAAGGGCCAGCTGTTCTAAGGTCCCTGGGGCCTGCACCAGCCAGCCTGAGGGTGGGACTGGGGGCTCAACGACCTGGCAGCTCCAGTCCCAGCTCACCTGGGGTACACCTGGTTGTGCCAGTGCAGCAGCGCGTAGCGGTCGGCCAGCGGCAGCCTGCGGCGGGCGGAGGCCCCCAGCCACTCGGCCAGCGCGCCGTGGTAGCCGCGCAGGTAGACGCCGAAGGCGCCCAGACCGGCGGGATAGGCAGGGGTCAGACGGCCGCGCACCACGGCCATGTCCTCCAGCAGCCGCGCGCGTAGCGCCTCCAGCTGCCCTGCCAGGCCCCCAGGCGCGCCGGGAGCCGCCGCTTCCAGGCGCTCGCGCGCCGCGCGGGCCACCGCCTCGGCCCAGCGCGCGCGCAGCCTGCGGGCAGCCCCGGGGCCCCGGCGCCCGTCGGCCGCCTCCTCCTGAACCAGCACCTGCCCCAGCTGCGCCACGGCGCCCGCGCCTACGCCCGCGCCCAGCCCGGGCCCTGCCAGCGTCTCGCGCACCAGCGCCCACAGCTCGCGCTGCAGTGCCTCGTACAGCAGCGCCACGTCACGCGCCCGGCGGCCCTCGGCCTGGGGGGGCCCCGGGGCGCCGCCGCCAGACGACGCCAGCTCCTCGGCCTCCAGCTCCAGGATGTGCTCGTCGGCGCGCGCCAGCTCGCGCTGCTGGATCAGGCTCAGGATCTCCAGCACTGCAGGGCGAGGCGGGAGTCAGCGCGGGGAGCCCGAGAGGAGGAGTGGGGGGTCAGGGTGGAAGGGTCACGGATGGGGTCACGGTTGGGGTCATAGCGGGGCGGGGGAGCGCAGGAGGAGGGAGGAGTCCAGGAGGGGACCAGGAATGAGGAGGGTCGGGTGCCAGGAGAGGGGAAGAGAGGGGACAGGAGCTTGGGAGCTGGGGAAGGAACCTGTGGAGGCCGGGAGGGCAGCAGGCAAGGAGGTGACAGGGAGCAGGCAGGGTATGCGGCCCGGGCTGGGGACCAAGGGTTAGGGTTCAGGAGGGGGTTCAGGGAGCCGGCCTGGGAGGGGCGGTGGAGGCTGAGGGTGAGGCAGGAGGTCGGCGCCAGGCGAGGGCAGGGATGGGCCGAGGGGCAGGGGCAGGGGACCAGAGATGTGATCTTGGGGATGGGAAGGCGGCAGCAGGGAGCTGGCACCCTGGGAGGTCAGGCTGACCCGGAAAGGGGTACTCGGGCTTGGGAGGCCAGAGCAAGGCAGGAGGGTCCTGCGGCCCAGAGTTACCCTCACACCTCCCCCCGCTTCCTCCCTGGCAGAGAGACTGTTTCCTGGCCAGCGCTATTTCTGCCCATCCGTTTCCAGAAGGCGGGGGTTCCAGTCACCCCCTCCTCACCTCCCCGAAGTGCCCTCCCAGTCCCCCGGGGGCGCAGGGGCTGAAATAGCCTCTGGCCAGGATGTGGAGGGCATCAGAGGACAGAGGGGTCCTAGAGCTTCGGGGACAGTGGGTGCGAGGTGGGGTGGGGTGGGCTGGGTGAGGAGAAGGGAACTGAGGAGGGCTTTGGGGTTGGGGTCCCAGTGGGGTGGCACCCTCGGTGGAGAGGAGTTTACACGACAGTGGAGGAAGGAGCTGAGATTGGCAGGAGCTTGAAGATGACTTCTGGGAGTTGGGACGGGAGAGCGGATGGGGTTAGGGTTTCCACGGGGGTGGAGGTGCGTGGACTGCAGAGGAAGAGAGGCCGAGTTGGGGGCGCAGTGGAGATGGAGGCTGGGGAAGGACCTCGGGTCGGAGCAGGAGGGGCCATGGAGAAGGTGGGTGCTGAGTCCGCCTGGGTGGGGGTGAGGAGTGAGGCCGAAGAGGAGGACAGCATTGGAGATGAGAGGGGGCTGCCGGGCATAGAGATGAGCTAAAGATGGCGGAGGGGGCGCGGTGTCCCGGGACAGAGACAGACCGCGGGCCTGCTTACTACGGTGTGGGGACAGAAAGGGGGGACCCCGAGGTTCGGGGGTCGGAATGGCGTTAAGGGTGGAGATGGGGTGGTGGTGCGGGCTAGACTCTGTCCCCCCAAAAAAGATACGTGAAGTCTATATTTAGAATGTGACCTTCGTAGGAAATAGGGCCTTTACAGAGGTCGTAGGCTCATAGGCCCTAATCTAGTAAGTCGGGCGTCCTTATCAAAAGGGGAAATTGAGGCACAGAGACAGACACACACAGATAGGAAGAGACACTAGGACAATGCCGTGGAAAGATGAAAGATCAGTGATTCATCGATGAGCCAAGGAGTGTCCAAGCTGGCTGGTGAGCCAAGCATGGTGGCACACTCTGGTCATCCCAGCACTCAGGAGGCTGAGGCAGGAGAGTGCCATCCGTTCTAGGCCAGCCTGAACTACATAGTGAGATGCTGTCTCAAAAAACCAGAAAGAAGGAAGAAAGGAAGGAAGGAGAGAAAGAAAGAAAGAAAGAAAGAAAGAAAGAAAGAAAGAGATTGGCAAGCCAGCAGAAGCAGGAGGAGTGAGGGACGGATTCTTTCAGGTTGCTGAGGCCATGAGACAACACCTTCTGCTGTCCTAAGCCACCCATTTGTGGCCCTTTGTCATGGCTGCCTAGGAAACCCGAGCAGGTGGTACCAGGCTGGGCGGTCTCTAGCCTAGAGGTGAAGTTGAAGGTGGAGGCCAGGAATGGGGCTAGGATTGAGAGGGACTTGGGGTGGGGTGCGGGCTGAAAGTGGGAGCTGGGCGTGGATGGGCTCACGTTTGCCTTGGGGAGGAAGAGTGTGGCAGGCGGGGACGTGGAGGGGGCAAGACCCGAGCAGGGTTTTCGGAGGCTTGGGTGAGGCTGGGGTTTCGCTGGGTGTTGGACGCACAGCTACAGTGAAGGAAGACAGGGTCCCGGGTGGAGGGTGGACAGGAAGTGGGGAGGCTGGCGCTGCCTGGTGGGGGAGGGGCCAGCTCTGAGCCCTCCGGCCTGGGTCAGGACCCTCACTCACCTGACAGTGGCTCCTTCATCTTCGGGGGCTCTGGGACCTTGGGTGGGGGCTCAGGAGCGGCCTCGCCCGCGGGCACCACCCTCTCTGCCAGGGACGAGCGCCGGGACTTGGGCCCCCGCCCCAGCCGCAGGAAGGCGAGCCTCTGTGCCGTGTCCCCGGCCTCCTGGCCCCCTTGGGCCCGGGTCCCCTGAAGCCGGGCCAGCAGGCCGAAGTCTGCCGAGCTCCTCCGAATGCCCGGGCCCAGCACTCGGCCCAGGAAAGAGCGGGGCTGCCCGTCCCCAGGGCTGCCTGCCCGTCGGCCTGGGGTCCAGCCCAGTCGGAAGGGGCCCAGGCCCACCAGCTTCTCCAGGGCGGCACGGCGGTGACACGACGACGTTCCATTGGGCAGGGGCCTCAGCTCCCCGGGCTCCTCCTCCAGCCCTGGAGCTTCCTCAAAGGGATTCCGAGAGGACCTCACGGGCAGGGTCCCCGCCCGGGCCACCTTAGGGTCGGTCACCCCTAGGCTCTTCAGGGTGGGCATTTCGACAGGTGGACACCTGGGGAAAGAGAAAGAAAGACCATCGATGGCCTTGGTGGCAATGGCCCTGTACCCAGGGCACTGGCCTGAGCGCTTGGTAACCCCCAAAATCTGCAGAGTCCTACAAGGGGGCTACTATCACCCCCCTTTTTAGTGGTGCTGGGGATTGAACTCAGGGCCTTTGCCTTGAGCTACATCTCCAGCCCTTTTTTATGTTTTGAGACAAGGCCTCGATAAATCGTGAAGTTCCTCAAGCTGGGCTTGAACTTTCAATTCTCCTGCCTCAGCCTCCCAGCGTGCTGGGATTACAGGTGTGCACCGTCACACTCAGTTTATTATCCCCACTTTTCAGATGAAGCTTTCTGGAATTACATAGAGCTGGTGGGTTGGCACCGTTGTGAATGTGCTAAATGCCACTGAACCGCGCACTTTCAGATTGTTTGAAATGGTGGTTTTGCTATGTGTATTTTACCAAAATGAAAACAAACCAAAAAACTCAAGTCTGTGGCCCACCCTGTCTGTTCAGGCACTGGGCACACGGTGACTAGATCAGACCTGGTCCCTGCCCTCCAGGGCTCACAGCTTCTCGAGCCCTGCGCATCCCACCTCTAAGTTTCTCTCCCCCAGCTTTGGTCCTTTTGCCTCTCTTCTCCTGGCCCCTGCACCACACTGAGCCCCTGCCTATGTCCCTGCCTCAGACTCCTCCCTGGTTTCCAGCCTCCAGTCTTGACACCTTCCCCCACCTCTGAAAACCTCAATATTGCTCCTCCCTCTCTCCCGAGCCTTCCATGGCTCCCTAGTGCCCTTGATCTCTCATCACAGCCTGTGAAGTCTGGGAGCTGCACAGCTCACCAGTTCTATCCCACTGCCTCCTCCTCCTCCTCCTCCTCCAGGCTCCTCCTCTGTTTCTGCGCCCCAAACCCACCCCAGCTAGAGATTGAATCCAGGGCCTTCACACTGAGCCACATCCCCAGCCCTTTTTATTTTTGATTTTGAGGTGGGGTCTCATTAAGTCGCTAAATTGCCCAGGCTGGGCTTCAACTCATGATCCTCCTGCCTCAGGCTCCCAGAGTGCTGGGATCACAGATGTGCAGCACCACACCCGGCTTGCCTGTCCTAAGCAGAAGGGTGTTCTTCAGACCACAGGATTCAGTCCCAGTGTGCCCTCCTCCAGAAAGCCCTCCCTGACCGCTAGGCTGGCTTAGGGGCCCCCTGGGTGCTCCCCCATCCCAGCCCTGCTCACGCTGGGTCCTCTCTATCCTGGGACAGGTCTGTGTCCCACACTGGCCCAGGAGCCCAGCAGCCCAGGGCCAGATCCGTCTTGGTCAATACTGTGTCCCCAGCTCCAAGCTCGGGCAGGGCCTCTGGGATGGGTGCTCAACAGGAAACAAAGGAAGGAAGGTGGCGGACAGTTCATTCCTTGGGTGGGGAGGAGGACGGTGAGTCCTGGGAGAGGTCACTAGGGAGAAGGCCACACAGGCCTGGAACCCCGTGGCAGGGGCGTGGGCTTCTCCTTAGGGCACTGGGGAGCCACAGGAGACTGGTTTGGTTTCTTTGTTTGTTTGTCTGTCTCAGTGCTGAGGATCAAACCAGGAGCTATGTGAATGCTCGGTAATGCTCTATTTCTTTTCTTTTTTTTTTTTTTTTTTTGGTACCAGGGATCGAACTCAGGTCCTTGCGCTTGTGCAGCAGGCGTTGAAACCACTGAGCTAAATCCCCAGCCCAGTAATGCTCTATTTCTGAGCTACACCCCCAGACCTAGTTCATGATTTTAAAAAGCACCCTCTAAGCTGGGCATGGTGGGACTTGAGCTGAGGCAGGAGGATTGGAAGTTCAAGCCCAGCCTGGGCAATTTAACGAGACTCTATCTCAAAATAGAAATAAAAAGGACTGGTGATGTAGCTCAGTGTAAAGGCCCTGGGTTCAACCCCCTTTACACCACAAACAAACAAACATACAGTTGTGGTGGTGCATGCCTGTGACCTCAGCACTCAAGGAGGCTGAGACAGGAGGATCGCCACAAGCTGGAGGACAATCTGGGCTATACAGTGAGTTCAAGTCCATCCTGAGCTACATAGTGAGACTCTGTCTCCAAACAAGCAAGAAAAAAGTATAGAGGACAATACACACCCCAAGGCTTATAATCCTAGCTGTAGCTAATGCAAAAATTCACACTATGTGCTTTACTTTTGGTTTGTGTTTTGTTTAGCTCGACTCCAAATGTACTGCATTGCCCTGACGCCTCCCCAGGTCCCACTGCATGCAGCCTTCTCCCAAGGGAACTGGCCTGTGTGCCTCGCTGTCTGCCCATCCGGGCAGATCCACACCCTCCACCTCCATCGCTCGTGTCCAGAGCGGATGGACTGCCCGACACGGCTTCAGACTCTCCATAAATGGTAGCACACTGTTTGCATCCTGCACCTTGCTGTTTTCTTTCTCTTTTGCTCACTTTAGGAACTTGTGAGATTTAGCTATGTCCATCTCTATGTCTCTGGTTCATTTAAGGGCTGCATAATATTCCCCTGTGTGACTATGATAAAGTTGGGTAAATAAAGCGTCTGAGGCTCACTCGTTCTACTATTGTTGGACCTGTGGCTTGTTTTGAACTGGGAGAGGCTTCTGGGCAGGGGCAGGGCAGAGTGGGGAGCAGGATGGAGGCCTAGGGGGAGCTGGTGCTGGGGGCGCTGGCTGGGCCGGGGCCAAGAGCACCTCCTTCCAGGATGATGCACCCCCTTCTCCACCCATTTCAAGCTGTAGACATCAGCTGTTGCTTCTCAGCCCTTCTGTTTCTAGAAACACCACCTGACCTCCCATCAGTCTCCAGGGTTCCCTGTCCCCCAGGGAGGCAGTCACCATGGCAACCCTTGCCTGAGCCCCCTGGCTGTGTGCAATTGGTAACCCCACACACACACACACACACACATATACAACATGCGGTTCACACACTGATTTCTCCAGCTGTCATCTTCTGCTTCCACAGGCCTCATCCTGAAACGGGCTCTGACATCCCCCTAGAACTGTGTTCCCCCCTCCATAATTGCAGGCTCCAATTTCCCTCCAACTGCCCAAAGTCCACGCTGCCCAAATTAGATATACCACTTCCCCAAGCAGCCCAGACATTGCCCCACATACACCCTGTCCCCAGACTATGCTCAATGCTCCCCAGAGCTGGCAGCAACATTTGCCCCACACTGGCCCTGACCCCTTTCCCCTTCCTGGATCCCACATGCCCTCTGCAAGCTGCCCTCACATCCTGCCCCTCCAGTGCCCTCTCTGCCTCCCGGGAGGGCCCCTGACTCACTTCCAGGCGCCCCTCAAGCCCCCAGTGCTGGCGCCCCCCCAGGATGTCTCAGCCACCAGCGCTTCCCTCCGAGGGCCCCTCCTCCTCTTCCTGGGCTGCCAGCCTCTCCGCTCTGCCCTGCGTGCTCCCCTCTGCACAGTCTGGCCCCCAGCAGTCCCCAGCATCTGCACTCCACTGTGCTTAGAAGCTGCCTGTCCCAGACTGAACTCCAGCCAGCCCAACCCCAATCTGGTCCATGCGCCAAGCTGCCCTGTCACCAGCCGCCCTGTCCAGCTCCCCGCCACCTCCAGTCCCGACCTTGGCCAGCAGGTTCTCTGTGACCCCGGCTCCTTGTCTCTGAGCCCCGACTCTCAGGATGGGGTGAACACTGGGGCCCTGAGGGCCTCAACCTTCCCACCTGGACTCGGGGTAGAGCAGACCCACTGCCTCCCTTCGCTCTCCGCCATCAAGGGTCCCAAGCTCCCCAGAGATCCCCCCACTTTCCTGCACCCCAAGTCTCCCCTGCACAGCCTCCTGCTCCCACCTGCTGCTCCCACCCCCTGCCTTCTCGCTGCCGCACCCCCCAGGCTCCGGCCTCCTCTTCTCCCTTGTCCCCTCTACTCGGTCCCTTTGGAGTTGGGGCAGAGGTCCCTCCTGGGCCCCTTCTCTGAGGGGGCCCGGCTGTGAATCCTCTCACCTCCCCCAGCACACTCACCGCTGTCCTCCGCGCCTATCTCTCTGTCACCACTGATGTCCTGTTCTCAGCCTCCTTAGGCCAGGACTGCAGCGAGCTTGGGTCTGGGGGGGGGGCTTGGAGGAGGACAATTTCCTGTCAGGAAACCCCTCCCTCTCTGGGGCCAGGGCCGGGAAGGACTCATTATCTGTCTGCCCTTTTAGGCAGCCTGTGGTTGGGCTGGGAAGGACAAGGCCCACAGCCCTGTCCCCACCCTGCCCCGGGCCGGAATCCGCCATCCGCCCCTGCCTGCTCTTCACGCCTCTGGAGGTGACAATGCCATCCTGGGCACCCCAGGCAAACGCCCCTGGTGGACGGGAGCCCAGAGTGACCAGTGGTACCAGGCTGAGACCTCCAGAGGGGCCGTGGGGTCCCCGGAGGAGCGCACCTCTCTTCAGGGCCCCGGCATGGGGACAAGACTAGGATGGCCCACTGGTCCAGAGGCCAGGGACCAAGCAGGAGCGGCATGGAGCATGGCTCTGAAATCACGGCTCTGCCTGAGAGCCCTGCTCGCCCCGCCTTCCTGGTCATTCCCGCCTCAACACCAGCGTCTCCACCAGGGATACAGCTCTGCTCATCAGCTCCTTTCCAGCGCCTTCCAGTTTGAAATGACCAGGGGCTGCATTTGTCTCCCTGGAAGAGTTTCTGACTCTCCCATTCCACAATCAGGGCAGCAGAGCAGGCTCCACTGGCTTTGCTCATCACCTTAGCCCCAGATGCAGCCCAGCCCGTAGTAGGTGCTGAGTAAAGCCCCATAAAACAGCTGGTCATGGTAAGCACACCTGTAATGCCAGCACTTTGGGAGGCTGAGGCAGAAGTATTCTACACAGCTAAGTCAGGTAGAAATATTCTAGGCAGTCAAACAGGGCTAGGCCCTCGAGGGAGTCAGTGTAGAGGATGAGAACATACTATAACTGTGGCTGGAGGCACATCTATCAAAGGCCAGGCCTCAAGATAAAGACAGGGTGACCGGGCCTACATACCTCCCCAAGGGATAAGCAATAAATTGAAGATTATACTATAATTGGTATCACCTGGTCCAATAAAGTCCAGATAGACATCAGTCACCCAGGTGGGTGACCAGGACCTCCTGATCCATCTCTTCCTAAAAAGGTCCTTGTTCTTTCCAGGTACACTTGCCACGTGACCTGCTTCCCCATTGGATCAGTATTACCTAAGCGGCTCTACTTGTCATCTTATTGGTTGATCATAGTTTTGACCTACATTATACCCACCTCCTGATTTTACTCTATAAAACTTCTTTTATGAAGTGGGGTCCACAGCAACCCACCTTTGGGTCCCCTCCTTTCTCTTGGAGTTATCTTTCTCAATAAATTTTTCCTACTTTATTTTTTCCCTAACTTTGTTGTTCCTTAGAATTCATTCTTCAATTTTGGAGCACACAAACTCGGCATATCTGACATCTAGCAGGTTGAGAGTTACATTTATTTTCCCTGTATCAGGAGGATTGCAAATTTGAGCTCAGCCTCTACAATTTAGCAACGTGGCGAGATTCTGTCTCAAAAAAACCCCAAAACTGTAAATGAGGACATTGGGCTGAGGACTGGAGGGGCCTTTGGGGACAGTCTTCCTGCCAAGGTTAAGTTGCTGATGGAGAAGGAGGTAGAGTGTGGTTGGGACTGGGGGTGTGGGGATGGGGTGGGTGGCACTGGATGTGGGGGTTAAGGTCACTTTGAAGGGTGGGTTTCAGGGTCAGAGGGCTGTTCAGGGGCCCAGGCATAGCTCAAGTGTGTTCAGCCTCGATTCCCTGCCCCGGCAGAGGGAGGCTTTGGAGCTGCAATCAGCAATCAGTCCCTGAGCACTGTGGACAGAGGCTGGGAAGTAAAGTAGGTCAGGAGTTCAGACTGCAAGATCTGAAGACCACTGGGCCTGAATCCTAAGGACAATAGGCTCAGGGGGAGGAGGCTGCACTGTGGGAGTGAGAGGGTCGGGGCAGGCCTCAGCCTCTGAGGGAAGCTTCCTGGGTCCCCATTATGCTGTGATGATGTTCAACCCTCTCTTCCTTCCCCCTTTTTGGGGGGTAGATACTATGGATTGAACCCAGAGAGTACAGAGCTACATCCCCAGTTCTTTTATTTATATATCCTGTTTCATTTTGCTGCTTTTGAGATGAGGTCTTGCAATTTGGTTCTGGCCTTGAACTCACATTTAGCCCAGGCTGGCCTCGAACTCATGGTGATCTTCCTGCCTCAGCCTCTGGAGTGCTGGGATTACAGACCATCCTCATCATTATTTACTATTATTATCTCTAGTACTAGGGTTTGAAGCCAGGGCCTTCACACTGAGTGACATCCCAGCCCTTTTTTCTTTTTTGTTTTTTTTTTGTTTTTTTTTGAGATGAGGTCTCACTATGTAGTTCAGGCCGGCCTCAAACTCACAGCAATCTTCCTACCTCAGCCTCCTGAGTGCTGGGACTACAGGTATGCGGCACCACTCCAAGCTTCTTTTTTCATTTTTTATTTTGAAAATGAATCTTGCTAAGTTGCTAAGTTGCCCAGGTGGACCTCAAACTCATGATCCTTCTGCCTCAGTTTCCCAAGTAGCTAGGATGACAAGTGTGTGTGCCATCATGTCCAGCTCTCCTTCCTTTCCTTTTTAATTTAAAAAAAATCAAGATATCTTTTTTTTTTTTTTTTTTTTTTGGTACTAGGGAGTGAACTCCGGACCTTGCGCTTGTGAGGCAGGTGGTGGCACCACTGAGCTAAATCCCTGGCCCAAGATATCATGATTTATCTTTATTTTTATTTTTATTTTTTATTTTTTGGTACCAGGGATTGAACTTGGGTCCTTGCGCTTGCACAGCAGGTGACGAAACCACTGAGCTAAATCCCCGGCCCTGAGATATCATTCTTTTACCATAACATTTGCCTTTTAAAATATGTGACTTGCTGCACAAGTGCAAGGACCTGAGTTCGATCCCCAGTACCAAAAAAAAACAACCACCACCAACAACAAAAAATATGTGACTTATGGGTCTTAGTTACTGACAAGGTTGCAGCAAGCATCACTGTTATCTAATTCCAAAACACTTGCATCATCCCAAAAAGAAACCCTGGACCCAGTAGAGTCACACCTCACCCCTTTCCCCCAGCCTTTGGCACCAAGTCACTCTTTGTTTCCGGGAATTTCCCTATCCTAGATGTCATATAAATGTTTTGCTTTGTTGAGACACAGTCTCGCTATGTAGTTCAGGGCGGCCTCAAACTCATGAAGATCCTCCTGCCTCAGCCTCCCCTGGGCTGTAGAAACAGGCATTTGCAATCATGGCCTGGTACATCTTATAAACAGAATCACATAAATATCTTTGTGTCGACTTCTTATTAAACTTAAGGTTTCCAAGGTCTGCTTGTTACACTTCATCCCCGTAATCCAATCCTCAGCGTCCCTCATCTTGGAAATGGAGTGGAGACCGCGCCAACTGGGGGGGGTGGGGGCCCCTCACGTGTGTCCCACGTGTGTAGGACGGTGACCTGCTGCTCCCTTGTGGTGTATGGGAGAACTGCAGGCGTAAGCACGGGCTGGGAAGGGCTTGGGGGAGGCTCAGCCCCCCATCCTACTCCCCTAGCTCCAACCCTCAACCTGCAGAGACTCGGGGATCACAAAGCTTCTAGAACCCCATCCTGAACCCCTCCTCTCTGCCCCCAGCCTTAAAACTTCTCAGGCCTCATTTGCTAAATAATAGTATTAATGAAGTTCTAATCCTCCCTCGACCGGATGAGCAATTTACTTATATACTTATGGATTTTTTGTATACTGAGGTTGCTGTTGTTAAACAGGAAACCACCGTGGTTAAGAGCCCAAGTTCTGGAGTTTGGGAGAAGTTGAGTTAAAATCCCAACCTGGCCACCCGCTGGCTCTGTCACTTTCCGGGAGTGTAACTTTTCTTCCTCGGGGCTCTAGGACTTCCTCTTCGGTAAGGATGGTCCCTGGGTCACGGAAAAGACCCCGAGCTCGGAGCCCAGCACCAGAGCGGCTTCCGTGAATCCACGAAACTGATGGCCTCAACCCTCCATAGGCTGGTAAATATCGATTTGCAACCTTTGGCAATTTCCATGATGTAAATATCCTCACCAGGGGCAATTTCAAGTTAGTACGCTGAGTTCCTGAAAACATTTTGGGGCAGAGATACACAGAAGCCCACTCTTCTATAGCAATTTCATAAGGATACAAAAGATGCAAATAACCTGAAAAGCGCAGAAAATAGGAAAATGAAGCGAAATGATCAAGATGTGATGAGTGTATAGTACCTTTGTTTTTAATATAATTTATTTAATTGCATGTTTGCCTAATTTAATTAATTTTAATAATGGCCGCGGTTAACAACCAGTTCCAAAATTCTTTAATTTTAACAACCAGCTTTCCGGAGCTAGCCCGGCACCCTGCTGTTACAAACACCTGGTTTTGAGAAAGGGGCACTGAGGCTCGGAGGACAAGCAGACGTTGGAACAGACGGGGCAGGGAGTGGATCTCGCTCCGGGAGGCGTGATCGCAGAAAGGCCACTCAGTGCTCCTCTTTCCTCCGCGCACTCTGGGCTGGACACACGAGTGGTCCCCGCGGCGCTGGGTGTGTAGCCCGGCTCGGCCCCCGCCTCTGATCTCCCTCTCGGGGTCTCTTTGTCTCTCTGTCCGCCTGTGTGGGTTACGGGTCTCCGTCCCTGTCTTTGTTCCTCTCCGCGTCTCTTCTGGCCCACTTTCTCCCCGCGGCCCCCTCCTTCTGTCCTTCTCTTTTTGGGTCTTTTCTTTGCCTCTCTGTCCATCTCTTTGTCTCTGCCTGCCCCGGCGTCCGTCCCTGCCTCTTTGTGTCTCTGTCTCTCCACCTCTGCATCTCTCGCAATCTTTCTGCGCGTCTCTGGGCTGGCGCTCGGCCCTGCGTGTCTCCGTTTCGCTCCCCTCCTCCCGGCCCAGCCTCTGCCGTCCTGTGGGAACAAGCTCCCGGCGGGCACGCCCAGACCTGCCCCCGCCCCCAGAGTCCCGGCCGGCCTAGGCCTGCGCCTTTAAGGGCCGGCGTGAGGGGCGTGGCCCCAGCGGCCCCTCCCCTCCCTGACGTCCCTTCCCCCGGCCCCTGCGCCGCCTCCCTCCGCCGCCGCCCCGGCCGGCTCCGCGCCCCCTCCGCGCCCCCTCCGCCGCCGCCGCCGCCGCCGCCGGCTGACCCCATGGCGCCCCCGGGCCTCCCTGCGCGGGGCCACTAGGTCCCTCGGAGCCCGTCCCGTCACCTCGCCTTGCCCCTTCCGCGGCGCGGACTCGGCGTCCACGGCGCCCAGCTTTTGAGCTCGCGTCCCCGGCCGGCGGGGGGGGAGGGGAAGAGAGGGGACCCCGGGCTCCCCGCCCCCCCCACCCGGCCGCCCTGCCCTGGCGACCTGGAGAAGATGTCTTCGCGGACGGCGCTGGCCCCGGGCAACGATCGCAACTCGGACACGGTGAGTGGGGCCCAGCCCCGTGGGAGCCCGGCCGGGTCGGCGCCGAACCCTGCACCTCGAGAGTCCCGGCCCCGGCTCCCGGACCGACTCGCCAGCCTCTGACCCTTCCTGCACTTCCGGTCTTCCCCACCCCGTCCGGCCCGACCCCTAGCGGCGCCCCTCTCCCGGGACCCCTCGGGTCCTCTGCAGACCGCTTCCGCCCGCCCGTCCTTCAGGAAGCCCCCTCCCCGCCGCCCGGGCCCCTCCCTTCCCGGCGTGCGCGGAGGCCCCCCCCCCCCCGCCGTCCGCATCCCGCGGCTCCCCCTTCCCGGATCGCTGGGCCCTTGACCCCTCAGGCCCTGCCCTGGCCCCCTCCCAGCCAGGCCCGTCCGTCAGCCCTGCCTCGGCGGCTCCCCGTGAGTGCCCTCTTCCCGGAGGCCCCCTCCTCTGCGCCCCAGCCCTCTGCCCCTCCAGGATCCGCCCGCCGGCCCAGCTGTGAGCAGCCTTTCAGGAAGCCGGTGCCACCTTTCCTGGGCCCAGGGCCCTGCCCGGCTTCTTCAAGGTCTCTCCACTCCCAGGCCTGGTGCTTATCTGACAAGCAGTCCTGTCCTTGGATTTTTGCCACCCCAGGGCCCCCCAGATGCCACCCAGGCCCTCTCTGGTCTCTTCCTCTCCCAGGAAGCCTTGGCCTCCAACCAAGCTCCAGGCCCCCAACCCAGGCTCGGATTTCTAGGTCTGGGACCAGTCTGACTGCAGGCCTCATCCTCCCCGTATCGCTCCTCAGCTGCAGGCAAGCCCCCCTCCAGCCCCTTGACCCCTTTTCAGGCCCCTTCCTCACAGGCCACCACCCCTTCCCCTAGATGTCCAGGTCTAACCTTTCCCCTGCCCCAGGGCCTCCCCTTCCCTTGCTGGGGTCTGGCCTCCCAAGGAAGCCCCCACCTCACTCCAGAGGCCTGGGTCCCCTCCAGCTTCCAGAAGACTCCCACATCTGAAGGCCCTGGTCCCGCCCTGGCTCCAAGCGCTCTCTGCTCTGGGGTCCCTGCTGAAGGTGCTCCCCAGGTTCCTAGGCCCCTTGAGCCCCCTCCAGGCTCAGCTTTTAGCCCTCTGTACAGCCCCTTGCCTAGGAAGCCCCTTCCTCCATTCCGCCAGGCCCACAGCTCCTTTCCTGGTTCTTGCAGCTCCTAGAAGCCCTCTTCTCCTCTGCCCCATGGGAGTTCCCACATGCCCAGGCCCTGGCCCAGGCATCTCGGCCTCTGAGCTCCACTGCCCTGTGGCTTTGTCCCTTCCCATCATTCCCAGGCCCCCTGCCCTAGACTGCCGCCCACAGCAATTCCAACGAGACCCCCTCCCCATGTCCCACATTTCTGATCACTCCTGGTGTCTCTGAAGACCAGCCCACCAGCCATACCCAGCTCCTCCTCAGCTGGGGTCTTTGTCCCTCCCCTCAGGCCTTCTGGCCAGGTCCCTGCGGTCCCCCTTGGTCACCTTCACCCCAGATCTCCATCAGAGATCATTTATCCTGCCCTTGATCCCCCTCAGGAGACCCTACCATTGTTGCTGTTGGCCAGAAGTCCAATTGGGAGTCTCGGGCTCAGCACCTCCCTTCCCCAGTCAGTAGGTGGAGACCCAGACCACAGTCCTGGGTTCGAGTGCTGGCTCTGTATGCTAATTTGAGTTGTGTTCTCACCAACTGGTTTTCCCTCCCTGAGCCTCAGTTTCCTGCCCTGGAAAACAGGGGTGACCACTTAAGTCCCTTAGGGTTACCCAAGATGATGTGGGCAAGGCCTGGCAAAGAGGAAGTACTCCTCAGAGGCTGTGTGGCTGTGGGTGTGAGTCAGAAGGCCGCGTGTTCGCAGCCCAGGGCTGTCATTAGTTGTGTGTCTCGAAAAGCCTGCTGGAGCCTCAATCTCCTGGCTCTCAGTGGAGTTGATGATAGCACCTCCCTGCCAGGGACCTTTTCCGAAGATTACATGCCATTATTGTTCTTACTTTAATTGTTCAGGTGAACTTGGGTTCCAATCAAGTTTCTGTTCCTCCCTAGCTATGTGACCTGGGGCCAGTGACCTCACCTCTCTGGGCCTCTGTTTCTGCATCTGTAAAATGGGGCGCACCCAAGCACTTCCTCTTCTTTTTGTTGTTACGGTTTGGGCATGGGGGGGATTTCAGCATCGCTGCTTCTCTTCTGTTCTCCAGCTCTGCTTGTCCATCCATCCTGGCTGAGTCAGTCACCTGTCTTCCTCTGGAATCAGAGGTTGCAGCCCCTTCCCCTGCTACCTGGTTACTATGGTAATGGCCACCTAGGGCTGTGCTCCCCAACACGGGTTCTAGGGTGCTTCACCAGGAGGCCAGCCCTCCGGGTTCCCTAGTAACAGGCCTGGTGTCGGGGCGCCAGCCCGGCGGGAGGGATCTGGGCCAGCTGGTAGTGCTGGCCAATTTTAGCTCCTGCCCCCGGCCCCAGGGCTCTGTTACCCACCACCCCAGCTGGCCCTGACAGAGGTCTGGGGCACACTGTGCCACCTCCGCGGGCCCCAGGTGACACCCACCAGAGATTCTTCTGTGTGCCTTTATCTCAGTGGGGATCGGAGGCCCAATTGGCCAGGATCTCCCTGCCCTCCCCTAGGAGGGGGCTCCAGGCTGCCGCAGGGAGTGGAGTGAGCCAGGTCAGGAGCTCTGCCCCATCTACCCTGTGACCTTGACCCTGCCGCAGCCTTAGGGGAGCTTTTAGGGTCCCTGCCTGTAGAATGCGCCTCAAAACTGGACCCACACTGGAGCTCAGGGTGGCAAATGGTTAGTGCCAGTAAGTGGCAATGGTGCAGTTTGCAACTGGCCCTGAGGATCTGCGTGAATGGACAGTGTGACCTCAACCAGGCACCTTCCCTCCCGAGCCTCGGTTTCCCCTCTGTAATATGGAGGTGCAGGCAGCTTCCTCCTTGGGTGCCCGCAGGACTAACCGCAGGCAGGTGCCCATTGCACAGGACGTGGTCCGGGTGTTGCCTGCTGCTTTGTGGAGGTGGTGCGCAAACGTGGGGCGGTGCCAGCGGCCACAGCGAGGATCAGAGCCCGGTTGAGGCCTCAGTATCCCCGCCAGAGAAATGGGGATGTGGATGCACCGTGTGGCATCGCGCTTGGAATGTGGGTCGGCATCACTGCGGAGCGGCCTGGCACAGGTTCCCTGCAAGGGGCAGGCGCGATGCCTCGGCTCCCTGGCTGCCTCTGTGCCTCGTCCTTTGTGTCCCAGCCCCGAGGAGGGCACGGGGGCGGCCCAGCCTGCACAGAGCCACTTTGGCACCCTGGGCCCCAGCCCTGAAAGGGAAGCGCAGTCCCTGGGGCTCACAATCAGGACAGGGCCGGTGACCTGTGGGGGAGAGAGCCCTGTGAGGGACAGGACAGCAGGATCAGAACACGAGACGGGGCGGGATGGTGTGGGAGGAGCAGGGTGGTGGAGGGCGGCCGGGCCGAAGCAGTGCTTCCTACCGTGACTGCCAAGGAAGGCTGGCTTGGACGGAATATGGGGCAACAGTAAGAGGAATGTAACAGTTCCCCCTTATCCATGGGGAACACGTTCCAAGAGCCCCAGGAGATGCTGGAAACCAAACCCTATATATGTTCTTTTTTTCTGTGCTTTTTTACCTGGGATCAAATTGAATTCTAAGTTACGCGTGGTGTCACCCACCTGTAATCCTCCCATTTTGGGAGGCTGAGGCAGGAGCATTGTAAGTTTGAAGTAGCCTGAGCAACTTGGCAATTTAGCAAGACTCTGTCTCAAAGTAAAACATGAAAAGAAGGCTGGGGATGTAGCTCAGTGCTGAGGCCCTGGGTTCAATTCCCTGTACAAAAATAAATAAATAAATAAATAAATATATATATATATATATATATATATCAATTAGGTTCAGTAAGAAATTAATAATAATAACTAGTATATTTTTAGGGCCACGGTTGACCAGCGGTAACTGAGACAGAGGGATAAGGGGACGATACCTATAAAGTCCTGGGGACAGTCAGCTGTCAGGGTTTGGAATAGAACTGAGCGGTGCTGTGGGTATGATGATAAAACAGTGTCAGGTCCCTGGCAGTTGGAGGGAGCACTGGGTCTGGACTGAGGCCACCATGGATCAGGATGAGGTACGCAGCATCCGGGTGAAGCATCGTGCCAGTCACAAGAGGTGGCCGGACGTCTGAGGCCCCGGGTGCTGCAGAATCTGGGCCTCTTGAGTTTTATTCCCGGCGCCTCTCTATAAAGAGATGGAGCACCCAGAGGGCTGGGTCACAGGTCTCTGTGGCCTGAGTTTGACAAGGATCCACAGTGGGGCCGTGGCTGGGGCCCCCAGGTGCCGCTGGAGGGGGACAGGACGGCTCACACCCATCTCCCCTGCCAGCATGGCACCTTGGGCAGTGGCCGATCGTCAGACAAAGGGCCGTCCTGGTCCAGCCGCTCCCTCGGTGCCCGCTGCCGGAACTCCATCGCCTCCTGCCCTGAGGAGCAGCCCCATGTGGGCAACTACCGCCTGCTGAGGACCATTGGGAAGGGCAACTTCGCCAAAGTCAAACTGGCCCGGCACATCCTCACTGGCCGGGAGGTGAGTGTGGGGCCCGCTGAGGCCAGGGTCGGCCCTCCGTGGCTCTGTGACCTCAAGCAGGTCCCTATGGCTCTTGCAGGTTTTTCCCAAACAACCCTAGCGGGAAAAGAACCACTTTGAGGTCACCCTGAAGTGAGCGGGAAACTTCAGATCAGGGCAGAGATGGGGTTGCATTTCTGAGAGGCCCCTGGTCTTTCAGCGCAGCTGGGCTGCCTCCTGGTCCGTCCTTAGGTGCACAGGGCCTCGCCCTCCAGAGCAGGGATCTGGGCCGGATGATGACATAATCGCAGGAAGGGCCCAATGCAGACCCTGAGACCCAGATAGGAGACCTCAGATTCATACTTCAGGGGGGAAAGATGGGGCCCTCGCAGTTTGCTCTGCACCCCTTCAACTGCAGTAGTTTCTCAGCCTTCCTGTGCCTGTAGACTGTGCCAAGCACACAAATGACACCAGGCCCCGATGCCTTTATGCACAAATTCTACTGAGCATTCAAATGTTATGCCAGTTCTTTTGTTGTTTTTGTTGTTTTTGATTTTTTGAGACAGGATCTCGCTGTGTAATTCACGCTAGCCTTGAACTCACAGCAATCCTCCTGCCTCAGCCTCCCAAGTGCTGGGATCACAGACATGCGTCACCACACCCAGCTGCCAGTTCTTCCAGTGACTAAAGAAAAGAGATTCGCTGCCAACTGATTTTTGTTTCCAATTTAGCCATAAGGCCAAACCAGACAAGAAACAAAATTGACCCAGGCATGGTGGCACACTCCTATAATCCCAGCACTCAGGAGGCTGAGGCAGGAGGATGCTGTGAGTTCAAGGCCAGCCTGAACTACATAGTGAGACCCTGTCTCAGAAAACTAAACAAAGCAAAACAAAACAAAAACAAAATAAAACATAAAGAGAAACAAAATTATGGGCCAGTCTTCCTTATGAACACAGATGTTAAAAAAAAAAAGAAGTTTTTGAGATGGGGTCTCACTGTTACGCATGCTGGCCTCAAACCAAAAATCTGAACCAGAATATTAGCAGATAGACTGGCAAATGGGTTAAAGCAAGCCGTGTGATGACAGAGCTGGGTTTGTCCCCGGAATGCAAAGTTCCTTCCATTTGACAATTTATTCATGCACTTCACCACGTTCACAGATTAAGAGCGAAACCATATGATCGTCTCAATACTGGCATAAAACGCGTTTGACAAAATTTTTAAAAATCCATCGGTGAAAATGTGAGGAAGGCGAAGGGACCCTCGCCCCCACAGGGAGCACAGTGTGCACCATATGTGGATCTTGCTGTGATTCCAGAGGTTTCCAAGAAGACCAGATCCTAAGGGAATGGGGCCCCCAGGGAAGTTTTTTAATCCAGGGGATCTGGGGGTTCCTGGGGTAGTTCCAAAAGCCTAGGGCTGAGTTAAGACTCTCCTTTTCTTCACAATCCTGGCGTTCTGCACCACTGAGCTACACCTTTCGCCATTTCTGCTTTTCATTCTGAGACAGGGTCTCGCTAATCATACAGGCTGGGCTTGAATGTGCAGGCCTCCTACCTCAGCCCCCTGATTGCTGGTGTTCCAGGCCTGCTGTGCTGCTTGCTGCTGGAAAACTTATAAACTGCCCTGTGCCTCAGTCTCTACCTGCTTGTGAATGGGAATAATCTTTAGCCTCCTCTTGCAGATTTGTTATGAGGATGAAGAGGACTTGTACAGTACACAGACAGGGCCTGACGTTTAATGAAAGCTCAGCAAAGGGCTGGGGATGTAGCTCAGTGGCACCGCACCTGCCTGGCAAGTCCCTGAGTTCGATTCCCAGTACTGTGGGAAAGGAAAAAATGGCTGTCTTTGAACACTCAGCAAATGTTAGCTGGTTATTATTTGCTATTCCAGTTTGTACGTTCAAAACAAAGGTGTGGTGGATAAATGATCTGAGTTTCCCTCGCAAAGGGACCCCTTAGAGATCTCGGTCACCTCTGGTAGGTGCAATAGTATACGTCTGTACAACCCCAGCTCCTTGGAAGACTGAGGCAGGAGGATTTCGAGTTTGAGGCCAGCCTGGACAACTTAGCAACTTAAGGAAACCTTGTCTTAAAAGGGGCTGGAGATGGAGCTCAGTGGTAGACCACCTGCCTAGCGCACCCAAGAGCCTGAGTTCGATCCCTAGCACACACACCTCCTGTGTCACCTCACACACTCACTGGAGCCTCGAGAGTGGAGGAGCCATGTGTGCGAAGGCCCTGGGCCCCCGAGAGAGAGCTCTTCCAGGAACAGCCTATGGAACCTGGGCTTTTCTCTCCTTTGCTCCTTTCTTTCCTTTGTCCACCTCTAGGTTGCCATCAAGATCATCGATAAAACCCAGCTGAACCCCAGCAGCCTACAGAAGGTGAGACCCAGGGACGGGAAGCAGGGTGTGAACAAACCCACCTGACCCCTCCTTCCTTGGCCTGGCGGGGGAGGGGACCCCAGAACCATTCACGCTCGTTCTGTCTTCTTTTCCGGCCTGGCACAGCTCTTCCGGGAGGTTCGCATCATGAAGGGCCTAAACCACCCCAACATCGGTGAGGAGGGCCGGGCAGGCCGCCGGCTGGAGTGGGGATGGGCAGAGGTGGGAGTAGCACAGGGACCTGGTTCTCCTGAGTGCTGTCACAGCTGTGTGACCTTGAGCGAGCCACTTACCCTCTCTGGGCCTTGATTTCTTCTTCTGGAATGAGGGTAGCACCAGGACCCATTCCAAGGTCAAGGTCACTGGGAGGGTTGAATACGATCACGTATCTAAAAGGCTTCTCTCACAGTGAGCTTTGGGATCCGGTCTGGTTTTTTGTATATTGTCATTATTGTTCAATCAGGTGGCAGGAAGGGGCCCTTCCGAGAGAAGCAGGGTTTTGCTGGGCCTGGATGTGGAGCAGCGTTTACTCCCTCAGCCATTTCTCTTACTCAGTAAAAATGTACTGCACTGCCACTGTATGCCAGGTGCTGCAGACATAGGGAAAGAAGCAAGTACAGCCAGGCCTGGTGGTGCAGGCCCATAATCCCAGCACTTGGGAGGCTGAGACAGGAGGGTCACTGTGAGTTCAAGGCCAGCCTGGGCTACATAATGAGTTCAAGGGCAGCTTGGACCACATAGTGAGACCCTGTTTTTAAAAAAAGGGTACAGGGCCAGGGATTTAGCTCAGTCGTTCCGACGCCTGCCTCACAAGCACAAGGTCCCGAGTTCGAGTTCTGGTACCAAAAAAAAAAAAGGGTACAGATCTCTGAGCCAACAGTCTTGTGAGAAAACCCACCATAGAAAAGGTGGTAAAGAGGGCAGGGCAGTTTGGATCATCTTTGGTCCATGGGGAGCCACGGAAGAGTCTTGAGCAGGGGTATTACTGAACTGGATGTGGGTGGTGGGCTGGCCTCTTGCCCCTAACCCTGCACCTTCCCTCCCTGCCTCGGCAGTGAAGCTCTTCGAGGTGATCGAGACGGAGAAGACACTGTACCTGGTGATGGAGTATGCAAGTGCCGGTGAGGCCCCGTCCCACGCCCCCCCCCCCCGTGTCCCCCATGCCACCGCCCCCGGCCCTGTCCTGACCCGCTCAGCCTCTGCCCCACAGGAGAAGTGTTTGACTACCTCGTGTCGCACGGCCGCATGAAGGAGAAGGAAGCGCGGGCCAAGTTCCGACAGGTGAGGGCTGAGGGCAGGCGTTGGATGTGGGTGTGCGTGCGGTGCTCCATGGGTGGCGGGGCAGCCCGGGGTGCTGGGTGGGTGGGTAGGTGGGTGCCAGTCAGGTGGGGGTGATACTGGGGACGAGAGGACGTGCCGGTGTGCAGCTGCCCAGGTGTGTGCGGGGAGGGAGTGGGGTGTCCGGGGTCAGTGAGGGCCAGCGTGGCCGCCCTGCCACACTGTCCTGACAGTGAGTGGGGACCACAGGCCCGTCTCCAGACTCTCGATGTTCCCCTGGGAATTCCACGTGTGGGTGTGGGGAGGACGCTGGTTCTGAGGCCCTGAGTCTGTCTCTGTGGGGGAGGCCGGATGTCCCAGCGGAGGCGTCTGTGTGGGTGCCCCGACATCTGCTGTCACAGCAGCGGGGTGTGAGGCCCTGGGGCTCGGCCTGCACCTAGGGGAGGCCTGGGGTCTCAGCCCAGTTGTACCTGGCTTCATGGGCCACCGAGGGAGGCTGAGGGCTGTGGGGGCCACGCGTAACTCCCCTCTCCCTCCCCCAGATCGTGTCAGCTGTGCACTATTGCCACCAGAAAAACATCGTACACAGGGACCTGAAGGTAAGCCCTGCCCCGCTGTGTCCTTGGGGACCCCAGCTCCCAGGACCCCTCAGCCAGTCCTGAGCTTCTGTGACCAAACCAAGGATGGGGGGCCCAGGGATGTAGCTCAGTGGCACTGCCCCTGCCTTCTCAAAAGTGCAAGGTTCTGAGTTTGATCCCCGGTACCAAAAAAAAAACAAAACGGATGAGGGAGTGGGTGGCAGGGGAGACAAAGCAGAGGAGTGGTGTCCTAGGGTGGCCTGGCTGGTGACATGGGTGCTAGACAGGGACATTAGTAGGTGATAGAGTCTGTCACTTTCAGCCTTCGGGCCTTGGCATCATGCAGGATTTAGGATTGGGAGACACAGGGACACTGCTGCAGGGCCTCAGAATCAAGGACCTTAGCACCCGAGAAGGGCCTCAGAGGGAAAGAAGCCACCAGGGCGCCAAGCTGGGCCTTTTTCCAAGGGACCTCCGGCCACAGGCTGCTCAGAGAGAACCTTAGGAGTCGCTTCTGAGATGGGCCTTGTCTGGGCAAATCAAGTCGTCTCCACTGTGGTCCATGGTGACCACCTGCTGTGTGCTAGGCTGGGAGCAGAGGCCTTCTGCCTTGCTCTGTGGCGCAGGACCAGGTTTGTTTCATTATTTTAAAAAATTACTGGGTGTGCTCATGCACACCCGTTATTCCAGCAGTCTGCGAGGCTGAGGCAGGAGGATTGCAAGTTCAGGTACAGCCTGAGCAACTTAGTGACTTAGTAAAATCCTGTCTCAAAATAAGAAATAAAAAAGGGCTAAGAATGTAGTTCAGTGGTGGAGCACTTTTCTGGCATGCCTGAGGCCCTGGGTTTGATCCCCAGCACTGCCACACAAAACAAGAAAACTGCTGAGAGGCTGAGACAGGAGGGTCACTGGAGCTGAGGAGTTCAAGAGCAGCCTGGACAACATAGCGAGGCCATTTCAAGACAAAAAGAAAAGCTTTCTAATTCATTGTGGACGGGTACTTTTGGTAAAATATAGTAAAAACAGATAGCAAGGAGAATGAAATGAGAAACAGGTATACAGAATGAAGACCCCAATTTTAGAATTATTAGATCCTAAAGGCGGAAAATCCACTGTCAGATTGCCTCAGAAGTCTCCTGGCTCACTGCGTGGAGCTCCCCGGCTCCTCTCTGCCTGTCAGGAGAGGTCGGTGGTGAGAGTCACCTCAGGCTGCCCCTTGGTGGAAGGTCCTGGAACTAACTAAAATGAATCTGGGGTCCTGCTGGTGCATCTGGGGGACCAAGGGGGTGCTGAATTGTGAAGCTGCAAACACCAGGAAGGGAAATGGCACCAACCCCACATGCTGTCAGAGTCTGGTTTAGGGATGAGCTGTGCCTTTTTACCCCCTACCCCCTGCCCCCAGCTTGGGGCAGGAGGTAGGGAGGCTGAGGCAGGAGGATTCCAAGTTCAAGCCCAGCATGAGCAACTTACCAAGATCCTGTCCCAGGATAAAAATTTTAAAAGGCTGAGGATGCAGCTCAGTCAAAGCCTTGTGTTCAGTCTCTAGTGCTAAAAAAAAAAAGAACCCAGGAGAAAGAGGGAGACCCAGCAGGAGGCCACAATTCTGGTGGCCTGAAGGGGGATGGGCCACCTACGGGCCGACAGTCCTGAAGGCTGGTGGGGGCTAGATGCTGGGAGCGCCTCGCGCTTAGGCCGTGGACGTGCCTGGCTGTTTGGGTTCAGCTCTGCCACCATGCTGTGGAGGAGAGGTGGCTCCCCAGCCTCAGTCTGCTCACCTGGGTGATGGCTGCCACGAGACCGCGTGCCACAAGAAGCACACACAACAGTGATGGATGGGCTGTGAGGCAGGCGCTGTGACTGTCACACACAGAGTGGTCTGGTAACCTGCCCAAAGTCGCGCAGCAGGCAGGCAGTGGAGTAGGGATTCTTCCAGAATCTGTATTCTTTTGTTGTTGTTGTTGTTGTACTGGGAATTAAACTTGGGGCCTCCACCCTGAGCTACATCTCTAGCCCTTTTTAGGTTTATTTTTTATTTTGAGACAGGGCCTCACTAGTCACTAAGTTGCCCAGGGTTCAAACTTGAGATCCTCCTGCCTCAGCCTCCCAGAGTGCTGGGATTACAAGTGTGCACCACCTCGCCCGGCTCCGAATCTGTACTCTTAACCTCATTTCATGCAGCCTCTCTTATTATAAATGACAGTTCCCTGCCGGGCGTGGTGGCACCTGCCTGGAATCTCAGCCCTCAGGAGGCTGAGGCAGGAGGATCACTGCAAGTTTGAGGCCAGCCTGGACTACATAGTTCAAGGCCAGCCTGAACTACATAGCAGAACCTTGCCTCAAAAACAAAAAAATGATGATCCCCACAGCCTCCTGGATGACAGGTGTGCAGGTAGATGAAGCAGTTGTTTTCATTTTTATGGCTCTTGAGCAATCTGCTGGTTAAACTGAGGCTCAGAGAGGGTGCAGGAGTTGGCTGCAAACCTCAGCTCTGATCCCGTGTGTTAACTAATGTCACAGCACTCGCTGGAAGCAAAGTGTTGTCCTAGGCCTGTTAACACATTTAATTCTCCAGCTACCCTGTGAAGTGGGGACTAAGATTGTTCCTGCTCTGTGGAAGAGCAGACTGGCCCAGAGAGGCCAAGTCGCTGTCCAGGGTCACACAGCAGGGGCCCGGGTCCCCAGCAAGCCCACCCTCCGCCTCCTCCCGCGCCCCAGGCTGAGAACCTATTGCTGGACGCCGAGGCCAACATCAAGATCGCCGACTTCGGCTTCAGCAACGAGTTCACACTGGGCTCGAAGCTGGACACGTTCTGTGGGAGTCCCCCATACGCCGCCCCGGAGCTGTTCCAGGGCAAGAAGTACGACGGGCCAGAGGTGGACATCTGGAGCCTGGGCGTCATCCTCTACACCCTCGTCAGCGGCTCCCTGCCCTTCGATGGCCACAACCTCAAGGTGCCGAGCAGGGCTGGGGCTGCAGGCTGGGCTGGCCTGGGGTCACCTGGCGGGATGCAGGCAGCGCCCAGGCCCCCACAGTCATGGGGACAGCTGTGTGCACGGGGCTGGGTTGGGGCCCAGGGTGTGAATGTAGCAGCTGAGGACCCGGGTTCCAATCCTGCTCCCTAACCCACCTGGGAAATGTTTGGTGCCCTCCTCTGGGCACAGACCCTGAGGCTTTGTGTGAACCAGAGAGCCTCAGCCCCTCCCCTTGGGTGTCCTATCCCCTGGGCGTAATCCCAGCACTTGGGAGGCTGAGGCAGGAAGGTCTCCATGAGTTCGAAGCCAGGCTGGACTACATAGTGAGTTAAAAGGCCAGCCTGAATTGCATAGTGAGACTGTCTCAAAAAAACAATAAATAAGTAAATAAACTGCACATGGTGTTGCACGCCTGTGACCCCAGCCCTCTGGGAGGATGAGGTAGGAGGATCTCAAGTTCAAGCCCAGTTGGACAGTGTAGCCACTTATCGAGACTTTGTTCCAAAATAAAGAGTAAAGAAAGGGCTGGGGTATAGCTCAGTGTGAAGGCCCTGGGTTCAACCTCTAGTACTGAAAAAAAAAAAGTTCTGCTAATTGACAGAAGCCAGTGACAGGCCACAGAGTGACTTCATGGCTCTGAAATGTCCCCGGTAGGCAGATCCTCAGAGACAAAACAGGCGCGTGGTTGCCTGGGGAGGGATTCCCAGCTACAGGGGTCGGAGTTTCCTGGAGGCTGATGGGAAATGTTCTTAGATTGATTGTGGCCGTGATTGTGCAACTCTGAGAATACACTCAGAAGCCTGGAATTGTGCACGCACAGCAGAAAAATTTCTGTCCTCACGGACTGACATTCCAGCAGCGAGCCGGACAGAAACAGAATAAATGAGCAAAGTAGATACGATGTCAGGCTCTGGCTCGCCCGACACTGGAAGTGGGTGGGAAGTGTGGGGTGAGTGTGCTTGTTTTCTTCCTTTGAACTTTTGATTTGGAACCGCTGCCAAGCTACAGAGAAATTGGGACTAGAACAGAGCACCTGGAAGCTTCCAGGAAGCCTTGGAGGCTGATGTCAGCCATGGCGCCCTGACTGTCTCAGCGTGCACGTGGCAGTGCAGCACTCTTTTTGGTTTGCTTGGTTTTTCTTTTGTGTTTTTTGAGGTATTGTTTTTTTTTTTCAGCACTGGAGATTGAATAATCCAGGGCCTTCACACTGAGATACCTCCATAGCCCTTTATTTTTTATTTTGAGGTGGCGTCTTACTAAGTTGCCCAGGCTGGGCTGACACTTGCAGTCCTCCTGCCTCAGCCTCCCTGAGTGCCAGGATCACAGGCATGCACCACAGGCTCAGTTCCATCGTCCTGACTGATGGATGCCTGGTGGCTCCTTACTGACGCCGCCGTGTCCCTTTGTCCCCAGACGCCCAGGCGGGTTATCTCCTGAGTCCTGGACACTTCCTGTGGATGGCACACGGGAAGTGCAGGGCTGACGCAGTCCTGGCCTCCACCCCGTCCAGTGCTTAGGCTCTGTTTTCGTCCCAGGAACACCAGGAACACTGGGCTTGCTTTTTCCTCCCAGCTGGGCCACCCTCGGCCTCCCGGCATATTCCACTGTTAGCTGCTCTCTCCCACGCCGTTTTGTCTTTTCTTCAGGAACGCTGTGATGAGTCCCAAACACCACCTGCCCAGTGCCCCTCAGTTCGGGCTGCTGCTGTCCTTCCTGGGTGGACAGGGTGGGTGTTTAAGGGATTCCCAAGCAGGGTTGCTCTGCCCTGCTCCCTGTGCCTTGGGAGGAGTGAAATTGGGAAGTCAGGCTCACTTTTGCCGAGCCTCAGCTGCTTCTGTTGGGCGAGACCCACGGAGATTCCCACCTCACTGGCGTGCCCCAGCTCTAGGGCTGGGGCGTCACACAGTACTGATTCAGAGCTCCAGCATGGAGCCGGGAGACCTCTGTTCAGGGTGAATCTACCCCAGGCCCTTGTCACGTGCCGCCCTGGCTTCACACCAGGGCAAGGGCAGCTGGAGGCAGTTCCTGCTCTGTCATTTCCTTTCTGAGTGAACTTGGACAAGTCCCTTACAGGTGGGGATGGTAGGGGTCTCCCCTCACAGCCAGGCTTGGCTTCTAGCCACAGTGTCATGCTCGAAGCCATTCTGGTGCTCCTAGCAGCAGCCCCACAGCCCAGCTGCCTGGGTTTGAACCCAGGTCCTGCTGCTTTCCAGCTGTTCATCCCCTTGGGCGAAAGGCCTCACCTCCTTGCTCCCTGGTTTCCTCACCTGAGAAATGGGCCTCATAGCCACACTTGAAAGTATCCTGAGAATGCCCAGGATCCATGGGAAACCTCCGGACGCTGCCCTGTACGGGTCGGGAGATGAGCTTGGTATTTATGGGAAATGTTCACAGCCCCTGACCACGGTGGTCTCAGACCCGCCTGGGTGCCCCCAGGCACATGCAGAAGGTCGCTCCCAGTCCAGGACCTGGCTCCACCCCAGCGGACCCGGACCCGTCACCTCCACTCTGTCCACACCTGCTTTCTTCCCCCGATGCCTGCACTTTATTCAGGTGTGAGGCCTGTCCTGATCTGCTGGGCCTGGATCCCAGGGTCCATTTACTTTTACAGCCCAGCAGTGGTTCCTCATGAAAGATGCTTAAAAAAAAGGTCCTCGAATAATCACACAGAGGTGCTAGGAGAACCGCAGCTCTTGGAAATGGGCACTGCTAGGCATGGTGGACAAGATCCCCTCCGCTGTTAGAAGCTGTGTCTGTGACAGAACTGGGAATTGCACCCAGGGCCCTTGCACTGAGCTGTGTCCCCAGCCATTGTTGTTTGTTTGTTTGTTTTATATTTTGAGACAAGGTCTGGCTAAATTACCCAGTTTGGGCTCAAACTTCTGATCCTCCTGCCTCAGCCTCCCGGAGAGCTGGAGTGACAGGCGAGTGCCCCCACGCTACATGGCTGTAAGCCTAGTATTTAAACAGTGCTTGCTCTGGGTCCAGGTTCTGCTAAGCCTGTTGCAGATACGAGCTCTCCAGTGCCCCAGCAGCGCGAGTTAAGTGGGACCTGCCATCCCTGGTGTGGATGAAGAGACTGAGGTCCCAGGTGCCCACGCTCTCACCCGCCTCCTCATCTGGCTCACAGATCTGCTTCCTCTCAGATTTCTCTGAATGGAAAGCTGTGGAGCTTAAAACTCTTTCCAAGTTGCTGCATCTATAACATGTTCTTATTTATTTATTTATGGGGTTTTGGAGACAGGGTCTCACTATGTAGTTTAGGCTGGTCCTGAACTCACTGTGTAGCCCAGGCTGGCCTGGAACTTGCAGCGATCCTCCTGCCTCAGCCTACTGAGCACTGAGATTACAAGTGTGCGCCACCATGCCAGGCTTCTATTTTAGAGAAGACGAAATGAGGTCAGGTGAGGTTTTGCCTGCCCCACTGGAGCTGTTGCTGTGTCGGGTGGAGGTCAGCGTGCATGTGGTGAGGGGCTGCCGGCCAGGTCCCTCCCCCAGTGACCCAGTCCCCGCCTGCAGGAGCTTCGGGAGCGCGTGCTCCGGGGGAAGTACCGGGTCCCCTTCTACATGTCCACAGACTGTGAAAGCATCCTGCGGAGATTCCTGGTGCTGAACCCAGCTAAACGCTGTACCCTCGAGGTGAGCCCGGAGCCTCCATCCTGTCTCCCCTGAACTCTGCCCAGCTGCTGGGGGTGAGGCTCCCAGGCCCTTCCCCATGTCCCTAGCAGCCTCACCCACTTCCTGCCAGGCAGTAATTAGCTAATGAGCTCTGGGATGATTACAGGGTGCCGGGACCCACAGGAGGCAGAGGAGGAGGGTGGGGCGGGGCAGTGCCAGCCGGCAGGGAGCCTCCCTGCTGGGCTGTGAGGCACTGGGGTGCCCGGCAGGATGTAGCTCGTCTGGGGTCCTCCTGGGAGGCAGGGAGCTGTGCGTTTCTGGCTCCTTCTGACTCCCATCCTCTGATCCCCATCCTGCAGCAAATCATGAAAGACAAATGGATCAACATCGGCTATGAGGGTGAGGAGCTGAAGCCATACACAGAGCCCGAGGAGGATTTCGGGGACACCAAGCGAATTGGTGAGGTCGGGGCTCCTTGTCCTTGGGTGTGCCTCGGTGGAACTTGCCAGGCTGCTAGGGAGAGCAGTGAGGAATCTGGCCTGCGGTCCCTGCATGGTCACTTTCCTGCTGTGTGACCCTGAGCAAGTGGCCCCCCTCTGAGCTTCTAGATCCTCCTCTGTCACATGGGAATAGTCACAGAGCCTGCCTCAGAGTTGTACTGGGGACTGAACCCAGGGCTTTCCTTTACTTTGAGACAGTCTCACTAAGTTGTTCAGGCTGGGCTTGAACTTGGAATCCTTCCGCCTCAGCCTCCCAGGTAGCTGGGATCACAGGCCTCTGCCACCATGTCAGGCTGCACTCTGTTAGTTCCGGAAGAGCCTCTTAGAAACCATTCATTAACCCTTTGTCCTACTGCTGAGGAAACTGAGGCCGTCATTGTAGCCTGGCTACCTTAGCAAGTAACAGAAAACCCAGGTCAGTCTGGTCTAAACCACCTGATAGGAATAGGTTGAACCAAAAATACATAGAAGTTGGCTGGGGACTGAGCTCAGTGGCACCACACCTGCCTCCAAGTGCAAGGGTCCCGAGTTCGATCTCCGGTACCACACAAACCAAAAACAAAACCATATAAGTTAAACCGTATGAATTGACCTGTAAAAATACAGATCAAAAATTGCCAATATCAGCAGTTTCATATGATTTAACCTAATAGTGATAATTTATTTGGTCACGTAACTACGAAAGCCAGGGTGCTTTCCCATGTAGCTTTTGCCACAGTCTGCATTTGCTTACTAGTACCCTGGATGCCCAATCTGGCTATTGGAATATCCAGTCTCTGGGAATTTTCCTGATAGTCCAGTAGGTCATGGCCATTGGCTGTCCTTGAACTAATCAGTGTGGCCTGAGATGAAACACTCCAGTTGGCCAGATTTGGGTCATATGCCTGCTCTGAACCAATCAGTGTGGCTTTGGGGGGATGAAACACTCTGAATGGCCAGATGTGGGTCATATGCCTGCCCCTGGAGTGTGGAGCAGATGAGGAACATTTATCCTTCGAGGTGAATGAGGTGTTGCTGGCAGGGAGAATGGATACTCCACAGGCCAAAGAGCAGACTCTGGCAAGTGACACAGACTGGGTAGAGGAAAGGGTCTGGGAGGCTGACACTTCTCTCTAACCCCTGTCCAGAGGTGATGGTGGGGATGGGCTACACACGGGAAGAAATCAAAGAGGCCTTGACCAGCCAGAAGTACAACGAAGTGACTGCCACCTACCTCCTGCTGGGCAGGAAGACTGAGGTCAGCAGGCGCCTGGGGCCCTTGGGAGGGCAGATGCCTGGGGGGAACTTGGGGGACAGGGCTCTAAGGTGCCTCGTCTGTCATCTGCTCACAGGAGGGTGGGGACCGGGGTGCCCCAGGGCTGGCCCTGGCACGGGTGCGGGCGCCCAGCGACACCACCAACGGAACAAGCTCCAGCAAAGGCACCAGCCATGGCAAAGGGCAGCGGAGCTCGTCCTCTACCTACCACCGCCAGCGCAGGCACAGCGACTTCTGTGAGTGTCACCTGGCCTGGCTTTAACCAGGGCTCTCCCGTGCCAGAGGCTGCAGCCCCACAGGGCTCACCACAGCTTCCAGGGAACATCCTACAAAGAGGCACAATGGTGCATGGGATTTGGAGGCAGCTCAGTAAGGGATTGAATCTGGGACAGCCGCCAGGGCCAGAGCAGATGCTTTCTGTGTCTCACTTCCCCTCTGCTTTTCTGGTTTTTCTTTTATCTCTTACTTATCTCCTGTTATCTTTTTTCTTGATTTCATTCTGCAAATTTCTTACATCTCAGTTTTAGACACCTCTCTAAATGGGCTAAATGACTTTAGTCTACTTTTCAGGCGTAGAAATCTGATATCAGCGTCTAGTTGGAATTAACCCACTGTAACTGGGGCACAGAACACATTGTACAAAGTGGCTGCTGAGAGCCTGCCCTCTCACTTCTCTACACTGAAGTGAGGGGAAGCCTTTCCTAATGGAAGAAGGCTGTGGATTATATTCCGTATTCTGCAATCAACAGATAATCTAATCTGCTACCGAAAATGACCCCACTACTGCCATGAATTAACCATGGAAACTTCTGAGAGGTGTGTTACACACTTCCTTCTCTGATGTTAATCCTCCCCACTATTTCTTTTCCACAGCTTTATTGAGATAAACTTCACATACCATACATCTGATGCACATAAAGGGTTTAATTTGGTGGCTTTACAGTAGTAACAGTTGTGAACCCCTTACTGCCATCAGTGTTAGATTTTCATCACCCCAAAAAGAAATGCCACAGCCATTAGCCATCAATTTCCAGTCCTTCATCTATCTTAGCTTAGTGGCACTGCACCTCTCTGGCAAGCGCACAAGGTCCTGAGTTCGATCCCTGGTGCTGCAAAAAAAAAAAAAAAAAAGGCCCATGTGCTTATTGTGGACATTTCCTACAAATGGAATCTCACACTGTGTGGCCTTTGATGGAATTCCTAGGCTTATTTAATTCCTTAGGCTTATTTAACTCCCGTGTTAAAGGGCATTTAAGTTGTTCCCAATCTTTCCCCGCCAGTACTGGAAATCGACCTCAAGGGTGCTAAATCCATGAACTACATCCCTAGCCCCTTATTTTTATTTTGACACAGGGTCTTGCTAAGGTGCTAAGTGGCCCAGGCTGGGCGTGAACTTCCCATCCTCCCAGACTAGAGGTTCCCATCCTGGCATTTTATGTGGCGGGCATTTCTGGGCGGGTTTCTGTGCCCAGATGATTTTGAGTTATTATCAGGATGGCCCCAGGAGACTGTGTGGAGTCATGCAGTTCCCAGGGTGCCCCACGCGCTTCTGTGCTGTTAACAGCCTCTCCCTCCGCCAGGCGGCCCATCCCCAGCGCCCCTGCACCCCAAGCGCAGCCCAACCAGCACGGGGGAGGCAGAGCTGAAGGAGGAGCGACTGCCCGGCCGGAAGGCAAGCTGCAGCACGGCAGGCAGCGGGAGCCGGGGGCTGCCCCCCTCCAGCCCCATGGTCAGCAGCGCTCACAACCCTAACAAGGCAGAGATCCCCGAGCGGCGGAAGGACAGCACCAGCACCCCTGTGAGTGGCCCAGGCGGGCGGTGTGGCTCCCGTGGGACACTGCCTTTATCTCGTCCTCCAGAGCACCTCTCGGAACTCCATGATCCCTGGTCATCCAGCGACCATGCATGCATTCATTCATTCATTCATTGGTACGGGGATCGAACTCAGGACCTTGCACTTTTGAGGCAACGGAACCACGGAGCTAAATCCCTGGCCCCAACAAGCATTTATTGAGTAGGCTCTGTGTTCATGAGCTTCTGCCTGGTACTAGTGAACGAATTAGCACTCATTGACAGAAACAGAAAGATGTGTGGTCCGAGCATTGGAGTACTGGCAGGAAGGACTTAATCCAGGGAATTAGGGGCTTTCAGAATCACAGGAAGAGCCAGCGTGGTGGCACACACCTGTAATCCCAGCTCTCGGGAAGCTGAGGCAGGAGGATCACTGCGAATTTTAAACCAGCCTGGCTACATAGTGAGTTCAAAACCAGCCTGAACTACATAGTGAGACCCTGTCTTTAACACGCACACACACCCAAAATAGAGAACATTATAGCCCCAGATGGTTCCTACTTGTGGAATCTTGAGGTGTTAGTTGTTGAGAGGGGGGGTGTTGGTTATTTACTTATTTGAGTCTGAATCTCCCTATGTAGTTCAGGTTGGTCTTGAACTCAGTATGTAGCCCAGATTGACCTCCAACTCAACAGCCATCCTCCTGCCTCAGCCTCCTGAGTGCTGGGATTATCTGCTTCAGCCTCCTGGATACACTACCATACCCAGCTGCTTTTTTTCTTTTTTTGTGGTGCTGGGGATGGAACCCAGGGCCGGCACACACTAGGCAAGACCTGTGCCACTGAGCTGCACCCCCAGCCCTCCTCTGGTGGAATTCTTACAAACATTTAAGGAAGAACTAATCCCAAGGCTGGGGGCTGGGGCTGCAGGCAAGTGGTGAAGTGCTTGGCTGGCATGTTTGAGCCCCTGGGTTCCAACTCTAGTATCGCGAAAAGAAAAAAGAATTTGTCTTTTTGCGGTGCTGGGGACAGAACCCGGGTCCTCTCCCATGTAACTCCAATCTCGGACAAACTCCCAGAGAATAGAAAGAGAGATCTCTTCCCGAAACATTTCACGAGCCTGCGTGATCCTGACTCTGCTTGAAGCTCGAGGTCCTGGGGGCAGTGTGCGCACCAGAGTGATCGGGGCTGCAGCGCTGAATGAGCAGAGCAGGGTGGGGGCTGGAGCTGCACCTGCAGGAGCCGTGGGAGGGGACAGGGAGGGGGCACAGTAGGTGGGATGCTGCGGGGGGGGGGGGTGGTAGACGACAGAGTGGCTGAAGGAAGGGCATTCTCAAGAAGTGTTTGCTGGATGCACCAGGTAAGGGGAGGCGATGCCCGGAGAGGAAAACGGACAAGGGTGCCTGACCACCTTCCCTCAGGTCCCCAGGAAGCCCTCTCTGTGCCCTACCCATCTCCCAACTCCACCCAGGGCACTGGGAATCCCGGAACCTTTCATGTCCCGTCCTGCCCTGGTGCCCCACACAGGCCTGACTCACTCCTGGGGTGCAGGTGGGGCCGGGGGGCAGGGCGTCTACACACACACACACGCACACACACACACACCCTGTGTCTCCCCAGAACAACCTCCCCCCCAGCATGATGACCCGCAGGAACACCTATGTTTGCACAGAGCGCCCTGGGGCCGAGCGCCCGTCCCTGTTGGCAAATGGCAAAGAAAACAGGTATGGAGGTGGGGAAGGGGACGGGGGGCGGGAGAGAGCTGAGCTGCCTTCTCTCAGCACCCCTGGAAAATGCTCCCCTGTGAACGCACGAGTTGTCAGCCCAGGAAAGCAGGCGGCCCCACTGCCCACCCACCAGCCCCAGGAACCTGAGAGGAATTTTTGAATGGTCCATTTTTAGAACTTGAGAGAAGCCCCAGATTGTCACGGCTCCCACATCCTCTGGCTGGCTAGGCTCTGGATGGTGGCCTGTGTGTGTGGTTCCTTTGAGATGCCACAGGAGGCGCCTGGATCAGGGCAGAGCACAGCACAAGTGTGCAGCACTTCACTCCCAACAGGGCGCCTTCTCCAGCTGGGTACTGGCTGGCACCGAGGCACTGGGGTTGCACCTAATAGATTGGGTGGGGCAGAGAGCCATGGAGTGGTGACAGTTTCGATTCCATGACACATGTCTGTGCTGAGTCCGGGTCTTGCCTGTGCACTCATTACCAAGCGGCTATGGGCAAATCTCTGAACCTTTGTCTTCCCGTTTGTAAATGGGACAGGAGAATGGACCCATTCTCCATTTTGGGACCCAGGAGAGATCAGGGTGTCCTGCACCTGGCATGGGGTCCAAAGACAGAAGGAATTCAGTGACCGAGAACCTTCTTGTGGTTACTGAATAAAAACAGTAACAGTGAGCATTCACCATGTGCTCTGGGCCCTGTGTACATTAGCTGGCTTGCTGCTTTTCCATCCTCGTGTCTCCAGTTTTCAGCTGAGGAAATGAGGCACAGAGAGGTTGAATAACTTGGCCAAGGCTATATAGGTGTGAGTCAAGGAGCAAAGATTGCAAACTTACTCCAAAGTCAAATTTTTTAGGTGCGCCCCCCCATGGGGGATTGAACCTTAAGCCTTTGCACTTAACTACATCCCTAGCCCTTTTATTTTATTTTATTTTATTTATTTATTTTGGTACCGGGGATGGAACTTGGGACCTTGCACTTGTGAGGCAGGCAGCGAAACCACTGAGCTAAATCCCTGGCCCAAGTCCTTTTATTTTTAAGTTAAATTTTGAAGCAAGTCACTAAGTTGCCCAGGCTGGGCTCAATCTCGCACTCTTCCTGCCCCACCCTCCCAGTGTTGGGGTTACAGGCATGTGCCACCCGGCCCGGCTCAGAATCAGTATTTGTAGCCACTAGAATATGTGGTTTCCCTGTTCTGCTCAGAAAACACTGGATCAATTACAGATTGAGCTGGAGGAATGAAGAGACCCTAAGGTACAGCGGCTTAGATAAAATGAAGATTTAGCCCACTAGGACAGAGTCATGTGAAGGTGGACTGGTCGGTTTCTCCGAGGGCCCCAGGTAATCCTGCCAGTCTCAACAAAAGGGTCCAGTTCTGGCTCTGAGACCACTGCACCAGTTCCAAAGTGTCCTTGGCAGCCTGCAGTGGTAAAGGAGTAGAGGGCAGGCAGGAGTCTTTTATTTCACTTTTTTGTTTGTTTTTTGGTACTAGGGATTGAACTCGGGGCCTTGTGTTTGCAAGGCAGGCAGCGGAACCACTGAGCTAAATACCTGGCCCTGGCAACATTCTTTTATTTTGTTTTTTTTTTTTTGGGTGGGGTGGGCACTGGGGATCAAACTCAGGATCTTCCGCTTGCAAGGCAGGCAGCAGAACCACTGAGCTAAATCCTCGGCCTCTGGCAGTGTTCTTTTAAAGGAGTTTCCCAGAAATGGTTCAAAGCACCTATGCTTCCTATTTTCCAGAGTATAGTCACATGACTGACCATAGGTGCAAGGGAGGATGGGAAATGTAGTCTCTGGCTAGGAGGCCATGTGCCTGGCTCCTTTTAGGGGTCTGGATATCAAGAGTAAAACAGAATGGATTCTGGGTTTTCTCACTGAAATCCAGACTGCCCCTGGGAGTCCCTGGGAAGATAGAAATTGGAGGTCTGCCACTCACTATGGGGACTGAGTGGGTCAGAGGGACTTGAAGAAAGTCCTGGGACAGAAGGACCCTCATATAGCATCTTGAAAGAGTTAGAAAGGGGGTCCTTTCCTCCTTATTATCACCTGTCAAGAAGTTGTCAATGAGTGTAGGCACCCTTGATGTTCACATTTGTTCCCTGAGTTTGGATGTCAGGCAAGGATGTCCCTGGAAACCCCTGACCCATGCTCAGATACCATAGTCTTTGCCAAGTTGATTTGGTTCCTTAACTTTGGATTGCGAACAGCAAGGCTGTCACACTATTGAGTTGTAGAGTCTAGAGAGAGGAGAGTTGGATGCCAGGGATGTTGGCACACACCTGTAATCCCAGCACTCAGGATGCTGCGGCAGGAACCTCACCAGCCTGGGCTAGATAGTGAGTTCAAGGCTAACCTGGACTACACAGCGAGACCCAGTCTCCAAAAAATTAAAAATTGAAAAATAGAAATTTTTTAAAAAGAGGAGAGTTGGAATAGGGATAGTTTGGAGGGGGCCAGTTTGAAGAAAAGATAACTTAGAAGGAGGGAGAGTAAACAAAATAATGCTCGGTTCTATAGGACACAAACTGCAACTGTCCATGGCAGCCTGGGTCTGAGTGGAAGTTTCAGGGTTCAAGACAAAGGCAGTGAATAATCAGAGGGACTGGGATCTGGGCCTGCCTCAGCACCCCACCCTCACTTGTTCTGTGCCCACAGCTCAGGCGCCCCGCGGGTGCCTCCTGCCTCCCCCTCCAGTCACAGCCTGGCTCCCCCGTCCGGGGAGCGGAGCCGCCTGGCCCGAGGCTCCACCGTCCGCAGCACCTTCCACGGTGGCCAGGTCCGGGACCGGCGGGCAGGGGCCGGGGGTGGCGGGGGTGTGCAGAACGGGCCCCCTGCCTCTCCCACGCTGGCCCATGAGGCTGCGCCCCTGCCCGCTGGGCGGCCACGCACCACCACCAACCTCTTCACCAAGCTGACCTCCAAACTGACCCGAAGGTAAGCGCCAGGGGCTGGGGACCCGGGACGGGTGGGGCGATGGCCTGACCTGTCCTCTGCTCTGCTCTGCTGCTGCACCCTGATGTCTCCTCCTGCTCCTCCTCCTCCTCCTGCTCCTCCTCCTCCTCCTCCTCCTCCTCATACTGCAGGGTTACCCTCGATCCCTCTAAACGACAGAACTCTAACCGCTGTGTCTCGGGTGCTTCTCTGCCCCAGGGATCCAAGATCAGTAAGTCCCTTCCACACTCTCACTGTCACTGCCTTCCTGTCTGCATGTGTTCATGGGCTCACAAGCATGGAGGGCCTGGGGATGTGAGCCACATGCCACCCCTCACACACACGCCCTGGCCTCTTGCCTGGATGAAGAGCTGTATGAGGGGTCTGGTGTTTATCTTCTCACTTTATAGACACTGGGGTGGCAGAAGCACAGCTCCTGCACCCACATGCTGGGAGTCCAGAAACCAGCTGTGCTGAGTGACCTGGAACAAGTCACTCGCCCTTTCTGAGCCTTGCCGTCCTATTCGGTACAGTGGTGATAGTTACAACAACCTTCTTCCAGGGTTGCTGTGAGCACTGAGTGGGGTGATATATGGACCGAGCTGAGAATGCTGCCTTGAAAGGTGCTTGATGAATATATCATTTAGAAATAAGCTGGACATGGCGCACACCTGTAATCCCAGCACTGGGAGGCTGAGGCCGGAGGATCGCCAAGAGTTCCTTGCCGGTGTGGGCTGCATAGTTCAAGGCCACCCTGGAACATAGTGAGACCCTGTCTCAGAAAGAGCTTACTTATTATTTCTATCCATTACCAGTGTTCACTGGGCCCTTATTGTGCATGTGGCATTGTCCTAGCCAGTGATGGCAAACCTTAGAGCTTTTTGTGTGTGCGAGCACATTTGTGTGTCTGTCTTTGTTGCTGTATGTAGGTGTGGCTCCCACTTCTCTGTCTTACATCTTCCAAATTCTTCGCTATCTCTCCTGTGACCTGCACTAACCATTTCACCATGAGCCCCTTCTGGGGATGGAGGGGGGAATGGAGTCCAGACTCCAGCCTCCCCAGAGCCTGGCTGGGAGTGAGGAGGAGGGTGGCCTCTGCCCACATTAGACACTCTGCTCCCTCCCCTGCCCTAGGGTCACAGACGAACCTGAGAGAATCGGGGGACCTGAGGTCACAAGGTGAGTGCATCTGCCTACCCAGACTGCCTGGTGCCCCACTGCCCTCAGCAGCCCCTGCCACTCAGCCTAGCTCTGAAATGGGACCCAAGTCTCATTTTCCAAGGCCAACTTCCTAAAATGGTCCATGACCCACCCTCGAGCACCAGCGTTGATTCCTCTTGTGTCCACCTCCCCTGACTGTCTTGACGTCAGCCTTGGCCCATCACCTGCCCAGCTCCTCTCTTTGCCACCACCCTGCTGCCTTTTTCCTCTCTGGCATTAAAGGCAGAAGCACTGCTGGCTGCTCTGGTCAAATAGTACAGACCAGACAGTAAATATTTTAGGCTTTGAGAGCCAGACAGTCTCTGCCATTCAGAGCCACCATATTCAGTATAAAAACAAATGGGTGTGGCTGTGTCCCAATAAAACTTAATTTACCAAAGCAGACAGTGCAGTAGTTTCTTCTAAGACTTGCTTTAATTTGATACTGTGTAAGTTTAGAGACCCCAGTAGAAACCAGTCAACACCTTGGCTGGGCGTGCTGGCACATGTCTGTAATCCCACCACTTGGGAAGCTGAGGCAGGAGGATTGCTGTGAGTTTGAGACCAGCCTGAACTACATAATAAGACCCTGTGTACCAAAAACAAAAAACAAAAAGAAAGAAAAAGAAACCAGAGCCATCCTAGAAGTTCCTCCAGCTTCCCAGGAATGATTCTCATTGGCTGGACTTAAATCACATGCTCATCTCTAAACCAGTGCCTATGGCCAGAAGGATGGAGCACTGTGATTGGTTAGATCTGATCATGTGTTCATTCTTGACCCAGTCACAGTGGCCAGGGAAATGGACTGCACTCTTTGGCCAGAACAACGTCATTATTCACACCCTTGGCAGTGAGGGGCGGGGTCAGCCCCATGGGAGACAGAGAGCCTAAATCAGGCTTTTGAAGAGGATGGATCTTTTTTGTGCAGGGTTCTACTGAACACTATAGAACATTTATCATTTCTGACCTGCCTTTGCCCCCAGACTAATTAATAAACGCAGTCGTGTCCCATCCCAGGACATGACAGAAAGCCCCCGGAAATTCCCAGGCACCCCTTTGAACAGACAGTGCCGAGTCTAGGACAGAATCCCTGGTCCCCCAAGGGAGAGGCGGTCTTCATTACCAGAAGGGAAAAACTCAGCTGCTCCAATGAGTCCCCCAAATATAGAGGAAAACTTCTCACCCAAACCACGGGACCCAGGCAGGCTGTGCCGTGAGGATGTTCAGCTGAGGCTCACTGGAGGCCAACGGGAGAATGGCTTTGAGGGTCAGCCAGGTGTCTGTCCCGAGGGCCCCTTCAGCTCCCCGCCCACCTTCCCGCACCTCCGGTCCCTGACCTCTGCTGTCTTCCCGCCTAGTGGCCATCTACCTTGGGATCAAGCGGAAACCGCCCCCCGGCTGCTCCGATTCCCCTGGAGTGTGAAGCTGACCAGCTCACGCCCTCCGGAGGCTCTGATGGCAGCTCTGCGCCAGGCCACGGTGGCCGCCCGCTGCCGCTGCCGCCAGCCACAGCCCTTCCTGCTGGCCTGCCTGCACGGGGGTGCGGGCGGGCCTGAGCCCCTGTCCCACTTCGAAGTGGAGGTCTGCCAGCTGCCCCGGCCGGGCCTGCGGGGTGTGCTCTTCCGCCGTGTGGCGGGCACTGCCCTGGCCTTCCGCACCCTCGTCACCCGCATCTCCAACGACCTCGAGCTCTGAGCCTCCGTGGCTCTGGGTCCCTTTTTCTCTCTCCTGTTCCCTTCGCTTCTGCAGGAGGAAAAGGGGACAGGGAGGGGATTCTCTCCCATATCACCATCTTGGTTTCCCTGGGTTACATTGGGGAGCAGAGATTGCCCTCTTTGCGGCTCTCTGGGGCCTCCTGGCAGAGAGAATGGGGAGGGGAGGGCCCTTGTCGGTGGGAGCTGGCACCTCCCGGAGCCTCCATCTGATTCTGCTCCCCTCACCCTGCCATGGGGCACCTGAGAAGACTTTGGGGACTGGACAGGGGCAGGAAGGGAAACTGAGGAAACTTCCATCCCTCCTAACAGCTCAAGAATTAGATCTTGGGCAGAGGCAGGGAGAGCTGCTGAGCCTAAAGGCTGGAGAACTGGGGGGCTGACAGTGGGGGTCAGAGAGGCCGATTCCTTCCCCTCCCACTCCCATGCTCGAACCCCTCCTCTGCCCCAGGCTGGCGAGGGGGCACTTTGTACAAATCCTTGTAAATACCACCCCATCCCTTCTGCAGAGGTCTCCCGAGGAGCTGCCACTGTCACCTCCGGTTTTTAAGTTATTACCCCACCCTTCTGTCAGCCCCTCACCTGCAGCCTGTCTCCCGATAAACTTAGGAGAGTCCCCCGCGCTGGCCTGGGCCCTCCGTTCCTGCCCGGCCGCAGAGGAGGTGTTGGCCTTGAGCCTGCGCTGCTGCTCCTGAGCCTCGGGTCCTCTGCAGAGGGGAGTGGCAGGGGTGAGGGTCGAGGATGAAGTGGAAGAGAGCGGACAGAACTTGGCCTCACCCACCAGGCCCGGGTCCTCTATCAGGGCCCATTCATCCACTCCCGCTGCCATGTTACACTGGACTCTAGCCTCTTCCTACTCTAGTAGTACATTTATTCAATAAACAGTCATTGACCAGTGCCTACTCCGTGCCAACCCCAGTGCTGGACACGGAAACACAAGGAGCCTCTGTCTATGGAGGACAAGCACTAGAGAAACCATTGTCCTAGGGAGCTCAGAAGAAAAAAACGAGGAGGGTTGGGAAAGAAGTGCCAGAGGAACTGATGCTGGAGTTGGGCTTTGAAGGATGAGTAGGAGTTGCCCAGGGCTTGGGTAAAAGCAAAAGCCCAGACAGAAGTGGGGCTGCATGGTGTAACTTGAGAGAACTCAGTATGTAATCTCAGCATGGCTGCTGTGTTGGGCATGTGTGGAGAATTAGCAAGAGAAATGCTGTATGAAGACTAACAATCTCTACACTGGCAAAGCAAAAAAACGTGTGTTGGCTTATGTTACTTAACAGTCCAGGGGTTCCCAGCTTCTGGTATGGTTGGATTCAGGCATCAGGCCCCCTCATCATCTTGATCAGTGTTAGTTCCAGTAGTTTCATCCAGGAGGCGCTTTCTTCCTGGTGGCAGAGATGACGGCCTCAGTGCCACGCTCCCCTCTCTCCAGTTTAGGTTCTGCCTCCAAGACACCTTCCTTGTCAACTTGCAGCAAAGTCCTGAGGCCTGCTGTAATTGGCTCAGATAAGTCATGTGGTCATCCCCGAACCAATCACTGACTAGAACGGCCAGACCCCTACCTAGAACAGAATTTAAGGTTTCTCCAAAGGAAAATTGGGCATCCAGGCCAGGAGGGACATGGGAGCCAGACAGGTTTCCATGGGGGAAAGTGGAGCCTGTCCACAGAGGGCTTTTGGGGTCAA
The DNA here is from genome assembly GCF_053883595.1 of Heterocephalus glaber. Taxonomy (NCBI): domain Eukaryota; kingdom Metazoa; phylum Chordata; class Mammalia; order Rodentia; family Bathyergidae; genus Heterocephalus; species Heterocephalus glaber. The sequence continues at coordinate 2,408,560 of NW_028258450.1, forward strand.
AGTGAGCAAGCTGGGCTTTCTCCTGAGGCACCGGGGAACTGTGGAGGGTTTTGTGCCAGGGAGAGGCTGAGTTGAAGGCGTCCACCGTCCTGGGCCGGGGCTGCGTCCTCAAGACAACCATCCAGAGAGAGACCAGAGCTGAGGGCTTCCTGGAGGAGGGGCAGAGATGTGGACTTGCATCCCAGGCAGGCACAGGGTACACAGCGGCTGGAGAGAGTACAGGTCCGGCTGCAAGTGGCACATGACAAGATGAGCACAGGGTCACAGAGATGTCAGCCGGGCCTTGGAGGTCTCGGAGGGAGACCTGGGTTTTCCTCCAGGGCCACTGGGGATCCACGGCAAGGTTGTGAGCAGGGAGGATCAAGAAGGTTTTGGTTTTTGTTTTTTTCTGAAGACGTCTCTGTACTTCAGGCTGGCCTTGAACTCGAGCTGCAGCCTAGTCCTGCCTCAGCCTCCTGAGTGCTGGGATGATAGGCATGCGCCACCACATCCAGCAGAAGGGTGTTTTCCTGTGTGCTCAATGCGTCAGGAGAAAGGAGAGATTCCAGGGTGGGATCTATGATGGATTTAAGCCGCTTATGTGGCAGGATGGGCAGGATGTGGTCGCCGACAGATTCACAATTCAGACTGTCCCCACTTGAGTGTTGTCTCTTCCCCTCTGAGGGCAGGGCTAGGATTGGCAATGGGACCTGCAATTGGGGATAAAATTACTAAGGATCAAACCCAGGGTCTTCACACTGAGCTGCATCCTCAGCCCTTTTTATCGTTTTACTTTGAGACAGGGTCTCACTGAGTTCCTCGGGCTGGGCTCAAATTCGCTGGCCTCCTGCCTCAGACTCCAGGAATGCTGGGATTACAGGCTTGGGCCACCTCCACCAGCTGACCTTTAGGTATCTCAGTGGTCCTGAGAATTCTTGGGGGACATCCCTGCACCTCAGTTTCCCCTCTGTGTAAGAAGATGGACTTCTTGATCTCTAAAGAGTCTTAACCAGCATTGAGTTTTTGGGGATTTTTTTTGGTACCAAGATCGAACTCGGGTCCTTCTGCTTGCAAGGCAGGAGGCAGAACCACTGAGCTAAATCCCTGGATAGGAGCCTTAACCTGGGTCCCACGATTTGAACAAAGTGCCTTTGTCAGGCTCCTGAGGCCTCGGCTTCTGCTTTCTCTGGCCTACATTTCTGAAACCTGTGTTTCTTTTTGGGCCAGCCCACGATGTCCTTACCGCTGCACGGCTTGGCCTGTTTGGCTGAGTGGAGGTTATTGCCACACCCAGCAACCAATAGGCGTCCAGATACCACCTGACTGCTCAACCTCCTCTCATTCCTAGCTGCTCTGCCGCGGCTCCCTTTGCCTGTTTCCTGGGACCAAGTTTCCAAAGGACCCATCCTGCACCGTGTAGGGTTGCTCTGACCCAAGCCCCATACTCAGGAGCAGTCGCTGAGGTGGGAATTGCAGAGTGAAAGAGCAATAAGGGCGAAGAACTGGAAAGATGAGCTCCAGCTGATGCATTTTAGAGTGACCTTGGCGAATCGCGAATAACAGGACCACACTTGGAGTGTGGGGACCCATGGCAGGGCCCTTAGCAAAGCAAGAGCAGTTCAAAAGGCTGGCAGCAGCCAGGTGGGGTGGCACTTGCCTGTAATCTCAGCACTCAGGAGGCTGAGACAGGAGGATCACCACAAGTTTGAGGCCAGCCTGGGCTCCATAGTGAGTTCAAGGCCAGTCTGAACTGCAGAGCAAGACCTTGTCTTAAAAAAAAAAAAAAAAAAAAAAAAGGCTGACAGCTGTAGAGGATGCGGTAGAAGGACAGGAAGAGCAGTGAGAAGCATAATAGCAGTGGATGTGCTGAGATGTGTGGCCGGATTCAGATGTTCCGTTTGGCCTGCTTCTGCCCCTTCGCGGCCTGTGTGCGTGAGATCTGAGATTGGCTGAGAGCTGAAGTTAGAAAGGGCCCGGGCTTGGCTGTGTGACAGCAGGCCATATCTGTCAGGGCTCAGGTTCTTCACACAGCCTTATTGTGGGATTAGTCTGTGCCCTCACCTCATTTTAGAGATGGGATAACGCACACCTAGAAAGGACAAACCGTTTCGAGGACACCGGGGCCAATAGCAAAAGACCCCCTCCTCCTCCCTCAACGACTATCGCACACACAGCAAAGGCCACCGTTGCTTTTATTGATTTATTGTCTTGCGTGGAGAAGCCACAGAGCTCCAGATCTGCTGGGGCGCTCCTCATTAGCCCGAGCTCCTGTGGTGGGCGGGGCTCTGGAAACCAGAGGGTGTGAGGGAGATTTTTCATTGGCCAGAAACGAGAGGCTGGCGCCCATTGGCTGGAACTCTGGTCGGTGTAGGAACTCCAAAAGGGCGGACTGCGCGCCCGGGAACTTTACGGGCTGGGGGCAGGGCAAGGGCCGAAGGGCCAGGTCTTCCCGTGGGCGGCGGCAGCCAGGCTGCGGCCTATTTCTGGGCAGGGATCATGTCGTCGATGGACTGGCCCTTCTCCAGCTTCTTCTCCATCTCCACCATGAGCTTCACACCGTCCACCACCAGCTGCACCTGTTCTACTTCGGACGAGCCCAGGCGATCGGCATTGGAGATGTCGAACACCGCGCCCACTGCAGCCGTGTCCACGCCGCCTGCGGGGTAGAGAACGGGGCGTGATCCGGAGCACCGCAGCAGCCGCATGTATGTAGTGCCTGCCCCAGTGGGTTAGGGCACAGGGCCTGGGTAATATCTGTCTACTCGGGGGCCCGCGTGTCCCGCCTTAGATATGGTAGGTACTTCACCCCTCAACCACCCAACATGAAAACATAGCAAACGTGGTGGCGCAGGCCTTAACCCCAGCACTCTCAGGAGGCCGAGGCAGGAGGATCACAGCGAGTTCAAGGCCAGCCTGAACTACATAGTGAGACTGTCTCAAAACACACACACGCGCGCGCACACACACACACACGCGCGCGCGCAAAAAGAAAAACAATATAATATAGCTACCAGAGGTTAAATCCTGACAACACCCTACTTACAGATGGGGAAACTAAGCCTCCAAGGGAGTTTAGGGGATGATATCACACTAACTCCTATGAGATAGAGGTGCTCACGCCCATTTTACAGAGGAAGAAACTGAGGCTCACAGAAGGGCAGCCCTTACTGACCCCAGCACTCGAGGCGATGTTCCACCTGCCCTTCCATCATGCAAAGGGCCGGCCCCAGACGAACCTGTGCCGCGCTTCTGCAGGCGCAGCCGGGTGAGAATCTCCTCGAACTTCGGGTGCTTGCTGAGGTTGGCCAGCTTCACGTGCACGCCGCCACGCAGCCCGGTGCCCAGGTTGGACGGGCAGGTGAGCACGTAGCCCAGGTGCTCGTTCCACATGAAGGGGTGGCCTGCTTTCTTAAAGATCTCCTCGATCTGAGGGGCGGGGGACCAAGGGTTAGCGCACCCCCAAAGGGTTCAGAGGGGCATGCGGACATGGGTGGGGACGGAGGGGCGGAGCTGAGGGCGCGGACAGGGAGGTTCTGCGGAGGGTCCTGTGACCAAGACAGAGGCTGGATTCTGAGGGGCCGGGGCTTGAGGGCGCGGAGGCGAGTTCTTAGAAGCCGGCCTCGGGCATAGGGATGGAGCCAATATTAGGGGCGTGGCCTTGGAATGGAGCAATTCTAAGGGCGGGGCTTAGGCTTGGCACAGGAAGGGCGGGTCCTTGGGAAGTGGCTAGGCTTGTTGGGGTGGGGTGCGGCTTGCATGGAATGGGCGTGTACTTTGGAAGTGGGTGGGGCGCTCATGCTGCAGGAGAGGTCAGTAGCGTGAGGCAGACACTTAACTTCTGCAGCCCCACGCAGAAGCGGCGGAAAACCTCCTTCATGTTGCCCCCTTTCTCCATGGAGATGACCCGGAGGTGGTCCTCCTCGTTCACCCACACCAGAAAGCTCTTGTTATCATTGTGCCTAGGGTGGGGGCGGCAAAAAGCCAAGGAGTCAGTGCCCAGAGAGCCATTCCCTGTCATGGCCCAAACACAGCCCCACTGGGGGAGGCGGGTCTGAGGGGCATGAGGTGAGTGGATCCGTTTCCAAACAGTCACATCAACTGAAACACGCGGACTTACAGCCCTGCATCCCCCAAACCCTAAGCCTGGGACAGAAGGCTTTTAAGGACTAAGTCTGGACAGCATTACAGACTCTTGGGGCTGGAATGTCGCTCAGTGGTAGGCGCTTGCCTAGCATGCAGGAGGCAGTGGGTTCTATCCCCAGCACTGAAAAAAAATACAATTGTAGACTCCTGGAATCTCAGGCTCTGGTCTCCAGGAGCTTGGAATCTGAGTAGGTGAGCCTGGGTGATCCTACATCTGATCTCAGGACCATATGTGATACTCCAAATCCAAGCATCTGGGAAACAGGCTTAGAATCATAAAACATTAAGACCATGGGCCGGGGATTTAGCTCAGTGGTTCCGCTGCCTGCCTCGAAAGCACAAGGCTCTGAGTTTGATCCCCGGCACCAAAAAATAATAATAAAATAAAAAATAAAATATTAAGACCAAAAGACGGGCGGGGGATTTAGCTCAGTGGTTCTACAGCCTGCCTTGCAAGCTCAAGGTCCCGAGTTCAATCCCTGGTACCAAAAAAAAAGACCGAGAGGCAGCTGTGTGTGGTGGTGCAGGCCTGTAATTCCAGCTCTCTGGGAGGCTAAGGCAGAAAGATCACAGGTTCAAGCCCAGCTTGAGCAATTTAGAAACGTAGGTGAGACCCTGTCTCAAAATTTTAAAAGAACAAAATAAACATTTTCAAAATAAACGTTTTCTGGCATAGAGGCATATGCCTGTAATCCCAGCACTCAGGAGGCTGAAGCAGGAGAGTCACTATGAGTTCAAGGGCAACCTGGACTACATAGCCAGACCCTGTCTCAAAATAAAAAATAATAAAAAAGGGCTGAAGATATAGCTTAGTAGGAAGCTCATGGGTTCAATCCCCAATACTGGGGGAGAAAAATCTATTACATAAATTATTTAATCCTGGTAATTGCAAGAGCCAAGAATTATTGTGATCCTTGTCTTATAGATGGGGAAACTGGGCAGCTTGCCCAAGGGCACACAATTGAATAGTTTTGTTTTGTTTTGGGGGTTTTTTTGCCCCCTTTGAGAAGGGTCTCACATTGCCCAGGATGGTCTCAAACTCTGGGGCACAAGCAACCCCTCCACCTCAGTCTCTAGAGTAGATGAGACCACAAGAGCATGTGTTCACATGACCAGGAAGTGACAGAAATGGGTTTGGAGCCCAGGGAGTCTGTTTCTCCTAAATTCCTTTTTTTTTTTTTTTGTACCAGGGATCGAACTCAGGCCCTTGTGCTTGCAAGGCAGGCACAGCACCGCTGAGCTAAATCCCTGGCCCTCTCCTAAATTCTTTACTATACTTCTCTGTTCCAAGTTTCCCAAAATATGACACACAGACCATAGGAGAGCAAGGTGCAGGGGAAGATCGTGACCTCCACTGTGACAGAGGGTCACGGGGACTAGAAGATGCTGGGGGAAAGGAAACGGAACGAGGGCTCACCAGATGCCACGGGCGTCGGGCCAGTCTCGGGCCATGCCTGAGGCCAGCAAGAGTGGGGACACGGGCTTGTCGAACAGGAAGTGGTCATCGATGAGCTGCTGCTGCTCCTGCTCGGTCATGCTCTTCAGAGGGTAGTACTTGCCCTTGAACTCACCCGTCAGGCTGTTAAGGGCTGAGGGACCACACAACGGGTGGTCAGAGCCAGCACCAATTCAGCCGAGCTGTGGAGGCCTTGGGCCCGTGGATGTCCTGAAGCCACCTGACCCCAAATCTATCCCTCCCTGGCTGGGCCCAGGAACAAAGAGCAGGCCCTTCCATCCAGTCCTCCACAGGCAGCAGTGTTGGTTTCTGCTACTGGCTAGCAAGACACAGAATCAGCCGGGGATTTAGCTCAGCAGTTTCACCACCTGCTGCACAAAGGCAAGGACCTGAGTTCGATCCCCGGTACCAAAAAAAAAAAAAAAAAAAAGATGAAGTATCGGTCTCAGGAATCTGGAGACCATTGGTAAAACCTACTCTAAAACAGACCATTATGACAGGCATAGTGGTACAGCCTATAATGCCAGCATGTGGGAAACTGAAGCAGGAGGATCGCCATGAGTTTGAGGGCAGCCTGGGCTATACAGGGAGTTCAAGGCCAGGCTAGACTGCATAGTGAGACCCTGTCCCAAAAAGCAACACCAACAAAATAAATAAATGAATAAAATAGACAGTTATTTGTGTATATATTCATGTTTTAAATATGTGCATTTGGAATAGATTTGTACATATATATTATAAATATTTATGTAATATTTATACATTATATGTACTTCATACATTATAATACTGTTATGACTTGTGTTTAGATTTTTCTAAAAGTTTTATGTAGTTACAAGTGGGGCCTTTTTAGAGGTGGCTGGATCCAGAATGTGTGATATTAGGATCAAGGGTGTGAGTACTAAATTAGTCCACTGATTGGTTTGGCACCTGCCCTAAGGCTGGTTGCTAGATAGAATATAAAAGAAGCAGAAAGAGTAAGGTCCCTCGGACTTGCTTCTTCACTACTTTGTTGCTTTGCTGCCTTCTACCCACCATGAACTGTTTCTCCTCTGTGATGCCTGTCTACCATGCCACCCTGCCTTGGAGCTGGCCAATTATAGACTAACACTTCCACAAATTGTTACTCAACAGAACATTAATGTTGGGTATTTTGTCTCAGCAACAACAACAAAAAAGTAACTCTGACAGAATCTGGTACCAGAAGTGGGGTTGTTACTATTGTGACTGTACCTGACCATGTGGTTTAGGAGCCTTTGGAATTGGCTTGTGGGAAGAGTTAAGAAAGGTTCAGAGATGCTGGCTGAAAAAGCAGCCCTGGAATGCCTGAGGCTTGATGGGAGATTGTAGTCAGAGCTCAGAAGACCAAAATGCTACTAAAAATGCTTCCAGTAAAGACCAGGCTCAAAGAGGTTTCTGCTGAAAAGAAGGACTATATTGGCTGTTAGGCTCCAGAATATGTATGTTATGCCTGGGGAAAAAGTTTGCCTACGTTTTGCTCATGTCCAGAGACTTTGCCTGAAACTGAGATTAAGGGCAGCAGACTAATTAATCTTGCATAAAAAGTTTAAAGACAGTCTTATGTTGGGGCAGTGGCATGGCTACTGTTGGGGGCTTTTAGCCAGATTTATGTTAAAAATCAAGAGCAAAGAACCCAATGAAATAATTTAAAATGTTATGTTTGCCCCCCCAAAAAGCATCAATACAACTGCAGACTATAAAGATAAAAGAGAAGAGGGCCAGGGATTGAGCTCAGTGTTCCAGCACCTGCCTCGCAAGTGCAAGGTCCTGAGTTCAATCCCTGGTACCAAAAAACAAACAACAACAACAACAACAAAAACAAGGATAAAAGAGAAGAAAACTTGATTGCTAAAAAAAAGGACAATAAAAAAAGATGGCCTGAAGACATCACAAAACCCAGCAAGACTCCACCCTTTACAGTCTCAAAATTGCAAAAGTAAAAAACTTTGCTTTAAAAAGAAAGCCCCAGAAAACTACGTTCTAAAATGGTGGTGGCCTAGAAAAGTTATTTCTCAAGATTTAGTTCATAAAGGGCCGGGGATTTAGCTCAGTGGTTCTGCTGCCAGGCCCACAAGCACAAAGACCGGAGTTCAATCCCCAGTACCAAAAAAAAAAAAAAAAAACAGCAAAGAAGGAGCAGAGCCAGCCCAAGAGAGAAGCTGTAAGAGCTGCAATCACTGGCAGTGCCATAGGGGTGGAGCCACCCAAGCCCTTGGGAGTCCACAACCTTCCACAGATTGCTAGGGATGCTGGACATAAAACTACAAGATTTAATGTTTGCCCTGCTAGATTTTGGACTTGCTTTGGTCCCATTCCTTTATATTCCCATTTATACCTTTTAAAATGATAATGTCTGTCTTATGCCATTAAATGTTAAAAGTACTAAACTTTCTTTTCATTTGTACAGGGACTTGCAGCTAAGAGTTTGCCTTAAATCTCAGAGGATACTTTAGACAGACTTTTCAGCAATGTTAAGACTATTAAGACTTTAGCAACTTTAAAAGATAAAATAAATGCCTTTTACCTAAAGAGATGTATGTGAGTCTTTGGCGGGCCAGGTGTGGAATATTATGGCTTGTGTTTAGATGTCCCCCTGTAGGCAGGGCTTTTACAGAGTGGGCTGGATCTAGAATGTGTGACACTGGAATTAAGGGTGTGTGATTACTAAACTAGTCCACTGATTGGTTTGGTATCTGCCCTAATTCCAATAGCTTCAATAAGATATAAAGGGGCCAAAAAGAAGCTGCTAAGGTTGCTTAGATTTGCTTCTTTGCTGCTTTGTTGTTTTGCTTCCTTCTACCCACCATGAACCGTTTCTCTGGTTTGATGCTCCTCTGCCATGCCACCCTGCCTTGGAGCCAGCCAATTATAGACTAACACCTCTACAAACTGTGACCTGAAATAAACCTTTCCTCCTTTAACTTTGGGTGTTGGATGTTTTATCTCAGCAAAAAAACAAATAATTAAGACAAATATATAATATACTATGTTATATATGATGTGACATCTATTATTACAATTATTTTGTGATTATTAAAGTTTTCCTCATCTCCTGTACCTGTGTGGTGGATTCCACAGAATGACAAGCTCCTCTTCCTGTGTCTAGTGGCGTAACCTCAACAGCTTAAAACTGGCCATAGCAGAATTTATGCCACCAAAATTTGCAGTCGCTGCGAGTCTGGAATTTTTCCTCCCCAAGAGAGCAGCTGTTAAATTCCTACCAGCGCTGCACTCCCTGCAGGTCCTGGGGGTTCTACTTCCAGAACACCCACTCTGCCCCCATCTGGTCGTGGGCTCCTCAGCCCCGCCCTGGACCTTGTCGGGGCTCCCTCGGTCTCTCTGATCCCCCATTGGCTGCCCCCATAATCAGCAGCTGGAGGGTCTGCAGCTGCTCCTCTGCCCGCTTTCTTGGTTTTGTGGCACTTTGGAACTGCTGATTTCTTGGTGTGGGTTTCCTCTCTTCTTTTCACCGGGCCCAGGGCTCTGAGACTCCTCAGCTTGTCCACCTCGTGTATCTTGGAGTCCCAGCTCCCCACCTAGGGCCAGGCCATCCCAAGATGTTTGTTGAATGAATGCCTGCGGGACTTCTCAGGACCCTCGTATCCCACACTGGCCGTGGCTCACCGGGCATCCACGATGCCCCTCGCTGGCTGCAGGTGTTTGGGGAGCGGGGCGCAAAGGGGACTCCCACTCCCTGCGGGGAGGCACTCACCTTCCACCGACAGCTTCTCCACAGCGCGGCGCTCACCCCGGGAGCAGTGCGGGGGAAGCGTGTAGCCCTTGATGCTGCGCCCGGTGCGCACGCGGCTGCTGAGCACATAGTTGGGGTCCAGGTCGTCTCCGCCCTGGGGAGCGCATGCGTCAGGGTCGGGGAGCCTCGGAGTGCCGCCCAGTGAATCCGCTGCCCGTCCCTAAAGCCCAGGTATCCCCACCCTCTGACGCTCAGCCACCTCTCAAGCCCCCAGCTTTCCTGGCCCCACTACCTGGTACTCATCCCGTCCCTCCTCCACTTTGGCTTTTTGAGACCTTCTCACCATGTAGTTCAAGCTATATGCACATCAAGGCCACGTAGTTCATGAACTCATTACATAGCCCAGGCTGGCCTGGAACTGTGGAGATCTTCCTGCCTCAGCCTCCTGAGTGCTGAGATTATAGGGATGCGCCACCATACCTGGCTCACCCTAGTTTGTTTTTCTCCAGGCCTCTTTCACATTCTTCTCTCCCCATTTCTCTCTCTCTCTTTTTTTTTTCCAGTACCAGGGATTGAACTCAGAACCTTGTGCTTTCGAGGCAAGCGCCAGAACCACTGAGCTAAATCCCTGGCCCCCTCCACATTTCTGTTTCTCTTCATCTCTCCCTGTCTCTCTCCCATCTCTGACCCTTCCCATCCTGTCCCTGTCTCTCCTCACCTAATTCTGCTTTTGTGACCACTTTTTCTGTCCTCTGTCTCGGTCGCCTCATCTGCGCCTGTGTCTCTCTGTCCTTGAACTCTTCCCGTCTCTCTCCTCCCTGTCTCTGTGTCTCCATCTCTGTGCCCCACCCCGGGGGCTGCTGACCTTGAGGTTCTCGTGGTTGAGGTCTGTCTTGTGCTTGTCGGTGGGCTTGTAGCCCCCGTGCCGATCCTGGATGATGGGATCGAAGAGGTCCTTGAACACGGTGTAGGACTCCTCGTCGCCAGCTACGCAGCCCACGGTCATGATGAAGGGGTGACCTGGGGGTGCAGGCTGAGGTCAGAGGTCTTGCGCTGGGGGAAGGCAGCCCCAGGCTCTCAGCGGGCGGATCAGCCGTGTGTGTGTGTGTGTGTGTGTGTGTGTGTGTGTGTGTTTTGAAAGACCCCCTTACAGGCTGGGGTGTGGCTCTGTGGTGAGCACTTGCCTGGCATTTGTGCGGGCCTGGGTCCCAACCCCAGTACAGCCAAAAAAATGAAAATACAGAAACTGGGCCTGATGATACATGCCTGTAATCCCAGCATTCTGGGAGGCTGAGGCAGAAGGATATCAAGTTCAAGCCCAGTCTGAGCAACTAAGTGACTCTTCGAGACCTTGTTTCAAACTGAAAATTTTATTTTTTTATTTTTATTTTTTGGTACCGGGGATTGAACTTGGGACCTTGCACTTATAAGGCAGGCGCCGGAACCACTGAGCTAAATCCCCGGCCCCAGAAATGAAAATTTTAAAAAGGGCTTGGGATGTAGCTCAGTGTGAAGGCTCTGGGTTCAATTCCAGTACCAAAAATAAATATTGAAAAAAAAAAAAAAGACCTCCTTATCCGCCAGCAGGGGGAGCAGGGGCCAGGAGAGAGGGGCCCTTCTGGCTATAGGCTGAGTCTCCTCTGAGGGAGTCTAGATTCTGGTCCCATCCTCCAGGGCTCCTTTGAGAAAGTCCCTCAGGCTGGTGGTGTTCCTGGCATCAGGGATTGCACATACCTTGCTGCCAGGCTCAGCCCCGAGCCCTGGGCTGCGTGGCTCCAATGTTTCCACACCGGTACCCATTTTTCAGATGAGGAAACTGAGGCTCAGTGGCTTCCCAAGTGGTCTCACATATAACCATGTGCGTTTATGGGGTGGTGCCCATGTCCCAAGCCCTCATCATCCCCATTGTACAGACCGAAGCCTGAGGCCCCTGGGGTCAGAATGGCCCCGAAGGCCACTGGGGCCTGACTTACCCGGGTTGTCCACGCCTGTCTGGATGATGTCATCCAGGGTGAAGCCAGATGGAGTCTCCTTGTCGCGAAGCTTCTTGTAGAGGTCAGCTGTCAGCACCTTGGCCATGTGGTTGTTGTGCTTGCTGAGGTCGGGGTACTCCTCCTCTGGCTTGTAGTTCAGCTTGAACTTGTTGTGGGTGTTGCCGAATGGCATGGCTGCAGTGGCACGGGGGATCTGGAGGGGAGCAGCGCAGGGTCACTCAGGGCGGGCAGAGAGGGGCAGAGATCCCAGCGAGGTTTGGGGGTCCGGCAGGCCATGGCCCTTGGAGCAAAAGGGGTCTCCTCTCTGAGCCCCTGTGTCTTGCCAGGAAGCTGGGAACTCAGTTTCTCCAACTGGGTCATGAGGAGAAACCCTTGTGCCAGAGAAGTATTGGGACGTGGATAAGAGGGAGATTCTGCAGCTGGGTATGGAGGTTCCCACCCGTAACCCCAGCACTCCGGAGGCTCAGGCAGGAGGATCGCAGGTTCACAGTCAGCCTGGGCTACAGAATGAGTTTAAAGCCAGCCTGGACTACAGCCTGAGACCCTGTCTCGAAAAACCAAACCAGACCAAAACAAAAAAGAGTGTAGGTTTAGGAATCTGACCACCCGAGTTTTAGTCCCAGCTCTATTCCTATAACTCGCTGTGTGTCCTTGGGCAAGTCACTGAGCCTCTCTGTGAGGTTTATGCATCTGTAAAATGGGGAGCCACCATTGGCCTCCTGGGAGTGTTGAAAGGGTTAAATGAGTTGCTGGAGGTGACGCCCTGGCCACCAGCCTGGCTCCCACAGGCCTTCTTCTGTCCGGCCAGCATTATTGGTGTCACTGTTTCCCAGGTCCCTGGGAAGGGAAGGGGAGGTGTGGCTGGGAGTGAGCGAGGGAGCAGAGAAGGAACCCACTCTCCATGAAGGTTCCAGCAGGGGGCCAGTGTCTCTGCTGGCTGCCAACTCTTCAGGGAACAAAAGCTCAGCTGAGCAGGGTTCAAATCCCACCTATGCCATTTCCCTGCTGTGTGACGCCAAGCCTGTCGCTGGGCCTCTCTGGACCTCTGTTTGTTTCCTCTGAACCCAGCTTTCCCCTTGAGGTTGTGGGAAGGTCTCTGAGCTTGGGCATGAGGCTGCCCAAGAACTGGTCCTGGCATGAATCCAGCGCCCCCTGGTGGCTGCTCTTGTTGCTCTTACTATTTTTCTTTGTTCTTTTTTGCAGTACTGGGCTTTGAACCCAGGGAACACTGAACTACACCCTCAGCTCTTATAATTTTTTTCTCTCTCTTCATGAGACAGGGTCTTACTAAGTTGTCCAGGCTGGCCTCCAGATGGCACTCTTCCTGCCTCAGACTCCTGAGTAGCTGGGATTACAGGTGTGTAATTACAAGGGATTAATGCCTGGCTATTATAACTACTTTTATTCACCTGATCCAGAAAGAAGGGCCTTCCAGCAGAAAGGGGGTGGACATCCCTGCCCAGCTCCAGGGAAGGGAAGCGGGTGGGATGGTGGGAGGGAAATCGAGACCAGGGTGATCTGAGGAAAGGGTATGGTAGGGGCAGGAGGAGAGGGACCTGCCTAGACCTGCCCAGCTGCATCCAGGAGGGCTATTTTTAGAGCCTGGCAGACTCTTGCTGCCCTCCCCTGGCCCTGGTCGCCACCCCACCTCCCAATCTGGGCTCAGCTTGCACCAAGTCAGCAGGGGGACAGGTGGGCCGGGGTGGCCAGGACACACACCCAGGCCTCGGGGGTCAAGGACATCCTGGGCTTCCATCCTGGACCCCTCCCTTCAGAGGGCGTTCCACCCCATCCCTGCCAGGGACAACCCCACAGGAGGGCACTGAGGCTAAGCAAGTGACCCCCAGAGAGACACAAGCAGAAAGAGCCCCAGAGCAATACACCCACCTCAACCCGGACTCTCCAGACCACACTGTAAACTGAGTCACACAGTCACACCCCAAAGCTCGGGGACACAGAGGTGGAGGCCCTCAGATGAGAGTGAAAGGTCAGACACAAGGTCACAGGGACACAACAGAGATCCATGGGATCACAAACACAAAGACCCCCAACAGCTGCAGCCCCCAACAGGTGAGGCCTCCCACCATTGTGGCACCCAGCTCCGGTGACGCCCACCGCCTGCAGGAGGCGACGTTGCCAGCTGTCAAGACCTCTTTGTCTCCAGGATTGCACACCTCCCCCCACTTGTGCTGTAAAATATCAGGTCACAGTGGGAATGGGGCCAGCTCAGGGGTCAGGGACTCCCCGAGAGACGCCCCTGCCCAATACCAAGTGCTCAGTGTGCAAGAGGCAGGGCAGCACGCAGGCCCTCCCAGTGCCATGCCAGCCCCTGGCACCCATGGGGACCCCGGCTGTGGACGCCTCTGGATCCGCAGACCCCAGGTAGTACCTGGCTGGGCTGTGCTGAAGGGGCTGTCTGTATCCTGGAGGTTGACGCTGACCCAGAGGAAGGGCCTGCAGCCCAGCCTTATATTGGGGGGCCTGGGCTGTGCCATTGGCTGGAAGGGGCTGTCCACAGGGAGGGGGCCCAGAGGGCAGCTGAACCTCATTGCCTGGGCACCGTGCCCACCCTGGACCCAGGCATGCCTCACGCCCAGCCCCATGGCCTTGTATGGGCCGCCCCAGGGGCTGGTCCCCTGACCAAGTGCTGAGTCGGGCTGGCGGTCACAGCTGGCCCCCCGCCTGGAACACAGGACAGGGCTGCGGATGTCCCAGGCACGTAGAAGCCACCCTCCCCTGTCCCCTGGGTCTGCTGCTGCCACCAGCCTCTTCCTGAGCACCCTCCGTCAGCCCCCAACAGCCTTGACCCCAGGAACTCGTCCCTGGCCCAGCTTAGGAGTGATCTCGAGGGAACTGGGGTGGGGGCCCAGAGAGGCCGTGTGACTTTGTCACCTGCCACTCGGCCACAGGGAGGGCAGCAACCAAAGCCAATGTCGGAACCCAGGGCAGCCAAGCCCAGCAGCCTGTGACCTGGGGTGCCCCTTCCTTGGTGGACAGTTAGGGGGAAACTGAGTCTGGGCTGAGATGGAGACATTCAGGCTCAAGGCTGCAGTTGGAGGTGGTGGTCGCCTTCCCCTCCACTCTCGCTGGTGTCACATGGAGATGGACAAGGAGGGCTTGGGCCAGCTGGCAAGGAGCTATTTTTAGAGCACGCTTCGCTGTCTCCTCTGCTGAGAGCAGGCAGAGACCCGAGTGCGGGGTTGGGGGCACGGGCAGCAGGTGTTGGGGGTGTCGCCACACGTCCAAGTTAATTATAACCGGGTGTCTCGGGTGTCCCCAGGCCTTGGCTCCTTACAAGGGCAGCCTGGGGCCAGTGGCCGCTCCCAGCCCCAGGGATAGGTGGGCTGGGCACTGCGAGGCTGGGGTGGACAGGCCTGGAGCAGGCTGGGCATAAGAGGAGCCCATGGGGCCCCTGCTGTGACAGGACCTAGAGGCCAAGGAAGGGGCTCTGCAGAACTGGGGGTCGCTCCTCGCTTACTCCTGCTCCCGGGGTTGCCGTGCTTCCGGGCATCTCCCTACCATGGTCCTGGTCCCCCCAGGCAGGCGAGGAGTGGCGTAGGGAGAGGGGGCATCTTCTCCGCTCCCTCAGAACCCTGGTCCGGGACCAGGGGCAGGAAGGAGTGCTTTAAAAATGTCTACGGGGCCTGTGTGAATATCGAACAGTTTCTCTGGTGTGAGAAACTAAAAGTGTAAATAAGGATCAAAATGTCCAATTGATAATGTGAAATGGGAAGAAAAGGTCTGGAGGAGCAGGGGAAGTGGGAGCAGGAGGGAAAAGGAAAGAAGGGAAAGGAAAAAATATGAGAGAAGGAAAAAAAATGGAAACAAAGCCTTTGTAAATAGGAAGGGGTGGAGGGGTTGAAGGGAAGCCGGGGGAATGGGGAAAAATAACCAAGATACATCATGTACAGGTACAAGATCCCAATGACGAATGTAACTTTATTGTATACCTAAAATGTACCGATAAACTTAATGGAAAAAAAAGGTCAAAACTGCAGTTCAAACGGCAGAACCATTCTGAAAATAAAGAAATAAAAATGTCTGTGGGAGCCCAGTGTGGCGACGCACGCCTGGGATCCCAGCACTCTGGGAGGCTGAAGC
Source organism: Heterocephalus glaber (assembly GCF_053883595.1). NCBI lineage: Eukaryota > Metazoa > Chordata > Mammalia > Rodentia > Bathyergidae > Heterocephalus > Heterocephalus glaber. The sequence goes on from NW_028258450.1 coordinate 2,423,945, forward strand.
AGGAGGACCACAAGTTCATGCCCAGCCTGGGCAACTAAGTAAATTAGCAAGACCCTGTCTCAAAATTTAAAAATAGGGCTAGGAATGCAGCTCAGTGCAAAGGCCCTGGGTTCAAACTCCAGTATTGCAAAAAAATTTAAAAATATTTATTTAGAGTCAGGGTCTCACGATATAATTCATGCTGGCCTCCAACTCGTAGCGATCCTCCTACCTCATCCTCCCACATGTTGGGATTACAAGTGTGTGCCACCATGCCCAGCATAAAAAAATAAATTAAAATTAAAATGTATAAAAACCCCTTGGGACCCAGTTCCTGGTCTGCACCCACCTGTCCCTTCCCAGCAAGGTCAGATTAGCAAAGGCCTCCTTCAGGGTTAGAGAAGCTGAGGCCCAGTGGGCAAAGAGGAAGTGGGCTAGAAGCATCTATTTGTTGAGCACTTCCTGGGAACACGACAGAACACAGCCATGTCCCCATGGTGGAGGTGAGGTTCCAATAAAGACTCTGAAGGAAAAGGAAGGAAGTAATAGAATGTGGTGGTACAGCTGGGGAGGTCAGTGCAGTCCTCTCAGGATAGGTGACATTCGAGCAGAGATCTGCAGAAAAGGAAGGCACCAGTCATATGGGGACCAGGGGAATAGCAGGTGCAAAGGCCCTGAGGTAGGAGTGGTTTGGCTCATCTTTGGCCAGGCAAGAGGCCAGGGTGGGGGCAGATGCTGCCAAAGGGAGAGTGTGAGGAAGAAGAGGGGACTAGAGGGGGACAGGAAGAGATCTGAAGCCTCAAGAGCTGTGGAAGGAATTTCAGTTCACTCCACTTTGATGAGAGCTACCGAAGAGTATGAGCAGGGAGGAGCCATTCCTTTTGCTGGGAATTGAACCCGAGGCCTCACACAAGCTAGGCAGTCACTCTACCACTGCACTACACCCCCAGCCCTTTTCATTGTTTTCTTTTGAGATGGAATCTCACTAAATTGCCCTGGTTGGTCTTGAACTTGTGATCTTCCCGCCTCAACTAGCTGGAATTACAGGTGGGTGCACCTCCATGAGAAGCCTTTTTGCAGACATTTAATTCCCCATCCTAATCTCAGTCCTTTGGAGACACCAGAAAAGCCACAAACTCAGTTTCCTAGAAGGCCTTATAGCAGCAGTCCGGTCACATGACCTGTGAGAGCCAATCACAGGCCAGGACCCTGAGCCTTGCTCTATGCCTGCATTATCTTTTTTGTTTTGTTTTGTTTTTTGTTTTTTGGTGCCGGGGATCGAACTTGGGTCCTTGCGCTTGGGGAGCAGGCAGCGAAACCACTGAGCTAAGTCCCCAGCCCAGTGCCCGCATTATCTTAAGTGTCACAGAAGCAACTGGCTTGGGAAGATTTATGACCCCCCCCCCATACATACCTTCTTCTCATCTCCAGAGTCTGTGGGGGTTCCAGAGTCTGTCCCTCCTTAGCCCCCTCTCTTCTTTCTGCCCACCTGCTCACACTCCCTCTGTCCCTTTATTTATTCTCGTATTTTTTTTTTTTTTGTACCGGGGATCGAACTCGGGTCTTTGTGCAATTCTTGTATTTTTTTTAATCTTTTTTTTCCACTAAGTTTATTGGTACATTTTAGGTATAAAATACAGTTACATTCATCATTGGGAACTTGTATCTTTACATGAGTATCTTGATTCTTATTTTTTCACCCTTCCCTTGCCCTCCCTTCATCCCCTCTACCCTTCCCTATTTGTAAAGATGTTATTCTATTATTTTTGAGACAGGGTCTCGCTATGTAGTTCGGGCTGACCTTGGACTCATTGTGTAGCTCAGGCTGGCCTTGAACTCACAGTGACCCTCCTGCCTCAGCCTCCCGAGTGCTGGGATTACAGGGGGGGAGACACCACTCCTGAGTCTGCTGTCCTTTCTAACCTTTCCTTACTGTGCTGACCTCTCTTGCTCAGAACTTGCCATAGCTCCCCAGCGCCTTCAAGATAAATGAGAGTTTGTTGACTAAGTAAAAAATAGTAGCCCTATCAGCCAATTGCAGGACACAGAAACCACTCTACTTAGCTTGGGGAGAAAGGGCTTTGTTATGAGATTATTCCGTGGTTACAGAATCATTGGCAGGGTTGAAGGAACTGGAAAAGCTAGTTCTCAGCTCCTCTGCAACTTCCTGACAAGAGGATGCATTACAAGACTCCAGTGTGGGTATGACAGCCTCTCCTCACCCTGTCAGTTATTTCATCAAGCACTCCTGTATCTTAAGTGCTGTGCTAAGTGCTCACAGATTAACTCATCTGACTCTTCCAAGAAGACAGCTCAGAGAGGTTAAGCAACTTGCCCTAGGTTACACAGCTGTGAAGGAGCAGATCTGGGAATCAAATGGGCACACAGCTGCTGGGAATGGCTTTAGGCTATGGTGAAAATAAACGCCAGGGATGGCGGGGGATTTAGCTCAATGGTTCCACCGCCTGCCTCGCAAGCCCAAGGACCTGAGTTTGAGCTCTGGTACCAAAAATAAAAAATAAAATAAAATAACTTCCGGGGTCTCAGCAACATCTGAGTATGTAGTGAGCCCAGGGTACATTGCCAGGTCTTCAGACCTTGGTAATTTGCACCCACTTCTCCTTCTGTTCCCATTCCCCCAGCAGTCTTGTTACCAGAATCAAAGGTCCCCTGCTTGAAGGCCAAACTTCAGGAGCAGAGAGAGGGAGGGCGAAGTCAGGTCACCCAAGGGCCTGCAATTGGGAGAGGACGGGGGCTGCTGCCTCAAGGCTGCACCTTGGGGAGCTTGGGGTGCACAGGACTTTTCTAGGGCAGGCAGGAGACAGGCAGGAAGGCCACACGCTGCGCAGGGCCTGTCAGCCAGGTGTGGATCCCCTCTTCTTCCTCCTCTGACTGGAACATCGCAGTGAACCTCGAACTCGTGCGGCCAATCTTGTGTTTTTCTTAAAACAGACATCAGGGTCAGCTCGCAGCAAGGCACATGCTCGTGTTAGTACTGGAGACCGGGAGGGCGCTCCAAAGGTCAGCACACGTTCTGGGTTCTGTGACTACCCAGGAAGAGATCGGCGGCCCAGAGAGGAGGTGAAAGGATTCAGGAGGTGATAACTTTCCAGTTCTTTCACAACCCTGCCAAGGGTACTTCCCCCAAGCAGCGGCCCAGTTACAATCCCCCCATCTTTGCTCATTCCATAATCTTTTTGTTTTGTTTGAGGCAGAGTCTTGCTCTGTAGTTCAGGCTGGCCTAGAACTCATGATGCCCTCCTGTCTCAGCCTCTTGAGTGTTGGGATTACAGGTGTGGGCCACTAAGCCCGGCTGTGGTTCTTTAAACAATGGCTCAAGCATATGGGTACAGGAGCCAGATACTTAAGCCTAAAAGTAACACAAGAAGCAACCAGAGCTGAGGGCATCCAACCATAAGTCACATAAGGGATACTGCCTCTCTCCAAATGCTCTATGGGCATGGAAGATGAGAAAGAAAAGAAACAATGTTTGGGATCAGTGAAAATAGTCCTTTTCTTGTCTTTACCCAGATTGAAGGCTCTTGTCAAAATTATGAGTGCCACCTCCTGCGCAGAGGTACTTTGTGGAATGGCTTTTTGCCTGCAGAGTCAGGGACTCCTGCAGAACCTTTCCTTCATGACTCCCGGCTTTATTTCAGCAGGGCTGACACAAGTGACTCCATTTTGATTCAGGATCAAGGCCCTTTTAGCCACACTGGAACAACAAAGAGGTTTCTTGGTTCTACTGACCCGGAGGCCATTGTGAAGTCTAACCCTAGGTGCTCTGCAGGTGATTCATTGGGGATTGTTGCAGATTTTTTTTTTCAGTTGGGCACAGAACCCAGGGCTTTTGCATTGAGCTACATTCCCAGCCCTTCTGAAAATTTTTCAATATGCAATAAGCCAGGAATAAGTCACTAAATTGCCCAGGGTGGGCTCGAGCTTTCAATCCTCCTACTCCAGCCTTCCAGAGTGCTGGAATTACAAGTGCGTGCCACCACACCTGGCTTGGAGAATGTAATACTTTAACCTTAGAATTGTGCCTGATAGCCAGGCATGGTGGCACACACCTATAATCCCAGTTCTAAGGTAGGCTGAGGCAGGAGGGTTACATGTTCCAGTCCTGGCTGGGCAATTTAGCATGGCCTTGTCTCAAAAAAAAAGTCTAGGGATGCAAGTGCCCTAAGGGACACAAGACATGGATTCTCAGCCCTGAACCCATTTTTCCCGCATTCACCCTTCCTAACAGTGTACAGAGCTCGGCCTCTGCTTACCACCTCCTCCTGATCACAAGGACCAGATGCATTGTAACAGCAGGGGTCGCTGTGATGGCTCCTAGAAGCGCTGCCCACCCCTGTCCCCTAGGACAAAATACCTGGACAGAAAGAAGTCTCAAAGGGTATGGTGCTCCTGACTGGTGGAGCTGCAGCCCCAAGCCACCTCCACGGTTACCAGAAGCGGTACTGTCTCCGCTGTGAACAAGCCAGGCCGAGTCTCTCCGTCAGAGCTGCACCCACGCCATCTTTTCCTCCCCTCAAGCTAAAATCCCTTCCCATTCTCTTCTTTTCAATTAAAGCTTTCGCTTGTAAAGTCAATTCTATTACTTCAGCTTTTTTATTTTTTAATTGTGGGGCTGGAGATTGAACCCAAGGCCTGTCACGGAGCTACATCCCCAGCCCATTTTTAATTTTTTAATTTTTATTTTGAGACGGTCTTGCAAAGTCACTAAATTGCCCAGGCTGGGCTCACATTTATAATCTTCCTGCCTCAGCCTGTCAGAGCCCTGGGATTACAGGTGTGTGCACCACCACACCCGGCTTGCTGCTTCAAATTTCAATTCCCATTATGCCTGGAACAAGTTCCCACTCACGCCCTGCATCACCAACCAGGTTTGTCCCACTTGCAGCCCAGCTGTGCAGGCTCAGGGAAGAAGGAGAGGTGAGGCGGGGGCTTTATTAAGACTGCCCGACTGGCACCAGCAGGGAAGGACAGGGTAACCTGACACTTCTAGCAGGGAGGGTCCCCAGGAAGCGCCTGTGGGTCCAGCAGCACCTGGTGGAAGGAAGTTCACGAGAGTCACAGAATCCACAAAGAGTGCATGTTCCCCAGCAGCATGGCGTGGCACAATCCACGAGGGGTGCATGGTCACCAGGGCACTGCCAAATGACACATCACCCCACACCAGCTACCCGGGCCAGGGGTTTGTAGATTCAACTGCGTGCAGTGACCTCACGGGCTTGCTTTGTCCCATTGTATGAGCAGCATGGCACGGGACAGCTGGCTCAGCACACTCTCAGGACAGCAGCTTCTGTTTACAGCTAAAATGAGTTTGCCCCATTCCCAGAATCCTTTGGACAGCATTTATCCAGACAGTCCAATCTGGCCACACTTACATTGGCCCCGCCCCCTTTTGCAGCACTGTGGCTTGAACACAGGGTCTTCACACTGAGCTACATCCCAGCAGTTTTTTATTTAATTTTTTAAAATTTTGAGTTAGGGTTTCACTAAATCACTAAATTACCCAGGCTCTTGAACTTGCAATCTTCCTGCCCCAGCCTTCTGAGTTCTTGGATAATAGACACGTGGTCCGATTACCTGATCTTTGACAAACCAATTCCAGTTGTGAACATCTATTATGCAGCCATCTTTCATCAAAAATCTAATGCACACAAGGGTCATGAAGTGTCACAGTAGAATATCAATTCTTTTTAAATCCTAGGATTTTAGTTGAAAGCTGTCGAAAACTGTGCAGCTCGGAGGATTTAGATGGTATCACAAGTGAATCACTCATTGTAGAAATAAAAGTAGTTAGGGCTGAGGATTTAGCTCAGTGGTTCTGTGCCTGCCCTGCAAGCACAAGGACCTGAGTTCGATCCCTGGTACCAAAAAAAAAAAAAAAGTAAAAGTAGTTGGAAGAAGAGATACAGAGATAGGCATGGTGGTGCACACCTATAATCCCAGCACTTGGGAGGCTGAGGCAGGAGGATCACTTTGAGTTCAAGGCCAGACTGAACTACATCTCGAGACCCTGTCTCAGAAAAAAAAAAAAAAAAAATGGCAGGGCTGGGGATTTAGCTCAGGGGCAATGCGCCTGTCTCGCAAGCGCAAGGTCTGGACTTTTGGTACCCCCCCCCCCAAAAATGGCTAAGGGTGTAGCTCAGTATATTTTGGCTCAATCCCCAGTACTGAAGAAAGAAGAAGGGAGGAGGGAACCAAGAAAAGAAGGAGGAGAGAAGATGCCAAACCAAATGAATACTCTGCAAACAAAAGAAATCTCTCCTTGAAGGACAGGCTGAGAATATTTTTAACTCTCAGAATCTTACTTCACAACAAGCACTATCAGAAATGAACTGTGCAAAGCTGAAATGGATATTTGAGCCCCATTTGGCAGAGATAGGGGATGTCCCATGTGACTTACCAAGGAGCCTGCAGGTCCCCTCAAAGAGCAAAGACTTTTCTTTCCACTAACAAACCATTTATAGGTAGGGGGAAAGAAGGAAGCATCTCTGAGATGGAAAAACTCTCAGTAGGTGCTGGGAAGTCCCAGAAGTCCATCAGGGACTCCTCTTACCACAAGCAGCCATCTTTTCCCAAACAATCATTTCTTCTCTTAGTACAAACCGAGAGGGCTACTCCACCTAGTGGGACAGCTCCTGGCTAGCTCACCAGATTTGTTACCCGAGCTGCAGGTCAGGGTTGCCTGACACTCAAAAGCCAATATTCTGGAGAAAAGTCGGTGGAAGGAGATCAGGTTTACTCAAGGACTGGCAATCTTGAGAAGATAGAGCAGCTTCTACTTCAAAGCTCTATCTTGGGGAAATGTGGGGTACACAGGGCTTTTGTAGGGCAGGGTGGTACAGCAAAACAAAGGGCAGGAAGGCTGGGAGCTGAGCTGGGTTTTCTGCATCCAAGGTGGGAGTCTCCTTTTTTCTTCTCTGATATATCAAAATGGATCTTGACCTCCTGGAGTGCCTGTTGTTCTTTGTAGATAGAACTATTCATAGCACTAAAGACTGAGGAAGGGATTCACAAATGTCCTCATATGTTCTGGGTTCTATAAATTTAAAGAAAGATGTGACAAGCCAGCATGGTGGCACACAGCTGTAATCACACTACTAGGAAGGCTGAGGCAGGACGATCACCACAAGTTCAAGGCCATAGCAAAACCTTGTCTCAACAAAATAAAAACAAACAAACCAACAAACCCAGAAAATATAAAGACAGATGTGGAGTTAGCTGGGAGTTGGCCAATCTCAGCTGGGCAGGGCTAGAAGCTCTGCTCTGTAGGTAGACATTGTCAGGTGAGGGAGAAGAGGTGGAGCCCTAGGGAAGTCCTTCACTTGGTGATCCTGAGGTGCAAAGGAAAATGTCCAGATCTCTTAAGGTACTTAAGAGGTACATAGGGTGTGGTAGTGCACACTTGTAATCCCAGCACTCAGGAGGCTGAGGCAGGTAGACTGCTGCAAGTTCAAGGCCAGCCTGGGTTACATAGTGAGGTCAAGGCTAGTCTGAACTCTATGGTGAGACTCTGACTCAAACAAACAAACAAACAAACAAACAAACGAAGCGCTAGTACTTGTGCCCCTCTTCCATTGGCCAAAGTAAGTCACCTGGCCACACCCAGAGTCAGGACCAAAGTAAAGATCTGCCTCCAGAGTAAAGATTATTTCATTTGTGTGGGTTGGTTTTTTTTTTCCCCCTTTAGCTTTTTGAGACAGGGTCTCACTATGTAGTTCAAACTGGCCTTGAACTCATGTCAATCCTCTTGCCTCAGCCTCCCAAGTGCTGGGATTACAGACATGCACCACCACACTCAGTTCATTTGTGTTTTTCTTAAGAGGGCACACATTGTATGCTACACACAATCCATGGATTTTTTGGATTCATGGATCGCCATCTCTGGAAGGATGGTGGACATTGGAATTGTATTTGTTTGAGGGATGGAAGTCTGAGGATCAAGGAGAGACAAGGCCTACTTTTTGCTCTCTGTAGTCTTTTATTCTATGTCGACATATTTTGTAATAGTGTATTACTTAGTAAATAAAAAAAAAACCTGTGGCTGGTCAAATGTAGTGGTGCATGTCTGTAATCCCAGCACTGAGGAGGCTGAAGCAGGAGGATCACAAGTTCAAATACTGCCTGATGAAGATCCTGCCTCCAAATAACAAAATTAAAAGGGCTGTTGATGTAGCTCAGTGCAAAGGCCCTGGGTTCAATCTCCAGCACCACAAAAACAAACAGGGCCAGGGCAGGGGATTTAGCTCAGTGGTTTTGTCACCTGACCGGCAAGTCCAAGGACCCAAGCTTGAGCCCCAGTACCAATAAAAAAAAAAAAAGTTGTTTTCTAACAAACAGGGCCAGGGATTTAGCTCAGTGGTACCTCTGCCTGCCTCTCAAGTGCAAGGTCCTGAGTTCAATCCCCAGTAACAAAAAAGCCAAAAATAAACAAACAAAAAACAAAACAAAACCTGCACCCAGAAGGTGAAAATAGAAAAGCGCCCAACCTCTCCACACATTTCCCTAATTTGCCAAACTCAGACATGAAGAGACAGGATGGGGCAAATAATTTCTCTTCTCTTTGTCTCAGCTTCCTCATCTTTAGATGGGGTGTAACAGTGCCTACCTCAGGGGGTGGCTGTATGGATTCAGAGGTTCTGCCACTCCTTGGCCAAGTGACCTTACACAAGTTACTTGTATGAGTCACTTTCTCATCTGACACCTGAAACTTAAAAGAGGAGAGATTTATTTAGGGCCAAAGCAGGTTCTGAGGTAGAAACAACAGGGTGAAAGGGCACAGTGGAAGAATGGAGGAAGAGAGGAATGGAAAGAAATTGGTCCAAAGCAAGACCAAAACCCAGCAAGGCAAACGTTAAATCCAGTAGCTGCAGTGCCCGGGGAGGTTGTGATGAGATTCAGATTCCAAAGGGCTTAGGCAGCCCTGCTCCTATAGCACTGCTGGTTGCAGCCCCCATGACCTCTCTCTTGGGTTGGTTTCACTCACTGCCTGCAGCCATCCTAAGCAGACATTCCATGTTGTTTTGTTTTGCTTTATTTTTGTTTTTGTTTTTGTACCAGGGATTGAACTCAGGACCTTTCACTTGCAAGTGCTTTGTTTTTGAGACAGGGTCTCCCTTTGTAGTTCAGGCAGGCTCTGAACTCACTATGTAGCCCAGACTGGCCTTAAACTCGCAGTGATCCTCCTGCCTCAGCCTCCTGAGTGCTGGGCTCACAAGTATGCTCCACCATGTCCAGCAACATTCCACATTCTTAGCATCTCCAACTTCTGAGGTCTCCACTGCATCTTTGGCTTTACTCACACAGCTTCACACACTGCCCTCTCATGGACTCTTTTTTTTTTTTTTAACAAGATAACAAATCACTTATTTAATTAGCTGTTCAGAATCCCTCTTGCCAAAAAGTAATAACCTTCAGCCTAATTAAACAAAAGAGGATTCTGCTACTCAGATGCTCTGAGTTGGTGAAACACTGGTTTGATGATAATTATAGTCAGTTTTTATTGTGATCTTCCCAGGCACTTGTGCCTAAGACTACTTTGCCCAGCAGGGAAAAGCTTCACATAAACATGCACCATGTTTCAGAGTGGTAGCTCCAACAGTGCCAGTCTTCCCACCCTGTTAGCTGTCTACTTCATCCGCTTCGTTCTGTTCTTCTATCCTCTCTTCAGCTTCATCGTTATCCTCATCTCTGCTCCTGTCTTGCTCTTCTGAATCTGTTTTTTTGTCTTTGTCCTTCTTTTGTTCTGAAGCTTCTTTCTTGCCTTTCTGCTCCTGCCTATATGCTTCCAGAGCTTCTTTTAATGGGGTAATGAACCGCTGGAACTCCATCTCTTCCATGGCTGAGAGCACATCACTGGCATTGAGTGTCTTGGGCTTCCCTTTCATCATGAAGTTGTTGGCACAGGATGTGGCGTACAGCACAAAGATGCTGGCAGCACAGGAGATGGCGCTCCGGGCCTCCTTGGAGATGTTGACACCATCCAGGAGCAAATGAAATATGACTCACTGAGGCTTCTGTCTGTTTCCCATTTGTGCCACTGATTGGAGACGGCGCCGTACAGCGGCTTGTGGCTTGTGGGGAAGTCCTCTCGTGGACTTTTGGCAGGGACTGTAACCCTGTCACACATTTTCGCCTGGCCTCCCAATCTGAGTGGAAATCTCTGTGACCCCATAACTCTTGTATTCTGCATGTCTGAAAAACCAGTACTCCATAGATTGAGCAATAACTGGGTCCCCTTGGACCATGGCTATAGTGGCCTCTGAGTCCCTGGGTGGCTAAACTTAGGGATGTACTTCCCAAGGCAGGCATCCCAAGGATTTTCTTTTCCAGTGAAAGATTTATAGCTCTCCACCCTTGAGCCTGAAATGCATGGGGTCTCACTGATTTCTGAGATTCCCTCAAGGCATTTTTCTTCTTGTCTCAGTGCTAAATATCTGGCCTTTTGTTTTGTTTTGATTGAGACAGGGTCTCACTATGAGATTCAATCTGGCCTTGAACTATGTAGCCCATGTCGGCCTCAAACTCATGGTGATCCTCCTGCCTCAGCCTCCAAAGTGCCAAAATTACAAGCAACCACCATCATACCCAACCAGGCTTCTTTTTAACTCTGTTTTTTTTTTCAGTAACCATGCTGTTTATGGCCCCAATATCACAGGCACTTCCTTTATGACAAAACTGCAGAATTCCAAGTCATTCAGCCATGTCATTTGCTTCTGATTCTTACTGTAGTTTGAGCTGAAAGCAGCCAGCAGTACTCATGATATAGCCTTGGACTGCCTTGAAATTTCTTCCACCAGAATAATTAGCCTGTCGCCCTTAATCTCAGTCTCTTACAAATTCTCAGAACATGGGCAAAATGTGGACAAGAGTGTAACACATATGACCTCTAGTCCAACTGCCAATGGAGTTCTCATTCCCAACTGAAACCTCCTGAGCCTGGCCTTTCCTATCCACATTCCTATCAGGATTCTGGTCTTCTGATTCCTGACCAGAATCTCCCATCAAGTTCAGTTTACAGCATTTTAAGGCATCTCTACAGGTATCTTCAGAGTTTTCCAAACTCCTCCCATGTACCAGTTTCAAAGGCTTCTTAATCACATAGTCAGGTAGTGTCACAGCCAAGACCCCACTCCTGGTACCAATATTCTGTATTAGTCACTTTTCCACTGATGGACAAAATACCTGATGCCCACAATTTAAAAGCTCATTGTTGGATGGGGGTTTAGTTCAGTAGCTCTGTGCCTACCTGGCAATCACAAGGTCCTGAGTTCAATTCCCGGTACTGGAAAAACAAACAAACAAAAAACCAAATAAGAAATCAAAGCTCACTGTTGCAGTGGGTTTGGTCCATGGTTGTCAGGCTCCAAGGCAGAAAGAACATGGTAAAGGGTCTGGAAGAGGAAAGCAGTTTATGCTATGGTGGACAGGAAGCAGAAAGGGAGAAGGGAAGAGCTGGAGACAGGTATGTATCCTTCCAAGTCACACCCTAGTGATCCACCCCTTCTGACCAGGCCCCGCCTCTGAACATGAGTCTTGGGGAACACTCTAGATCTATACCATAATGGTACTCAACCTCTCTCTATGCCTTGCCTTTTTTACCTGTGGAATGGAGAGATTAGAGCACCTGATGTGAAGATTAACAGAGGTATTTTGCAGGCAGGACTTGGCACAGGGCCTGTTCCAGGTAAAAACTCAGAAGTACTAGTCCTTGTTGGAGTTGTGTAAAGGTACTTGGAACAGGAAATGTTTACCTTAGTTAACATTTTCTTCTTTCAATCTTTATCTCATTTAATCCTAAACTCAATGGTGTGTTTTGCAGATAAGGAAACAGGCTCAGCAAGGGGTCATTTTTGCCGCAGGTTACACAAAAGGAGAATAGCCAGACCAGGATTTGAACCCAGATCTGCCTCCCCTACAAGCACACATAGTGACAACTGTGTGCTACCCTGTCCTAAGCTTCTGGGGGGGGGGGGGTGTCACTCATTAATTCTCACAACAGCCTCAAAAAGTAGGTACTCCTTGGAAACTGGTTTTACCCACCAGGAACTTAAGGCCCAGAGAAGTTACCTCCTAGCTAGGGGGTCACACGGCCAGCCAATGACTGAGCTAGGAGCTGCTCCCGGGCTGCCTGGCTTGTCGCCTGCTTCATGTGGCAGATCCAGAACCAACATCTGTCAAAACAATGTCCCCTAGAGATACCTGGAGGAGTTAGAATATGAGTTTAAGTTTTTTCCATGATTCTATCCACACCAAGACTCCAGAGTGCCTTCTCTCTTTGCCCTGTGCTGGGCCTAATGGGACAGAATGGTGAGCGGCATGACTCTGGCCCTGTCCTACCCTCCCAGGGGGCACCCAGTCCAGAGTGGGAGACTTGTCCCCAGGTGATATTGAGCAAGAGTGGGAGCCCGAGGTTGCAAGCCTGGGAGCTCACAGAGCCCTTCCCGGAGAAGAAGGCATGTGCACTGGGCTTAGAGAACTGGACAGTAGAGGGCAAGTTGGCTGCGATGCAGGAGGTGGCAAGCAACGTCGGCTACCGACACGCGGTCCAAGAAGCAGCTGCGCCCTCTGCTGGAAGAATTCCATAGCGCAGTGACCGCGGATAAGGGAGGGATTTGAATAGTTCCTTTGGATACAAGTTCTTTGATGCTAAAATCCTGCGCAGCCATCTCTAGCTGTTCACAATTCTAGGATTTGATTCATTCATTCAGTAACCTCAGAAATGTATTGAGCACCTACACTGTGCCAGGCTCTGTGCTGCTGCTAAAGATACACAGCTGACAATACAGAACCTCACCCCTCAGTGAGGGAGAAAAAGCAACCAATGATTATTATAAGGCAGTAAGAGAGAAAGAAGGAGGGAGAAGGGGGAGGGGAGGGATAAGAAGAGAGGAGGAGGAAGGGGAGGGGCAGAGAGAGAAGGAGGAGAGAGGGAGAAGCCAGGTGTTGTGGCACATACTTGTGATCCCAACACTCGAGAGGCTGAGGCAGGAGGATCGCCATGAGTTCGAGGCCAGCCTGCACTACATAGTGAGTTCAAGAGTAGCCTGAACTACACAGTGAGATCCTGTCCAAAAAAAAAAAAAGGCCAGGCATGGTGCCACATGCCTAAAATCCTAGCACTTTGGAGGCTGAGGCAGGAGAATCACTGAGAGTTCAAAGCCAGCCTGGGCTGCATAGCAAGACCCCGTCTCAAAAAAAAATGGGGGCAATCAAGGAGCTGGCCTTGGTGTTTCAGGCCTGTAATCCCAGCATCTGGGTGCCTAGGGCAGAAAGATTGCAAGTTCCAGCCCCGCAAGGGTAATTTATACACAGTGAGACCTTGCCTCAAAAAATAAAAAAGTCTGGCGAGGTAACTCAGGATGAAGGCCCTGGGTTCAATCTCCAGGATTGCAAAACAATAATTAATTAATTAATCAGTTAACATATAGCGACAATGAAGGAAGGCCTCTTGGGGGAAGGGGCCTTTGAGAAGAGACGAGACAAACGACGTGATCCGCGGGAAAGGAAATGGAGAAGGGGCGCCGCTGCCGGAGCAAAGGCGTAGCCACAGGCATTGAAAGCAGATCGTTGGTCTGGAACTCAAAGTTTTCAGGATTCCAAGTTTCCAAGACTGCAGCGCCGCCGTTTCCGGTCTCCGGCTCTGATTCCAGGCGCCACAGAGGGGGCTGCGCGGTCCTTGCGAGGTGCTGCGATCCCCACGGGTCGAGCGCTCCCCGAGGGCGGTGGGCGGAGTCGGCCTCACCTGCGGGGCGTGGCTCCTACCGGCCCCGCCCCCAGAGGAGCAGGCCCAGCTGGGACTGGCGCAGCAGGGTGTGGCGGGGCGAGCCGGGAGAGCGGGGCGCAGCGGGGCGCGGGGCGGCCGAGAGGTGCCGAGCGCTCCGCGACCAGGTGGGCACTCCGGGGAGGGGCGCGGGGTCCCGAGGATCCGCGGGCGTGGGGGAGTGAGCAGCGGGCGCGGTCGGGGCCTGACGCATCCGCCCCCCCACCCCTGCCAGGAGACAGGGACGGCCCTTGAGGCGCAGGACGCCCCACGCCCCACTGTGGGGCATCCCGGGGTCTGGAGCCCGGCTGGCCGCGCTCCTCGGGGAGCGCAGGTAAACAGGAGCGGGGAACGGGGCGGAGCCTGGGGGGCGGGCCACGGCGGCCAGGCGGGGAGGCGGGGGTGTGGCCGCAGTGAAGTGGCCTGGTTTGGGGACCTCCTGCAGAGGGTGCGAGAGATGGTGTGTGAGACTGGTGTGTGTGCGGGAGAGAGCGTCAGGCTGTGACACCGTGGGGGGACGCAGGTGTGACCTGGGATGGGGAGCAGGGACTGCATGTTGCGGGTGACCTCTGGCTGTGTCTGCAGTGTGTGTGTCTCCGCGCGCGTGCACGTGGTGGGCGTTGGACTGTTCATGGGACTTTTCCCATGTGACACAGATTGTGTGACTGTGGACAGCTCTGCGCTTGGGGCTCGTGTGAGCGTGTGGCTGTGTGGATGACCAGTGATGGCTCTGCCCGAGGATTAGGTGTGTGTGGTGTGCGCTGTGCAGTCTTCTGCTAGTGGCACAGCGCGTTCAGGGGTGTGGGGTGGCACTGGGTCAGGACAAGTGCCTGCTGCTGACTTTCTGGTTGTGTGTCCCTGTGATTGTGCATAGGCCACCCGTGGCTGTCTGGAGGCTGGGCTGTGCCATGGGATGGTGTGTGAAAACGGGCCGGGTGAGCGAGGTGCGGAGGTGTGTGTAGAGAGAGGTGGGGTGGTGTGACCTGGGCTGGCGGTGTGCAGGGGAGACCTCAGGGTGGGGCTAAGTGTGAGGGATGGAGCCAGGTGTGGTGGAGCCTGCTTGTGATCTGAGCATTCAGAAGGCTGAGGCAGGCAGACTTCAAGTTTCAGGACAGCCTGGGGTACATAGCGAGACCATGTCTCAAAATAATAATAAAAAGAGATAGGGAGGAACACCTGAGTGATGCACGGCTGGGATTCTCCATGCGGGTGACAGGTGTCCAACTGTGCAGCGATGTGTGGTGCCGCGGGACATTGTTCCGTGGGGTGAATAGTGGTGGTAGCTGTCAGGGTGGCTCCTAATGACTGTGTGTGCCATTTACGCAGCCTGTGTGAGGTGTGGCACACGCACTTCTACAGAAAGGGCCTTGGTTCCCCACAGTACCTGCCTTACAGCGATTCCACTTAGACTTCCAGTGTGATGACGGTGTGGGAGTGAGGTGTGTTCACTAGGAACTGTACTCCAATGGTGAATTTCAGTCTTTTCCCAGCCACCAATATGTGCCACAGTCATTTCTCCTGATGCCAGGCAGTGGTCACGACAGCAGCTCCCATCCACCCCTGCATCCTGAGGGGAAACAATGAAGATGGTGCATTTTCAGCCTCAGATATTTTCAGCTCCCGTGGGGCTGTGGGTACGGGATCCACAGCAGTTGAGGAGCACGTGTACAGACACACACACACCTGCGCACAGGGAGCCAGTGGTGGCTACCAATGGTCTGCAGCGGGACACACGGGATCCCCTGCAACAGCATAAGGGAGCCCGAGTTCCACCCATTTGCACATCCATACATGTATACCTGTGTGTTCACGGGGTAAGTGTGTGAGTCCCTGCTGGCCAGGCCTGGGTGGAGAGGATGGGTGTTAGAGGAAATGGGGAAGTGCACAGGTGTATTTTTTTTCCCCTCAAGATGTTGTTTCTGACAGGAAAATGTCTGTGTTGCATTAGGTTGTATTTCTGGAAGGAAAACGTGGAGGTACATCAGTGTTTGTGTTGAGCTGTTGTTGTTTTAAAGTCCTAGGAATTGAATCCAGGACCTGGCATCTGCTAGGCAATCACTCTACCCTGCAGTTACATCTCCACCCCTTTTGCTTTTTGGGATAGGATCTCCATAATTTGCCTGAGCTGGGTTTGAATTTGTAATCTTCCTGCCTCAGCCTTCCAAGTAGCTGACATAATAGGCAAGCGCCACCACACCCAACATTGAGCTGTATTTTTTGTTTGTTTTTTGTTGTTTTTTGAGACAGGGTTTCATTATGTAGTTTAAGTTGGCCTCGGATTCACTATGACTCCAGGCTGGCATTGAACTCATGGTGATTCTCCTGCCTCAGCCTCCCAAGTGCTAGAGTTACAGGTGTGCACCACTGTGTCTGGCTAAGAGCTGTATTTTCTTTGGTACTGGGATCGAACTCAGGTCCTTGCGCCTGCACAGCAGGCGGTGAAACCACTGAGCTAAATCCCCGGCCCAAGAGCTGTATTTTTAGGAGAAGAAAGTATGGGTGTGTTGTTATTCGTAAGACAAGAATGTGTATTATGTTGAACTTCTAATAAGGGAAAGTAAGAAAAGGTGTGTGTGGTACTGTATTTATAAAAAGGAAGTGTGCATGTGTATGTGAGTTGTATTTCTGAGAGATGTGTGTTCTGTTGTCTCTTTAAGAGGGTATGTGTCTGTGTGTCTGAGGAGTGTGGGTACCATTGAGGACGCCAGAGGTACCCTAGCTACGAATCTGACCAGGTCACCCATGCACAGCCACGCAAAATCCCTCCTGTGGGACCTCCACCCAGTACCAGGCTTCAGACCTTCAACTATGACATCCGTGGGCCACACGTGTGTCCTAACAGGCCCTGGGCTGGTGGAGGGTGGAGCCCCTGTGTCCTCAGGAGCTGTCATGCCCACAGCACAAGGGCCTCTGCCTGTCCCTTAACCCAGAAGCTCCCGGCTTCCGGTGCCCAGGCCCTGGCCCTCTCCTCAGCCCCACCCGCCCCCAGTGGCTTGACTGGTTCCCAACAAAAACACCCTAAGATGAGCTCACAGGGCGAGAGGCGGCCGCCTCCACTTGCCCCGCCCCGCACGCCCAGCGCCCAGGGGAGGAAGCACCGCCCCTCCGCCCTCCCGGA
Organism: Heterocephalus glaber; assembly: GCF_053883595.1. NCBI lineage: Eukaryota > Metazoa > Chordata > Mammalia > Rodentia > Bathyergidae > Heterocephalus > Heterocephalus glaber. The sequence continues at coordinate 2,440,819 of NW_028258450.1, forward strand.
GCTCTGGGCCAGGGCGTCTGGGGACCTGGGGGTGGGGAGGGCCGGCCAGGTGGGCTGGGGCCGGGGAGGCACCAGGAGCTAGCTGCTTGCGCTCTTGGGTTAATCCCATATAGTAAGAGTTTGGAGCTGTGGTGGGGCAGAGCCGTGGGTCCCCAGGAAAAACTCAGGTAGACTGGGATGTTCCCGGATGAGCACTGGTGGGGTCAGGTGTGCGGCCAGGCGCTGGCTGGGATGGATGGGGCGGAGGCGGGGGCGCGGCCCGGATGGGTGACACCTGGGGAGCTGGTAGGGGGACAGTTGGGGGTCTGCGGCTGGGGATGGGCTTGTCTGGCTCCGGCAGTGACCCCTCCCCCCCCAGGTCCGTGCCATGTCCGTGCAGGTGGCAGCCCCGGGGGGTGCGGGGCTGGGCCCCGAGCGCCTGCCTCCGGAGGAGCTGGTGCGGCAGACGCGGCAGGTGGTGCAGGGGCTGGAGGCGCTTCGGGCAGAACACCACAGCCTGGCGGGGCACCTGGGTGAGGCGCTGGCCGGACAGGGCCCCGTGGCCGGCTTGGAGCTGCTGGAAGAGAAGCAGCAGGTGGTGAGCCACTCGCTGGAGGCCATTGAGCTGGGGCTGGGAGAGGCCCAGGTAAGAGCAGGCCAGGTGGGGGGCTCTGGCCTGGGGAGTGGGTTTGGGCCCAGGGAGGCAGCCAGCAAGTCTGGGTGGGAGGAGGTCTGGGGGACCGGAATGAGAAGCCTCAGGCCAGAGGCTGGGTCCCCAGGCAACATTCGGCAGGGACCTGTGTGTTTGTGGTACTGAGGATTGAACCCAGCAGTGCTCGACGGCCAAGCTACATTCCCAGCCCTTTTTAAATTTTTTTCTCTTGAGATAGGGTCTCACTAAGTGGCCCAGGCAGGACTTGAACTGGCAATCTTGCCTTAGCCTCCCAAAGTGCTGGGATTATGGGTGTGCACCACCATCCCCAGCTACAGGGTGCGTTTGTGTGTTCCAGGCACCCCCAAACCAGATGGGCCCCTCTTGTACAACTGAGAATCCTGGGGTGACTGTGGGGCTTCATGGGTGGAATAGGCAGTGAAACCAGAGGGATTGGGGAGCCCCTGGGCATCCCTGGAGCTGCGAGGGCAGTCTCTGCAGAATCTGGGGGTCCTGGCTAGACTGGGGTGCTCTGACCTGATGGGGGGCCTAGGCTTGGCCAGGGCAGCCTGGCCAGACTGGAACTGCAGCCCACCCACCCCCAAGGTGCTGCTGGCCCTGTCTGCGCACGTGGGCTCACTGGAGGCCGAGAAGCAGCGGCTGCGGGCACAGGCCAGGAGGCTGGTTCAGGAGAACACGTGGCTGCGTGAGGAGCTGCAGGAGACCCGACAGCGGCTGTGGGCCAGCGAGGCAGCCGTGGCCCAGCTGGAGGAGGAGAAGAGCCACCTCCAGTTCCTGGGGCAGCTGCGGCAATATGACCCCCCTGAGGAGAGCCAGGTGCTTAGAGCCTCCTTAGCATCCCACGGCCCCAACCCTCCACAGAGCCCTGGACCCTCAGCCCCTGCAGGACCCCAAATAGCCAGGCCCATCAGAACTCCAAAGAAGCCAGTCCTCCCCGAGGCTCCAGGGCTAGTGGGGACCCCATCTCTGAGACAAGCCCCAGGCTCAGGACTCCCCACGCCTGTCCTTCCGCAGCGGCCGGACTCCCCCCCTCGCCGAGACAGCCTGGCTTCCCTGTTCCCCAGTGAGGAGGAGGAGCACAAAGGTGGGTGTGGGGGCCTGCAGGACAGCCAGCAGGCGGAGGCTGTCCCCCAGGACTCGAAGCCAGGATGGCAGAGGGCAGGAGGACAAAGCAGGTGGCCGGTGGTAGTGGGGAGGACAGGCAGGTAAGGCCACAGGCTGGCGGGGCAGCTGGGCCCAGTGACCTTGACCCTGTGAGCCAGGTGGGTTTAATTCACATCTCATGGGGCAGGTGTGCAGGCAGGCAGGCATTTTTGTCCCCCCAGCCAGGACACACCCACCAGCCAGGTATATGCCTGATTCCCATCTCAGAAGTCAGCCCAGGAGCTGGGGGTGGTAGCCTCTGACTATAATCCCAGAACTCAGGGAGGCTGAGGCAGGAGGGTGGCAAGTGTGAGCCCAGCCTGGGCAACTTAACAACTTGGCCAGACCTATCTCCATAAAAAATTCGGGGGTGGGGGGTGGGGGTGGGGGTTTAGCTCAATGCCAAGGCTCTGGATTCAATGCCTAGAATGGAAAACAGAAAAAAAATCAATTCGGGCCCCACAGTCCCAGCAAGGCTGCTGTAGTGGAGAGGCCTGCAGTGACTCGGTGTCACCTCCCCCAGGTCCCGAGGCAGCAGGGGTGGCAGCAGCCCAGCAGGGTGGCTACGAGATCCCTGCTCGGCTGCGGACCCTGCATAACCTCGTGATCCAGTACGCGGGCCAGCACCGCTACGAGGTCGCCGTGCCTCTGTGCCGCCAGGCCTTGGAGGACCTGGAACGCAGCTCAGGCCACTGCCACCCTGACGTGGCCACCATGCTCAACATCCTGGCCCTGGTGTACCGGTGAGGCTGCAGCTGGCTGGGCAGGAAGGACGGGGCTGTGGCGGCAGTGGAAGGACCCTGGTGTCCCCTCTGCCATTACAAAACACCTGGAGTGGCTGTGGGGTGGGGGATGGAATGGTGACCGGAAAATAGGGGAGAGAGGGCTAGAGATCTAGGGAAGTGGCTGAGCCTCAGAGCCAGGCATGGGGTCATCCCAGGCTGAGGCAGCAGGAGCACAAGTTCAAGTCCAGCCTGGGTGACTTAGTGAGGCCCTGTCTCAAATAAAAAAGGGCTGGGATGTAGCTCATTGCAAAGGCTCTGGGCTCAATTCCCAGTACTGCAAAAAAAACCCAGAACCAGCGTGGGGAGCAGAATGGGGTTCTAGCCAGAGGCTTGGCCAAGTCTTAGGAAACAGTGCCCCAAAATGCACTCCTGAGGCTGCTGCCCATGCCCCGCTCAGCCTGTGCCCCCAGCCTGGCCAATCCCCTCCACCCGTGGCCCCGCAGGGACCAGAACAAGTACAAGGAAGCCACAGACCTTCTCCATGATGCCCTGCAGATCCGGGAGCAGACGCTGGGCCCCGAGCACCCCGCGGTGAGTGAGGTCCTGGGGGTAGGGGAGCCTGCTTCTGCCCACCTCTGACCCGAGCCACCCTCTTGCCTCCAGGTGGCCGCCACCCTCAACAACCTGGCGGTCCTGTATGGGAAGCGCGGGCGGTACCGGGAGGCGGAGCCCCTGTGCCAGCGCGCCTTGGAGATCCGGGAGAAGGTGCACCCTCCTGCCCTGTGTGGCCAGACCCTTGCCTTTGTCCTGACCCGGACCCCGTGGTGCCTGTGGTAGTGAGCGCCCTATCACAGCCTAGATCACCAGTCCCCGGAGCCATCACCCTTGAGCTGACTTCCGCCTGGTTTGCTCTCAGCCTGACCTCTCCCTTATCAACCCGGTCCTGCCTTTCCCCCAGCCCTACCTACCCACTGGAACTCACCGTGTGACTTCACCTCCGCAACCCAACCCCCCACGTTACTCTCCATTTTGATGCCTTTGATGCTTTGACCCAAACTCAAGACCCCCACATGGCAGTGACATCATTTGGCCCAGTGACCCCTTATGACTTCAATCCCAGGTCCTGGGCGCTGATCACCCAGATGTGGCCAAGCAGCTCAACAACCTGGCCCTGCTCTGCCAGAACCAGGGCAAGTTTGAGGACGTGGAGCGACACTATGCACGGGCCCTGAGCATTTACGAGGCCCTGGGGGGCCCCAACGACCCCAATGTGGCCAAGACCAAGAACAACCTGGTGAGGGCCGCAGGGTCCAAGTGGCTGCTGGGCTCCTGCCCCGGGTGCCCAGCGGTACCCGAGGGGCACTGGGAGGCTGTGGCTCTGGGGAGCTGTCCTAGGAGGGCCTGGACGGGAGGAGGCAGAGAGCAGGTTGAGCACAGAGGAAGCTGGTGAAGGGGCCGGACAGTGTGGCCCCAGATCTTTATTTGCTCACAGCGGGTAACCCTTCCTTAGTTAGCACTCTGCCCTCCGAGGTAGGAGCTGTGGTCACTGCCAGTTGGCACAGGAGACTGAGGCACAGAGGTGTCACCAGCCAAGGGAGAGCGGAGACAGGAAGCCACCTGCCCTGCTGCCCTGGGCCCCAGCCTGCTCCAGGCGGAGCTTCTGCCCTGGGGGACAGGGAGCCCGGCCTCCTCCTGAGAACTGGGAGGCCCAGCCAGGCAGGGGTCCCGAGATGTCCTGGCCACAGCAGACCCCAGCATACCCTCTGCAGGCCTCCGCCTACCTGAAGCAGAGCAAGTACCAGCAGGCTGAGGAGCTGTACAAGGAGATCCTCCGCCCAGAGGACCTGCACAGCCCGCTCGGTGAGCCACACCCTCCCTGTCGCCTCCCAGGGGCTTCTGCGCTGTGTCCTCCCCTCACATCCCCATCTGTCCCCCCAGGAGCCCCTGGCACAGGCACAGCTGGTGATATGAAACAGCAGGTGAGGAATGGCTTGGCTTGGCTCCAGGGTAGAGACAGTCGCATCAGGGTGGGGGGACCAAACGGTGTCCCCCCCTCTACAGGCCCTTCCTCGGAGCAGCTCATTCTCCAAGCTACGGGAGTCCATCCGGCGGGGCAGTGAGAAGCTGGTCTCCCGACTCCGAGGCGAGGGCCTGGCAGGGGCGGCCGGGTGAGTGCTGGATGGGGTCCGTAGAGCCCTGCCATGGGCAGAATCTGGGTGCGTACCGCTCAGGAACCTCCCAGGGCTCACTGTTCCTCCTGGCCCTGTCTGCAGGATGAAGAGAGCCTTGTCACTCAACGTGCTGAACATGGATGGGCAGAGAGCTCTGGGGACTCAGGTGAGGGGCATGCGGCCCGGCTGGGGGGACAGGCAGTGACAGCAGAGCTCTGCCTGCCCTTGCTCACCTCTGTGCCTGTTCCCAGCTCCCCAGCCGGCCCTTGGGCGAGGCCTCTCGGACCTTCAGCGCCAGCACCCAGGACCTGAGCCCCCACTGAGGTGGACAGGACCAAATCGCTGTGACCTCTCAGGAAGAGGCGGGAGGGCGGGGACATCCAGCTCTCATACACTCTGACACCCCACCTGGGCCCCGTGGAGTGGGCTTCCCAACTTCCTCCCCTCCTGTGATTAAATTCTGTAGATGTGACAGTGAAGAATGTCCACCTGAGGGTTACTGCTGAGACCTCAAGCCCGTCAGGGCCCCTGTGAGCCAGGCAAGACTCGGGGAGACCCAGGCATGGTGGGGTACGCTTCAATTCCAACACTTGGGAGGCTGAGGCAGGAGGAGTGCCAAGAGTTTGAGGCCAGCCTGGGCTACATACTGAGGTCAAGGTCAGCTTGGACTACATTCTGTCTCAAGAAACTAAAGAAACAAACAAAAAGACTCCAGGGTCACTGGATACCTTTGTGCTGTGCCCCCACTCACAGCTGCTGCGCAATCTGCTCTATCCTCCGCAGCGTCTCCTCCGACTCCAGCTGCTCCAGGCTGAGCAGGGACAGTCCCAGCTGGTCCTCCTGCAGGGGACAGGAAGGTGTCAGATGGGACTCAGACAACTGCCCCACTGCACCCATCAGGGACCGCGGTCTGAGACTTGGGGGCCTGAGGGCCAGGATGTGGGAATTGGGAAATGTCCTTAAAATCCAGAGAGGGCACCCCTGTCACAGAAGAGCAGCCGGAGGGTGGGGTGGCAGCCATCACACCCCAGCTCCCCAGCCTTCCCCACTCTGGGCCAGCAGGCCGTGGTGAGGTGGGCGGGTGGGGCTCACCCGGTGGAAGGGCTGCGCCATCTGCCTGAGGAAGTACTTGGCCACTTGGACCCCCTCATCAACCGTCAGGTTGAGGTTGGCATCGGTGAGGTGCTCCTGGATCCAGCGCGGGAGCTTCCCCCGCTTGTCTGCCCGGGCAAAGCGCTGGGAGTGGAGGGGGAGGGCATCAGGCCCTGGGGTAGAGAGCCTGGCGGCCCTGGCGCTTCCACCCTCCCGTCTTGGGAAGATGGCTTGGAGGTGAGGGCAGGGTGCGGAGCCCTGAACCCCCACCTTGTCAGCAAAGACCATGAGGCCATAGTCTGTCTTGCCCCGGATGGCCCGGCCCACGCACTGGGCTGCATGGCGCATGGCGTCGAAGGTGAGGAAGTCATTCTCTCGGATCTGGAACTGGTCCCGAAGGTACTCCAGGCGTGCCTGTGGGCCGGGGGCCAGGCTGACAGAGGTCTCGAGGCCCTGCCCTGCTCTCTGCCCTCACATCCCAGCCAGGCCCTGTCCGGCCCCACACGCACCTTGAGAATGCGGCTCTGGGTGTAGACGTAGGGGACCCCAAACATGATGACAGCGCGGCCGTAGTGGTGCACTGCAGCAGAGGGGCAGGGTCAGGGGCACACAGCCCTGAGGGCTGAGCTTCGGGACCCCAGAGGGGAGGCCAGGCCACTCACCAAAGTCGATGCCTTCGGACACCTTGCCGCGAGCCACAGACAGCAGGATGGCCCCGCGGCCGTTTTCGCAGGCCTAGGGACAGAGGATCAGACCATGTCACTCCTGTCCCCTCCGCACAGCCTCACCATCCCCCACCCCAGACCGCACCCACCTCCTGATACTTCTCCAGGGCGACACTGGTCTCAGCTCCATCCTGGGTCTCTATAAACAGTAGTTTGTTCCTCTGGATGTTTTCCAGGATGCCCTGGGGAGGGACAGAGGGTGGGCCGGTGGAGCTAGGAGCACAGCTGTCCTGGTTAAGCCCACCCTGCCACAGACTCCTATGCGAGGGGCAGTCAGCTTGCCCATGCACGTCTCAGGGAGAGAAGGGACAGTTGTCCAGCTCCACTGCGGTGAGCAGTGAGAGGCTGGGGAGCGGCTGTGTGCCAGCCAGGGCCCACGAGAGGCTGCCGAGTTTATACCCAGCCCTGCAGCAGTGAGGGAGAGCCAGGGGTCCAGAACGACCAGGGCCCCCATGCAGCTCAGGGGAGGAAGAGCTTTTTAGTAAATGGCACAGCAGCAAGTAGAAGGGCTGAACCTGATGCCACCTCACACCTCATGCCTTCCCCAGATGAGTTCCAGGCACCTGAGGCACAGACGTGACAGCAAGGACCTCAGAGCTCCCAGGAGGAAAGCTGAGGGGTCTTAAGTGGGAAATAAATCGCCCTTGGGCTCAGATGGCCTCTTTCTCATTGTGCAGAAAGAGCCAGTGCCCTGGGGGGGCAAGGTCCCCAGCCAGCCCCTAGGTTCCCAAGCCTGGACCCACCCCACTCACCAGGCAGCCATGCCTGTCCTCACCCAGCCCAAGGCTGGCAGGTGAGCTCGGAGATGGAGGGTCCAGGTGTCTCCCCAGCCCCACCACCCCTGGCTCCCAGCAGGGGTGACCCTGCCTGCAGAACGCCATACCCCAAAAGGGCTCTCCAGACCCTTCCCTAACAGCGCCACCTCACACAAGCAGCATGTGCTGGGGGGACCTCGGGGAACCCCGAAAGGACCACAAAGTGGGGGTATGGTCACCTCTGCTGTACATGAGCCTCTGAGGATGTGCCAGGCAGGCTACTGAGTTCCAGACTGTGCAGGGGCAGGGTGGGTGCCACCTACTCCACAGACTGTTTTCGTGTCCCGGATGCCCCGCTTGAGAAGAGAAGAATGAACAGCACCAGGAGTGGAGGAGCACTGCATACCTGCTCGTACCAGGAGGCCACGGTGCTCTCCATGTACTGGTAGCTGGTGAAGAAGGCCACGATGCCATCGGGGACCACAGCCGACATCTCCAGAAGGAGGTTCCCATAGTTCCGGATCACCGCTGGGGGGGGCTAGATGTTGAACCCTCTCCTGCTGGGGGCTTCCCCTGCTTCCTGACTTGAACCTGGGGCTCCCAGGCCCTCCACAGAGGCTGTGTGGAGGGGCGGCTCCCATGTACCCCACCTCTCCTCCTTCCTGGCCTCCAAAGAGAGCAGTGGCCACGTGACTTGTCATGGCAAGTGACGTGAGTGCAGAAGGGGCTGTGTCACTTGCGGGTGAGTGCCCTTAGGAGCCAGGGCACAATCCCCCATGGTCACATGGGTCCTCCTGTCACCATTCCCAGGCCGCCCACAACACCCAGGCACCACAGCTAGGAGAAGCTCTATTAGGGGAGGCTTTGGGGGCATCTGTGGCAGGGTAACCTTGCCCATCTGACACTTCTCCTCTCGAGACCCATAGACGGCACCCCAGGCTGTGTACCAATGTCTTCCCGGGTCTCGAATTTGGAGCTGATGGCCACCTGGTCATTCCCACGGCCGATGATCTGGAGCGAGCAGAAGGTCATGCGTGATGAGCGAGGCAGCAGCCTGAGTGCCACCACCCTGCTACTGCCACTCAGAGCTTTGTACAGACTCAGTGTCACTAGGGAACCCTCAGCCGCCTTTTACCTGCATCACATGGACAAATGTCCCAGGCTCAGAGAAGACAGGTTACCTGCCCAGGGTCACACAGCAGATCAAAACCCGAGAAAGAGCCGAGTCTGGCCTTACTCAGCAGCAGCAGCTACACTGGAGCCAGCCCGGCTCGGGCCAGCCAGCTGCCAAACACTGTTTCCACCAGTGCCCTCAAGCAGCCCTCACCACCAGCCTGCAGTGGGCGGTCATCACCAGGCCACAGGTCCAGGCGGGCAATTCCAGAAACCAAAAGCTCGGGAAACATTCTCTTCTAAGCTTAGCACGAAGTCAGTAGCAAAACCTGCCCGAAGTGTGGAGCGGCCTGACTCACCCCTCTGGGTGACTGTGGAGCCACACCCCTGGCCTCCCCAAACCCCTCTGCAACAGAAGAGGGCTGTGACCGGAAGGGCACGCATCGCTCTGCACGCATCTTTCTTTGCCAGGCCTGGGCAATGTGAGAGTTTTACACCTTTCTCTCTAAATCCTCCCCCGGGCCCCAGAGACCCGGTGACATTCCCACCTCAGAGGAGTGGACGCAGGCCAGGGAGTCACCGGTGCTCACTCACCATGGGGCAGAGGCAGACCCGGGCCAGAGTCATGGTGAAGGTTGCCATGGTGACTGGGTGGAAGTCCAAGATCTTGGGGTAAATGTCCAGCGGGGACAGTGTCTGTAGTGGGGACCACAGGACGGTTCTCAGCAGCACTGGGCAGGGAGCAGGGCCCCCATGGTGAAGGGAAGGCTGGGGACTGGAGGGCACAGAGGAAGGGTCCTCACCCCAGAGGTGATGATGACAGACTGGAAGCGCTCGAACACAGGTTTGATGGCCAGGGACGCATCCATGCAGCTGAGGAGCAGATACGGCAGTGAGGACCAGGCCAGGAGGCCAGGATACCCCCAGGTCCACTCCTGCCCCTTGAGGCAGGGCCCACCTGAAGTGCAGGATGGGGTTGGCAATAGTCGGGGTCCTGTCATCGAAGGGCTCAATGATGATGGTGAAGCCTACAGGGCAGGAAGGGCAGGTGAGAGCCTCACTGTGGTCACAACCACACCCGGACCCTGTCCCAGGGAATACAGGGGACCAAGTCCCAAATCCAGCACTGAGGCCCAGTGAACATATCCCAGCCTCCCCTGCTGCACCGACCTCTTTGCAAAGGTGCACAGGCAGGCGGAGCAGAGCCCAGGGCTCTCAGCTACCCACGCTCTGCCAGCATAAAGAGGGCAGCTGTAGGCATGAGGAGGGGCCCCACTGCCTTTCCCTCTGAGGCTCTGCCTGCAAAACCCATCTGAAACTCAAGGCTTCCCCTGCCCCAACTGGTTCTGCTCCCATGCTGCGGCCACAGAAACCCTGCGGAATCCCCATTCAGGTCCCGCCCCTTCCTCTCTGGGCTTCCAGAATTGGCTCTGGGGCCCAGTGGGCGCCCTCATCTCCTCCTTGCTCCCTGCCAGCCCCTACTACCCTGCGAACAGCCTGGGGAGTGTCCCAGGGCGGCTTGTTGGCTCAAAAGGCTGCCTCCGGGCAGCCCTGGCAGGCCTGTGTGCTGCCAGCAACAATTTTCTGGAACTCATGTCTCCATGAGTCTTTGTTACTGGTTTTTTCCTCTAGAATTTAACTTCCAAGAGGCTATGGGTGAGGTTTTTGGTTTGGGAGATATTTTTACAGTGCTAGGCCAGGAACCCAGGGTCTTAGCCTGCTAGGCAGGCACTGTGCCCCGGACTACATCCCCAGCCCCAGGTCTTTGGATTGCCAGCTGCTTCCACAGCGCTGGGCATGGTGTCTGCTGAATATGCAGTTGCACTTAGTAAGAAAACCCAGTTCCCTGTGCTGGGCCCTGCCCTGTGCTGAAGACACAGTGGTGACAGGCTGGCAGTGCAGTCAGGAGGAGGTCTGTCCTCACTGAGTGAGGGTTCCCAGCAGGCAGAGCTGGACAGAGGGGCCCTGCAGGTGAGGGAGGACTTCCTGGAGGGGGCATCTTTGTGGAGCTGAGGAGGGAGGATGAGGGGACAGCTGGGGATGAAGGCGGGAAGTGTGTAAAAGAACATGAGCTGTTGGCAGACCGGAAATGGGGAGGGGAGAGTGACCAGGGCTGAGAGGGAAGAAGGGCAGAGGATGGCAGGCAGGGCTTGCTGCAGGTGTGAGTGTGCGTGCATGTGTGTGCATGCCTGTGCATGTGCTGGGGACAGAGGATCCGTCCTCCTGCCCAGGTGAAGCCCAGTTGCAGGCGGCCAGCCCTGACCTGGTTTCCTGGATAGACCAGTAATCCACAGGGATCACACTGAGCTCGGTAGCTTAATGCTGGGGAGGGGACAGAACCTAACCAGAGCTACCGCTCCTGCAGGCTAGAGATCCGAGCATCATCCTTTCCTCCTCACCCCATCTCTTCCTCCTTTTCTCTGTGCCCTTGATGCCCCCACCCTGCTCAAGTCCCTGCCTCCATGCCAACTGCTACCTCCAGTTCCTGCTGGAAGAATCCTTCTAAAGTGCAAACGTGACCTGGAACCTCCCTTGCTCAGAACCTGGTGTGGCTCCCCAGTGCCCTTGGATGTAGTGTGAGCTAAGCCCACAGCAGTTCTGTCCTCACACAAGGGCCCACCCCATGCTACCCTCTGTAGGCAGAAGGAGCCTTTGGAAATACAAATCTGAGCATGAGGCTCACTCACTCGAGAACATAAAATAGGGCCAAGCCCCAAGCCTAGTCCCACAGGGCTCCCTGTGCCCAGGCTCCTGCCGTCAACGCTCTGTGGACATGGCTGGGCGCTGATTCCTGATGCCGGGGTGCCAGAGGCAGGAGGAGGCGTGCTTACCCTTGGCGTAGGTGCTGACGAGGGTGGCGAAGTTAGCAAGGAGCGTGAGTGGAGAGAAGTCAGCGAGGTCAGCAATCTCCAGGGTGTGCAGGAGGGACCGGAGGCGCTCGGCACAGAATCTAGTGGGGAGGGGAGGTGAGACCCGGGCAGGGCACAGAGGGAGCAGGGTCAGGACCCCTGTCCTCCGTCAGAGCACGTGGCCACATCCCCCGTAACTGGGTGCCGTGAGACCAGGAACAAGGGCCTGTCCCAGAAACTTCTGTGTCCCCACACTGTACAGCTGCGTACCACGGAGCCCCAGTACATCGTGGCACATACCCAGCAACGACTACACCCTAGTCACACGGTCGCTTGTCACACAAGCACCCCCAGAACCCCACGGTCACACTAATCCAGCACAGCTTCAGGGCCACACGCTCACACCCAGAGCCTCACAGTGCTGCATGTGCAGAAAGGGACACAACCACCCCCCACCCCCAGGAGCCTGTTTGCTCTGTTCCAGGCTGGCTCAGGTGCCCTCGGCCTCCCTGGCTCTGCCTGCTCTCGGCCGTCCCTATCTGGGGACGAGTCTACCTCCTGCACCGGGCTGTGAGCCACATGTGGGCAGCCCTGGGCTGTCTGGGTCACTGTTGTGTACCCAGAACATTGCAGGTGTGTGAGGAACATGTTGTGAGTGACTGAGAGCCTCTGTGCCCTCACAAGTCCCCTGCTGAGGTGGAGGACAGCATGTCATTCTACCCCAGGGACAAAGCAGCCAGGGCCTCAGAGCCCAGCTCTGCAGGGCTAGGCTTCAGTCCCGAGAACCGTGCTGGGGCTGACTCCAGGGACGCCCCCACTCAGAGCCCCTGTGCCCTCATGGGCAGTCAGGTCACCACACAGGGGACGCCCAAGCTGGGGGTGGCAGGGTGGCATTACCTGCTTTGCTGCCTTCTCATAACCACCACGGGAAGCTGTGGGGTAAGGATGACTCCCCACCCATTTGTAAAGGAGGAAACTGGGGGAGGGGAGACTAAAGACCCAAGGCAGCAAAGGGGAGGTCCGGGAACCGCCCTCCTACCAAGGCCCCAGCAACCCGCCTGCACCATGGGGAGGCCCCGTGCTGGGCCTGGTGGGGAGGGTGGTGCTGGCAGGCGACACGCGCAGGGGTCTGGAGAGCACCCTCCAGCTAGGGTCCTGCCAGGCCTTAGGGCTCTGCTCTCAGCTTCCATTGGGAGCCTCTGTCTGTCTGGCAGATCCTCACCCATGTCCAGGGTGGGCTGGGGCTGTGGTGGAGCACTGGCCTATCACACATTAGGCCCTGGCTTCTGTCCCCCGCACCAAAGAAAGGGCATCAGTGCTGCTTCTCCCCTGCCCTGGGGTGGTAGGGACTTCATGTTCCTTCAAGTCCCAGGGCCTCCCACCCCGCTGGCTCCTCTGATCGGTCCCCTATGTGCCCTACACCGCCCCCCACAGGAATGGTGTCTTCATTAAACTGTCTTCTGGCAAATGCTCTCATCTGGCTGTGCTGACTGCTGGGCCCAGCCTCACCCAGGGCCTGCCCAGTAGGACCAGCCAGGGTCTGGGTGTCCCCTCCCAACACGGCCACCACACCTGAGGGGCTTGCGCTGGATGCACACACGCTGAGCCAGGCTGCTGAGGAAGGCGGGGGGACTCTCCTGCACCACGTGCTGCACACGCAGCCGCCACTTGATGAACTCCAGCAGCCGTCTCAGGAAACCCAGGAAGTGCTCGGCAGTGCGGATGGAGCCAGGGACCGCCTCTGTGGGGAGACAGGGTCAGTGGGCAGGGGTGCCCTGAGCAGGCAGTGCTGGGCAGAGGGGCAGCGCTCACCCTGCAACACCTCGTCGGGCAGCACAGGGTTGGCCAGGTGGGCATCTGTCTCCCGGGCTGCGCTGGCCTCCCGCAGCCCCTCCACCAGCCGCCGGTACTCATCCCGGAGCCGCTGCTCATCGGTCTCCTTGATCCTGCAGGGACACAGGCGGGGCTGGGACCGGCTGGTGTCCCTGGGGCCTGCACAGGGAGCTGGGAGAGTGCCGGGTGTCCTGTCCGTCCATCCCCCACCCCCGCACCTGAGCACCGTCTTCTGCAGGGTGTCCAGGTTGGCCTGGCACCGGTCCAGGGTGCGGCGGGTGAGGTTGACGCTCATAGAGTCGATGCAGACATTGTCTAGGGAAGGGGGCAGCCGGGCTCAGGCAGGCTGGGGGTGCAGGGTCCAGGGCTGTCACCTGTGCACCCTGGTTCCCTCCTCACCAATGTTGTGGGCCTCATCAAAGACCACGACAGCCTTGCGGGCTAGCTCCTTGGACACTAGGTCAGCAATCTTGGGGTCCAGCAGGTAATGGTAGCTGTACACCACCACGTTGGCATGCAGAATCTGGGGGGTGGGAGGGCACAGTAACCTGGGCCTTTCTGCCAGTGGCTACTTGGGTCCTGCCACTCTCCACCACGACAGAAGTAACACAAGGAAAGACAAGCACAGATAGGGCCACGCAGGCCAGGGACAGACAGGCAAACAGAGCCCCTTACCGAGTAGCGGGCCAGGAAGTACGGGCACCAACCCTGACGCTGCCCCAGGGCCTTCAGGTCATCCAGGTTATAGATGCCAGTGGGGAGGGGCACCTGGCGCCCATGGGCATCAAACTCCTGGACAAGTCAAGAGGGTGGCAGGGGTCAGGGAGACTGGCTGCCCCATGCACCTGGACCCCCACCCCGGCCCCCCAGACACCTCGTAGAAACGGCAGTGGGGCATGCTGGCATCCTGCTGATACTGTGCCCGCACGTAGGAGGCTGTGAGGCTGTGGCATTTCCCATCCACGTCCTTCCCAAAGCGCAGAGGTGTCACCTGGGGGAATGGGGATATCTTAGCGCTGAGACAGGCTGCAGTCCGAACCATTCCTCCACGCTGGGCCTCACGCCTCACAGCTGGCTGGGACTTGAGGCCGGCTGGGATTTTTGGACAACAGAACCTCAGCCTATTTTGCTATCAGTTAAGACACCTGGGACAGTACTGAGAGGCCTGATGGGAACAGTTTCGACCCTAGACCTGGTGGACTCCATGTCCCTAACCCAGGAAGCTTGGGGCCAGAAGTGTTTCGGATTTCAGATAGTTTCAGAGTGTGGAATAGTTGCATACACATAGTAAGACATCCTGGGGCTAGGACCCAAATCCAGACATGAAATTCATTTATGTTTCACATGCACCTTGTACACATAATACAGTACTTTGAGTGCACCTGCATTTTGACTTTGTCATATGAGGTCAGGTGTGTTTTCCACTTGTGGTGTCATGCTGGCCCTCAGAGTCTCAGATCCTAGCCGGGCATGGTGGCACACACCTGTGATCCCAGAACGTGGGAGGCTGAGGCAGGATCACCGTGAGTTCAAAACCAGCCTGCACTACATAGTGAGTTCAGGGCCAGCCTGAACTATACGGCAAGACTCTGTCTCAAAACACCAAAAAAAAAGTTTCAGATACTGGAGCATTTTAATCTTGGATTTTTGGGATGCTCAAACTGTATTTTTAAAACATGAAGCTGTGCGCTGGGGTGTAGCTCGGGGTCAGGGCACTTGTGGAGCATGCACAAGGCCTGGGCTCCACACCCAGCACCACAGGAAGAAATTTCAAAATTAATGCTGAAGAAACATTCACGTAGAGGCTGACAACAGTTCATCGTGACACGCCAAAATGCATGGAAACTTGCTTGGCAAGGTCGAAGAGACAGAGGGGTTCTGCTCCACCGTCTGAGGACCCTTATCCAAGGCCTTTCCAGAGGGCAAAACCTCTTCCTTCACCAGAGGGCAGCTCGGGGGGCTGCAGCCCCTCCGCTCTGCCTTCCCCAGTGCATCAGCGCTGACTTCTTTTCATCATCACTTGTATTATTTCTCAGTGTTCTTACAAATAATGTGATGCGATAAGTACACTATGACTTGTCACATGTCAGCTGCTTAGAGCAGCGCCTGGCACACAGTGAACACACTGGTTTTGTAATATAATTTAAATATTCTATATCATATGTTATTATGTATATAAGTATCACAGTTCTGTTTTTTTAAGATAGGGTCTGGTTATGTAATCCAGGCTGGCCTTGAGCTCATAATCCTCCTGCCTCAGCCTCCCAAGTGCTAGGATTAAAAACATGTGCCTTGGGCCTGGCTTCATGATAATTTCTGACATTCTTTTAGCTCTTCGTATGTGCTAAGGGCTTCACTACATGAACTTATGAGGCAGGGACCTAATCGTCCCCATTTTACAGAAGGGAAGACTGAACCCACATGGCAAAAATCACGCGTCCAAAAGTGCACAGCTGCTAAGTTTCAGAGTCAGGAAACTAGGCCTCAGGCCTCCAGGAGCTGCCTTTCAACCTCTCCCAGTCAGCGGGCAGTAGGAAGGGTCCCTGTAGGAGGTGCACTAGCTGGGCCACAGAAAATGAATCAGAAAGTTCAGCAGAAAGGGAATTCGTGGGTTGGAGATTTAGCTCAGTGGCACTGCACCTGCCTCACAAACACAAGGTCCTGAGTTCAATCCCCAGTAATACCAAAAGAAAAAAAAAAAAGAAAGGGAATTCGTGCATGACCCATCCGTATCCCCAATAGGTCTGGTCTAGGAATCTGGGACTCGTGGTTGGATGGAAGTTTCCTCAACCCCAAGCCGAGGCCCAGGGTCAGGAAAGGGGGCTCACCTCAGGATGAATACACAGGTTCTTTCGGGAGCTCAGAGCCAGCCCCAAAAATGGCAGCTTCTCGCCCTCCTGCTTCTCGTAGAAGTTGAGCAACTTCCGCAGCTCTTCAATCACCTGCTCAAGTGATGGAGAGAGGGACTCGGTCTCACCGGAAGCACAAGCCCCTGCCAGCCAAGCCCCATCTCTTCTCCAAGGTCCTGAGCACCCGCAGGCTGATAAGGACCAATGCGGGAAAGGGGATGGAGTACAGGATCCTGGCCTACCTTCTCAATCTCGGGCACAGTCCTTGAGCAGTAGATGAGTTTGGTCACCTCCAGTGGATATGCCTGCCAACGACAAGTGGCTCAGTCCCCATCCAGCCCCTCGCCACATTCCCCTCCATGCCACAGGCTTCACTCACCCACTGGTAGGCCATGATAAGGGCCAGCAGAGACACTGTCTTCCCAGTACCTGAGGGCATCTCCAGGACTCCATGGCCCTGTGTGTTAGGGCAGGAGAGACAAGACATGGGCTCTCAGAACGTCAGGGTCACAAACTCTGGGGACCCTCTCCCCCATGCCACCACCCAGAAACAGCAGGACAACGGGGCAGTTAAAATTCTGCACCTTGGTGGTAGGTTTGAACCCCACTTCTGCCAAATTATTTTTTTTTCTGGTACTAGGGATGGAACTGGGGATCTTGTGCTTGCCAGGCAGGTGTAGCACCACTGAGCTACATCCCTGGCTCTGCCACCTTCTTGTTGAAGGTCTTAAGCAAGTACCTTTAGGCCCGGGGATTTAGCTCAGTGGTTCCAGCGGCTGCCTTGCAAGCTCAAGGTCCAGAGTTTGATCCCCACTACCAAAAAAAAGCAAGCATCTTTACCTTGCTGGGCGACTGTACCCTCATCTCTAAAATGGCCCTAATAAGTTCTCACTTATAGCACGACTGTGAGGACTAGTGAGAAATCATAGGTTTAATGTAAGACGTAGTATCTGACAGTGAATCCTTTTTCTTTAAATTAGCAAAAATTTCCACATCACTGGGTGTAGGGGCATGGGTCTGCAACCCCAGCACTCTAGCCTAGGCAATGTAGCAGCTTAGTGAGACCCTGTTTTAAAATAAAAAATTAAAAAAGGGTTAGGTGATGTAGCTTAGTGTGAAGGCCCTGGGTCCAATCCTCAGTACTGAAAAACAAACTTCCACAGGACTTACTCTGTGTTTAGTGCTATTTATATCAGTGTCTTTCAACCTCTGCTCTATTGACATTTGGGGACAGAAAACATTTGGTTATGGGGTTCTAACTGTGCACAGTAGGTTGTTAGCAGCTTCCATAGCCTGTACCTACTTGCTAGATGCCAGGAGCCTAACCCCTGCACTGGTGTGACAAACAGCACATCTCTAGTCATTACCAAACGGCCTTGGGCATCAAGATCAACCCTAGCAGAGAACTGCTCACTTTACTGTATGAAGTCACATGACCCTCACAACCTATGAAGTAGGTACTGTCACTATAGCCCCAGCTTTTCTTTCTTCCATTTTTTGAAATGGTGCTGGGGATGGAATCCAGGGTCTGCTCCCACATGCTAGGCAGGCCCCACTGTTCACATTCTATAGGTTAAAAGTTAAATGATTTGCCTAAGAGTGCACAGCTAGGAATCAATGGGTCCAGGATTCCAAGCCACCTAAGAGACTAATATATTTCTAACCATGGGGAGACTCGATCTTCGATAACTATTAGTTGCTACTATTATTAGCCATTATTTTGGATAGCGGGAGATTTTGGAGTCCTGGATTCCCGAGGCAGGATCAGTGGACCCCATTCCCCTTTTTACTGTTTTCTTTCCTTTTTTTTTTTCAGTGTAGGGGATTGAACTCAGGGCTTTCTCCCTGAGCTACAGCAACAGCCTTTTTATTTTTCCCTTTTTTATTTTGAAACAGGGTCTAAGTCGCTAAATTGCCCAGGGTGATCTCGAATTTGCGATCCTCCTGCCTCAGCCTCCCAAACTGCTGGGATTACAGGTATGGGCCACCGTACCCAGCTCCAGGGCCTTGGACTTTTAGAGTCTTCTTTTCTTTTGGTACCGGGGATTGAACTCGTGACCTTGCGCTTGCCAGGCAGGTGTCGGAACCACTGAGCTAAATCCCTGGCCCTAAGGGCCTCGGGATTTTAAAACCCAGACGTGTCGCAGTCTCAGTTTCAGACCCACGCGAGGCTATGCCACCTGTCAGGGGGGCGGCGCGGGCCGGGGGCCCACCTTGGCGTCCAGCGTGCGCTTGAGCTCCAGCATGTACGAGAACTGCTCGGGGTAGATATAGTCGTACGGGAAGTAGACCAGCAGCCCGTCCACGTTGAGCCTGGCGTGGGGTTGCGAGTCAGACCCGACCCCTCGCCCCCTCGCCCCCTCGCCCCCTCGCCCCCTCGCCCCCTCGCCCCCTCTCCGAGCTCCATAACCCTCCGCCGTCGAGCCCGACGGCTCCAAGTTCCCCAGGAGCAGATTCCCAAGTCTCCCTGCTTGCATGCCGTTGCCACCTCTCTGGTCCCAGCAGCAGCCTCATCCCACCCCTTCAGCTTCTCGCCCACCCGTCCCCCCATCTTCCAGATCCCTCCAGCCTCAGGCGGACGTATCTCTGACCCCCTCCTCACTTCATGGCGGCGACCGCGCCGTGCAGCTCCGCCAAGAGCCTCTCATGAATATTCAGTGAGGGCAGGGGTGTGGGCGTTCCCCGGGAGCTGCTCCACCTTCCTCATAGCTCCATTGGCCAATGAAGCCCGTCACTCCGCCGGGGCGGAGCCAATCGGAATACTGCGCGTGCGCATAGAGACGCAAGGGCGGATTTCAGGAAGAGGCGATGCTGGAGGCATTGCTAAGGATCGCCGAGAAATAAGAACAAAACAAGCAAGAAAGAGAGCCGAGATAATCGATCCAATTCATCTGCATTAAATCTTCCTCTGTCTGCCCAGGTTGAGCAGCGAATACTTTAGGGGAGAATGACAGGGAAATTGGAGATCCCTTTGGGGCACACAAATTAATGACGGATTCGCTTCATTAAATCATGCATTTATTGGTGGGAGTGCAGACTGGTGCAACCACTGTGGAAATCAGTATGGAGATACCTCAAAGAACTAGGGCTAGAGGTCCCATTTGACCCAGCTATTCCAGTGCTGGGTATCTTCCCAAAAGAAGTAAAAGAATCATACCACAGCAATATATGTGCACCAATGTTTATAGCGGCACAGTTTGTAATAGCTAAAGCTTGGAAACAGCCCAAGTGCCCATCAACTGGTGACTGGATAAAGAAAATGTGGGTTTTGTTTTTTTTTATAAAATGGAGTACTACTCAGCCGTAAAGAACAAGAAACTAGAGACATTTATAGCTAAATGGATGCATATTGAGGCCATACTCTTAAGTGAAATAAATAGGACACACATGTGTAAATACCGAATAGTTTCTCTAGTGTGAGAAACTGAAAGTGTAAATAAGGATTAAAATGATTAAAATGAATAATTGATAATTTGAAATAGGAAGAAAAGGTCCAAAGGGGTAGGGGTGGTGGGAGGGGAAGGGGAAAGGAAAGAAGGGAAAGGAAAGAAGGGAAAGGAAAAATTATGAGAAAAGAAAAATACAGGAAATGAAGTCTATGTAAATAGGGAAGGGTGGAGGGGGTGAATGGTGCACAGGTAATGGGGAAAAAAATAAGAACCAAGATACATCATGTGCAGGTACAAGGACCTAATGATAAATGTAAATGTATTGCATACCTAAAATGTACCAATAAAAGAATTTAAGGAAAAAAGTGCATTTATAAAAAAGCATGCTAGATTTAGAAGAAGTGAGATCTCCCACTTAATGAGCACCTACTATTTGCCAGATTCTGGGCTAAGTCTTTTAATTGGGAAGTAATGGAAACGAAGTGGGGCTTGGTAGCTAAGGTGCGGGCTCTGAACTAGATCACATGGGTCCCAAGCCCAGCTCCACAGACTATTCACTGTGTGACTTTGTTCAACACATTCACTTTTCTGGGCTTCCACCATCTCATCTGAGGTGTAGGAGCAATTAGGCTATCTACAAGATAGGTGACACTTAGATTAATCCACATGAACCAGTTAAAACCGAATGCTGTAAAAAGTAAGCATTCAGGACTGGTAATTTAGCTCAGTGGCACCACACCTGCCTCGCAAGCACAAGGTCCTGAGTTCAATTACCCTCCGTACCAAAAATAAATAAATAAATTAAGCATTCAATAAAGTGTAGCCAGGCAAGGTGGTGCACACTTGTGACCCCAGCATTCGGGAGGCTAAAACAGGAGGATTTCCTGAAACTGGAGGCCAGCCTGGGCTACATAGTGAGCCCCTGTCTCCAAAAAACAAAAAGAAAAGCATGCTGTGGTTGTGCATGCCTATAATCCCAGCAATTGGGAGGCTGAAGCAGGAGGATGGGAGTTCAAGGTCAACCCAGGGTACATGATGAGTTTACAGCCACCTTGTACTACCTAGAAAAACCTTGCCTAAAAAAAAAAAATTAAAAATGAGGGCTGTAGCTCAGTGGTAGAGTACTTACCTGGCATGTACAAGGTCCTAAGTTCAAACCCCTGGACTGCAAAAAACAAAATACAGTAACCTTTCTCTTATTTGTCTGTTCAACAAACAGTCATGAGACTCAACCATGTTCCTGACCCTGTGCTGGACCTTGGGAACACAAAGGTGATCATAACAGTCTCACTTGCTGTCCTCAGAGAACAAGATTAAACATACAGGAAACTGCATAAAGGCTATCACAGAAAAAGAACCATGATCCATTTCATTAGGACAGGGAAACTGGGGTGCAGTGAGTGAGCAGAGGACCTTTCCTAGTCTCTATAGTGGTAAATTTCCAGGCCAAGGATGTGTCGCTCAGAGAAGATGAGCAGGGGGACCTAGCAGTTTGTGCAGGTGGCCACAATGTCAGGCTGAAGGGCTGATTGGAAGTCATAGCCAGGGACACCAGCAGGGATCAGGCATACGAAGCCTTCTAGAAGTTTATTTTATTATTATTAATTTTTTGTGGTACTGGAAATCGAACTCAGGGCTTTCGCTTGCCAGACAAGCATTGCACCGCTGAGCTATATCTCTGGCCCCAGAAGTTTAGATTTGGGCTGAGATGTACCTTGAGACCATAATATTAAGTGAAGTAAATCAGACACACAAGCTTGTACATTGTATGGGTTCCCTTATATGAAAAACTTAATAGGAAAGAGGAGAGAGAGAAAAAAGAAGGGAAAAAAGTAATTATATTATGTTTCCATTGTCAGTGTCTGGCTTCGCTCTTATATGGTGTGAGGGCTCACCTCACAGAATTTATACTTCTTTCCATATATTAAAGTCTTTATTGTTGTTGTGAGCACGGTCTATTTTGAAAGAAAAAGAGGAAATTCCCAGAATAGGAAAATCTATGAAGATAGAGAGTCACTCAGTGGTTACCTAGATTTAGGGGGAGGGATTGGGAGATGATACATAGCAGGCAGGCTGTATTGATTTAGGACGGCAAAAATTACCTGTGTTTGGAGCCAGGGATTTAGATTGCTGGTGCTTCACCTGCCTCGAAAGCGCAAGGTCCTGAGTTCAATCTCCGGTACCAAAAAAAAAGACCTAAGTTGGATTGTGATTGTGTTTCTACAATTCTGTCAATGTCCTGGGGTCTATTGAATCTTTCATGTTAAGTTTGTAAGTTGTGTGGTATGCAGATTTTTGGTTTAATAAAGTTGTTTTAGTTTTTTTTAAAGTTTAGATATTTTGGGTTTTGGTTTTTGGTTTTTTGAGACAGGGTCTCAATATGCAGTTCATGCTGCCCTTGAACTCACTATGTAGTGCATGCTGGCCTTGAACTCATGATGATCCTCTTGCCTCAGCTTCCTGAGTGCTGGGATTACAGCTGTACACCACCATGCCTGCCTCAAGGTTTCAATTTTGAGGGCAGTGGGAGCTGGGGATTTGTTCTCAGAAGAGTAGAGATGTGATCAGGTTTACATTTCAGAAAGATGTTAAAGAAAAAGGTAAAATGACTGTCTTAGTCACTTTCGTATTGCTATAACAAAATATGTGAGTTGGATGATTTATGAAGCAGATATTTAGTTGGCTCACAGTTCTGGGGGCTGAAAGGTGCAAGCTTGGGAAGCCACATCTGCCAAGAACCTTTGCTCCACTATAACATCATGGATAGCACTGCAGGGTGGGAACACAGGCAAGAACAGTGAGGGGCGCATGAAGAATAGTCTAGGTGTGGGTGCCCCTTTATAACCCGCTGTCTTGGTAGCCAACCCGGTCCCTAGAGACCCACATTAGTCCTTCCCAGGGGCAGAACCCCCATGACCTAATCCCCTCCCACGAGTCCCGGCCTCTTAAAGGTCCCATCCCTTCTCAATACCATCGCCTCAGGGGCCAAGCACCTGGGAGAGGGAGAAACCACATCCACACCATAGCACAGGCCACACGCATTTATCTCCTGTCCTGCCATCATCTCGGCAGGAGAGGAATAAACCAAGGAAACAACGTACCAGGAAAAGGAAAGATGGAGCAGAACCCGGCAGAAAAGAGGAGGGGCAAGGCCAGGATGAGGAGACCACCGCGCCACCTGCAGGACAAGAGGAAGACACGCACCTTGCAGGTCCTGGGAGCTGCGGGAATCACTGCTCTAGGAAGTGTGACTCCACACCCAAGGGTCCGCCTGGCACCCCAATCCCACAGCCGACTAGAGGATTCCTCTCCCACAGCCAGTGCAGGAGACTTAGGATTTGTCACACACACACACACACACACACACACACACACACACACACACACACACAGAGCTGAGCATGATGGCACGATGCTTGTAATCCCAGCTATTTGGGAGGCTGAGGCAGGAGGATTGTAAGATCCATGTCAGTCTGGCCAACTTTGTGAGACCGTGTCTCAAAATATAATATAAAAAGGGGCCGGGGATTTAGCTCAGTGGTGCCGCCACCTGCCTCGAGAGTGGAAGGTCCCGAGTTCAATCCCTGGTACCAAAAAAATAAAATAAAATAATATAATATAAAAAAGGTTGCAGGTTTTCTCAATGAAAGAGCGCTCACTGAGCATGTGTGAGGCCCTGGGTCCATCCCCAGTACAGAAAAAAGTGTGGGAGGGGACCATAAAAGGGGTCTGTAGTTAGAAATATTTGCAATATTCAGAGACTAATGTGCAAGGCCCAAGATTCAAAGTCCAGCACTGGAAAGAGGGAGGGAGGAGTTTATGAACTAGAAGATGAGAGGCCAGACCTGGATGTCCCTAGGTCTGACCCTGTTAATCACAATCTCGCAACCCTTAATTTGAACACACGTGAGGAAATGACAGCCAGCAGACACAACTAATTATTGGAGTAAATGTTCCCAGACTTCAGGTGACAGGACTTTCAGGCATATACTATGCTATTGTTCAGGTGTGGTTTGTCCCTCAAAGATCTGAGTGTTGGATGCTTGGCCTCAGGGAGGCAATGTAGGAGCAAAGGGGACCTTTAAGAGGTGGGTCCTAGTGGGAGGTCCTTAGGTCTGGGGGTGTGGCTTAGGGAGGAGTTAAGTAGTTCTCGCTAGAGCTAGAGAGTTGTTATAAAGGCCTGGGGCTGATCCCTGACTTGCTTTCAGGCTTTCCCAGTCAAGAGAGGAGCTCTTCTGCAGGGCATGATGGTGGACACCTTTAATCCTAGCACTCGGGAGACTGAAGCAGGGGGATTGCCACGAGTTCAAAAGCTAGGACTCCTTCTTCCTATAGGCACTCCCACCACAGGAGACCCTGGCCACACTCTGCTCTGCTCTTTGGATGTTCAGTTTCTCAAAGTGTGAGCTGAATAATTTTTTGAAATTCACTTGCCTCCGGTATTTTTTTATAGTGATGAAAGCTAACCAATACATACTGTAAAGTAAGAGACACAAAAGAATTCAAAGCCTGAAAAAGAGGAAGGATTGGACTGTGGTGAGGGAAATCCCTTAAAAACCAGTTGCTTTAAGACTGGTTTGCCAGGGGCTGGGGTTGTAGCTCAGCCCTGGATTCATACCCTGCACCAAGACACACACACACACACACACACACACACACACACACACACACACACACTATGAGCATTTATTGAGTCAAAATCAAAAGAGAAGTTAATAAACTACTTTTATTCATGAGGAAAACTTTCCCCATCTTGTTATACACATAAAACCAGCACTGTGGGAAGGCACTTAATGGGGAGAGGGGGGAGAGGGATCCTGGAAGAGACCAATGTGCACCACCCTGATCCAGTCTACTGGGAAATAAGAGGTCAGAGGTGACTCCCAGAGCAATAAAGAGATGAGGTCATCCACCCCAGGCTCAGCTAGGATGGCACGTTGGCTGGCCAGGGTTTGGGCCATTAGCAGTAGGAGTGGGAGGCACTTTGGATGGATCTGATTTGGCAAATGTAGGAAGTATCCTGTCCCCAAAGATTCACAGTCCAGCCGGCATGGTGGCAATTGCCTATAATCCCAGCACTCTAGGAAGCTGAGGCAGGAGGATTGCAAATTCAAGCCCAGCATGGGCAATGTAGTGACTTATCGAGACCCTGTCTCAAAACAAAAAATAAACAAAAGGCTGGGGATGTAGCTTAGTATGAAGGCCATGCATTCAATCCTCAGTACCACAAAGAAAAAAAACAAGATTCCAGCCCCATTCCCTGGACTTTCCATGGCTAAGGCAGGTTCCTAAACCTAAGGCTAGGATTCTCCTCTCCTGGGCTTCTGGGGGAGCAGGGAGTGGGGGTGAAGGCCCCAGGCCTGCAGGGTGAGGGGCGCAGCATAAACGGAGAGGTGGGTCTAAGGTCTGGGGCACAGGCAGGTGATGCTCTTGTCTCCCTGAGAGACGTCCTCTGTCCTGCTAGACTTTATTCCTCTGCGACTTCACCCTGGGGAAGAGCTGAGGAAAGGCAACCTTAGACATACACCAGACACTCCCGCCCTTGTCCTCCCCCCAGCAGCATCCTCCCAGAATCCCTGAGTCCCTTGTCACCTCCAAGGACCATATGGAGCCTTCCAGTCAGCAGCTCTACTGATAAAGTTGAATACTGTAAGTCTCCTTGCCACCACAGTGGTCTGGTTGGGTCCCACCTCCACCCACTCCCAAATTAAAGAAATATTCTCTCTTAGGAGTATAACGGAAACATCCCCCAACCTAGTAGACTCATCCTCAGTTCTGCTGTGATTTGGGGGTAGCTCAGGCTGGCCTTGAACATGAGATCTTCCTACCTCAACCTCCTGAGTGCTGGGATTACAGGTGTGTGTCACCACACCTGGCTTTCTGCTGTGATTATATTAAGGGATTCTTCCTCCCCCTTCCCAGTGCTGTGTAACAAAATACTCTCCGACCTGCCCATAATAGACAACTCTCTAATTCCCCCATCAGTAAAATGGGTTTTTTCAATGCACTCCTTGGCTAAAATAGATCCTTTAATCTCTCCACTAATAGCGGGGGTGATAATCCCCCCCCCCACTGCTGGGGATGGAACCCAGGGCCATGCTAGGCAAGTGCTCTGCCACTGAGCCACATCCCCAGCCCAATAAAAACATTTGACTGAGCACAAATCAAATAAGCAATGCAGTAGTGCCAGCCCTTAGCTGGCACTAGGAAGGGGCTCTCCCTTAGCCTGTTTTTTTTTTTTTTTCTCCTACCAGGGATTGAACTCAGGACCTTGGGCTTGCGGGGCAGGCTGGGCACCACTGAGGTAAATACCTGCCCCCTCCCTCCACCTCCTACTACAATGGGTTTTCCTCCTCCCCCCATGACCAGCAGTGCACTTTTCCGGCCCCCCTCACCCACTGTAGTGCGCGGCCCTCTCCTCCCTCTTTGCCTGCCAGGCTCACCCCGAAGTAGTTCCGCGGCACGTAGCCCTCCTGGCCGTGCAGCGCTGCCCACCACCAGTCGGTCTCCTCCAGCCCGTCCCTCCGCAGCACAGTGACCGAGTCGCCCTCGCGGAAGGACAGCTCATCCCCGAACTCGGCGCTGTAGTCCCAGAGTGCATACACTGCCCCGCTGTGCATCAGCCCCATGCTGTGCTCCACGTCTGAAACACGCGGGCAGGGGTGAGAGCCTGGCCTGGGGTTCAGGGACACCAGACTCGCTGGGGATAGGCCCAGGCCTGGGATTTGTGGCATGTATATGGGCACCTGTGTCTGGGGATGGGAGCCGGAGCTGAAGCGGGATGCAAGTGACACCTCTAACATTTGTGGACATTGGGGTGCATCAAGCTGGGCCACCCCCTTTCCCTGCTTTTTATGTGTCTATTTCTTTTTGTAGTAATGGGGATTGAACCCAGGGAGTTTGCGCTGAGCTAGAGCGCCAGAATTTTTTTTTGTTAAAGACAAGTTCTTGCTAAGTCACTAAGTTGTCCAGGCTGGGCTTCAACTTACAATCTTCCCGCCTCAGCCTCTCGGAGTGCTGGGATTACAGGCATGTGCCCCAATGTCCTGCTCCACTCCCTCTTGTACATTGTGGAATCCCTACACTGCACGGCCCCTAATATCAACCGAGGCTGTAAGTTGCATCCCCAGGTGTACAGCTGCGAGCCCGTGCATGGTCCTTCCAGTCCCCCTACCTGGCCCCTTACGGGAAGGTGCTGCAGCCAGGCACCCGACAGATCACAGCCTCATGTCTCACCACAGGCCGGACAGTCCCTACCCGTGCCAGGGAGGTGGCATAGTTGGAACCTCCAAGCCCCCCACTTTCCCCGTAGGTGATCCATTCCCCTTCCCTCTCCTTCCTTCATCAGTCTTCCCCAGCCCTGCCCCGCACCTGCCAGGTAGGTGGCGCAGTCTGCGTAGCCCTCCCGGTAGGGGTCGCACTTCTCGATGGCAGTGGCGCCATCGCTGACAGTTGTGGCGAAGATGGCCGCGCCGTGCTGTACCAGCGCCATGCAGATGGCTGTGTCGTTGCACGATGCCGCGCAGTGCAACGGTGTCCTGGGCCCAGGAGAGGGATGTGTGAGCGGGATGCCCAGCCTGCAGAGCCATCCCCGACCCCAGCCCACTGCGACGACCTCACTGTCCCCATCCGGGCTCACCAGCCGTGGCTGTCCGGGGAGTTGACATTGGCGCCAGCAGCGATGAGGAAGTCGACAATGGTGTAGTTGGCACCGCAGATGGCGTTATGCAGGGCGGTGATGCCCTCCTCATTGGGCTGGCTTGGGTCGTTCATCTGGCAGACAGGATGGGAGGCTCAGCCCTGAGCTCCCCACGCCCCTGCCATCCCCCGCACCTGCTGGCCTCACCTCCTTCACGGCCTGCTGCACCACCTCCAGCTCCCCCGTCAGCGCTGCGTCCAGCAGCAGCACCAGTGGGTTGAGGCGCGCGCGCCGAGCCTTTCGAGGGGAGCCCACCTTCCGCAGCACAGAACGCATCTCCTGTGGGTCAGGGAGGGGAGGGTGACTTGGGGGATCCCTAATACTACAGACCCACGACCCAGAGCGGGACACATAGGCCTAGATCGGCGGCAGATCCCAATCACCACTAGACCCAGCTGGGCTGGGGTTCAATCTTGCAGTCTTCCTGCATCAGCTTCCTAGTAGCTGGGATTACAGGTGTGTGCACCACCTGACCTGGCTAGGGCTTGATCCTTGGGTTCTGTGATTTGTCAAGTCTTTCCGTGGCCCAAACTTTGCATGCTACAATAAGATGACTCCCGTTTCAAGCTGCCATTGCTTCTCTCAGGAAGGCCTGAGAAGACACCCTGAGGGGTCTACCTCACCTCCACTTTGCTGGGACTTGTACCCTGCACGTCACCCACACTGCTCAGAACTGTTCATCTGACCACCCTGTCCATGGCCAGAACCTCCCACCACCAATGGGTAGCCAACGGCTCCATCCCATGCACCATGCACAGCACATATTAATATATGCAGCCTTCACAGCAACCCTATGAGGTGGCTGTTGCTCTCTCATCCCTATCCTACAGATGAGGAAATTGAGGCCCACAAGGGTAAGCATCTGGCCAAGGTTGCATGGCTGATAAGTGGCACAGAGGCAAGCACGGTGACACAGATCTGTAATCTCAGCACCCTGGGAGGCTCAGGCAGGAGGACTGCAAGTTCAAGCCCAGCCTGGACAATGCAGGTAGCACCTTTGAGAGATCCTGTCTTAAAATTAAAAAAAAAAAAAAAAAGGAAAGGGTTGGGGATGGATGTAGCTCAGTTCAAAGGCCTTGGATTCAATCCTCAATACCAAAAGAAAAAAAAAATGATGGAGTGCCCAGCAAAGGGCACAGACATAGGTCACTGGAGAAAAGGTACAAAATAATTCATGTGCCAAGACTCTTGGATCCCTCTCCATAGTTTTCTCTCCTTTTTTTTTTTTTTTTTTTGGTACCAGGGATCAAACTCAGGATCTTGCACTGAGAGGGAGGGAGGCAGGCAGCGGCACCACTGAGCTAATCCCCGGCCCTTCTCTCCCTTTCCTGAAGGGATTGCTGCCTTGATTGAAGACTACACTTCCCAGCCTCCCTTGCAGCTAGCTTCTGGACCCTAGATGGGTGCAATTCCAAGTTCTGCCCCAAGGGGAAGGGGACTTTTCCTCTCCTTCCTGGTAGGGATGCAGACAGGCTGAGAACTATCCCAGATGGTAAAGGCAGGCCAGCTCCTAATGGACAGGAGCCCAAGACAGACTGAGCCTGGGTCCCGACTTCACCCTGCTGCCTACCAGCTCTGACTGCTACTCCTGGACTCTTACTCAAAATAGAAAGACCTGGGCCAGGGATTTAGCTCAGTGGTTCCACCGCTTGCCTCAAAAGCACAAGGTCCCAAGTTCCATCCCTGGTACAAAAACAAACAAACAAAACAAAACAAAATAGAACGACCTGTCTCATTTAAGCCACAGCACATCGGAGGCTGCTTGTTACAGCAGTGGATCTGGACAGTAGCAGATGTAGCCAGTGTCCTCCTGTGGGACTCACCATGCTCTGGGGCTGCTCCGGCGGGCTGCTCTGGGGTGGGGCTGGGGGTGGTATGGGGGCCGGTGGGGCGGGAGCAGGGGGCCCTGCCCTGGCCTCGGATCCCTCAGTAATGGGGCAAAGCTCTGCCTCAGGCCCCCCAGGCCCTGGCCCGCCGTGCCGGTGGAAGAGGCGGCTGATGATCTGCTGGTACTGCTTCTTGTGGGTGGGGGGCAGGGCCACGGCAGGGCTCTGCTCCATGGAGCCCCTGCGTTTCAGGGGCCGAGGGATCTCTGCCAGCACTCGCGCCACCTCCTCCAGCTCAGGCACTGACTGTGCCTCGGGTGGCAGTGCTGGCTGCAGCCTCGTGGGACTAAGGGGTCGAGTGACAGTGCCTTCATCTGTGTCGCCAGCCTCCAGCACCGGGGTCAGCAGCACTTCAAGTTCTGGCTCTGGCTCCAGCTCAGCGGGAGATTTAAGGAGGCCTAGCAGGAAGGACAGCCCCATTAGAGCACAAGTCCAAGTCGCCCACTGTCAGGGCCTGTGGCCAGCACCGTATTTGCTGTGGATCACAGGGCAGTTTCATGTCTTCTCTGGGCTGTGAATAATCTACAATCATGGCAGCTCCCATTTATTAGTATTCAGGATGTCTGGCACAGTACATTCTGGCCTTACTGAATTTTTCCCACTCCTGCATGAGGATGAGAGGCGATCGCTTCCAGTATTACAGGAAGGGAATCTGAGGCTCAGAGGGGGCAACCCAGCTGCCCAAAGCCACACATTTAACTGACTAGAATCTGTTTTTGGTTTTTTGGTTATTGTTGGAATAAAGAGTGATCATTATTATTTAGAAGCCTGCTTTAGAAGCACTGCAACATAGAATAAGACAGAAGATTCAACTCCTGGCAGGAATTTTCTGCCTCAGATTTTAGGAAAGAAAATTCTTAGGATCTTAGAAAGTCCAGTCTATTGTGGTTGATAAGATTTTGGCCAGGCTTAGTGGCACATCCCTGTAATCACAGCACTCTGGGAGCCTGAGGCAGGAGGACTGCAAGTTGGAATCCAGCCTGGGCAACTTAGTGACTTAGTGAGATCTTGTCTCAAAACACAAAGTAAAAAATGGGCTGAAAATGTAACTCAGTGCAAAAGACTTGGGGTTCAATCCCCCAGTACCAAAAAAACCCCCCCAAAAAACCCCAGGAACAGCTGTGATAACTAACATGATAGCTACCAAGGGCCTCCTATGTGGTAGGTCCTATGGGAAGGACTTGATATGGTTTTCAACTTTTTTTTTTTTTGGTACTGGGGATCGAACTTGGGTCCTTATGCTTGCACAGCAGGCAGCAAAACTACTGAGCTAAATCCCCGGCCCTTGATATGGTTTTAATATCATATCCCAATAAGATAGATTCTATGTATTATCTATTATTCAGCTTTTCCACTCAAGGAACTTGAGGCCCAGGGAAGTTAAGAGATCTGCTTGAGGTCACACAGCAAGGAACAAGGGTGGCCCAGGGTCAGTGTTTAGCCATTTTGCAATCCCGGCTCCTGTGCCAATTCCCGGGGTGTGCCAATTCATGCCCCACCTCCCGTGGGTTCCTCCTGATTTTGCCCCACCCCCCAGCCCTCTGGGGCCAGCGCCATTGCTGACTCACCTTCGTTCACAGGGGCCCATGTCTGTTGGGGGGGCTGGGCAACTGGCGTGGGTGGTTGAGCCTGGGGCTGGGGCTGGGGCTGGGGCTGGGGCTGGTGCTGGTGCTGGTGCTGGGGCTGGGGCTGGGGCTGGGGCTGGGCCTGGGGCTGGGGCTGGGGCTGGGGCTGAAGCTGGGCCTGGGGCTGGGGCTGGGCCTGGGGCTGAAGCTGGGGCTGGGGCTGGAGCTGGTGTTGTGGCTGGGAGATCAGCTGGGCCTGAGGTTGGGGCTGGGGCTGGGGCTGGGGAGGCAGCTTAGGTGGGGGTGCTCTGGAGAAGACGGGGGACCCGGGCAGCATGGCCCTGCTGGCCCCGTGCTCCCAGAAGGCATTCTGCAGCTTGAATATCATGCTGAGGGGGATGGGGCGCTGGCGCGGGGCCCCACGGGGCTGCGGGCTGGCGGGAGGCATGGGGATGCGGCTGACTGGCTGCCAGCTGCGGGGCAGGGTGCCCGATGGCCCCGCGGCGGAGCCCAGTGAGCGTCGGTAGCTGCCCACATCTGAGCGCCTGTCGTTGGCCAGAGGCGAGACCTTGTAATTTCGGGGCAAGGTGGCGCTGGTGAGATTGTCCTGGGAGGAGGGGGGAGAAGTTAGAAGGTGCTCAGGAGGGAGAGAGGGAAGAGCAAAAGGTAGAATGGGTAGAGTGTGGTAGTGCGTGCCTATAATCCCAGCACTCGGGAGGCTGAGGCAGGAGGATCGTAGCAAGTTTGAGGCCAGCCTTAACTACAAAGCGAGACCCTGTCTGAGAGAGAGAGAGGACTATGGGAGTCCCTAGAAGGAGTGGAAGTCCAGGACAAGGCGGGAAGGGCACAGGTACCTGGGGCGTAGCCAGGTGGGGGACCCGGGTCCAGGCCATGCTGCTCACCTTGCCTGAGGCCCCCAGCCCATCCAGGCTGCTCTCTCTCCAGGGCAGCAGCTGCAGGCCCGGCGAGGCAGGCCGCGCGAAGATGTCCAGGCCTGCGGAGCGGAATCATCAGGCTGGGAGGGGGCTCTGCTTGGTCCCCCGTTCCCAGCCGCCAGCATCACTCACGTTCGTAGCTCGCTGCCTGTGAAGATTTCTTCTCGTAGGCCACGTCCAGGTCAGACTCGTTCCAGGCTTTAAGGGGGCGCCGGCGGAGCGTCAGGTCATCTGTGGTGGGGTAGGAGGCGGTGAGCTAGGATGTAGGGGAGGCAGGACCCAGGCCCCTCCAGTTCTCAAAATTCTGGGACCCCAGGTTCACCATGCGCGCGCAGAGGTGGGGCAAAGGCACTGCCGCCCGCGCCCAGCAGGGGGCTCCCGAAAGCAGGCGCGTCATAGGCTGAGGCAGGAGGGCGTGGCGAGGGTCCGCGCTCGGGGAAGAAGGTTTGAGGTCCCTCGGCCAGAGGGCTACCGCGTGGGGAGCCTGCGCGGCTCAGGAAGTCGAAGGTCGCAGGGGAACCTTGCTGGCGGAGAGGGCCGGACCCCGGCCGTGGGGAGGGTGCACGGCCCAGGGGGCTGCCAGCCCCATCGAAGGCCCGGGGCCGGGGCGAGGGCGCGCGGTCCAGGCTGCTGTAGGCCTCGGGCTGCAGGTAGAGTGGGGTGCGCGGCGAGGACGGCCGGCCCTTGGGTGACAGTGGGCTGTACGGATGCAGGGCCGGGCCACTCTCGGAGCGTCCGAAAGGGGAGTCTGAGCTGTCCGTGGCCGCCTTTCGTGGGGAGCCTCTGCTGCCGAAGGATTCGGGGACGGGGCTGGAGCTGTACCGGGATTGCTGTGGGGAGGCCCGGACGTTGGACGTTGAGGGATCAGAGAAGACGTTAGTGGAAGGGTTGATGGGAGAAAGCAAAGGGGACGCTGAAAGTGAACCCAGAAGCTGGGCGTGGTGGCGCACACCTGTGAACCCTGCACTCTGGGAGGCTGAAGCAGGATTGCAAGTTCGAGCCCAGTCTGGGCAGTTTAGGGAAACCCTGTCTCAAAGTTTAAAAATAAATTTTGGGGGGGGCGGGGATTTAGCTCAGTGGTTTCGCCACCTGCTGCACAAGCACAAGGACCCAAGTTTGATTCCAATTCCCGGTACCAAAATAAATAAATAAATACAAAATTTTAAAACAAAACAAAAACTGGGGATGTGTTGTTCTGTGTGAATACCCTAGGTTCAATCCACAGTGGGGCAAAAGAAAGTTACCCTGAGAAGTTGGGCCTAGGTAGACATTGTGGCAGTGAGCCACAGTGAGGGGTGTTGGTGAAAGAGTGAAGCTAACCCTTCGCTGTCTCCTTTGTGCCACTTAGTTTTAGTTTTAGTTTGTAGAGACAGTCTCGCTATGTAGTTCCGACTGGCCTTGAACTGTCAGCGATCCTCCTGCCTCAGCCTCTTGAGCACTTTGATTACAGACATGGGCCAACATGCCCAGCTCTTGGGGAAAGACCTCTTTGCATTCTGGGGTCCTGTTAGATATTCATCTCCAAGTGTTCTTGAAGACCCCACAACCATAAGGGGCAGCTTTGTTTGAAATCCACGCCTCAGAGCGTGGTGGGCAACTGTCTTTGGGGGCGCAGGTGGGGCCCAGGCTCACCCTAACGGGGGCTCCGGCCTGCGAGCCAGGAGGCGTTGGTGATTCTGACCACAGCGACTCCAGCTGCTTGGTCAATTCGTCCACCTTGGCGGCCGCGGTATCCAGCTCCATCTGCTTCAGGTCCATGTGCTTCATGGCCAGCGCTGCAAGAGGGAGAGGGGGTGAGGACCGCGGCTCCGGGCCGGGCCCCGCCCCTTCCCCGCCCCTTCCCCGCCCCTCCCGAACTCACACTGGAAGTTCAAGTCCAGGAGGTCCCGCGCGCTCTGGAAAGCCTCGCTGTCCATGGTGCCGGTCGCAGCAGGGCGCCTGCGCGGTGGGGGAGCTGCTCAGACCCGGCCCCCGGAACCAGGGCGGGGAGCAGGACGGTGCAAGCGCTTCGCCTTCCACTGCCCCAGCTGGGAAACGTCAGCTCCTGCAAAGCCCAGTCCACAGGCTCCTAGGAGTCCAAACCCAGCTGGAAGGCTCCAAACAATCCCATCTTTATCTATCTCTCCCTTACTATCTCAGTACTGGAGATCAAAAGCAGGAGCTCTAAACCACTGAGCTACATCCCCAACCCATTTTATTTTATTTTATTTTATTTTTTGAGACAGGGTCTCACTATGTAATGTAGCCCAGTCTGGTCTTGAAAGCTATTTCACTTTCTTTACATGGCTCCTTGTCCATCTCTTTATCTGAGCCCTGATAAAAGGACTCAATTCTGACCAGGCATGGTGATGCACGCCTGTAATCTCAGCATCCCAGGAGGCTGAGGCAGGAGGATTACATGTTTGAACCCAACCTCTGGGCAATTGAGCAAAACCCTGTCTGGAAAAAAAAAAAAAAAAGGCTGGGGATGGGAGGAAGAGAGAGGAAGTGGTTCCTTCAACAGGTATCTATTGATCACCTACTATGTGCCAAGATACAGGGGATGAAATGAAAACTATGAGTTACTGCACTGCATACCCACTGGAGCCCAGGAGACGCTGGAGATATTCTGAAGACTCATGCTGCCTACTGTGTTGTACTAGAACCCTTGCCTGTGACCGGGAACATCACGTAATAAAACCAACAGCCACTAATTGTGGGGCCACTGTCTTGTGCTAAAGGGGGTTACACTCGACCCTTATTTCATGATCAGAACCACCTTAGTAGCAAGAAAGTGAGGCTCAGATGCATTTGTCCAAGGTCCCCCTCCAAGAAGTCGCCTGCCCTGGGTTTCCCTCGAGGACCTAGCTTGCTATTCTGCAAGGTCTAGGGAGGGGTCCAGAGATGACGGCTTGGGTCCCTCCCCTTGCAGTCCCCACCCAGAGGAGGCCTAGCCCAAGTGAAGGAGGAACAGAGAGGTAGCCAGGGTGGGATGGGCCACTCTGGTCACCAGCCTAGCCACCAGGAACCAGTCCAGCCAGCATCACCTCCATCCCCATGGCAGCCGCCACGCCTGCCAGCCTGATACCTCCGGCTGCCCTGACCTCTAGGCTGTGGCAGTCCAGGCGTGGGCAGCAGGGCAGGCTGAGGCTTGCTGACACCAGCCTCAGTCTGAGAAGTTGCAGGAACAGAACCGTTGGGGCTCATCTGGGTGCACCAGGAGTGTGTGAATTTGGCCAAGGGGTCCTCTCTGCTTGAGGCCTCAGTTTCCCCACAGGGAAGGAAGGCATACTAGCTATTCTGAGAGTCCCCTTCAAACTCTAAAGAGGTCTCCACTCTAAAACTGTCAGGACCATGACATTGTAACTAAAGTTCTGCAGATCCCAGCACTTGTCTGTAATCCCAACACTCAGTCTGGGCAGGAGGATCACTGTGTGTTCAAGGCCAGCCTGGGCCACATATTAAATTCAAGGCCTGCCTGAACTCCATGGTAAGAACTGGTCTCAAAAATAAATAAATAAATAAATAAAATAAAACCCTACAGATCTTGAACTCCTTGGCTTGAGAGTCCACTGTTGGAAAGTTCTAGACCCAAGACTCTGTTTTTGGAACACTTTGGAATTTTCCAATGTGATAGCCCACAGTTCTCACTGCCCCACTTTCTATCCCAGGATTGAACTGTACTGAAAGTCTAAAGGAGGTAAAAGGGCCAATAAGTGGGCCAGGGATTTAGTTCAGTGGTTCTGACACCTGCCTCAAAAGCACAGGGTTTGGAGTTCAATACCCCATACCAAACAAAAAAAACAAAACAAACAAACAAACAAAAAACCTCCAATAAGCAATCAGCCTTTGAGGGTTCAAATCTGGCAGGACCACTGGCTGACCCTGATCAGTGTGCCTTAGTTTCCTGACCATAAAATGGAGCCGAGGAACAGTTCACCGGGTAGGATTGTTGGAATTTAGGGCTCTGAGAACTGAAATCTCAGAAAGCAGAGACTATAGGAATCAAAACAGGGCTTTTAGAATTTCAGAGGCACAGGAAAACACTTTGTCTGTTAAAATATAAAAACAATCTAGTCAGACGGGCGTGGTGATGTGCATCTGTAATCTCAGCACTTTCAAAGACTGAGGGAGGAGGATAGAAAATTTGAGCCCAGCCTGGGCAATTCAGCAAGACCTTGTCTCAAAATAAAAAATAAAAGGGCTGGGAATGTAGCTCGGCCCAAAGGTCCTGGGTTCAGTCCCCAGTACCAAGAACATAAATCAATTCTCCCCGGCCTCCAGCGCCAGCATTCCGACAGTAAACAGTTCTTTTGAGGACTGCATGATTGGCAAATGTCTAAGATGCTCGGGTTCCACGTCACCGACACCTTAAGGAAATGCCTGCCTGGGCGTGGGGCAGTCCCCGAGGCTGGTGCAGGCGGTGGGCGTGCCTGGACCACCACGGGGCGTGGGGTCACCGCCCGACCTTGGCCAGGCCAAAGCGCCTGAGCTCAGGCCCCGGGAATGCGCTGCGGGCCCGGGCAGGTGCGCACCTCCGGAGGCAGGGGAGCGGGCCGGGCGGGGCTCAGGGTGGCTTGGGCCCAGCTCTGTTCCCAGGCCCCTGCCCTCCGCCCCCAGCTCCTCTTCCCTGGGCTCCCCTCCAACACAGGCTCCCCCTTCCTTCCGGGGATTCCCACCCACCCCAGTAGCCTCTCCTGGGCTCCCCTCTCCGCTCCACCCCCAGCTCTCTCTGCCCAGCCTCCTCAGCAGCCTGCCGGGTTCTTTGGGGTTAAGGATCCTGTGGGCCTCCCGGAGGAGGCACTCTCAGTAGGAACCAGGTCAGGGCGCCAGCATGGGCTGGGAACGCCAGGTTGGAATCCTCCAGCTTGGTCGGGACACAGTGTCTCTGTAACAGTAACCTCCCCCGCTTTCTCTGGGGCTTGATTTTCACTTCTGTGGACTTCAGCGAAAAGGGCTAGGAACTTCCTCTCATTCTACCTCTACCTCGGGCTAGTTATTGTCTCTGTACCTCAGTCTCCTCTTGTTTAATGGGCAAATAAATACCTTCACCTCAAAGGGGTGTAAGGATTGGCTGACCTAATTTGGGTACAGTGTTTAGAAGAGTGCAGTGCAGGAAATAAGGTTCACACATCCTGAATCCTTAATTGCCAGCCTTCCTTGATGGTTCATTAAGACAACAAAGGGTTAGCCAGGGTGTGGTGCTGCATGCCTGTAATCTCAGCACTCAAAGAGGCTGAGGCAGGAGGATCTCAAATTCTGGCCCCAGCCAGGGTAACTAACTTACTGCCTTAGTGCCTTACTACTTTATCTCATAAATAAATAAATAAATAAATAAATAAATAAATAAATAAAATAAATGGGCTGAGGATGTTGCTCAGGGCAAAGTCTCTGAGTTCAGGACTGGGGATTTAGTTCAGTGGTGCTGAGCCTGCCTCAAAAGCACAAGGTCCTAAATTCAATCCCTAGTACTGAAGGAAAAAAAAAAAGCCCCACTGAGTTCAATTCCCAGTACCACACCACCCCCACAAAGAAAAAACAAAACAAAAAAACCACACAGGATCAGCACAGAGTAAACTCAAGACCCAAAGTAAAATTTAACTCCCCAAAGGGACTTTCAACTGTTTGGGGTTTTTTGTAGGTCAAAGTGGCCTTGAACTCACCCTGTGGGCCAGCATGGCCTCGAGTTTGCAGTGATCCTCCTGCCTCAGCTTCCCAAGTGCTGGGGTCACAGGTGTGCACCACCACACCTGGCTCCACAACTGTTTCTGAGATCCTAAAATCTCTGAGTTTTGATGCCTAGGATCTCAATCCCCTGGGCCCTTGAATTTTATGGTCTTAAATTCCCCGTCTGGGCTGGGGATTTTGCTCAGTGGTTCTGCTGCCTGCCTTGC
This sequence comes from Heterocephalus glaber, assembly GCF_053883595.1. Classification (NCBI taxonomy): domain Eukaryota; kingdom Metazoa; phylum Chordata; class Mammalia; order Rodentia; family Bathyergidae; genus Heterocephalus; species Heterocephalus glaber. Next base: position 2,478,073 of record NW_028258450.1, read on the forward strand.
AACTGCAAGGACCCGAGCTTGATCCCTGGTACCAATAATAATAATAATAATAATAATAATAATAATATATTATTCCCCCCTGTCCATTTCTGAGTTTTGGCAAGTGACCCTCCCTAGTAACTTGAGAGACTGGGGCAGGAGAGCCCTGGAAGAGTCCAGACAGAAGCGGCCAAAAGCCTAAGGTAGGGGTGGTGGGTGTCCTGCTTGCCTGCCTCAGTTTCCCTACTAGTAGAGAGGGAGGAGTTCTGCCCTGGCGTCAGCTAACCTTATAAAAGGTGGAACACTTGAGTCTGATTTCTGGGCAGTCACCAGAGACTTCTCTGGACCATGGTGTCCATCTTGTCTACCTGCCAGACCTGAGCCGGACATGACACACGCCCTGTATTGGCAGCTACAGTTATTATTTTTAATTTCATTTCAAGCTGTCACTAAAGGCTCTTCAAACCTAGACATTAGCCAACACCCCTCTCTGGTCAGGTGCCCCCCCACATGACACACTGGAGTGGAGAGAAGGGAGCGACAGGGGTAGGTGCCTGCCCACCCCTGCCCTCCCTCAAGGACACCTCCAGAATTAGCCTCTCTTCCTTCCTTATCTGCACAGTAACTCAGGTCAGACAGCCAAGTGTGGAGGTGACAGCCTCACCCCGGGGTCAGGGCAAGGAGCCCCACGAGGGAGAAGGGAGTAGATGGAATCCTGTCACCCGGAGAGCTGCCAGAAGAACAAGACAGACGCCAAACTGACCCCCAACACTACCGACTATGTCACCTCTAAGCCTCAGTTTACCCCTTCCCTTATGCAATGCGTAAATGCCAGGGCATGCAAGCCTCCCAGAATCCAGCCCCCCGTTCTGGAATTCTGCCCTAGACTCTAGAATGACTTCTGCAAACCCCAGATAGTTCACAACACCTGCATGGGGCAACTAGAGGCCTGCTGCCTCCCGCCTCCGTCAGGGGGCGCCCTGGGGCGGATGTTCCTCCTCTGGTTAGGCAGGTCTGACGCCCCGGTTAATGACACGTTGGGGTTCGCTCAGAGGCACAGAGTTGGTTGGAGCTGCCCCGGTTTTCTCACCCCCTGCCCCCACCCCGAAGCCGGAAAGTGGGGGAAGCGCCGAGACATAGCCTGCGGAGGGACCCAGGGTACTGTTCCGCTCCTTTCCAGCGACCCACGTTCCACTATCCCCGCCCACTTCGGGTTGTGCTGAGACTCAGCCCAGAAGGCAGCTGGAGGGCGTAAGGGGTGACCACCCATTCCACAGCCCCACCATTCCAACCTCCTATTTCTGCCTAAGAGTCAGGCATCTGAGACCCCAGTATCACCCAAGGGCTCAGACTTCCCAGAGTTCCCCATTTGAGGAACTCAGGAGCCCCAGCTCCAATGTCTCCCCAAGACCAAAGTGTCTCAGTCCTCTATTCCAAGAACTCAGGCATCCGAGCCCCCTGTCCTCCTGCCCAGTAAATCAGACAACCGAGTTTTCTCTTTCCAGGGGACCCAGACGTCTGCGCACCCCACATTCTGCCCCGGGACCCGGCGTCCGAGTCCCCTCCCAGTCCTCCAGGGGCGCTGTGTCGGGCTCCTTCAGGGCCGCTGGACCCCAGGGGGGCGGAACTCACAGGTCCGAGGCAGGTCCTGGCGCGGGGGGCTTCCTCCCGCTCCGGCTCCAGCTGCGGGGAGCGGAGGACGGGGCGGGGCTGGCGCCGGGAACAGGTTAGACGACGTGACTCGGGCTGGAGGGAGGTGGGTCCCGCGGGGGGAGGGGAACCGAAGTCACCTCGAGCACTTTGGGACTTGTAGTCCCGGAGGGCAGGACGCAGACCGAGACTTTCCCTTTGGGATTCACCTGGAGTCCATTTCAAAGACAGGAAGAGGGCGGCCTCGAATCCGTGGGCGACTGGTCTGCAACATGCAGAAACCTGAGCCTCCCACTTCATTGTACTTACAGAAGACGGACTCCTGAGCCCTTCCCCAACCCTCATGGCTCAGTTTCCCCTTTAGAGAGTCAAGATTTGGACGCCACCAAAGGCGTGGAAGACTGGAGGCTGAGGGGATGGGACTCGGATGCCTCCTTCTGGGGCGAGAAGAGCGCCCCTCTAAATCAGTGTCCTCTTGGGCTCTGAGCCTCAATCTCCCCGTTGGTAAAAACGGGGACTGGATCTACACGGGATTCTCCAGCCAGAGCCGAAAGTCGGGGCTGGGCTGGACTACAACTCCCAGCAGCACGCGCGACCGATGCCCGGGGCCCCGCCCCTCGAGTCCTCTGGGAATCGTAGTCTCGGAGCCGGGAAGGGCGGCTCCTTAGAGTCCCTTGCCCACTCCCAGGGAACTGTCTGGAGATCACTGGCGGAGAGAACACTTTCCCTTCCCCAGACTCCCCTCTCTGCTCTGGGAAGCCGCAGGAGAAGGGGTGCACCCCAATTCTGAAGTAGAATCGGAAACCTCGGCAGAGGGGGCAGGAAGCGGTGCTGACACACGGGCCAGGAATGCAGTCGGGTCACCATGTCTAGCCGCGGTCCCTCGGCTCCACCCGCTGCCCCACGCGGTGAAGTCCTAGTAGCAAGGACCATGGGCGCCTCCCCCAAATCCGCGTCTAAATGCCGGTGTTTCCACGCCCTTGGGACAGGCTAGGGTCGGGGATCAGGACTCCTACCCCCTCTCTGTTCCTCAAAACCATAGGGAATATTTCTCAAACTCAAGACTAAATCCTCGAGGGCATCTACAGGTTGCTTTCGATCCACAAACCACGCCCCTTAGCCGTCACAGCTGAGTGCAAGTTTGACTCCCGGGTCCGAGGTACCTCCCTAGACTCACAGGCTCCTCCCCCTATGTTTCCCGCTCCCCCAGAATCCAGAAGCCCCGCCCCTGGCTGATACTTATAGCCCTCTGGAGTGATTGCCCCCTTTCTTCCATTTTCCGTCCTTTTCCACTCAGGTCCTAAACTTCCGAGGAATCTTGACTCCCCCAGAAGGGATTTCAACGCTGAAGACAGAGCCCTGCCAACGAGGATCGTTACCTACCTTTTTACGAATTTCAGCCCAATCGATCTTTCTGTCTCTTTAAGAGTTAGGACCTACGCGTGTGACTGCCCCTTTAAGGCGGTGTTGGAACAAATCATACCGGAGTTACTGTAGGGGAGACCTACAGAGACTTAATGTGGCCCTCACTCCAGAGACACAGTGAATACGCTTCTTTCTGGAGCAAATGTTTGGAGAAAGAACATTTCTTTCACTGTCTACTCTGCACGGCGGGAATCTTTTCCAGTTTTCCCCAATAACGCCAACAGGCGCCGAGCGGCGACCCCGCAGTTGCACGACACTTGGGCACTTCCGGACGGTGCCCCGCCCCTCGGATCCACGTGGTCGGCCGCGGGCTCGCGCAGCTCCGGGTTGGACTGGCTTCGGGATGGAGGGGACCCAGTCTGGCGGTGAGCGGGCGTGTGGATGGGGTGGAGTGGGGACTGTGCAGAGAAAGGGGTGCCGGAAAGTCCTAGTGAAAAAAGGGGCATCACCAGACTGGGCCAGCGGGGAGATCTCATTTCCAAGGTGAAGGGAGTTTGCAGCGCGAGCTGGTGTCTTGGGGGGATTACTGGTGGAGAGGAAGGGCACCCCCGGGCTGGAGACAGGCGGCGACCCGGGGAGGAAACGCGCTGCTTAAGAGGTCGGGACCGATGGGCGGACCCCGCTCTTCAGGGTGGAGCGTGTCAACAGACCCCGCTTCCTCTTCTCCCGCAGGTGCTGTTCGGTTCTCTTGTCCCCCCAACTTTACCGCGATCCGCTCAGCCTCAGAGCCCTCTCGTCTCTCCCTAGAGATGCTGACAGGCCCGGATACAGAGCTGTGGCTGATCCAGGCCCCTGCAGACTTTGCCCCAGACTGGTGAGTGGTCCCACTCCCCTCCCTGCTCCAGAGGCTGAACTTGGGAGTTTTGAGGGCACATTTCCGAGCACCCCAACATGCTGCTTTCTCCCCTTGTCTTACCCAAAGGGTCTGACCAAGTCTCTCCCCTCCCCTTTTTCTCTCAGCCTCAATGGGCGACTGGTGCCCCTCTCCGGCTCCCACATCGTGAAGGGCAAGTTGGCAGGGAAGCGGCACCGCTATCAGGTCCTCGGCAGTAGTGACCCTGAGACCGGAGAAGCCACCCTGCTGGCTCCCTCAGCACAGTCGGGAGGTGGACTCAGCTGTGCCCCTGCCCCCCAGGGCAGCCTAAGGATCATTGAGGGTCCCCAAAGACCACTGTCAGGGGTTCCTCTGCAGCCCATTCCAACAAGCCCCCCACCACAGATTCCCCCTGGCCTGAGGCCTCGTTTCTGTGCCTTTGGAGGCAGCCCACCGGTCACAGGGCTTGGGTCACCTGTGGCACCAAAGTCACCCTCCTTGGAGAAGAGGAAAAAGAGGCAGATGCCAGAGAGTTCCACCACTCAGGAGGCAGTGAATGGGTATGGAGCCTCGGAGGTAGAGACAGAAATGGATGTGGGGAAGAAGAAAAAGAAGAAAAAGCACCAGCTGGAAGAACCGGGGGTAATGGAGCCTATGGTGATGGAGCCCAAGACAGAGGTGTCGGAGCCTCTGGGTGCTCTGTTCCCACTCACCTCCAAGAAGCGGAAGAGGCAGCCCAAAGGGGCAGAAACAGTGGAGCCAACGGAGAAGAGAGAGGAGCTAGAATCTGTAGTAACACCTGAATCTCCTGAAGAGACGATCCTCTCCCCGACCAAGAAGAGAAAGAGGCAGAAGGAGGCAGAAGGGATGGAGCCATCGGAGGGGGTGACAGTGGGGTCCCAGCCACAGGGGAAGGAGGAGCTGCAGGAGGAAGCCATCCCACTGCCCCCAGGGAAGAAGAAGAAGAAGAAAAAAGAAAACAGGCCAGAGGTGACCATGGAGCCAGGGACTGAGGCTGTTGAGCCTGAGGTGAGACCTCTGGCACCCTGTGGGCAAATAATAGAGCCAGAACTGCCAGAGGAAGTTGTTGAGCCTCAGGCCGAGGCAGCTCTGGTGTCCACCAAGAAGAGGAAGAAGAAAGAAAAGTGGCAACATATGATGCTGGAGCCAGAGCCGGAGGGGGTGGAGTCTGAGCTGCCAGGTGACCTGGAACCTCAGGCAGCTCTAGCGTCCACCAAGAAGAAGGACAGGGGGCACAAAGCGGGGGAGCCCAGGACCAAGACGAGCAAGCCACCGAGGGAGGTGGCGGAGCCTGAGCTGCCAGGTGAGGGGGAGCCCCATGCCAAGGCAGCTCTGGGATCCACCATGAAGAAGAAAAGGAAGTGGGGTCAGGAAAACCGGGTGCCAGACACCGCACCCCTAGCAGAGATACCCGAACTGTCACTGAATTTGGAGTCTGGGGAGGTGGATCCCACAGAAAGAAAGAAGCAGAAGAGGAAGCCACCGGCCGATCCTGTATAGCCTCACCAGGGACACTGAGGAGCTAAAAAAGGCTGAAGGTGGCCACCTGGGGCATTGGAAGGTGACACAGAAGCCGACACCTCCCCCACACTCACCCTCCAGCCCCAGCCAGCGACTGCACCAGCACTCAGCCAGAACCTGGCCCTGGACAATGCTTTATTGTCACACCAGCATCTGGGGTCATCAGGGCACCTTGAGAAAGGGCTCATGCAGGACGTCAAACAGCCTCCGGGCCTTGGGTGGGAAGAAAAGAACCAGTCATTAAACAGCCCTTGGTTGGCTATATCTAGAGTGGGGTTCTGGCTGTTTTTTCCCAGCTTAGATGGGGGCTCCAGGGGTGAGGTGAGAAGTAGCTGACCTGGATTCTATCCCAGACTGTTCCTACCACCCTCGTAGGCCTCAGTTTCCCCATCTATAGGAGGAGCAGATGGTAACTGGGGCTTCTGAAACCTTAAAACCTTGGGATCTGAGGTCCTGTTGGTATCGAAGTCACCCCTGTCCCCAACCCCTCAAGCCCATTCCTAGAGGGCGGTTTACCTTCTGGGGGCCCAGGCCAGGGCATAAGGCCAGATCTTCCCGTGATGCTGCCATGAGCTGTTCCAGAGACTGGGGGGGGGCGGGGGGGCGGAAGCGAGAGGTCAAGAGTGGGGAGCATAGAGCCCCACCCTGTCCCAGCTGTCGAGGGCCCCCAAGGTACCCCTGGGAAGAGGCACAGGCCTGGGGGAGCAGGTGGCAGAGAGGTGAATGGACATGGGTGAGGGCTGCCTGGGAGAGGAGGGAGAGAAGCTTGTCAGGACCTTACCCCAAAAGTGGACAGGAGGGTCTGACTGTCTGTCTTGTTGACTGACTTCACGGAGCTCAGACATTCAGTGACCTGGATGGGGAAGAGACAGCACAGTGGGAGACCAGCAACCCTGAGCCTATGAGGGCAGCGCAGGTTCAAGGCATGCACGAGGTGCTCAGTAAATGCTTTTGTATTGGGACTCGTTAAAGGTCACATCAGAGTGATCCCCAAATAGGTGAGGGGGTCGATCCAGGAAGGAGATGAACTAGGAGCAGGCTCCGCCTCGGGGGACACCGGAAGTGAAGGCGGCCCAGGGTCAGAACTAGCCTGCTGCCTGTACCCCGTCGTAATGCCAGGGCAGGGAGCCACCTCTTTGGCCTCATTCTTAGGCAAATGGGGATCCCAGTAGCACCCTAGTATATAAGGGTGACCGTGGGTGTCGCTGGCCAGCACTAAGGCCGCCACGAGGCTCACATTTCTGGATGATGACCTGGGTGTTGGCTGCCTGAATTCAGATCCCAGCCCTGCTGGCACCTTCCCCAGGTGACTGAACACTAGGAACCTGTGTGCCCAGCTTGAAGGAAGGCGGAGCAGCAGGCAGGGTCTCCCACTGGAACCCAGAATCACCCACTCACTCAGCAAGCACCCCAAGTGCCCAGTGAGTGCCGAGTGGTGCTGGGGACACCACAGGGATCCAGGCAGCTGTGTTCTCCTGGGGCTCCCAGTCCAGTGAGGCAGAGAAATCAGTTCCAGTCAGTAATGACGGACGGGGGGAGCCCGGCAGCAACACTGCCTGGCCTGGGGGTCAGGAGGACTTCCTGGAGGAAGGGGCACCACAGCTGGGCTGGGAAGAGGGGTCCTGGTCAGAGAGGACCTGGCTCCAGATCACACCTGAAGCTCAAGCAGCAGGAGCTGCAGGGAGGCCCAGGCAGGGACAGGAGGTTCAGGGCGGTGGACTCACCCGGGACACGAAGTTGTGCTCCAGCTTCTCCATCAGGAGGTCCGCTGGCTTCTGCTCGTAGGCCTTGTAGGTCTCCAGGTACCGCCCGGCCTCCTCGGGACTGGGGGACAGGACATGGTCAGCCAGTTGGGGACTGCCATGTCACAGATTCACTTCCTGGTGGTCGTGATGCTGAGGCCAGCAACCCCGGGCTCCAACACGGGGACGTGGAAGTTCTTGGGGTTTCTGGTTCAGGCCCCAACCCAGTTCCCCCTGGGTGACCTGGGGCCAGTGATTGGATCTCTGTGGGCCTCAGTTTCCTTATCTGAAAAGTGGGCAGTGGTAGAACTGTGAAGATTAAATGGGGCCAGGCGTGGTGGTGGCGCCTATAATCCCAGCACTTGGGATGCTGAGGCAGGAGAATCCCCACAAGTTGGAGGCCAGCCTGGATGACATAACAAGACCCTGTCTTGAAACAAACTGAATGGGTCAGTGCTGCCAGTACCAGAACCCGGGGCTCAGCAGCCTGTCTAGGAAATGCTGGCTATCTCGGAAGGGACATCTGGGCTCTTGGTCCCAGCACCTGCGCTGCATTTGAGAGAGAAGAAAACCAGAACACTTCTCATTTTTCAGACTGCACCAGGAAGACAACCTCCTGAGACACCCAGCTGCCCACCAGTGAGAAAAGTGGAACTTTTCTGAGGTTGGTTTTTTTTTTTTGGTACCGGGGATGGAACTCGGGTCCTGGTACTTGCACAGCAGGCGGCAAAACCCCTGAGCTAAATACCCAGCCCTTCTGAGGTTTTGTTTTGGTTTTTTGAGACAGGGTCTTACTGTGTAACCCAGGCTGGCTTCCAACTCCCTGTGATTGTCCTGCCTCAGCCTCCCGAGTGCTGGGATTACAGGTGTGTGCCACCATGCCTGGCAAGTTTGTTTATTTTAAATAGAGTCTCACTGTGTTTCCCAGTTTGGTCTCAAAAAACTACTTGGGCTCTGCGTGGATCCCCAGTACCAAAAAAAAAAAAAACTACTTGGGCTGGAGATGTAGCTCAGTGGTGCTGTGCCTTCCTGGCAAGCGCATGGTCCTAAGTTCGATCCCTGGTACTGGAAAAAAATAAATTACACTCAAGCACTTTTCCTGCCCCAGCCTCCTCAGTAGTTGGGACCAAAGGCATGTGCCAGCATTCCCAGCTAAAATCTTTGTTATACAACAAGTATTTCTTCTTAGTTTTTTGAGACAGGGTCTCGCTATGTAGTTCAGGCTGGCCTTGAACTCACTGTGTAGCCCAGGCTGGTCTTGAACTTGCAGCCATCCTCCTGCCTTGGCCTCCCCAGTGCTGGGATCACAGACTTACATGTCACACCTGGCTCACCTGGTGGTGTGCATGAGACCATACAAGAGAGTAAGGCCCTGTGTATCAGATGAGGACCCTGGGGCCAGGAGACAGCAGGGCTCACGAAGGAGTTCCTGGGTGGAGACAGGGGTGGGGTGTGTGGGGGTACAGGTTGTGACAGAGCCGTAGCTGGAAGGAGGAGCCCTACTCTCACCTCCATGCAAGGATCAGTGTGCAATCAGCCAGGATGCACATCTTAGCCAGCTCCTTGAGGGCCTGCTGAGGGTCTTTCTGGAGAAGAAGGAAATCAGAATTAGAGTCGGGGGAGAGGGCAGGGTCACAGAGTTTGAAAACACCATAGTTTAGGATGCCAGGAACCTTTCACTCGGGGACACCCCCTAACCTCCCCCAGTGTCCCCAGCCTGTATGGGGCAGGGTCAGGACCCCACATTGACCCAGATGGCCCTGGCTCTGCCCTCCTGGGCTCAGTCTGATGAGGGGGATGCTCCCACCCCCAGACAGTGATGATGGAGGAGCCAGGCTGCCGTGGGGAGCCTGAGGGGTGCCAGAGCCTTCTGGGGGACTCAGGGAGGGCTTCCTGGATGAGGGGACATCTGAGCTGAGATCTGGAGGATGAGCAGAGAGAAGGGAGCAGAAAACAGAACGGGATTCCAGACACACATGCGTGCACAGGCTGAGAGGGGAAGGCGGGCTTGGAGAGGTGCGTCTCCCAGTGTGGGGTGTAACCATGGGGCTGGAGGGCTGGGTGGCAGTCAGATCACACAGGACCCCAGGCTGTGCAGGGAGGAGAACTGACTCCAAGGGTACTGGGGAGCCCTGGAAGGGTTTTGAGCGGGGGAGGCTGACAACAGATCTATGCTTCAGAAAGACCCCTGTGGCTGCTGGATGGACAGGAGGTCCAATGGAGGCTACATGACCAGGAAGGAAGCTGGTCCTGGGAGTAGTGGAGGGGCCAGGGATTAGGGCAGGAGCTCTGGGGATAGAGGCTGAAACCAACTTTAAGAGCTACTTAGGTGGCAGCAGCGGGGCCTGTTTGAAGCGGGTATAGAGGAGACGCTGTTACCATCCCACCTCCCTGCCAACACTGGGTCCCACGGTGACCTGTGTCAATCTCAGATGTGAAATTGGTTCCTTGCCAAGGTTTTAACATCCACTTCCTGAAAGGGACTCAACACCACCCATTTCCCAGGTGGGAAGAGTGAGGAGCGGCCACTTACCACATCCACCTGGACCAGCAGAACGCGCAGGGCGAAGTTCTTCCCCAGGCTCTGCAGCCGCTCGTGGATGTAGTCGGGGTGCAGGTTGTGGTAGCGGAGGCTGCGGGGAGGGGAGAATAGGGTGGGATCTCAGTGTCCCAGAGGCCCCAGCAGCCTCCAGCCACTGCAGGGTGGAGCCCCTGGTCGCCACAGTTGAGTGCAGCACAGGGGACAGCCTCACCAGGTCTGAATCCCTAGAAGGCCAAGCTGCTCACTCAAGGGCACCTTAAAGCAAGGGCAGAGTGGCAATGCAGCCTGGCTCTGGTGTCCTAGGGTCCTGAGGCTCTGGTTTCCTCTCTAAGGATGGAGGAGTCTGAGGCTTCAGGGGGGTGCAGGACTGGGGCCTTAGGGTGTGGTCGGGACAGGGAGGCCGCACAGCTGGCCATCCCAGCCTCAAGGTGCTGGCAGAGGAGCCGGGAGTGTGTATGCAGGTGAGAGAAATCCTGCTCTTGTTGACTCCTCAATAATGTCCGGGATATTCCACTCACCTCTGTCAGGCCACAGAATCCAGCCCTCTTGCCTGAGATCGAGGGCTCCAGGCCCAGCCTCCTCCCTCACACCTGGGGGTCCAGGCCCAGCCTCCTCCCTCACACCCGGGGGTCCAGGCCCCAGATCCTTGTGCTCTGGGCACCTCCAGGCCAAGCTCTTTTCCAACACAGCCACAGGAAGGGCCAGCACCAGCCTGGTCAAGCTCAGAGGTCCCCCTGGCAGGCTCAGGAGGCAGGACCATGACCTCAGGCCTGGTCACACTTCCTGAAGGTGGCAGCCTGAGCTCACCTGAGGAAGAGGGCACAGGTGCTCTGGCCCAGCACGTAGTCAGGGATCACTTCACCAAACTCCCAGGGCACGTTGCGCACAAACTTCAGCACAGGGTTGCCCCTCTAGGGAAGGAGGAAGGGTAGCAACCATCCTCAGGGACGACCCTTGGCTTGTGGCGGCGAGCACAACCCACTTCCTCTGGGGGTTGTACTCTCACCCTCTCACCCTCCACCCACCTGGCCTCTGGCCTTCTCCAGCTTCTCTCCTCCTCAGATGGAAACCGCCTCCTTCACATTCCTCATCAACGTCTCTTCCTCTCCCAATCACAGCCCCTGCCCAGGCCTCCAGCCACCTCCTCCTGGCCTCCTGCCCCAGTGTTGTCCCCTCCTGACCACTGTAGGAGGGGCAGCCAGAGGGATCTTCCTGAAGCACAATCCTGCCCTCCCCCAGCTCTAGGCCCTGCAGTGGCTCCCTAGTTCCCTCAGGAGGAAACCCACGCTCTTCCTTGCAGCCTGTGACCTGCATGGGCCGGTGTCAGCTCAGCAGTCCCTTCTCTCTGAATTCCCCTCATGTTCTGTCTTGAACTTGCTCTGTATTTAGCCCAAGTCCAGAATTCTTTGAGCAAGTCAAGTTGTAATCCACCCAGTGAGGATTTATAGTGTACCTACTGTGTGTCTCAGTGTGGGGGGTACAGTGACCAGGATGGTCCGAGATCCCTACCCTCCTGTGCTACTGTGACAAAGTAAGAAATATAAATATGGTCTCTGCTCCTGATTCCTGACCCTGAAACCCCTAGAGGCAGGGACATAGGGAGAATCTCTTGTTCTAATGTTTGGTCTGGGAGCACATTCCTGACGCACAGCTCCTAAGGCCTTTGGAATCCCGGGCAAAGGGGCATCTCCTGTTCTCATGAGGCTACCCTTGGTGGCTTCCAAAAGGCCTCAGAATGAGGCTGGTGGGCAGGGAACAACCAAGGGACAGGACAAGAGGGCCAAAGGTTAAACTCCTCACTAGTGGCCAATGATGTAATCAGTCTTGCCATGTAATGAAGCCTCCATAAAAAGCCAAGGGGCCAGGCCGTTTTTTCTAAGAAAATCTGCTCTTCCAGGGCTTCTGCCTGTTTTTTAGGAGAAACTACTTCTGATATTTGTTTACTAAAAAGGTACCTGTTTTACCAGAGTCAAATTAAGTTGCTAAATTGTCCAGGCTGGACTTTAACTTGTGATCCTCCTGCCTCGCAGAGTGACTGAATTACAGGCCTGTGCTACAGGACCAGTAAAACATCAGAATGTACAAACGTGTGCAGGATGACAATCCAACGATGCATCTGCTAAGGAGAATGTGGGAGAAGTTGAGAACCTACGAATACTTCCTTGTGTCTGCCTGGGACTCATAGCTATAATTGTGGGAATGGTTCTCGCTGTACAATCCCACTCTCAGCCTGTGGGTTTTGCTGTTGCAATGACACTGTTAAGTGTCAGTGCATTTTCACTCATCATCACCAGTTGGCTGGTTTGGTGTACAACCGAGGAGAGGATGCACAGAAGCCTGGACACAGGCCAGCAGGGAGGGACTGACTTGGAGAGTGTTGGACAGTACTCTTTGGAGACAGCGATCACCTCCCTGTGACTCTGTGATGAACTATGATATGGGGACCCTCCTGGCATATTGAAGCATTTTAAGTATTGTCTTTAAGTTCTAATAAAATTCGCCTTTTGAAAAAAAAAAAGCCAGGGGTCCAGTTGAGCACATGGAGGCTCCTGGGCGTGTTATCACCGTTCAGAGGGCAGGGAAGCTTTGCGCCAGCCCCATGGGTGACTTCATCAGGCTGCTCATCCACATCCTTTATTTTAGCCTTTATTTATGTATTTATTTTTTGTGGTACTGGGGATTGAATCCAAGGCCTTCACACTGAGCTACATCTCCAGCCCTTTATAATTTTTAATTTTGAGTCAGTGTCTCTCCAAGTCACTAAGTGGCCGAGGCTGAGTTTGAACTCACAATCCTTCCGCCTTAGCTGGAATTACAGATAAGCGCCATCACACCTGTCTTCTATTCTTTATTAATAACCCTGTAAATGGAAGTGTTTCTGAGTTCTATGAGCCACTCTGGTAAATTAATCCAATCTGCAGAGGAGGTCCTGGGAACCCCCATTTATATCCGAGGGCAGATGGAGGCAGACTTGGCAACTGAGTCCTCCCCAGTGGGATCTGATGCTGTCCAAGGAGACGGGGCCGAGCTGCGCTGAGCCAGAGGACACCCAGCTGGTGTCGCTGCCAAGCTGTGTGGCGTGGGGAGAACTACTGCTTGGGAGTTGAATGCTATGGGAGCACACAAAGGAAGAGCAAGCTGTTTTGGTGTGGGGTGCTGCGTATAGAACTCAGGGCTTTGCCCATGCTAGGCAAGTGCTCTAGCCTCCGCCTTTTCTTTTTTTATTCTAAGACAGGGTATCACTAAGTTGCCCAGGCTGGTTTGAACTTGAAATCCTCCTGCTTCAGCCTCCCATAGGGATGTGATTACAGGCATGCACCACCTTGCCTGGCTGCCCTTTTTATTTGGTGACAGAATCTTGCTAAGTTGCCCAGGGTGGCCTTGAACTTTTGGTCCTCCTACCTCAGCCTCCCAAGTAGCTGGGATTACAGGTGTGCACCACTGTGCGTGGATCCAACTTCCATTTTTAAAGATTCTGTCCACTTCACTTACTAGAATGACAAAAATAAAAAAGACAAACAATGGCCAGATGGAGTGCCACACATCTGTGATTACACCTACCCAGGAGGCTGAGGCAGTAGGATCACAATTTCAAGGCTATGGACAACTTGACAAGATCCTGTCTCAAAACAGAGAAGGGCTAGGCATGTAGCTCAGTGTCAGAGCACTTGCCCAGCATCTGTGAGGCCCCAGGCTCCCTCCCTAGTGCCAGAATAAATAAAGAATTTTTAAAAAGTGGCAGAGATGGCTTAAGTCATTTGCCCAAGATCACACAGCTATGGCACAGCAGAGCAGGGATTCAAATTCAGGGTCATGTTCATTTTACATTTTTACTGAATGAACAAACCTGGGGACAGGAAAGGGCTGCACAAAAACAGTCACAGCCCCTACAAAAAGAGCTGGGGCACCCTTGACACATGCAGAGCCATTAAATGAATGAATGCATGTATCCTGGGTGAATGAGTGAAAGGCACTGCTAAGAACCAAGTGGCTAAGCTCAGACCTGCCCTGCCCACAGTCATCCCCATAACAGGGCCCCCACCGGAAACTTCAAGGCTGCACTTCCAACTCCCTCCTCACCTGCCGGGGGCTCACGATGATGCTGTTGGATTTGGCCCCTGGTTTCAGGGCCTGGTTGGGGGTCTCTCCTGCCAAGGAATCTGACCCCGTGGGGCATGTGGCTGCAGCCCCTCCTGCAGGCTGGGAAATAGCGTACTCAGCATAGGTCTGCTGGGCGCCCTGGGCTGAGGTCTCCATGGTGGGAAGGTTTCCCGTGGATTTGAATAAGGGCTTGGCCTGTGAGGAGAAAAGAGGTTTTACATGTCTGGAGAGGGAACATGTGTGCTCCAGTGTGTCCCTCTCCGAAGCTGGTCCAACCTCCTTCCTCCCAATGTGCTTTCTTTCCTGAGGCCTTACCCTAAAACCTAGGACCTCAAAATATGAATCCAAGCTGGAAGTGGTAGCCTATACCAGTAATCTTCCAGGTATTCAGGAGCCTGAGGCAGGAGGATTACAAGTTAGAAGCCGGCCTAGGCAATTAACAAGACCCTGTCTTTTAAAAATCACTCTAGAGGGCCAGGGATTTAGCTCAGTAGTTCCGCCGACTGCCTTGAAAGTGCAAGGTCCTGAGTTTGATTCCCAGAACAACAAAAAAAAGTCACCCTGGTTCCATCCACCATTGTCTTTCCCTTGAAAGTCCCCTGTTTATCTCACAACTATGTTCTTTAAATCATCATGTCCCTCCTCTGCCCAGGGGCTGTGAGTGGCTCCTGCCTCAGAGTAAAAGCCAAAGCTGTCACATACATAGCCCACAAGACTTCAGATCTGCACTGCCTCTTAGCTAAGGGACCACATCTACCACTCCTCCCTTGCTTTCTCTACACCAGCTTTATCTTTGTCCTCAAACCTGGCAGGCTCCCTCTGACCTCTGGGCCCTTGCACTGGCCATTCTAGCTCCTCCCAAATGTCTGTACTGCCCACTCCCTCACCTCTTTTGTGGCCCTGCCAAGAGGTCACCTTCTTCCTATCTCAGGTGCTCCTCCCGAGCACACCCTATATCCTTCACCCCTTTCTTTCCCTACATAAACATATAGGTCTTCAATACTCTGGACCACCTGTGGCAAGATTTCAGTGGGAAGATTTCAGTGTTGTGAGAACCCTCAATTTACCAAAAGATGCCAAAGCACAGCTTTTTTTTAAATTGCAAAATCTTCCAATGCTTAAACGTCAGCCACACATGGAAAATCCAAGGTGCTGGCACTGTAAGACACACAGCAAGACTCTGCCTCCAAATTAAAAATTAAAAAGGACTGGGGATGTAGCTCAATAGAAGTTCAATCCCCAGTACCTTAAAAAAGAAAGAAAAACACTTGGCCCTCTCTTAGAACCACCCAATTTTTGTTTGTTCTTTTGTTTGTTCGGTTAGGTTTGGTTTTTTGAGACAAGGTTTTCCCTATGTAGCCTAGACTGGCCTTAAACTTGTGGTGATCCTCCTGCCTCTGCCTCCCAAGTGCTGGGCGCTACCATGCCCGGCACCACCCTGTCATTTTACAGATGGGGAAATTGAGACCTGTAAAGGACAAAGGACTGTTTTCCCAAGACGACTCTGGGCCCCAAGTCTCCTAGTCCAACTGTGCTCCAAAGGCCATTTTTTTGTTTCCCCTTCCTTCCATCACCATCCCCAGCCTCTCAACGGTCCCCGGTCCCCGAACGCTTCGTCCTACCCCCGGAGGAGGCACTTCATCCTCGTCCAACGGGATGACAAACTTCTTCCTCGAGGGCGGCCCTGCAGGCTGCGGCGCCCCCTCCTCGTCCTTCTCAGGGTCCATCTGGGGCCTGAGAAGGAAGACGTGGAGGCAGGTGCCAGTGAGGCATCAGCATCTGCATCCTGTTCTCCCAGCAGGAACCCCCACTCACAGCCATCCCCCCAGTAAAATTCCAGCGCTCCGAGTCATGAAAAACCCCAACCTGCAACCGAGGTCCACGGTTCCTAAATCCCCGCCCACCTTGGGCTTGCCCCGCCCCCCGCGGGCCCTCGTTCTATTCGCTCCGCCCCCGCTATCCCCGCCGATGCTGGTTCGGCCTCCAGACCTTGCACCTGGACGCCCTCCCGCACTGGGTCACTGACGTCTCTCAGACACTACAGTGATTGGCCTGCGCGGCTGCCAATCACTACCCGTGGTCTGCACCTCCTACCTCTCTATCCCGTACCTCTGGGTTTCAGCACTGCAGAGAACTCACCTGCTCGACCCCAGACCTGGGGGAGGAAATGCGGGGTGATCGAGGCGTTCCACCGCCAGCGCGGGCAGCGCGGCCCCCAGCTCGTCGCACTTCCGGCCTCTCTGGCCCTCAGCCTCCCTCACTGCTCCCTACGGGGTAGAGCATAGAGAGGGGCTGGCCCTGCGCTGCTCTCTATGGTTATGGAGGACTGTGGAGGTTGGGGGAAGAAAGAGGCGTGGGTCTATGGGCTCGAGAGTCTGAGGTGCCAAGCGATTCTGTTGCAGTGCCCTCTTGAGCGCCTTCAGTGTTCCCCAGCTCCAGACAGGGCTCACTGGAGAAGAGGCGGCGGAAGATAAAACTAACTCCCCACTCACAGTACGTAGAGAATTGAGTTTGACTACCAAGTCTTCCATTGACTTGGCCTCAGTTTCCCCACTCATTCATTTATCTCACACAGTCCTCCAAGCCCCTCCCGGATAACTGGTATTGTGCGGGGCGGTGGTAGTGATACTTGGGGCGTCGAGTCCAGTGGGAGAGACAGTGACGACATGACGACCCCCTTGGGCAGCGATGGGCTAGGGATCCCACAGGGCAGTGGGATGGGTGAGTGGGGGCCCCTGATCCAGCCCAGCGTCAGAAAGCGCTTCTAGGAGGAAGGGACATCGCAGCCGGGCCTGGGGATGACTTAGTATTAGTCATTTCCTGAGAGGGTAGTATCACACTGTTCCAACTCGAGGCTCTCTGATTACTGAGGAAATAGGACTTTTTTGAGTAAGGTGATTGGTCTTGTATATTTGTGTTCTATGAACTGCTTGCTCATATCCTTTGCCCATTTTAAAAATGGGTTAGATGTCTTTTTATTACGATTAATTTATAGGAGTACTTTTGGATCCCAGCTCTAATTGTTAGTCAGCTCCATATATTGAAAACATTTCCTCCTAGTTTGTACTCCTTTGCGGGGGGGGGGGGGTGTCAAACTCAGGACCTTGCCCTTTGAGGCACACGGCGGCACCACTGAGCTAAATCCCTGGCCCTTTTCTTTTCTTTCTTTTTTTTCTTTTTTTTTTTGACAGGGTCTCACTATCTAGCTCAGCCTGTCATTGAACTAACTATGTAGTCCAGGCTGGCTTTGAACTTGTGGTGATTCTCCTGGCTCAGCCTTCCAAGTGCTGGGATTACAGGTGTGTGCCCCCAAACCTAGCTCTAGTTTGTACTCTGTATTTTAACTTTTTAATTTTATTTGGAAGTTGGTCTCTCTCTCTCTCTCTCTCTCTCTGTCTCTCTCTTTCTCTCTCTCCCCCTCCCTCCCCTTTTTCAGTATTCGATATTGAACCCAGATCCTTTTTTTTTTTTAAGAGTAGGAAAATTTTATTGAGAGAAAGAAAGCTTCTGTCTAAGAGAGACAGAAGGGGGACTGGAAAGTGGGTTGCCCCTGAACCCAGATCCTTTGCAATGACCTACATTCCCAGCTTTTCCACCCTACCCACCTTCCTTGCTTCCTCCCTTCCTTTCCTTCTGAGACAGGGTCTCCTTAAATTGCTAAATTGCCCAAAATGGGCTTGAACTTTCCATCCTCCTGACTCAGCTTCCCAGAGCACACACCACTACATGCAGTTCATTTAGACGTTTTAGTGTTTATTCACACTGGTTTATTAATCTATTTCCCCCTGAATTTTGCTCTTGGTGTGTTGTTTTAAGAGATCTTTCAAATTCCAAGGTCATAAGTACATATATATTTTATTGCTTTTTAAAAATACTTTCCTCCAGGTGTAGTGGCTCATACCTGTAATCTCAGCACTCAGAAGGCTGAGGCAGGAGAATTCTGTGAATTTGAGCCCAGCCTGGACTACAAAGTGAGTTCAAGTCCAGCCCCAACTACATAACAAGACCCTGTCTCAAATTACAAAAAATACAAAAAAAAATTCCCCCATTTCATACATGTACCAGTTATACTAGATTAAGGTCCACCCTAATGAGCTCATTTTAATTTATTCACTTCCATAAAGACCCTATTTCCAAATAAGATCACATACTGAAGTACTGGGGGGAGTAGGACTTGAACATATCTTTTGGGGGCCATGATTCAACTCATTCTGTTTTTTCTGCAGTGCTGGTGATTGAATTCAGGGCCTCACACATAAGTGCTCTACCACTGAGCTCTGCCCCAGCTCTCTTCTCTACTAATTTTTTGGGAGCCTGTGAATAAATAGTCATTTTCTGAGTCTTGCTCATCCAAACATTTCTCTCTCTCTCTCTCTCTCTCTGGTACTGGGGTTGGAACCCAGGGCCTCCTGCATGCTGGGCAAGCACTGTACCACTGAGCTGCACCCCAGCCCTTTTTAAAATTTTAGTTTGAGAGCCGGGCATTTAGCTCAGTGGTTCCGCTGCCTGCCTCGCAAGTGCAAGGATCCGAGTTTGATCCCAGGTACCAAAAAAAAAATTTTTTTTAATTTGAGGTGGAATCTTCACTAAATTGCCCAGGTTGACCTCAAACTTGTGGATTCTCCTGCCTCAGCCCTCCAAGTAGCTGGGATAACAAAACTATACTTTGTAGGTAATATATATATTATAAATTATATATTTATTTTAAATTATTTTCTACTGGCGATTGAACCCAGGGTCTTAGCATTGAGCTACACCTCCATCCAAGGCATGACTGTTTCTCAGGCTGGCCATGAAATTGCCAGCCTTGAACCTGCAACTCCTGCCTTTCCCGCGAGGGGGCGCCGGCAACTCTCGGGAGGATTGGGAGTTTCCGGCGGCGTTGACTGGAACCGCAACTGCCGAGGACAGGACCCCAAAAAGACAGCCGCAGGCCGTTTCCCTCTCCCACCCTTTTCCCCGCTGAGAATCTGGGGCAAAGGCCCCGCCGCGTGCGGCTAAGGTCACTGAGTCAGTTTGTATGCGTTAAAGGCAGGGGAAAAGTTGTCCTAGGTTCTAGGTTACTCTCAAGATTTTTTTTAATTGATAAATTTTATTTTATTTTATCCCATTCCCCCTTCAAGCCCCCTTCCCCCATGTACAAAAGCTTTGTTTCAAGTCTTTGTAAATAGGGAAGGGTGGAGGGGGTGGAGGGAGGGCAGGGGAATGGGAAAAAATAAGAACCAAGATATAACACGCACGGGTACAAGCACCCAATGATAAAGGTAAACGTACTGTATACCTAAAATGTACCAATAAAAGAATTTAAGCAAAAAATAAAAAATAAAAGGCATATTCTGGGGGGGGGGGAGCTCTGTTTCCATTTTTTCCTGATATTTTCTCTTTTTCTCTTGTCCCTTCCTTCCTTTCTCCGTCCGTCTCAAATTTGTTGCCTTGAACTCACTATGTAGCCCAGGCTGGTATCTAACTCGCAGCGATCCTCCTGCTTCAGCCTCCGTAGTGCTGGGTTCGCAGGCGTGTGCTACCACACCCAGCTACTCCCAACTTTATTTCCACGCTGAATTCCAGCACTGAACCTTCGATCCCCAGATCCGAGCCTCCGCGGTTCCCAGCGCTGCCCGGACCTGCCCGCCATCGACACTCGCACTCGCGCCCTGGGTCCAGACACCCCGAGTTCGCAGTCCCCTCCAAAACTCGGCCCCGCTCCCCTCCCGGACCTGCTCCTGTCCCAACGTCGGGTCCCCTCTGCGCCCCGGGATGGGGATCTCGGGGCTCCCCCGCTGAGTCCGAGAGAAGGGCTCTGGGATGGGGAGAGGGCAGAGAAGCGGGGCGCGGCCCGGGCGCGGTGACCTGCAGAGCCCCCCCCCCCCCACTTAGCCGCGTGATGCGCGGCCCGGCGATCGCTTTGGGCCGGGGACTTGGGGGACCGGGGTGGTGGGGCGGCTCCGGCCTCTATTTATAGCGCCCGGAGCCTGAAATAGAGCGGAGACCGGCGGCCGGGATGACGCGGGCGCCGCCGGGGCTGACTCACCCAGCCCGGGCCCCCGGATGGGGACAGTGCGGGCGCCCGGTCGCGACCCTGCAACCCCTGGCACCTGCGCTGCGGGGACCCCAGGCTCCATGGGGCAGGCCAGTGACTCGCAGCAGAGTCTGCAGCAGGCGGATCGGAGGTGGCCGGCCACCAGCAGCGCAGGGAACGAAACAAGAAGCTTGAAGGCTGGGAAGGAAAGCAGAGGGACCAGACGTGCGCTCCTCTTGTCACCGGGGCCCCACACCAACCCGGCGGTGGCTTTGCAGAGCTGCGCGCGGGCCTGGCCCGAGAAAGCCTGTCCCCAACTTCCCAGCCAGCGGGGAATCGCGTCGCAGCGCGCCACTCCTCAGGAGAAACGCACTGCATGACTAGAGTGTTGGTAAGAACATAAAATGTCGTTTTCTGGTCTCTGAGAGCAGCTGTTTGTTCTACACAGCTGTGCCAGGCACCATTCCGGGCCTTACCTCCTTTGGGCTCCTCCCGGATAAGCTTGGAATATTTCCTCTGAGTCATCTCGTTAGAAACAAATTTGACTCTCATTCCTAGGTCACCTGGCCCTAAAGGAATTGAGTCCTCTGATCAATCGATCCATTGGTCCATCGTGTGTGCATTTGGACCCAATAGGACCCAGCCTGGGAGTGGTTCTCAAAGGACAGTCCTTGGAACCCTGGAGGGTTCCCCTGCTCTTTCATGAGGTTAACACGATCATTCCATATAGGACACGTACCTGCCTTTTTCCCACTCTTCTCTCCTGGTTATACAGTGCAGCCCAGGTGACATTGCAGCAGACAGAACCCAGATGCAGCTGTAAGGACCCAGCTGTCTTCGGTGTGGCCTGGCATGGAAGTGGCTTACACAGGTAGGGCCTGCCTGGGCTGGGCCGCAGCTCTGTGGTGGAGCGCACGCGTGGCATTTAGGAAGTCATGATGGGCTCTGTCCGAGTCCCCCCGGGATGGAAAATGATACCACATCCTCTTTTTCATGGGTTTCTTTTTTTCTTCAAAATGTGGTTACGTTTATGAAAATAGAGAATTTATTGTTAAATGAAATTATTTTTTATTTTTTTTAAGTAAATCGACAAGTTACCCTTATATTTCTGTTTTAATTTTGTTGTTGATTTTTGGTGGGGGTTGTCGTTCCTTTGTTTCACATCTTCTAGTGAGGAGGGTGGGACTCAGAGCCTCCGGTGTGCTAGGTAAGTGCACCATCAGTGAGCCGAAGCCCAGCCCTCGGATTTTCCTTCTTCAGGAGTGATCCTGAACCTAGGGTCTGCAGTACTGAGCCCCCCCGCCTTTCCTTCTCTCCCTCCTTCCTTTCTCCTCTCTCTGCCTCCCTCTCAACAGGACCCAGCTAAATAGCTATGCTTCTCCTGCCTCTGCCTCCCCCTGTACTGGAGTTATAGCCCTGAGTATATATTTATTAATCTATTTGCAGTACTAGGGATTGAGCCCCAGGCTTCTGCACTGAACTACATGCCCAGCCCCTTTTCATTTTGTGTTTTATTTTTAAAACAGGGTCCATCTAAATTGTTAAATTTCTCAGGCTGGGCTCACACTTGTGGTCTTCCTGCCTCAGCCTCCCAGAGTGCTAAGGGTTACAGCTTTGCCCCTCCGCACCAGCTCGCAGTATTAATTTCTAATATAGTAAATAATATTGCTATTCGGCCTTTTGGCTAAGAGCAAGTGTAATAGCTAATGTAGTAAATATTGATAAATATGATCAACATCAACACATTTTGAGGTCCTCAGTAATTTAAAATCATAAAGGGACCTGTCCCTAAAAAGTTTAAGAGCCAGGGGTGGTGGTGTACACCTGTGATCCCAGGATTAAGAAGGTTGAGGCAGGAGGATCCCTGTAAATTCGAGGCCAGCTTGGACTACACAGTCAATTCAAGGACAGCTTGAACCACATAGCAAGATTCTGTATCAAAACATCAAAAAATAAACAACTAAAAAGTGTAAGAATCACCCAAGCAGCTGAGCATGCTGGCACATGTGTGTAATCCCAGGATTCTGAGGGGCTGAGAGTTTGAGCCTGAACAAACCTGATAAGAGCCTTGAAGGACAGGAAGATGGGGACATTTTAAGTGGGAGTGAGGTAGAGGAGATTCTCTTTCAAAGGAGCACTGGAGACCCAAAGAATAGCTGGGAACCGTGCTGGTGAAGACAGAGGGGGAGAGAGAGAGAGAGAGAGAGAGAGAGAGAGAGAGAGAGAGAGAGAGAGAGAGAGAGAGATTGACTCAAGGCTTGGGAAATCAAGAATGCAAATGCC
Organism: Heterocephalus glaber; assembly: GCF_053883595.1. Taxonomy (NCBI): domain Eukaryota; kingdom Metazoa; phylum Chordata; class Mammalia; order Rodentia; family Bathyergidae; genus Heterocephalus; species Heterocephalus glaber. The sequence continues at coordinate 2,500,170 of NW_028258450.1, forward strand.
CTGGGGCAGGAAACGGCTCAGTGCTTTTCAGAAACTAAGGACTGTGCACAGGGACAGAGCAGGAGGGGAACAGTAACAATACGGGGGCCTTGATTTTGGCCCTTGAAGACTGGGCAGGTATTTGGGATTTAATTCCGAGGGAACAGTAGAGTAGCATGAGGAAGGAGGTAAGCAGGGAGTCCAGGGAAAGAGCATTGGTACCCGGGCAGGCCATGAGAAGGCAGGGAGAATGCTTAGGGGTGGGGGTTGGGGCAGGGCAGCAGCAGGAACCCCAGAGAAGGCTGGGGAACAAGGCTGAGAATTTTCCCTGAGCCCCTCAGGCTCAGAGAAACCGCTGGCACAACCCAGTGGGAGTGTTCAGTAAGCAACAGGATTCTCTGGGCTCAAAATCTGTTCCTAGTGCACCTATGAGCACTCTGCCACTGAGCCACACATCCCCAGCCCCAGATTTGACTGTGAGGTCCTCTTCCCATGGTGCCAGGCTGTCCTCAAACTTGCGATCCTCCTGCCTCAGCCTTCCCAGTCACTGGGATTACAAATATGTGCCACTGTGTCCAGCACAAATGGTATTTTCTAGTTCACTGACTCCTTTTCTTCTATTTCTAGCTGGTTAATGATACTAATGTGTGCTAATCTTCTAACGAGAAACCTGCCCAAATTCTCATCTTACAATGCTTTGTTGGTTCTCTTAGTTTTTTCTTTAAAATGACCCAAATGGCAGTTTTATTGCTTGCCTTCCGATCTTTGCACCTCATTTTTCTTGTCTTGCAGCATTCACAGACTTTTAGGACTATGTTAAGCAGTAAAGGTGATGATTCTGTTACTCCAAATCACATCCCTCTGAGACAACTCATCTCATTTTACTCATTTTATAGAGGGAGAAACTGAGGCACAGAGGGGTTAGGTTCTTTTCCAAGGCCACACAGCAGGTGAGCAACCAAATCAGCTCTCCACCCAAAGCCTGTATGTATTTGCAACCACTGCATTAAAAGAAAACTCAAAGCTGGGGATAGAGATGTATGCTTGTAATCCAAGCACTTAGGGATGCTGAGGCAGGAGAATCTGAAGGTCAAGTCCCACTTAGGCAAGTTAGTGAGGGCTTGTCTCTCAAAATGAAAAATAAACAGTCTGGGCTGAGGATTTAGCTCAGTGGCAACACACCTGCCTCCCAAGCACAAGGTCCTGAGTTCGATCCCCGGTACAAGGAAAAAAATCACCAAAAAACCCCACATCTGTACTGAACGTGGGAAAATGTCTCTTCCTTGCCATTATCCCCTCACAGCACAGTCTGGAGATGATTCAAAGTACACAGAGCAGTATTCTGCCCCTTTCAAGGGACTTGAGCACTCAAGGACTTTGGAATTTGAGGGGCATCCTGGAAGCAATCCCCAAATCTCAGATCCTGAGAACTGATTATATATTAATTTATTTAATCCTAAAACCCCTCTGGGGTCAATCTTAGTGGGACTTTTTTTCCCCAGTACTGGGGAAGGAACCCAGGGATGCTTTACCACTGAGCTGCATCCTCAGCCTTTATTTTATAGTTTAAGAAAGGGTCTCCCTTGGGGCCAGGGATTTGGCTTAGTGGTTCTGCCACTTGCCTTGCAAGCACAAAGACCGGAGTTCAATCCCTGGTACCAAAAAAAAAGAAAAAGAAAGGGTCTCCCTAAGTTACCCAGGCTCAGCTTGAATGTGAGATCCTCCTGACACAGCTTCAAGAGTAGCTGGGGTCACAGGGGTGCACCATGCCTGGGTCCACATTGGATTTTGAAGACTTTGATGATAAGTATGTTAAAGATTGTATTAATAATTGCTGATGTTAAATCCATATTGAAGGGGCCGGGGATTTAGCTCAGTGGCACCACACCTGCCTCACAAGCACAAGGTCCTGAGTTTGATCCCCAGTACCAAAAAAAAAAAAAACCTAACCCATATTGAAGTAATAGTAATTTTGGATATATCTGGTTAAATACAATACATCAACAAAATTTTTTTTTTTTTGGTACCAGGGATCGAACTCAGGACCTTCTGCTTTCGAGGCAGGCGGCAGAACCACTGAGCTAAATCCCCAGCCCCCCAAAAATTTTTTTGAGACAGGGTCTCGCTGTGTAGTTCAGGCTGCCCTTGAACTCACTATGTAGCCCAGGGTAGCCTCGAACTCAAGGCAATCCTCCTGTCTCAGCTTCCCAAGTGCTGGGATTACAGGCATGCACCAGCATACCAGGCAATCAACAAGATTATTTTTACCTCTTTCTCCTTTTCTGGTGCTCAGGATGAACCTAGTGCTAGGTAAATGCTCTGTCACTGAGTCACATTGCTAGCCCTCTTTTTATTTTTTATTTTTTAGCATAAATTCTAGAATGTTAAAAGTTCCATTTGTGATTTGTCAGCTGGGAGAGTGGTGCATAGCTATAATCCCAGCACTCTGGGAAGCTGAGGCAGGAAGATGGAAAGTTTGAGGTTGCCTGGGTAATTTAGTGATTTACAAAGATCCAGTCTCAAAATAAAAACTTAAAAAAAAAACGTTTCCTGCAAAGGCCCTGGGTTCCATCACTAGTATTTGCCTCCCCAAAAAGAAAGGTTACATTTGTGTAGACTGGTAGTGTAGAGATAGAGCACTTGCCTAGCATGCCTAAAGCCCTGGCTGGATTCCATCCGCAGTAGCACAAAAATAAAGATAGTTAGCTAGCTAGCTAGCTAACAGGTATTGTGGCACACACCTATAATCCCAGGAGCTGGGAGGCTGAGACAGGAGGATCACTGTGAGTTCAAGACCAGCCCGAACATAGTGAGACCCCATCTCAAGAGTCAAAAATAAATAAAAAAAATAAACAAAACAATTACACCTGTGAGCTAGGTCTGATGGTACACACCTGTAATCTCAGCTATTCAGTAGGCTGAGTCAGGAGAATCATGGGAGCCAGGGAATTCAGGGTTATCCTAGGAAACAAAGTGAGACTCTGTTTTAAAACAAATAAATGAAACTATCCTTATGGCCCACCTCCAATTTCTCATGGACATTGCTGGTTCACGGCATATGTGTTCTTCATTTGGGAGGACATGAGGTGCCGTGCCCACTTGTGAACCCCCACGTGCAATGTGGCATTCCGGAACAATCACCAGAGTGACTGATGCTTAGATCAAACGATGCTGTGGAGACGGGCATGGTGGTGCAGGCCTGTAATCCCAGCACTCAGGAGGCTGAGGCAGGAGGATCATTGTGAGTTCCAGGCCAGCCTGGGCTGCACAGTGAGCTCAAGGCCAGCCTGAACTACATAGTGAGACCCTGTCTCACAAACAAACATGCAAGCAAAGCTGAGCTGCACAGGCCATGTACCCAGCCAAGCCAAGCTGCCAGGAGGTCCTGAGGTCCTGGCTCTGCCCCGCCCCCCACCGTTCCTTCAGTGAGTCACTTGTCCTCTTGACCCTCAATCTCCTCTCTAGAAAATGGAAGTGTTTCTTCCTGTTCCCCTGGGTGTCAGGGAACTCAAAGGGGTGAGTAGAGTCCAACCCAGAGCCGCACCCACACAGGGGACTGGAGTTGTGGGGACCAGGTGAGGGGTACACACAACAGGTTTCCTTTTAATTTATTTTATATTTTGGAGACAGGGTCTCATCATGTAGTTCAGACTAGCCTTGAACTCACTATGTAGCCCAAGCTGGCATTGAACTCACAGTGGTCTTCCTCCCTCAGCCTCCCAAGGGCTGAGACTACAGGTGTGTGCCACTGTGCCTGGCTCTTAAACTTTTTAGAGACAGGTCTCTTTATGTTTGTTTTTTTTTGTACCAGGGATCGAACTCCTCAGGACCTTGCACTTTCGAGGCAGGCAGAGGAACCACTGAGCTAAATCCCCGGCCCTCCCTTTATGTTTTTAAAGATTACTGAGGACAGGGCTGGGGATTTAGCTCAGTGGTTCCTCTGCCTGCCTCGAAAGCACAAGGACCCGAGTTCGATCCCCAGTACCAAAAGCAAACAAACAGACAAACAAAAAGATTACTGAGGACATCTAAAAGTGTTGGTGTTGATCATATTTATCAATATTTATTATATTAGAAGTTAACATGCCTGCCTCACAAGCTCAAGGTCTTGAGTTCGATCCCCAGTACTGAAAAAATAAATAAAAGAAATTAATACTGAGAGCTGGGTGTCGAGGTGAACACCTGTGGTGGGGGACAGAGGGAATCTGTGTTCATCAGCTTCTGTCACTGTGGCCAAATGCCTGAGAAAGTCATCTTACAGGAGGAGAGGCTTATTTTGACTCACAGTTCTGGAAGGTTCAGTCCATGGTCAGTGGGCTCCACTGTTGTAGGCCTGTGGGGAAGCAGAACCATCATGGCAGAACAAAGCTGCTCACCTCCTGGCAGCTGGAAGCAGAGAGTGGGAAAGAGGCAGGGAAAGTGGTCAGGGGCCAGGTATAGTTCCCAAGGCGACACCCCTGATCCCAGTCCCTGACAGAGGCACAGGCTTCTCCATCCAGCCACTTCCCTAATGCTCATCAGCAACCAAAGCTTTGACACAATGACACACCCCACACACCATGCACCAGTATTTGGGACTGAACCCAGGGCCTTTACACTGAGCTCCATTCCCCAGCCCTTTGTATTTTTTATTCTTAGACAGAGTCTCACTATATTGCCCAGGCTGGGCTTGACCTTGTAATCTTCCTGCCTCAGTCTCCTGGGGACCGAGGCTGGGACCTGGATATCCCAGGTGCTGATAACAATGCTTCCGTTGTTGCCCGAACAGAAACACTGGGAGAAACTCGGCTCTGAGCCTCATTCCTTAACCTTCACATCAGCCCCCTTCCTTCCCGATGGTGCAGCATCATCCTGCCACTGCTCCTCACCGGGACCCCTCGGCTCACTCCGTGAGGCCCCTGATCCATGCTCTCGACCTGGCACCCAGCCTTTAGAGCTCTTCAGCTGGAACTCCGACCGGTCTCCAGACAGAACAGTGTGAGGCACACCCCGGCACACAGCTACATCTCCAGCCCCTTTTAAAAATTTATTTTCTTGAATTCTGACACAGGGTATTGCCAAGTCACTAAATTGTCCAAGTTGGGCACAAACTAGCAATCCTCTTGCCTCAGCCTCCCGGGGTGCTGGGATTACAGGTGTGCACTACCCTGCCGGGCTATAGCCCATGGTGCTTTGGTACAGCCACCTAATCAGCCTGCAGTGACTGTGCAGAGGGCTTCAGAGCCCGGGGAGCAGGCAGAGAAGGAGAAAGAAAGAAAGAAAGAAAGAAAGAAAGAAAGAAAGAAAGAAAGAAAGAAAGAAAGAAAGAAAGAAAGAAAGAAAGAAAGAAAGAAAGAAAGAAAGAAAGAAAGAAAGAAAGAAAGAAAGAAAGAAAGAAAGAAAGAAAGAAAGAGGGAGGGAGGGAGGGAGGGAGGGAGGGAAGGAAGGAAGGAAGGAAGGGGGGGGAAGGGAGAAAGAAAAAGAGATACTCAAGTGGCAAAGCCACCCAGATCCAGGCTCTGCGGTACTGATGTGAAGTCACTGTCCACATTTCTGTGATAAACATGCAGCGCTCCTGGAGACAGCACAGATGGGGCGCGACGGAGTTCAGCGGTAAAGTATCTGCCCGGGATGCACAAAGGGCTGGGTCCAAATGCCCACTGCCAGGAGGGTAGGAGGAGCAGATAACGAAGACTGGCCCCGAAGCTCTGGGTTTACTTCCCAGACCTTAGCGTCTCCAGAGGGAAGAAAAAGCGGGTCACGTGCCCAGGGCTCAACCAATCACTGTCCTCGGAGGAGGAGGCACTGGAATGCTCTGATTCGCTGAACCTGAGTCATGGGCGTTCCCTGAAGAGGGAAGGCCGGGTGAACCCCAAGGGGACTAAGTGACTGAATGGAGAAGTTTCTTTTTCAAAAACATTGGATGTCGTTCCCAGACGTCTGGCAGAACCCGTGAGTGGCAGTGTACGCCTGTAATCCCAGCACTCGGGAGGCTGAGGCAGGGGAATTGCCTCGAGTTCAATGCCAGCTTGTGCTACATAGTGAGCTCAAGGGCAGCCTGGACTACATAGTGGGACCCTGTCTCAAGAAAACAAAAAAAGAAGAGGAAGAAGAAGAGGAGGAGGAGGGGGAGGAGGAGGACGAAGAATTGGAGGAGAAGCAGCCGTTGATGCTATGTCTCTGGGAGGGAGAGCTGGGCCAACAGGATGAGGAGTATAGGAACAGCACCGCCCCTCCAGGGCTAGGGTGAGCATTCTGTGAGATCATGCTGCGGAGTCATTTAGCCAACTGCCAGGCTCTGAGTCGGTGCCCGATAAATGGCAGCTCTGTGAGCAAGAGTCACAGTATGACGACTGCTCAGAGTGCTATCTATATGCCAGGAGGTAATGAGCTCCCCATCTCGGGAGGGAACCAAGCTGAGGGTGTACAGCCAAGCAGTGGAAGCTGAGGGCATCTGCCTTCTACAACCCCAGTCCTCAAGGCACTGCGATTCTTACCACAATATCCCTATTGATGGATCGCTCTGTTTGTTGGTACTGGGGATTGAACCCAGGGCCTTTGCACTAAGCTACATCCCAAACCTTTTTATTTTCTCAAGCTTTTTTAAAATTTTGTTTTTATTTTGAGACTTGATCCTGCTAAATTGCTAAGTTGTCCAGACTGGACTTGAACTTGTCATCCTCCATTACAGGCGTGTGCCACCACGCCCACCTCTTCCTTCCTTTTTTTTTGGTACCGGGGATGGAACTCAGGACCTTGTGCTTGCGAGGCAGGCGGTGGAACCACTGAGCTAAATCCCTGGCCCTCTTCCTTCTATTTTAACGTTATCCTATCTGGTCTAATTTACAGTGCTCATCAGGATCTGCATTCATCATATTTGTTTGCAATGTCTCCTCTATTAGATCATCAGCCATATTTAGCAAGATGGTGTCGGGCAGGGGATTTAGCTCAGTGCAGCCGCGCCTGCCTCACAAGCGAAAGGTCCTGAGTTCGATCCTGGTACCGCAAAAAAAAAAAAAAAGACAGAAAGAAAGAAAGAAGGAAGGAAGGAAAAAAAGAAAGAAAGACAGAAAGAAAGGAATGCCTGTAACCCTACTGCTCAGGAGGCTGAGGCAAGAGGATCATAAATTCAAGCCCAGCTTGGAGAATTTGGTGGGATCAAGTCTCAGAATAAAAATGTTAAAAGGGCTGGGGGTGTAGCTTAGTGGTTGACCATTCTCCTAACATCTGTCAGTTCCCTGTACCTTAAGAAAAACAAAACAAAAAAATCATTCCCCTGAGGCCAGGCACCTCAGTTACTGCTGTGTCCCACCGTCCAGCACAGTACCTGGCACACCACAAGCTCTTGACAAATACACGTTAAATGAATAAATAAATAAATAAATAAATAAAATATATACATTAAATGACCAGATCGATACTACTAATAAAAACAAGTCATCATTATCGAAGGCTGAGGCAGGAGGATTGCAAGTTTGAGCTCAGTCGGAACAATTTATCATCTTAGCGAGACCCTGTCTCCAAATAAAAAAGGGCTTAAAAAAAGAAAGAAAAAGAAAAGGCAGAGGGTGTACCTCAGTGTCAAGGGCCTGGGTTCAATTCCCAGTACCGAAAACAAAATAAAAACACGAAGTCGTGCCTAATTTTCTGAGGTAGTGAGTTCCCCCATTAAGAGAGGTGTCCAAGGGCCGGGGATTTAGCTCAGTGGTTTCGCCACCTGCTGCTCAAGCGCAAGGACCCGAGTTCGTGTGCAGAACACCTTGGAATAAGATGGAATTGTATAACCCTAAGTGTGCTGTAACCCTAAAGTGTGCTGTGACTTTAAGAGTGCTGTAACCTAAGTATAACACAATCATAAGAGTGATGTGTAACCATAAGATATTAAAGTAATGAAAGTAGAACCTTAAGTGGTATGGAACTGATAAGGGTGTAGCCCGAACTGGACGGGGCGTACCCCCGAACTGGACAGGGCGTACCCCGAATTGGGCAGAGTATGCCCCAAGCTGGACAGTGTGGTAAGTCTGAACCAATACCACGAACGCCCAGCTAGAATAGTATAAAAGGAGCTGAAGACCCCAAGCGAGTCGACGATCCGTCCCACCGACCAGTCGACCAGTCAGTCTGATGATCTGACTACCGACGGAGACATCTGCACACCTGATCCCGCTGGGAGGAGCATCGCCGCCGACCGGACGAGACCAGAGGACGAGGCAAGCGGAGAGGCGGATAGCCTAGCGCCGACTCGACGCCCTTCGTCTATGGATCGGACCCTCTGACTCTGCGGGAGGAAACGTCGCGCTCCCATTAAGGACTTGCGCAGTACAGGTACAGGGACGTGGTAATTGGCAGACTTAATATTGTGTGGTAATTGTATTGAAATGGATTAGGATAATATAAGTGTGTGAATTGCCATCCCAGTCCGAGTCCTCTTTACCCACGGTACCTGCTCGCGACAGCTCGAGATCCCCGGTACAAAAAAAAAAAAAAAAGAGGTGTCCAAGCTGAAATTGAAAGACCATATCTTGCAATTAATTCAGGCTGCAAAGCCCTTACCCATGCCTCAGTTTCCTCACTTATGTATTGTGGGGGTGGCACTACTAGCGCAGCTCTTGCCTGCGGCGCCCGAAGTGGCCACCAGGGGGCGCGCGCGCTACCTCGGAGCCGCGGACTCGTCGAGACGCTCCTCGAAGGTTCCGCGCCGGGGGCGGCCAAGGCCGAAGGGCCGTTGGGCGTGAGAGATCCGGGGGAAGGGGGCGGGGTCCAGGCTGGCGCGCGTGCGCGGGGCGGTGACTCAGGCGCGCGGTTCGGCCCCTGTGCTCGCGGGGGGCGCGCACGGCCTCGGGAATCCGCTCCGTGCTGAGTCCATTTTTACCCGAGCGCCGCTAAAAATAGTCGCGGCACTCGGAGCGGAGCCCGAAATAGCGGCCCCCAGATAAGGCAGGAAGACTCAGCGCTTCCGGGGAGCGGAAAGGGGCGCGGGGGGCGGGGCCCGAGCTGGTCCCCGCGTTCCCAGCGCGCCCCACTGCGTCCCTGCGGCCACATTGGCCTCCAGCCGCCACCTCAGCCCTCGCCCGTCCGCCCTGTCACAAGCTGCCCCGTCCTTCCCCGCGTCCTGTCCCCTCATCCTCAGCTTCACGCCATCCCCATCCCAGACCGTAATTCCCCTTCCCCTTCCTCTCCCAATTTTCATTCCCAGCGCTGTCTCCCAACCACCCTGCTCCTGTCCCTGTGTCCCTCCTGACGCCCATCACGCGTCTCTGGCTCTCTGAACTCTTCTCCCTCAACACTGACCCTAACCCAGCCGATATGTGGGGTGCGGGTCAGAAGTCCACGCAGGACCTGTGTGGGGACTGCAGTGAGGGTCTCACATTGTGCCCAGGATCTAGGTCTGTGATCAGAATCGCGACTCCTCCTATGACCAGAGCCGGAGGTCAGGCTGGAAACAGATGCAGGGCAGGTCTTTGGTCACCAAGGTTGGGACTCTGTGTCACCAGTCAGGGCTCAGCCTGGGACCCACTGCTTAGTTCACAGATGGATCCCAGTGTACTAAGATTCTTCCCTCCCTTACAGGTCAATGGTGGGACACAAAGGCTCCAGGCAGTGGAACAGCCGGGACCCCTGCTGAGTCTGGGCCCCCTTTCCAGGCCCCTTTCCTTTGTGACCTCCTGTAGCTCTCTCAGTGCCTCCACGGAGGATGGTGCTGAACAGCAAGTCTACACTACATCCTCTGGAAGCAGGGTACCAGGCAGCTGTGCAGTGACAAGGTGAACTGCTTGGCTGTGGCTAGGAGGCAGCTTCAAGTAACAGCAAGGTCTCTGTCCCTGAAGACACCAAGCTCCAGCCAGTTGTTACACTGTTGGGATGGCTAGGGGCCAGAACCACCAAAGGGTAGGGCTGGAGGAGCCTGTAGGACAAGAGGAGTCAGGATCAAGGAATTAGGACGCTGGAAAAGTCAGCACTGACCAGACCACATGGCCTGGTGGGCTGTAGGGAAGAGCCTGGATTTTTTTCCCCCTACGGGCACTGGGGAGCCATGGCAGGTTTTGAGCAGGGGAGGGAGGAACAGAGGCAGGGGTTTTTCATTGGTTTTGATTCTGGGTTTTTTGAGACAGAGTCTTGCTATGTAGTTCAGGCTGGTCTTGAACTCACGATGTAGCCCAGGCTGCCCTGGAAGTCACAGGGATCCTCGTGCCTCTGCCTCCTCAGTGCTGGGATTACAGGCGTGTGCCACCAGGCCCCACTGTCAGCAGGCAGAAAGGACCAGACTTGGTGGCTGTGGGGGAGGGGGGACCCTGGATGAGGCCCAGACCCCCACCCCGGTGGAGAGTGGGTGGTGGGGTCATCCCTGAGATGAAGCCAGGGAGGAGGAAGGAGCAGGCATGGGTGGAAGATATCCAGATCAGTTTCAAGGCATTCCAGAGATGGTAATTTTTAAATTTCTATTTTTATTTATTTTTGACTGACACATAATAATTTGCACAGACTTATTCATGAGATACAAGTACAATAGGATGGGGTTTTTTGTTGTTATTTTTGTTTTTTCAGTTCTAAGAATTGCACCCAAGACCTTTGTCCTGAGCTACATCCCTGGCTCCCCTCCCTTTTTAAAAAAATTTTGAGACAGGGTCTTGATAAGTCATGAAGCTTGAACTTGCAATCCTACCTCATCCTCCTAGAGTGCTGGGATTACAGTCGGGTGCTACCACTCCTGGCTTAATGTTTTATATATATATGAATGATAGTATCTAATTCAGGTAATTAGCACATTCATCACCTTCAACTTTTATCATGTCTTTACAGGTTTATAATGTTTTGGTAAATACAAAAGGGAAGTACGTTGAGAAAGTAAATGTCTCACCTCCCCCTGATCAAGGCTTCTCAATGTGAACTCTTTTTTGTTTGTTTTTTGAGACAGGGTCTCACTGTGTAGCCCAGGCTGACCTTAGAGTCATGGTGATCCTCCTTCCTCAGTCTCCTGAGTGCTAGGATTACAGGGCACACCATCATGCCCAGCTCAGTGTCAACTTGTGTGTCTTGGCCAGTAGGATTCACTGAGGACTGGGTGTTTCCACTAGTGCGGATTGGGAGTCACCACCCAGTATGGGGGGGTGGGGGTGGGGTGTCAGGCACCATGTTAGGGGAAAACTGGGAGGACCAGGATGTGATCTTCCCACGGGCTGGCTCAGAAAGTTTTTAAAATTGCAGACATGGAAGTGATTGAAAAGCAGGAGCCAGAGTTCAGAAGGCCAGGCACTGGGGGAGGAGTGTGGGCCTTGAAGGAAGGCTGCCTGGAGGAGGAATGAGTTGCCCAGGAAGGCATCTTCCAGTCCCTTGGATGGGGCTTGGCCCAAAGTAGATCGCTGCCTTGGGAGGTTGAGTTCCATCAGCGGCAGGCAGTGCCCCCCTCCTTGGCCCCCAGTCCCCCAGAGGTGTTTGTAGGAGAAGCCTGGATGACATCTCAGGGGCACGCCTTGCTGACAGCACAGGCGGCCATCATGACGTCTGATGATTCGCCACTGCCGGTTCAGACCTGCATCTCTAGTCATGCGGGGGGGGGGGTGCAGATGGGAGGAAGTGGCAGGCCGTGGGGCTGCTGTCATGCAGACACTGGGGACTCAGAAGCCAGGACGAGTTCTGCCCCTTCTCTAGAGAAGGGGCCCCAAGGGGGCAGGGTGGGTGCATCCACCTTTTTGAGCTGGGTCTAGGAAGGAGGTACAGCTGGTTGGGATGGGGCCACCCCAGGGGCTTCAAGGATGAAGAACGCCGATTGTGTTGACTGCTGTATCGTCTTCATCTCGGACAGTAACTGGGACAGATTAGGTGCTCAATACATCGTTGTTCTCTCTCTCTCTTTTTTTTTTTTTTTTTTTTGGTACTGGGGATTGAACTCGGGTCCATGCACTTGTGAAGCAGGCGCTGGAACCACTGAGCTAAATCCCAGGCCCTCAATACATCGTTGTTGAATGAACCAATTCAATGAAAGGGCTCAGCACTCTCCGGGACTGTTTACCCTCTTGGCTAATAGCCATGGCCATCGGGCTGCCTGAATCAGAGGCCGCGCTAAGGATACTAGTCCCTACTTGGGGCTCACTCAGATCCAGACCTCGCTTCTCTAGAGCGTGAAAAGGAGTTCGCGCCTCCGTGGGCCTGCCCACTCGTGACGTCACGCACCGCTCGGGGGTCCCAGCCCCGGCCCCGCCCCCTCGGGCTGGGAGGGGAGGAGCCCGCGATCCCGACTCCTGCCCCTCCCCCGGGGCAGAAGGACCTAGCAGGGTTACGTAACCGGTCGTCGCCTCCTGAGGGACGTCGCCGGACGTCTTGGACAGACCGAGGACAATGGGTGGGGAGTGCTCTTGTCGCCAGGAGCCTGGAAGTGGCAAGGCACCCCCCTCCACTTCTGATTCACTCTTGTTTCCTGCCCGTTTCGGCCTCCTCCTCGGGGACCCTGGTCTTCCCCAAACTCTGTAACCTCACATCTTGCAGCCCCTACAGTGCAGCTCTTTCTCCGACTCTGGAAATATGCCCTTCTCGCCTTGCCCCTCCCTTACGCTTCTCAAGTTTCCCCCAAACTAATTGCCTTATACCGTTGTTTTGATTCCTGAACCCCCTAAACTTCCAGTTTCCCACGTCCTTCTTTGCTCAGCATCTGGGGTGTCTCTTCCGGCTCCTTCAAAAGACCCCATTATTCTGTCCCTGTCCTCCCAATCTCCTCCTTGGCGCCCCCATTCTTCCCTCAGTATCTCTCGGGTCTTCCCCAAACTCCTGTCCCCTTGCCTCAAGCTGAACCCTAATAATCGTCCTGGTCCCCTAATGCCAGCTCCTAGCCTCTGCGAAGCTGTCCCTCTATCCCTACCTTGTCCCCAAATCTCATCCCCAAACCCCCTTTCCCAGCAGTCCTCCCGGGCCCCTCGAGGCCCGCGCCTCTCCAGGCGGCTCCCACGCCGGGCCCAGGTTCCCAGGCCGCTCTCCCGGCGGTGGCCCAGAGACCCAGTTTGAGGCGGCAAAACATTGGTCTCCAGGCAACAGGCCCCGCCCCGCCCCGGGGCTGTGCGTTGCGATTCTGGCCGCGCGGGGGCAGGACGGGTGCGTGGAGGCCCGGCCCGGACTGCTAGCCCAGGCAGCGCACTGAACAAGGGCCTTCACCTCCAGAGACCTGGCACGCAGAGTTCCGGACACCTAGACAGCAACGCGAAAACAGATCAGAACCCCGTAGCTAGAAACTTGGGGCGCAGAATCACGGGGAGCTGTCGGGAGGCAAGGATGAGACACCACTCACTTCAAAGGGGCAAGGACTGCCCGAGAAATACACAGAAATGGTGACCTTAAACACAAGCAACCCACAGGCCCCACAGGGACGCCCCTGATGGCTGAATAATCTATCTCTGATCTTTAGGGCCTTTACATTGAAGGGACTTCCCCTCTCTGACTCTCAGTTTCATATCTGTAAAATTGGGGACATTAATATGCAGCACTTAGCAAATAAGGCTCTGGTGACGATTTAGTGAATTCACAGACCTCGAGCTTGCTGCACCATTCCTGGCACACATCATTCATCACTTGTTTGTCCAACAGATATTTCCTGAGCATCTACTATATGACAGGCAGTGGTAAGCACTGGGGGCAGACAGCAGTGGACAGGATGACCTCTGTCATCCTGCAAACTCACTCTTTGAGAGAACAGAGTGGGGAATAACTAACAAATATACAATAAATAAACATCAATGAACAAATTAGCCAAATTGTACTGGAAAGTAAGATGTGCTGGGGAAGCTGAAAGGGAGGGTTGGGGGTGTCATTGTCAATAGGATGATCCGGAAAGGCCTAAATGAGACCCAGAGCTGATGAGGGAGAAGTATGCGGATACCTGAGCTAAGAGCATGCCAGAGGGAAGAACAAGTGAAATACAAAGGCACAAAGGTATGAACACGTCTGGCCTGTTGGAGAAACAGAGAGGAGGCCAGTGTGGCAGAGGGAACAAGGGCAAAAGAAGGGGGCAGATGAGGTCAGAGAGATTAATTAAAGGCCCACGTGCTGGCCATGGTGAGGCCTATAACTTTTACTGAATGTGTCCAAAGCCCTGGGAGTCTTGAGCAAAAGAGCTGATTTCAATTGTAACCGAATCTCTTTGGCTATATGTGGGGTGTACACTTTGGGGGGTAAAGGTGGAGACAGGGAGACCAGTGAGAAAGCAACTGCAGGGGGCCAGGTGGCAGGCAATGGTACCTGGACTAACAGGTACCAGGAATCAGATTCCGGAGATGTTTGAATTTGGCAAGCAATCCCCAGCAGTATCACTATTAAATTAGGTGGTGCTCACGCCACCCCCATAGAAGTCAGTATCTTCCCAGTTTAACAGCTTCAGGACTCCTGGCTCAGTCTAGTGCCCAAGTCCGCTCCCCTGGACAGAAAATCTCAGTGCCTGGAGCTAGACTCAGCCATACACTTGTCCCTGTGGGCGTCTCCTAAGGCTGTACACTCGTCAGCCACACCCACCAGGGTGTTGTCACGGGGTAATGGGGAGAATGCTGCCTGACTGGTGCTCAGGTTGCCAGGCAGTCACCCATGCTGGCCTGGGACACTTGCTTAGGTGCAGGTAGGCACATGCCACAGGGCACTCCCAGAGCCTCCCAGCCCAGCATCTGCCTCCCACACTCAATCACAGCCCTTAACCAGGCACATATCAGTGCTGCCTGCAGCAACCTGAGAAACACAGTCACATAGGCCCACGGAGGTGTGACACAGCCCTTGGAGGTATATTTTCAGGCAGTTCTCAAAAACACAAAATTTTTGTCCCCCTTCCTTTACCTTTTGACTTCCCTGTGTCTCTCTATCTGTCCTACCTCTCTGATCTTTGTCTCTAACCCCACCTCACCTCTCTCAGTCACTCCTCCACATTCAGAATCCTCTGTTGCCCTAGAATGAATCTTGCCCCTGGCCATATGGCACTGGGATAAGTGTGTGGAGGCCCCAGGCCAGCAGTTCTGGCTTGCTGCTTTGATTCACCCAGGGAGAATCTCGCCTATCATAATCTTTGTGGCCTCTTTCTCTAGGCTTCTGAGCCACAGCCTGACAATATGGGACTGGAGAAACACACTTTTCAAATGGTCCTCAGGTGAGGGGACCCCTGCCTGGTTGCTCTAATTGCTCCCTTTAATTTTGCAGACAGAGGAAGGAGGTCCAGAGAACACAGGGCTCAACCGAGTGTCACACATCCATCATTGGTGAGAGGTCAGTGCTGCTCAGATCCTCCTAGAATCCCTGGGGACAAATTGCCAGAGTTAAAGTAGATAAATAAATAAATAAATAGATAAATGAGAAAGACCTGGGTGTGGACAGAGGAACAGAGACACACAGAGATGATGAGACAGAGACAGATCCGAGATAGGGGTCAGAAAGTGGGGGGAAGGAAGAGGATGCGTCAGAGACTGAAGACAATGCTATTTTGGATTATAGAGAGACCCCAGGAGGAGGGCATGATTTTTCCATCGGGCAGTGTGCACATGGCTCATGCATATTGGCCCTCCTTCCTAGAAGCAGCCAGTGCCATTTACCAAGCCAGGTCCCTCCCCAGACCTGCTATGTAGGATGCACATTAGACGCGTTTATATAACCTGTCCTCTCTGCAGAATCTAGCTTTACATAACCTAGCGCCGTGAGTCATGTTTCAGACCTGGGGCATTGACCTGGGACGCCCAGTGAGAGAGGACCCCTACCCTTACCCAGAAGTCACTCTGTTTCACTGAGGAGCAAGCAGAAGGTCAGAGAGGGAAAGACATTTGCTTGAGGGGGTCACACAGTCAAGACTCACAAGGACAAGGATTCCACCCCATCTGGCAGGCCTATGAGGAAATAATAAAAACATTAATATCCAACCCCCCCACCTATACAGTTTGCACTGCGCTGCAGGAGGTACTTAAACACCTCGTTTATCCCAAAACTCACTGAGGCCGGGACAGAATCCGTTATTAAATAAAATAATTAATCAAGCCTGTTATGTATCGAATGCTTACCATCTACTAAGTGCTGTACAGAATTTCATACAGTCACAATTCTGGAGGTGGGTGACATTATCAATTTCACTTTAGGAACGAAAGAGGCCAAGAGGAAGTCACAGGTCAAGGTCACAGAGCAGATATTTAAACTCAGGTTTCTCTGTCTGGATGTGTTGGCCACCCACTCCCATTGACACCTGCCCACAAACACGCCCGTGCACATCGGCACCCAAATCGTACTAACACCTCAAATGCTTTAGTTGGAATGCCAAAAGCTCTTGCCTCATCTTCTCTTTCTTCCTCGGAGAGCCTAACCCAGCCTCCAAATTCCCTAAACTCTCCATCCCTAGGAAAGAAATTTCTCTCCCCTAAAGTCCAGTATCTCCTAGCGTTCTGGCCCCTTTAAGAGAGAGAGAACAGTCGGCCGGCGTTGCCGGACAGCCCCGCGGTGGTTGCCAGGCAACGTCAACAAACGACTGGGCCACCGTCGTCCCCCCTCCCCCGCCCGCGCAGACGCGGTGACGCGACGGACTGTGGAACGCCGTCGCCTGGCAACTTGAGGGTTGTTTGTCCCATGCCGGGGCGGCGCGGCCGCACCGAGCACAGCCAGGACCAGCTTGGGCCGACAGAAGGGCCGACCCGGAGCCTGGGTGGGGGGTGGCTGCGGTGATGGCAGCGGGGGAGAACCAGATCCCCAAATTGCCTGTTTCCCTTTAGACAGCAGCCGTCTGCTTGTCACCCGCTCCTCCAGTCTGCCCCGGGACCGCCTCCGTTTGGGTCTCTGAGGTCTGCGCCCCCTCCTCCCTGGCATGTCTCTGTCCTGCGCCATGAATGTCTCACTCGCCCATTAATAACCAAACTACAGGCAAGCGCACTTATCAGGCCTGCCGCTTTCTCCTCAGGCTCCGCACTGCTGTGATTGGGGTCCCCACCGAACCTCCTCCGGTCCTAGCCCATGCGCTTCCCTCAGTGCTTGCCTGTTTTTCCTGAGCCTTCCAGCACACAGGCAGCCGCCTCTCTCCTTCCGTCGTGTGTCCAGAAAGCTTCCCACAACAGGAGGTTCTAATAACTCATCCCCACAACACACATGACACCCCCATCCCATGGCTTCATGTGACCAGGGCTGGGGCGAATCTCTGAGCAGAGAGAAGTTGGGGGTGTGACAGTGTGAGTGAATGTGACTGTAGGTGAGTGAGTGTTGGGACAACAGACACATGTGGCATTTCCTGGGGTGAGCACGTGCACAGGGCTTCCATTGTATAAGACAGAGCCAGTGGTTTCCGAGGTTTGCATTTATAACTGGGCGTATGGACTGTGTAGATGTGGATGTGTGTGCAGTACTGAATCTCATCCGTGAGGAACAGTGGGTGTGTAAGTGGCTGTGGATGTGGATGGTTTTACCTGTGTACTTCTGGCTCTGTGTGTGTGCACATGCGTGTTTCCAGATCTGTGTAAGTGGGGAGATTGTCTCTCAGAGCCCCCCTCCCAGCATTTATCACAATTTCTAATGATGAATGGTCTATTTGTCCACTTCTTTTTTTTTTGGTACCGGGGATCGAACTCAGGTCCTTGCGCTTGCGCAGCAGGCTGCGAAACCACTAAGCTAAATCCCCGGCAATCTGTCCACTTCTTTATTGCCTGTCTTCTGAACTGAACCACATTTGCTGTTGGGCATGGGCCAGGGCTGCCTCAGTTGCCACAGCATCCCCAGCACTGCCCAGAACACAGTAGGTGCTCAGTCATTACTCGGTAATGAAATGAATCAACACCTCACAAGTGTCCATGTCAAGCACACTCATATGTGACTGTACTTCTTGGGGGTCGTCTGCTGTGTAAGCTTGGAGGTCAGAGCACAGGAGGGTCCCTTGAACTGTGTTGGGCTGCACAGCCCTAATTTTCAGTGCCCACCTGCCTCAAAAGCTCAATGTCCCAAGTTCAATCCCCAATAGCAAAGAAAAAAAAAGATTCTGAGCCCACCAAAGTTTGTGGCACATATTAGGGTCTCAGACAATATTTTTGGACATGAACTGTGATTTCTTGGTGCATTAGCATCAGGCCGTCCAGACACTGTTTCTTATCTGCTGAATGGGCATAATCATACCCAGGCATGGGATGGTCGGAAGTAAATAAGTTCACATAGGAAGTATGCAGAGACAGGCCTGGCACATGCCTGTATTCCCAGGCCTCCAGGAGATGGAGACAGAAGGATTGCTAGTTTGGAGCCCAGCTTGGGGAATTTAGTAACTTAGCAAGACCACCTTGTCCCAAAATAAAACATAAAAAAAAAGGGCTGAGGATGTAGCTCAGAGCAAAGTCCTGGGTTCAATCCCTAGTATTGGGGTAAAAAAAAAAGTATTTAGAAGGGACCGGGATGTAGCTCAGTGGCACTGCACGCCTGGATCACAAGGTCCTGAATTCGATCTCTGGTACGGGGAGGAGGGGAGTATTTAGAAAGTGCTTCGCACAAACCAAACATTTACAAAACCCTAGTTTTAGCTGCCATCAGTGATACTGTGTGCCTCTCTACACATGTCCAGAATCTGGCTCTAGCTGTGAGGTCCCATGATAGTGGATTCCAAAATCCGAGTCTCAGTTTCTCGTCTATGAAACGGGCATGATCACAGGCCTTCTCTAGGCACAGCTGTGCCCAGATGAAGTGGCCCAGAAGTCAGGCCTGGTGTAAGCACAGGCCCAGTGGGGGTCATGACTTTGAGTGCACACTGGTGGGGGCAGATGAAGGTCCAGTTAGGGGGAATAGAGTTCACAACACCGAGCAGGACTGGGAACTTGAACAGGCAAAAGGGGAAGAGGAAGCTCCTTCTGATCAGGGTGGCTGAAGGGCAGACTCCAGAAAGAACTTTCCCCAAGGACTGTTTGAAGGCTGAGGGTTTTCAGAAACTGGAGCTGTTTGGAGAGCTTGGCAGAGGAACAGAAATCAGCCTGAACTTGCAAGTTGGTGAATCCAGGAGGAAATGATAATAAACATAAGGCACAGGGTACAGACTGCAACTGGGGCTTTGGGAGGAATGCCTGCCTGTCCTGTTTCCTGCTGTCTCCAGCACCTGGTGCCTGATGGTGGAGATGGGTCTGATTTGGTGTTTGATCGGCTGATTGAGGAATGAATGAATGAATGAATGAATGAACTACCATCATCCACAGCCACCTGTGAGACCTGGTCTTAGGGCAAAGAAGGGAAGGCTCCATGGGCTGCCAGGACGGGTACAATCCTTGCCTCTGAGACCCCCTTGTGCCTGTCCCCAGGCCTGCAATTCCCACAGCTCTGGGGTGCAGAGGGTGTGGAGGGGCTGGAAAGGCAGCAGCAGCCGGCAGCAGCCTGCGCTGGACAGATGCCCAGAGTGTCTGCCGGAGGAAAAGGGTAGCTGGGCCTGAGTCACCTCGGAGAAACCCTGGCCGCATACCTGGCTGCTGACATCACCAGCCCGGGGCACCCCTGGTGGCCTAGACAAGCGGACTGAATCACAGACGGAATTGGGCCGGGCACGTGGCCGCCTGTGACCCCCAGGACTCCCCCGCATGGCTGTCTGGCTGCGGAGGCGCGCAGGCCGCACTGGGGTCATTGAGAGAGCCCGGGCCTGAGTCAGGGACCGGGCGGCTACAGCCAGTCCATTGGGCCCAGCCACAGGCGTCCCAGCGGTGCAGGAACAGAAAGCGGGGGAGGAGATCCGCCGGGGAGGCCCCTGGGCCCGGAGGAAGAAGCTTGCACGTGACGGGGACACTGCGGCTTGTGGGCGGGGCGGCTGGGTGACCCGCGGGGGAGAGGGGGTGGGATGGGGCGGGTGCTTGCGCAGAGAATCACGAAGTTGCGGGACAGTGGGTCGCAGAACAGTGGAATGGCCAGACAAGGCGCTCACACACGCACTTAGCACTTAGCCACGCAGGCAGGGACAGAGCTGGGTGGGGACGCCCGGCCTCTATCCGCGCAAGACCCCTCAGCTCACTGAGCAGTTCTCTTAGCCTTAGCCGCCAAGAGGCGGTAATAATTATCATTACGCTATTAATCACAATATGCGATTACGCCACTGTGGTTATTAGTAACTTGCACTTAGGGGGGTCGTACGGTCTGCCAGGCACTGATCTAGGCCTTTTACAGAATAATTATTCATTTGCTTCTTAAAACAAGGCTGAGGGCTGGGAGTGCAGCTCAGTAGAAGAGGCTTCCTTAGTATGAGGGGGGCCCTGGGATCATCAGAAGCACAGGAAGGGGGATTAGTTTTTTTGGGGGGGGTGTAATATAAGAAAATAGAGAGGAGCTGTACGATATAGTGGCTGGTGTGGTTCTTTTTCTTAACTGCCTCTCAGTTTTCATTACTAATCCTACT
Source organism: Heterocephalus glaber (assembly GCF_053883595.1). Lineage (NCBI taxonomy): Eukaryota > Metazoa > Chordata > Mammalia > Rodentia > Bathyergidae > Heterocephalus > Heterocephalus glaber. Next base: position 2,520,460 of record NW_028258450.1, read on the forward strand.
CATGTTATTTTCATCTTTAAATCCAGACAGAAAGATTTCCAAAACAGTAGTCACCTTTGTCCCCATGGTCTGGTCGTTCTTTGGAGCTCCTCACAGTCCCTCCTGCCGCCTCTCCTTTGGTCTCCACATCCACGGTCAGGAGAGTGCTTCAGAGAAGCCTTCCTCACCCCGACAAGGGCCATCTAGACCATCTCCCCCAGGAAGTCCTCCTGGCTTGCTCCCTCCTTGCCGAGTACTCCTGACACTCAGTGCCCAGGTGCCTGTACCCAGTGACATGTGGTCATACTGTGTGCCTTTGGGTTGGGGTTGGGTGAGAGGTGGCCCCCGCAGAGGGCAATGCACAACAGGCCTGGTCCAGCCCTGCAATAACCTGTGTCTGAGCAGCCCTGCGCCCTCAGCTTCAGTCCGTGGCTGCACGTGGGTGCCTGCGAAACAATAAGTGTGCACAGTTGTGCGTGTGTATGGAAGACAGGCTGCACCATGGGAGGAGGTGGGTGTGTGATTCTGGGTCTCTTAGTGCCTAGGGGTTCTTTGCTCTGGTTTTTTTGTTTTGGTACCAGCAATTGAACTCAGGACCTTGAGCTTGAGCTTGTGAGGCAGGCGCTGGCACCAGTGAGCTAAATCGCCTGCCCTTCCATGGAGTTTTATGCAACTGGACGAGTGGGAGGGCCTTTGGGGGCTCTCTGTGGCTGTGTGAGTGTGAGCAGCCTCCAAGAAGTGTCCATGCGAGCTGAAGAGATTCTGAGAGCCCCCAGCTCGGGAGGACTTGTGGCAAGGGGTTCTAGCTCTGCCCATTTGCATGTGTGGAGCTGTGTATCTGTGAGGTTGGAGGTGTGTGTGACTGGGGTGTGCATACCTGAGTGTGTCTGTGTGTGTGATGGGGCCCTTGCACAGTGGTCTTGGTGTGCACAAAGGCAAGGATCCGTGCTTTCTCCAGCTTGATGCAAGCAAACCTTGGGGGTGCGTGTCTGTGTGTTTGTCCATGTGTGCCTCTGTCTTTCTGTCTGAGGCTGACTTTCCTCCTCCCCCCTGGACAAGTGTGCACAGTCCCACCCAGCTGGGATGACCCCAGGCACTGGCTCAGCAGCTGGTCTCTGCCCAGCACTGATGGGCAGTCTCCTGCGGGCTGCTGGTCCCTGCCATCCTCCCCCAGCCAGACCAATGGCAGAGGCCTGGGTAGGTGTCTGTCCCCAAGGGTCTGTCAGAACCCATGGATGAATAAGTAAATAAGTGAATGGTACAAATCATTTGCTTGACAAGTATTTATTAAGCATCTACTGAGTTCTTTGCCCTACGTGGGGACACAGCAGTGACCAGCACAACTGGAACCCAGGCATTACAGGGCTCACAGTGCAGTGGGGGAGACAGAACTGTCCCCAGGCAGTGAGGAACCCAGAAGGCAGCACCAAGAGGGGGAGCAGGATGCAGCCTGGCATAGGGTCAGGGTCAAGGAGGGCTTCCAGGAGCCAAGGCTGGAGCAGAGGAAGCAAAGGGAAGGGAAAGAGGAAGAGCAGAACAGAGGCCTGGAGATGGAGAGCCTGGGCACCTAGGACAGGAATGCCACAGGAAGAGGTGATAGCAGAGCAGCTGGTACTTGCAGTCATGCCAGCCTCGGGGGCCATAGTGAGCAGCTGGAATAAGAACACAGGGAAGGTGGAGCTGAGTCTTCAGTCTGGGCCACTCTGCTCCCCTGAAACTCCTGACACCCTCCCAAAGGCTTCCAGGACTGCTCCTGGGGTGTGGCCCCACCAGCCAGTATCACGCACTGTTCAGTGCCAGCCTGGACTTGCTGGAAAAGCAAAAGACCACACCAGCTCAGCTTGTTAACCAGCCTGCTGGCTGCTTCCGGAACACAGCCATAGTCTTGAAATATTGCTCTCAGGCATAACCCACCTTGTGCCTCATTTTCCTCTTCTGTACAATGGGGACAAGAACAGAACCTACTTACAGGGCTGGTGTGGAGTGGGGTTAGCTGAGACATGGGCATGTAAAAGTGCTGAGCACAGCTACATCTCCTCTATTACTAACTTTTTGTTTGTTTAGTTTAGTTTTGTTTTGTTTTGTTTTTTTGGTACCAGGGATCAAACTCAGGTCCTTGTGCTTGCGTAGCAGACATCGAAACCACTGAGCTAAATCCCGGCCCAAAAGTGTTCTATTGAGGTGTTTTTTTTTTTTTTTTTTTGGAACTGGGGATCAAACTTGGGACCTTGTGCTTTCGAGGCAGGCGATGGAACCACTGAGCTAAATCCCTATGTTTGTTTAGTTTTGAGACAGGGTCTTGTTATGCAGCCCAGGCTGGCCTTGAACTCACAGCGATCCTTCTGCCTCTGTGCTGGGATTACAAATGTGCACTACCACACTTGGCTTCCACTATTAAGTTTCAGGGACTGCATTCATTCAACCTCACTCTGGAGACGGGGAAACTAGGGAACAGAGTTGCAAGGACATGGCCATAGGAAGGACATAGAGATTTGCTGAGGGGAAGGCCTTCGGGGACAGAAGGCCAAGCCCTGGAGAGCCTGAACTGGATCTGCCCTCTCCTCTATGGTCAAATCCTCCTCCTTCTGGAAGCTTCCGGGATTGGGTGGCACAGAGACAAATTCCACTCTTCTGCCCTACACTCTGGAAGGCAAGGTGTGTGCGTCGTGTCTTGTCTGCACTTACATTTGAGTGGGACTTTGTTGGACACAGGAGGCCTGTGACAAATGTAGGTGGCTCACTAACCTGTAAAGGTTAGAGTGGACTTTTTTTTGAGATAGGGTCTCACTATGTAGCCCAGGCTGGCCTTGAACTCAAGATGATCCTCCTGCCTCAGCCTTCACAGTACAAAGGTTACAGGCATGAGCCACCACACATGGCTGTCATTTTAGTAACCAACTATAGAAATGGTCCCTGAAAGTACAGCTTTTGGCTGTCATTTTAATAACAAAACAAGCAACTACGACTTGCTGGGAGCTTCCTGGAATCCCTCACCAGGCCTACACAGGGAAACTGAGGCTCTGGGATGTTACTAGTTTAAGTTCACCCAGCTACAAAGTGGCAGGGTTGGGATGTGAGTCCAGGTTGCCTGGCTCCTGGGTCTGTGAGGGGCAGCAGGGAAGTCCTAGTGTCTGTGAGTGTGACCATTAGCTCGAGGGTAACAGTGCGAAACACAGCTCTGGAGCCCCACACTCTGTACAAAGAGCACAGCTCCACTAGGCCCTTGGAGTGACCTCACCCGTCTGGACTTCCTGCCTCTGAATGGTAGAGCTTACCTCCTAGGAGTGTCATGAGAATTAAGAAAGTTAACTCTGAATATCATCACAAAGCTCACTATGATACACCGGGCATGGTGGCGCACGCCTGTGATCCCAGCACTCTGGGGAGCTGAGGCAGGAGTTTGAGGCCAGGCTGGGCTACATAGCTAGACCCTGTCTCAAAAAAACCCAAAAAACAACAAACAAACTTCAAAGCTCATTATGAGAGGGAGATTTACAGCCACGTGTGCTAGTTCGTGCTGTAATGCCAGCCACTCAGGAGGCTGAATCAGGAGAATCACAAGTTCAAGGCCAGCAGAGGGAACTTTAGTGAGACCCTGTCTCAAAATAAAATTTAAAAAGGGCTGGGGGAGTAGTTCGGAGGTAGGGTGGCCTGGGTTCCAACCACAATACCACACACACACAAAAGATAAGCACTTGTGAGGAACTCATTTCTGCTCTTGTTGAACTGTATGTGTGGGTGTTCCAACAGGGTGTGTGGTTGCTGGTCTGAGTGTGTGTGTGCGCACGTGTGCGTGTGTGCGCATGTACACACACATCTACTTATGTCTTTATCTCTGGGTGTTTGTGTGTGAACAAATGTGTCCATGTGCATGCAAGTTCTAGGGTCCCTGTGTGTTTTGAGGTCTGTCCCTGTCCCTGTCTGGCTGTACCCCTGAATTCTCTGTTTCCTTGTGAGTGTGAACACATGTCACGTGTGGTGGGAGCCACATGACCGTGTGCATGTGTGTGTCCAAGAAACTGTTTCTATGTGGCCACGCATGCTGCTCCTTGTGGGCATTTGAGCGCCCATGTATGACCCCACGGGCCCTGAGTGTACATGACAGTGGCTTTGTGGGTGTTTGTGTGTCTCTTCTGTTCCATGCAAGAGGAGATGAGGGGCTTAGACAGGACAGGAGGACGAGGGGGTCACTCCCTGTCTGTTGCTGGTGCCCAGTCATTGCTGGTGGCTGCTGTGTCATCCCCATCCCTGTCCTTCCCTCCGGACTGGTAGCAGACAGAGGGGGCGTGAGGGAAGCAGGTAGAGGGCGGTTTGAGTCTAGGCTTTTGTCTGGAAATCTCAACAGCCCTTAGTGCCCCTCATTACCCCTCCAGCCTCCTATGGCTCCCTACACCCTCCCCACCGATTGGGGCAGGGAATCAACACTCCCCCGGGAATTAGAAGCCGCCCCCTGTGGGCCAGGTTGTGGAGCAGGAGGAGTTGCTGGGTCTCTGCTTGTTCAGTAGTTGGTGGCATCCTTCCTGCTGGGTGCTTAAGAGTTGGGGGCTGTAGCATCAGAAACACCTTTGTCATGGCGCTATCTAATCCCAGCATTCTTCGAGACTGAGGCAGGAGGATCACAAGTTTGAGTCCAGTGTGAACAATTTAGCAATTTAGTAAAACCCTCTCTCAATAAATAAAACAAAATAATAAAAAGGGGCAAGAGCTGTATCTCAGTGTGAAGAACCCGAGGTTCAGTCCTCAGTACAGCAGGAAAAAAAAAGGCAGAGTCTCACTGTGTAGTTTAGACTGGGCTTGGACTCACTATGTAGCCCAGGCTGGCCTGAAACGCACGGTGATCCTCCTGCCTCAGCCTCCTGAGTGCTGCAATTACAGGCATGCACTACCATGCCCGGTTGCATTACACTGTTGAACCCTATGTATTAACTGAGCTGCTTTGGGTAAGCAGCCTTAGCCGTCCGAGTCTCATTTACAATAGCGCACACCAGAAGCACCCAGGGTGGGTTTGTAAAGCCCATAAATATTTAAAGGATGGAAATTGCCAGGATACCACTATCATTTACACAATCTTCAGACACAGGTTTTTCAGGATGTTTCACCAACCCACAAAGATCAAAGAAATCAGGTAGGAAACTGAAAGTGTTGGAGCTCTAAACCTGGACCCTGTACACAGGCCAGGACTCCCAGCTACTTTGGGGGCTGAGGCAGGAGGATTTCTTGAGCCCAAGGCTAGGCAACTTTTTTTTTTTTTTGAGACAGGGTTTTGCTATGTAGCCCAGGCTAGCCTCAAACTGACAGCAATCCTCTTGTTGGACAGCATATTACAGCTCCATTCCACAAATAAAGCAAAAAAAGAGCAGGAGCTCCAGAGTTTGACTATTCTGGGTTTAAATTTCTTTTCTTCTTTCTGGGGTGGGGTAAATTTCTTACGACAGGATCTTGGGCAAGTCATTTAACCTCTCTGAGCATCATTATCCTCCTTTATAAACTGAAAAACATTCAAGCCGGGCACGGTGTGGGATGTCCGTCATTCCAGATACTTGAGAGGCTGGGGCAAGAGATCCTAAGTTTGAGGCCGGTCTGGGCAATTTAGCAAGACTCTCTTGAAATAAATTTTTTTTTTTTTTTGGTACCAGGGATCGAACTCGGGTCCTTGCACTTGTCAGGTAGGCGGCAGAACTACTGAGCTACATCCCCAGCCTCAAAATAAAATTTTAAAAGGATGTAGGATGTAGGATGAGGATGTAGCTCAGAGCTAGAGTATTTGGTAGTATGCATGAGGCCCGGGTTCAATACTCAGGACCACAAATCCCAAAGCTGTTTTGAGGATTATAAGTCTTATATTGGAAGGCTTAGCACAGGACCCAGTATTAAGTACTAAGTACATGTCCTCAGTTGTTTTATTAATTACACTCACATTCTTTCTGTCTCCAGGTAAGGTTATGAAGCAGGAAGAAGAGGCTACCAACACCATCAGGTGAGAGCGCTGTCCTTTTATTTCCCAGCCTCTCTGAACCCTGTGCCTCTCCAATGCTGGACCCAGGAGGCCAGCCAGGCCCCAAACACATATCATTCACTCAGCTGGGACACCTCAAATTGAAGGTCAGAAAGGGAAAACATTTTCCAAATTGAACGAATCAGGGCAGAAGCTGTGAAGAGCCCTGGGACCCCAATCCCACCTCTGCACTTAACCTGGAGCATCACAGCCTCTTTATCCCCGCTCAGGGCTCAGTTTACCCGCCTACGTGACTACACCACAATAATCAGTCTTTCTGGAGATCAGCTCTTCCTCTCAAAAGGGGGCGCTGCGCCAGTGGGAGACCGGGACGGGCGGCGGCGCCAGAGATAAGCAGGTGGCCTTCTGGGTCTGGGTCATCAGGGGCTCCCCGGGATACTTTAAGCACCTATTAATACCGGCCCCCGGGGCGGCGTGGCACTGCGCAGGCGCTGGCGGGTTCCGCAGGCGCCGCGCGAGAACGAGCGAGGGATTCCCTCTGACGTCATTGCTAGGATACCAAACAAACACTCCAGCGAGCCGGTCGAGCTCCTTATATGGCTAATTGCGTCACAGGAACTTCTGGAAGGCGGGGCCGGGATCCCCTCCTGCCGAGTGGGCCGGAACATAGCCCCCGAGACCCCCAAGGCCGCGAGGGTCCTACAGGTGACCAGAACAAGGGTACCAAAGACCTCTTGATGGAGGGCGCGGGGATCGGTTTAGCAGGAACGGAGATTTTTGAGAACTTTGTTGAGCGAGGGGGAGTGACGTAAGCAGGGGGGCCGGGCCCAAGACATATAAATACAGGCTGGCGGCTCTGCGCTTCATTCATAAGGCTGAGAACTATCGCCACGACTGGGATACACGGAGCCCGGACTTGGGTACTTGATTATTGTGGTTCTTCTTGGAGGTTGTGAAGTTTGTTTTGTTTCTTCTTCTTCTTTTTTAACTCCGGAGAGAAAGTTTTTGGGAGAATTCTTCTAGGTATTTCTTCATTGTTTCCTGGAGGACCGACTTAACTTTTTCGTCTTATTACTCCCCACCCCCGGGGGATCCGCGGAACGCGTGGAAGAGACCCCACCTGAAGCGAATTCTGCACAGCTGGACAGCGTCTTCTGCCTCTGGGGGAGCGATCCCCGCTCGACCCGGTGTCTGACAGAGCCTGGACTTTCAGGAGATACAGCGGCATCCCATAGGAGCCTCAGCACTGCAGAGGAACTGCACAGAAACTTTGCTATTGTTGGAGCGGAGCGGGACGCTGCCCTCTCTCCGAGCTTCCCCGAACAGCGTACTTTGGGGACGCGCTCGGCTCACCCCGGACTCGCACCTTACTGACCCCACCCGGCCATAGCCTTGGCTTCCCGGCGACCTCAGCGTGGTCACAGGGCCCCCCCTGTGCCCAGGGAAATGTTTCAGGCTTTCCCCGGAGACTACGACTCCGGCTCCCGGTGCAGCTCTTCACCCTCTGCTGAGTCTCAGTATCTGTCTTCGGTGGACTCCTTCGGCAGCCCACCCACCGCCGCCTCCTCCCAGGTAAGCGCTAGATGGTAGAGGTGATGCTTTGGAAGTTTTATTTATTTTTGAAAGTGTAGAATGCCTTAAGTGGGGATCTGCCACCCCTCAAGTAAAGCCACACCAAAACCCGGTATCTGGGAGAAAATAAGCTGAGAGTGCACTTTGCAAAGTACCGGGAGATATTTGCAATTGATTGTGTGCGCGCGGGGAGGGAACGCGGCGGGGGGGAAGCGGGCAGGGGAATGCTCGCTCAGTGCAACGTGTATGCGGTAGCAGGGCTGACAACTTTTAGCTGGTTCTGGGACTCCCCCCAGTTCAGATCCCCAACCTGAAGCTAGGGTAGTTAGGCAGGAGGGGAAAATCCCGGGGAATCTATCAGTGTCTTCTATCTCTTTTCTCCTTCCCCGCGCCAACTCTGGCGCCGGGTCGGCCTCCACCCTGCGGGAAAGCGGGCCTCGAACCCTCCGCTGCGCAGCCTCCGCCTCCAGCGCGGAGACGTAACGGGGGACCCGTGCGTAACGGCTGACGCGCTGGAATTCTCCGTCTGACGCGGGGCACGCACGGCGCGCGACGCCCCCTTCGTCCGCCCCGCCCCTGACGTCCTGGGAGCGTTCTATTTTGGAACGCCGGGGCCACGTTGCTAAGGGAGGCAGTCCGGCGTTCCGATTGGTCCGCTCGGCGCGGGGCTTTGGCCAATCAACTTTCCCTTCCTATTTGGAGGGCGCAGTTCCCTTCCCCCTCTCTGTCCCTGGAACCCTTGGTTCTTAGGCGCTTGGGTCTCGTAAGGGCCTCTAGAGGCACAGCGAAAGGACGCCTGTCAGACGAGGGCGACCCTCTGCGACCCAGTGGGTTTGCGAGGCCCTTGTAGGGACCTAGCCTGTCGGCTCTTACTCTTTGTGTGCCGGCATTTATTCTGGAGATCTGGTGGCCGTCCCCTTATCGTCCCGGAACACACAGACACACTCACACTCCCTTTGCTCTGCCCCGGGTCCCTCCGGCTGGTCCGAAGACAGGACTAGAACAGACAGCCGAGGGGAACCAGCCAGGTGGTCTCCGGGAGCTCCGCCCCCTTCGCGGTTCCCAGGACGCTGATTGGACAGCGAGCCAGCCCTTCCCTCACCACGCCCCCCAGCAGAGTAGTTAAGCCTCCGGAACAATTCCAGGATTCCACTTGCGAGTGGGGGGCGATGAACACTGCTGGATCTTGGAGGGTCAGATCCTACACCATTCCCTTTCGAGACAGTCTGAGAGAGCCGAGTTGTCACTTTTCTCTACCTGTTTATGCACCTGAACCTGTCACTTGTCAGTCTCACTGGAGAGAGACAGTTACTTGAAACGATGCTCTCAACTCCTAGGCCGGTCCTCCAGCACCCTTTTAACTAGGACCCGCGCCCCTGCACAGGACTTCGCTCAGAGTGGTGTGTGTATGTGTGTGAGTGGAGAGAAGGCTTGGTCTAAGGCCTCTCCCTCTCCCTCCCCTTGCCTCTGGGGTGGGGGTGGGGTGTTATGGCTGTGGCTCCGTCCCCGGGGTTCTGTCACCAGGCCGTGTCCAGCCTCCTCCCCACCCCCTACACCTAAGAGTCACCAACCCGGGGTGTGATTCACCACCCGCTGGAACCGTGCAACCTTTCCCCGAGGAAGAAGGAGGAGGTAGAAGCCAGTTGAGCAGAAATCCTCTCATTAACCACTGCGTCACGGTGTAGTGGAAGGGTGGGTGTTGTGGCTTTTTGCCTGTGACACACACATCCACACCCGCTCACCCTGTGCTCACTCACAGGGTCGGTGTGTGTTATGTGTGTTGGGTGTGTGTGTGTTGGTGTCTTTGTTTGTGTGTCTACGCCTGTGTCTGTATGTGTCACCCCGTAGGAGTGCACCGGTCTCGGGGAAATGCCCGGTTCCTTCGTGCCTACGGTCACCGCGATCACAACCAGCCAGGACCTCCAGTGGCTCGTGCAACCCACCCTCATCTCTTCCATGGCTCAGTCCCAGGGGCAGCCCCTGGCCTCCCAGCCCCCAGCGGTTGACCCTTATGACATGCCAGGAACAAGCTACTCCACACCAGGCATGAGTGGCTACAGCAGTGGCGGTGCTAGTGGCAGCGGTGGGCCTTCCACCAGTGGAACTACCAGTGGACCTGGGCCTGCCCGCCCAGCACGAGCCCGGCCTAGGAGACCCCGAGAGGAGACGGTGAGTGGGGTGTGGGTCAGAAGTTGGCCTGGTGGAGGGAGGAGACAAGACAGCAGGAACTTTGTCACTCTTGGGGTGGGGGTCTGCTCAGGCCTCGAGGCTGCAGAAACCCTATCACTCTTGCTGCACCAGCAAGGACACAGGGGTCTGTGTTGGCTTGAGGGTCCTTGAAGACCAGCAGGTTTAGCAGGGATGGAGGAAGTGCACTGTATCCCCAGATCTCATGGCCTCTCTCTCCTCTACTCAGCTCACCCCAGAAGAAGAGGAAAAGCGAAGGGTTCGCCGAGAGCGGAACAAGTTGGCAGCAGCTAAATGCAGGAACCGTCGGAGGGAGCTCACCGACAGACTGCAGGCGGTAAGGGTGTTCCCTGGGTTGAGGGCACAGGAGGGGCGTGCTCTCCCCTTCTCCATTCTGCACCTGCACTGTGCCTTTATCCTGTGATCCCAACCACGGATGCCTCATTGGGAACTGGGGATGGTGTGGCCAGACAGGGTGGACCTGGGCACACACACAGACCCCTACACGCCTTGTCAGCTCCTGGCCACTCCCCCTCTTCTCTGATTTATGACCCCATGGACACTTCTCCTGGCTTCTTTTGCATTTTGTGGGGACAAGTGGCAGGCAGATTCAGTCATCTCTCCCATTTGGTTTTGGCCGAGCCATAACCCATTTTGGCCCCATTTTCTCCGTTTCCTTGACCTCCTCATCAACTATCCCAGGCTCCACATACCTTGAACATTTGGAAGAATCCATGAAACTCAATTATTATAATTTAAATTAATTCCCCACCTCCTGCCCCAGCCACCCACCGTTCTCCAGAACTTAGGATGGTGGCATTCACCAAAACCCACTCGTTTCTGCACCCTACCTCAGCCTGAGCTCTCTACTCTATGTCTGCACAAGGTGCCCCCCTGTTACCCTTCAAGAAAGCCAGAGCAATTTTCTACTTTCCTACGGGGAGTTAGCGGAGGAGGGGTGACAGTACCCAAAGTGTGAACAAGACATAGCCTTTGTTTATTCACTCAACAAACTTGTGTGCATCCTGCACACCTGGGAGACATCCATGTCCGCCCGACTCCTTTCCACTGCGCAGACTGGAAAATGGAGGCTCCTAGAAGGAACGACCTCAAATCCCGTAGCGCGCCAGGACTCCATCCCTTTTGGGAGTTGCTTGGAGTGGCCCCTGCTGTAGCGACCCTCAGGAGGGGCCCCAAGCCACCTTCTCTGGTCACTGACTCCCTTTCCTCCTTCCTCGACTTTCCTGCGACCTGGCCCCTGGGACCTCAGGAGACAGATCAGCTGGAGGAAGAAAAGGCAGAGCTGGAGTCGGAGATCGCCGAGCTCCAAAAGGAGAAGGAGCGCCTGGAGTTTGTGCTGGTGGCCCACAAACCGGGCTGCAAGATCCCCTACGAAGAGGGGCCCGGGCCGGGGCCAGGCCCGCTGGCGGAGGTGAGAGATTTGCCGGGGTCCGCATCCGCTAAGGAAGATGGTTTCAGCTGGCTGCTGCCGCCCCCGCCACCACCGCCCCTGCCCTTCCAGACCAGCCAAGACGCGCCCCCCCACCTGACGGCTTCTCTCTTTACACACAGTGAAGTCCAAGTCCTCGGCGACCCCTTCCCCGTTGTTAACCCTTCGTACACTTCCTCGTTTGTCCTCACCTGCCCGGAGGTCTCCGCATTCGCCGGCGCCCAGCGCTCCAGCGGCAGTGACCAGCCTTCCGACCCCCTGACCTCGCCCTCCCTCCTTGCCCTGTGAACTCTTTACACAAACACAACAAACAGACACGCAAGGGAGAGCGATTTGAACGAGGATGAGAGAGGGGAAGAGACAAATTGGGTGCGTGGCCTCCCTGACTCTTCTGTCTGACCCTCTGTCTCCACTGCCGTCGGACGAGAGGACCTCTTGTGTTTTGTGCCACCGCTTGCTTGTGTGCCCGGGCGAGGCCGGAGAGCTGGTGACTTTGGGGACAGGGGTAGGGAGGGGATGCACACCCCCAGATGCCTGTTGGTCCGCTGGCTTCAGCCCAACCTCTGGGGATAGAGGGGCGGGTGGGGGTGACGCCCACCTTTGGCGTCCTGTGCTGGGCGGGGTGGGGGAGATGGTGCGGAGTGGGCACGGGCTGCAGGTGGGCTGGAGCCCTCCCCAGAGAGGCCCAACAAGGAACGCGGCCTCCCTTGCTCTACACACCCCCTCCAGAGGGCTGACCGGGCTGGCTCCCCATCCCGACCCTGCTTATTTATCCCACCTTTCCATGAGTTAGACCCTCCTCTGGGCGGAATGGAGGCCTCGGGCCCCACCCCCACAGCCAGCCCCGGAAGCTGATGCTCCCTGTGATAATCAGCTCCCCCCAGACTTATTCTGAAATGTGAACTTCCTTCCCCGATTGTCCAGTCGTCCCCTCCTAGACAAAAAAACCCCGGCTAGGATGGGACTTTCTCACTCCCTAAGGTCCCCCCATTCAGTCCCCCTCCCCATTTCCGAAGGATCTCAGTATTATTCCAAACTCCCTCCTTCCAGCTACTCCCTGGCCATCCTTGTTGGACCTTTCTGGTTTCAAGCAGCAGGGGGCGCTGTGAGCGATGCCTTCCTGCTGGAGTGCTTTATACTGTGAATGAGCAGCCGGGTTGTGGGGTGGGCCTGGTGGGACAGGACCCTGACTCCTCAAAGCCTTCCCTGGGCCTCCTCAACCCCTACCTGTCTCCTCCTCCCCTCACCAATGTGTTAGACACAAAGGAGGAGCACAATGCAGAAGGGGGTTGACAGTGACACATCCACGTGGCCTCTCCCTCTCCCGGACCCCTGGCCTTTTTATTGAAGTCCCCACCTTCCCCAGCCTAGGACGCCAACTTCTCCCTGCCCTTGGCAGCGAGGGGCTTGACATTTTCGGGAGAAGTTTGAAGGGCTGAGGCTTTAGCCACCTGGACCCCCAATATTTTGGGACTGGCAAACATGGAGAGGCTGGGCTCCCCCAGTCCCATCCCTCCACTCCCTCAGCTCCGAATTTCGGTTCTGCCTCTCCCACCTCGCCTCTCCTTGAGCTTCAACCGTGAGTGAGAATTTCACCAAGAGGAAAATTTCTATTTTTTAATATGGGAGTGGCCCCGTCACTCTCTGTGTCGCATGGACAACATTCCACACCCTGTCCCACATCTCTGGCCCTAAACCAGACCCACCCTTACCTATTTATCCCTTCCCTGATTCCCAAAAGGCACTTATATCTATTATGTATAAATAAATATATTATATATGGGTGTGTGCGTGTGTGTGTGAGTGTGAGCGCTTCCGCATCTACCAGTGTGCCATGGAGTTGGAAATGCTCTGGAAATTGGCATCAGCCTGTCTCGGGCTGTCTCTCTCCATCCCTAGCTAACCCTTTTCTGATTGTCTCAGCAACCTGGCTGGTGCAACAGTCTCCAGCCGGCTCTGAGCGTTTCTCCTCTGTGTGCCCCTTTGACCATGTCTGACTGTCCCCAGTCCTCCAGCTGTGCACTCACTGGGTTAATTGGGGACCTGAGATATTAGTTTTCTGAGGAAGCCTGAGGGATGGTCAATTTTTGCAGTCTGTATGGTTGAGAATCCTGGGTACGAGTGTGAGTTTGGGCAGGTCCTGCCCCTGCCAACCACAGTTTATTGAATCCCCAAGCCCCTCCCACCCCATGCTGTATTTGTGACTTTTTTTTTTGTATTTTGCACCTGACCCTGGGGCTGGGGTGCCTTGTCACTGGGCTGCTCCACTCTGCCCTTGGTTCTGCACTGTCGCAAATAAAAAGCTCAGAAAAATGCATCCATCATGGCTCCGGATCTATTTTTCTCTTGACACCAATTACTTGGCTTCCTTTCAGCAAGAGAGAGTAAGGTTAGATGCTAAGGGGACTCTAAACACACACACACACACACACACACACAGAGAGAGAGAGAGAGAGAGAGAGAGAGAAGAACTCTGTAGTGAACCAGCTTACAGCAGGATGGAAGGAGGCTGGAAGTCAGGAGTGACTTCCCATGCACACAGGCCAGGCCTCTCAAGGGGGAAAAGTATGGAGGCAAATGCTAGCTGTGAGGGTTTCATGTGCTCAAGGGTCTCACGGGCATCCTGGTGAAGGAGGAATTTTGGTGAGAGGTGGGATGCCTCGAGGCTTCAGCAACAGTTAAAGGGGTAAAAACCAAGCCTGGCTAGAAGATGTTTGAGAAGTCTGCACTCTCACCGTTGCAGAACATTCCAGTTGTGAACAGAGTTCTCCAGGTGACATGCACTCCAGACACTTGGCTCTCTTCCCCTCAAGATGTTGCCTTCTGATTATCTGGGACCAACTCTATTGGGCCATGGACATATTGGGGCAAACTCAAGTCTCCATCAACAAAAAGTATTGCAGTTTTCTCTTCTCAAAGCTGTGTCAGAGCCATCCCCATTGCTACATTCAGCCCTCTTATTTGCATAGCAGCAAGCACTCTGAGGAGGGAGGGGGTGGTCCCGAGGACCTTTGAATGATTTAGCAAATGAATCAGCAGGAGAGTTGTCGGGTGCGCTGGCACACACCTCTCATCCCAGTTCTTGGGATGCTGAACAGGAGGATCAGGAGTTTCAGCCCAGACTGGGCTACTAGTGTGACCCTGTCTCAGAAACATGTTTTTGCTGAGCACCTCCTGTGAACTGGAGACGTGGCAGGGACTCAGCCCCAGGCCTGGCTTGCTCTCCTAGGGAGTGGATACAGATCCACCTGCAGTCAGAGACAGCACAAAAGGGATAGAACTGAGGGCCCCACGGGACTGAGGGGGCCCACCAGGTGCATCTACCTTCACTGAGGGTAAAGCAGGTCTTACTGGAGGAGGTCACAGCTGCGTTGGGTCCTAGGTGACACATGTGAAATATGGACAAGACTAGATGGCTGAACATTACGAGGCCAAACACCTGTTGGGGGAGAGAGGGCTTGATGAGTGGAAGGTGATAAAGGTCCATGGTTATGGAGCAAAGGTGTGGGGAGAGAGGTTAGCAGGGACCAGTTTCTGCAGGCCATTAATTTTCCAGGTGAAACAATTTAGACTTTCTCTTGAGGGTCCTAGGGAGCCATCCAGATTCTGAGCACAGGAGGGGCAGAGGCTGCTTTCTACTTTAGGATGACTCTTCTAGCCATCAGGCTAAGGGTGACTGGAAGGGAGGACAGCAAAACTAAAGAGAAGGCCTGCAACAGGGCCAGGGCCACAGGACAGGGAGGAGAGGAAGGATTCACGTGACATTTAGAGAGGAGCATGGCAGCGAACCCCTATGAGTCCAGCACTCTAGAAGCCTGAGATAAGAGGATCTCAACTTCCAGCCTAGGCTGGGCAATTGAGTGACATAGTGAGACCCTGTAAGAAAAAAATTTAAAAGCCTGGGGATGTAGCTCAATGCGAAGGCCTTGGATTCCATCTTACCCCCCCCCCCCCCAAATTTAGAAGTCATCGGCTTGGAAAGGACAATTCTGGACAGCAGTAAAGAGCAGGAGCTGGTGTTGTGAGCGCTATGGGGCTACAGCCTCCCCCAAACTGGGGCCCTGGAGGAGAGATTGCATCTGCCCAGCCTCAGTTTACCAGTGGGCAGAAAGGGGCTTCTGAGTGACAGCGCCCTGTGCACACTGAGCCATCCCTGCCATGCCCATAGCTACTATTGGAGACACCCCATCTGGGCCAGGGAAAGCCTTCCCCTGCGGTTCGCTGATCTCGCTCATCCTTCCAGTGTCTGCCGGAGTGTCGGTCACCCTGAGAGTAGGTCAGCTTTCCTTGTCTGTCGGCCTTCTGCATTCTGCACTTTTCCTTCCAGCAGCGCATGGTAATTCAATGAACAGTGGCAGGAGCCTTAGTCTGCGGCTCCCGCTGGACCACTTCCGCCCTGAGCCCGGGGCTGGGGCTGTCATCAGCGCTGTGTGCCCCCCGGAACGGGGCTGGTCACCAGCAGCCAGTCCACAAATGCTTCTTGAATGAGGGAATGAGAAAATGGGCACATATTTGATGAAAAAGTGTGTGTATGATGGAATACATGAGTGCGTGAATGCCTGACTGAATAAGCCAGTGAAGGGGAGAAACCCACGTGAATATCCTGGAGCTGTGTAGAAGAAATGATTTTCATCTTTTCCAGTCATCTTTGATATTCCCGCGTAAAAAAGAACCATGGGCAGAAACCACAGGGCAAGACGAGACCTTCAGTGGTGAGCTACGAGGCTGTAGCGACCTCTCCAGGTGCCGAGGTGACAGGGATGCCTTGTAGACCTCAGTCCTTAAAGTGGTTTGCAAGTGGGGGAAGAAGAAAACGTTGCTCCAGGACGCCCGGAAGGTGGAATTGAACCACTCTGTCGCTAAACAGCTACAGGTTTGAAGCCTGCACCCCAGACCACTGAGGATCATCCGGGCAGAGAACGTGGTTTCCATGAAGCTATATAAATTCCTAAAACTCTTCCTTTTTACCATTACGGTCATATACGTTTTGAACATGTGAGATAGTTAATATCAACCTCTATAAATTCTGCTTATGTAGTCATCATAACTACTGAAGTTTCAAAGTTTCTTATGCGTCATATGGCATGAATCATCCTCATCCTGGAAATTGTCTATTTACATAGCGCCATGCATTCTGGGAAGCAGCGTTTAGGGACCTGGTCAGATGTTAAAGAGGCAGGAATTCCTTTTTCCAAAATGAAAACTCAGTTTAAGAGAAGAAACTCATAGATCGGTATTCGGAACCCCCTTTACGGAAAATTCTGCGTTCTGCTGCTGAAGAGTAAATTCACCATAGGGTCTGAGCCGAGGCCCTGGAGGCTTTGGGCTGCGGCTACAGGGCCGTTGTGCCACCTGCTGTCCCTTTGTGGAACTGCGAGGCTTTGCGGAGCCAAAATCCACGGAAGGGTTTAAGCGTTCAAGGAGTCCCAGGCACTCTCCCCCTCCTCCTGCTGCTGCTGCTGCTGCTGCTCCTCCTCCTCTTCCTCCTCCTCCTCCTCCACCCCTCCCCCTCCCTCTCCTCCTCCTCCTCCGTGCTGGGGATGGCAAACATCCTGTCCCCACTGACTTTAAATCCCAGAGATCATAACAGTTTTATACCTCCGTGTTATGGTTAGGGACACTGAGGCTGAGAAACAAAAAATATCATCGCCCAGTTCACGCAGCTCATCCGGACATTATGATCATAAAAATACTGGTCCTTTTGGAACCAAAGTCGGATTTCTTGACACCGATGTCATTCTCCGGAATGAACCCCTCCCATGGTTGACATCTCACTGTAAAAGTGAAAATTCTCTTTGGTTTACAGACCCCTATAATTCTGCCCTTTCCACTCCATCCCCTTCACCTTTCGTTTCACAGACCTGGCTCAGGTACACAGGCAACCCTGCACACACCAGGCGCATTCCCTGCCTAGGGCTTTGGCATTTGCTGATCCTCCAGCCCGGGTTTCCTCTCCTCTGCGTGTTCTCACGGCTCTTCGCCTCCAGGGTGGGCTTGAACTTGTGATCCTCCTGCCTCAGCCTCCCTGAGTCCTGGGATTACAGGTGTGCACCACCATGACCAACTTCCAATATATATCGTAGGATGAAAGAAAGAATGTCGTTACTATTCTCCTCTGAGACTCAGTTTTCCCATCGGTGTAACGGGTAATAGAAGTGATTTCACTGGAGGAAATACAATGAGCAGTTGTACGCTCAATAGAGTTTCTTTCAACCTTCAACCTGTTTTTGACCAGTGGGAGGGGGTGCTGAGGACAGAGCTGGGTCTTTGGCCCTTCCTGGAATCATAATTCCACCAGTCCCTCTTTCCCCGTTCTTTCATTAATGTTTTGTTTGATGAAAGGTGTGACTCATCTTTAGAAAGTGTTGCTATCATTTTTAGTGTGGAAATTAAAAATATCGTCCCTGCTTGTCAAATCCAGATTCAAGATAAGTCCCCTGCATCCCTCCCCCTTTTTAAGTGAAATAGCTGCTGCTGGGATTCCTAAATACAAATACTGTGGCTGTACCTACTGCTTGAAATATCATGATCCAGCTCCTAAAAAGACATGTGTCACTATGGGCATGAGATGATTTTAGATGATGCCCGAATTTTGAATGTTAATATTTTTGTGTTTGTCTTTACTGTTATCATCTGTTATGGCAAGAAATATTGGCTTCCTTTCAAAGTGAGAAAGTAACATTCCTTGGTTGTTTTGTTTTGTTTTCATTTGGTTTTGTCTTTTTGGGACAGAGTCTTGCTAGGCAGTTCAGGCTGGCTTTGTACTAATCCTCCTGCCTCAGCCTCCCAAGTGGTAGGATTACAGGTGTGTGCCACCACACCTGGCTGCTTTCTTTTTTGGCTGCTTTGTTTTTTGAGACAGGCTCTCTCTATGCAGTTCAGGCTGGCCTTGAACTCACTATGTAGCCCAGGCTGGCCTCAAACTCAACAATCTTCCTGCTTGAAGAGCTAGAATTACAAGCATTTGGCACCACATCCAATGTAACATTTCTTTTATAAAATATATTTGCTCTATTTTATTTTGTTTGTTTATTTATTTATGTTGCCCTGCTGGGGATGAAACCCAGAACCTCATAATGTAGGCAAGTGGTCTACCACTAAGCCTCATCACTAGCCCCATTTTTTTTTTTTTGAAACAAGGTCTTGCTATGTAGTCCAGGCTGGCCTCAAACATGTGCTGATCCTCCTGCCTCAGCCCCCTAAATGCTGAGATTGCAGGCATGAACCACTATACCCAGCCAGCCCCAGGTTTAATTCTATATTAGCCAATTTAAAGAAAATGATTAAGCAAATCACAGAATAGTTGATTTAAGGGTAATGAAAGGCACAAAGCACTGACTGACATTTGGGAAATAACATCATAACTAACAATAGCAGCTTCTGTTTAATGAGCATTTACTATTCAGGGTATGAACAAAAAATATGACCAATACTCATATTAAATTTTTTTTTTTACTCTAGCCAGGCATGGTGGTGCATGGCACATCCCCAGCACTCAGGAGTCCGAGGTAGGATCACAGAGTTTGAGGCTAGTCGGGGCTACATAGTGAGTTCAAGGCCAGCCTGAACTACATAGCAAGATCTTGTTCAAAAAACGACAAGTAGTGTTGCCATTAGTCCCCCTTAAAATACTCCCCCTTGCTTCAAACACACTTATGCAACTGTTCTTGGCACTTTCCAAAGGAATTTATGGTTTATGTTTAGGGCACTTTCTGTCAGCCAAAAAAATTACCATGCGTCCTCATTCACCTTGTACACTGGATCTGGCACCGCGCAACTCCTGGCTCTTTCCCAAAGTCAAAATGACCAGGAAAGGTAAATGTTTTGAATCAATTCAGAACATAAAGGCAGCCACAATAGTGTAACTAGACACAAAAGAGGTTTCCAGAACTGCTTCAGAAAGTGGCAAGAACAATGGGATAAATGGGTTCAAAGTGAAGGAGAGGATTTGAGAAGAATTAATGGTAATGTGTCTTGTAAAAAGAAAATTTTAAACTTAAGCATTCACTGTATTTTATTCCTACACCTCATATGTCAGGCTCAGTTCCAAGGACTCTGAAGGATGACAGCTTCCTATTTGAGGAAACTGAGGGTTTGAGATAGGAAGTTACCTGCTTAAAATCACACAGCTGGGAGTAGTAGAGCCAGGATTCAAACACAGGTCCATGGATCTTTGGACTCTGGTCTCCCCCTATTTTCTCCTTCCCCAGTTTTGTTTTGGAATTTGGGCCCAGTGAGTCCACGAGGCCCTGCGCTTGGCCATCAGGCAATTAGAACAGAGAGTAGCGAGTGGTGAGAGACGCTGGGTGGTAGACTAGACATAGCTTCCTAACTGGTGTAGAAGACTAGGGCCACACGTAGGTGTGTGGCCTGGTGACAACGTGGGCAATGGGGATGTCCCCGAGTTTGAAATCTGTAGCATGAGAAAGAGTTTGGATATGTTTGGGGAAAACACGGGTCTGCATCTCGGGGGAGCTGGCTTGCAGTAGGCACAATGTAGGATCCATGAGTGGTGTCTGCCGACAGCACTGGCGAGGAACATGGCTGCCCTGGTACGAGTGATGTCTTAGGATCTTCCCCTCAATCATTCACAATCTAAACAGATTGGAAAGATGGCTTCTTCCACAGAAATAGGGAAGGTTGTCCTGGAGTGTCCCTTAAAAGCTTTTCCATGCAGGAAGGTGACAGCTGAAGAAGGCTGGAAGCACAGAAGGCCTTGTTTTCCACAGGAGTCTTTATTACAGTATAAATCCAAGCTCAGGCCTCCTTTGGGCCCCATGCATATCCCCTGCATTGGGCCTGGTGGCTTACTCCAGACACCAACCCCTCACGGCGCCTCCAGCGGTGGAATTGCGGAAGTGCGGGGCGGTGCCTGTCTAGTCAACTACAAGTCCCAGCAGAACCCGCGAGCCAAGGTGCCTAGCCTTTTCTGGACTCTTAGAGCAGAGCCTCTTGGGAAATGTAGTCCTAACCGCTAGGGCAAATTAGCGGTTTCCCTAATGGGCATGATCCTGACACCCACCGGAAACGGCTCAAGTGGCAGAGATGGGGAGTGGACTAGGATGAACGGGAGACGGAGGGAGGCAGAGGGCTGCTCGGGGAGGGGGCAGCGTCCCGCGGGCAGAGACACCCCTCTTATTCGGCTTTGGCTTTGGATCCGGAGACTGCGGCTGCTGCTGAGGCGAGGGCTCCCGTACCTGGGATCTTAGCTCGGATCCTGAGGGAGAAACGCTTGGAGTCACGAGGTGTGGCAAGAGATGGTGGAGGCATGGCAAACTACGGAAAAGCTAGGTGGCGGGCAGCTGAGTGCCCAAAGCCAGCCCCAGCCCTCCACCTGGAATCGTCTGGAATGGCCTGGAATCGTCTGTCACTGGTTCTAAGAAAGGGGCACTCAGAGCCAGGAGATTTGGGGGCAGGGAGCGTGGAGAGAAAATGTTGCCACCCACCCACCTCCCACCCCTGTCCGTGGCCTCATGCTTACTTAGCTTTGATGTGGCTCAATTGATTGGTCACCAACCCCACATACTGGTCAATCTGGGCCTGGGGAGATCAAGCAGGAGTGAGAGAAGGAATTGGAAGGGGTTCTTCTCCTTAATTCATGGAGGAGACTGCTTCCTCTCCTCCTTCCACATCAGGGGCTAGGAGTGTAGCCCACTGCTCTGCCTTCAACTTTGAACCCAGTCAGATGCCCTCGGGAGTCTGCAGCTCGAGCTGTGGGATCGGTCAGTTGCTTGGTCCCTGCTCTGTGTAGGCAGTGATGTCAGGTGGACCCAGGTATCTGTCAGCAAGCTTGCTCCGGAGCACCAGGTTAAGCTTTCAGTGAGTCCATGTGTTGTGAGGTAGGGTGAGAGAAGAGGGTGGTGAGTTGCTGATGGGCTAATCTGAACACAAGTCTAATTTACAATTGAGTTGAATTTGGAGTCTCAGGGATTCAGTCCTGTGAGGAGTTAACTAGGTTTATGTGTCTAGCAGGGTGTGTTATGGTCTGGCTCTCAGCTGGGCTGAGAAGGCAGTGTCCATCCGTTTGTCTGTCCCTGATAGGTTGCCTGTCACTTGTGCCAGTGTGCCATCCCACCCAATTCTGACTGGCATGGGAGTGGATCCGGGCTGCTTCAGGGTGTGAGGATATTCAGCAGTCTGTCTCTCTTGGGCTGAGCTGGGTGACAGGCAGATCAACTAAGGCTGGGGGTGGATGGCTTGGTCTGTTTTTCTTCAATTGGAATTTGTGTCTGTCAGTCTTTGGTGGTACCCAGGGAGAAGGCATTACTCTATCTGCCTGTTTCTGGGTGGGATGAGTGTCATTCATTCTCAGACTGTGTCAAAAACAAAGATGCAAGTCAGGCCCTTGCTCCGTGGTGAGGACATGTAAATAAGTGAGACTGTGGGTGCATCCTCAGAAAGGAGTATTAGTTGGTCACCTGCCATAGGTGGGGGCATGTCAGTCGGATCCTCGCTCTTTCTGAAGACACCAATGAAAATGCCTGTCTAGCCAAGTGTGCTGGCCCATGCCTGTAATCCCAGTAATCTTTGAGGCTGGGGTGGGTGGATCACAAGTTCCAGCCCGGCCTGGGTAACTTGGCAACACCCTGTCTCAAAATAAAAAATAAAAGGAGGTTCAATCCCCAGTACCAGGAGTGGGGGAGAGCCAGCCTCTGGCTACTGAGACATATTGGTTAGACTCTAATTCTCATATGGAGGAGCAGCAGTCAGAACCCCTGGGTGTGGCTGGGACATCTGTCTGTGGGGCCCTGGTCTGGAGGGAGGCAGTCAGACCACCCATATTTGCTAACAGTGGGCTTGCCACACCCACCTGGTGCTGCCGGTACAGCAGGGGGACGGTGAATAAAGCCATCACTCCTGTGGGTACAGAGATGAGATCAGGATTTTCCCAGGAGACTCACAGCTCCATCTGGAGCCCTGTCCCCCACCAAAGCCTCCTCCTGACCTTGCCCCCCACCCCAGAAGATTTTCCAGCTCACCCAGAATGAGAAGAGTCAGGCCATTGAAGACGGCACCCACAAAGGTCAAGATGTAGAAGAGGAGGGCCAGCTGGGGGTGAGGGTCATGGTCAGCAGGGCCCACGGGCTGTGAACTTACCCAGTCATGGCCCTCCCACCCAGGGGCACAGAAGTAACCACTGGGAACCCAGGATGGGGGACTTCCAGTCACCTTAAGGGAATCCACAAGGTCTTCTACCAGGAAGAAATGTCGAAGCTGCGTGGCCATAGATACCACATGAGAGGCAATCTGCTGTGACAAATGTTCTGTTTGCTCCCGAGTCAGGGTCAGGTCCACATTAAGGTAGGCCCTGATGGGACAAAGGGGTGGGGACACTTCAGTGGGGGCATGGGGCTCAGACTGGGAGGAAGTGGCTGAAACGAGGGCAATAAATAAGGCTTGGGAGGAACAGCAAAGTTAGGATTGAGGGACAAATCAAAACACATGTAGGGGGTTGGGGTCAAGGCCAGGGTCAGGAGAAGAAGTCAGGGATTAAGGGATTGAGATTAGGATTGGAGTTTAGGGCTGTGGGCCAGTAGTCAGAATCTGGTTTACAATCAGGGTCAGAAGAGAGGATTAGAAGGAAAAAAGATGAGGGTGGGTCAGGGCGAGGGTCAGAATCAGCGGCTAGGGCTAGTTTGAGGTCATGGTGAGAGTGTTGGTCAGTGCTGGGTGTGACAGGGCTTAGGGTCAGGGGTTCTCACTGGAAGGGGTTGGCTCCATCCCCCCGGTGCACAGCCTGCAGCACTTTGCGGTAGACCCTGAGAGAGATGGTGCTGCAGAGCAACAGCAGAGCCACGTGCGCTGCCACGGACACGATGCTGAAGTGCAGGAGGCAGAGGAGGGAGACCATGAGGCCTGTAAAGACCACTCCCGACGTCCTGGTGTCCTTCCAGTACAGCAGGTCCACCACTGGGAACAGGGGCAGGCATCAGGCTGGGGCTGGGACTTGGCCCTGTTGACCTCCTGACCCTCGTTTCCCATCCCACAGCGGGCCTAGACTTAACAAGGCAGCTCTCAGAGCCCTGACCCAACTTCCACATTTTCAGCATCCTGTTTCTCCTCCCAGAAAATCCAAGTTAACCACTTAGCAAATCCCCTTAACCTTACTCTGCCTCATGTTACACGTGGACAAAAAATGCAAACTCATGCCCTTTACTTAATGAAAACTGGAAAAAGAAAAGAAAAGAAAAAAAAATATATATATATATACATGTTTCTGCATCATGGATATCTCATTGCACTTTTCCTCCTAGTCAACTAGAAGTTTTATTTGTTTTTTCGGTACTGGGAATGGAACCCAGGGCCTTCTGCATGCTGGGCAAACCGTCTACCACTCAGCTAGCTCCCCAGCCCTAAATAGTTTTTAATCCATTTTATTTTTCTTTGTGGTACTGGGGATTGAACCCAAATGCTCTACCACTGAGTTATACCCTTAGTCCTTTTAATTTTTTTTTAAATTTTGAGGCAAGTTCTTGCTAAGCTGCCCTGGCTGGCCTCCAAGTAGCTAGGATTACAGGCATGCATCGTCACATTCAGCTTCTTGATTTATTGCTTTTAAGAGCTACAGGAAGCTGGTCTATGTGTCCACCTAGCCTGTAATCATAACGTGCAGGAGGGCTGACCTGGATTACATAGTGAGACCCTGTCTCAAAAAAAAAAAGGAAGAAATAAAAAGAGAAAAAAGAGAGATAGAATATTTCAAACCGTGGCTGTGCCATCGTTCACCGTATTCAAATGCAGCCCTATTCCTAGATAAATCACTTGTTTCCTAACCACTCTCCTCAAACATCATGGCAAGTAACAGCCTTCCACAGATATTCATATCTCCTGGAAATTCTATTTCTGAGATAGAATCCCAGGGGCAAAATTGCTGGTGAACTGGTTGTGTATTTTTTAATCTAATACATATATATTGTCGGATTGCTTACTAACAAGACTAACAATTCTTTGGGGTTTTTTTTGGTACAGGGGATCGAACTCAGGACCTTGCGCTTGTGAGGCAGGCATGGTGCCACTGAGCTAAATCCCCAGCCCTTGTTTTGTGTTTTTGAGGCAGGGTCTTGCTATGTAGTTCAGGCTGGCCTTGAGCTCACTATGTAGCCCACCATGGCCTTCAACTCCTGTGGACCCTCCTGTCTCAGCTTCCTCAGTGCTGGGATTACAGATGTGCACCACCATGCCAGGCTAAGACTAACAATTTTTATTTCCACGAACTACATAAGAGTGATCTTTTTCTAACATCCTGCCCAGCAACAGATGTTGTGTTCTTTTTCATTTCTGCCAGCCTGACACTGCAGAGTGGGAACACCTTGACATACCTACCAACACGTGGGTTTTCTAGGCAGGCGGCGGAACCACTGAGCTAAATCCCCGGCCCTACATGGGTTTTCTAAATCCTAAATGTATTAGTAACACCATCTCCTTTCTAAGCCCTAACTCAAATTTCTGACCCTAAATCCACCTCCCAGCATGAGCCCTCATCAGTCACCTCCCAACTCCAATGTTTCATCTCAACCATCTAAATTTTCACCGCCTCCTGAGGACCCACTGCCATTGGAGCCCCACCAGGAGCTCAGTATCCTTCCATGTCCCCCCTTCTCCTCAGTCTCCAGTCAGGCTGACCCATCCGACAGGCTGCTCCCCCTTCTAAACACATTCTCCCTTTTACCCCTAAACGGGGCAACGCCCTCCACCCCCAACACGCGGCCCTCCTTCCTGCGCAGGCGCCCCAGGCTGATGCCAGCGAGTGGGGGAGGGGCCGGGTCGCCTGAGGCGGGGTCTAAGTTTAGGCCCGCTAGGGGGAGGAGGGCTCGCCCTCAGCTGTGCTGGCCCGTCCAGGCCCTGAGTGACAGCGCCTTCTGGGCCCGAGGCTGGGGGAGGGGGTCTCCCTGCTCCTGGGCCCCAAAGCTCTGGCTTGATGAAAAGGGGACCCCACATTCTCTCTACAACCTCCATGGACCCCTCCTTCAGCCCTCCAGCCCCAGCCTGCAGCCCTGGGGAATCCAGGACCAGTAGGAAACATGCCCCAGATTGGAGGGAAATAAAGGCAAATCTGGACCTTTTTCTGCTGTCCCCCAACCCCTGCCCCAGGCCGCCCCGCAAGCCCACCTTTACTCCCCATCTCGGTTGGCGGGAGAGGCTGTGGACACCGCCACTTCTCCGGGATTTCGCCCACTTCAGTGGGACTAGGAGGGAGGGGGTAGAGGGGCGGGGCTGCTTTGTATCCGGCCAATGACCATCCATAGAGGTGGGGACAATTCCAAAATGGGAGCTCTTTGTAAACAGCCCACAATGATGATGTCTATAACCAACCCGTGGCCAGTCCTGGAGGTGGAGCATATTTTAAAGAAAGGCTGGGTCAATTTACAAATGGCCAATAGATGTGGTCAGGGATGAGGAGAATTTTCTTTTTAAATGTGTAGAGCTGGAAAAGGCCCATGTACACGTCCAAGAAAGACATTTATATTTTAGCAAACAGCCAATCTTAATGCTGAAAGGAAGGCTAACTTCTCAAGTGGGCTGGGAACTGTATAGAAATAGCCAGTGGTAATCTCAGACAATGGGAAAGTTTTGAAAGGCTGGGATTTATACTATCTCCTCCCTTCTCCACTGTCCTCCGTTCCTTTAAATCCCAATCCTCTCTCCCTTCCCGGCACAAGGAAGCACCAGTCCACATGCTGCTTACCCAAAGGGTGTGGCTCCAGACTGCATTCTGATTGGCCCCTGCTGCGGAGACACTGCCCACCTTTTGGCTCCCGCTCAAGTGGTCCACAGGACTCTTCCTCCTCTTCCAGTGTGGGCTCTTCAGGCCCTGAGTTCGGATCTTGGAATCTGGGTGGGGACGGGATCCAGTCCTGGGTAGTCCCAGAGCTGGAGGTGGGAATGGGATGGGGAGTCACGACTTCCGGCGGCGAGGACTGAGCAAGTCGGAGCTGTAAGTCCAGTTCTGTGGTGGTAGAGAGCAAAGCCATGAGCCTCCTCCCAGGTGGTGCCCAAGGCGGGAACACCCACCCTTTGGGGCTTAGGTCCCAGCACCTCTGACATCTCACCTTCTCCAGTCTCTCCAGCCTCCAACCTGTCTGGCTCCTCGTCTTCCAGTGGAGTGGAGCTGCTGGTGGCGGAGTCCTCCCCAGACCCTGTTCCTGGGGCAGCCCAGCCCAGCTGGTCTAGGTGGAGCCTCAGGTCCTCCAGGGGATGCTCAGCTGGAGGGGCGGTGTCGGGGTCGCCAGGGCGTCCAGGCTCTGGGGACTGGCTCAGGCTGGGGATGCTCTCCAAGCTGTCTCCCAGGCCAGGCTGTGGGGGCAGGTCTCTCGGTTCAGAGACCGAGCGGCCCTGGGGCCTGGAGCGGCGGGCGACTGAATCCCTGCGGGCCCCGGAACCCACTACACCGTCGAAGGCTATGTAGGAGAAGGTCAACTCCCTGGGGGTGCCCCAGTCCTGCGACGTGGTCTCCTCTTCGTCATCTTCCGAGAATTCCCGGGCAGTGTGCAGCTCCCGAAAATCTGAGTCGTCGTTGCCTCCTCCAATGGGCAAAGGGGGCCGTGAGCTTCTGGGAGCAGAAGGCTGACCTGCCTAGAGGTGAAGCCCTTGAAAGTCCTGCCCTGGCAACCCCCCCCAACTTACCTTCTGTGGAATCTGGGGTGGAAGAGGCTGTAGATGGAGCTTCCTCTGTGAGAAGGAAAGAACCAAAGACTTAGAACTCTCAACTGTCTGGATCATAGAAGTGTGCCAATTCTGGAATCTTGGATGTCCCGAATTACAGAATTTTAGAATATCTGGATCCCAGGATCTTTACCACATTCTGCCTGCAGAATTCTGCCTATGCTGTCAGTTCAGAGTCTTAAAAGTTCATATCCAGGAATCTTAATCTTAAGAGTCTTCAAATGAGGGATCAAAGGAGGTTTCCATTCATTCTTTCAACATTTACTGACCATCGACTATATGCCAGATACTGCTCTAGGCCCTGGGGATTACAGCTAAGAACAAAACAGAAAAATCGCTGCCTTATACAGTCTATACACTATGGGAAAGACAATATATAAATAAAGTGGAATCCTAGTAAGTGTGGGGAGAAAAACAAAGCAGGGAAGACAAGGGAAGAGAAAAAGAAAAACAGAAGGAGCCCTGTTTCGGACACAGTGGATAAGAAGGCTTCTCTAATAAGATGATGTTAACCAGAGACCAGAGTGGAGGGAGAAAGCTATGAAGACATCTAGGGAAGAGTCTTCAAAGCTGAAGGGACAGCCAGTGCAGTGTCCCTGAGAGAAGCACTAGACTTGCCATCTGTGAGGAACCCAGTATGGGAAGGTGTGACCCGGGTAGGGGAGGATCACAGGGGACACTCTTTGTAATGTGAGGTAAGGAGAAGATCTTAGAATGCACGGATGAGTCTCTAGTGTGCAAAACACAGATGCTTGGGACTTGGGTATCTGGACACTCCACACATGGAAATGGCCACATCTGAGCCGGCCGCCATCCCCAGCTGACAGACCCGCCCCGGGTGGGACAGAGGATGTAAACACGGTCTGCCAGAGACCAGGGCTCAGAGGTCCAAAGAGCCAAGCGGGCATTTTCAGCCGGGGATGCAGTCCCTGGGAGCTGGCTCGAGCTCTGCACACAGGAGATGCTCCGCGCCATCTGGAAACGGGAACCAGACCCCATTTCCGCCCCCTGGGGAAATCAGAGGCCTGGAGTGGGGTGGTCCTTCCCCGGGGTGAGGGTAATCAGTGCAAACGCCCGCTAAAGCGCTGGAGTCCGGCACCCACCCAGAGGTGGCTGCTTTCCGGGGACAGGGGCTCCAACAGCTGGGCGAGGTGAAGGCTGCCTCTTGGCCAGGAGACGAGGTTGGGCCCAAGGACGGGCGAGGGAGGCAGACCCCTCTCCTCTAGCCTGGCTTTGCCCCTCCATGCTGCCTCCGCCCGGGCAGCTGTGGCCAGCACCAGGGCCCGGGGACAGCTCCCCTCGAGCCACCTCACCCCCCCCCCCCGCCCCAGGCTGGGCGGGGCGACACCTCCGAGGGCCCAGCGCGCCCCTGGCCAGCCAGCTCAGAGGCCCCCTCCTCCGCCGGGTTCAGCCGGGTCCTCCGGGTCAGGATGCCCCCGGGGCCGCCAGACCGCGGGCGGGGGGGAGGGGACAGCTTCCTTTGTCTCCTGCGCCTCCTTCCCTCATCCCGGCTCTCTTGCGGCAAGGCGCACGGGGGAAACCAGCCGGACCCTCCTCCGGCCTCCGGGCCGGGCCGGGCCCGAGCCTCCAGCTACTCACTGCAGTGGGCGAAGACCGGCAGGACCTGCCCCATGGCCCCCCTCGGGCCTGCATCGGGACCCCCGCCCGCTCCGGCCGCGCCGCCCTGGGCCCGGGGCCGCGGCTGCTCATCCTCGTCGCGCCCACGACGCCGCTGCCATCCTCGCCGCCGCCTCCTCCTCCCGGGCTGCTCCAGCAGCCGCCGCCGCCCTCTGCTCGGCTCCGCTCGGCTCGGCGCGGGCGGGCGGGGCCTCGGTGGAGCGGGCACTGCAGCGCGGGGGCCGGGGGCGCGGCCAGGCGACCAAGGGGGCGGGGAGGGGCGGGCAAACGCGGGCCCGCCCCCTCCCTGGGGCGTGGTCTCTTGACTAAAGGCGCTCAGGTAGCAGGGCCCACCGCAGGGAAGGATGGACTGGAAAAGCACCTAAAGGGTGCGGTCTAGAAAGAAGGGGCCTCAGCCGTTAGAGGAGGGGCAGAGCCTGGGCAAGATGAGGGGCTGGAAAGAGAAAGGTGAAGGTGTCCAGGCGGAGAGGCTGGGGCCAGGTGGGGTGTCAGGGGTGACATTGAGGAGGGTCTAGAAAGAATCTAGTGCTCTGTCGGAGGTAAGATCCGACACTGGATTCTCGGAGGGAGCGGGAAAGGGGCGAGGAAAAGCACTAAGGAACTTTAGAGGCGAGGGGAGGAGCTCTGACGCGGTGGGGCTGGCGCCTAGGTGGGATTTGCGCAGGCTTGGAAGGGGCGGGGCGAGAGGCGTGGCCGAGAGGGAATCGGGAAGACCCGGCAGCGGAGGGGCGCGGCCCAGAAGGAGACCTAACCTGGTTTTCAGGGCCCAGCAGCCAGCGTTTCGGGCTAGGCTGGGATTAAGAGGAAGAGTTAGAGACGACGCCAGGACTGAGAACTTGCAAGGGTCTGGACAAGTGCACCCCAATGGTTGGGCGGCACCTGGAAGACAAGCGGTGCGAGCCTGGGGGCCGGGCCCAGTGGGAGGAATCGGAAGAGTGTGGTGTTGATAAGTTTTGAATCTGGGGGCTGGACCACTAAAGTGGGCGGGGCTTGGGTTGAGCCTGGCTGGGAACTGAAGCCAGGGAGTTGTGTTGAGAACACGGTTTCTAGAGCTCATTTCTCTGTAAGATCGATTCTTTCTCTGCGAATTTTCCCCCCCTTCTGTGCTTTAGTGATGTGTAACTGCGTCAGGTGGTAAGTGATATGTAACAGTTGGCCGCTAGGACCACTTTTTCCTAACCCAGATCCCAAACTCCGCTTGGAAGGTGTAGGACAGAGGGCCCCAAGAGTGACCTGAGTTGAGTGCGGGTCAAGGAAAGGGAGGAGATTTAGTTGGTTTACACTTTCAGAGCGCGGGGATTAGCGGGGTGCGGGAGGCAGGTGGAGAGAGTGGAGCCTTCTGGATCCGCGGGCGGGAGGATGGGGGCCCTGGGCCGGCTGCTGGAGTGTGTCCTCTGGCCAGCGATGCGCCCAGAGGCCACACCGGGGTGGCGTGGCCTCTTGGGGCCTGCACTTCGGAGC
Organism: Heterocephalus glaber; assembly: GCF_053883595.1. Lineage (NCBI taxonomy): Eukaryota > Metazoa > Chordata > Mammalia > Rodentia > Bathyergidae > Heterocephalus > Heterocephalus glaber. The sequence goes on from NW_028258450.1 coordinate 2,550,366, forward strand.
GAGCGCGGCGCAGGGCTGGCGCGCACTGCGCTTGGCTCGCTTTACCCGGGCTACCCGCGGGCTGGGCTTTTTTAGCGGTCCTCCACGGCCACGCCCACGGCAACCGCAGGGTGCGAGCCGCCCGCTTCGGCGCCCGCTGCCTGCCTGGCCACGTGCTGGAGGAGCTGGGCCCCGCGTCCTGCGAGCCCGAGGCCGTGCGCGGGGCGCTGCGCCGGGCTTTCCTGAACGCCGACCAGCGCCTGCGCGCGCTCTGGTCCCGTGGCGAACCGGGCGGCTCCACCGCCGTGGCGTAGCTCGTGCCCCCGTGCTTTCTCCACCTGGCTCGCTGCGGTGACCCCCGAGCGGTGCTGAGCCGCGCCGGCGCCGTGGCCTTCAGCCCGGAGGACCACCGGCCGTCCGGCCGCGGGAACGCGGGCGGCACCCTCCGCCGCCGGCGCGTCCTAGGCTCTCTGGCCGTGTCGCGAGCGCTAGGCGACTTTGCCTACAAGCAGGCTCCGCGGAGGCCCCCCGAGCTGCAGCTGGTTTCCGCCCAGCCCGAGGTGGCTGCTCTGGCTCGCCGGGCTGAGGACCAGTTCGTGCTCCTGGCCTCGGACGGCGTGTGGGACGCGATGTCTGCAGCTGCCCTGGCGCCACTGGTGGCCTCGCGCCTCGGTCTGGGCCTGGCCCCGCAGCTTCTCTGCGCGCAGCTGTTGCACACGTGTCTGTGCAAGGTCCTGGGGCCGGGTGTGGGACCCTTGAAGCTTGGAGCAGTAGAGGGGAAGAATTCCGAGTCTGGGGGAGGAGGGACTGGGACAGAAAGGGACAGGGCGGAGGCTCAAGCCGGGGGCGTGGCTTTCGGGATTGGGCGGGGCATGGGGGCGGTGAGGGCGGAGCCTGAAGCAGGCTGAGGGCCCGCTGGGAAAATGGTGCTAAACAGGCGGGTGGGAGGGACTGAAGCGAAGGGGCGTGGTCTTGGGCATGGGGGCGGTGCTGGAACCTAGAGACTGGGGCTGAGGTAGTAAGAAGCACCAGAAGATGCAAGAGCCCCTGGACAACAGAGTAGGCAGGTCAGATACAATGTGCCCGTCACTTAACAAGGCGGGGCTAGGACAGGGAGAGGGTGTGGCCTAGCAGATTGCTCCAAGTGGGACAGAGTTTGGTGTCTTTGCTTTCTACCCTCGGGACTGGTCTCAGGGTCTTGTAATGAGCTACATCCCCAACGGGTCACTTCCCTCTTCCTGTTCTTGTTGTTGATCTGGGCACAGGGCGTCCTTAAATCGCGAAGCTGCTCGGGCTGCTTTGAGCTTGCCATCCCCCCAGAGTGCCAGGTCTGCAGACACGTGCCACCGCACCTGGCTGATGGCTTGGTTCAGACTGGCAGATGGGCGAGACTTGGGAGAGATGGGCACAACCAGCCTGGAGAGGGGCCGTGGGCACCAGGGTCGTGGGGAACCTATCCTTCCAAAGGCATGGAACCCTGTGCTAGAGCCTCCGCCCTCTCCCACCACGCTCCCCTTTGTCCACTTTACCCAGGGCAGACTGGACAGCATGACCTGCATGGTGGTCTGCTTCCCAGGGGCCCCCGGGCCGTGTGAGGAGGCGATCCAGAGGGAGCTGGCGCTGGATGCGCCAGAGTTGCTGGTGAGCAGGGGCCCAGAGCCCAGGGGGAGGGGCGATGCCAACAGGGGCTCCCCCACAACTCTGACCCCCTTCTCAGAGCTGTGTGCCTCTGCTCGGGAGCCCCTCAGCCTGAACACCATCTTCAGGACTCTAGCCTCTGAGGACACGCTGGATTTGCCTCCTGGGGGAGGCCTGCACTGCAAGTGAGCTGGCTGGGGGTTTGGGGGTGGAGTGGCAGGAGGAGGGTCTCCTCCTGAGGGCCTTGCTCTGCTCCCCAGGGCTACTGTCATCGCTGAAGCTTATTCTCCACTCCACCAGGCCTCAGAAGAGTGTTGGGAGGTAAGGACCCTCTGTTGTTGCTTTGTTTTGATTTGTTTTGTTTTGCAGCACTGGTGATTGAACCTGGAGCCTTGCACATCTCAGGCAAGTGCTCTACCACTGAGATACATCTGCCGTCTATGACCTGCATTTTTCTTTCTTTTTGCTAAGTATTCCACCCTGGCCCTGAACTCCCTGTATAGCCCAGAGTGGCCTCAACCCAGAACCTCCTGCCTCAGCCTCCTGAGTGCTGGGATCACAGGCATACACCACCAGGACTGGTTTAACCTGTGTTCTTGAAAGGGGCATGTAATCCAGCACCTCTTCACCTCTCTTAGTGAAAGGGAAGAAGCAGCCCATGAGGGGACAAGGAACTTGCCCGACCTCTTAGTAGATCCTGTGCCCTGTCGTGCTGTGTGAGGCATGATGGGGTCAGGGAGGGATACACATGCACAGAAGAGCTGTGCTTTGCCTCTGAGAAATGTGGCCTCTGCTGTGCTCCAGAGAGCCCCATCTTCCCAAGCACCATCCCAAACACAAAACTTCTGGGAAAGTTAAGGACTCTTTCCAAGGCCTGACTGCCCAGCAGACGCCTCCAGGATATCTCTGTGGATTCCCCAGGCTGGGACTGAAGAGAGAGGCTGTAATGGGGCCTAGATAGCTGAGGAGTTGCAGAGGTAGGAACGTGGACAGAAGGCACAGGGTGGAGGGCAGGGAGGAAAGAAGTATGAGGGAGGAAACTGAGGCCAGAGCCCAGGGCTGTTGCTGGGCTGAGAAGGATGCTTGCTTATAGTCATGTGACTGAAGAAGGGTTGTTGATATTTTCTCAGCAGCAGCAGCAGCAGCAGCAGCAGAGATTGGCCAGAACTCACTGAACTGTGAGTGAGAGAAATCTGGGAAATCAAAGCAGGGAATTTAGTGGGCCACTCAACTGAAGACTTCAGGGACTTAAGGCAGTGCTGCCTCTGTTTGTCACATGATGTCATAGGAACCATGTCTTGGTTTTACTCTCTCAGAATTGGCTTCATTTCCATGCAGGTCTCCTTGTGAGGCATCAGGAATTGCAGTTCCAGGTTGAGGTCCCTGGGCCTACTGTCCCCCGTGGAGAGAGCTTGCCAATTTCCTAGTAATTGCAGCTGGGGCCAGAGCTGGCTTCCTTTGGCCACACTAGGATCATGTGCCTGACCTGCAGAATTTCTGATTGGCCAGACTGGAGTCACATGTCCACCTGGCATTGAGGTGCACTCCACCCAAACCTGATAGATTAAAAAATCACGTGTAGGGCATTGTACTCTGAAAGGAAAACAGGAGCCATTATTACAGAAGGCAAGAGAGTATTTGTGGAGGCCAAGAAGGGATTCTCTCTCTTTTTTTGAATAACTTTTATCTTAGTTTATCCCTTTCCCTTCTTCAGGGGCATTTCTTTCCCTATGTACAAAAGCTTTGTTTCCATTTTTTAAAGAAGGGATTCTCTTTACCCTGTCCTTCTCCTGTTTTCCAGAAAGTGCAGTTTGGGGCCGGGAAGCCCCCAGCTGCCATTTCAACTCTGCTTTGCACTTGGAAGCCTGACAGCTTCTATTTTGGGGGGTCGTGCACCTTCTGCTCAGCTGAGGCCAACAGAACAAAAGAAGAAAACTGTCTCCTTCCCAGTGGAAGACAGTGGATGCCAGAACCCCAGAAAGCTTGTTTCCCTTTTTCCTACTTCTTCCTCACAGAAAAGTCCTGTGAGAGGGGAAATTCCACCACCATCCACCCCCAAAACAAAAACAAAACAAAAATCCCTAAACCAAAATTGTTTTGAAAATTTTGAACTGAACAGATCTTAAAAGATCATCCAGTTCAACCACTTTCACTTTCCTTCCTAGTTTTCATCTGTTTTTCTAACAGCTGTAAGGAAGAGTTTTGATTATTAGATTTTAATTGTTTAGCCAGGTGTGTTGGTGCATACTTGTAATCCTAGTACTCAGGAGACTGAGGCAGAAGGATAACCATGAGTTCAAGGCCAGCTTGGGCTCCACAGTGAGTTCAAGTCCACCCTGAACTACATGGCAAGACCCTGTCTCAAACCTCCCTAAAAGATTTTAATTATTTAAGTAATTTCAAATATATTTTCTTATTTTAAAAAGTTATTTTCCCAGTCAGCAAATATGTAGGGGAGCCTGATGTATGTCGGGCCCCATTCACAGGCGTGAGGTATGAGACTGCCAATTCCCTGAGATCATCTCAAGCCATAATAAGCATCTCAGCACTTGGGCACCTGAGGGAAGAGGATCACTGTGAGTCTGAGGCTAGGTTGGGCTACATAGTCAGACCTTGCCTCCAAAGACAAAACAAAATCAAGAAGAAGAAAAAGAAGAAGGAGGAGGAGGAGGAGGAGGAAGAGGAGGAGAAGAAGAAGCCAGCCAGTTGCAGTGCTGTATGTCCACAGTCACAGCTACATGGGAGGCTGAGGCAGGAAAATCACCAGTTGGCGCCGTATATCCTGGACCATTCAGGAAAATTCACCAAAGAACAAAATCAGAAGATGACCAGGGAAATGCTTTGTTGCTGTTTTAATTTTTAAATTAATTCATTTAGTTTTTGAATGGGTAATTAATTCACTCATTTTTAAATTCAAAGGGTACAAGATGGGGTCCAATGGATAGTTTTTTCCATCCTCCCATCCTTCCACTGATTCGTCCAGCAGGGGTGACCGTTTGACCAGGCAAGGTCTCTGTGGAGGGGATAATTGAGCGATGACCTGACCAGAGAGGAGCCAGCCCTGTAAATACCCTGGGGAGAAGACCATCTAGGGCAGAAGGAATAGCCGGTGCAAGGGTCTAAGAGCAGCAAGGAGTTGGGCGTTTTCCTTATGAGGTTTGGATTCTCTGTGACCACATTTCCCACAGTCCCTCCCCATGCCATTGGTAACCACGGCAGTGAGTTTGGAGTGGCTTTGCCAGACTCTGTGTGTGCACACATGCATTGTGTCTTGCTGCTCCTTGATTCCTCCATGCCCGACATACCATTTGGCAGCTTGCTCTCTTCACTCAAAATACACTAAAAACTTTACCACCAGGGGCGGTGGCACACGACTGTAACTGCAGCATTGGAGAGGCTGAGGCAGGTGGATCATTGTAGGAGGCCAGCCTACAAGTTTGTCCTAACCCGGGGCGTGACACAGGCTTAAACCACAAAGACACATAATGATTTAGAAAAGGATGGCCAGGGGACTCTGCTCCAGTGAACGAACAGCCCTGGACTGACTGTGCTCCTCACTTTTATTGGACTCACACAAAGAAGAAGCAAGCAAGCATGTGATCCAGGGTTCAGGGAAATTTCATCAGGCTCTCATAATTTACAGATTGCACCCAAATCTATATTTTCTTTAATTAGACTTCAGCTGCAGTTGTTTCTCTCCCTGGAACTGGTTGATGCCAGTGTGCTAAAGAGCAGCCCAAGGGGACAGCTTTCTATCTTTACCGCTGAGTCCCAAGGACCTAGGCCTTGGTCTTTATCCCTGGTTTCCCTCAGATCTCAGTAAAGTCAAGGCCATACTGGGCTACGTAGTGAATTCAAGGCCAGCCTGAACTACAGAGCAATACCCTGCCTCAACAAAATAAAACTTCACCCATGTCATTCACAATCGTACTAAGATATATTTTATTTTTATTTTTTTTGGTACTGGGGATCGAACTCAGATCCTTGCACTTGCGCAGCAGGCGGCGAAACCACTGAGCTAAATCCCCAGCCGTCATTCACAATCAATCTCTCTCTCCCTCTGCCCACTCTTTCCCTCTCTCTCTATACTAGGGACTGAAGCCAGGCCCTTTACACTGAGCTACCTCCCTTGCCTTTTATTTTTTATTTTGAGACAGAGTCTAAGTTGCTAAATTCTCTAGGCTAGGCTCAAATTTGTGATCCTTCCATAGTGCTGGGATTACAGATGTGCGCCACCACGCTGGCTAACCTCACTGTTTCTGAGTGCTGCCCGGCTCTGCAGACATGGGTGTGCACAGGTTTCACTGCCCTCTGTCTTTCTGATGTGCACTTAAGCTATTTCCAGTTTCTCCCTCTCACCTCACTATTGCTGTAAAGATGCTTAATCAGGTTCCTTTGTCACCTGCAAGAGTTCCCAAGTGTAGGTCTTGCTGTTTTGTACAACTCAAGCTAAGAATGCTTTTTACCCTTTTAAATGGTTGTTCCAAATTTCTATATATATGCATGAATCCCTGGGTTCAATCCCAGCATAGCAAAAAGAAAAAAAAAGGATATGTGACACAGACCTGTATCTGACTTGCCCAGAGTATTTGCTAAGTGGACTTCTACAGAAAGTTTGCCGTAGGACAAGTGGTACCCAGAAATACCACCCAGCCCATTTCACAGATGGGAAAGCTAAGAGAGGAGAAAGGACTTGGCCAGGGTCACACAGAACTGGGCTGGGTGAATGTTGTTGAGCTCCTGTCCTCGGCTTGGCTCGGTTGAGTGAGGCCCAGAATGGATGGAGCTCTACCCTTGCTCCAAAGAGCTCAGAGCCTCAGGAGACACAAGCAGTAACCCAGGTGGATCAGGCTTCAAGGTGTCCCCCAGAGGGGTGGAGAAAGGGAGAGGGTTCCTCCATTCTTTAGAGCAGAATTAACGTCAGCGAGTGGCCTAGAACATGATGTGCCCCCCGTAAAGGGTGGGGGCTTGCCTGTACAAAAGATGGGAAGGTTGACTCACCTGGTCAGCCGTCCTGAAGAATTACATTTTACACTCACACCTTGGTTTTGGGGGTTTGGGGGCTCAGGCAAGAGAATCACGGGCCAGATTCTGGGCCAGATTCATTTCCTGCCCCCAGGCCTCAGTTTACCCATTTGTCAAATTTGAACTGATGATTTCCAAGGATCAAGATATCTCATGCAGGCCAGGTGGTGCCCTAATTGGGCGTGACCATGGCTGGAGTGTCTGGGAGGGGCCTCCCGAGAGCCAGCACCAGGGTCTCCTCTCCTTTGTCCCCGTTCTGTGGCTGGGATGGTCCTGTTGTCTTTTGTCTTTTTTTTTTTTTTGGTACCAGGTCCAAAAAAGTTTTAGTTTTGTATTTTTTTTTGGTACTGGGGATTGAACTCCCATCCTTGCACTTGCGAGGTAGGTGGCGGAACTGAGCTAAATCCCCAGCCCCCCAAAAAAGTTTTCTGAACTCAGGTCCTTGTGTACTTTCTGGGCAGGAGGTAGAACCACTGAGCTAAATCCCCTGCCCAGTCCTGCTGTCTTAAGTGAGCAAAACTAAATCATAACAGGACATGCATGGGGAGGAGGCCAGGTGCTTTGTCTGCACAAGAACCTGGTGTCCTGTTCCCAGCTCTGGCAGGTGCAGCACCTCACCACTGCTTTCCCCACCCATCCCCGCCCTCACCCCTACCCCAACCCCAAGCCCACCCCTACCCCTGCGGTTACAAGTCAGCGGCCAGCTAGGCCCCCTCTGCCCACTTCCTTCTCACCTTACTCCTTAGCCCGCAAGCGGGCAGGTGGACCGTGAGGGGCAGTAAAGGGTGGAGCCCTGGCTGCCCCCCATCCCATGCAGGGGTGGGGGGGTCACCTCTTCCTAACTCCTCAGAAATTGAGGGAGAAGTGAGTCACGGGCTGGTAGGGTGGGACAGGCCTCCAGATGTGGGATTTAAGGGAGAAAATTTAAGGAAGTCCTTGCTTAACCAGAGCCCTTCCCCTCTTCCTGAGACTATTAAGAAATGGAGGGCTGGGGATGTAGCTCAGAGGTGCTGTGACTCCCTGTCAAACACAAGGTCCTGACTTCAATCCCTGGTACTGAAAAAGAAAAGAAAAAATCACTACTTTGGGCTGGGGATTTAGCTCAGTGGCACAGCGCCTGCCTTGCAAGCACAAGGTCCTGAGTTCGATCCCAGGTACTGAAAAAGAAGTTGTCCTGACAGGGGGAGGATGCAAGAGATGCAGGAACTTTGTCAGTCTTGAGATCGATCCATCCCTGGTATGGCGGCGGGGGGAGAAGGAAGGGAGGGAGGGAGGAAGAAAAAGAAAGGAAGGAAAAAAGAAAGAAATGGAGAAGTCAATGGGGACAGTAGGACTGAGAAATTGTGTCCCCCACTGAGATCCCTGTAAGAATTTCCATATTGAGAACAAGAGGTCCAGGAAGCATCCCTTCTCTACCAAGCTTGCCCCCTAATTTGTGAGGCCCGGGGTGCCCACCTAGGCAATAATGTTAAGAAGGAAATTGCGAAAGTGGAGGGTTCCAACTTTCCCCTTGAAGGGTGCTCCACCTACCTCACCTCCACCTGGTGTTGTCCCTTAAGGTGAGGAGCTTTGTGGGTGTGGGGAGTGGAAATTTGGAGGGAGAAGTACAGTAATAAGAGTAACATGGTAGCCTCAGTCAGCTCAGAGGGCTTGTTGTGGGCTTGTGGGGGGTGGTGCTGACGCAATGCAGGAGCAGGAACTCCAGCTGGAACCTGGCCTAGGAGACTCTGGAGATGATGAGTGAAGTGTAGGTTAGAACTTATCCTATGGGCCAGGGATTTAGCTCAGGGGCAACGCGCCTGCCTTGCAAGCACAAGGTCCTGAGTTCAATCCCAGGTACTGAAAAAGAAGTTGCCCTGACACGGGGAGGAGGCAAGAGATGCAGGAACTTTGTCAGTCTTGGTGTGCTCATCTGCACACACCTCGAGGACTCAGAAACCCTATCACTCTTGCTTCAATCACAAGGACACAGGGGCCTCTCTTGGCTATAGAGAGTCCTACAAGAAGTGCAGGTTTGGCAGGGATGAAGGAAGTGCACTGTGGTACCAACTGTGAGTATGGGGCCACTCAGAGCCAGGCTTTGTGAAAAAAAAAAAAAAAGGTTATTCCAGTGAACAGAGACTGAAATGGGGGACAGATGTAAGTAGCTAGCTGGAAAAGAAAATTACATTTATATAGTACTTGGGAAGGGGCTATGATCCTAAAGGGATGTTTATGACTGAGAGTCTAAGGATGGCCAGTGCAGGTGTGTAGAAAATCACTGGGCTTCTTGGCACTGGGCAGATTAATAAATTCTCTGTCCTGAATTTTCTTGAAGGCTGTCTCTCCTGTTTATTGAGAATAGCCTGTTGGTTTCAGAGATCAGCCTGTTTGCTTGCTAAGGTCTCATTCAAGTCATGAAAAAAGGCAGAGATCAAAAGGGGACTGTGGGGCCAGGGATTTAGCTCAGTGGTTCCACCACCTGCCTTGCAAGCACAAGGTCCCAAGTTGGATCCCCAGTACCAAACAAACAAACAAACAAAACAAAAGGAGACTGTGGTCTTCCCAGCCGCAGCATGCACCTTCTGCAACACAGAACAAGGGTACAGTAAAAAGATTTTCTTCTTGGGCCGGGATTTAGCTCAGTGGTTCTTCCTTCTGCCCCAAAAGTGCAAGGTTCCTATTTCGATCCCTGGTACCAAAAAAAAAAAAAAAAAAAAAAAAATTTACGGCAGGGAATTTAACTCAGTGACATTGCCACCTGCCTCAAAAGTGCAAGGTCCTGAGTTTGATCCCCAGTATCACGAAAAAAAGATTTTCTTCTTGTTCCTCTGCACCTATTCTCCTGCCTTCTGAAAGAATTACTCCTCTTTCCTTTTGAGAAGACAACACCAACCACCCCCCATTTGTCAAACCCTCAAGTTTGGGTGGAGCAGATCCCAATGCCAGTTGGATAAGTGATTCCAGTCTGCCCAATCAGAAATTCTGCACATCCCGTTATGACTTAGTTTTGCAAACATCCCAGCAGGACGGTCCCAGCCTCAGAGCGGGCGAGAGGCGAGGAGACCCTCCCTGGGGCCGGCTCTCGGGAGCCGCCTACCCCAGGGCCGGCTCCAGGTGGAGCACCTATATCCTTCCAGGCTTCTGCCTCCGACCCGAAGTCCCGCCCAGAATGACGTCACTATGGTGGCTCTCCCTCTTAGGGCGCCTGCTGGCCTAGGTGAGGTGTCTCTATCCTAGGAAATCATCAGTTCCAATTTGTCAAATGAACAAACTGAAGCCTTGGGGGCAGGAAATGAATCTGGCCCAGAATCTGGCCCGTGATTCTCTTGCCTGAGCCCCCAAACGCCCAAAACCAAGGTGTGAGTGTAAAATGTAATTCTTCAGGACGGCTGACCAGGTGAGTCAACCTTCCCATCTTTTGTACAGGCAAGCCCCCACCCTTTACAGGGGGCACATCATGTTCTAGGCCACTCGCTGACGTTAATTCTGCTCTAAAGAATGGAGGAACCCTCTCCCTTTCTCCACCCCTCTGGGGGACACCTTGAAGCCTGATCCACCTGGGTTACTGCTTGTGTCTCCTGAGGCTCTGAGCTCTTTGGAGCAAGGGTAGAGCTCCATCCATTCTGGGCCTCACTCAACCGAGCCAAGCCGAGGACAGGAGCTCAACAACATTCACCCAGCCCAGTTCTGTGTGACCCTGGCCAAGTCCTTTCTCCTCTCTTAGCTTTCCCATCTGTGAAATGGGCTGGGTGGTATTTCTGGGTACCACTTGTCCTACGGCAAACTTTCTGTAGAAGTCCACTTAGCAAATACTCTGGGCAAGTCAGATACAGGTCTGTGTCACATATCCTTTTTTTTTCTTTTTGCTATGCTGGGATTGAACCCAGGGATTCATGCATATATATAGAAATTTGGAACAACCATTTAAAAGGGTAAAAAGCATTCTTAGCTTGAGTTGTACAAAACAGCAAGACCTACACTTGGGAACTCTTGCAGGTGACAAAGGAACCTGATTAAGCATCTTTACAGCAATAGTGAGGTGAGAGGGAGAAACTGGAAATAGCTTAAGTGCACATCAGAAAGACAGAGGGCAGTGAAACCTGTGCACACCCATGTCTGCAGAGCCGGGCAGCACTCAGAAACAGTGAGGTTAGCCAGCGTGGTGGCGCACATCTGTAATCCCAGCACTATGGAAGGATCACAAATTTGAGCCTAGCCTAGAGAATTTAGCAACTTAGACTCTGTCTCAAAATAAAAAATAAAAGGCAAGGGAGGTAGCTCAGTGTAAAGGGCCTGGCTTCAGTCCCTAGTATAGAGAGAGAGGGAAAGAGTGGGCAGAGGGAGAGAGAGATTGATTGTGAATGACGGCTGGGGATTTAGCTCAGTGGTTTCGCCGCCTGCTGCGCAAGTGCAAGGATCTGAGTTCGATCCCCAGTACCAAAAAAAATAAAAATAAAATATATCTTAGTACGATTGTGAATGACATGGGTGAAGTTTTATTTTGTTGAGGCAGGGTATTGCTCTGTAGTTCAGGCTGGCCTTGAATTCACTACGTAGCCCAGTATGGCCTTGACTTTACTGAGATCTGAGGGAAACCAGGGGTAAAGACCAAGGCCTAGGTCCTTGGGACTCAGCGGTAAAGATAGAAAGCTGTCCCCTTGGGCTGCTCTTTAGCACACTGGCATCAACCAGTTCCAGGGAGAGAAACAACTGCAGCTGAAGTCTAATTAAAGAAAATACAGATTTGGGTGCAATCTGTAAATTATGAGAGCCTGATGAAATTTCCCTGAACCCTGGATCACATGCTTGCTTGCTTCTTCTTTGTGTGAGTCCAATAAAAGTGAGGAGCACAGTCAGTCCAGGGCTGTTCGTTCACTGGAGCAGAGTCCCCTGGCCATCCTTTTCTAAATCATTATGTGTCTTTGTGGTTTAAGCCTGTGTCACGCCCCGGGTTAGGACAAACTTGTAGGCTGGCCTCCTACAATGATCCACCTGCCTCAGCCTCTCCAATGCTGCAGTTACAGTCGTGTGCCACCGCCCCTGGTGGTAAAGTTTTTAGTGTATTTTGAGTGAAGAGAGCAAGCTGCCAAATGGTATGTCGGGCATGGAGGAATCAAGGAGCAGCAAGACACAATGCATGTGTGCACACACAGAGTCTGGCAAAGCCACTCCAAACTCACTGCCGTGGTTACCAATGGCATGGGGAGGGACTGTGGGAAATGTGGTCACAGAGAATCCAAACCTCATAAGGAAAACGCCCAACTCCTTGCTGCTCTTAGACCCTTGCACCGGCTATTCCTTCTGCCCTAGATGGTCTTCTCCCCAGGGTATTTACAGGGCTGGCTCCTCTCTGGTCAGGTCATCGCTCAATTATCCCCTCCACAGAGACCTTGCCTGGTCAAACGGTCACCCCTGCTGGACGAATCAGTGGAAGGATGGGAGGATGGAAAAAACTATCCATTGGACCCCATCTTGTACCCTTTGAATTTAAAAATGAGTGAATTAATTACCCATTCAAAAACTAAATGAATTAATTTAAAAATTAAAACAGCAACAAAGCATTTCCCTGGTCATCTTCTGATTTTGTTCTTTGGTGAATTTTCCTGAATGGTCCAGGATATACGGCGCCAACTGGTGATTTTCCTGCCTCAGCCTCCCATGTAGCTGTGACTGTGGACATACAGCACTGCAACTGGCTGGCTTCTTCTTCTCCTCCTCTTCCTCCTCCTCCTCCTCCTCCTTCTTCTTTTTCTTCTTCTTGATTTTGTTTTGTCTTTGGAGGCAAGGTCTGACTATGTAGCCCAACCTAGCCTCAGACTCACAGTGATCCTCTTCCCTCAGGTGCCCAAGTGCTGAGATGCTTATTATGGCTTGAGATGATCTCAGGGAATTGGCAGTCTCATACCTCACGCCTGTGAATGGGGCCCGACATACATCAGGCTCCCCTACATATTTGCTGACTGGGAAAATAACTTTTTAAAATAAGAAAATATATTTGAAATTACTTAAATAATTAAAATCTTTTAGGGAGGTTTGAGACAGGGTCTTGCCATGTAGTTCAGGGTGGACTTGAACTCACTGTGGAGCCCAAGCTGGCCTTGAACTCATGGTTATCCTTCTGCCTCAGTCTCCTGAGTACTAGGATTACAAGTATGCACCAACACACCTGGCTAAACAATTAAAATCTAATAATCAAAACTCTTCCTTACAGCTGTTAGAAAAACAGATGAAAACTAGGAAGGAAAGTGAAAGTGGTTGAACTGGATGATCTTTTAAGATCTGTTCAGTTCAAAATTTTCAAAACAATTTTGGTTTAGGGATTTTTGTTTTGTTTTTGTTTTGGGGGTGGATGGTGGTGGAATTTCCCCTCTCACAGGACTTTTCTGTGAGGAAGAAGTAGGAAAAAGGGAAACAAGCTTTCTGGGGTTCTGGCATCCACTGTCTTCCACTGGGAAGGAGACAGTTTTCTTCTTTTGTTCTGTTGGCCTCAGCTGAGCAGAAGGTGCACGACCCCCCAAAATAGAAGCTGTCAGGCTTCCAAGTGCAAAGCAGAGTTGAAATGGCAGCTGGGGGCTTCCCGGCCCCAAACTGCACTTTCTGGAAAACAGGAGAAGGACGGGGTAAAGAGAATCCCTTCTTTAAAAAATGGAAACAAAGCTTTTGTACATAGGGAAAGAAATGCCCCTGAAGAAGGGAAAGGGATAAACTAAGATAAAAGTTATTCAAAAAAAGAGAGAGAATCCCTTCTTGGCCTCCACAAATACTCTCTTGCCTTCTGTAATAATGGCTCCTGTTTTCCTTTCAGAGTACAATGCCCTACACGTGATTTTTTAATCTATCAGGTTTGGGTGGAGTGCACCTCAATGCCAGGTGGACATGTGACTCCAGTCTGGCCAATCAGAAATTCTGCAGGTCAGGCACATGATCCTAGTGTGGCCAAAGGAAGCCAGCTCTGGCCCCAGCTGCAATTACTAGGAAATTGGCAAGCTCTCTCCACGGGGGACAGTAGGCCCAGGGACCTCAACCTGGAACTGCAATTCCTGATGCCTCACAAGGAGACCTGCATGGAAATGAAGCCAATTCTGAGAGAGTAAAACCAAGACATGGTTCCTATGACATCATGTGACAAACAGAGGCAGCACTGCCTTAAGTCCCTGAAGTCTTCAGTTGAGTGGCCCACTAAATTCCCTGCTTTGATTTCCCAGATTTCTCTCACTCACAGTTCAGTGAGTTCTGGCCAATCTCTGCTGCTGCTGCTGCTGCTGCTGCTGAGAAAATATCAACAACCCTTCTTCATTCACATGACTATAAGCAAGCATCCTTCTCAGCCCAGCAACAGCCCTGGGCTCTGGCCTCAGTTTCCTCCCTCATACTTCTTTCCTCCCTGCCCTCCACCCTGTGCCTTCTGTCCACGTTCCTACCTCTGCAACTCCTCAGCTATCTAGGCCCCATTACAGCCTCTCTCTTCAGTCCCAGCCTGGGGAATCCACAGAGATATCCTGGAGGCGTCTGCTGGGCAGTCAGGCCTTGGAAAGAGTCCTTAACTTTCCCAGAAGTTTTGTGTTTGGGATGGTGCTTGGGAAGATGGGGCTCTCTGGAGCACAGCAGAGGCCACATTTCTCAGAGGCAAAGCACAGCTCTTCTGTGCATGTGTATCCCTCCCTGACCCCATCATGCCTCACACAGCACGACAGGGCACAGGATCTACTAAGAGGTCGGGCAAGTTCCTTGTCCCCTCATGGGCTGCTTCTTCCCTTTCACTAAGAGAGGTGAAGAGGTGCTGGATTACATGCCCCTTTCAAGAACACAGGTTAAACCAGTCCTGGTGGTGTATGCCTGTGATCCCAGCACTCAGGAGGCTGAGGCAGGAGGTTCTGGGTTGAGGCCACTCTGGGCTATACAGGGAGTTCAGGGCCAGGGTGGAATACTTAGCAAAAAGAAAGAAAAATGCAGGTCATAGACGGCAGATGTATCTCAGTGGTAGAGCACTTGCCTGAGATGTGCAAGGCTCCAGGTTCAATCACCAGTGCTGCAAAACAAAACAAATCAAAACAAAGCAACAACAGAGGGTCCTTACCTCCCAACACTCTTCTGAGGCCTGGTGGAGTGGAGAATAAGCTTCAGCGATGACAGTAGCCCTGGGGAGCAGAGCAAGGCCCTCAGGAGGAGACCCTCCTCCTGCCGCTCCACCCCCAAACCCCCAGCCAGCTCACTTGCAGTGCAGGCCTCCCCCAGGAGGCAAATCCAGCGTGTCCTCAGAGGCTAGAGTCCTGAAGATGGTGTTCAGGCTGAGGGGCTCCCGAGCAGAGGCACACAGCTCTGAGAAGGGGGTCAGAGTTGTGGGGGAGCCCCTGTTGGCATCGCCCCTCCCCCTGGGCTCTGGGCCCCTGCTCACCAGCAACTCTGGCGCATCCAGCGCCAGCTCCCTCTGGATCGCCTCCTCACACGGCCCGGGGGCCCCTGGGAAGCAGACCACCATGCAGGTCATGCTGTCCAGTCTGCCCTGGGTAAAGTGGACAAAGGGGAGCGTGGTGGGAGAGGGCGGAGGCTCTAGCACAGGGTTCCATGCCTTTGGAAGGATAGGTTCCCCACGACCCTGGTGCCCACGGCCCCTCTCCAGGCTGGTTGTGCCCATCTCTCCCAAGTCTCGCCCATCTGCCAGTCTGAACCAAGCCATCAGCCAGGTGCGGTGGCACGTGTCTGCAGACCTGGCACTCTGGGGGAATGGCAAGCTCAAAGCAGCCCGAGCAGCTTCGCGATTTAAGGACGCCCTGTGCCCAGATCAACAACAAGAACAGGAAGAGGGAAGTGACCCGTTGGGGATGTAGCTCATTACAAGACCCTGAGACCAGTCCCGAGGGTAGAAAGCAAAGACACCAAACTCTGTCCCACTTGGAGCAATCTGCTAGGCCACACCCTCTCCCTGTCCTAGCCCCGCCTTGTTAAGTGACGGGCACATTGTATCTGACCTGCCTACTCTGTTGTCCAGGGGCTCTTGCATCTTCTGGTGCTTCTTACTACCTCAGCCCCAGTCTCTAGGTTCCAGCACCGCCCCCATGCCCAAGACCACGCCCCTTCGCTTCAGTCCCTCCCACCCGCCTGTTTAGCACCATTTTCCCAGCGGGCCCTCAGCCTGCTTCAGGCTCCGCCCTCACCGCCCCCATGCCCCGCCCAATCCCGAAAGCCACGCCCCCGGCTTGAGCCTCCGCCCTGTCCCTTTCTGTCCCAGTCCCTCCTCCCCCAGACTCGGAATTCTTCCCCTCTACTGCTCCAAGCTTCAAGGGTCCCACACCCGGCCCCAGGACCTTGCACAGACACGTGTGCAACAGCTGCGCGCAGAGAAGCTGCGGGGCCAGGCCCAGACCGAGGCGCGAGGCCACCAGTGGCGCCAGGGCAGCTGCAGACATCGCGTCCCACACGCCGTCCGAGGCCAGGAGCACGAACTGGTCCTCAGCCCGGCGAGCCAGAGCAGCCACCTCGGGCTGGGCGGAAACCAGCTGCAGCTCGGGGGGCCTCCGCGGAGCCTGCTTGTAGGCAAAGTCGCCTAGCGCTCGCGACACGGCCAGAGAGCCTAGGACGCGCCGGCGGCGGAGGGTGCCGCCCGCGTTCCCGCGGCCGGACGGCCGGTGGTCCTCCGGGCTGAAGGCCACGGCGCCGGCGCGGCTCAGCACCGCTCGGGGGTCACCGCAGCGAGCCAGGTGGAGAAAGCACGGGGGCACGAGCTACGCCACGGCGGTGGAGCCGCCCGGTTCGCCACGGGACCAGAGCGCGCGCAGGCGCTGGTCGGCGTTCAGGAAAGCCCGGCGCAGCGCCCCGCGCACGGCCTCGGGCTCGCAGGACGCGGGGCCCAGCTCCTCCAGCACGTGGCCAGGCAGGCAGCGGGCGCCGAAGCGGGCGGCTCGCACCCTGCGGTTGCCGTGGGCGTGGCCGTGGAGGACCGCTAAAAAAGCCCAGCCCGCGGGTAGCCCGGGTAAAGCGAGCCAAGCGCAGTGCGCGCCAGCCCTGCGCCGCGCTCGCTCCGAAGTGCAGGCCCCAAGAGGCCACGCCACCCCGGTGTGGCCTCTGGGCGCATCGCTGGCCAGAGGACACACTCCAGCAGCCGGCCCAGGGCCCCCATCCTCCCGCCCGCGGATCCAGAAGGCTCCACTCTCTCCACCTGCCTCCCGCACCCCGCTAATCCCCGCGCTCTGAAAGTGTAAACCAACTAAATCTCCTCCCTTTCCTTGACCCGCACTCAACTCAGGTCACTCTTGGGGCCCTCTGTCCTACACCTTCCAAGCGGAGTTTGGGATCTGGGTTAGGAAAAAGTGGTCCTAGCGGCCAACTGTTACATATCACTTACCACCTGACGCAGTTACACATCACTAAAGCACAGAAGGGGGGGAAAATTCGCAGAGAAAGAATCGATCTTACAGAGAAATGAGCTCTAGAAACCGTGTTCTCAACACAACTCCCTGGCTTCAGTTCCCAGCCAGGCTCAACCCAAGCCCCGCCCACTTTAGTGGTCCAGCCCCCAGATTCAAAACTTATCAACACCACACTCTTCCGATTCCTCCCACTGGGCCCGGCCCCCAGGCTCGCACCGCTTGTCTTCCAGGTGCCGCCCAACCATTGGGGTGCACTTGTCCAGACCCTTGCAAGTTCTCAGTCCTGGCGTCGTCTCTAACTCTTCCTCTTAATCCCAGCCTAGCCCGAAACGCTGGCTGCTGGGCCCTGAAAACCAGGTTAGGTCTCCTTCTGGGCCGCGCCCCTCCGCTGCCGGGTCTTCCCGATTCCCTCTCGGCCACGCCTCTCGCCCCGCCCCTTCCAAGCCTGCGCAAATCCCACCTAGGCGCCAGCCCCACCGCGTCAGAGCTCCTCCCCTCGCCTCTAAAGTTCCTTAGTGCTTTTCCTCGCCCCTTTCCCGCTCCCTCCGAGAATCCAGTGTCGGATCTTACCTCCGACAGAGCACTAGATTCTTTCTAGACCCTCCTCAATGTCACCCCTGACACCCCACCTGGCCCCAGCCTCTCCGCCTGGACACCTTCACCTTTCTCTTTCCAGCCCCTCATCTTGCCCAGGCTCTGCCCCTCCTCTAACGGCTGCGGCCCCTTCTTTCTAGACCGCACCCTTTAGGTGCTTTTCCAGTCCATCCTTCCCTGCGGTGGGCCCTGCTACCTGAGCGCCTTTAGTCAAGAGACCACGCCCCAGGGAGGGGGCGGGCCCGCGTTTGCCCGCCCCTCCCCGCCCCCTTGGTCGCCTGGCCGCGCCCCCGGCCCCCGCGCTGCAGTGCCCGCTCCACCGAGGCCCCGCCCGCCCGCGCCGAGCCGAGCGGAGCCGAGCAGAGGGCGGCGGCGGCTGCTGGAGCAGCCCGGGAGGAGGAGGCGGCGGCGAGGATGGCAGCGGCGTCGTGGGCGCGACGAGGATGAGCAGCCGCGGCCCCGGGCCCAGGGCGGCGCGGCCGGAGCGGGCGGGGGTCCCGATGCAGGCCCGAGGGGGGCCATGGGGCAGGTCCTGCCGGTCTTCGCCCACTGCAGTGAGTAGCTGGAGGCTCGGGCCCGGCCCGGCCCGGAGGCCGGAGGAGGGTCCGGCTGGTTTCCCCCGTGCGCCTTGCCGCAAGAGAGCCGGGATGAGGGAAGGAGGCGCAGGAGACAAAGGAAGCTGTCCCCTCCCCCCGCCCGCGGTCTGGCGGCCCCGGGGGCATCCTGACCCGGAGGACCCGGCTGAACCCGGCGGAGGAGGGGGCCTCTGAGCTGGCTGGCCAGGGGCGCGCTGGGCCCTCGGAGGTGTCGCCCCGCCCAGCCTGGGGCGGGGGGGGGGGTGAGGTGGCTCGAGGGGAGCTGTCCCCGGGCCCTGGTGCTGGCCACAGCTGCCCGGGCGGAGGCAGCATGGAGGGGCAAAGCCAGGCTAGAGGAGAGGGGTCTGCCTCCCTCGCCCGTCCTTGGGCCCAACCTCGTCTCCTGGCCAAGAGGCAGCCTTCACCTCGCCCAGCTGTTGGAGCCCCTGTCCCCGGAAAGCAGCCACCTCTGGGTGGGTGCCGGACTCCAGCGCTTTAGCGGGCGTTTGCACTGATTACCCTCACCCCGGGGAAGGACCACCCCACTCCAGGCCTCTGATTTCCCCAGGGGGCGGAAATGGGGTCTGGTTCCCGTTTCCAGATGGCGCGGAGCATCTCCTGTGTGCAGAGCTCGAGCCAGCTCCCAGGGACTGCATCCCCGGCTGAAAATGCCCGCTTGGCTCTTTGGACCTCTGAGCCCTGGTCTCTGGCAGACCGTGTTTACATCCTCTGTCCCACCCGGGGCGGGTCTGTCAGCTGGGGATGGCGGCCGGCTCAGATGTGGCCATTTCCATGTGTGGAGTGTCCAGATACCCAAGTCCCAAGCATCTGTAATGTAGTATCATCCCTACATTCTGAGATGTCCTCCTCACCTCAGATTATAAAGACAATGTCCTGTATGTTTTTTGTTGGTTTTTTTTTTTTTTTTTGGTACTGGGGATCAAACTCGGGACCTTGCGCTTTGAGGCAGGCGGAGGAACCACTGAGCTAAATCCCACTCCTCACCCTGTATTTTTTAGCCTTACCCCGTCACACCTTCGTGGGTCCCGTTCCTCAGGATGCCAAGCCTAGTTCTTCTCTCAGGGACATTGCTCTGGCTGTAGTTAGCAGCACGTGCGCCTGTCCTCCATTGTGCCATAAAAGGAGAGCATTGGGATTTAAAGGAATGTAGTACAGTAGAGAAGTGAGGAGACATTATAAGTTTTGCCCTTTCAAAACTTTCCCATTATGAGGCTAGCACTTGCTCTTTCTTTATAATTATCGTCCCACTTGAGAAGTTAATCTTCCTTGCAGTATTGAGATTGGCTGGTTGCTAACAAATAATTGTACATCATTAAGAGTGCTCAGTGGGAGGGTTACATTTGGGAAAATAGTATTGTCAAGAAATCCCTGACTTTGCTTTCTAAAGCATCAGCATTTTTATTTTATTTTTTAAAATTTTATTGTATTGGTGCATTTTAGGTGTACATTATAATGACATTCATCATTGGAAATTTGCACCTTTACATAATCTCTCTTGGTTCTTATTTTCCCACTTCCCCTGCCCTCCCTTTACCCGCTCCATCCCTCCCTATTTACAAACACTTTGTTTCCATTTTTTCATTTTCTCATATTGATTCCCTTCCATTCTTTCCTTTCCCTTACCCCTCCCACTTCCCCTTCCACTTTGCCCCTTTTCTTCCTATTTCACATTATCTATTATACCTTTTAGTCCTTATTTACACTTTCAGTTTCTCACACTAGAGAAACTATTCAGTATTTACACATGTATGTCCTATTTCGCTTAAGAGTATCACCTCAATATGCATCCACTTCGCTATAAATGTCTCTAATTTCTCACTTTTTATGGCTGAGTATACTCCATTTTATTTTAAAAACCACATTTTCTTTATCTGGTCTCCAGTTCATGGGCACTTGGGCTGCTTCCAAGTTTTAGCTATTACAAACTGTGCTGCTATGAACATGGGTGCACATATATCAGTGTGGTATGATTCTTTTAATTCTTTGGGGAAAATACCCAGCAGGGGAATAGCTGGCTCAAATGGAACCTCTAGTCCTAGTTCTTTGAGGTATCTTCATACTGATTTCCACAGTGGTTGCACCAGTCTATACTCCCACCAGCAGTGGACCAGGGTTCTTCTTTCCCCATAACCTCACCAGCATTTATTATTGGTTGACTTCATGATAGCAGCCATTCTTTCTGGACTGAGGTGGAATCTCAGCATTGTTTTCATTTGCCTCTCTCTAATGACCAGTGATGTTGAACATTTTTTCATATGTTTCTTTGCTATTTCTACTTCTTTGTCTGAGAAATGTCTGTTCATTTCAGATGCCCATTTTTGGGTTGGGTCTTTAAATTTCAGAGGTCTGATCTTTTAAGTTCTTTATAGATTCGAGATAGTAGACCTTTGTCTGAGGAACAGTAGGTGAAGATTTTTTCCCACATTGTCTCTTCACACTGTTGGTGGTTTCTCTGGCTGTGCCGAAGCTTTTTAATAAGAAGAGATCCCACTTGTTGATTGTTTGTGCTAGTTCACGGGCAACTGAGGTTTTAGAACCAGCATTTTTATGACGGTGATGTCTGGATGGGCTTCATGAACTGGTTACGGTATTTTCCGGTTTTCAATCTCAGTTTCCCTGCCCTATAATATGCTGGTAGAAAATGTTACGATCACTTGTATTTAAGTCAGTGGGGACAGAACAGAGGACAGCGCCTGGGACACAGTGGACACATAAATACTTGAGGGGATCTTGGGCTTCGCAAAGCTCACAGTTCCATAAAAGGACAGTAGGGGTCGCACCAACCCGGTATCCGGAGCCCAAAGCCTTCTGGGCCTTTTTCATGACCCTAAGGAGAACTTTCTCTTTTGCACAAGAACACAGATGCTTCCTGAAAGGTCCTTCTGAACGCCGAAGTATGAATTTCTTTCTTTTTTTTTTTTTTTTTTTTTTTTTTTTTTTTGGTACTGGGGATCGAACTCGGGTCCTTGCGCTTGCGCAGCAGGGAACGAAACCGCTGAGCTAAATCCCCGGCCCAAATTTCTTTTCTGTCTCTGTCTCTGTCTATCTGTCTCTCTCTCTGAACCGTAGGAAACTTTTATTAAAGGTAGGAAAAGAAACATGCTCTGCAGATAAAGTTTGGGACAAGTAAAAGTAGGAAATGAAGTACACATTACACTGTGAGGGTGGGCCACCATGCAAGAGTGAACACAGTGGGAAATTCTCCATGTGGACTGTCCTTTTGGATCACCCACTCCTCAGGCACACATCAGGTCTAGGCCATGCTCAGGAACACCAGTTGGATTTTGCAGGGATTTGGGAACTGTTCTGAGCATGTGTTCTTGGATCCTGTACCAGCTGTTTTCCAGGTCTGTTTTAGCCACATCCTACCTTCCTATATCAGCATCATTATGTAGTTCAGGCTATGCTTGAACTCAGAAAGATAGCCCAAGCAGACCTGGAATATGATTCTCTTGATTAAACCTCAAAATTACCAGGATTATAGGCTTGAGCCACCATGCCTAGGCAAGAGAATTTGGTTACTTTGATTTTATCATTAACTTTATTTGGGACAGCATCTCCCTGTGCAGTTTCAGCTGGGCTTGTATGATCTATTAAAAATTGCAAGCAATCATCCTATTTGAGGATTCTGCCTGTTGAGATTACAGGCATCCACAACCATGCCCGCTGCTTAATATGACATTTACTTTTATTTACTTTTTTCAATTAGGACATTAAATATACATGATGATAGCATTCAAGTTGGAAAATTTGGACTTGTACATGATGTATCTTTCTGCTTTTTTTCACCATTTACCAGACCTCTGGTCAATTGGTGATTTGCTTCTCTGAAACTGAGGTTTCACTTTGGAAAAAGGAATTCCTGCCTCTTTAACACCTGACCAAGTCCCTGAACGCTGCTTCCCAGAATGCCAGGCACTATGTAAATAGCCACCATCCAGAGTGAGCATGATTCATAACATAGGACAAGGCAAAGAGAACGTTAAAATGTCGTTTGTGGTGATGACTGCATAAAAGGAAATTATAGGTATGAAAAGGAACTCTCTCCCATTTTCACAAGGTGTATCACCATACTGGAAAAAGTTAGGTCCTTTGGGCCTTTATATGGGTGCGTGAGAAGATGGCCTCCTGCCCGGATGATTCTCAGTGGTCTGGGGTGCAGGCTTCAAACCTGTAGCTGTCTAGCGACAGAGTGGTTCAATTCCACCTTCCGGGCGATAGATACTTGCTTTTTTTCCCGAACCTGCCGACCACATTGGAGGGTGTCAGCTCTGCCAAGATGCACTCCCACACGCACACCTGGAGAGGTTCCTGAGCCTTCCACATTCCCATTGACACTCTTGACAGGAGGGCCTCAGACTGTGGTTGCTTTCTTCTCAGCAATAGCTAGGATGACTGGAAGACAAAGGACATTTCTTCTACACGACTGCAGGATATTCAGGTGGTTTTCTCCCCTTCACTGACTTTTCAGTCAGTGGAGGTCCAGCAAAGGGTGTGGGGTGCTTTGGAGATTGAATTCAAGGCCTGGGAATGGAGCTAGATCTCCAGCTTTTTTAAACTTTTGAGGCCGATTGTCACTATGTCACCAGATTGCCTGGACTGGGCTGGAACTTGAGATTCACTTGTCTCAGCCTCCCAGAGTGGTGGGCTAACAAGCAGTCATTGGATGCTGGGCCCTAAATGCCTCGCGAATCCCTCTCCTTCCTGTCCTGTGCCCCTTGGTCTTGTTCTGGGCCTGTTCTCTAGCCTTGCTGTAGTCCCAGTCACATTCAACCTGATGGTTAGAGGAGCCATCCCAAGATGAAATATCTGCCTAACCCACCTGTGCTCAGAATCTGGATGGCTCCCTAGGACCCTCAAGAGAAAGTCTAAATTGTTCCACCTGGAAATTAATGGCCTGCAGAAACTGGTCCCTGCTAACCTCTCTCCCCACACCTTTGCGCCATAACCATGGACCTTGGCCGCCTTCCACTCGTCAAGCCCTATCTCCTCTAGCAGGTGTTTGGCCTCGCAATGTTCTGGCCCCAGCCATCTAGTCCTGTCCATATTTCGCTGGTCTTACCTAGGACCCAAGGCAGCTGTGACCTCATCCAGGAAGACCTGCTTGACGCTCAGTCAAGGTTAGATGCACCTTGTGTGCCCCCACTGTTCCATTCGGACCTCAGACCTGCCACCTTTGTGTTGTCTCTCACTGGGGACGGATCTGTATTCATTGTTTTCTTATGAGCCATAGGAGAGTCGGCCAGGCCTGGGGCTGAGTCCCTGCCACATCCCCAGTACACAAGAGGGGCTTAGGGAAAACATGTTTTTGAGAAACATTCTCACTAGTAGGCAAGTCAAGGTTGAAACTCCTGCTCGGCATCCCGAGAACTAGGATGAGAGGTGTGTGCCAGCACACCCGACAACTCTCCTGCTGATTCCTTTGCTAAAT